>NC_066371.1:6167500-7417500 GCF_013377495.2 Cygnus atratus
CAACTCAGAACAATTATCTGAAGGAGGTTAGATCTCTGTCCTCTTTCTTTATATTATTCTCATAAGCTGCATTTTTGGCATCACTTAGAAGCCAGGAATGTATCAAACCCGCATATGTCAAATGCTATTGACATCAAATACCTTTCATCGAGCCCCAAGCCTCTTGGCGTCTTTTGAGCTCTGCACCCAGGAAAGTGGCTTGTCAGAGATGATTTTTCCAAGTGAGGAAGCAAGTAGCATAATGAGATGGTGTTAGCTTCATCGTACACCTTCCGACTAGTTTCCCAACTGCTCAAAAACCAAACATGAGCCTGCATAGTAATTAGCCCATAAAGAAAGCTGGGGATACAATGAATGTACAATCTGTATTAGCAAATCCTTTGTGGCCCCTCATTGCCAGTCTCCAAATTCTTTATCTGCATTTCCCATTTTAAGCAGTCAAAATCATCTAGGAAAATATCCAACTGTGTCAAGCAGCATGGGCATTGTTGCAGGAAATACACCACCCGGATGTGCTAGGTGCTGTAATGATGTTCTCAAAGCTCAAGAAAGCTCTCGAGCTACCTCTAGATCTATTGACTCTGGACTTCACAGCAATCAGAAAGTTCCACCAAGGATGTCACCCTTCACAGACTGGTGCATATAAGCAGTGTCTAACATGGTGTGGTTTTGGGTATCTGCCTGTTCCCTTATGTATTACTGGTTGAGAAGGAACAAGTTGGCAATAACCAGCCCTGACGACTTCCCAGGGGCACATAACACCCTGAACATTAGTAACTAGGATGCATCCCAAGCCTCTGACAACTGGTTATGTAAAAGATAGCTTTTGTATAAAGCCAGCAACTTACCTTGAAAAATCTGATTCAAGCTAAGAGCTAATAACAAGATGTAGTTGTTTAATGGTCTAACACATTAGAAATAATTATTGTCTCTAATTCATGCTGTTACTAATGATCCATCAAGATGGAAATGCAGGTCTTTTTCAAGTGGGCTCAGAGCACCCTTTCCCCAGAGATGCAAGGTTTGTGCCAAAATCTTCACTGCAGTTGCCATACATTTCCCATATCAACCATTAAATGAGCAATGTTATTTAAAAAGTAGTTGTTTTCTGAAACCCTCCTTCAAGGACTTATTGGATCAGTTATTATTAAGATTGTAGAACAATAGTTCTCTGTAATAGGCTTGTGCTGGGAGAGTAAGTTGCCCTATTTAATGTATTCATAGAAAGCTACAGTTGTAGGTTTCTCTTTTATACAGGTCAAGCAGGGGGAATCACTGCTGAATCAATGTATCTAACTCCTTGAATGCCCAAATTTACAAAGAATACATTCCTGCTAAGATTTCTATCTGCTTTTTTTGATTGTGTCTCATCAAAGCAAATTCACATAAGGTGAGCCTTTAAAAGGAGTGATTTTCTGCTCCTCTTGACTACATGAGACATTCAAAAATTAATGAAAAAAGCGACACCCATCTAGCTTCCAGGGCATCACATTTATTTCTGCATAAATTCTCCCAGGTCAACTCAAAAACATTTCAGGGTCAAAATCTCATCTAGTCACCTAGATTAAAAACTAATTTCTCTAAAGTATATCCTATATTGAAGCCTTTTCATGCAAATAAATAGCCAAGGGCCTCATTCTCTCCTTCTCTATTAGTTGTGCATGTCATGAATTTGAACAGAACATTTTGTCCTGTACTCTAATTACATGCATTATAAAGAAAAATCTATTCCTTGCATACATATTATTAGGAGCAGTTCGGAAGCGCCATTCCATCAGGGCAGCCGTCATGGTGGCTCATCCTAATATTGACAGTTTAATCTTTTTGTTTCATATGAGATTAAAAGTCATATGATGGCTGTTCCTCTGTGGAGCAGACGGCGAAGCCAATTGGAGTCAATCCGTGTCTAAGTGCCATTTCTGCTCTGAAAATGGACTTGCAGTTTACAAAATATATTAGGTAATTATCAGTGGCTATGGAAGAATAATAAAAAAAATACTGGGTTGATGATGGAGTAAATAGGGCTACTGTTTTAAAAAAAAAGTACTCATTTTACTCACAGCTGTGCTGCAGTATATATACACAACAACTTTCTTACTTGCTATTTAATGTATTCATATGCGTGACTATTAGCAGTTTTAATTTCCTTTGCTTTATGTCACTGGAAGAGGAAAGAGCAACTGATACAGCAGGTGGCCACCTACACCTATTGCAATTAAAGTTGCCTTTTATCAAAGGAAAGTGTAACCTCCTTGAGTAGAAGCTGAGAGTTTTATAAACCTAGCAAAATATTAGCCAATACCCTTATTTAAAACGTCCTGAATTCACTTTCAGACATGGTGTCTGATTTAGTTTCTGCCTTTCAAAATGTAGACGAGCAATATGCAATGGTTCGGCTGCATCCATTCTTGGCTGCTCAGTATGAGACATGATACAAGGGTATGATTCTTTTTTTTTTTCCAGAGAACTTGATAATGTTATCTAAAGATCAGTCCCTTCCAAACCATCACACATAGGGCACACAAGATTGCCTGTCACCTGGAAAAATGTGGACTAAAGTAAATTCCCAACAGATCCTTCACCTCGTTGGGGCCAGGCTTGTATTATATCTAGCATCCTAAGAAGTCAACAGCTGATTTCAGTGTGGGTCTTGGGTGAATATAGCTCTAGTGGGAATGTCAATAACTCTTTGTTATCTATGTAATATGGGATTGCTGTCAGTAGGCATGCATATATCTGTCTAGATGAGTGCTGGTTGACCTTATTTCTAGTTTGGGAAAGCACAAGAACTTGGGTACTGCATTTTGCTGTAGATCACTCAAGATAGCCTTTATCTAATATGTTTGAGTTGTGATAAATAATTCCAAAGTTTATCAAGATCAATGACTGTTGATCAAGAAATTTGGAATAAGACTCACTTGAGTGCTTTCCCTTGGATGGAAAATCCTGAAGTGTTAGCTAATATGCAATAACTGCTTTGTTATTGGGAGATTGCTGTATTTGAGGTCACAGGAAAAATATATATATATATATATGTATATATATAAAATAAAATAAATAAAATAAAATAAAATAAAAAAGCAATAATTGTTAAAGTGTCTTGTCTCTGGCTGCAAATTCCTCTTGGGTTGGATAAAGCATAATTATTTTTCTCTTAAATCCCTTTTGGTGGAGTGCCAGAGAGGTACAGTTCAGCACAAAAAAAGGAGATTCAGAACTGTTGAGTATTTTCCCTGTAAGTTCATAGGCTTTTGTGTTGGGCAATGTCAAAGTGCCGTACTTCAGCACTTGCTTTCTCTTTGAAACCATGTTTAGCAAGATCTGGCACAACGGCTTAGAGGTAGCCAGGAAGGTATTATTGCACACTGAACATCTTCCTGCTGGAAGAAATATTTTGGCTGCAGTTACCCAGCATTAACCTTTCACTTGGCTAAATCAGCCAGAATTGGCCGTGTGCTGTCAGTGTTTGCACATAGGAGTAGCAATTATGAAAGCAGGATCATTCCTACTTTCTACCAGAGTCCAGTCCTTGAGTAAATGAATTGTGATTGGGAAACAATTGGATGGTGGAGATGCTTCTAAGGAGAGCACCTTATTGACATTATTTTCAAACTAACAGGACACATCCTTGCAATGCGAATATTGCTTTCTTTTGCAAATGCGAAAGAGTTATTACTAACCACTCTGTAACAGGACAGACCTGCCATCGAGATAATAGCAACTTAGTATTATATTGTGAATCTTTCCACACAGTTTCTGTGATGTTTATCATAGCAATTGCATAGACAACCCATTCTTCATTTCCAGTCTAACTAGATTACAAGTGACAGGAATATAAAGCATGATATTTAATTGCCGTGATGAGCATTGACTTCCTTGAGCGCATACTATAAACCGCCTGGCTGATGCTTTCCAGAGGCATGCATCATTCTGATGATCTGCATTTTTGGGTTCCCATTTTGAGTGACCTGAAAGGCTCCTCTCAATAAAATGCTTTTATTGAAAGACTTTGTAAATGGCTTGAAAAAGAAGCTTTTTGCAGGTTCCCTGCTGAGGTCCTGGCACAAGGTGAGAAGTTTTTGAATGCTACTGTTGATTCATGTCTGCAAAGCTATCTACAGTCAGAGTAACCTTGACATATCATAGCAAAAGGGAAGAGGAAGCATCTTTCAAATAAATGAGCTGTATTACTTCTGTGAGAGTTCTTCTTTCCCTCAGTGATGCACATCCAGATATACATGTGTATGCATGTGAAGACATTTCAGAGTAGTCTTCCGATATAGAGTAGGAGTTTGAGCAAAAACAAAAACAAAAAAAAAAAATCTAAAAAGATGCCTTGACTTTATCATTAAGTGCCATGTTAATTGATACTAGGAAAAGCCTCGTTCCTACATAGCATGAACATCAAACGCTCAATTGCTGAGTGAAGACTTAGGATGCTCTGCTGTTGGAAATTTTTTAAGAGCAAATTATGTGAACGTCTGCCAGGAGGTTCATGCGCTGAGCCTGTGACAGGATGATAGGTTCCCTTCCCAGAGCCCTTGATTTGGGCTGTATGGAAGGCAAGGCCCCTTCAAAGATTCCCTCTGACGGCAATTCCAAGTAGCCAAAAGTATGCAAAAATGGTAAGAAATACATTCAGAAGTTGGCTCAAATCCTTTTAACTGGAGGACCTGGGGATGTTTCTGAGAATAATGTACCTGCTTCAGTCTGGGGGTGGATTTAGAGAATATCACTCTCTTTTTCTTACTCTGTCTCCCGAACTGTCCAATCATATCTTAAGATTCATGGAATGGTTGCCAAATGCCAACTCCCTCTTACAAATGCCCCTGTAAATCAATAAATCAAACATACCTCTTATTCATCCCAGTTCCTTTAAGTCTTTCTGCTAGAAGAAATTCTATGTACTTGAGAGCCTAAAGCATAATAAACCTTTCAAATATATATTTTTTATTTTTTATGAATTTGAAATTACTGGAGCTATAACTTTAAAGAGAGCACTGAAATTTAAACTGATGTCCTAAATGATTTAAAGTCATATAAAGTATAGTACCGATAATTATTTTGAAATTAAAAATGACACTCTTAAAGAACGTTTTGATGGTGTCTTAAGTTTGGGCAGCACCTGTGACACACCAATGACATATATGTAATACTGTGCAGCTATAAAATTGTTAAGGGGATCATATAATACATTCCAATGTGTCTGTGTCTATATATATATATCAGATATCTATATCAGATATACGCATATACATATTTTGATTAGAAAATATTCCTATTAAAGATTGTCTACTTAGACCTCATTACATTGATGGTAGCCCTTTTTAGGATGTGGGTGTACAACTTAATTTTTTTTTTCCAGAGCAGAATTCTACATTTGTCCTCTAAGATTTATCTTTCTTAGATACTGAATTAGTTTTTGATTGGTTTCTAGAATTCCTGAATTAAAGTTGCTTTAAGCTGATAAATCCAGTTTGCACAAACACTTGGAGGTTATGAGATCTTATTAGACACAGAAATAAAACACAAATAAATATAAACTGAGGTTTTTGTTGCTGTTTTTATTTACAGATTTCTGAAAAAAAAAAAAAAAAAAAGATTTGCCATTGTCTGCTGCATATTTGCTTGTTTCAGAGAGAACAGTGCATTTCTGAAAAATTGCTATAACGCCTTTTGTTATATTACTCGCATGAATTCCAATCTGAGAACAGGTTAAGTGTCCAGCACTCATGATAGTTACGCAGTTTATCGGTGGATTATAATAATATTGGCTGATGTTAGGATGTTCGGAGCCTACTACTTTTTTTTTTTTTCCTATGAAAATGAGGCATCAAAGATCTTGTGTCACATACAATGTTATGTTCTTAATGATGCCTTGAAGTTTTGTGGCTTATGTCACTAATTTGTAATTCAATTGGCAGGCTACTGCATTCTTTTATTGGCTTGAAACAGAAAAGGTTAGAAAGTGGGTGGCAATGGCAAGCAGCCTATGGGTAGACAAATTCTGAACTTCATTCTCAGTTGGATGTAGATCCATTGATTTGTTGGATTCCTTTGGTTTAATCAGGGTTAGACATATTTTCTGAGGATATGATGCTCGAATGTAACCCAAGTTCCCACTACAGGGATTAGTAATGTAAGCAGACGTAGGCTGCGAGTGTGTTTGTGGCAAATGCCAGGGGAGGAAAAACAGAAGAAATTTCACTGTGCCTGAATTCCATGAATCTTTAACCAACTTTTTGACCTTTATACTGTTTTCTTCTCTTTTTCCTTGGGAGAACATGTTTCTGCAGGAAGAAATAATGCTGGAAGAGATGGATAGGTCCAATACTCCACTGAGTTAGTCATCATTGGGTACTGCAGAGCAAAGGTGATGCCCAGCTGCTGCTCAGGGGAGGGATGTTCCCATTGTGTAAGAGCTGAGTGGCTAAATCTGTCTGATGCACTGTGGCAGAGTTTCATTTGCAGGATTTCCCTGATGCTTAGAGTGGGGCTGCCTCAGTCTTGTTGTGGAATTATCTGTTTTATTTTTTTGTTGTTTGGTTGTTTTTGCCAACTGTGTCCTTCATGCTTCACTTGGCTCAGATGTAACGTACATCAGAGAGCACGGTACGGGGGAATGCCTGGCACAGAGACATTGGTGAATTCTTTGTTGCTTCAAGTTGTCCAGTGTGACAAAGATCCAGATCTCTTATGTTACCTGCGTGACTGAAATTTCGCATCAATAGCACAATAATTTCAGAGTTAAACCGTGCGTTTTGGACCAGAGGTGCAGTTGTTTGTTTCACGCAGCAAAGCAACCCTAACCCTGGTTAGCTGACTGGCTGTGCTGGCTTCTGAGTGTCCTTAGGACAGTACGGAGCAGCAGTGTTTGCTCACAGGCCCTGATTATGTGTATTGAGGGCCTTGATTCCAGGGAGGTTCAATGCTAGCATTTCCCAGCAACCCTGAATCCAAGAAGCCTCTGCCATTTTTGTTCAAGAGACCAGTAAATTTAAGCACAGTGATGTACTCAGAGAGAAAAAGGTTGCTCCAGGAAGGATCCTGCACTGTATATGACTTACTGAGGAGACAGGCTGTTGTGGTTTAGCCCGGCTGGCAGCCAAACACCACACAGCCGTTCGCTCACCCTCCCCCCTCCCTCTCCGGGGGGCCTAGGCCTATACCTAGGTACTGGTTAAAGCTGCTTTGAATGGACAGCAAAGCCTTCTCCTGGCATGGAGGGACGTTTTGTTGGTGCAGAACCACGTTTGTAGGCTTGTGGTGTGCTGCAAGGGGACATGCTGTGGAAGGATAGATACCGCATCCTCGCTTTCCCCGAGCAGTGTACTACGTCTCAGTGTAATATGAGGTACCCACAGAGATAGGCCCCACTGCTGATCTCAGCGATTCTTTCCCGGTGACTGACTGACAGAGTGGCCATGAAGAATTTTGTCGTGACTGTAATATTTCTTCTGGCCATGGCTCATTTCATTCACAGTTTTATAAAGCCTTTGCTCTAGACAGACACCTACCACTGGCTGCAGCCAGAACGGCTGCTGTCATTTGGCATTTATTTCTCAACATCTTAGACTGGTTGAGGACTCAGAACAATAAAATGATTTGCTCTTTGGATGCATGAAGCATTAACAGATTCAGTCATGAAGTCATTGCACACATACATTCTTTCTGCATGTCATTGTAGGTATAGCCTGTTCTGTAAAGGTTCGTCTTGGGAATGTGTTAGTTCACAGTCAGTTCATATTCTTTTTTTTATTTTATTTTTTTTTTGGGGGGGTGGTAGGGGAGGTTTGGTGTGATTGGTGTTGATAGACAAATAAAGAGGAGGGCACAGGTCCAAGGAGGCCATGAGTCTTAATGAAATGTAAACAACAGGGCAGACGATCCCTCTCTTCTAGTCCACCGTACTACCTGTTGGGTCACACACCACCTCATGACTGCACTGCCAAACCCAGCCTTTATTTCTGTTATTTCCCCCAAACAGCAATGTAGAAAGCTCTTTTGATACAGCAGCCGTAAGAAAACTTCTGCTTACCCACCGCACTTTTCTGGTTACTTCTCAGAGAAAATTCACATCAAACTGTTTTTCCTTTTGTTCTAATTTTCCTACAGAAAGTCTACAACTTTTACTGCAGTTCTGGTACCAGGTCCCTGGGATAGAGGTCTTGGTTCTTCATGTTTGTCTCTCCTAAAGATTACAGACAGCTCTGGGTATTAAAGCTGGAGGCGTGCAAGTTCCAGTGCAAAGACTGTAAAGAGAAGGGGAAGTTTGTAATAAAAAGGGAGCTGGCATGGCATGAAACCACAGGGATTAGGAACAATGGCAGCATGCTTGCTTCATTGTACAGGATGCTAGAAATGAAAAGATTAAAATTCTTACTTTTTGTTTTTCTGTGTGCTTGTTTTGCTGGAAAGAACTTAGTTAAGCCATTGGGAATTGTTCTGAGCAGCAACCAGCAGCCCTGCTCTTGCCGTTGTCTCCTTCATGCTGCTTCACTGTCTTTGCTCTGGGGGCTCGTAGTAGAACCAGACCTTGCTGGCCACTTGGTCATTTTGATGTGTTACACCTCAGCTGGGATCTCAGTTTCAACTCACAGGAGTTAAAAGGGATTTAAAGGTGGTGTGTGAGCACATATTTTTGGCTTTAAATATACCTGTAATTTCTACAGGTTTTTGGAGGCTTTTGTTGTAGTTTACAAATGTTATAACTCTAAAATGCCAGCCTGATTGTAATAATGCTCCTTTCTCACATGAGTTGCAGAGGAAAATAATTCAATTTAACAAAATCAGTCACAGTTTAAACAAATGGGGAGAGAGGGGTGAATAATTAAATGCAATAAATGCTGTGGTTTCCCTACAAGTATATGCAGTCTCTACTGAGATCTACAACTCCATCATGAAGAAATGACAGATTTAAAAATAAAAGGAAGAAGAAAAGAACAATAGTCATTACTTTTGTGATCTTCAACAAGAATATGCTCTGCTCCATCTGCAAGCTGTGCAGCTGTGGTTAACTAATAAACAGTATTCCCAGTCCTGTGCTAGCTGCATTTGATGTGACTGGTACACAAACAAAGATGTTTTGGCAGAATAAGGTTCTATTAGAGTTGTTAAAGAAGAACAGCCTTGTCAATTTTAGATCCAATGGAACCAAAGGGGAAAGCTTTCCCTTTGCTATATGGAAAAACAAGCAAGCCAAAAACACTTTACCCACAATTTTCTGAACCTCTAAAACAGATAGTATAGAGTAGTAGTATGAGTGTGCTGGAGACTCCAGAGGACTAATGTCTACTTTAGAAGTCCTCAGAAGCAATGATTTTCTTTTTGCTCTCTTTTTTTTCCAGTGGCTCTATTGGGTGCAACAAGAGAAAAGACCCTCCTGAAATGCTTCAGCAAGTTTCTCAACCTACTCCAAAACCTTAATCTTGTACCTCCCACTGCTCAAGATAGAAGGTAGCTTGCATGGGGGTCATCTGTGATCTGAATGGGAGCAGGGCTGCCTCTTCCCTGCTAGCTCCATGCTCAGGGCCTCAGTGGAGCTCCCAGCATGGTGAAGCTAGTGTCCAAGAGCCTCGCTGAGAGATGGGCTAGGCACATTAAGTCCTCTGAATGCAAGACTTCAAAGGGTTGGTCCTCAGCTATGGTGCTTCTGCCAATGTCAAGGGTTTTTAAGGAAATGATTATTTTTCAGAGCTCATGCCTCCCACAGGCTTCAACAGGAACTGCAAATAACAGCTGCTACTGAAAAGCAAAAACTCTTTTCCATTTCCCCATCTGTGGATCCTGTAGTTTAATTCACAAAGTTTAAAACAAATTAGCCTGGATGACTTGGTTCAGAGGTATAGCAGAGCTGCAGGTGGAAGGTTTCTCTTACTCTTGTTGTGCAGGGATCAAAATGGTCATCTTTAGAAGCTGATTACTCTACACCATGGTCATGGAGATCTGCCTGAAGCATCACTGAGATTTTCTCTCCTAGTCACTGGCAAATACTGGTATGCCAGAATAGCTACAAGCCATGCTGGCAGCCTCAGTGTTGGTTCAGACTTGGCACAAAGCTTTGATATGCTGTTTTTGCAAATGAAGGGGAAAATGCTTCTCATAGAAAACTGGTCTGTATAAAATGATGGTGAATTGTTTTGTAGTCTTGGCAATAAGCAAACATGGAGATCTAGGACTGTTTTCCTATGAATTTATCTTGGAGCCATGCAAAAACAGAGGAGAAAACCTGTCACTGAGAGAAACAAGATATATAAGGCCTTGTGTAAGCAGGGCTTTTAGTGCTTCTTTTAGGAAAGAACAATCATTACCATTATTAGAAAGCAAAGTAGTTACACAGACATAGCTGCAGAGACTTCAATAAAGATTTCTTAGTACCTGATATAAGTAAGGGGTGTGTATTGTTTTACTGCATTGCTATAAGCGTGTGTAAAAGAGGTCTAAATGAAAACAGGATGCAGGGACTGAACCAGGTGCAGGAGGAGACGTCTGCAGCCAGGTATCCTGCACTAGCTGCCATTGCCACCACTAGCGATGAGGGCACTTGTCCCGCTCCCCAGCCCTGCTTCAGTTCTACAGGGCAAGACTGCCGCTAAAATACTCCGCTGCTTTCCCTCCTGAATGCTTCATTAGTCCCCTAGCCCTCAGCTGGTTACACCTGATTTTCTTTGCCTTTACAAACAGCTTCATTTGGCTCAGTGAGCCAAGAGACATTTAGGGTCCAGAGCTGGGCTTTGGGGCTCCCGGAGGCACTGCGAGCACAGAGCTCTCCCGAGCAGCACCCTCAGGGCTGGGGCTGGCCTGTAGGGCAGGAGGGGCACGGGGCCTTCAAAATACAGATAACATCTAAATACTGAAATCAGGATACATACAGCCTATAGAAAATATAGGTGAGCTGAGGTGTGTGTATATACAGCACATGCCCACACATACAGCTGGGTCAGGCCTTGGCTAGTCTCTAAATTGCAACGGG
Source organism: Cygnus atratus (assembly GCF_013377495.2). Lineage (NCBI taxonomy): Eukaryota > Metazoa > Chordata > Aves > Anseriformes > Anatidae > Cygnus > Cygnus atratus. The sequence continues at coordinate 6,178,473 of NC_066371.1, forward strand.
CCTTCAGGAGGGCCCATGCCCTCGGTGATACAGGCCTCAAAAATTTACTCCAGCTAAGCACACAGCCCAGGGCCTTTCCTGGGACACAGAGTGGAAAAGCAGTGAGAAGGAGATTGGTCTTTCTTCCCTTACGAGTTTCTTTCATTGGATCTTTCACATATAAAATTAAGGCTCTTCCCATGTGCTCCATGAAACCTACCACAGAGAAGAGGCAATGTTTCTCGTCCGTGTGTGTCTGCCTAGCTCCTCTCCAGCTATCAGCTGCCACGCACCAATTTACACCATGCCAGATCCAGCCTTGTGTTTGTAAACAGCGCGGTGATAAAGCTGATATAGAGGAATACACAAATAAGCTGCATTCTGTATGGCCAGTAGCTCGCTAATAACTTTCTAAAATTGTTCTCCTGCATTAATTGAAATCATAAATCCCCATCACATTCAAAGCATAACTACTGTATGCCATTGGCTCACTTCAGCTCTTAATTGTAGTCTTCTGGGGAATTTTCTTGCTGCTTCTTCCTTCCCTCAGGAGCAGCCATATTTATTATTGCAGTTCAAATACCTGGAGATATTTCAGTTGAAAAGCCATATAACATCTCTCTAAGCATGTCAATACGTGTTCAGCTTAATATGAATGCCTGTGCCATTCCCACTGGAGAAAAGTAAAAATGTCAAGGAAATATATTTAACTTGTTTCTGCACAGATGCCTGAAGATATCTTGCATCTAAAGAATATTTAAATTCTGTTTTGTTAAGACAGGATACTTACATTATACAGTGGAGCAGCCAGGAGGTTATAGTCTCCACTAGACAATTTGCCAGACAAGAAAGATGGCTTAGTAGCAATGTTGACAGCTTTATTCTTGTGGCTTTGGCAGAAAAATAGGCAAAAAGATTGCAGAGGCAGCAGGATAGAATACAGCATGAAAGTTCAGAAAAATATTAACTGGTTGTAAAATGAGTGGGTGGATGCACTAAAGGAGATGGCATTTCAGTTATATAACAACACTTATTGCAACATTTTTATGGCCAAATTATGCTCTTTTTCTGTGCGGTATTTTTGCATCTGCTGCCCAGCTCCAACAGTGGGGGACAAAATGTTTATTTGGCAGGAGGAAAGGGCAGCAGCCATTCGTCATTTTCAGCTGAATCATCCCATTTGGTCCCGGTGAAGAATCCCCTGAGAATTCTATTCCCTTTCTAATATATCATACATTGTAATTTTACAGATCTGCTTTTATTTCCTAGCCCAGCCACTTGCATAAGGCCCCCACAAACGTCCCTGAGCTGAATTGTGAAGAAGCTGCACCATGCATGCTGAGCATAGGGCGCAGCCGGTGAATAGGCATCCCAATGTGGTCTTCCTCAGGAAAAAGCTCCCCATTTACTGTTGCCGTCATCCTGCCTGAGGAAGACCTGGCATCCTGGTGCATCTCTGAAGTCATGTCCTTGGGTCACCCAGCAAGATGCGCTCCTGAGCATGCCAGAGCCATTTCCTCCTGGGTTTCTAGAGCCACCCATTCAATCTCCTGGGCCTTCCTTGCTGCCTTTGAACTTAGTCTTCAGCTTCCCAGTGCTACAAAGTACATCCATTCTCATATTTTTTCAAGATCTGCCTTGCTTTCTTGTGTTAAGTTCAAAGGGAAAGGTTTTCAAAGCAAGAAAATGTATTTACATGGGTTGGAGGGGGATAAGGAAAAACCTACCCAAATTCAGTGAGACCAGCCAGAGTTTTGTAATTTAATGTTAAGGATTCCTTTCAAATTGGGGCATAGGAGTAAAGAGCAGGGAATTTAATCACTTGTTTACACACATACCTAAATCCAGAAGGTGACAGCCTAGAGAATCTGCTCAAAGATGCTGTATGTGTCTGGCTCAGGGCTTCAAAGGTTGCATGGGAATTTACTACAGTAGACAGGAAAGGCATAAGATAAGAAATAATGGAAGAGCCAAGGATCAGTGACCAATGCAGGGAAAAAACGAGATAACAACCACCATAGGAAAAAGTGTACAAAATAGAAACTAAAAGATCAGGGACAGTATGGACTTGAAAGAATTGGAGACTGATGAAGAAGGGAACTCAAATAGCTGTTAGAAAACGGGCAGCAGAGTGAGAGAAGGGACCAGTTCCTGTGAGTAGAGAGAAGTATCTGTTTGCTTTGGTGACTGCTCCATAGCCCAGATCTCAGGGGGATGGGAGGCCTGGAGAGGAGACAGCTGATAGGGAAAACTGGCTAGAAAATAAGTTTGTTGGGAAAAGTGGAAAGCATTGTGCTTTTTCTCCAAAATCAAAACATTTTTACATTTCAAACAGACAAAATATGTCCAGGTTACTTTCAGTGCTGGAGTTTTAATGAATTTCGTAATAAAAGTAATATTAAAATGTTGTTCTGAAAGCGTCAGCACAGCCCCTTTGGATGCTGAGGCACTGACAGAGTAAACCCACGAGAGAAGGGAAAGAGGAGCACAGCTTTCAAAGGGTAAACACACCAAAGGGCCTTTTCCTGGTGCCAATGTCTCTGATATCATTCCAGCCAACATCTGATCCACGCATTTCTTGATTACCACTAGCTTTTTATAGTCTGGATCAAACTTATTTACTGAGCTCTCCTCTATGTTTTCTGCAATATTGTTTACTGGTTCAGACATATTTTCATTGCATGAACATTTTATTTCACATTTTTACAGGTACACTGAGTGCAGTTTGGCTTCGAGAAACTTGGTTTTTCAATAGAACATCTATAGAAAGTTATTACCAGATGTTTAAAGGAACATTTTTACGGTGATGGAGTTTTGTCAGAAAAGCAGCAATTGATAGTGGCTGTGTGTAAAACTGATGTGCGTGAATACTTCTGCCCTGGCACAAAATAAAAAGAGCGTTTGAAGTTCTGTAAGAGGTAAACTAACCTCAGCACTAAATGTTTTAGGAGATACTGCTTAAATGCCTTCATAAAAAAAACTTAGAAAAATAAAATTTCTAGGGAATATTAGGCTTCCCGCCCTGGCATTCATCTTCATGCAGCTTGAGTGTTCACTGTACAGTTGGTGTAATCTTTTAGCAGTGCAGAACTCTCTAGACCATTTTTCCCAATTATCCTGTAGATTCCTCCCCCCCCCCCAAAAAAAAAAAAATTTAAAAATTGAAAGATTCTAGAGCTAGTGAAGGAGAGTGTGACCTCTCCAGGCGTGACTGCGGTACCTTTTCTCCAAAGGGTATTGTGTAAGAATAATGATTTTTATTTTTTGTTTTGTTTTGTTTTGTTCTATTTTATTTTATTTTATTATTTATTTTATTATTTATTTATTTTAACTCCTGTCCCTTCCAGAGATTTAGTCCTCCACTTGTACCTGAGAGTTCAGGTAGTCCATGGGATCTGTGAACATTATACCTCAAATAGCTGTTGTAATAGGACAAGATCAAACATTCAGAAATGTAAGGTTTATTTGTGGAAGTCATTTAGCTACCTATGCTTTCATTTCGCTTCTATAAACAAAGCGAACTGGATCCTTCATGACTTTGAAGCTTTTCTGAATTTGTAAATGAAAGGTTTGGAGATGCTGAGCTGCTTGAGAAACAGAGTAAATCAAATTGAAAATCTGTAGAAAATTCCATGGGGATCAGAAGCTTAGGCTAGCTTCCCATTTGTGAAATAATTTGATATTTATTTTACATATTATAGAAGTACATGAAATAAGCAGGTGATTGCGCTCTAGCCTTTGCAGAGTATTTCTGTACATGTGCTGATACTGTATATCAATGGAAGGGTGCCTTCAAGGCTTCCTCAGCAGAATGTTCAGTTTCTTTCCTATGACACCACAGTGGTTTTAAAGCCAAGACTAGGTTTCAGAAAATCCATTCAGTCTTTTGTAGAGAATCCCGTATTTTATGTGCATCCCATCCACTGAAAGTACGGTGCTCAAAATGTCTCTGGGTTTAACTATCTTCCTCATGCTTTCATCTGTCCTTCCATCATGTTGCCAGCCATTCCTGACACGGGTAAAACTGAGGTTATCATGAAAAGAGTAAAAGAATTGTGAGCAAAATGGAAAGCAATGCAGGAGATAAAAAAAGGGACAAGTGTATTTTCTGTGCAATGCTTTCAAGGATTGTTCACATGGAATCCCAGGATACTGTATCAATGTTCGCTGGATTTTTAGAGACAAAAGGGATATTTTCTCTGTGAGAGCTCGGTTACCCGTCCGTTTGTGATCTCAGCTCACGACTCAGGGGAGACGTTTTTGCTCCAATGACCTCTAAGCTGCCTTTAGATTATTGATTGGCTAATAGGGAAAATTGATTTTTAACTAACTCACCAGTTTTGAGACCCAAACACAGTTGTCACTTCCAGTAAATGTACGTCTGCTCAATCATATAAGTTGCCTCAGTCACCAATTCATTCTGGATGCTGCAAAAGGTAAGGATGTGCCAAAAGGTTTGGCAAGGAGCCCAGACACAGAAGAGAGAGTCCAGGACAAGCCATGGATAAAATGTGTTTAATATTACACTATGCCTATCATATATGCACTTGTATGGCAGGCAACAGCTGGCTATGCCTAAGGGACAATGGGCTGAGGATAAGAAAAAGCAAATTTGGGGAATACCAGGGAAGGATATCAGGGGAAAAATACCAGGGAGAAACTTCTGGAGTGAGATGTCTCACATGTAGGCTAGCTTTCTTGGCCTGGTACATTTAAGGCCAAAGTAAAGAAGTAGTTGAAAATGCAATGTATAGCAACATTGGGCTGAAGTGGCCCAATAAGGAATGGGGTCTATCCATCAACGTTTTCTAATTATAATATTCAAAGTCTGAACTGAAAGACTGCAGAGGTAGAACTGGTGGATCGTACTTTGTACCTCTCCTCTGCAAGCTCCAAGTCCAAAGCTTCTGAGTCTCATGCCCTTCCTTGTTCTCAGCTCACCTCTGTGCTTGCAAAGCGCCCACCAAGCTGATAGGATGGGGTGGTGGCTGTGTAATTTGGGGGGCCTGAGCTAGAAGATGTTGTTTATTGTTGGTTGGTGTTTTGTGGAAGTCAGCAACAACAAAAAAAAATAAGTAAGGAAATCTAAAAGAAATGACCATTTGAGGTTCATATGGAAAATTCTGTTTGCCCAAGGCAGTGTATTTTTATTTTCAAGCTGTTTAATCAAAACCAATTACATTAAATTTTACAGGAATAAAATGTTCTTTCAAAGTGGAAAACAAAGATGTACCAGTTAAAAATGGCAAATGAAACATGAGAAGAACAGAGTAAAATGCATTCCGTTGTTAAGCAGAAAAATGCTGGAAAAAAAATATTTCAAAATTTTCAAAAGCATCTGTTTTTGTAAGATTAAAAATATTTGTTTCCATCAAACCAAATGGGTGATTAGCTCTATCCCCTCCTTCCAAACTCTGCTTTCTGAGTGAATTTAATATATGTCGTTCTTCTTTATCTGATTCTAGCTTCAGTGTTGTAAACATTAATTTACGCTAATTAATTTAATCACATGAGTAGCTTAACTGACTTGATTGAAGTTGCTTAGGATTGTGGCAGGTTATTCCGGGAAGGCTGTTACTAGTCTGGTAAACTCAGTCTGTGTATCTGGGGAACTCATGCACACAGCAGCTGTGCAAACAAGCCATTGGGCATCATAAATGTCTTAGCTTGCAGGATCCCATCTCATATATGTGGATTATAATTTTACAATCTATAGGTGACCCGTAATATACAACCCTACCAGCAGAAGTGTAGACTAAGCTCTTCAAGCAATTCCCTGAATGAACATTGAGATATTAGTAGAAGCACCAAGACCAAGAACTAAAAAATCTAGGAATTTAGGGCACCCGTATTATGAAAGTTTGAAGCCATGAAAGTTTACCTGTTGTAGCTCCCCCAAAATCCTAGGCCTTCTATCTTTATTCAGGTATTTCTGTTTCAAGCACGGACATTTCCTGACAAATATCTCTGAGCAAATTGTTTCCTTAGTACATCTGAACTGCATTTCCTCACATGATGAACAAGACTGCAGACTGATAAAAGCCAATCTGATGCAGTGCAACCCGGTGCCACAGATGAAAAACAGCTGATGAAACATCTGAATTTGATGAAAACCCTTCAGCGGGATAACTAGGTGTGTTGCAAATATGGTAAAGATGGAATATTTCAGTCTCTGTTCACAGTGGCAAAGCCAGAGGGTTGCAAATATCATGGTCTAGAGAAAGGGTCATGGCACCTTTCCATTTATATATTGGCACATACTGAAATTTTCATTCTTATGTGTGGTGTATTTTTTTTTCCCTCTTTCTTGGTCTGTCAGCTACACACAATTCAAATTTAAACATATTTTTGTGCTCATGGCTAGACTCTGAATCATACTGCTCTTCAAGAGATGGAAAGTAAAGAAAGTAGCAAAGCTTTGGACCATGTCTTACCCTATAATTTATGATCAAGGGGACTTCCAACTGCTGCAAAATTATATAGAAAATGTCTACAGGTAGAACACGGTTCTGTATTTACTAATAGCTGTTCTAAAATGTACGCGCTGGTCTACATCATGTAAAGTATGTAGCTAAGTGTAGCTGGCAGCATGTCAAATTTTAAAGGATACTTTTAATTGAATGCCGCAGATTTTGATTATATATCATAAGTTTCACCATTGTTATGTACTCCGCAGTATTCTCTGGAGGTGAGTGGGACTGCAAATATGTTACAAGCACATTAAAAAGTAATGTCTTAAAATTGTCTCAGTTTACACAAAGGAAAACTCCAATACATTTATTATTTTGAGGAAATTTTACCTCTCAAATTGGACATAAATGCGCATGCAACCTGCACACGTTAAGTGCTTCCTTACTCTGCTGTAATCCCACTAAATTCTCAGAGACTATTGGAGAAGGAAAATACTGCTTTTTACCGTTAAAGACAAATCTTGACCTCGTGACTCCAAAAAACATGCCGTAGGTAGGTCCTCGTTTACTAGGAAAGCAGAAGCAAACATCCAGCCCAACATGTTCCTTTTAATCTCTTATCTGCGTTTCTTTTTTGCATTTCACTGATGTTTATGAGCATTTTAGGCTCTTTATATCTGTGCTGAAGTGTTGCCCTCTGTCAGAAGCAATCAGACGTAATAGACTGTGGGCAACTTAGCTTAGGCTGGAGAAGCTCATTTTTCAAGCCTCCAAAACACATCAGAAACTTTCTTTTAAAAGACATGCTGTTTACATGCTGTTTTAGTTTGATCTCAATAATTTATTACCTACTAATGTCTTTTTTCAGTCTTGCTTATTCTCAGCGGAGGCAGTTGGATTTTATCTGAAGGCATGGTTATTGTGAGGATGTGGAGAAAAGAACCTTTAATGGCTCGTCCATTAAACCCTAGAGTTTCACAGACTTGGGGTTTCACAGAACATTTTCTTCTCTTCAGTGAGGGATATATGTATTAAATCTCTTTCGATAGGCAAATAGCAGGTTTTTGCAAACATTATCTTTAGACAAATATGCCTGGCCTATGATGTTTATTATATTTTTATGCTGAGCTTCAGTTTGCAACTTCATTTAGAAGGGCTAACTGCAAGGGCTGTGAGGGACGCTGTCTGTGCTGTTTCCGTTGGGTGATCACCACTATTTATTATACAGTGCTACACAAAAACAGGTAAAAATTCCATTTCACAAAAGTCCACTGAGCAATTTTAAGCAGGATCACTGACTGATCGGATTGTCTGCTCTTCTCAGCTCTTGCGAGCACTAACTTGGAGTTTTACTTCACTGAATCAGTATGCAAAAGTCAGGCAGATTTATAACTCTCTCACCAGATCATATTTATATTGCACTAGCCTACAGAAGTCCCAACCAAGATTATATTCCCAGAGAGAGCCCTGTCCTTCTCTGCAGGCCAGCCTTGGCCACAGTGTGTCAGGGATGCAGTATCGCAGTCATTTATGTTATTTTGATCTCACCCATTCAACAAATTGCATATTGCCATGTCTAGCACGCAGCATAGCTGAATTAATGGCAACAGCTGTGCTTGTATTCGTATTACACGTGTGTGTATAAACATGTATATATGATTAGATTTCTATGTTCTGCTTAAACATTCTGGTTCTTATATTTTGTTTATCATCTCTTGTCCTGAATTATATGTCTGTCTGTTACATTAGAGTGGTCATTGACTGAATTTGCATTTTGACATCTTTTACAAGAACACATTTTCTTATTGTGCAGTCGTTTGTCCAAAGGTTAGAGCTCCCAAATGTTATTTTTGGGGTCCAGTGTTCTGAACTCAGATGTACACAGAAGTACATTTCTGTTGGAGAAACCTTCTGGCTGTAGTTTTCCATTTCCACCTTTCTATTTGTGTGTTTTCGATGACACTCAGAAACAAGGCTGGCATAGCTGGCATATCCGAACCAGCAGTGCCCCTTAAGTCTTTCTCTTTGTTGTCTCCTTCTACCCTCAGCATTTTGATCAAGCCAGTTTATGCATCTTGAAGCTAGAAATCCCTTACGGAAACATTTCAATTCAGCTCATTCATAATACGTATTGATAAAACCGCTCTTTCCCTCTCTCAGGATTCAAAAAGCCCCTGCCATTACCCTGGAAGCATCTGTGTTAGTTCCCCTCTCCACCCACACCTGGCGGGAGCGATGAGGGCCGTGCATAATGCAGCAGCCGGAGCTGCGCTCGGGACCTGACTTCACGGCAGTGTCTGTGCGGAGATCTCACAGGTGCACACGCTGGCCTGGAGCAAACAGCCCCGGGAATCCATTAGGCAGCTGTTTGGGTTATCACGTTAGCAAGCTTTAATATCCTGAAATTAAACCTGCACTGCTGGTCACTGCATTCTGGTTCCCCAGGAAACTCGGCCACGGTGGAAAACCCAAAATAAGGTGGCAGGGATCTCCTTCCCCTGCAGCACAGGCTCCTGTGTGCCCCTGGAGGGCTCTGTGAGCTGAACTTTCCTGGTGCTACATCAGCAGTCCACCCGCTCCGAGCTTCAGCTGTTGCAGTCTGATATTCAAGTACTTCCTCCAGCAGATTAATTACACAGGAAATGTCAGAGAGATCCCTCTAAATCCAGAGGATATTCTTTAAACTGAAGTGAATATATAATATCCTTGCTGTGTTACTTTCTGCGCACGTGTGCTTCCTACTCAGGAAGACTTTAATAGGTATACTTGGTATTTGACAAGTCAGTGCAAAGTTTGGATTTTGCAAAATACACTTAGACCCTTGGGTCTGAGTTCTTCATTGGGATAAGCAGAGGATGCATTAACATCAAAGCAGCTTAAGCCAGAGAAGAACTTTACTGGGCTTCTTCCCGGAGGATAACAGGTGTCAGGAAGAGGTTTCAGTCTGATTTAGTGAAAGGTGATGCTTTCTCTTTTCTGAGAAACAGAGATGTGTATCCAGGAGACAGCAAATTAGTTGCATTAGTAACATAAATATATATATATATATAAATGTTTCTGATTAGAGATATATTGAAAGTTGAATAAAAACACAGGCCACCACAGACTGGAGTTCCAAATGGAAACATCTGCTGGAACTGAAGAACTGTGCCCCCGCAAAAATCCTCTTTGTGCCTGCAAAATCCTCTTCCCTCTGTTCACTCCTTTATTTCTCATATATGCCATACATGTACGGCCATATGTGTACATTCAAACTGTGTCCCACGAGTCCATCCAAAGAAAGGGTGCCTCTGTTTGAAGGCTGGCACATTTTATCTGTCATGTAAAACCAGTGGGAGTGCACTCACAGAGCCTCCTTACTTCTTTCTCTGCCGTGCTCCTGCAGGCTCCAGCCCCTGTGCGAAGCACTATTGATTTTGGTTTGATTAGACACAGACTTAAGGGAAAGCCAGAACAGATCAGACAATACCGTCAGGACTGTAATAGCTTCATAATTAAGTAAATCCCAGCTGTGTGCCAGTTTTGCCTAAATCTGCTTATCCCCTTATTGAGTCTCTATTATCAACTGGAGTGTGTCTGAGGCTCACAACAGCACATTCCTCATGCCAAATGCTTTCTGCCTCATATAGCAGCTTCTGTAATACTTTCTTCTTGCAGTGTGTGACTGCAGCTTCTTATTAAAAGAACTGTATTGGTGGGGAAGGGAGCGGTTTCTCTTTCACTGACATCATCTCTAAGCTGCTGAAGTTCCAGTGATCGAGAGGTCTTTCTGATTTACCATGCTGTGCGTGAGAACAAAGCCTGGAGGAACTAGGGGCTTGTTTCTGGCGTGCACAAGACGTTACAATAATAAAAATGAGTCTTGCCAAACAACCTCTAGATGGCTCTTGAGGCTTGCTTTGTCAATTAGCAGGGACCTGAAATAAGTCCGCATCGTGCTGTGTCAAGAAGCTTTTCCTTTGGCTTTATTACTTCTTGATAGGAGAGATGAAACATACTGGAGTGTTTTGCATGCAGTGGGAAGACATCCTTTGGTTTTGTGAAAATCACTTCCCCTCAGCAGAAGAGAGGAAAAATGTTTGTCCTGTTTCTACCCGGAAAGTCTTGATTGCAAATTCCACCTGCGCATATTATGCTGTAGCTAGTACATATTTATTTACTCAGGTGTGGAAATTACCACTGTTGATTGTAGCTTAGCATGAAGAAAGCACAGCCATCTATTCCCCTAAAATGCAGAACTGTTTACAAGCATATGATTTACCCGGTGAAATCCCAAGGCTTGGTGCCGTCAGTAATTCTGCTTACAGAAACATATCCACTTTTCATAGCACAAAGGGCTTTGGGGGTTTACTCCTGCTTCACAAAGAAGCAGGGAAGTAGGGAGAGGAGGAAAAAAGAACCTATTCATACATCTAAGGCGAGTCACATCAGATTATCCCATCTTTCATCTTCAGCAGATTCCATGAATTACTTCCTGATCAAACTATTATACTGAGCAGATCATATTGGAGATGTCTCTTGTAACCCAAAAGGACACAACTGAAACTTGCCATTAAGGGAGTAAAATCTGTTAGGAACTTTAATCTCTATCAGACAAAGTATCTATACAGATAAATGCAACGCATTGCCCTGTTCCCAGTTAAGAGCTCACATGCCTCCCATAGAATTTCCCCCAGCTCAGTAACTAGATTTCTCAATAACTAAGCCAGGCATTACATGAGCTGGTACTTACCTTCACTACTAACAGGGAAGGATTTGCTTGAAATGTTTTTGTTTGTTTGTTTGTTTGTTTTGTTTGTTTGTTTTTGTTGTTTTTTGTTTTTTTCTTTTTTTTCTGGATGAAAATTTTGTCATTGCAATTTTAGGGTGGAGAGAATCTTCCTTTCTCCTTTAACCAGATAAATGGTCAAAATATTTTAAAAAGTCTCTCATAAACTGGTAACAGTTAATTGGAAAAGCTAGCACGGTTGCCAAGACAAAAAAAAATGTTTAAAGCCACTGCCTGCAAACAAGATATATATGTACTTCCTCCTTTGTGTAGTAAGAATTTATGCACAGTTTAATAACACACTGAGGTCCACCACAATTAAAAACCAATGAGCTGATTTAGCATTCATCAAGTACCTTGCAGCAAAGAAGAATTCAATGCATTCTTTGTTGCAAAGGTCAATATCTCTGTGGGCCGTACATTAAGAAAACCTGTAAAATATTAATGCAATTAAATGCAGTATAGAACTGGTCATCAGCAGCAAGTGCCATAACTTCCTATACTTTCAGCACCCAAAGAATCTTGTTATTTATGTCAGAATATGCAGAATGTAAGGAAACATCATATCAGATACCGGTAAGAGAAATCAAATTCATGAACTGAATGTATTTTTTGAGATAAAACTGTTCTAGTTTGTCTCCATCAGAGAATACTCTGCAAACTGATCTGGGACCAGCTATCAGTGCTTAAAATTGAAGTTCACGTTGGCAACAATATGAATTCTTTCTTAAATAAATGCTCTGGTCCCATGAGTTTAATATAAAGTAATCAACTCTAGTATCAGCTTTGGCTTTACCAAAAAATAAATTAATAAATGAATAAAAATCATTGTGCCTCGCTAAGACTTTAGTAGGTGTTTCATTCGTAAAACAGCATACAGATTGACCCAGCAGACACTCACTGAGAGCAGAATCTCATTTTTTCAGACACTGAAAGAACTGTATGCATGGGGCCAATTTAGAAAAATCCATTCCAATGTCACTTTCTTTTATAGGCTATATAAATAGGAATGAAAAAAAAAAAATAATCACATAACCACAAAGTAATAACACGACCTGCAGATTACAAGGTAATTAAACTTGAAGCAACCAAGTACAATGCTCCAGGAATAATTTACCTCTTGGTGTGGGGAGCTGAGATGTTCTGAAGTTTCTTGCTAATGCAAAATGAATAAGCATTGGGAGCTCCAACCTGCCAGATCTAAGGGATTAACAGGTTCCCTACCTGTATCTTTCACTTCTTAACACTTGTGATGACAATCTAATTTGGAAAGCAGCAATAACCATGTGGTAACTGTCTTTAAAAAGCACTTACCATGTAATTTTATGGTCAGTGTATGAGAAGATAGTGTAGCTGGCTGAGAACACTGATTTGAAATACTCTGCCTTCATTAGCTGATGGTCACCTCAGCAGAGACCTGAGCATATTTTGCTGACAGATTGATGCACTTGGTTCCTGGCCTGAGCCAGCTACAAATAAAATGTGAAGAGCTGTTTGATAAAGGTTTTAGACAAGCTTTGAGGATTCTAGCTAAGTGATCTGTTCTCCTTCTCTTCTTGCCCCCACTGCTTGCCCTACATTAAAAGGGTGCTAACAGTGAGGGGGCTTCTATGACACAGGTACACAACTCAGTTTGGTAAAGTGTACTTCTTGTTTCTCACTTCTGACCTGCACCTGGTCAGGGGCAGAATTCAGAGCTGAGTCCAGTTACATTTAAATGAAGATGAAGGTGATGACACTGATTTGCTATGATGTGCTGCGAGCTCAAAAAGATTTCATTGATTAACCGACAATTGAAATAAACATCAGGGCAGGTATACAGCATTTAAATAGGAATTGTTGTTTAAATTTAAAACAGTTTTTTTTTTTTAATTGTAAATTGCTGATGCAATGAGTTTGCTCAGGCTGTAGCACTGCTGTTGAACTCAAATGTTGCTTTGTTCTTTTACGCCTTGATTCAGGAACAGCCAGTGGACATGGTTTTAACTCTTGCCAAACTCAGTGAGACTTAAATGAGTTTTAAGTGCTCTGCTGTCTGCAGGTGTTTTCTCTAAGTGGGGCACTGGATATTTTTAGCTCTTTCATTTTTTATGTCTTTGCCAGTGTGCCCCTGAGAACAGATGATAGCGCTCAGTCCCGCACTTCCCTGTATGCAATTTTAAGGATACTGTTAAGGTAGGGCTCACAAACTCCTCCCCAGAGATGTGGTGGGACCTCCATACATTACCATTATTAATCTTCCACAGCTGGATGATTTCTGCTCTTTCAGCCCTGCCCCAGCTTTGAACTATCACTCAGTGTGCTGGTGGAGCCGGCGCGCCTTTCCTTAAATCTTTCTGCTGTAAATGTTGGAAATGTATAAAACCAGACTGTGGTCTGCAGGGACCAGACAACTCTTACGTTAAAACTTAACACAATTTTGACACAGGCATATCATAAGGTCCTAACCTGAATGAGACTACACATAATAGTAAAATCAGGCAGTCTTTAAAACAAGTTTCTTGACTCTGTTTTAATGTTAGCTCCTCCACCCCTATCAACTCAAGTTCAATGGTAGCTAGACACAAGTGTGAGCAAGTTCCTGTTTACATGGGAGAAAATAAAGAGAATTCAGCATGATAAAGCTAAGTTTCAAAACTGGGTGCAAAATACACAAAAGCACTGAAACTTCAAAATGCTCAAGGTGCATCGTTGCCATGGTGGGTCTCATCCAGTTTCCCTAAATCAGGAGCAAACTGAACATTGCTAGAAGAAAGAAAATCTGTTTCAAGAGACATGACGCTTTTCCTCAGTGCCCAAGGGTGTAAATTTGACACATACTTCAATAAGTCATGTATTTTTATACGGTTGTTCATGTGAGCTGGGGAAGCTGGTACCAGGAGAGAGGGTAGCCCTGCAAGGGGGACAGATTCTGCACTAGCCAGAGGTGTTTGCTTCCTCTCATTAAACCTGTGGGTAAGTACAAGTGAGTTTGGCTCACTGGACAAGGAAAGATGATGCTATGGAATGGGAAAAAAATACCAGTTTAATTTCCTCTACATTAATACCAAAGCTCAACATCAAGTCAGGAACATACTGACAAAGTTCAGCAAGAACAGCAGAGGACTGCAACGGGCCATAGCAGGAGACAAAATTAATGGGAAATCTCCTCTGGGCATGGTGAATAGGAGGATTTCTCTGCTGTAGCTCTGTCCCGTGGGCTGAAATTTCCACTTCCACAGTATTCTCCTACCAGCATCCTCAGATCCAGCTGGCAGGCGTGGGCAGCGTGCCAGAGGGCTGGTTCTTCCCTCCCAGAGGCCAACAGAAAATAATTCCCCAGCACCAGCCAGGTCAGCCCTGCCCTCCAAAGGTGCCCTCCTCCCCGCAGCTGGCCTTGCAAACAGCTCCCTGCCATGCTCGTTGCTTCTCGGGGCCCTGTGTGCCATGCGAAGGCAGTACGACCATACCCATCTCCCTTCCCCCTCCTCTCTCTTTCTTTTCTTTTTTTTGAAAAATGACAATGAATGCACACGAAGCTTCAATTACAAAAGATTATGGGCTTCAATTTAGTGTGTGCCGTAAAGTTGTATTAAACGATCAAATGCTAATGAGGAGAGAGGCTCTTCTGGAGAAATAAGGAATTAGCATAAATTAATAGAGTTCCATATGTGCAACTTTTACACAGTAACAAAGTATCTCATCACAAAAGTATAAATATTTAATTTAATTCTTGCTGGGGCCAGTACACAGCATTACAGTCAGCACAGAAATATGAATTAAAGCGTGGGAGGGAGCAAAGTGCTGCCCGATCAGGTTCACAGGGAGGTCACTGCGATGGCTCTGCTGCTCTTTTCCTCTATTTTCCAGCTCAGGCAGCTCGAAGCCAGGCCCAAATGGCAAACAATATATGCATGGCCTCTTCTGCAGCCTGGGGAGCCATCCCGTTGGCTTCACTCGGTGTGTTATCAAGCCCCATAGCTCTGCCCAAGAATATATTTGCTTGGTACTGTTGGATCTTCCTGCTCCTTTGGCAGAGAGAAGAGGCTTCTGAGTCATTTCGGTGGTGCTTTTACAGCACTTTCCCTAACCATGTGGAAACGAGCTGCCGCAGGTATAAATTGCCTTGAATTTTTAATTTACCTTCCGCCTTACAGTGCATTTCGCATTAAAGTCGTGAATGAGCTGCTATAATTGAGATTAATTTTACTGAAATGAAAAGCAAGCTCAGTCCTATATGTTATTTCCTGAGCAGCTGTGGCAGTGATTAGCGCGGTCTGCTCCAAACGCTGCTCTGCATACCCGGGGAAGAGCCTCGGTGCTGCGGTGAGAAATGTGTGGGACTCCTGGGCTTGCTCTTTCTTGCATTGCCCTGCTTGTGGGAGTCGGGAGAAAAGTGTCTAGCCATACTGTTGTACTTCTGCTGTACTGTACTTCAGCGGAGCCCAGAAGTTTCTATTAAATTAGAACTAACAGTGTCAGGCAATGGTTACTGTCGTGTTTCTGAGAGGAGCACACGCGGCGATACTGCAAAGCGGGAACCCCCCCAGGTGAGGGGGAGCTGGGGAGGGGTCCGGCAGGAAGAAAAGGAAATTGCTTGTAGAGCAGAGAGAGAACTGGCAGGTGTGCATCTGAAAAGCATGCTCAAAGCTCTGTACTCTGGTACATATTACATCAAGGACAGTTGTTTTTCATTGGTCTTAGAGAGGAGGCCTGATATTTCTGGTAACACAGAGCACACCTTCTGTCTGCTGATGTTTGAGTCGAGTTGCTCTCCTTGGCTTCAGAATAGGGACTGGTTTTGACTTATCAGCAGAAAAAACAGGTCTGATATTAATGGCAATTAGATAATGTGCGCCTGGTGACTGTCTAGTGGTCTTCTTCTTTGACTTCAGCTTTTCCAACTAACCATGACCAGGACGTCAGTGCTGTATCAGTGACACCAGGGTGAGCTCGTCATGGCCCAAACACACACAAGTGCTGGAAAGCACAATGCCCTTTTACAATTTATGCTGACCCTTGCTGCCAACAGGCTCTCCATGCTTTGCATCTTTGCTTTGCAGCAGCTGAAACTCTTTGAAATGAGTTGCTTTTGAGAATCATTATGTCGAGAGATCTGTCCTGATCGCAGAGCCTCTGTGGGCAGGGATAATGTCACTCCTGTTCGGAGCACGCTGCTGACACTCGGTGACTTGCTGCCAGGTTACATGTCTGACAGCTGTTCTGGGGTGTGTGCTCCCAGCCACGGGCTGGATGACCATCATGAAGCCAATTATAGTCAAAGGCAATTAATGTTCCCCTCCTCAGGTTCTCATGGAAATGATAGCATAATGCAGAGGATCAGCGTGAAATCTGTGACCTTTGGAAATATAAGCTTGAGACAGGAGCTGGGCTTGTGTCTACATCAACTGTGTCCAATTAAGCTCTTAAGGCATGGCAAGGGAGAGGGAAAATTACATGTTTCATAAAAGCAATGTGAAAAATTTTTTCCTCTCACTTCCAAACACAATAGCTTGTAGTTGACCTGAAAATACCAGCTGTTCCCCCACGCTCTCCTCCATCCGCTATTCAAATCTCATGGTTAGTATCCTTTAGCAACAACTGTAATTTTACACAGATTTTCTGTATTACTGTTGTACACAGGGCTGAATCCATCATGTTTCTTCTGTTCTGAGCCGTGTGCAGACAAGCCTACAGAGCCAGGTCCTCCAGTAATGCAAACAATATAATGACACTGAAATGAAAAGGGATATGTTTATCTGCATCCTTTGAGCTCCTTCCCCAACAGATTTCCATCGAACAAGGGAAGAGAGGATCCTTTCCAGGGTGATAAGGCCAATTAACACCTATACAACTGTCCCAGGAGTGCTTTTTGTTGCTGTGCACTCTAGAGAGAGAGACTGCAAGCAAGCAATGAGAAATTTCAGTTCAATTATTGGGTGACACTGCTTTGATTTTTATTTTCCCATCCTTCCTGGCTGCTCCAAAGTCATGGAGGTTGTTCTAGCTGGAGCTGAAGTACCGGCATCTCTTCCTACAGTGGTCGCAGCACCTGAATTTTCCTGGTTTGCTGCTGTATATATATGGGAATGACCCATTTCTGGGTTCTGCTGCCTGCCAGTGAGAGGAAGCAGTGTCGATGTCCAGATGTACTTTTCACAAAGGAAAAAGACACCTGAATTTATTTAGCCACCAAAGAGAGGCTTGAGCAAATGCTTTGGAATTTAGGGAATTCAGAGGTGGAAAATTGTGTGAGAGCAACATTTAGAGTCCAGATGTTTCATCTGCTTTACTCCAGAATCAAAGTTGCTCATCTGCTTTTAGAAAACCAGGAAGTTGCCATGAAGCAGATTGAGGTTTTAGGCCAGCATATTTTTGAGACAATTGGTCTAAAATCATGTTGTCTGGGCAAAGCAGCCCAGAGCCTAGCCTGTCTAGCTCTTTGGTTTTGTTGTTTTTATTTTGTCACACTACATCTCACAATAAAACATGCAAGCTGAGAAAGCAGAAATGTTGACATATTTTTTAAATCTCACAGCTTTCAGTTTGGCTCCATAATTCTTGAGAATCATGGGTTTGGCTTAGTTGTTTGCTGTTTGTTTAGTGTTTGCCATTGGAAATATTGCCCTGATTGACTCTGTTCCTAAATGAACCTTTGGATTATTAGAATATCAAGTCCCAGGGCAGGTACTGCAGAATAAGGAGTCCTGAATAACTGTCTTTTATCTTACTGTCTTCATCGCAGTTTGGTGTGTTCTAAGGGAAGAATCCAACATCAGAATGATCTAACTCTCATTTCAGAGAACATCATTCCCCAGTCTGGGAAC
The DNA here is from genome assembly GCF_013377495.2 of Cygnus atratus. Taxonomy (NCBI): domain Eukaryota; kingdom Metazoa; phylum Chordata; class Aves; order Anseriformes; family Anatidae; genus Cygnus; species Cygnus atratus. Next base: position 6,196,436 of record NC_066371.1, read on the forward strand.
ACAAAAATTTAAAAGTACTGTTTATATTCTTTCGTGTCCAGTGCACTAACCGAGAATATATTCACACTGGAAAACAGGATGGAAAACATCAGGCACTGACACCACAGCTGTATTTCTTTCACAGATGTGTGTGAGTGCCTAGGAGAGAGAAAGAATGAGAAAGACAGTGGCTGTAATAGGAGAAAGACCGGAGAGAAAAGCATCCAGTCTGCTCTGCACAAAGGCCAGGAGAAATCAGCACCATGCATTCATCCAAATTCTGGGTGCAGCCAAACATTTACACTGCAAACCAAACTCATCCAAATCTGGCAAGACAAGTTGGTATTGACGTAAACCAAGAAGAAGAAGGAGTGTGTGTAGGGAGGTGGAGGTTATTTTTGTGTGCCCATGATGTTTTTGTCAGTGAGGCTGCGGAGATTTGGAGCGTGGATATTCCCACTGGTCTGACACCAGTGGCTGCTTGGTGTCCTTGGGCCACAGATGTTTGGTCCTGGTGTTGATGTCCAATATGTCCAGCTATTGAGGCAGATGGTGAGCAGCTAAATATTTCCGAACTTTTGGAAATATACCACCCTGGAGCCCAACAAGGGAGATAGCTGAAATTGGAAAATAATGTAATAGAATATTTTATTTTCCACAGAAGACTTTAAGGCTGGGAAGACTGCCATTTCTGAAAGGGCAGTTTGGCTGACTTCCCCCTGTTTTGCACAGTGTTACAGTGACCCTCCAATTGTACCCCTTTCCTCTTTTGGACAGAAACAGAAGTTTTACTTATTTTACAGACATATACACACACAATCACAACAGCAAATGATATCAAGGGTAAAAGAGTAGACTCACTAAAAAAAATAAATAAAATAACTCAGTCTTTCTGCAGGAAAGGACAGGAACAACATTTTTTTAAAATTGTGTGACTTACTGAAATATGGCCTCATTGAAGATCTGTCCACTCATTCATGGGCCTGTCTGTCCTCTCTGCATCAGAAGAGAAGAGAAAGACAAAGGAAGAACAGTAAGAACCTTGGTTTGACAGAAGACTTCAACATTTGTTTAAGTTCAAACAAATGTGGAAATCAACAGAAAGGTTCACTTCACACAGGGAGAGTACCCTTGATATCTGTGGGCTACTAGTGGGCTTAATATTAAACTTGTGCCTGATAAATTTTTTCAAGGCAAAAATAATTGAAGTTCAGTACGTATATTTATTTTGTAAGTAACAGAGGTTTTTTTGGAAGGATCAGGCTTTTCTTTTTTTTTATGTTTTTTTTTTTTCCACTTTTTTTTTTCCCCCTCAAGGATGTAATTATAATGCTACTGGGAGAAACTGAATTGCTTGTGGGCTTTTTCCATAAAAACAATTTTTCCATTAGTAGTGTTATAAATTCTCTTTGAGGCAAATTCGGTCTTGAAAGAAGAGGCCAGGTCTTTGTCTTCCGAGGAGTGAATAGTGGGAAACAAATCATGGTTTGTATAATTTCTGCTTATTTCAGATTCATGAAATTCTGTAGGCAGGCAGGATGGAAAGGGAGCTCCAAACAAAACAATTGTGATAAACAGACTCAATGGTCTTGATACACTTGGCAGGGGCATTTGCTGAGCTCCATCCAGGGATGCTGCTATGGGGAGGTTGAGGATAAATAACACCAAAAAAGTGACTAACGGTGACTTCATGTGCAAAATCTATTTACTGGTTCTGTTTCCAAGACAAGGCATGGATAAAAGCATTCTAAATAATTTCTTGGGTTTATAGTTTCTGAGTTAATTTTGAGAATATTTTTAATACTGAATTTTGAGGGAATTCTACAGGACAGTTTAAATCATACCAAAAGTTACAAAATTTCTGCAGTACGGTGAATGGCAATTATATGCTGTTTGGAAAAAAAAAAAAAAAAAAAAAAATTTACAATGAGGAAATGAGGAAAGTAAGTAATTTTATTAGAGTAGTTCAAGATGCATGAAGACTCTGCTCTGAACAGATGTTCAAATATTTTCTTTCCAGAGTGTCAGTTTGTTTATATTCTCTGCAGACTACACTGACTTCTCTGAGATGGAAAGCCCTTGCTTGAGGGTGTAATGTGGGTCACACAACTGTTTTCAGATAGTGGTTGCTGAAGCCACAGGCAACTGCAAAAGGAAGTACAGTCAATTTGCAGATCCATTTGTGGACCAAATGGCTGAGTGAATTGAGTATTGGTGTGGTAACCAGAGACTGGTGTCAAGCTTAGTTTTCCTATCAGTATGGCCACCATGGCAGTAGTAACGTCTTATACATATTACTGAATTTCTCCCAAGAACTTACTGCAGCAGGGAAATAACAGAATCTCTTTTTAATAAAAATGAACTAAGCTGAACTATCCCTAACTATTTCATACCATGCAAGATCATTGTGAGATACCCAGATAGCTCCAGGAGAGAGACACAGGCACCTTCAAGAAGACTTGGGTTTCTTGGGAACTGTGGGTCCTAGAAACTACCATGGGTCTCAGAGGCTATTTGGCTAAATTAAGATCACTCTAATAGTAATTGACCTTATCTCCCAGGAGTGCTACTGGCTCTGAGCATTTTCAGTGACGTTTTGGCATTGGGCTGGGAATATTTCCCCCCTTTTTGTTTTTTTAATTAAAGGCAATTGCTTGCTTAGGGTTTTTTCATTCAGAACTGTAGTTTCTTAAGTTTTACAGAGCTCTTTAAAAAATATCCACTATAGTAAATATAAGTATACACATGCTAGAGATGTTAGTGTATAGTATATATACGAACTACGTTTAACTAGACCAATGCTTTCTCACTATGTTCTGAACATTCAGATTTTGTCTGGGGCTTACTGATGGATAACTGAACATGAAAGGTGCTGTTTAAATAAACGATATCATTTATAAAATTCCTGCTTTATATTCAAGGTGCCAGCAGGCCAAATCGATTTTCAGTTTAATTGCAATGACTATTAGTTATTCATGTTGCTTATTGTAATGGACATAATGCTTTGCATTAAAGGACATTCTCTTTCCAGTACAGAGGGATTTACATGTGTATGGAAACTTCCATAACAGTTAATATGCAATTGTAGAAATCCCTCTGCATAGGGATGAGACTATACACTGATCTTTCACCATCTGTTCTGTCCTCTAATGATGAATCCAGCATCATAATATTAACAAGTCACTTCTTCAAAAAGTGAGGTACGAGTCATTTAAATGTGGGTGTACCATCTCTTTATTTTGTAGAGAAACTTGGCTCTGCCTTGTTTATGGAGAGAAAGATACCCTGAACAACACCGAGAGCTGTTAATTTTCCTTGGTGCTCTGATCCAGAAGGCCCAAGTACTGATGGCACCAAATTTCCAAATTCTAGCTTTGTGTCCCTCAAAAATAGAGTATGAATATTCACAGAGCTGTGTGTTTAAGACTGTTATGAGCAGGGCTTTGTTAATGATGTGTGTTTTGTTCTGATTCTGTCAGCCTCATTTCCTCACGGAATTATAGAAGCTGCTCTGTTTGGTTGTGATTCTGTTCATAATATGAGTTTAATGGCCAGTATGAAATGGGAAGAAAGAGGAGATTTGTTCAGCTTCTGAAAACTCATAGCCTAATATTACTACCTGACACCATGCAAAAGGCAAGGAACTAAGCAGCATCGTTGAAGTGCCTGCGACTCTAACATGCAGTGACAGAAATGCTTAAATATGTATGCACGCGTCAGAAGGAACTCATTTCATTTTTCCTCTCACTCAGGTTTTCATCAAGGGTGGCAAAACTGTCAGGAAGGAACAATAGTGAAAAATAGAGCTGAAGCAGGCACAGATGTTTGTACAGCTCTCCCAGAGGTATGGCCTTCGTTGCTTCTCCACAGTGAGAGAGCGCTGCACCGATGTGTGATTGCTTGGAGACAGAAGTATATTTTTAATGTGTTCATAGCTGTCTGGAGGCAGTTATCTGTCATGCTGACAGAGATGGAGTGATCTACCAAAGCTGCAGTGAGCACCTTTCGAAGCACATCAGTTCTGTCCTACATAGTAATGTGGCGTTTACAATAAGCCTGGCGCTGTTCCTCCCCCTCGCACTAGGTTTAAGTAATTTGGAGATGAGAAATGGAGAGAAGGTGGCTCTGTGTTTCTTCAGACTTCCCATTTTCTGGATGCACTGTGCATCCCCACTGGCTCTTGATAAAACCAACAGCAGCACTGCAGGATGTGTCTCGGGAGCACAGTTTCAGGCTGGAGCAGTGCTTATGGTAGAAGTGGTAGAAGGCATATTTCATCTAAGGAAGGTGCTATTTCCCCTTTTTGATCTCCCTTTCTTTGTTCCTTCCGTTCGTCTTCAGAACGCAGAGGAAGCAACAGTCACCCAGCCCTAACCCCTGTAGGCACACAGGGACCAAATTCCCAGAGTCTTCACACAGCACTGTGGTGGAGCAAAAGCAGTGCGAGCCCCAGTACAGTGTTCAGTGAGGAACACCTCTGTACCTGAGTATGTCCATCATCCCCTTTAATTCCTACCCTCCTGCCTGCTGGATGTGGACAGCACCCCGCTGGTTGCCACAGTTGGATGCGAAATATTCAAGCTAAGGGTTTTCTGAAAGCACTGAGGGATTTAGATGCACCCCGTGCATTAATTTTAATGGACAATACATCTAAATTACCTGCTGTGCTTGGGAAAGTCTCAGCCTGAGGTTTTATTTATTATTTATTGAGTATTCCCTGAGTAAACAGAACTTATTAGCACAAAGATGATCTGGCAGAAAGAACAGTCTTAAAAAATGCCCTATTATTCATGCAATTATACTGCATCGCTCATTCTTTTTTATTATTGTTTGTATTACTGTAGCACCTTGAGCCTCACAATGGAGATGGAGGTCTCTCCATCCCAGCTTCTGTTTGAACACACTAGGAGGCAAACCCCATCCTAAGAGCTTCCAATTTAAATGGATAAGGCAAAACAAACTAAGGCAAGAAGTAACTGTGGAGAGAAAAAGTGTGTTTGCTCAAGGTCATACAGCAGATTCTCAGTGAAGTAGATCTAAAATCCAAGTACCTTGAACTCCTCTCTCAGTTAGACCCTACTGCTCCTCTTCTTCCTCAACAGCAAAGCACACTGTGCTAATTCCTACTCTCTGGTCCTTACCCAATGGGTTTTACCAGTTCTAGTAGAATTATTCTCCATTTTGGTTCTTCAGCAGACTTGTTTCCTACCTATCAGTTTCATTTTGACAGGCCTAACATTACAGGGGAATGAAATATATATATGTTCACAACACAAAACTCCCGTGTTATTGGATTTCCTTAACTGGACCTGAGGAAACACAGTGCAGTCTGATGCTTTATAAATCATAAACCTTTAGCAACACACACACACACACACAAAGAACAAAGAATAAAAGCCCAAAATTCAGCATAGCAAGCATGAAAATTACACACAGTTTGGATTCAGTTAGCAATTTAATTGCTTCAGTGTCATTTGTGACACTCATGCTAAGAGTCTGGGTGTTGTCTTTTCCTTCTGTACGAAACTGTGGCCATTCTTATTGAGTCCCTGTACAAACAATATTGTCCTCAATCAGCACCAAAACTCTTGGGGGAAAGACCATTAACTGAGGCAGTAGGAATCATTCCCCGTGTTCTCTTATGGGGCAGTCAGGAAAGAAAAATAGTCATTCCTGAGGCTCTTGCCTACTGGTTTCTACCAAGAGAGCCTTAACCTCTTTATGGCTGTGTGGATATATGCTGTACGTCAAGGTTTACTGCCCCTCCGGTGCTCTGTGCACAACACGTGCCCTGCCACGCTGTTGGCCTCTTTTTGCAAACAGAGCCCTGCGGAGGACGGGGAGGCTCTTCTCACCTTGCCTCGCCTCTTGCAGTGCTGGTAGACACAGGCTCCATTCCCATCCGACCCAGCTGAGCGACACGGCAATTCGTCACGTCCCCTCGGCACAGAGCGGGTCACGGCGTGGACACATCCACAAGCACGACTTGGGTAAGGGGCAGAGCTAAAAATCAGGCTCTGTTCATCTAAGTGTGCAGGAACTTCTTCTCATTTACTTATATTTATTCCTCCTTCTGCATTCAGCAGTGTAAATTTGTCTGTGTTTGCGCAATGACCTGCTTTGGTAGGATGGTTATTTACCTGCTACAGCGTAAACTGAGTGGTGTTACCACAGGGGTCACAAATCTTATGGACCTCTCATGTAAAGATGTAAAATACCCCTGTATAAGTAGGGGTTGCACATGGACAAGAGGTAGGCTTTTACCTACTCGCTGGATAAAGTACCCTAGGAAATAGGGAAATAGGGTCTGATCTCTCTCTTTAGTTTCTGATGACACGAGTCTTTCCAAGGTCCCACAGAGTCATTTTTCTGTGAGCTCTGCCCAAGCCTCTCTCATGGTGACAAAAGGAAATCTGTAGCTGGGATGAGCTGTGTATTTATTATCTTCCAGGTGCAGAAGACACCACATGCTTATTTTCTTTTAAGGCAAGGACATGATGTGGGAAAGCTTGTTTATACATCAGTATAGAGTCACATGGACTGAGTCAGGTAGAAAAGCTGAAAAACAAGGCAAATTGCTGGAGGAAAATGTAGCTTCAGGAGGCAAAGGCCAGGCTCTTTCATCCCTTTGCAGTGCAGAGTGCAACCCTGCTAAGCCCCTTCTGAAGCCCCCTGTTTTTAGCAGAGGGCTGGGTACACTTGTAGCTGACCTGTACTGTCTCCACCCTGGAAGAGACACAAGTGCATAGGATGCTGTTCCTTTTCCTGAGGACACTGGGAAATCTCCATGCCGCACTGCAGAAACTTAATAATATATTTCCAAATGTCAGTCACTGAGATCTCATTAAAATCATTTTATCCTAGGTCTCCACACCATTTTCTATCATGTAGTTATTCCTTGAATTGAAGAATTAATAAGTAATGGTCAGATCTGTACTGATCTCATAATACTCTGTAAACTTTTAAAGACTATTTCAATATATATTTCAACAAGCCCATTTGGGAGGTTTAGTCCTGCATAGACAGCCTTTTAATTTGAGCATGGTCTCATGGTCGATGAAATGGGGTCTGATACTGGGCTGTCCCCCTTATAGACCCCAGAAATTTGGCTATAGGTGTTTAACAAAACTTCAGTAGCTGCCCCATGTCCAAGTCAGAGAGGAAACACACAGAAATTGTTTAGAAAAAAATACTTTCTGAAAGAGAGAAGTCCATGAGCTACTTAAATACTCACAAATATTTTTCTGCCTTGTCCAACAATGGCCCAGCAGTAGCTGGAGAAGAGATAACGCACCAAAGATGCAACCCCCCTGCTTGGTGACTCTGCGGATACTCAGGAAGACCCTAATCCTTAGCTACTGCATTTAATTATATTGCTTATCCCAGCTATCCAGGTTTACACAGGGAGGCATGCAAAATAATTATGTTAATAGGGTTCCTCAACTTTTCCCCTGCAAACATCATCTTGGTAAATGGGGAACCATCGGCTAGGGGAACAGACGGTTCTTTCCCACTGTCAGTTTTTCGGCTGTCCCCATGGGAAGCACCCATGTCACAGGGATAAATTCTCTCCCTTGGTAAGAGAATAATGTTCGATGTCATTTCTCTCATATGCCCTGCAGGAAGCAAGAGCAGGATTTGACTCAGATAAAAGACTCAAATGACCCTTGTAAAAGCTGGAAACCCTGCTAGCTTTCAGAGTAACAGAAGGATGGATAAAGTGCACATCAGTACACCAGGTCCATGTATTTCACTATTTCTGTCTGTCTTATAAATCACTTTTCAGGTAGCCTCAGCACTCTAGTATAGGGCAGAAATCACAGTAGGGTCATACAAGCCTCCAATTACAAAACCTGTCTGAACTCTAGGGAGGAAAAACCTCCTTGTTTTAAAATGTGCATGTTCAGCGTGCCGTGGATGGGAGTCCTGCTTCACTTCACTGCTCTGCAGTAGACAGGAGGCAAAATATTGTTTTCTGTGAAATGTTTATTTTGGGGACTGTGTGTAGAGGGGGATGACAATCCCAACATACTCTTTTTGAAAATTAACCTGTCCGAGTGTGTGTGCACGTGTTTGCTGTTTCTGCCTTTTAAATGGAACTGATAGGTGTCTGTGCTTAATTCAAATGTCACATCAAGCCTGACAGCAGGATGCACATTTCAGCTGTAAAGGAGACAGAATAAATGGAGTTCTAGGTAGAAATGCATGGGACTTGGGTGGGAGTGGGAAGAAGCTCACTGCTGGGGCAACTGGCCCACAGCATAAATAATGAAAGCACTGCTCTTCCTCCAGCCTGTGCCAGATCCTTCATCCCATCTATTGTGTCTATTGGTGTTCTCTTTATATCTTGTCTTGCCCTATTTTATTTTGTCTTATTTTATTTTTAAAAATGCCCTGATTAAAAAACAAAAACCAACCAAAAAAAATATATATCAGTCACACTTTAATAAGGGAACATAAGACAGTTCTGGTCCAACCATGATTTCCAAAAATAAAATAGAAAAAAACCTTCTGTTCTGTCAGAGAGCAACTTCCAAACCGTTACTAACAGAAGACAAAGTCCATAAATCATTCCTAAATTACCTATCAGGCCACAGCTGGGTTTTTATCTACAAAATAAAGTAGGGCAAATATATAAGGTCTATAAAGTTTAAGGACATAGCATTTACTAGTGGTAATTAAAACCCAAGTACTCTAGAACAGGCACACTGTTACAGGGTGGACTCCAGGCTGATGTAAATGGGCACAACTCCATTAGCTACGACGAGGCAAATCCCATTAACTTTAGCTGAAGATCTGTTCCTTACACATCTTATTTTGCTACCGAAAGACCGGGTTGTGCTTTCCTTACTTGCATTGTATAATCCCAAATTGATTTCAGTGGGACTATTTGAAGAGCAAGGTACTACTCAGCTTGGGTAGGGATGGTTGTACTTGGCCTTTGGTGTGCAATAGATTTATTTTGCACCTATAAAAACACGTTTTCTTTACATACACTTTTTGAGAACTACAGTATAAGTAGTTATAACGCTTCGCATCATTTGTCTTTCTCTTATTTTAATGGCAATAACAGATGGAAATAGTCCTAACTGAGGAATTAGCAGGTGCAGTTGGCTTTCTCAGGCATTCACACTAACAAAGGGGTTAAGACAATGGAGTGATCCCTGTCCCTTCCCGGGACTCGTAGTGTGCCAATGTCAGATTTCTGAAGTCACACCACTCTGCCAGCTCTCCTCCTGTCAAGCATGTGGTGAGTGAAAAGTTATTCAAGGATGGTGTTATGTACCCTTCATGAATTATGCATCTTAAACAAACTTACATGATCTGAAGCACTCGAGTGGAAGCCTTTTAGCTAGAAGCAGGCCGCTGGAGAGCTTAGCTACAGATCTCCAATGATGATTTAAAATAGCTCGCTGTACTACGCCTGCTCTTGCTCCCTCTTTGACTCAGTGGCCCATGCTTCGCTTCATTTGCTTGCTGCGGCTGCAATGGAGCTTCTGAAATCCCTGTAGGAAAGACCCATCTCAAAGCATCTTCAATGGTTAAAAAGGATGCGCTTCTTTCTGCTGGGGGCTTTGTCTTTTGATGGGCCTGGGGGGAGGTGCTGTCTTGGGTTGGTTTTGTTTTGAAAGAGGGAGAAGGAGAAACAGAAATTCTGCCAAGGTCACTGTTTTTTTTCCCTTTCATGAAAAGATAATGAATGTTGTTTTAATATTTGCTTTCAGTGAAAGCGAATCTTGCTGTGTCTTCATTGCAGCTATGAGTTAGTGGAAGAAATTCATAAGTCACTGTGTCACCTTATCAGCCTCTAACAACATTACCCGGCAGTAGTTAATTGTTTCCTATTCAGAAGACACTGGTTAGGTGTAAAATATGGCATTTCTTTTCTGATCCTCTGATGATGGTAATCTGATGGGAAGATGGGTGGACTGCCTACTTGCACACCACAGGCCATGTTTTTTCAGCACATGAAGTTCCGAAGTTAGTAGCTCCTACTAACTGAGGACTCTGTCTACCCAACCTTATCACGATCCTACACAACTTTAGGCAGTGGGAACTTTACTACCAATATCTTTGATGTCAGAGAAAGCCCATACCCATTAAACCCAAAGCAGCAACATTATGGCTGTTGCCTCCAGAAGGAGCCTGAGATAGGCTGTGTGTCCTTCTCACAGGTGTTGGTGTTAGATGGTGGAGATCTGGAAACAACTTGCGACCTGACCAATCCCACCTGGCCAACTCATCCTGCTCCTGGCCACTCAGTGCCTGATCCCTCTGCTATTTAAAGGCTGAAAAGGAAGGTGGCCCTCTTTTTCTCTGCTCTCAGGTGTCTTCTCTGGTCTGTTTTCTATGTCCACTGATTGTGTCTTCTGACCCTAAGGAGGATATCCACATTTTCATGTACGATGGAGCAAGACACAAGCTTGGGAGATGGAAGTTCTAATGCAAGTAGTCAAATTTTATTATTTTTTTAATGCTGCTTTGATTCAAGTTGCTTGTTCTCCCTTTGGGTTCCAGTTGTGGGCAATCAATAATCATGCAGATGATTTACTTGTGGGAATAACCTTGTGGGGGCCATGAGTGAGTGCCTACTGCAGGCTGGAGGCGTGAGCCTGCACAGAAATAACATTGCATGTGTATGGCAATGGTTATATTTTTCAGAGTAATTCCACTCTTGTGTCAATACATTTGGGGAACCAGAACACAGCTCATTCCCTGCCTGTGCACAGGTTCCTTTTGTATCTTTAGGGTTTGTTTATCATTAAAAAATATTTTCACTTCAAATAAAGATTTTTTTTTTGAGTCGAGTTTCCTGTAGATGCCCTACTGTGATGTGAACTGCTGCAATTTATGGCATTTACTGCAATTTATGGCATAACGAGCTTCCTTTGGCATTGCAGTTTTGACTGAAGGACATAGTGAACTTTTGGAAATAGTTATAAGAAGTGTGCTGAGTAACTGAGGAAATGCATCCTTTCACCATCTTAACAGTATATCCAGCCTTTTTGCAAGTGGATTTCTGTAAATATAGCTTAACATAAATCTTCAACAGCTGGCACAGAAATGAGTGCCATGGAGAGAATTCAGGCTACCAGAATCTGGATGCACCACTTTCCTCCGTATTTTTAAAACAAGTCTGAGATAGAATCCAGCTATCTAAGCAAGCATTTAATTGCCAATGTGTCCTCAAGAGAAGAGCTAGCTTTATTGAGTGCAAATGTTTAAAAAAAAAAAATCAGGAGAACAAAGGAGCTCAGTTTGACCCTGCAAGATTCCCCTTTAATCACTACTTTGATCAAGCTTTTCCCCATGGGGCTCCCTCAGCAGTGGAAAACATCCTCTCTGGCACGCAAGCAGGCTCCTTGCAGGCTGGAGCACAGCATCTGCCAGACACTTGGCATGGCCACGTGCTCTTGGGGTCTCACGCTGCACCAGCTCTGCCCTTTGCTCATCCTTATTGCCACTTCTGCGCTTCTTCATCCTCAGACAAGGACGTTAAATCTACAGAAATCTATATAAACCAAAACTTTGGTTAATGTGCTTGTAATTAAACTCTAGGGGCCTTCTAAAAATGGATTTTAAAAAATCAGATTTTTCTTAAATGTAGTTGCAGTAAAAATCCAAATTAAGAATTTGAAAAGAAATGCATTTTTTTTAAGAAAGAAAGGACTTGCCAGTTTGCTGTCATTCTTTAAGGCTAATCTGCTACCCAAATTAGTGCATAACATGCCTATTAAGGAAGGGAGAGAGGAAGAAATGGCAATGTTGATCTCTCCAAGTGTGAATTGGCCCTACTTTCCCTCACTGTCTTCCCTGCTGCTTATAGTTGTTTTTTGACATTTTGCCTTGGAAGTCATTCATATCTGCCTAGTGCTGGACGCTTATTAAAAGGTTAAAGTAATTTCTCCAGCTGTGGTTTGACCAAATCCTGCTTGGGGACTCCATGAGCCAGAGTGCGGCCAGGGCCCTTGGTGGGAATTTTGGTGCCAGGTGGGAACCTCTGAAGCTGGTGGCTTTGAGACCAGAATTTGACCTTTTAGCTGAGCATGTTGCATTCATTCTTATTGCATCCTGCCCTTTTTCTAGAGCCAGTTAAGGTGACATTAGAAAGCCAACCTACAGCTAACTCATCACTGTAAATAAAAGGAAATTATAATTATATAATGAAATTAAGTCCCAGTCCCTAGTTGCCTGGCTAATCTCATGGAATAGAGTGGGTCTGTTCCTCCCATCTCCCTTGGAAAAACATTGCAGACTTGCTCTCAGTGTTGTCCAAGTGTTTATTTGGGGATTTTCTTTCAGATATGCTCTTGCAGTTTTGCATAGTAAATTTAAAGGGAATTTTTTTAAAAGACCAAAAAAATATCATTAACTGTCACAAAAGAATTCAAGAATCTTTTGAAGCATATGTAATGTTCCTGATCTAACTTGGAAGCATTTGGCCCAAAACATCTTTTATAACCAACTTGCTGAACTACATTAAATCTCTGAAAAGACAATCTTAGAGTTAGACTGGATTTAGTTGGGCTTACCTTAGTGCTCTTTGGAAATAAAAAATCAAATTATTGCTTTCTTAATCATTAACAACATGTTTAAAAGAAGCTAAAAATTCAACAAGTTTGTTTTACACTGGTGTCTACTTTTAATTTGGATACATTGCTCTGGTTTGCTATGTAGGCAAGGTAAATTTGGCATAAATCAAATGTTCTATGTTTTCAGGATTGACCAAGACAAAAGCACAGCTGACCTGATTAAGTGTTGGCTTCTGCATGGAGCAGGAGGTTACTCTATAGATGACTTCTAAAAAATTCTTCTCTATCAACATTTCTGATGTGCACCCACATAACTGAGAGCACTGTGCTAATTCTCCTAACTGGCCAACTTATTTTTTGAGCTGAATTTCTACAATAGAGGCTCTTACATACTTAAATGGAGGTACTACTACATTTTTCAAGCTTCCAGATAATTTTGTAAAAATATTGATATGGAAAACAGATGTTTATGTGGGCAAAGTGGCATTCTGTCATACAATGATAATCTCAGCTAAGTTTTTAAAGCTCTGAACTTTGTTTGAAGTTCAAGCAAACTTAAACTGTCAGAATAAATTTACTTTATGTGTAGGGATAATAGTAAGGCCTTTGCTTTGTTCAGCACATACAAAGAAAACTGGAAAATATATTGATATGAAGTTTAAAATGCTCTGGGGATGATCCAGAGTCCATTTAAATCAATAGGAAAAACTCACAAAAATCTGTTTCTTAGAGGGTTTGGATTTACAAGAACCCTTAGGGAAGAATTTTCAGTAGCACTTGTGTTGCTGAATTACATGGGCACTTTATAAATCTCACCCTTTATCTCCAGTAAAGCTTACGAATGTGCCCTGCTGGGCTTGATTTGCTTGGACTGGCAGAGTTTTATGTGGCTCTTTCAGACAAGCATTCACCAGGAGGGGGGCTGAGCCTTTCCTTGCATTTCACGTGGTCTTCTGAAAGGTGATGTCTTTTAGTTTCTGCTCAGCCAGACTGCCTTCATATCCTCCATCTCAAACTTCTGTTTCTTCAGACCAAAATCAGTTGGTAAAATGATTCAAATTATTTGAGTTAGGAACCTGGTTATTATTCACATGAACATGGATGTCCATTGGTGGCAGCCCAGCCCAACTTTCATCTGTTCAGACACCCTACACTGCCCTCCTAAATCTCCCCTCAAACTCACTTGTGCCACAGGACTCACTAGTTAAATGTGAAATTAGTTTGGTCACAAAGATGCACAGAGTCATTAGTCTTCCACTGGAACATTTCATCTGATCTTGAGGAAGATAACTAGACTGACTTTCAGGTCTTTAATCCTTTGTGTAAAATGCTTTGAGGTCAAGTGTCAGATATTGGTTAGGATCAAAAAGAATAAGGAAATATTTTTAAATGATAGATGACATTATTCATTTTTGTGCTGCAGCGCCTTTGCAGCTGGCTGTAATAACTAGTTTGGGACCACACAAAAATCTGTACTTTGAATAGTCTTCCCAACAGGCTTCATTTATTCCTGCTAGGGTATGCAAGCACCCATTTTTAGATGCATTGAGCCAATTGTCTTTTTTTTTAATTGCATCAGTAATATTTTATATGTGCTGAAGTGGTACTAAAATTTAAATTATTTCAGCAAGCTAATCATTTATTTTTTACCTGGCAGACAGAGTCTCCCATGCATAAGACTTAGACCAAGAAGAGTGAGAAATGGAGTATTGGATGTACTTTAAGACTAAAGCACCTTCTGCAGTCCTGAAGGGTGAAGAACAGACACTTTGATACAGTCATTGTGGTTTATTGATCCTATTAACATTATCTTGTGGTAAATCAATGCTAGAGTTTCAGTCTTGCAGGAGACATGTAAATGAGAAGATGAAAAAACATGCCAAGGGAAATCGTTTCCTGATGGGGAGATGAGCAGAAACAATGGGATCAAGGCATGTGTAGAGCAAAGAGAACTGAGTGTGGGACCTTGCCAAAAGTCATCCTCGGTGTTCGATGTGGTCCTCTGAAAGTCTCTTCACTAGCTGGGACGTGGCCTTCAGAGGCACTATGTGCTGCCAGCTCCTGTTGCTTGGACAAACCCTGGACCAGGCGGTCCCTTCTTGTCTCAGATCCTACACAAAGATCTGTAAGTGGTTTTTTCTACTTTGGTTCCTCTGCACACTTATCTAGTAAACCAGGCTGTGCTGGCACCTGCGGCTCTGGATTTGGGGTAATCTTAGCTTGGATTTGATAGCAAGAGAAGGAGAGACTGCGCAACCTGCTCTCGTGGGTTGGATGTGCGCTCTGCAACTGGAATGTGCTGCTCACATCCCTGTCCTGTGTCTCTGGTGAGTGCCACAGACCATAGGGAAAACCCAAAGGTGTTGAATAAGAGACAGCAAAAGGAAAGGAAAATCTTAGGAAAACCTTACAATCCTTTTGAAGTGCTTTAAGGAATTTTTAGAATCAGATTTTTGAGTAACTGAAGCCAGCTGTAAGGTACTCACTCACATCACAGCATTAGTCTAGAATTAAATAGTTTGCACTCTTCCCTATTGCAATTACTTTTATTTTTTTAACCTGACCAGCTCTTTGAAAAGAGCATGAATTTGTGAGTCATTTGGCTGAAGCAAATTGCATTTTCAAATGATGTGCTCAAGAAGTGAAACCCAGCTCAATGCATAAGTTTCTCTGGATGTTGAAATCTGCAGGTAGCTCTGATACCCTTCACCCTTGTCATTGCTGCAGCAGGGCAGCATCTCTCACAGATATGGATGAAGCCTCAGGTCTGCAGGCAGTGCTGCACCCAAGCTGATGGAGCCAAAATAAATCTGTTCTGCTATAGCTGGGTCTGAGTACAGTAAAATATCGGTGCCCTCTAGACTCCTTTGGAGAGAGAGGTGGTTTCTTTCAAGGTTTCAGGCTTTCTGTTCTTCTCACACTAAGATGTCCACCTTTGTAACAATGTGTTCTTAATGATCAATTAGCAAGTTTCCAAGCTACAATCCACATTACAGAATGACAAGTTTCTCATGAGACCATCTTCCCTCTCTATGGCATTTAAATTAGTGTGGCTTCATTTGCTGGGCAGCTTGATCAGAGGAACTGTCTGTGCATGACTGAATGTATAGCTACAATGTTGTTTTTAAAGTTCATTTGATCTGTAAAATCTAAATTTACCTAGTCCCCTGTTCTATTCGTTCAGCCAGCTTAATAACGACAGGTAAAATAAAATTTTTGGGAAATATTTCAGTCGGGTGTGTAAGTTATGCATAAAGTCCTGATCTTCCCAAAAGCCCTCTTGTCAGTGTTTAAAAACCTTTTAATACCTTGTCAGTATTTAAAAATTTTCTAGGATGTTGCAGCACTTGGTGTACTGGGTTTAATGCTGATAATGAGCTTGTTTTTTAATTTACCTTTTGTCAGCTCCTTTGACCTGGGCCAGGGATTCCCAGCACCTTGCAGGGTGCTCGTTTCTATCCTGATGGGTCTGGAGCAAACCTTGCTCGCTTTGTTCTCTGAAATTGTGTTGAGGGAGGACGAGCCCATAGATGTATCTGTATGTTCCAGCATCTTTCCAATAACAAAAACTGTAGTTCAAAAATATCCACAATGACTAAACAAATAGATCAGGACTCATTAATAACTGCAGACTCCATTGCCAGTTTAACACGAGGAGCAATTTAATTGGTACCTAGACTGCTTTGTGTAGCTTTGTTAATGTAATTGAGTAATGCATATTGATTTTTCATGGGGCTCAAATCTTTTTTCTTCATCTCGTATAAGAAAGCCTGTTAAGGAATTATTAATCACACTATAATTGCTTTAAGATCTATGCTCTAATTAAAACCATAAATTCTTTATTACATCTTTATTTTAATTAGACATCCAGAAAGACAATAATTTTTACAAGAAAACTCGTACAATAAAATTATCCCACTTAGCAATGCTTCAAAGAACCTGTGCTTAGGACACACAGACTCCAATAGGACTTCCTAAATTAAGACATGCGTGATTCTAGTCATAATCAAAATTAAAGATGTCCTCTGAATGTAATTAAATAACTTTACAATAGGAAGATTTTCTCTGTGCAACAAAACTGCGTTCGTCCACAGGAGTAAGACTTTACTTTCTCTTCTTGTTTTTCTTTTGTCTTTTAAAAATCTGGGATTGAAGAAGCATGTTCTGAAATTTTAAGAGTCTAATCAAAGGTTTAAATATAATCCTACTGTAATGAAAATAAGCTTATTATCATAACCACCTTCTGATATTTTCTTTTGGGTGTCTTTCTTCCTGCTGTGATAGGTACTTTCCACCTGCTAGGAGGAATTAAAAATAAGCATATTTCTTCATCTGTGTCA
This sequence comes from Cygnus atratus, assembly GCF_013377495.2. NCBI lineage: Eukaryota > Metazoa > Chordata > Aves > Anseriformes > Anatidae > Cygnus > Cygnus atratus. The sequence goes on from NC_066371.1 coordinate 6,213,288, forward strand.
AAGGACCTGATATTTCTCTCATTTAACCTATTGGGAAATTAGGTCCTGGAGAACAGAGTCTAGCCTTCAGTTTGTGGGGGTTATTTTTATTTTTGCAAACAGTGAGCCCCATGTGTCTCTTACTAGAATACATCTGAAGATGCTCTAAAAGCATACAGTAAACTTCATTTCTTGAAGACAGAAATTTTCTGTAATGTGAAATGGCATGGTTTGAAATGTAAACTAACCAAAGGTTTTCTTGGGTTTAAGTCCAGAAGTTTATCAAAAGGTCAATGATTAGTTGACTCAGAGTGAAACTTTGCTTAGTATCTAAGGATAATTGAGAGTTTTCCTTATCCCTGTTCAGGATAAAATGTCTCTGATTGCTCAAAATATTTATGGAGGAATCCTCATGTTCGCTGCTGAGGTTGGTATGTGCCAGAAATGTTTATCATGGTTCTGCAATCTGTTTTGTGAGTAGTGCTTTGTTTATGGTGATAACCTCACTACAGCCAGGGATAGCCTCATCACCCCAGACTAAACCAAACATAGTTTTACCCATATTTATTTAGTGGGACAAACGTACCAGTTCACTCCTACTTGCAAAGCAGATTTTAAGTTGTGGCTGTGTGCAAAGCACTAGCTACAAACTGCACAGATATGCTTGTAACAGAAATGAATCCCCATATCCCATTCTCCACAAAGAATCTGCCACGTGTCTCCTTTCAAATCTCAGGATCATTCGGAGTGCTAGTTTACTGTTTGGGTAACAGCACTGACAAGGTCTGATTGAAAGCCAACTCCTAGCCAAGCAGTGGGTAAAAGGTAAAAAGCTAGGTCTATCAGCCACTAACTCCTCCACTCATCGCCGAAGGAAGCCAGTGCACAGCCAGCATGTTGCTTAGACACAGCACTTGTCAGATAGTGTCTTAATTGCCACTTGATGTTCATTCAAAATAGGTGAAATAAGGTGTTGCTGGAGGGCTCATTAAAGTGGCAATTAGATTTGCACCCCTTACCTGTGCTGAGCAGTGACTGTTCATCCACGTGGTGCCACAAAGGTAGCGAGGAGCTGCAGCCCCAAGCTGCTCTGATGCAGCCTGGGGCACAGAGAGGGACTTACAAACACCCTGGCACTTTTTCTCTTCTGCTTTTTTTTTTTTGACCTGGCACTTTTTTTTTCCCATTATCTTTTATGGTTCTGTTCTTCCATGGTGCTTGTCCCTGTTTAACCTCCATTTATCAATGGACTTGACTGATGGTTTAACATCTCCAAAGCATGCCAGCTGCTGACACAGTACATGAGCTCATGCTTAACATGCCCCACATTCAAACCATTGCCTTCACCTCGGACCTGAAGCCAAACCCACCAGTCTGGTCCAAGTCATGGTGGAGAGCCTTTTCATTGGTTTCAGTGGGCTTAGAATTGGGATAATTTGACACAAAGGAATAAATGAGTGTATTAGCTAAGTGTGAATAGAAATGTTTGAAAAATGTGGACATATTCCCCAGAACAGGCTGCCTTGGCAGTGTGTGGCAGTTGGTCAGGAGGATGATAGCACCAGCTTTCATCTACGGGATAATAAAGTTACGGGAGTGGGAGGATACTGGAAAAGCAGTGCTTGAGATGCAGAGAGCTGCCTGCCACAGATAGATTAGCAAACAGATCAAACAGCATTGCCAGCTGTGCACTGCTCTGCCTCAAATGTTTCACTTATTCGGCAGTCTTTGTGAAGTTTTCAAGATGTATCTGCCCTGGCTCCCACTTTAGAGAGTGGGAACAAGATGTTTTTTTTTTTTTTAAAGCCTCAGAACTTGAGTCTGAACTTTCCTGATGTCTTTGCTTAGTCTGAAAACAACTCAGCAGGTCTTCTGAGGGAATTAAGCAAACAGACTACAAGGCTGGGAGCATGTTTCGAATACATGAGCTGAGCAGCTGAAGCAGGGAGTGAAGGGATGTGCGTCAGCAAGAGCTCAGTTTAAGCTATCTGTCCTGTGAGGGAGGGCTCTGAGTTTCTGGTTTTGCTATTGCTACAGAGGTGAGTTGAAATACAGCAGAATATGACATTACTCATAGCTTGGCTGATCCTCTCAGATGTGATCTAGCTTCAGTGATACTGCTTGGAATATCGCAATTTATGAACCTGGGTTTGCTGTAATTCCACCCCCCCCCCCCCCCCCCCCAAAAATGGACGAAGAAGGCTGGGCTTTACCTTGGAAATTGCTAACAAGCTCAACCAGAAGCAAACCAAAACTCTGCCTGATGTCAGCAGGTTTTTGGAAAGCTGGTCTGCAGAGTCCAAATGCATGCCTGCAAGGTGTGTTGCCTACTTGTCTCAGATGGCAGCAGAGGGTCCACCCTCTGGGATGGTGTGGAGAGGCATTTGCTCACAGAAGAGCTGCATCTACTACATTGCTTCACCAAAATCCATTTTGGTATTTCATATGTAGGCATGGAGAGTCAGGCTGGATGTCAAGAAACCTGGATTTTTCTACAGTATGGGGCTTCAAGTAGCATAAGTGACCTCAGACTCCCTTCTGAGGTGTTTTGAAAGCTGTTTTGATGTAAAATACTAGTTATCGACAATTATAGGTATATTACAGGTTGTTATATAAAGAATAGTTAATTTGTAGAGGCTAGAGTACAGTGAATTGCTTAGATGAATTAATGTCATCAGTCCCCCTGAAAAGTATCCTCAAACAAAAATCTTTTAGACACCTCTGTCAAGAGAGCAGATGTCTTTTTGATCTTCATGCTACTCAAATAGAAGTAAAAACAATAAATAAATAGGCGGTTTATTACTTAGGACACTACATTATTTAGCCTGTCAATACATTTCAGCAATAAATCAAAAGGGATTTTTCACATCTCTGGCTTTTGAGCTTCACTTAAGATGTACTATTCATTTCATGGGAGTCCCTGAGCGGATATCATACTCAAAGATTCAATACCCATTTCTTTAAGAATCAAACAATGTGCATTAAGCAATTATTTACTCAGATGATTTGTATGTATTTTGTATCCCTAAGTCACTGACCTTATGATTAAATGGAGATAGAATCTACTTTTTTTTCCTTTTGAGAAGTAAATAACCTTTTTTTTTTTTTTACTATTAGAAATGCCAGGAAACAGGTATTCTCAGTTTCTCGCAAATGTGACAAGGAGGGAGATATCACATAAAACTATTGAGCAGAAATGTAAAAAATAAATAACTTAATGCATAATGAAATTGTGGAACTCATAGCCGCAGGATGCCATGGAACCAAGGGAATAAAAAGCAATGAGAAATTAATTGAAGAAAAGTCCATTGGAGACCATTAAACGAACCTCTAGCCTGCAGATTTCTGGCATCTGGGGATATCACCTAATTCAAGGCCAAGCAGTCAGCGTAAGAAATAGCACATCTATTACTGGTCACTGGAGATAGGATGCTAGTCTGCAATGGGTCTTGCTCTGACTTATGTTACCTGATTTTAAATGGAAGGGGGTATGAATGAGAAACAATAAATGATGATGTGTATGCAACTGTTTACCCTGCAGACTATTCCTTTACTTAGAGCAATGTGCTCACTTAGAAACCTTCCCCCAGCACATGCTGCTGAAAGCAAGCACCAGCGCAAAGACTTTTGTTTCCAAAAAGCTTTCTCCTTCGCTTTGTTTCTTGGCTTCCAAACTACTGACCCAGCACATGTACCAAAACTCTTCCTTCCTCCCGTTTTCTTCAAGCAGGAGCTGACTTATTTTCTCATTATAGCTGAGTAAGCCTATAGGGACATGAAGAACAAACTCACCTGTATTTCTTGGGCACAGTATGACAGAGCTGCAGGAAGAATAGACAGAATGCATTTTTCCTCTGTTATTACAGTTACTGTCTGCACTGTGGATCTTTATTGCACAATCCCCACTTGTTCTGCATTCAAAACCATTCAAAACATCTCCAAGGACGTTGATGCGAATTCCATACATTAGTACACTGACAGGTATTTAATATGAGCAGGGGAAGCCAAGTGAAGATTGAAACCTTCAGTCTTTCAGACATCCACATGAGCAGTAAAACTGCTAACTGTTATAAGTGCCTGTTGATAGTGCAGCTGAACTCCAGGTTCACAGCAGTAAAGAGGCAGGAATTTTATGGCGCCTGTGACCAGCCCAAAGGCAGCTTTTGATGGCACAGCTCGGCTAGCATGGATAAGAAAAAACTGGGGAGGAGCACCCAGCTGCTGTTGGCAGCTCCGGCTTGGGTTCTGCCTGCTAGTTATGGTGCCAACTGCTCGCCGGGGTGACTGGGGGTAATTTCCCTTGGGCACTGACCTGCTGTGCTGAGCCCTGCTGACGGAAAACATGAGTGTGATGACCAACAATTGTGGGGGATGTGATACCCAGCAGTAACCTCCAGCCCCAGCACTGCTCTGCAAACCTGCGCCACAGCTGGATGAGCAACACCTGGAAAAGCCTTTGAGAGAGAGGCAGCTACAGTGCAGAAAGTGTTTCGTCCATCAATTACCCCCAATTCTTCATCCAGAAAGATTAAAGGCTGTTTGTTTGCCGTTATGTGTAATGTCATGCTCTGTTTGTCATCTTAATAGCTCTCCCGGGATCATAAGACATGCCTAAATGCCACAGTGCCACCTTTCAGAAAACAGCCTACTAAAACTAATTAATAGTGCACCCTAGTTAACACATGCAAACTTGGCATTATTAGTCTAATTAAAAGGATTTTAACAATCTAAGTTCCCTTCTCTCTCCCCCTCACAGATTCCAACATATGCAAGTCAAGTAAATTAAACCCATTAATCACCATTGGTGCAAATGATACAGGCTCCTGTAACATGGGATCATCTCTGAAGAGAGACACTAACAGGCCTCATTATGTTTAATTTCGCTCCTTAGCAAAGGATAATAAATACAAATTGTAACATCACAATAAAATATTTAATTATTCACGAGTTTGGTAAGAAACATAATTAGCTTACTGGTATGTGTCTTCATTTGGGTGATAATGGATCCAATTTAGAAGCTTAACCATTTCAGGGTAAAGGTTGAAAATGAGAGTTTTTCCTGAACTTTATTGCTTAAGCGTAAAGAGGAAGAGCCCATTTGCACATTTCCCATTAACCTCCCATGGAGGAAGCTATGCAGACGTCCAAGCCTACGTCCTAACAATGTTCCCATGTACCTGGAGCAATCCTGCTCACGAGCAGGCTTGGGCTGAGCTCTTCAGTCCTGAAGATGGGTGGGAAACTGAGGGCTGATGGTATTTCTAGAGACAATATGGAAGCAGTCCCAAAGAACAACATGTCACTGTTTTAAGCTTAGTAGTGGTGGATTTTTAATTCACTGCATGCAGACGTTCTGCTTTGTTTTGCAGCTGATTTGAAATGCAGGGTTTCCCATTCAGCTGCATGAAAGATGAGCCACAGCTGCGAAGGACACACTGGAGCGACACGGGCAACTTAGCCCATGTGGCTTTTGCAAAGGGGAAAGGACTGCACAGAGAGCAGTTTTACCCAGTCCAGCTTGCCCCAGTCCATCTATGTCCCTGGCCATAATAAAAATGTCCCAGGAGCTGCTGGTGGGTGGCCCTGGGTCTTGCAGGTGCGGTGCTGCCACAGCTCAGGGGTGCAGGAGTTAACCTGGAGCAGTGCCTGGTGCAGGAGCTGCTGTGCCTGCAGCTCAGCCACTGCTGTTCGCTTTCACGGGATCTTAATTTTATTTATTTTATGTTCTCCTTATTGCACGTATTTAGGTGACAGATGTGTATGTTCCTTAATCTCTTCCTCGTTACCCTATGAAATTGTAGCTGCGTTTTGACAGCTTTCAGACAAAGATAAAAGAGGAGAGGAAAACTTCAAACATATGGAAATTTGCAGAGACCCCGGACTGACTCCTAGCAATGAGATCATTGAATGCATAGTTAGAGGAATTAGTTAAGAATCGTGGCCTTTGAGTTCATGGCGTCTGAATGCAGATGTAAGGGAAAGCATTGCTCGAGCAGCCATGATCCCAGCTTTCGATTATGTATCGTACTGGAGCGAAAGGAGCTTAGGAGTGGATTAATGTTCAGAACAGATGAATTTGAAAATGTATTTCCAATGCACTTGTCATGCACCTCTGCACTGTAACCTTTGTTTAAGGAGAAAGTAAAGAAGAAAAAAAAAAAAAGAAAAGAAAGAAAGAAACCACCGGGAAAAATTAAGATGTCTCAGCCCTTGCATGAAGATGTGAATAGTTCAAGTCAAACATTCTTGGTAAGATAATTAACAGTGGAGGGAGTTGATTGGTTTGGCACAATGTAGTGTCTCACCACAAACGGAAGAGGACCTTTATGCCAAGATTAAGAAAAACAAAGCCCTGTATTTTTTTGCTCAGTTTGAATGATTTGGGCATTACCATACCCATTTTACTTACCCTATCATGATGTCTGCATCACCATTTCCCATTTCTAAATAGATTTCCAAAGAATCCCCCAAACTATGAATTATACTGTCTTCCTGGAGAAGGCATTTGCATTAGTGCAAGAGTGTGTGAATATAAATTCGCAGTCAACATTTTAAATGCGGTATGAGTGGGTTTTTTTCCTCCGCTAATTCTTCTGAGCAAGATTTACTGTCTTGGTGAGCTTTTTTTAAATAAATTAAATATAACATGAACTAGATAGTTGTTCACATGGAGCTGGAGCTAGAAAGGCTCATTAATCACTAGTTTAAATCCCAGAGTATCCAGTCATCCTAATTAATGATTCAGTGCTGAACTTTACTCGTGCAGTGGCAGCAGAAGGGAGCTATTGCCATCTCGACTGATAGGGAGCGAGTCCCAGGAAGGGAGGCAGTGCTTAGACTGGTACCGAGGGCACCGCTGGCAGGCATTAATGTCCCTTCCAGCACCAGGGCATCCGTGCTGCTCTCTGCCCCAGCCCATGCTGATGGAGACCCCCACGGAAACCCTCTGCTGTCCCATGCTTGGGTTTCCAGTTATCAAAGTCCATGAAGGGTGCTCGTACAAAGGTGCTCGCTGCTTACCCTGCCTGCAGTGCCCACCCCGGTGAGTTGGATCACAGAGGGGTGTGGGGGCAAGTGCTATGGGATGACACCGAACGTATCTGGGATGAACTGCACCTGGTTGCTCTTCCTCGAGTAGCAAAAAAAAAAAGTGGAGTGAGAGATTTACAGTGATCCCACAGTCTGAAGCTAGGGCACATGCAAAGGGAAAAGCTAAAACCTGTCTCAAGTGGGTGCTCCCACTGAAATTCACATAAAATGGAGCATATTTATTGGGGAGGAGGGTTTCCAGCCTCCTGGATTCCTGATAAGCTGCTGGCTAAGGAGATCCTTCTGGTGGAGATGCAGGACCCAGGAGCATTTCAAACCCGAGCTGTGCACAGAGCCTGGGGTCTCCTCTCAGTCCTCTCTGGGGTCCTGGCCCTTCGTGCATGGGGACGGAGTGGCTTGTGCACAAGCCAGGGTGTAATGAAGGGCTGCAGAGCTAAAACTCGCTCCCGCAATAGGAGAATCATAAATCATAATCCTATTATTTAAATGAATTTACCTGCTCTTTAGGGCTGCATTAGTTCTGTATTTCATTTATCTGTGTTTCTAAGGCAAATAATTCACACTATTTCAGTGCTTTTTTTGCCGTAATGTTTTAGCATGTAAATGCCTTGCATTCCTCACAAATGCCAGGAGAAGGACATTGTGTTTTGGTTTTGCTGTGGGTGCTTTTTTTATTATGTGCTGGCAGGAAACTCCACTAGAAAAGTGTTTCATCATGCCTTGGAGAATAGGAGACACTCGGGCCCTAGATCAGCAAAGCAACAAATCACAGACTTTTTGCTACAGTCCTACTGCCTGGAAGTCAATTAATTAGGTGGTCTTGATGGGCTGAACTTCGTTGACATCAGGGACAGTAGGTTTTTTTTTTGTGTGTGTGTGGTTTTTTTTTTTTTTTCGGGGAAGTGCTTACAGGAGGAAGTTATCTTGAGTGTAGTTGTAGTGCACGGAAATTCTGCAGAGAACAGGTTTTGCTGTTGCATCGTCAATTTGGACTTAAAGCTTTTGTCAGCTGTTGGTATAATTAACTTAGGGCTGTGCTCACACGATTCGAAATGCAGAATCTGGGCCTTTGCAGCAGCAACTAATTTTCATTCTTGTTGATTTTTAGCCCGGCTGGTGGGAGCTGGGAAATTTTAGCATATGTAATTTGAATTATTTCATGAAACATTTAACAAGGGCCTATTTCATTCTTCACTAAAGCAAGTTGATATAAGAAGGATGATGTTATGGTTAATGTAAATCATAATTATTACCAGGTGCATCACTGAACTGGGAAATTGTGCTAAAAATGTAAGTTTTGCTCCATTTCATATTGAAAAATTACTTTGCAGCCTGACAGCCATTAATCTCCGTTACAGGAATGTTATTCTTTATTTTGGTAAATTACAGAGCTAAGACATAACAAGGCATAAATTATCCGGCCGCAGGAGGCCACTTCACTGAGCTGAGCGGGGCTCGAGCAGTCCCTGCTGGGGACAAGCACCAAGCCCCCTACACCTCCTACACCCCAGGGACACTTCAGCTGCCCATGCAGCCAAGCCCGCAGCAAATTCTCCCCCTGAACCTTGTCTTCTGGACATATCTAACATTGTGGTGGCTGTAACAGCGCTCAGCATCTTCACAGCTCCCACGAGGCTGTACCCTGGAGATATTTGTGAGCTGGGTGCTCCTCATCTGGTGGCATTGCCAAATACTCTCTAAAAATATTTTTTTTTCTCATAAAACAGGGTTTCAGGAAGAGATCCGTTTTAATCCTACAGCTTCATGCCTAAAGCAGAGTGGGATACCAGGTTTCAGTGCCCAGCTCTGCAAGAGGGGATGCAAAGCTCTGTGGCTCAGTTCAGCCCCAGGGTGAGTGGCTAACCCAAGACAGAAGCTCGAGATCCTCTGACTTGTACCAGTGATGCTTTCCCAGAAGTGACCAGCTCCCTGTCGAGCCTGACAGATGGGGAAACCCCATGGCAAGTAGAACTCTGATAGTACTGTGTGCAGTAAGGTCTCTTCTTCTGACAGGTTGGGCACTTGTTGGAAGAAATATTTATTCTAAAATACCTATACTTCCTCAGTGCAAGGTGCTAAGTTTATGCCATAACATCAGAGGTATAGAGCCATAGTATTTTTAGTTTTACAGGCAGAAGAGGCAATTAAACCTGAGTTCCCCACTGTTGAATTATTCAACACAAAGGTACAGCACCTTTTCAGTTCTTCGAGCTGATTCTCCGCTGGACTTTTCATGTGTTTACAGTGAAATAGTTTTGGTCTGTCCTACTGGATTTGCTGTGAATCCAGATTCCAGGCCACTGACTCCATGGGTAGGCGGTAGCATGAAATTCAGAATGCTCTTTACTTTTGGTAAACGATGTTGTTCTGCATACAGACGAGACCTCCTCTCCTCCTCTCAGCCACTTTGGGCAGTTACTCCAAATCAGTGTAATCCTTGTTACTCTCCACAATTGTGTTTTAAAAGACATCACACACAAAGCTTAAGGCTAAGCAGGTGAAGCACGCATGCTCTCTGTGCATGCCTGTATCTCCAATTTTGCTGAAGCTCAGCTCCTTGTACTCAAATCCCAGTCCAAAAGCCCTAAGGGCCTCTCCAAACCTTTATATAGATTGTGCAAGCAATATTTCTCAGAAAACCCTTTATTAAATCCACCCTCACATTAGTTCTGCACACTTCATCTTTGACAACTTCTCGGGCCAGGACGAATGGTTTTGACAATGTAATGGACAGCCAGACCAGAGAAAAGTCTGTCTGCCTTTAGTGGCCATTTCAGTTTTTGTTATGCCACCCTTAGGCTGCCGCGGACAGGGGCTGGAGCGGGCACGTCTGTGTCTTGGCACCTCTGATCTCTTTGCTTGCAAAAAACAATATTGAATGCATTAGAAGTGCACAGCGAAGCTGAAGTGGAGCCTGCGAAAATGATGATAACAGCAAATGGGAAAACATTTAATTCTGGATGTGCTGGTTGGCTTGACAGGACTGTGAGAATTTTGCCCAACCCAAAACGCGTGCCCTGGTAGCATGGAGTGGGTGGAAGAGACCCGAGGCAGCTGCATTGCCGTGCTTGCGTTCAAAGAAATTGCAGCAACAGATGCAGGTCGTGTTGCACTGTGGGCTTTGCTAGAAGCGTGTGAGAGCAATCTTGAGTTGCCTTTTACCTAAGCAAGCAAGAAGTGAAATTAAATACATTTCCCTGAAGCTGGTGACTCAGCCCAAATAATGCTCACGGCCTCATTAGTAACTTACCTGATCAAATCTGATTTGCATAGGGATGCAATTACATGCAGCTATCTTCAAATGATTACTAAAAAAAATTATTGGCGTATTCCTTAATTTAGCATCTGGTGTATTATTTTATAGAAGGCTTATTTCTCCTGGAAATGCACTGAAGTGAAAGGGGTTTTAGTAAGACCATTACCATTTGATAGCAGGGAATGCTGCTCCACAAACATTTCTCTACGTGCCATTTTCTGGGCTCCTAAAAGAAATGTCGTGTCTCAGCCAGAAAGAACAGATGTGAGAAAATTACAAAATGGTTGCCAAGCATTATGAATTAACTCTGCTGGTCAGATGTTCAACACCCCTGGTTGATTGTGTGCTAATCTAGGAGTGGAGTAAATCAATCATTATCCATGCTCAGGATATCTAGGTGGACCATAGGAAGCCACTTGATTAATACGCACATCCTCACCTAGATGATGGCTAGCTTTGCAATTCATGGTTGAACTGAAGGCGGAAAGAATTGCTTTTTAATAACCTTGATAATAACCCTTCTGATAGCTCCATTTAGGCATCATTATTGAATAATAGCCTGTGCATGTCATCGAGTCACTCTAACATTAGAACAGAAAATACACAAATACCCTGGTCATGCCACTGAACAAAACAAGAGACAAATCCTCCACTGGGGTAAATTATCAGAGCTGCCTTGGTATTAACAGAGTGGAATAGAATTTCTAAACAGACACCAAACCAAAATGATGCTTAACCGTTTGATGCAGTGCCTATAATAACGATGCTAAAAATAAAAAAAGATTTGTTTTAAAGCCTTAACTGTCTCCATACTGGCATTCTGGCATTGCACATCACCTCAGCTCACGTGCCCCGTGGACCTGTGGTGGACTTGAAGCTGCTGCAGGGTGATGCAGATGGATGGACACTGCAGCCAGCAGGGACCTGCGCCTTTGCAGACTGCAGAGGTGTGGGGAGGTGTCGGTGCTGCTGCAGGGTGGTGTTCCAAAATCTTACCTTTCAGCCATTTGTCACAGCTGCTGTTGTGTCAAAGGACAGCAAGCCCGGAGAGAATGTGGCTGCACACACCAACAGCGATAAAGCAGAATATTCCTGCAGGACACCTTACGGAGGGAGATGTACTCCTTACCAGAACACACTACTGCACACTCAGCAGTGCCAGCATAGGTAAAACCACAGGGAATTACATCAGCTGCCTTTTGTGGCATTTTTTTGTGCCTTTTTGTGATGGCATTCTTCATCTGAGCTTGCTCCCAGCACTGGAATAACTCTGCTGGTTCAGGGGGGAACAGGAGTGTGTCCAGCATGAAGCTGCAGATACAACTTGCGTGGTTAGCATAACCTCAGCCATGCATGGCATGTGAAATATCCATTTCATGGAGGCTTTTGTTTATTTTTTCCTCCATTAAACCAATTACTAGCTAATCATTTTGTACAAAATACCACAATATGACATTATTAGATCTGAGCCATGCAAACCCTTTATGTATAACAGCCTCGGTTTAATTTCATCTGTAGGATTAACAAACAAATCTAACAGCAAAACTAGGATTAATGGGAGCAAAAGGAATGCAAATAAATGTCACCCATATTCAATACAGTGTTAAATGATGCAAGTTTTATTTAAATATGCAGTTCTGGTGACATGAACCTAGGAGGAATCTTCATGCTGTATGGTCAGCAAGGAGAAGTAAAATTATACAATCACATTATTGGCTTTTTTTTGTCAAGTTAACACCCTGTGGTCCCAGTCAATGTCCTTTCCTTCTTTTTTTCTGTTGCAGCTGTATTAAGTGTGGTATCTGCTTTACGTGTGCACCCGTTGCACTCTAGGCACCAGCACTAAGCACTTACTGGCTGGGCACGGAGGTGAGACCTGGGTGAACAGCACTGGACCTGTGAGAGAAGGAGAGAACAAAGAGGGGAAAATCCCTGCTGATTCATGAGCCATCATCTGCGCTGCCTGAGCCTCCTGCTTGGGAATGGCAGCTCACGGCTCTCAGGTCTCCATACACCGATGGATGCTCTGTCCTGCTCCAGAGGCTGGGCAACAGATGGCAAACAAAGTCAAGGAGGTGGTGATGGAAAACGACGATATTCAAATCATTTTACCTCTTCGAGGTGCATTTAACCAGGAGAATCTATAATATTCCCAATTTAGAAAATGGAAGATATATTTGCTGCAAGTTTTGTCCCCTGACTTGTTCCCTATAGGTATGCCATAAAGTGGAAGTGACAAAGCAATGCTGCAGAAGGAGCAGACTTCTTGAAGGAGAATTTGAAAGAGCATTCGCAGGGTAAACATTTCTTATTGTCCTCATTCAGAGAGCTCTGGCTCAGTTAGGGATGTACAGTAACAATTTTTCTTTTGCTTCTAAGTCCTTCACAACTTGCTATAGTCTGGTGCTTTGCAAATGCCAGTGAAAAACTCCCCACAGAATCAAATCCCAGCCTTGCTAAATCAGAGATGTAAAATGAAAGTTGCACTATAAATCACAGCTTGCTTTCATAGCTCCATTCAGATGTGAAGAATATGTTGGAGCCCCTATATTAAGCAATAGAGCTATGCTGAACAGCTCCAATTCTGCATCAGCTGCCAAAAAAAAAAAATTATCCTAAGTCTTTGCATATAGAAAAACTGATACTGATTCCCAGCTGGCTTTTCCCCTCACATCTATTACTTAGAGCAGAAAGGAATATTTTGAGCTGACAAGCCAGTTATCCGTCAATTAGCTGATGGATGTGCTCAATGCCATACATCATGCAGCCAAAGAAATGGTCACAGTCCTGGAAACGTGAGTTTACACTATCCTGCCATCATTATTCTAAGTGGGTGTGAGGAGTCATCCAGGGGTAGGAACAAATTTTGGTAAATAATGTCCCCCCAGGCTTCTCTCACTTATTATTGTGTTGGTTTTGAGGTGTTGGTAGAAGATGTGCAACCCTGAAAGACAAGAGTATGACAGGAGAGGGAGAAGTCTTGGGTTTCATCCCAAATCTTCAGCATGGCCAGGCGCATACCCCTGGGTCTGTGCCTCTCTTTTCTTTCCCTTTCTGCAGCAGTGGCAGTGCATCCTGACAGGGCACACAGGAGCTCAGGGGAATCTCCTGAGTTTCTCCCTCTGGGGGGTGCTTGAAAGCACTCCTTGAATCTAACCATAAGGTAGCAGAGAAACAACTGCCTGGTGGCTTAGTGGGGAGTGTTAATGAGGGCACTGCAGACAAGTGGAGGAGCCTTTGACAAAGTTCAAGTGGGATGTTGTTTTCTGCTGGAGTGGAGAGTAATTTTTATCTGAAGAGCAATGCAGGTAGGAGAGGATTTGAAGTATGAGCGTGCCTGATTTCCTGGGCTGAGCACAGTCCACTGTGGGCATTCGCTGTCCTGCAAGCATTTGTGCTCAGACCTCATTGCCACCTCAGTGTGACAGCTCTGAAATGCTTTTGGTCAGGAGGGTAGAGGACCCCCAGATCTGCTAAGACTGGCTTCATAGGGCTTCATGAAAGCAAAGCAGGTAGGAAATGTGCAACACCTGGAGGATGAAAGCAGGGACAAGAGGAGCTCCTGTACCTGCAGGATCTGCTCCTCCTCTTTCCACTGCGGTGTGATGTAAAGAAAATGTAACATAGGGTGCTGAGGATGAATAATTTAGGGGGAAACAAGGAGCATAAAACCAGTGAGCTGTGAATATGTAGCCAAGACAGTGACTTGAAGCTGTGTCTGTGCATCATTTTCAAGGCAATATTGCCTTGTAAACTCTTATCTCCAGATGTTAATGCTTAATGGGAGCAAAGCTGGAGCTTGGCTTCCTCAACAGTTTGTACAATAGCAGCCTCATGTTCCCATCACCCCTCCATTGTTTTTAGCACATAAAATGCAAAATTGCAATTTCCCCGCTTTATTCTTCTCCTGTGCCCTCTTCTCATTTAAAAGAGTTATCGCCCCCAAAAAACATTAAGCAATGCTTTTTTTGTTGTTCTTATTATGGGAATCTGCAGTTTTACTGCAATGGGCAACAGTTCTCAGAGACCTGAGCTAGCCTCTGACTCTATGCCAGTTCTTTATGGTTCCAAATTATCGATTCACTTTGACAACCAGAGGCCAGATCCATACATGGCAGAAGCTCTGCAACTGCTCAGCACACGCCGAGGCTGCTGTGGTGCTTGCTGGCTATCCTCAGGTCCATGCCTGCTGCCCTGCTGCTGCAGGAGCAACAGAGAACTGTCCTGCAAGAAGATTGCTGTTGTTACAGCTAATCTTGCATACAACCAGCTGCACAAAAGGAAAACCCCCTTTTTATTTCCATGTTTCTATTTTCAATGAGGATTTTCAGGTTTCAATGAGAGACAAGCACTGGTGTGTAGAAATGCCTCCAATCTAGCCCTACCAGGAGGAGTGCCTGAAGTTCCCTCCCTCATTACTTTGTGTGCACCTGGGAGAAAATTACCTCTCCCTGCTGGTGGCAGCTGCTGAATTGGAGAGGAGGAGGATTAATAAAAAGAAGTACACGAGAAATTAGGAGAGGATGGACAGAGCTGTGTAGCATTCAGTGGAAATGATTCAGAATCGATCCACATCCCTCAGCTTTGGGAAGAGCAGAAGCAGGTAAGCAGTTAATGCACCTTTCCTCTGCGGGGCTGGAGGTGGCAGTGGCAGGAGAACGGTGGCACGACGGGAGCTGGGTGGCTGGTGGCAGCATGTTGTGTTGCTCATTGCCTGCCAGGAGGGACATCTGCTGTGCCCTGAGCAGGGCAGGGAGCTCCAGCTCCCCTCCTTTGCATTCGGGTTTCCCTTAAGTGAGATCTGCCTTCCCCTGGCTCCTCTGGTGATGAGGATGCTGCTGGAGGCACAGAGCGAGGCACATCTGGAGCAGTGCTACAGGGGATGGTGGTGTCATGCCACGTGGCTCTGACCTTTTCAATATTCCCTATTTTCATGGACTGGCCATTTCTCCTCTTTTCCAGGCTGCAGACAAGGAAGTGGTGAAATAGGTGGCCAAAATACACACTGAGTTATGTAGGTGAAGGCAAATTTATATTGAATTTATGAGAGAGAGAAGTTTGCTACCTCGTTCCACCCATAAAAATTATAAAGAGAACAGAAAGTGACATAAAATCAATCCATTTCCATGACAAAGCTCATTATGAGCAGAGAAAATATAGTCCTATATTAACTTGTTCTCATTACTGTTCTAAGATTTATCATGTCAGGTGTAATGTGCAAGGGAGGAAAGGAAAACATTCCCTGCCCTTACCTTAAAAAAGCAAACAGACGAATAAGCCAAATTACCCTCATGATGTTCAGCAAGCATGTATTTCCCGAGCCTCAGAAGGGGCAGGATTAGCTCAGAAGGTGTGACTTGGAGGAGATCATCCAGGCTGGATGCTCTGGGGCCAGAGCAGGTCGCTGTGCCCGTGCTGCTGCCACCAGCCTGGCTCTGCCCCAGGTGCCCAGGAGAAGCAGCACGCCGGGGGGCGACGCTACTCAAAGACTTGACAAGGTGTAGGAAACCACTCTGAGTCTATAACATCATATCTTGTCTAAAGGAAGTGTGTCACGGCTATTAAGATGCATGTTTTTTTTTAATACTTGTGAACAGGTAACATTAAAGCAGATCATGTGTTTCAGTTTATGCTCTATGGCATTTATCCTAAAAAGCTCGTTGAACGTGGCCGTTACCTGTTTCCTGGCAATTCATTGTAAATGTAGAAGTTAAGAAGCACAACTTGGAGTAGGGAACTTGGATGATGAAAAAACAAGAGCAGACCTGAGGGGTTCGGAGCCAGGCAAGGGAATTGCCGTGCTCAGGCCAGCCCAGTTCAGCTGTTTTGGCTGACCGTGGTATTTTAACTGCAGGTCTCGTTCTCAACTCAGCTTCACCAGAGCAACAAGTCCTAGGAGAGAGGATTTTGCAGACAGACTCATGGCTGCATTTTCAGGGCAAGCCCACAGCTCCGGCTGTGCAGGGCCACTCGGGACTCTGCTCTCATCCTCACATGCATTGCTCCCCCCGCACTGCCGAGCAGATGTGCTTCATTTTGGAGCTGACATCTGGTGCTGTCAGAGTACATAACTGGTGCTGATTTGCAATGCAAGCTGAGTACTCTGACCTTTTTGGTGCATTCATAAGAGATGATAGTCTGTGTGTGTTATATAGATAAACTAGTCAGCGTGTGGTGTGTGCATTTGTTTGCAAGGGTGACAAGGAAAGAGTAAATACACATTGGCCTGTCAGATTTGGCCAATGCAAAACCTCTCCGGCCAGCTGAACAAGGGATGAGATGATGAATAGAAGGAGGGCATAATGCCCTGATCAACACAGGCATTTCCTCAAGTGAGGATTAAAAATGCTACTTCTCACTTCACTCAGCCCCTCCTGCCCATGCCAGCATCGTTCCCAGCCCTCTCCACCAGCCAGCACAGGAGAACCGTGATGCTTTAATAAGGTGGCTGCCTTCATCCTTCCAAAATCTGGGAGGGCATAATGAAGTATCGCTGTGGCTGGGAGAGTGGGAACCATGCCTGGGATGTCTGTATTTCACAGCACAATTCAATGCCATGAATCCTAACCTAGCACCAACTTAAATATGAACTTGTGTATGGGGCACTGCAACACCCTACCGAAAGGGTAAATCCAGCCTGAAAGGAGTCTCCCAGGACAGGCTAGGCTTTCCCATACGTGGCTCTGGGATTTATACTGTCATACAGCTGGAATCGCCTGGGGACTTTGCTCAAGAATCCAGCTCAAAATCTTCCAGAGACCTTTAGGAGAGAGGACAACAAGCTTGCACTTTTTCTGAAGGTGCCATGGGGACAGGCACGAGGTGACATCCTGGGTTCCCAAGCTAATTGTACCACTGGGTCTGCAGCTGCCCAATGGGTAAAACACCTCCCGTGCCTCAGGAACTAAAGCAAAGTTTTCCCCACCACTACCTCCCCAACTGTGTCCTCTGAAGATCTGGCTTTCAGTGAAGAGCAGCCTAACAAATCAGTACAATGGCTTTAAGATCAATGACAAACAGAAGCAGATTTCTTACAGGTCTGCACCCTGCAGTTTGATTTCCTGGTAGCCAGGAAGGAGCAGACTCCAGGGGACATGGGGCTGGGGTGCTGGTGGCATCTCTGCCCACGTGGATTTTTCCATGGCTGATGGTGGGGTGAGGTCCGGATGCATCCCACCCGCAGGGATGGCAGTGCCTTTTTTGTGACAGTCCCAGGAGCTCAGTCCCCTCCAAAGCTGCTCTTCCCTTTTGAAATCAGTGGAGAGAGCCGAATGAATTCAAAAATCACTGGGGGAGAACACGGAGACACAGCGGTACACGGAGTATGAGTGTATGAACCTCGCTTGCTTGAGAAATGGGCTAAAAATAATAAAATGCAGAAGCCTTGTTATTATCACAGCTGAACAGTCCTCTCTGACATATTCTATTAAGCTGACTCTGTTTCACTCGGTTTTTGCATTACCGGCTCTCCTTTCTGGGAATGACCTTTTCCACGCCAGGCTTTGTAAAGCTATTGCCATTCTTCATTTAGAAATTTGCTAAAGTGTGTTTGCAGAAACCATAGATTTTTTTTTTCTGATGAATCTTCCCTTTTTTGGGAGAAAGGAACAAAGAATTATGCTGCTGACCTTTCTTTGTATTTAACAGGATCTTTTTCCAAGTTGAAAATCACACTGTTGACTCTAAGTAGGAGTAGTTCTCCCTATTCTGTGTCAGTGTGTTTATTCAAGGGTTTCTTAAGTACATCTGTAATGGTATTTATAGTAAAACATAGTTTGTGGGAGACCTCACTTTCTCATTCCACTTAAAAAATTGAGAAACTGAAAGAATATTATTAAAAAATAAATAAAGAGAAAGGGATAGGTTAATAGAGGGAGGTGCTGGGGGATTTGGCGTCCTATATTTTGATGAGACAAAACATCTCATTTGTTAAGCTGGATTTCAGTTATTTTGCAGCTTTTGGGGTATAACTCAGGCTGCCCATCTCTCATGCAGCTCTGCTGTCTCCCCAGGGAGCAGGCAGGGAGCAGGGCTCTGGTGTCCCACGGCGGTGGCTTAATTCAGCGTCTTGCTGCTGTGCTGCACTTGTGCTCCGATGGGTGCTCACACCAGCACAGCTCTGCAAGAGACCAGGCTGTAAATAAGATTTAGTCTGACCTCCCCGCTGTATGAAAGGTTTGTTTGATGGCTGCATGTACACAAAATACTCGTTTCACGCAGTCTTACTGCCTGCTCTGGTGGTGTTACTTATTACTTAGGTCACAGGGGCTTTGTTGGCGTAGGATTTTATTTGCTGCATAAAAAAGCTACCAAACTGTAACCTTTACCACTAAACAAGTTATTCCAGACACTCTGTCACTTGTCCAAGATGTTTTACCCCTGCAATGTAGTACCTAAGCCTTGGTAATAGATAATGTAGTACCTAAGCCTTGGTAATAAATAACCTGCACCTGGTGTGCTGATGAGCAGTGCTTTGCAATCTCATTTTTTAGTGCTTTGCAATCTCATCCAGCAGCCCCTGTCCACCCCAAGCATGTCCCTTTCCCGCACCTGCCAAGGCTCTACGAGAGCAAAGCTGTGGGCTGGTGACTTCGGTCCCCTCCGAGATGTCATGTTGTGGGTCTAGTAAGGAGCTTGTGCCCAATTGCAATTTGCTTTCTCCTTTACAACCGGGCTCCTGGGAGTCTCTCCAGTTACATCCTGCATCGTGACTGTGTCAGCCGTCGCAGGGATTCATTGCTCCTGATGGCTGCACGCAGGGTGGGGAAAGATCGCTGTAAATCACTGCTTCCCATCCCGCCTGGCTACGTCTGTGATGGGTTTTTGTTCGCTCAGCATCTGGCTCACATCTCGCAGCACCGAGCAGACTGAGGCATTGGGTTCAGCTCTTCAGTCCAGTATTCTGCATTACGTTGTGCTGCAGCCCTTTGCCATGTAATGATGCCTGCTGATTGCCGTGGCTCACTTGCAGAGCAGCTGTTGTGGTGCCAGAACTAACCGAGGGCTGTTTCATAGCCAAGAAGTGGCACTGATAAGTCCCCAAAACTTCAGCAGCATGCAGGTGCACAGGAGTACCAGCTCAGCCTGAGCAATCCCGGCTGGCTGGAGACAAATCTCTTTTGTTCGCCCCCCCCTTTGTTTCATCTAGCAAATAAAAATGAATCCCCCAAGGACCGGAGCATTTAGACTTAGCATATTTTTGTTTGTTCAGAGCACATCAGTCTGTTGTTCTTCCTGGCTAATCAGATATAGCGGAAGCTAAAACAATCTCAGTTTGTTGTTCCATTTTATTCTATACATAATCACTGCTTCTCGTTTGCCTCTAAATAGCTGCATAAATACACATTAAATGCGGTGACATCCCTTTTGGGACTCACTCCAGGGTTTCTTGGTTATTTTCTCTCTTTGAAAGAGATTACGTTCTCAGATACTGCCATGTTTCCTGCAAAATCCTCCATGGATGTGTGCATGCAGCATTGGATATTATAATGCTGGGGCCATCCTTGTCCCCTGCAGCCACAAGGGTTTGGGGGACACTAAGTGAATGCATAATAATACCATGTGCCCACATGCCATGTGTGAAGGCAGAAAACAGCTCTCAGTCTGGGCAGCGATGAAAGGTATTTTGGACCAGTGCTTCTTGCACTGTTCCCTATTCTCTCAGCTTTCTTTCCTCCCAGAGATGAGCAGGAGGAGGAAAATTTTTAGCACCTGAAGAGAGAGGCTTTCAGATTCACCTGTTAGGATGCTTGCAGAGCATCATTTCCAGAGCAGTGCCATCCCAGAGTGACCACCACCGCTTTGGGCGCTGCCACATCTGGTAGCTCAGAGCAGGAGGATGATGAGCCCACATCTGTCCTCAGAGTCCCACAGAGTCACACCTATTTGTTGATTTGCGCTGGAGAACCCGGCTAGCAGCCTCATCACTCTAAGCCAACACATAGACAGGTCTTTGCAGGGTGGCAAAGTGAGAACTGCTATATATTTTTTTCCAGGAGAGATGGTAGTTAACTATAAATATTTATTGCAGATTAACTGTTTCACTTAATAGTGAGGCACGCACCCAAAACAAACATATCGTGTGAGATACACTTGCTTATGTAAATATATGGACACTAAAGCATGCAAATTAAAGCTGGAGCTCTTCATTTCGGAAGACAATCCCAGTCATAAATAAAGCACTGGGACAAATCCTGGCGGTGAACATGGTTCTGCCTGGGACAGATTTATATCTGAGGTCCTGCGACACAGATGAAGTTGGAGCTCAGTTCCTGGCGCATTGCTCCCTTTTGTATTCCGCGTGCTTCCCACAGCTCCGCAATAATTTGTCATGGCTGGTTATGTCAGCTCATCATGTCCAATATACTTCCGAGGTGCAAAATGAGAGGCGATTAGTGAAGTTCTGAAATATCCGAAACATGGAAACTATGAGCTAAACTGCAGCATTAAAACCTCAGCAAGAAACTAAGCAGGAGCTGAAACTGCTCTGCTCCAGGGGAAGCAGCTGCTGTGCTGCTCCTTTTGGAGGCCACCATGTGCCACTTTGGCAATGCAGCAGCACGGCATCACTGTCCCCTGGTGCCTCCAGTTAGCACACCAGTAACCGTGGTGGTGTGGGCACGAATGGAGGATGGATGCCCACCAGCCCTACCCCAAGAGTATGGGACAGCACTGGGCATAGCATTGCTGCCTCCCATCTCTGAGAGCAGGCTGGGGTTTGGGATGGGATTGCCCTTGCAGAAAAGCAGAATGTCCTTTTTCTTTGTCTGTTTCTTTCCCCCCGTCCCAGATTTGCACATAGCTAAGGAAAATTTGCTACTTAAGGTCATAGGGTGAGCACAGCGCTAGTGGGCATATCCAGGTCATAGCTGTGATATAACAGCAGGTAGGCGTATGGGCGGAAAAATGAAGTCTAAAAGATTGTAATAGAGTATTAAAAATTAGCTAAACCAAAGCAAACAGTCTGGGGAAATGGCAGGAGTTTTGCACTTCTGCTGCAGCAAAACTCCCCAAATTTCTCTACAAGGAAATATATACCCCACGCTGCCGGCTAATTAATGGCAAAGAAGTAGAAAACGATGGGAGAAAGCGCAGGGGAACGTGAAAATGCACTGCAACGAGCACGCACGTTCAAAAGAAAAATAACTTGACAGAAAAACCAGCTGTGAAGAGCCGGGGGTCGGGCGGCGAGGGAGCCAAGCACGGCGACGGCGCCGGGCGCTGCGCTGAAGAGCGGGGCAAGGCTGATCCCTAGCGGCTGCCGCCAGCGCTGCTCCTCCGGCCGGCTCAGAGCAGCACATCCCCGGTCCCTGGGAGAAAAAAAAAAAAAAAAAAAAAGAGTTTAAATGCTCCTGCTTCTGCTCTGGGAGGCGAGGGGTGTCCTGCAGGGGTGCCGCTCCCAGCACCGCAGCTCCCAGCAAGGGGGAAATTTGCCCTGATTTTTTTTTTTTCCTTTTACCTCTGCGTAACACACTGAAATGTATTTTATCTTCCTAAGAAGCCATTTGTGAGTTAACACTGCCACTAACGTGGGTTTCACTGAGCAGACCTCTTTCCTGAGTACTGGGCTTTTTAACAAAAATTGTATTAAAAAAATAAAAGCACTGATTTTAGATTTTTCTAGATTTTTTTAAGATTACATTGCAAGGGAAAAAAAAAAACACTAGTTCAACTCAACTGTTTCTGGTTTACTCTCTTCAATACTTGGTTTCTCTTTATTTTCACTGAGGTGTCAAATCTTCTTCCTCTTATAACTGTTGAAAGGAGAACACGTCGAGGAGAGGTCGAGCCAGATGTGAAGCATTTTCCATTTGTTCAAAGTAGGTCTCTTTCTAGTTCTAACAAAAGAAAGAAAAAGAGGTGGCCTTTCATGAATAATGTTTACCTGGCTGTTAAGACACAGAGATAAACACACCATTATTTCTTTGGCAGATAAAGAGTGGTTCTTCTCCAATAGGACAATTAAACTCATTGCTAAGCAAAGCAAGAGCTCCTGCCACCTCCAGAGAGCAAAGCCCTTCTTGCTCGGACGTGCACCAGTCTACAAACACCTGCCTTACATTTTCTGGGCTCTCAGCTGGGGTTGTTTAAGGGGCAGTAGAGAAAATCAGCCTTCTTTTAGACACCGCTGCTAGGAAAGAAAGAGTCCAAAACACATTTCAAAAAGTAGATTACTTTGCCCTTTTACTTGAGTTTAGAGAGTTGTATATACAGACATGCATTTTATATGTATATTCGAAGATGCATGAATGGTTGAGTGGCATCCAGAAAATTGTACATAAATATTATTTATTTACATACAGAAATATACAAAATATTCCATATATCAAAATATAATAATCACTCTAATTTCTCACTCATCATCTATTTTTGTCTACACTACCTTCACATTATGAAATTACATTCATCCCTATTATTTGAGTTGTGACTCTATTCTTCTGAGATTTTTATGACAATTTCTTAAATTGCAATAAATAATGTTTACTAAAACGCCTACATGAAAAAAAAAAATAGTGCTGTATTTAAGTAGTCTTTAAAACTTACACAAATGTTTCAAGAGGACATTCAAGACACATTGAAACCAATGGAATAAAATAGTTACCTCACCAGGCTGGCATAATTCAGGAGATGTTAGGAAATCTTACAACCAATATAGATTAAAAATGGCCAATACTATGTACTTTGAAGGAATGTGTAATGGTGGAATTTACAGAAGTCCTTTTGCTCGGGGTTGTGATATACCACCTAAAGTCACTAATTTGTTCTCAAGCTGCCAGAGAAATTGTGAATATGTGAATATGTTTTTCAGTCACTGTACACATTTGTGTTTTGCTCAATGCTGAGAAGTGACTGAACCAGAAACCAGACTTTCGGAGAATCACTTGTGATTATGTATGCTCACATATACTTAATCTAAGGGCTTCCTTTTATTAGCTGATAAAACACGCAGTACTGCTGTATATTTCGTGTGTTCCATTAGCAATTGTTGCTTAACAACATCTGCTGATGAACATTGCACGCATCTAGAGACAAAAGCCTACAAACTTCAGAAAACTATTTCATCCATCGCTGTCCTTTGGAACAGACAATGTTTTTTATTTTTATTTTTTCCAGATAAGATATTACCTTTCCTTAATTAAAGAAGACATGATTAAGACTACTTCAGATTGATCTAGCACAGTTCATTCAGGAGAGCTTTGCGTATCACATCCTTCCCTACCTGGGTGTTTTTCATTCTGCCATACAGCAGCTAACATCCCATGATCTATTGCCCTGCTGGGTGTCTCAAAACAACAATTAAGAATATTATCACCAAATCCACAACCACTTAAGGAAAGGTACAAACACCTCATCAGCACATAGCCATGATGTAATGAGAAGAAGCCAAGCTGAGGGGAATGAGAATCTGGGGAAAGTGTGGGCTTGTTTTTTTCCTTGTTGAGTCCAGCAGTGGTCTAATTGACTGGCTCCTGCTAAATGAGCCCCAACACATTTCTCCAAACAGTGCTTAGCTGCTTACATGGACACCCCGTTTGGATGTCTTTAACATATTTCCATCCCTACTTTTATGTGTTATGATCAATTTCATGAACTTTGCTAGGTAAGATGATTACCATCAGCAGGAATAATGTAGTAAATTAATTATAGATGTATGTTAAATTACTTTCATTATCACCCTCAGTTCTAGGAGGGAATCATGAGAGCAGGATGACTGATGAAATAGTGTTTTTACATATTCCCCTGGTAATGGGTATTTTTACTTGAATGCCAGTGTTGTTTCTCTGTTCAGAGAAGCTGGAAAGACACATATAAGAAAGTAGAGGTTCAGCTTAAAATTAACCTCTAAATATTGCCAGACAACCGTGGCTAAGGCAGACTCCCTGGAAAACAAGCTGTCTATTCAGGGTCTTCTACGGACATCCCTCAGTGATGTACAGAGGAGAGCTGAGAGCTGAGGGAGGATTCATCTTCTCTACTGTAAGGCAGATCCAAATACAAGGGAGAAACAGCCACTTGCATTTGGGATGTTCTTCCTACACACCCAAGACATAACAGCCAAAACAAAAGTCAGTATGTGTGGAGAGTTATTTTCCATATTCACCTTATAACAACCTTGGTGCAGGGTATTTTCCAGGGATTAATGACCAGACCAGTTTAATGGCTCTCTGCTGAACTTCAGGCTATCAACTTTTCACAGCCTATCATTAATCCCTGGAAAATATCTAGGTTCATGATAGATACGGGTGAAAAATAATACACTGTGTGAAGGTAAGTATATTGCTAGTGTTTCATCATGTGTTGGCCCTAACTACTAACTTTAGATACACTTCAGAATATAAGTAAATTAACTACAACTTAGTTACACTGTAATTACAAAGCTGCTGCTCTGTAATTCTATTTATATAGTGTGTAATTACTATCTCCTCCAGCTGAAAGCTGAAATGATATAATTATCCTTGGTGTTTTATACTGTAGTGTACACAATACTGTATTTTAAAGTATATCTTTAACAGGTAAGTCAGAGGACAAACATCTACTGTGTAAATTTGTTCAATATATTTCTAGGCATTGCACACAATCTTTTCTGTTTAAAAAAAAAAAAAAAAAAGCCCAAACGGTTGATCTGTTTTCCAAAATGCTGAGGTCAGTGAGAGAAGGACACCAGCCTTCTGGATGTCCG
Organism: Cygnus atratus; assembly: GCF_013377495.2. Lineage (NCBI taxonomy): Eukaryota > Metazoa > Chordata > Aves > Anseriformes > Anatidae > Cygnus > Cygnus atratus. The sequence goes on from NC_066371.1 coordinate 6,238,253, forward strand.
GGGTTTTCTAAACTGTTCCACTGGCAGAAGTCTCCAAATGGAGGCTTTTCTCCTGAGAAGTGGTGTTTCCTCCTCATGGACCTCTGTGTAAGTACCATAACGCAGATGATGTTTGCACTCCGTGTAGGAGAAGCCCCATATGGCTGTAGCCCACCCTCCGAGCAGCAGGGAGGTTTTGCATCTGGTCTTAGTTAATCAGCACTGTCTTCTTTATTAACTTACTGGATGAGATATGAGGACTCATTCATCTTTCCCCCATCAACCCACTAGCACTTTTGTCAGACAGACTCCTGACAGACTTTCTGGAGAACAACACCTCATGCAGGAACATTTGTGCTCAGAATTCTTTCCACATAAGTACCTATATTGCATTCATAACTGAATTTTAGGAGGAATGTTAATAGAGCTTAAAAAAAAAAAAAGTCCAAAGGGAAATATGACACATGGCTTGGACCCACCCAGCACCACCACAGGGGCTTTGTGGATCCCTCTTGCCCCCAGATTTAAGTGATTTTCCTAGCATCACTGGGGAATGTAGCCCCCACGTGCCAGGCCTCATCTCGTGGATTTTTCCTCCGGACTGTTTGAGCGAGGCTGGGACATGGGTGCACGCATCTACATGCAAGGTAGGGACTCTCTTGGAAGTCTGAAGCACATCAGAGATTCCCTTCCTCATGCTGCCTCTGCAGGAGCAGGCCAGGCCTGCTGTGGTTTCCATTAGACTTGTACGAATGCCACAAAAAAAAAAAAGAAAAAAAAAAAGAACAAAACAAAAAAACAACTGTAGTCAGCTGGGAAGATAATTAGGCTTGGCAAGTTTGCTCAACAAGCACTTACTATATGTAGTAGTAATGGGTGATACAGTCTGTGGTTGTTTCACTTAATAATGCATGGATCCTCCTGGATATCCTCAGGATCTCTGTCTGGAGTTGTGTTTGTGATCAGATGGCATAACTAATGGCCGGGGCTGATTACGTGGTGATTAAAAATTACTTAAGGATCTCATCTGTCCATGAAGGGAATGTCAAGGTCTGCAGTACGAGGGAAGTGCTTGTTCCTATTTATTTAATTGCAGTTGTATTAGTGCCTCTGCTGCTAGCAGCAGGCACTGATCGACTCTGCTTTGCACATCAAAGGGAATTCAGGATGCATAAGGAAGCCGATGTGTCTGAGTTCAGTCAGAATTAGACCTGGAAGCTGACAGCTTCGATGAATGAATATCTTCCCCTCCTCAGAAACTGATGGGTTTGACCAGGAAACGTAGAAACACATTCTCTGTTGGTGTCTATCCAAAACAGCAGTGTTCCCACAGAAAGTGTGAATTTCTTCATGCAACACATTTTGGTGGGACACCTTTGCAGTGAGCAGGCAGAAGTCTAAAACATTCTGGAGACCCTATGGACAGTCTTTGTTTCTCTGCATTTCTCTTCCCATGGACTTAGTCTGGTGTGAAAAATGACAAATTCATGGGCTGGAGAAGTTGCTGGTAAAAAATGGCCCATCCAGTGATGACCATGGTGTGAAGACGGGCAATACCAGCCAAGGTGTTCATATCAATAGGTCCAGCAGGTGGTTAGTTTTAAAGAGATACAGACTTTGGCCTCTGCACCATCTATGGGCAATTTGCACAACTGTCCTGCGTTGAGGGACACCCTCATCCTTTCTAGAGATGCTTGTTAGTTGCCTTTTGTAGCAGTAGCCTTATTTCCACCCCTCCTTAAATCTGCCTGGCATGTGTTCCTTATTAAGTAAGAAGTAAAACAGAGCCACATTCACCAAAAGGCTTTAAATTATATCCCGGCCTGCTGGGGCCTCCCCTAACCTTTCCCACAGCATTGGCTGGGACACACTAATTCAGCTAAATGCGAGCTTCTGGTGTGATTTTAATAAGCCTTAAAGGACCCTTTGCTTCCAAAATACAGCAGAGCTGAGGCAGCTGGGACAGCCAGCTGCTACAGCCACTTATGGCCAAATATCTGTCACTTGTTTTAAGACAAGTCAAAGTGTAATGCATCTTTTGAACATGGGGAGGGATGGTTATATTTAGAGGGCATAGCCACAAGTGCCTCTGCTGGAGTCTCCATGAGTTGCCCCCTCCCTGAAGCAGGAGGTACAGTGCTGCCCCTCCAAAGCCTTCCCTGGCTGGCTTGTGCTGTAACAAGTGTCTCAGGCTATCCAGCAAAATTTTATCTTGATTTCTGACTAAACGATGATCTACAACTTTCAATTGACTTTGTAGAGTTTCAGAAATGTTGAAATAGGGGAAAACAAGCTTCTAAACAGTGCACCGTGACAGCCAAATTCAGCGTGAAGTTAGTATGCCTGAACAAGGTAGTTTGTAACAGATAAAGGAGAGCACTTAGAGGAAGCATTTTCAGTCCAAATTCATTAGTAATGCTGAAGTTGAAGAGATGGAGAGTACGTTTCAGAAAGCAGTAACATATAAATAAGTAAATAAAATTTTTAAAGTTGATTTTTCATGTGTTTGTTTTGACTTCATTTTTGGAAAGAGGGGGTACATAATTTTCCTTTGCATAAATGTCCTCTCTAACAGTTTGATGGGCAGGCTAAAATCCATGTGTATGGCTGTAGCATTAAAGATATGTGGGTATCTGAAGCCATGCAGGATTGTGCTTGTCTAAACATCTAGACGTATACACTGTCAAACATGTGGAGATTCACCCTCTGAAGACAAACCAAGGTTGTGGACACAGATCTCATAGCAGGGTCAAACTTTGGTGGGTGCCTGGTGCTGCAGGACAATGGATTGTACATTTTTTTCAAAAGAAATTACATCATACCATTACCTGTGATAGCAGGTCCTTGACCTTGTTGACAAAGAAGATCCCACTTTCCTATAGGCGTTCATTTTTTGATGTCAGAATTTAAATGATCCTTTCCCCAAACACAAACAAAAGCACAGCGATACTTCAGTAAGTGCCAAAGCAGACAGCAGATTGACTCTTTGTTTCTGAGCTGTATTGCCGCTATGGGAAGCTCGGCTGACAGTTATGAATGTCAGTCATCAAAACACTCTCACACGGTTCTGATAAGTCTAAATAATACTGTTTTATAGTCAATGTCACTGTCACCGTGGAGGGCATGAAAGTTGTCTTTTAAATTCATTCCTCGGTGTAATCTGAATGCACCTGTATTTTCTACCAGGCATTTTCTGAACATAGCCAAATAAATTTGGTGTCAGCTGCCACGGGAACTGTCCTGAATAATCTCATGCTGTCTAACATGATTACACATTTCAAACACATATATATGGTAGCTGGTCTAGAGATCTGGGGGAGGGAAGGGGGGTGCTGAACTGACACTTCATTTTTTATCTTTCTTTGCTTGTTTGCTTGCTTGTTATTAACATCGTTACTATCAAGCTACCTCAACTCCACTGTGTTTCCAGATCTCTCTGGCCTCCTCATGTTTTTTGTACTTTCTGAGCATGGTTCACTCTTTTCATTCAATGGAGGCCACTTATATTTTGCTTTATCATTGCACATGTTGACAATGAACGTTCTTCCCCTTCATGCCTGTGAGCTCTGCTGTGTGATGAACGTGAAGAACTGCCCAGAGTGGCATAAACACACACTGCTCGTGGTTACAAGACTGAAAACTGTGCCTTCCTGAGCTCACTTAACAAAAAAGCCTGGTTTTGTGCTCTGTTCCTTAAGCGCTGGATATGCGTATCCTCTTGGATATCACTTAAATATGTATATATAAGTATCCTCTTGGATATCACCCCGCTGAAGAAGGTTTTCATTAGTGATATAAAATAAAACTCTCAGGCGGTCTGCATTGCTCCTTTCCAAGAACACAGTGATGCTGTGTGTGGCAAAAAGGTCTGGCACAGCATGTAATGAAATGTCACCTCCTAGTAGCGTGGCACTCCCTCCACCATGACACACAGTCACTGCTTTATTGTCCTGTTAAAAAGGGAGGTAGGAAGGAGAACATCTTCTGCCTCTGTAAATGTTGACATGCTGATTTCCTCCTCCATGGCTTTAGGTTTGGAATGCCAAATACGGGGCGGGAAAAAGTGAAGGGAGCTATAAATTAGAAGTGAGTATGTCACGTAAGTCTACACCCAAACTACGGCACTTGTCACACACCCCCATTAACACCACTCGTGCTTCACCAGCAGGATGAGGCTGTGGTGGGCGCTGTGTTTCTGCTTGGTCTGTTGGCTTCTTTTGTGGTTGTTGGGAGTGATGCTTCAGCATTAACACCAGGCTCTTGTGGAGTTCAAGCAACCCTGGGAACAATTTATAATCACTTCTAATAAGGTCACAAGTTAATGAAATGTAAAAGATGTCTAATAATTGCACTCCAATGAAACTGTTAGCAACTAGCCTTGCACAGCTGATATCCCCACTGTGCCCCAAGTGCCAAGTACATATGTTCATGGTACAACACTTGCACCTCTTGACTTGCCTACACAGGTGCTTTCCAGTCTTAGCCATGCATGTAAGTATACAGCGTTGTGTCCAATTTACTACTCAAATCACTAAATTAAATGCACAAACAGTGTCTACTCCTTCACAAGATCTTTCTCTAATGGACACTTTATATTGCAACAGTCATTTTTAATAACTGAAAATGTTCTTAGGAAAGTTTGAGATTTTTCCAAGCCTGGATTATAGCTTGAGCCTGCAAGGTATTGAATTCATGGGATTGGTTTAACAAAGCATTTCTGGAGCTACTTATATGCTTAAAAGTACACAGTTATTTGGCATCGTTGCACCGATCAGGGAGATGTGATCTGAAGTTTGACCCCACAGTGGGGGCAGGAGGCAGGGTGACAGGGAAAAGGCAGGCCACCCACCCTGAAAAACAGTCTTAATCTCCAAAATTGTATTAAAATAGTCTGGCTTTCTATGTGATAGAAATAGTACCGTAGCCTTAAAGGCAGTACATGTTTCTATGACAAACAGCTTGAGTGGGTTCCTGGTGATAGCCCTGGAATAAGAGGCTATGATCAAGAGTCATATTACCATGTACATGGAGGCAAGACTAGAAAACCTATAAGGATAAATTCCTTACCAAATAAAAGGCAGCATTACCCTACAGATCACAATGCACAAATGTCAATTCATTTTTTAGAAGAGTTTTATTAAGTGTAGTAAAGATTCCAGAAAGTGCATTAGAAAATGTTCAGGACCTCTTATCAATGCCTTTCTTACTGAGCAATCATAGATATATTTGACAGAAATAAGGAATATTAAAAACACAGCAACATAATGCTAAATATATTGTAAAGGTTTTGTTTTTTAGAAAAATACAAGATACAACGTAAGGCTAAAATTTCAGTCCTACTGATGTCAATGGCTAAAGACCATTATTCTTTAGGAGAAAAAAAATACTTCACTGAAAAAGTTTTGTACAAGAAAATATAAGTGATTTACCTTTAAGAGTACAGTGTATGTGTGGAAGGATTTTTACAAGTCATTCGTCATAGCATGTATGTAAATTATAATTAAATACAGTTAGGTGACAAAGACATGAAAAAAAGACTTTATCATCTAATCACATATGGGTGCCACTGAAGAAAAGAAAGGGCATAAGTGGCCTATGGACAGCTATTAACTTCAGATTTGGTCATCTGCCTCAAAAATCCTTGTTTTTACCTCGTCATTTGGAGCTAAATCCACAAAAGGTGGATTATTCAACTACACGCCATGCTCAGCACCCATAGCTCTCAGGCAATGGCCGCTTATTTTATTATAAAATATATCAGTGCTTGCTGGCAGAGCCCAGATCTTCCCTGATCAACATTTAGCACAACTGGAGGAGAGGATCCCACACAGCCTGAGCTCCAGCTCTGTATTGTTGACCCGAGGAAAATCTATTTCATGCAGCAGGATGGCACAAGGCCACCAGGCACAGCAGTGCTAGCACTGGGCGGTGACTAGCGGGGCCCAAACGAGGAGGAGGCAGCTGTGTTTGGATTCCTCCCAGGGCGGATGCAACAAAACTAGGAAAAAGAATCACACAAGGCTGCGGCACTAAGACCGTTTTAAATCACTAAGCCTGAGTAGTACAACACACCAAGTAGGCAGGTTGCACTGCAGTGAGGGCTGTGGTTTAATGCACACCTCTCCGTGGTGCGTGCTATTTTCTAGCAGTGGGACGCCTGTGCTCAGCTGGCAGGCTTTCAGCTCCCCTCTTCAGCTGCCGATATCTTTCTTCTCATAGGTGGCTGAGGCTCCCAGCTCAGGGCAGTGGATCCCATTGCAGCTGTAGAATGTCTTAGCTTTATTCACAGATGATGCAATGATGACCGTAGCTTCTCCGCGCTTCTCATTACTTCATTCTTCTTCATTTGTACAATTAATTAGCAGCAACAACACTTACTGCCTCACCAGGGTGTTGTGAAGAAAAAGCATGCTAAAAACTGTAAGGCACTCAGATATTGGTTAATAAGGACTGTGTAACCTCCTAGGGAAAAAAAAATAATAATAAAGAATTTGCATGGTTTGAATGCTGCTCAAAGTTTAAGCAGTTTAAGTTTCTGCCCTGCACATTGAAACGGCCTGGAAGAAGGACTCCTGGAGCATGATGGCCTTGTGTTACCCTCCTGCATAATGCCACCTCTCTCAAGGCATTTTGCTAAGTGCAGAGGTCCCTGAGAAAGTCCATGGTGGAGTCATGAGGAGCCACCCCAAGTCCGCTCCTTCTTAGCACACTCCAGCCACAAGGGCAGCCTTGCTGCCAACACAGGCATGTACTGCCCTTGTTATGCTCAGGTGGCTCTAGCTCACCTCTTTAAGATGAGCATAAGGCCTATTCTGCTTTTCCATGAGACAGAGGTGCCAATCACAACACAGCTGCCCATGGAAGGCAGCACCAAATCCCTGGGATAATTCTGATACTGCAGTCAAAGAGAGTCTAAGCATTTGGGTTGCGTGGTGAAAAGACCCAGCCACCACAATGCTCAGTGTAAAGCCTGTTCAAGCTGGTGGAAGGGCTCTGCGCTAACCCTGATGGCCATTGGTCTTTTCACTGCATAGAGCTGTAGTACTTGGAGTAAGGGTGGGGTGATGGTTACATTTTTATACAACCCCTCTGGGAAATGGAAACGTCTGAAGAAAAATGGTTCAGATCCTTTGGTATGTGAATGGATACTGCACTGTGTCCCAGTTTCATTTCTAGTCTTCTCCTAAGACAAAGAAGAGGATGCACATGACAGAGCATAGGGCAAAAATTAAAAACCTAGTGTGATTTCACAGCTAGTGCCAACTTAAGCAACACAGAAGTAATTGCCTGTTCAGCCCACGAGAACAGATTTAAACTTCATTTGTGCCATTCACTTCCTTCTTTAGTCTTTCTTGTTCCTCTCTCAGAGGTTCCAGCTCAGGTCCATCCTGTACAGTATCTTTGTTCAAGTTATTTCTGCCCTCACTTTCTGTCCTTACAGATTTAGGGTCCTCTTCTTTTGCTTTTCTCTTCTCCTTGGCAAGCATGCGGTAATTATAGTAATTCATGATGAACAGGAATGTTCCTGCCAGGACCATCACAGCTCCACATTTAATGAACATATATTTATAGTCCCCAAAGGTATCGATAAGTGTTCCTGTAAAAGATACATTAAAAAAAAAAAAAAAAGAAAGAAAGAAAGAGAGACGATGAAGGCAAGGATACTGTGTTTTGAGTTTTTGAGTTCCTAACTATAAAGGGACACCCTCGTGGCTGTAGGATAAAATAAAACATTCTCTGTTCTAATGATCTCTTCCACAAATGCTCTGATCCTGCAAATACTTCACACATGCTCCACTTTACAGCCTGTGGGTAGTTCACATCGATGTAGGTAACACTACCTAAAATTTGTACAGTAAAATGGAAAGGGACAGAGAATCTACATTGTAAAGCGCAGGCTTTTCAGGCACATCTATTTTTTTTCCATGCAGAAACTAAGTCCTCTGATCATGGAGTCCACAGACAGTCTTTCAGTTGTCTTCAGTGATCCAGTACAAAAGGACATCCGTTCAACTCGGTAGTCCAGAGGCTGCCAACAAAAGGGGCAGCTTTCGGGAAGAGGTTTGTGAGATGGCACGTGGCCAGACTCCTGACAGAGGCCCACCAATTTATTCCACCACGGGTCATTCACCAGCATCAGAAGGGACCCAGCTTTTGGTCATGGCTGCCCTTTCTGCATTTATACCTGTGGTCTGAATATGAAAGGGTGCTGTGTGGAACTGGAAAACATTAGTACCCGGGAAAGCAAAGATGATGCTGTCAGTGTCAGATAATTTCAATGCCAAGACAAATGTGACAGGTTCCTCTCAAAGGTTAATGCCTCTGCTACGGAGTAACAGAGTAATTGAAGAGAGACGGCTTAATTGAAATGTCACTGTTCTCCATTATGTCAAAATGTAATGCAAATCTTGTTGGGATTATGATCCTGAGCATTAATTCCCATTTACTGGAGCATCACGGACCATTCTTAACATCCCAGATCCTAATTAAAGTAAGACCCACTCCTAACCCGGCCTTCATTGTACAGACAGTCCTCCTTGAAACTGGCCCATCATCCATTACCTCTCTGACTTTTTGGAATATGTTTTCCTCCTTAAAATGAGGGACCTTTAATTACTTCCTGACTGACCCTTAATGTTGAAAAGCTGATGATTAATTATCCTACTGTATTACACTAACAAGGGATTTTATGGCCACCAAACAGATTTCTTGATCACAGAAAAAATAACTTTTAACTGGTTTTGGTCACTGTTTCTTCCTGAATCATTCCTACATATCTTCGTACATCATTTTCGATGTACTGTTTTTCATGTTACTGGTGAAACATCAGCCAAATGCTAATTGCAATGTTTTTTTCCCTTTCTGCTAATCAGGATGACCTAGAGGTCTCCTACATAGGTTTCAATGAGAGTTTTAATGAGTAGAGTATTGGAAAATTCAACAGTAGGATAGTCTCGCCTCTTTTCCTTTGAGAATAAGATAAAGTCATAAAACACACTGGGAACAATTTACTTAGTTCATTAAAGCAGAACCCTGCAGTAGGTTATTAAAATGCCAAAGAACCAATAAATTTGCTGCTTATTAAAATAGTGGGGAAAACCCTACAAAATTAATATTACTGATTATTACATAGAACTCTTGGCCTCATTAGCAGTCTCTGGTCATTAAGTTAATCTTCCACATAGAAAATTATATAACTCAGAAAGCGGTCATTTTTAAATTGTATTCTCTTTTGTTTGTCATTAATTAAATAATGAATCTCTAAGAAGCGAGAGGATACAGCTGCTTCTGTCACACTGCATGAGCTACATGAAGAATTGAAAGGCTCTGCAAGATGTGTCATACAGAGCACTAGCCAGCTCTCACTTTCAAATCCAGGAAATAATAGGATTAAACTACTTTCTTTCTGTACCTTCTTCTAATTTATTATGATATTGTCATACTCAAAAGAATTAGCAGAACTTAACTTTATATATCCAAATGCATACAGAACACAGAACCTAATTAAATATTTTAGTTGTACTGCACTCTTAAGGGTGACCAGTTTCCAAGCCGGTTATTCTAGCTTGCATACAGGTGAAACACACATTTCAGGAGAGGGAACTTTACAGTATCTCTGACTGAGAGAATATCACCTATGAAGTTATTTAATTCACAGCCAAGTCAGATTTTAAAAAGACAAATATGGCATTTTCCAGATGTGGTGTGCCCCTTGTAGAAAAAGAATTGAGCACATAGGAAGTAGAGGAAGGAAAGACACTCACCCCCTATAGGTGGTCCCAGCAATATTGTGCAACACTCTGCAATGGTGACCAAGCCAACGGCGCTGGTGAACCGGGTAGCTCCCACAAGGTCCATGAGAGTTTCAAAAAGCATGGCACAAACCATGCCAAAAGCCAAGCCAAAAAAGACAGCGTAAACGACGAGCCCCTTGTAGCCAGAAGCCAGGGGGCACAGAAGGTGGCAGGCACCGTTGAAAGCAATGGAGAAGCTGAAAAAGTATTGGATCCGTGGCCTCACCCACTTGCTGTTTGCAATGATGCCAGTGGCCGGTCTGGCAATCATATCCACGATAGCAAGGATTGAAAGGAGGAAAGCAGCTGAATATTCATCAATGCCGATGTGCTTTGCATAGGGTGCCAGAAAAACAATGGGGGCAAAAAAGCCTAGAAACATGAGCACATTTCCAATCAGGTAAATCAAGAAACCTCTGTGCTTAAAGAGGGAAAAATCAAGGTACTTATTGATTTTTTCACAACAGTCCTTTGCTTCTTCTTCTGTTTTTGTCTCCACAGGGATGTTTGTGGAACTGTTCATTTCCATGGCATCCTTAGTGACCTCTTCTTTCAGGACCTCCTTTGCTTCCTCATTTGACTGGGTTTTGGGTGCCCCAATGGGCCTGAAGAGAGCTCCGGCCACACAGCAGTTTAATAAAATTGCCCCGAGAATTAAAAAGCTGCCCCTCCAGCCAAAATTGTCAAAAAGGAACTGGTTGAGAGGAGCCAGGGTGCAAAGCATCACGGGGCTCCCTGCCATAGCAAGGCCGTTTGCGATGGGTCTTCTCTTTAAAAAGTATTTCCCTATGATTATCACTGACGGCTGGAGGTTGAGAGCAAGGCCAAATCCTGGAACAGAGAAAAATAGTTGAGATACACAAAGAAAGATTTGAGACCAATTTTATCCCCAGCTCTTTGTTTTATGCAAATTAATGGAGAATTGATTCACTGATAGCTCTTCAATATGATAGTCTGGGTGCAAACTTTGCTCAAGGTACCACTAAATTTCCATCTGAAGAATCTGGGCAACCAGGCCCCAGAAGGATACCTTTGGTCACAGAACCTTCTGCGCTGTAAACCTCTGTTTTGTGCTGTAAACCTCTTGAGGGGCAAACATTACTGCAAAGAGTTTGCTTTGGAATAAATTGAAACTATACTCTCAACAAATGCTGGCTGGTTTTGGTCAGACAGAGCAGCCTCATCAGAGGAGAGGATGGATTTAAAAAAATGACAGCTCCTAGTTTGAGGAAGGTTGTTCTGCCTCAAGTCCTTCCCATGCCCAACTGCAGCTGGCACATCCTCCCATGGGTGGTGGGCACCCAGCACTGCTGCCAGGCAGGCAGACCTGCACCAAAAGGCAACATTAACCTTCCCAGTTTGGTGCTGTGAGCAGTTCAGGTCTGATGCAAAAGACTAAGAGGTCTGCAAGTATGCAGCAAAACAGCTACTAGGATGCTAATTAAACAGGACCCTAGAGTGTTTCTTTTAATTAAAATTTATTTTTATTACATTTAGATATATAAATGGTATTATAAATCTGCACTGCTAATTCAGCTAACCAGCTTCTTTTGCACAGGTAAAATCTGAAAGAAGAGACACCAAATGCAGTGATGGCATCGGCTTTCTATGGTTCTGTTTAAGAGCACTAGCATATAATAATCTCTTCAAACATTTCTATGATTTCTAGCATTTCCTTAAAAAGTTAAATTTGCAGAACTCCATCAAAATTACATTTAAAAATCATGCCACATATTTTTCACCCTATCATCTAGGAAAGAATGAGCCACATTAGAACAAAGCAGAAATGTAATCCTTGAAGTGATTATACCAGAGAACATGAATCCTGAAAATAGGGTCACGCAGATTTTTTCTTGTTCATTAGTCTATATAATTAGTTTGTTTAACTGTGCAGTACATAATTAGGCATATTGCTTTACAGAAGAGAATTTAGAAAGGTCAGGGTCCTCAAAATTAATTAAGGAACACTATCATTAGTTGCTGATAGAGTAGAATTGAACTGATGCAGCAGAATTCATCTGATGTTGGATAGCTTAAGTTTGAATGGTTTTACAAAGTTATGATTTTTGCCAAGTCTCAGATTCTCCTTCTTCTTTTTTAATTAGCTGGAAGTTTAAAACATTAAAAAGAAATCAAAATGGCAACATTAAAACTAGTCTTCATTGGAAACACATTCTCAGCATGAATTGTTGTTTCTGGAGAGTCCATACATTTGGTAGGGCCTGTCTTTGGGAAGTACAGCCTGTTCATAATTCACAGGGGGACAGATTCATGCCTGTAAGGAGGGCCAGCCTGAGAACTATGTAGGGAAAACACAGTGTTGTTAGAGAACACCCCTGACTGCACTTAGAAATGGGAACTATTTTCACCCAAGAAGATGCAGCACAGTGAATTAGTTTAAATGCGGAGTCTGCTTTAACTCCGCATTTCCCAGGCTGGTAGCTATGTGCAGGAATTGAACCATCATTTTCACAGAATCCTTTTTTGGATCTATCCCATGTCGTGAGAAGGAAAATCAGACTGGATGCCAGCTACCTACTTAACCAATAATCAACTCAAATCTTTATTATGTGAACATTAATTTGCCAGTCAGACAAATTTAATTTAATATTACCTCATGCTCTTCCCATTAATTAAATTTGGAGAGTTTCAAATTGACTGACTGGAATTTCAATTTACTTCAAGCTTTTGGATGGCTTTAGTTGGAAATATTTATATCAATTTTATTCCTGTTTTCTGAACCTATTAGTAGCTTTTCTGTGACTGAAATTGTTACACAAATAACCACATTTCTTACCAAGGATATGACAGAGAGGCCTATCGGTGGTGTTGCATGAACAGAAGCAAGCCTGTGCTGGACAGGGCATCCTTCCCTACATTAAATTCATCTCCCTCATATTAGAAGGAAATAAGTAGTGTTACAGGAGTCAGAAGAGTAGCTCTTGATCTTGTTTTCCCTTTGTTAGCAAGGGAAGACCCTACCAGGTATTTCAATGCTCAACTCTAAGAGCTGAGGCAAAGACTCCAGTCTCATTAGTCAATGTGCTTCACCCTAGATCCCATTTTATTTAATTGTGGCCTAATTGGTGGAGATCGAACTGAACTCTGACTGGTCATTATTGGCTTGCATCTAGCTTTGAAATCTGCTGTTTTCTTCCTCAGACGTGAAGAAGATGTTGTGTGCCTGAACATCTACCCTTTAAAGTATCCAGGCTGGCATCCATCCAGGTAGACAGCTTGCACACCCCATTTCTTTTTCTAAGAGCTACAGGGAAACAAATGATGAGCAAGGAAGAGAACCTGGGTTTTATAGCACATGCAGGGAAGTGCCTCATGCAGCCCACAGCTCAGTGACATCAAGGACAGAGCTGCTTCAGAGCTGCCTCTGACAGCGGAGCTCAGCCCCTGCTCTGCATACAAATGGGAAGAGACATAATCAAGAAAGCAAGCGAGATTGCCGTGTCTAATCCCTCTGCTGTAAACAGATACTTCTTGCTCTGCTCCTCTGAAGAGGTTTCTATTAATATGCCACAGGCACAGGACTATGGTGGGTACCTCCTCGTACCAACTGCCTTGTTTTTACCCCCATCCCTAGGCGTTACATGAACATGGTCTTTGACATCAGTCTAGGAAGGAGGCTGGAAAACTTGTGATGTTTACAGTCTGCTTTTTAGCAGCAAGAAGCCTCTGCAGAAGGCTCTCTCCTCTCGCGGCACTGCTGTCTCAGCCACATGATAAGCAGACAGCTTCATAATTGCCCTTGAATGCTTCCATGTTAGGCCTGACTAGCAGCAGCACTTCAAGCATAATTAAAGGCATCAAGCATGTTAGCAGGATTACAAGCATCTCCCTCTCTCTGTCAAATTAATGTTTCTTCCCCAGCACACACACCATGCCTGGAAATGATGGGTTATTAGCTAAGACCTCATCCATACAGCCACTCTCGTGCAGCATGCAGGAGGGGAAGGCTTCTCCAACAAGAAATGTGCTTTGCTCTGAGGAAACGTTGCAGTATTAAAGACGAGGGGACACGAGGAAAATTTTGTCCCTGTACCATTGCTGCCACGAGGGTTACATGTGCTCCATACACAATGCATACTAGCGACTCACTGGAGTGGACAGCTGGGCCAGGTTTGCAAAGACAGTCAGGGACCAAAAAGAGCAGGACCTTCACAAATCCTATTGGGTTTCGGTGCAAAATTCCCTCCAGGAACGTTTTTGGACAACAAAGTATTTTAGAAAATAGAAGCCAGTGCCTTCCCACCGCATTGTTCCTTGCCTGAGCCCTTCTGCTCACAAAAAAAAAATGTATGTTTATAGCAAAGGTTTTATGGTTTCTGTGTACTAATCCAGCATTAGCCAACCTGCTAGATGTTTGCTTAGCAGGGAATGATGCAAGCCCGTGCATCGATAAATTTGAATTGGTTACCATTGGTTATTTTTATTTCTCATCACTTCATGTCTGGAATCTCTTTCAAGGAATCTGCAAAATTTATGCATCCAGATGCAACACAGTTTTATCTAGCTACAGTGGCTCTCCTTTGAAAGAGTAAGGTTTAAGAGAGGGAATCCTACTTGGGGATTTATTCACTACTGTGCAGATTTGATAAAGCAATATTGGTGTAGGAGAGCAGGGAGACAAACTTTCTGTCCCAATTTACCTTGATAGTGGCTGGCGTTATTGATTTTAAATGTTAGGTTGACACTTTTCTTGCTCAGAAAGTAGCAATACCTAATGTAGCCACACTGAGACAGGGAACATTCATTAAAACATACACCTTGCAACCTCAAAAGCCAATTTTGAACTCATTGTGTCATGCTTTCAGGCAGATGTCCGAGCTGCACTGGAAGAAACATTGGCTGTACCTTAGCCAAAATAATCAAAGAAAAATGCTTGCAATTAAGCATTTATACTCACACAGATGGAGAACTCCAATCTACCTTTAAAAGCAATAACCCAGCACCTGCAGACTTTAAAGATGCTGGACTGAGCCCATGCCTTCTCCTGATAGAGTTTCCAACATGGAGTTTCATTTTTCACTACAGAAAATTCAAATGATTACTTCAATAAGGAAATATATATATATATATATATATATATATTTTCTCCATAGGGAGAATATTGCATATTTTCAACCGACTCTAAGTGGTTATTATTTTCAATTAAAGGACCTCCTTACCTCACAAGCAGGCAAATGGCAAGTAAACCAAAGCAACCCTCCAAAATTTCATTTCATATATCTCACAGAGGGAAGGTAACACGTTACATAGGAACACAGGTGTTTTCTTCACAGTCGCACTGGCACCTCGGAGGGCTTGCCCTGCCCACGGCAGAGCGCAGTCAGCCTGTGTTTGCTTCAGCAGGAGCCGAGGGCAGGGCCGGCCATCCTCACCATCGCCTCTGGCTGACAGCGCACATCTGCGAGGAGCACGTCCACTGCTGAGCCCCTGCACGCGATGTTCAGCCAGGGACACGGAGCCTAGCAGGGAACAGGCTCTTTGCTAAAACTCAGCTGGAGCAGTTAACCAGTTACAGCCCCTGTCCCGACAGCTTTTTATCCCACCAGGTTCCAACTGCCTTTGGCTGAGGATGCCCAACCCATCAGAAGGGAACTTCAGGTGCGAGTCTAAGGGAGATACTTTCTTCTTACCTGTAATAAAGCCCACGCAGATGTAGAGCTGCAGGATGCTGGTGCAGAAGGCAGCTGAGACCATCCCAATGCCACACAGCAGGCCTCCAAATATCACCACGGGTCGGCTGCCATAGCGGTTTACTAAAATACTGCTGATAGGACCTGGGAAAAGAGTTAGAAAGGGTCCTTGAGGTGGGTATCATCTCACAGAAGGGCATGAGTGACAGAAGGTAGGGAAAACTCAGCAATATTAGTACCCTTGAGGTGCTGCTGACAGCTTCTAGAGAGACTTCAGGAAGAAAATGGAAAAAAAAGAGAAAGATGATCTGCACTGTGTGGGGATGAGAGCACGTCCTGTGCCACACGGCGGCTGTGTAACTGGTGACAGTCCCTGCCCCCAGGACTTTAGTGTTTCATCAGAGATGGCAAACAGCAACAGCAGATCAGGTGAACCTGTGATCCCAACGCAGGAGCTTCATGGTTTATTAGGATGCTAAACCATATACACACAAAGCACTGGCTCATATTCTGAAGCTGATATCGTGAATACTGTTGCATTTTTAATGCCTCTACTTAATGCAATTCCGATACTGCTGACCAAGACTGAAACTTGAGCAGAACAACTGTTAATTAATTCTTAATAGCAGCCTATGTGGGTAGAAACAGTTTGGGATGATGGATGAACTGGTTCAAAAGAACCGGTCTGGTCTTGCATTTATGTAAAGAGGTGGTTCAGGAAAGCGCAAAATTATGAAAGAGGGAAATGGCTTAACAAAGACTGTAGGTACAGAAAGGAAGCATTTAAATCTAAGGAAGTGAAACAAGACAGCAGCTTTGAGCAGAAGAAGAAAGAAAGAAGTTTTAGTGTATGGTAGTCCCAGTTAGCTGGAGGACCAGTAAAAATCAGAATCATGGAGTAACGGATGTTGGAAGCACTTTGGAGGTTCCAGGTCCCACCTCCTGCTCAGAGCAGAGCCAATTTTGCAGTTAGATCAGGTTGAGAAGTTAGAAGTTAGCAGAGGAAGCAAACTGAACAGGAAAGACTGGTCTGGAAGTCAAGCCATGGGATGTAAGAAAAGGTTCTGTATTACCCCAAGACCCCTGACCCAAAACTGAGATGGGGATACAAGCAGCATTTAGTGTCTTTCTGTACCAGACTATTTCTGCTGCTACTCCCTACTCAGCAGTGGAAATTCGGAGCCTAGCGTGCCCGTTTGCCTTCATCCCTGCCATTATGAATAGCCCGCGCTGTCCACACAGAGGTTACTGGACACGGTTAGTTGAAGCTTAATGGATCCTCTGAGTAGTTTGGCTGTGGGATCTGCCTCACCACAGAGCCAGTTGGTAGGATATTTACTTTTGATTAAAGAAACTTAGCCTGAAATAATGTCAGAGCTCTTTCCAGACCCTGCAAATGATGGCACACTGGAGCACAGGACCCAAAAAGCCAATATCCCCTCAGTGTGGCCGACAGCATCCAAACAAGATTTCAGCTGTTAGGTTGTGCAAGAACGCAATACAGTAGGTATGACTGTTTTAATCTGGGGAACGAAGCCCAACACTACTTCTGTAACACACAAAATACTTTCCACTAGATGTCTAAGGTCAAAACACTCAGAAATGAAAAGCCCACAAGCACAGTCTTAACAACACCCCTGAAACTGGGATATGTGAGCTGGTCCCAGTGAACGCACCATTCGATTAAAATTTCTGTGAGTATGCAACTATGCGGAGAGCTTTTTCTCCTAATCCTGTAACTGGATTCACATGCATGCATCCTTCCACTGCATGGAGTGCCACAGAATTCAATGAGAAGTTCTGAGGAGAGATAGATGTCAGATCAGCACAGCAGGAGAGGGACCTCCTTCTCACTGAGCTTCCCCCAGACAGGACCTGGACTTGCAGCATGCTGGAGATGGTCTCAGTGTGCCCTGTAATCCAAGAGATGCAGCCGGCGTTCCTCAGGAAAGGCACCACCACACTCGTCTGAAGCCTAAGGGCACACAACTTGTTTTTCAATTTTCCACATGCCCGCATTGCTCCAGAATCAATCTAATTACTCAGTTATGAAAAAGTGGTTTCAATTACCTTCTCCTGCTGGAAGGGGGCTTTCATGATAGCCCTAAAACTATGGGATGCCGTACCACGGAGCAGAGCACTCAAAGCCCGTAAGACTCCTGATAAAGCCTGTCTCCTGCTCAGACTGGGGGCAGCTCCTGGGGAGAGAAGTGCCAGCTGTGACAACCAAAGCAGAATGCTCCCACACATCCTACTCATGCAGCATCCACCTCGAGAAAAGAAATACAGATCCATGTCCCTCTCACTCCTTGAGCTGTCATGTTGGCTTCACCCATCGGTAATGATGGGTTTGGAGCATGACAGCAGATGATGAGCTGGAAGGTGCTGAAGTTGGGACACACGCTGCTCTGCTTCCTGGCTATGGGGCCATCCCAGAGGAGAGGCTGGAGATGAAAGCAAACACCCATATCTCAACCAATGTCTTTGCTAATGAGAGCACAAGGCTGTGCCCCCGCGGCAGCCTCAGTGAACACACAGTGTCCTCAACGACATCTCAGCTTTCCAGCCATCACTCATTAAGCCATGAATCTGCAATTGCTCCCTGGTCTTGTCTTTCCTGGCCACAGCAACAGTCAATGGGATCTCTCAGCAACGCTTTGCAGCAGGTCTGTGTGACCTTCCACAAGCAGCCTTCACCTGCTGTCGGATGTGCTATCAGTTTTACAGGGGGATAATCAGTCCCGTCTGTTTGCCTGTCTGGGTGAGGAGCTGTGGTCTCAGAGGTGCCAGCAGTCTGCGCTGGGCCGTGCTCACAGGGAACGGAGAATAACTTCAGAAGCAATCTAAACCTTTCTCTTTCACACCCGAAACCTTCTAACTTGAAGGCACCATGAGCTTTCTTTGCTAAAGCAGCACAGCATTTGGGATCACAGCACACGTGTGTGACAGCATTTGGGCTCCCTGACCAGCCTCACCCACACAGGACTGAGGGCTGGAGACCTCGAAGATACCGAGTGCAGCCAGTTAGAAGAGAAGGCCGGGAGCAGAGCATCTTCACTGACCTTTCCATACGGTGGAGCACCCACAGCAAAGGCCACGACAACCTGCAGGGAAAGCACTGGGTGGGAAACCACACCTCCCTGAGCTGCTGCTCACAGGGCAAAGCTTTTGTAACAGTCCTGAGCAGACCCCTGAAAGGCACCGAAGCAAATCACATCCCCCAAATTACTTCCACTTAAGTCATTTAGACCTACAGAAACGTAGAGGCGATTGTCCATGGGCTTTAAGAGCAGCCTTTCAGAAGCTGTCCCATCTCTCAGGAGAAAGTGGAGCACGCGATATGTCACATAGCTGTGCGCTCTGCGGCACGCAAACCCTGCCAATTTGGGCACGAATCACAGACACGTACACCTTCACCCTGCCCTGATGTCTTCGGTGATCAGTGTCACCCCCAACAGATCCCAGGCACCTCACCTGCCCTGCCTTGCCACATGCCACCCACAGCGCTTGTCCCGCGGGGAGCCCATCAGCCATCAAACGCCAGATTAAACATCAGCGTTCTGGGAAGCTTTAGAGAACATGAAATAGCTCGAGTCAAGGAGAGGAATTAAGAACAACAAAGCCAGCACCACAGTCGTGGGAAATAGGAAACATGATTACTGCTTTGCTTGCAGCTATTGCAAAAATTAAAAGTGTGACAGCCCCTGGAAACACAGAGGAATTGAAAAAGCAGGACCTGTCATTTACTGGTTATGCAGCATGCATGAGAAGAATAAAGATGCAGTGCATTACCACACCGAAAACAATTACAGCAACAGCGCGTGCAGCTTAGATCCCAAGGCACCTTGACTTGCTCGCACCTGCCTGGTCAAACATGCAGGAACCACAGGCTCCCTGGCCTCGAATTCAAACGAAACCACCCCGCCTGCCTGCGAGCTGACGGCAGCAGGAGCAGGAGGCAAGGTGATTTTTGTCTCTTAATTAACAGAGCCAGGCAAGGACGGGGCAGGAGATGTAGCTGGCCAAGTGCTCAGGAAGCTGCCGTTTACCTGGCCTGACCTTGCAGAGGTTTTGATGAATGCTTTCAGAGTTCCTCAAAAGTCATGGTGAGGAGCAAAAGTCACCTCAGCTGTGGAGCGTGTCCCCAGTTTGTGTCCTCTTGGGGACCAGCACAGTGTCACTGAGCCAGCATCATCCCCACAACCTCCCCACCATGGCAGAGATCACATGGAACTTCTAACGGGGAAGCTAGAACTAAAATTCAGCCGTTCCCTTGCACCTTGCTGCATTACAAAGACAAGGCTGCTGATGTGGGGTTGCCAGCAGCTGGTGCTTCTCTATGGGAAGGGATGGCACTTCCCACCCATCCAGCCTTAAGAAACAAGGCAGCCCCTTCCACACCCCAGGAAGTGGCTTCCTGATGAACTTCCAGCCTCAGAGATCACTTATCATCCATTGCAAGGGGGATGGCACCAGACAGAGACAGGCACAGGAGGAAGCTGAGCCTGCTCCTGCTGCTGGCTTCGCTCAGAGCTGTGCCTGCAGCTCTGCTCCTTGCACTGCTGGGGGACACACATGCTCTTCAGGGGAGCTACCATCATCCACTGGGGAAGAAGAAGGAAAGCCAGGTCAGAAACACCTTATTTTGCACCCCGGACACTTGTGGAGCAGAAAACGGGTGTGCTGCCTGTCATAAAACTCTGCAGCCTGCAGAGCAACAGTTCGCACCAAATATCCCCTAAAGATGCTGCTGGGCTCACGGCACTCCTGGAAGACTGATGTAATTGAAAGCACTATCCTCAGCCCACATAAATCATACTGGTTTAGTGCCTGTCCTGTATAAAGCCTCTCTTTTCTCACACCTGTGGCAGCTTTCCATTAGTTGTTAGCTGATACACGGAAGGCCATGTCAAAGCAGCTGATCCTGGTGGCAGGCAGAACACAGCAACTTGCCGGTGGGAAAGCAAGCAAGCCCTGGCTCATTTGTTAGCTTGTCCAATTACTTTTCACCTTGAGTTTTGCGTCTGTAGAAGTGAAAAGGACCCTGAAGAGGAGATTGCAAAACCATAAAGAAAATGCAAAACACCCTGGGCTCTCCCGTCCACTCCCCCCTGAAGCCAGACCATCTTGTCGTTTATTCTTTTTGAGCCACTGAACTATGATCTGGGCAGGATGGTAACACAGACGTGGCATTTAACAAGAAATATCAATCCAGACTGCCTTAAACTCCTGCAAGTATGACAGTGCTCAAAAAATAGACACCTGAATTGCTTTTCTGTTTTTCTCAGTAAGGCTTATGAATTTTTTATGAGGTGCAAAACTTCCAGTGTTGGTGCAAAACACCAAGGTGTTTTTAACAAGGGCTCTATTTAAAGCATTTTTCTCTCCCATACCTCTGACCACATCTATATACCTTATTTGTCTGGTTTGTGATTTTTTTTAACTTAACCTAATACTAACAGAAATGAATTTCCCCCTAGTCAGCAGAACCTGGCCTGGCTGAATTTCTGTTGAAATATTTCAGCGCAGGGCTCAGGCAGCCCCGCACCCCAGAGGCCTCTGTGCAACGTGCAGCTTATTCCAGATTCCACAAGGCTGACCTTCTGACCGTGTAAAGTGGCACAGAGCCACTGCAAACACCATGTTTCTGCTGCTAAGAGCAGTCGATGGCCGTGCAGATGATAAAACAGCAACTCTTTAAAGCAGCCCACGGTGTTGAGCCCCAGTGGTGGCAGGTTTGGGATCACCGCTGTCCCCAGTGCTGGGCTGCAGGCACTGCTCAGCTTCTCCCAGATTCCTGTGGTGACAGGAGCTGTCGTTGTGCAGAGACGCCAGAAGTGCCCAGATAGTTCTTAGTCTCCAAACTGCTGTGAAAACACAGATAAAGCTCCAGAGCTCGGCCGGACAGGACTGGAGCTGACTACATGGAGTCGCTGGGGACGTGAGGAGGAGCTGGGAGGAAAAGGGGAAAATCATTTATCCTAATAAAACAAGGTCTGTTATTACGCTAGTAGTAAAACAACAAGAGGAGCAGGCCTGTGATTTCCTCAGTAATAATCTCATTCCCTCAGTGGAATAACAACACTGCCATTGGCCTCATAATTCACCCAGCAGGGCACCACCCCTTGTGGCGGAGCAGCCTCCTCGTTACACAGGCAATGAAATAAGTGCCCCCGCGTTATTAACGTGCTGCCAGCACACACCAGCATCCAGGCCTGGGGGTCAGCATTAGCAATCAGCACTCACTAATGATGCACAGCCCAAGAAAGCACAGGGCACTGTCGCAAAGCAGGGGGAAAGGGATGGGAAGGGTAAAACTTGCAGCTTTTCGGGTCTTGTGCCTTGCTAGAGAAGTCCGAGGTCCAGGACACCTGGAGGGCTCGTGCTCTTACGTGTTTATCACCAGGGCCTGCTCCAGACTTCTCGAGAAGACTTGCTGGCACCTGGTAATAACACAGTCCATTACTAGTCTTGGCTTTTGGGTTCAGCTGCTTTGTTTTGGACTGGCAGTGGTGGAGGAGCACCCCCTCGCTTCCCCAGGCAGTGCAGCTGCAGACAGGACAACCACACGCACTGGGGCTGGAGGACAAACAACAGGAAACAAGTGCCCCAGGTGACAGTCCTGGTGTCACATAGCCCTCAGCCATTCCCCAAAGGGCAGTTTCCAAACACCTGTCTGCCCCTAAAATGCCCTGATGCCTTCTGTTACTATTGCTTTGCATTGCAAGTCAGCAGTTTTGAGTGAAGTTTAAGTCCAACATATGCCATAGCAGCTCCCATAGCTAACAAGTCGCTGGAAGCTGCCTCTTGCCTCCTTGTGGGCGAGGAAAACGCTCCGTACATTAAAGGGGGTGATGGCATTGCTAGTAGAGCTGGGGCAAATGCTGCAGAGCGGGGCCATTGTAGCGTGACCACTGTGAGATGAAAGAGCCAGGCATGGGCGAGCCTGGCTGGACATGTTCTCCTCGGTCATCAGGCTGGTCCGTCCCTGCTCTGCGGTGCTGGGTCTCCCAGGCATGGGCACCACAGCCAGCTGAAAAACCTGTGGGGGTAATAACCTGGGGCGCAAACCGAGCTGCAGCAGCCTCCCCTGCTAGACATGCCCTTGGAAAGTCAGGGAACCTGACCTCCCATCACACATACATGCATTTGCTACAGAAGCATCCTGATGTTAAGAAAAAAACAATAGGAAAACAAAGCAGGCAAGACCCAAGTTTCAGAGAGACAAAGCGTCCTCGTCCTTATCCAGCAATCTTATCTGATCAGTGCCTCGGCATTTCAATTTCCAGACTGCACAACTGAAGCGTACGGAGGAGCCACAGGCCAAAAGCTCCAAAACCGGGGCAGGAGCCAAGGTCCCTCATGTCACTTCATATTTAGGCAATTAAATAACTGCTCCTGCGAGGGGACAGTGTGGCAGGTGCCGAGCACACGGCTGCTTGCGCTCAGCGCCTTCCCCGGGCTGCTGGCTTGGATCTTAGCGGCCCACAGCTGCTCACCTGCAGCAGGTCCCGACTTCACGTTTTTTGAATTTTTTTCCTGATAACTTTTTTAGCTTTTGCTTTGGCAGGACCACAGTCTTTTATCCCTTCCATCTTGAAGCCCAGCTACAGATCTGTTCCCTCCAAAGCTGAAACACCTATTCCTTGAGATCAGCAGCCCTTGGTTAGCGTCCTTTACACCCTGCTCTACAGGCAAACAGCCCCTACTGGGCATGTCCTCCAGGGGCTTTGTCCACCTCCTAGAAACCCTATGCAATTTGACCAAGAGAGCATTTATACTGGAGAGCCACCCACGGGCAGAATAACTGCAGTGCTACAGGACAGGTTGGCATGAATGTCCTCACACCCCTTCCTGCAGCAGCACACACACACATACTCTCCTCACCGGGGCAAGAATCCTTCGCGTGCGTGTGTTTTACCTTTTGGAGGGGATTGTAACTTACTCCTGGGCTTAATACCTGCATGTGAAGCATCAACAACTCCCCATCCAAAATCCTTTGCTTTCTTCTTCCTCGTTCTTATTAATCTCTGTTTTTATTAAGTCTATCACATCTCTATTACTCCTGCCTGGTGACCTTGCTAGCTCCAATGAAGGGCAAAATGATAAAGCTTTGTGACCAAGTCCACGAATACAGAAATATTTCACCCGAACCTATAGCTATTATCGTTCTTAACTAGAACAGGGCTATTTAAAAAAATAAAAAATATAAGCACATACGTGGTGACCTTGCAGGGCTTGAGTGCTCTCTGAGAGCCAGGAGAAGTATATGAATCTGCAGTGCCATCTATTACAGAAATCAAATCATTCTTCACCCGGTTTCCTTAACAAAACCCATGCCGATAATGGTGCTGCTACACCAGGGAGTGCCTCGGTGTGGGAAGACGCCTTGTTTCAATGACACGGGGAGGCTCACTGACTTGGTGGGACTCCAAGAGGTGGCCACAGTAAGCAAAGGAGGCATCCAGCACCACGCTGCTGAGCTGTGCTTCTGCCAGAAGCACCTGGGCTTGGTCCCCAAGCCTGTCCACCGCAGGTAATGCTGCAGCAGGACGCCAGATAGCCATCATGGAGTCCTTCTTCCAGCCTACAAAGAAACCCAGGCTGACATGTGCATGTCCAGGCGAATCCTAGTGAAAGCCCTATTTGAATTTTTTTGTGGAACCAACACTGTAAGCACATAACTAGGGAGCGCCGATGTATAATACTTTACTGTCAATGCTGTCAATGGCACCGAGCTTTGGGCAGGACACACAGAAAACCACGTGGCTCCACCAGTCAGGGCACCTCCTGCCCATCAGGACCCTGTCTGCACCAAAACCAGCTCGCAGAGAGCTTGCACATCCCACAGGCTGGCCTCAGCTGTCACCATTTGCTGCTTCTCCTTGGAAAAACACCTCCTTTCCTTGCCTCAGTTTCCCCTGTTAATGCTGTGGTTAGCTTCAGAGCTATTTGCAAGCACTTGGGATGGGTGGAGAGAGCTGGGTGAGGTCTTCTGGAGGCAGAGCGGGTTTCAGTAGGGTTCGGTCCAGACCATGAGAGAGCGTACACAGTTTTGATTAAGTTAAGAACTGCAGAATCAAACTCATTATTAATATAGCTTTATGCCACTGCATGTTGTAAGGTCCTTTCTAAACCTGTCACTGCAATTTATCATGCCAGCAACGTAATAAAATACGGCTATAAAATTTTGGATTAAATGTTCAAGGTCAGCGGTTGACTTTCAACTTCCCAATCTTTTCCGTGCTGCTTTAGCTGATGCTCTATTAAGCAGTTACAAGCTCTGGGAGAAAGTTTCTTTGGAGAAAAGACTCAGTTACTGGGCATCTCCAGAATTAAAACTTCAGACATTTCATCCAGTTTCAAAACAATAAATAATAAATAACAAGATATATAATACCTTGTTATATATAAATGATATATAAATAAATATAAATGAAATATAAATAAATATATAAATGATATATAAATAAATAACACTGGCTGGCTTTGGGATAAGGTTTTTACTTCAGAAACGCTCTCGGTTTTGTTGTATTTGCTAAAGGTGGCTCTCTGTCTCTTTGTAAAATAGGCAGAAGGCAATTCCCTAATTTAAATAGAAATTTGGATACGTAAGAACATCAACGTGGAGATCTGGAAGGCATCACAGCAGCATATGGCGAGACCAAGGCAAAGACTCCACGGCACTCCATGCAGAACAAGAACAGGGTACAGTCCTCATGCATGTTTTTGGTTTTGTTTTTGTGTATTAAGGGACAAAACAAGTAGCACAGATTTACATCTACAAAATCTATACAAACACAGACACAAGACTCAGCTGCACAGCAATAGCATAAATAAATAAATAAATAAGGTTCTTCAAAATGAGAATAAAATGTCAGGTGTCTCCCATGCTAGCCCCAGCTACCCAAGCTTACCAGCTGAAATGACTGTTTTGGCCACAAAGAGTTATCATTAAAAAATAAAAAATAAAATTGAAAATGCAAATATTGTCCCAGGTATTAAATTATTCCCTCTGTTCTGGCCCGTGTGCCGGAAAGCAGCCTCAGTGCTCTACCAGCTGGCCACAACAAAAGGCATTTCTCCTGCCTGCTCTCCTCACCGCCTTAGAGGAGCCCGTAGCAGCTATGAGAACATCGCTGCTGTTACATTAGTAGTGTCGGTGTTTCTTATTTTTAACGTCTGGATGCTTCCCCCAGTGCTGGATAGGGTGACTAAATCTCCACCAAATTAGTGTTGCTTATCTTTCCTTTCCTGGGGGCTCCTCTGCCCACTGCTTTCCCATGGCAGTGGTTATCTCCAGGGACCCATTGGTGGCCTGGGCTGAAATGTGTCACCCCAAAGATGGGAAGGGGCAGCTCTGCGTGGCCCAGTGAGCCTTCCCTCTGCACTAGGCACTGGCTCTGCTCTGCCACCCCTCCACATGGGGCGAGCCTTCACCCCGTGCAAGAAAAGAGCGGAGACATTGCAAAACGGAAATCCTTCTTTATCAGACCGACCGAGTTTCGCCCTGGGGGATTTGGGCAGAGAACAGCAATGTTCCCTTGTGCTCCTCGCCCAGAGGTTTGCTCTCCGCAGAGAGAAACGTGCTGCAGCTCAACACGAGCACTGGGGAGAGGCACAAGTGCCCTGCCATAAAGTCCAGGCTGTTCGCTTTACTGCACACTAATCTGTTTTACTGCCTGTGTTAGAGGGCCAGGATTGCTTTCTGCAACCTCGTTCAGATTAAGAAACCGCGGGATAAGACACATGAAAACTTCTGCAATATATATTGCCAGAGCTGCGGCTGGTGTAAAACACGTTCCGTGGGGAACGGAACCAAAAGTGAAGGGCAGAAATGGTCTCGGCTCCTGATTTTCAGTCTCAGTCTGAAAAATTTGTGTTGTTCTGGTGCTACAAGCCACAGCCTCAGGTGGTCACTGTGAATCTGTGTCCATGCTGTCCCAGTCAGCCGAGCTGCTCCACTGCGGATCTGAGTGAGTTCACACGAGCGTTTTCCGAAAACGAGCTCCATTTGCACTGTTTATGAAATGCAAGCACACGCTCTGTTTACAGTAAGCAGCACCGCCTAAAAACAAGTCCCCACACCAAAAAGCATGCCAAGGAAGTGAGGGACTGCTTCCTGAGGATGTTTGCAAACAAAAGCTGTTATCAGGCAGGGCATCAGACCCTCCAAAGGCACGCTGCCAAGGCGCCGGCGGCATGGGGCAGAGGAGCCGAGCGAGCTGGCGGTGCCAGCAGAGCTGGCAGACTGCTCTGGCACACGTTGGTCTGCAGAGAGGATATTATTTGGGGGTGCTCCATCAGGGTCTCCCCCCGCCCCGCAGCAGAGCAGGGCTTCCCACAGCATCACTCCGGGTGATGGTATCCACACCGAGGGGTGGCTGCTGCAAGCTGGTTGAAATCCCGAGGTCATCACCAAGGTGCCTTCGGCCCCAGGTAACACCTACCCGAGACTTTGTGCAATTTCAGTACCAGCCACAAAATTTACAGCAGCCTCCCCACATTCACATACTTTTTGTACCAGAAATTACTCATCTCTCTTTGACTTCTAAACCATGCAGCTTCCTAGACCCTCCCCTGTAGGCAGCTGAACACACCACAGGCATGGGCTGGCTGCTGCTCCTTTTTCCCCTCCCTGACTGCCTCAGAAGCATTCCACATCACACGAAACCCAAACTGAAACCAGCTAATCAGGCTGAAATGTACCCCAGCCCTGTAAAGCAGAGCTTAAGTAATACATAAATGAGAAGCACTCTTTTTGCCTGCCTCCCACAGCAGTGTTTCTCTCTGGCCCCCGTTCCCCAGTAATTCACTTGCCATCAGCTCCTGCTCAGCCCATACAGAGCCTGACTGCTTGCTTTTTACTGCTGGCTGCTCATTTATATTGTCAGGGCTGAAGCAAAAATGTTTTTCTCTGCCTCAGCACAACCCGGGGCTTGGGCTCAGCATCCTGTCGAGGTGGCCTGGGACAGCGGCACCGACTCAAGCAGGAGATTTGCCTTTCTGAACTGCTGCTGCATTTGTAGGTTCTTGGTTGGGAACTCAAACCAGATACTGTCACAGGGACCAAGTCTTCACACTGTGATCCACCATCACAGTAGGGTCTGATTCAAGAATCGCTTCCACTTCGCAAACCTTTACAGTACAAAGCATCGTTACTTTCATTACCGACTCTCTCTAAAAAAAAACTACAGTGCATTACTGAGGAAATCAAAATTCCCTTTTTAGAAACAAAGAATATTTTCAGAATTTATTTAAGAGCCAGGACAAATATTGATGAAGTTTCCTGCAATTACGGAGCACGGTTCCTGTCTACCTGCACTTGCAGATTTAATCAAAGGCAGACCAAGCTTTTCATTGAGTCATTAGTGTGCTATCAAAATGATTTTAAAAAAGAACAAAGTTATATGCACTGCTTTACAAGTGATAAGAATGATTGACCCTGGTGATTTCATCGCTGTAATTACAACCTGCCACAACAAACCAGCAGCTGCTTCAGCTACTGCTCTACTCTGTGCTCACCCTCGGCTGTGCCCCAGACCCAGCTGTTTGACACCAGCCTGCTCTCCGGGCTGTTTTAGTGATGCCCACAGAAAGCTTCGGAGGTTATCTGACTTCTGGACAGCAAACACCCCCCCAGCCATGCTTTGCTCATGGTGCTGGAGGCAGGAGAGCGGCCAGGAGGCTGCAGAGATGGTGCCCAGGAGGCAGAAGCCCCCGAGGCAGCCCAGGGCTGGGGACAGGGCACAGCACTGGGGCATGCCATGAATTTCAGCCTCTGCTGCTGAGGATGCGGCACGCCTTTATAGAGGCTTGCGCGTGGCTCCGTGCCCATAGCATTGAAGTGGATCCCATTTTGAAAAGCGACAAAGGTGCTGCAAACCCAGCTGGAAATGTCGGGGATGTCAGCACCGAGCTGGTCACAGACAACATTTCTGAAGGTATTTGGAGTCCCCCACATGCCCAAAAGGCACAGAAAATGAAACTTTTGATAAGAACCAGGCTGGTTTGAAAATCCCAGCTGGCACCAGTTTAATCCCAAAAAACACCCCTTAGTTCATCTGCACTCTGCATATGGACACGTTTCCCTGAACGAAGTTGGAAACAGGATCAGAAGATAAACCTGCTGATAAAGCAGCTCAGAAGGACACCATCGCCTTCCCTGTACGCTGCCCTGGAGAGGAGAATTCTGACTAATTTCTGCTGTGCAGCAAATCCACCCCGGCAGCCGGGGCAGACTTACTCACCTGCGCCGTACGTGGTGGCCAGCATGATGGAGGAGACCCACGCGATCTCGCTATAGGACGTGTCAAAGAAACCCTGGATCTCTTTGAAGAAGATGGCTATGCCTTTGGGGAAGGCGTAGGCAAAGCCGATAGAAATGAAAGCACCAAAGACCACGACCCAGCCCCAGCCACCGTCCGGGGGGCCGGGGGCTGGCCCTGCATTAGCAGGGGACGGCATGGCTGGGGGACGCGAGCGGGCACCCAGCGCTCCTCAGGAAGCCCTGCAAAATAAAAGCGCAAACGGGCAGCGTCAGTGCCGGCAGCGCTGCCCCAGGCTGCGACCACAGCATTGCCCCCACGCAGCTTCGGGCTGTTGATTAATTTTTAGTGTCCCCTCTGCAGCGTCGCCATTATCGCGAAGAACATCGGTAGTGCCACTGGGGCGGAAAGCGCTGGAAACACCCCGTGGACGTGGCTATGATTAAAAACGCCGGCTCCAACCTGGTGCAGCCCCCACCCACCACCCCTGGACAACCCCCCAGGACAGCCCCAGCCACGTGTGGGTCCCCGCACCCCCACGCAGCAGCACCCACCTGTGGGATCGCGGCACTGAGCCCCTCGGGGAGGGCGATTCTGCACCGCCCCACGCGGGACAGCCCCACATGGGACCCGCCCCGCACAGCCAGCAGACCGAGCCCCCTCTGGGTTTACCTGCTTTTCCCTTTTTCTTTTTTTTTTCTCACCACCCAACAATGCCGAGCACCGGCACCCAACCAGCCCACTGGGGCTAATTAAAATATCCGCAGTCATTTAAACGGAAATTATGATTTTTTTCCTGTTTCTACCAGCCCTCTTCCCTCCCCATTACACAGCTGTGCCCTGCTGTCCCGTACCCATACCACTATGTCGCAGCAGATTTGGGCAGATGTACAGTCACCGTCTACTCTCCCTTATTCACTGTATTTTCCACTTTTTCCACTGAAGTCTTTTTGGGGAAACACTAGTACTGTTTCCTCTTGCTAGAAAGTTGCAGCCTTGCTGCCAGACTTGTGTCTTGCTCCACCTTGTCTCCTCCTGCCTCAAGTAACTGCGGGTCTCGGAGGAATTCACCCACGAGCCTCCTCGGCCCCAATTCTGTGCAAATTCAGATGGTTATGGCAGGCGAGCACCACACCCTGCCACCTTCTGCTCTGCCTTCAGCCTCGGAGAGGGAGACCTCTGTCCCCCGGTGTGTAACCACGAGGGCTGGGGTACGATTTGGGCTGATTTTGTGTGCCCGCCTTGGCTTCCCCCAAGGACAAGGGGAGATGGAGCTCACTGATCCCATGTGGTGCTCCTTCTCACTTCAGCACCACAAATTGCTAAATCCGAAATAACAAGATTTTAATAGTTATCCCTTTCAGTTCAGGTGTAAACATGCCAATCTGTAATGAAACAAGAAGGGTCTCCCCTCCTCCCTATTTCCATCCTCCCTCCAACGCTCCCCAAACAGCCCCTGGTACCAGAAATCCCATTTTTCTCGGAAGGCAATTAGGCAATAACAGAGAGGGGGAAGGAATCGGTGCCTTGCTCAGTAATTTGCCCAGTGCAGTTAATCTACAGCTTTAAAGATCTCCTTACAACACGTCTGTAAGATGTTTTATTACTACTATTTCCTTCTTCCTATAAAACTGAGTAAACTTAAAAAGAGCAGGAGACCTTGACTCACGGGTGCAGGGCCACAGCACGATGAGCTGGCGAATTCTGTCCTGTGCAGCCCGGAGCCACTTTATGAGCTGCAGGCACCCTTACAGCAAGCTTTTACAATGCAGCCCTGCAAACAGAAATTCTGCCATTGCAGGGCACGATGGAAGTCTCCCCAGTATGAAAATCCCTGTCTGCAGCTGAACAAGGCGACGGCGAAGGGGCTGGGATGGTTTTCTCCCATTTTCCTACAGAGGGCTTGGGATTCCTGGAGTTTTTCTAATCAAGTTTTAGTGGTTGGTTTCTGTCTTCTGCCAAAAATGAAAAAATGTGAGCACATATAAACAACCACACCCAAGACCGAAGAAAGGCACATCCTTAGCACTGTGCAGGGGGTGCAGTGCTGGTGGGAACCCCCTGGAGCAGAGGGATGCAGGAGCAGGTACAATGCTGCAAATAGGAGAGTTTCCTTCTGCAGAACTGTTAAATTTGGTGTAATTTAAAGAATTTCCTCTGCAGCAAACACTGGCATGGCACCCTCTGGGTAAACATTAACACAAACTGGTTGCAAAGAAAATGGGAGGAGAAAAGCAGTTGCAGCAGGAGCTATTGGGGGGACAAATGATTTCTAAAGACACCTGAAAACCATCTGCACAGGTGTTGCCGCTCTGACGAGATGCTCACAAGCAGAACACGACCATCTGAGGGCAGAGGGAGGGTTTCTTCCAAGAAAAAGCCTGACAGCAGAAATCCTGGGCTCACTAGGTCAAAAAGGACTTGCTAGCAATGTGGGGAGATGTGGGGCAGCCCCCCCCTGCGGGTAGGAGCACAGCCCCCGGGGCCAGGCTCCACTCACCCATCCATGGCAACCAGATGCTTCCTGGAGGGCAGGATTTTTAACCTGTTGGCAAGCAGCAAGAAAATTCATTAAAATTGCAAAATACCTTTTCAACAAACTCATTTCCCTATCACAACCTCCATGTAAATAAGGGACTGTGATTGTATCCCCAGCACTTAGCTCCGGAGCTTCATCAAGAAGAGGGGCAAAGCGGGAAAGGGGCTGGGGATGGGTCAGAGGCTGAACCTGCTCTTTTTTTCCTTCAAAAGTGTCCATCTTCCACTCTTTGCAAAGCTTTCCATGGCAGTCCCCATAGATACTTTACATCTGGATTTTTATAAGCAAACATCCTTCATTTATTGAAGCCTACGGCTTGATAAATAAGAATCTTTAAGACGTAAGAACACAAAAATAAAAGGACAAAAATAGAAGTGACTAGTCTTGACAGTCTGAGTGATTTCCTTTTACCAAAAATAAATAATAATAAAAAAGGAAAAAAAAAAAACAAAACCCGGCCTCCCCTGAGAATAGAAAGCATTTATTTTTATCCTCAGTGGGCCACTTTGGTATTAGGAAAGAATTTTATCTGAAGCCTTCTACACACAGCAGTTTTATTGCAGCTGAAGGTAGGAGCTACAGCTCTGTAAGCCCAACAGTGTTTTTCCTTCACTGAGTCTTTGAAAGTCAATTAAAGGCTTTACAAATTGCTTCCACATTAAGAAAAATAAAAAATAAAAATAAAAATCTGTCCCTAGCTCTGCTGCTTCACAACAGCATTGGGTAAAGTGAGCAGCTAAAGATGTAATGGCACTTCTTTCAAATGTCTGCAGTACTCATTGCCACAGCGTGGCTGTGTTTCTCAAAACATTTTTTCATTTTCTATTTTCTCATAAAATGTATCAGCAGCAAAGTCCAATCCACGGCTGAGGCTGAAATTATTTCTCAATTTATGAATGAGATTATATGCAGTTTTGTCCACAAAACCTAAGGGCCACGCTCAGTGACCCAGGATGCAATACCGGTACTTTTGCAATCTCTCTTAGGAAAGAGATAGCCCAGCCCTCTGAAAATAGGCACGTACATTTATTTTCATAATAATCTTTTTCTGAGGGATAGGTCCATACTAATATAGATTACTATTTGGGAAAAGGTTTGAATTCAGCAAAATTCTCTGCTCTGGGCCCCAGCCAAATGCAGTGACAAAATTCAAGCCTGGGGACTGACGAATGCTTCCCTCCCAGGTAAGCACAGACTGACTGGCCTCTGCTCACCACTGAGTGCAGCTGGGCTGACACAACACATTCCTCAGAGTTCAGCCACCAGACCTCCAGCATTCAGGGATTTACTGCTAATATTGTCATGCTCAAGGTATTAATTAAAGGGAACCTCGCTCTGCCCAGCGGTTCCCAGGTAAGGATGCAGCAGCACCGCGGCCAGTCCCCATCCCTTGACAATGGCTACTTTGAGGACACTTTTGATTCCCAGGCAGCCTCTCTGCGCTGGTGTAAGATCTTTGGCTGGCTGTGGGCACAGTCCCCAGCCCCACACGTCCCTGCACCCAGCAGTGGGGTGACACCATGTGGGGATGAGGGATTTCTGTGCTGCTGGAGGCTGTCGAGGTGGCTGGCTTAGCCTCGCGCCTCTGATTTGCACCCAGTGGTGTTTTACAAGGGGGCCAAGGAAGGTCAAAACGGAAAGTTATGAAACATCAAACTTGTTTTTTTTTTGCTAAGCTGTGGTATTAATAGCACTGCAGAGGCCAGGTGGGCAGAGGAATTCAAACACCAGTGAAACCCTTGAATGGCTCCAGCTCTGCATCGCGCCATCCAGCCGGCCAGGTACGTGAAGCACCGCTGCTGAAAGCGCGGGTTTCCCTGAGACCAAAACACAAAGCCAGCAGTGGTGCCACTTCTTCTGCTTTTCCCCTGTTGCAGGGGTTTAATCAGTAGCCCAAACAGGAACAGTTGTGTTGGTAAGAAGATGGCTACAATTAATTTAAATCTAATAATTGGAATGTTTTCACTTGGGAATTAAAGCAAATTATTCCTTTGCTATTGCATCTTCATCTCATTTACATCTTAATCCCAGTAGGGCTTTGCTTTGTTATATTTGGAAAATGACTGCATAGGAAGGGAAAAACAACAGAGCTGAAAGACCCAAAGACACACAGAGAGTTCAGCTATTAACTTGAATGGCAGATGTCTGGCTACGCCAAGCCCTGACTGGCCAAAAATTAGCACAGATACCGTGTTTTTCTCAAACATCACTAAAAGCCAAGCGAGTGGCATTTCAAATTGTGCACACAGACACAGGCAAACAAACAGCTGGGGTGGAAGGTCGTGTTGGAGGTACAATTACACTTTACCCGGAGCAGCACGTCACTCTCATTTGTACTGAAAGCAGGGGATTCACCGAAGGACACGGTGTGCAGCGGGATCCTCTGTGCTCCCACCCGCAGCTCTCCAGTCCTGGGCTCAAGCTTTGTCTTCCTCTCTGAAAGGTTTCATCACAGGCTAACGAGTTCATACCTCTTTGCTCAAGTTAAACATGTAGTGAAAAAAGGCCTTTTGGTGTTGGCAAAGTAAAATTAGTACTATATCCCGTCTTACTCCAGTTTGCCTTACCCACTTTGCCTACTTGGTCTTATTTTGAAGTGAAAGCACACAAAGCATCCTGGAGCTTCTGATGGAAATATTCTTGTGAGAGTTTCCTTATTCATTTCAATGAAAAAGAACCAGGTGGAGAAGACCTGCAGCAGTTCAGACTGTCAAAACCCCAGTGCACTGTGGCTGCAGGGTTCAAAGATTTCCAGCCCCTCCACAAGCAGCTTCTCCAAGGCATGGCCCTAAGTATCTGTGGCACAGCAGGGGCCAGAAGACCACCACTGCTTCCAGCCCACCTCCAAGGCTGTCTTGTCACAAATAAACACTCGGGTCTTTAGCAATAGGACAGAAGGGCAAGTAACACTTCAACAAAGTGGAGAGCTTTAGATCCCATTAAACTCTCCTGATGTTTGGGAGATGAGAGATTTTACAGGGGCACCAAGAAAAGCAATTCCCTCTTGGAAACAGCAGAAAGCTGGCACTGTGTGGTGCTGTCTGAATCTGAATTGAGGGCCAGGACCTCCTCAGCCAGAGCACAGGGGGACATCAAACCGGTCTGCAGGTAGTCTCTGGGACACCATTGTTTGAAGGTCGTAGTACTATGAGCCATTACATAACAAAGGTATTTTCCCCCCAGAGTTAACCCTCCCTCACCCAAGTATTCAAGGCCTTAGAGTCAGTTAAACCTGCAGAAAAACTGTCCCAAAGAGGCAGCTGGAACTTTTTGTTTTGTTTTTTTTTTTGTTCCAGCAGAGAAAATTGTCATGATGAGTGACTGCAACTGCTTGAGGGTTCCTGCTCTTCCATTGATCCCCCCAGAAGCCTCCCTCTGGGACTTCAGCGCCCTGAGAGCAGCAACCCCTTGGCTACACAGAAGTAGGGCACTTTTGACTTGCTTCAAGGACAAGGACGCAGCCAGCAGAAGCCAGGCTTGCTGTGACCACACAGCTCTCATCACCTCTGAGGCTGATAAACTCTGCGAGGGAGCAGGGGGAAGCAGGACTGCAGGGTAACTCCTGCGGCCACGCTGCACGTAACCAGCTCCTCTGCACGGGACGGAGAACACCCAGCCTGCTCCTGCTACAATTCAGTCGAATACTTTGGTATGGAAACATGAAACAGAATCAAGGGAAAGGATTATTCATGCACCAGGTAGTGTGGGCAGCTGTGTACAATGTCTCTGTAATGCGGATCAGTCCTCTGTGCCCTTAGCACAGGGTGACGCAACACGCAGTATTTCTGTAGGTAAACTCAGCCGCACTCCTGAGCCTGCATTTCCCCTGTTTCTTTGCCCTTCTGGCTGACCGTTGTCCAGCAGATCAAGCACGATGCTTTAGTATTAACTTTCAAGGTCTTACACAGATTGTTCTCTAGGAGCTTGTTGAACTTTTGACACTGTACGTCCATTCTGCCCTATGAGATCAAAGAGAGGAGATTTTTGGTCCAAGCACAGTGTTTGCTCAAGCCTGCTGTAATCCCAGCTTTGCAGACCGACCTTCCCAAGAGCCCCCCAGTTGCCACAGGCACGACCCCTCGTGAGGCAGGCTTCAGAGATGCACTCATTACTTGGGTCATGTTTATAGGACACTCCATCACTTAACAGTCCCAGAGACCTTTGGGAAACCAAGTGTTTACAGACACACAATTCATTTCTAAAATTTCATTCACTTCTCAGCCTCCTTTCCTAAATATCATGCTTGGGGCTGAAATTTTCCAGGCTTCTAGCATTATGGATTAGCAGATCAAAATTTGCAGCTGAAAGGTGAAATCCTGGCTCCACTAAAGGTGATGGCAAAGTGCCTGTGGACTTCAGTGCAGCCAAAATTTCACCCAGAAGCAATATCCAACATTTCTGAAGCTTTTGTTTTGTTTTGTTTTGTTTAATTTCTCTAGTGCTAAGAAACTTACACTCCCCTACAGTAGTACTTTGTATATAGTTGGCTGTGGCATTTCTGAACATTGTAAAACTAAAGTTGGGGTTTGAAGGCATAATTCCCCCTGAAGGCATCCCCTGGATACCCTCAACCTCCCTGGCAAGTCTTGCTGGTGCTTTCCTCCTCAAACAAGGCACGCAGCTTTGCCGGTTGCTGCAGGATCACTCTATATTTATGCTGGTGTGTGAAAGGAAGATCAAATTGAGTATTCAATTACTTATTCATTCAAAGATATTTATTTTCTGAGATGAAACTACTAAATCTGTTATTATTACCATTCCCTCCTCTATGATAATTAAGCATGATGCTGCTGTCAGATCTATGGAGATGTCAGCACCACTTACAGGAAACAACTTCTGAAAGATGAGAACATGATGAGAAAATGCTTAGAATTATTAATCATTTGCAAGAACAGAGTAGATAATTGATCTTCCTTAATTCTAGAAAAGTCTATAATCTTTATACAGACATTCGTCATGAGACTTTCTTTTTTTTTTCCCAAAGATACATTATTTTCGTAGTTCATTTTTAAAACCCAGATGCTACAGTGATTTTAAAACTGAGAGAAGCTCAGAGCAACAGCTACTGCACCACGGGACAGAGCCCCAGTAAGAAAAGGTGCCCTTATGGCAGTTAGCATGGGTACAGTGCCTGCGAAAAGGCCAGGAGAGGTAGTGTAGGAAACCAGTCCTACCAGTAGTGAGTTCTTAACCTAAAGGCTGTGTGATGGTAAAGGTAATGCTGAAAAGGAGAAGTCATCTTGATTCTGCCAGCCAGGACAGCATCTTGTATTTCCTCGCTAATGCTGACATCCCCCTGTTGTTACATCTGACACCTGGAAACATCAGGCACTTGCACATGTGGCTGCAGCTTATAGTGATAGCTCTGCAGCAACAGGGTGTCAAAAGTGTCAGTATTTGAAGACCAATGACGAAAACCTCAAGTTTTACGCTGTAGTGGCTGCTTCCCCCATCAAGATCACTCACACCAGTCTCCATGCTCAATTCTCCCCTCCATCTTCATCAGGTTGTTGAAGATAGCTCAGAGAATGTGGGAAGGTAGGGGGAGAGGGGGAGGGGGGGGGGTAAGCCAGAAATGTCAGTTGGTCTGAGACATCCCTAAAGGTGCTCAGTTTCAGACATCTAGATCTCAGAGGGCACCGAGCAGCCATCCCAAGGAAATCAGGCCCGTAGCAGCCATGCGCAGCCTGAATCCCCAACATGAACCTTTCCAGCCTTTTGCTCGGCCTTTCATTTTGCTCTCCTGACATGAAACCACAACAGCCACAGTGGTTACAGAATATACACTCATTGTTTCAAAGGGAAATACGTGCTCATTAGACCTGCTGATTTAATAGCCCTGGAAGTGAACTTCCATCCTTCTGAGACTGTAGGCCCAAGGCCCCAGCGAAGCCTTCTCACTGTCTCTGAGGCCATTTCACACAGCAGCTTTTTTATCACCATGAAGAGCTCTTTCCTGAAGTACTGAGGTGCTGGGTGTGAGCTGGTGTGGCTCTTGGTGTTAATCCTTTTACATTTCACCCTTGCAACACAAGCTAAGAACCAAGGCTCTGCTAATGGCCAAGCAGTAACTCCTGACAGCTGCACCTCACAAAGCGCCAGCAACCTAAAACCAAGACAGTAATCTACTAATCATTAATTGCAAGATACACACCAGCTGCTTAGATCAAAGTGGCAGGATAATACCTGGCATCAGTATCTGAGGCAAGCATCCC
The DNA here is from genome assembly GCF_013377495.2 of Cygnus atratus. NCBI lineage: Eukaryota > Metazoa > Chordata > Aves > Anseriformes > Anatidae > Cygnus > Cygnus atratus. The sequence goes on from NC_066371.1 coordinate 6,275,699, forward strand.
TCTGAGCGCATCCATTCAGTGATTTCATTACAAGGACAAGCAATACCTTCCTGGGAGCTCTGCACAACAGCGATGTTTGCAGCCAAGGGACAAGCACTCAGTGAACGTTTTAACCTGAAGTGACCAGGGGACACATTTGTCCTTTCAGAGAGATTCTCCATGCAGAAATCTAAAACTTCATCCCTTAAAAATTTACAGCAAAAATTTGGCAACAGAATTAGGTAATATTTAAAGACACGTTTACATACTAACTCAACATCTACATGCATGTATGCTATGCCTGTTCACCAGCTGAGTTTTAGGTTTCAAGCTTCCAATATCATCCCTACAATCAAGAGTGCCAGAAACATATTTTTTATTTCAAAAAGAAAGCCAAGAAGAGGAGCAGGACAAAAGCTGTAATACTGAATATGCTGAAATAACTGTCCAGGTTTAAAATAATTCCCCTGTGGCCAAGCTCCAAGCCAAACACAGCAAGATTCCTGATGAAATAACAAGAACTGATGACATCGTATATGTTATCAATAAAATATCCAGCAGTGCTGGTTTTCTGTGTTTTGCCAATGCACAACATAAGAAAACAGAAAGCCAGTTTTGGGGTTTTGGGATCTTTCCAAGAACTTTCTCAAAGAAATATGTTCACCCCCCCCCCCTCTTTTGGTGTAGAGCTCTGACCTCCTCTGATACAAAGAAAGATGAGGTCTTGCTTCACTTACCTCCTCCGTAGGTGGTAGCACACATGATGGAAGTTATCCAGGCAATCTGGCTGTAGGAGATGCTGTAAACAGCCTGAAGCTCTTTAAAGTAGATTGTGAAAGCTTTAGGAAAGGTGTATGCAAACCCAACCGAGATGGAGGCCCCAAACACCACTGCCCAGCCCCATCCACCATCGGGGGGGATGTAGCCCAGGTCCGAAGGGACTGGAGGAGACATCGTCAATCCAGACCTCAGAGCACAAACCACTTCCCAGTGTCCTGCAGAGCAAAATATGTGTGTGTTTTACAGAATGTGCATATCGTACATCCAGGCATCATTTTATTTAATAGTACAATTATTTAGAAGTAGAGAGAAACACTCACTCTTGAAGCCTTTATATCTTGCTGGCTATTACAAGTTTTACTGTGCAAATCAAACACAAGAAAAATCATCCTTCCCTCTTCAATAACCCTGCCCAGCCCTTCCACCTGTATTTTAAATACATGCCCTCAAAAGACTCCCACAGCTTCTGTGCTGAGGGACAGGCCCATTTCGAAGCGAAGCGAACGCCTGCCCCCCGCCTGGACAGCAGCTCGGTGTCTCACCTTAGGGCTGGCTCCTGGAGGTTGGTCCTCACTCCGTCGGTCAGCCCGTCCCTTGGAGAGAGGGAGATGCCACACTCATGCCGTTTTCAGGGTAAACACTCCATTGCTCGTTTTTCAGATGTGGGTGGAAAACTTCGATTTCAGCTTACCCCTGCTTAAAAGAATAAATCCCATAATGTGAGCAGCAGGCGATTGGCCCCACAGTGCAGCCAGCTCCCCTGTCCTGTACCGGGATGGAGCTCTCTCGGCCGCTTGCTTTCCCCAAGCCAACAAGCAAACTGCGAGCAACTGCTTGCAAAGCAGTTGAAGTTCCTTCCTACGTAGGGGCAGCAATTCCACTCGTGCCTGGCTCCTGCCAGGTTAGCAGATTACGCTCAGGAGCAACACGGATCAAAGACGGCTTTCACTCATTTGCATTCTTCCCATATTCCCTAGCCGCTAAAAACAATAATTTAAAAAAAAAAAGTGTTTTTTTGTTTGTTTTTTGTTTTTTTTAAAAAAAACTATATGCATCTCAGGAGTTAATCCACAAATCTCTTGTCAAGGCCCAAGACATCAAACCAGAGGGGAGAGGAGCAGCTCCCATAGCAAAGGTTGCTGGGGGGCGCAGCTGCATCTTTGTGGACAAAAAGGTGGATTTTTGTCCTCAGAGGAAAGGCCTTTATCTACTGCAAACTCAGAAGCAGGAGAAGCTGGTAGGAAAGGGCATCATCAGAGCTAATGGGAAGAGTGGACACAGGTATCAGCTGGACACATTCTGCTGAACCTCAGAGGTAGCAGTCAGCTCACTGGGAAGACAGGCACATTTGTTTATCTTGGAAAAAAAAATACTCAGGGAAGGTCCCATGTAATTTTCATCTATCTGAGAGTCCTTCGCTTCTTGAGAAGTTTGGATTCAAACTGTAAGTAGGAGCACCCAATTGGAACAGTAAGGAAAAAGACTATTATTTTAAGCTGATGATATGTCTACAGACAAACTCCTGAATTCATGCCTTCTTTCCTTTGCTTTTACAGCTGTCAGGCCATAACACTACTATGGGGGCTTCATGCTGCAGGCTTCGTGCTCCCCCTATGCCTGGACAACCAGTGCACATACAATAGGCAGACACGTTTCTCCTCGTCTGCCTCAGTTGTATGCTGGGGAACCCCCAGATCGTGACTTGAACACACAGCATTAACAGAAGCAGCTGAAAGCCAGTTCAACCATGATGTATAAATACAATGAAATCTGGTTCGTAAACTCTCAGCTTGCCCTAAATGTTTATTTTCTACTCCTCTCATAAAAAATATTGTCCCAGAGCCTCCCTCTTGTCCTTGTTACTAACTCACTAACCCAGGTTTATCCACCCTACACTGCTGGTCATTCCTGTTGCAACTAAAGGTCATGGAAAGAAAAGCTGCCCTGGACAAGGAGAATACCTCATTGCTTTTGGATGAGATTTCCAGATATTACAGGAAATACAGGGATATGTTTAGGAAACCCTTTGCAAAACATTCTTCATGGGACATCCACTGAAAATTTTCATTCACCTCAAAGATAACTGTTGTTTGTTTTTTTTCCATCATAACCTTTCTTTACTTTTTTTTTAATCAGGCTGAGACTGTTCAGCACCACTTACATTTGATCTAAGAGCATTTATTAAGGTCAGACTAGATGATCTTAGAGGTCTTTTCCAATCTGAATGATTCTATGATTATTATTTATTTAAGTCCATGCTCAGTATTGCAAAAGCATCACTGCTGAGAGGTTACGCTGGAGAGGGATGACCACACGTCAGTCCTGTCCTCACCCTCACTACCAGGTGCTGTGGGCGAGAAGGACGTGTGGTCAGATCCAGTCTAACAGCACAGAGGGATTGCACTGCGCTTCACTGAGACCCACAGGAGGACTATCATTTACAGCCCAGAATCCTCACTGGAAGATGAAAGGCAGGTGTGGTAGAAATCATCTTGCCTAATTCCCCTTCATATTAAAGCCAATTTATTTCCTTGCATGCCTGGGATTATCACAGGTGCCCAGACCAACACTAGTCCTGCTTGTGCTTTGTGTTGGCCACACACCTGCGAGTCTGGGGCAGGAGCTGTGCAGCCACAGGAGAGCTGTGCTGTGCCCCAGCTCCACAGATCTTGAAAATATGCGACAAATTGTTCTGATGCAGAACCTATTATTTCCCGTCATCTATTTTTTTTCTATATGAAAAATATTGTGCATTGTCTTTTCAAATTATTTTAACATTATTCTTGGGTAGGATTTTAGAAGCAAACTCAAGTTAAAGAGTAATAGTGGTGCGGTTGGAATGACTGTCCATTGACAAGACATTTAAGAGATTTTATTACTTAAGAGATATGCATTTCATCATGCCATTTCTTTCACTTATGGCTATTCTACCCAATTTAAGCCATTGAAACATTGTTGAGAATACCAAGACCCCAAAAATATTGACATATACTAGAGGCTCTGAAATTAGGCAAAATAGAATTGATTAAGGGGCGAGCACAGCAAGGACATGTTCCTAATTTAATACCATATCCGTTATTCACAGCCTACCAAAGTTCAGGATATGCAAAAATTCTCAGGCTCCTCAAATTCAAATCTTTTTTGGCAGTCATTTAAAAAGGTTGAGCCTGGGCTTTAAATATATTCTCTGGGATTAACAAGAAAGGTTATTTTTTATTACAACCAATTCATTCTGCTTGTAAAACTCTGACTAATTGTACACCACCTTTAGAAGTCTAACATTTTGAATATATTTGTTCATTTAATTTCATTTTCTGTTTAACGGGAGATTTATTGAGAGGACATTTGCATAAAAACAGATTATGGTATCAAATTCATTGTCCAGCTTTTCTACATCAAGGCTAACTCTTACAGAAAACCAAAGGGAGAAACTGAAATTAAATCTGGCTATTATTATTAACTCATTCTTTCTTCAGGAATTGTTTCTGCAGACTCTGCTCCTGCTCTCCTCCAGAGCACTTTGCATACAGTGCAACATATCACTGCCAGTCTGGCCATGGCAATTTTAACCTTCTGGCTGAAGTTCTCTTGCATGACCCCCAGGTCACCTAAAATCCTGCGTCAGACTTATTTTGGTCACTAAGGAACAAAGGAAGGGATTCATAGGCCACACTGACACTTAACAAAGGGTAAATTTCACCCTGGAGTGAGAGGAGGGGATACGGAAAATTCCTGAATTTGTTACCAGTAAATCAAGCAGTGGAACTGGGCTACTGAAAGAGCAATGTCCACAACATGGCCACACACTTTGTGGAGGTTTATGTAACCCAGTTTCAGTAGGAATGTTTCCGTAAGACTTACATTGCAAATCCCCATTTGGGGGATTTAAAACATTCCCCTGCCACGTTTATAATCCAAACACCGCAGAACACTACTTAGGTACAAGAAAAAACAGGAAAAAGCTGACCATAGGCAGGCCTGTGCAATGTTCTCATTCAATCTGAGGAGAAAACCCAGCAGAAAGGTAAACAAAGACAACGAGAAAAATGATTCATCCAAGCTGACTTTGCAAGTCAGCATCTGCTGGAGCCTGTATTTCCTGCCTCGTAGCCACATGCAGTCATGCATATTATTTTGCATTGGCCCAACAAAAGTATCTTCCCTACAAGGGCACAACAAAGGCCTAAAACCATGCAGTAGCTCCTGGTTTACATTAATAAGAAAGGCTTCTCCAGCGCAGTCACAGCCAGCTCAGCTGTTCCTCTCACAAACATGGGATGCACACCTCCCATTTAGAAGGATTTTCTACCACCTAACAGTAAGAGCACGCTGAAGAGTCACCGAGGGTCAAAAGGCAGCAAGACATTCTTGGGAGATGTTCACTGAGGGCTATTAAACAACGATAACACCTCTGGCATTGCTGGTTGCAAATTACTGGAGACTGGGAACATCAACAGCTTGCTCTGTTCTCGTTTCCCTGGGTAGCCACCAGTAACTCCCTGCCAGGCACAGAACTCCAGTTGGACAGAAGTTGGTATGATCTAGCTCCTCCTGCCTCACTGGTCACGGCTTATACCAGATGTTAATTTCTGCTGCATTTCTAAGACTTTTACAACTTTCTACACCAGAAATGTGACAAGTAGATTTGGTGTTTTTCTGTCTTCTAAATGGAATAAATCCCTAAACACTGTTACAGGTGCTATGAGAGTTCCTTACAGACTGTTCCAGGTGTACGCGGCCCTCTGTCCCGCGGGAGGTCATCAGAAGCTGCCTGCTGAAGAGATGGCAATCACACCAGACCTAGAGTTCACAGGAGTCATTTCTTTCAACACTACAGCATTGCAAAGGGTGGGACTCAGTTCTAAAAGTCCAAATAAGTAGCTTCTGTGCTGCTAGACTTTTTCTTCCAAAAATGTGCTGTCTTTTTCTTGCAGATACCAGCTCGATAGCTCCCTTAGTTCTTCCCCATTCTAGAATGGTGAACTACGTTGGGGAATTTATTATCCTAAGTGTCCATTGTAATCAGAACAAACTAAATAATTTCTAACAACTCGTTCAACAAACACCACCCGCTCTTGCTCACAGGATACTTAAGTAAACAGGCTCCCAACCTGGACATTCTTTTTTAAAAAATAGGAATTGCCCCAATTGTGAAGATTTTCTGCTGATAGTTATTGAGCTGTGACCGTTTGCATGCATTTCAGACATAATAGCAAACCATTCAAACTACTTTTCAAAATCAATTTGGAAAGCCTTGGTTAGTTCCATCAGCAGTTGAGATGGACAGGAGAAACAAAAACTCTACTGTTTCATTAGCCTATAAAAATTTGAAATTTCAGTAATTAATCAGATGGTTCCTTTGTCTTAGCACTTGCTCTCCACACGTTAGTTTTTGATGTAAGACATGGCACATCTTTAATTTGTGTTGTTTTTTTTAAAAAAAAAAAAGCAAATTTGCAGAGCAAACACAATTTAAGCGTTTCACTTCATTTATTGGGTTGTTAGAGGAAGTTAATTTGATGTTCACCAAATGCTCCTGCCTATGAACTTATTTCTCAGTGTTTGAAGAAATCTGTTACTGAAGGAATATGACCAGAATCAAACCAGAAGAATATGAAATAATACAAAATTTACTTGCAAATATTTTTCTACAGCCGATATATTACCCACCATCTTGATTTCAAATTAATCAAATTTAGAATAGAACAGCGATAATCATATACAATATATGTAACATACACACATGAGCAAAAAATCAAAAGTTGGCACAAACCAAGCATACAATTTGTACTTTCTTACATTAAAACTGCCCGTTGCCACCTTTCCGCGACAGTAACCGATCCGCAGACAGATCATGTGCAGGTCTAAGGAGACGTGGGGACACAAAGCGTTCGTTTAAATGGATATATTTGGTACTATTTTGGTTGATGTTTTACAGATATGTTTTCATTGCTGGTACTCAGTGACACTTCAAGATCTAAATAAGCACATACTGTCTTTTAACAGGTCAGACTCCACACTTTAGGGCCAGTAAGTGAAGATGTCAGGGCACGCAGCCTCCTCTTCATGACCTGTTGTGGGGCCATGCTGTGTAGGACGGGGCGGCCTGCAGCCCATCTGTATAGACTTGCTTGCAGCATTGCTCCTTCTTCTCTGGGAAGACCTCACTTTTGCTCAGGTGATATAAAGAGCAGGAGAGATCATGCGTGATCTAATCCACTTCCTTCGCTCCTCTTCGGGGAGATCGATACCTTCTCTGCTCAAAGCTCATGGCATGCGGGAAGCTGCGCAGTCCTTCAAAACAAAATAAATAAGTACAAAAAAAATAATAATTTAAAAAAAAAATCATCAAAACCAGTCTGGCCAAGCGTTCTCCAAATGTAAATTTTAGCATTATTTCATGAGGGAATGTACCTGGGGTTTTATACCTGTGCTTGATCAAGCCCAGGGTCTACTACTACACACACATCTCATCTTCTGAGGTAGAACCTGTTTTAGGTTGTATTCGGAGGGCCAAACCTTTTAAAGATGTAAGGGGTCTGCACAGGCTGTGCATGAAATTAGGTGCTTAAAGAGGAATGAGATCCTACTGCTACCATTGGAAAGGGAAAGCTTTCAACAACACAACCCTATGTTTCAGAAAGTCCACTACGAAGAGAGATGTTGTAAACGGTTTGTTAGCTTTCCTTCTCCTGAAGTAACTTGTTAAACTGTAGCTTGATCACCCCAAGTTAGCTAAAGTTAATAGATACCTGCCTCTTACAGTGGATATTTGCATTATCATTTGCACAGAAACATGCAGATCAGCAGCAAGGCACGCAGGACCTTACCCAGATGTTAAAAGGGGAGGGATTCAAGCTCTGCTGGCCTCACTCTGCCCCCTTGTAGAGGCAGCGAGCAGACTACATGCTGCCAGGAGATAAGGAGAAGGCAACGCCTGGGTGTTTATTCCTTCATCTACTGCCTGCACGGGTGCCGTACTGCAAGATACACCCCCGAGAAACATGCATGAATGTGCTTCTAGAGGCTGATCAAAAGGCTTTGGGGCAATGAAGAACCAGTGTGGATTCATAGAAGTGGATTACCATGGAGCAAACCTGATGGATTATTTACGTAATGTCATTTTGTTTTGGGGCGTGAACATGTTTCATTCCTCCAGCAGATACTTTCAAAATAACATGCTTTGGTTCCCAAAGAATGCCTGAAAGGAAAATCAGCACAGCTAAAAACAATCTGCCCCCTCCCACCCACTATAACACGTACATTTGCATTACAACACATGCCAAGTGATAAGAGGATTTTGCACACTAGGACAGCTGGGGCACTTGAGGCAAATTCATTTATCCTTAAGCACGATAGCAGAAGAAAAGTTTGGGACTCAAAGACTATGGCTGAACTACTCCTATCCCAGTTTTGGCTCTGGTCCCTCTCCCTGGACATTATAAACCAAGAGTATCTTCCAGATATGACTTTTATGACTTGGCTGAAAATTTGCAGACATCTTCATGAACATGTTTTATAAGCCAGATAACGGCTACTACTTAACTCGCAAATACCCTGATGTCTTTTCAAAGGAGCCATGAGCAGTGCAGCTAAGCAGCAGAACCATTCAGATACATCTGAAGAGCAAGGCATTCCCTGAGGCTTCTGCTACAAGTGCTCAGTTCGGTTTATTTTCCCCTCTGCTTGAAACCAAACAAAGTTATAAGGAGGTAATTCTAATTAGTTTCTGCAGCTTTAGCTTTGTCCAAACTGTGGACCCTGAGTTAATTCAGTTTATCCTCAGGCAGTCGATGCAATTTGGCTTTTTCTTGCAGTCTCGTTATTTTACTTTGACACAACATTTTCCCTTGGGGATCACAGACAGAGGTCTTTTTTTTTTACCCCCTCTTGCCAGCTTCAGCTCTTTCTTAACTTCTTTAAGTCCCAACAGTTGATTACATACTGGCATGTTGCTAAGCTCTAATACAGCACTGGGGAATCTTTCCTTACAAGTCCTTTGAGTTTTGGACAGAACAAAGGTGCTCCAACCCAAGGAAACAGGAGACAGGAGAACTGAGTTTAGGATGCTTTTATCATCTAAACGATGATGTCTCTTCCAATCTTAATGATTGGCTGTACTTTCATGCTGTCTCTGGAGTTTGCTAATAAAATAGTAACTGAGAGTCCAAATTGTCTCCAGGTTGGAGTTCATAGTTGTAGTTACCCAATACTTGAACGGTAAAAGCATCCTAGAAAATAAAGTGACATCACAGGGTTAATTTTCAGAAAATTACTAAAAATTATGCAATGGATTTATCACAATAGAGTACAACCGGTTCTGTATTTCAACAATAGGTTTATTTTAAGAAACATAACATGACATTAAGTAAAAATGCAAAATTGTGCAATTATGGCAAAATGTTTAAAAATCCACACATTTGCCCTCATAGGACTACAGTACTTCTTACTAACATACCTGAGCACTGAATGTTGGATGCCATTTCTAAACAGCCTTACGAACAGGGAGCTCTTCAGTTTCTTGTAGAACATACAAACACTGCATGTTTGGTGCACCAAAATTGCTTTTAGTTAGCCTAAGTTTTACTGATAGAATCAAGTGGAAATTACAAAATGCGTCCTTCTAAAGTAATTAATAATTCTGAAAGAGATTCACGCTTATGTAAATCCTTACAATGCTAGAAATTAATTTAATAAAAGGGCAGTAAATGAACGCAGAAAAATACTAAGTGGGGAAAACGCATAGGTTACTGTTTAAATATTATCAGTACCTTTGGTGCAATTATTTTTTTTTCTGTGCTGTGCAAGTTTACTTAAGCTTGACTCTAAAGCAAAAACTTTACCAGGAATCTGACTTTCAGCAAAATGTAGAAGCATTTAAGAATTGGCAAAATCTCACAGCTACGTTACTGTCTCAACGAACTCCTCATGCAAAAGATTCAGTATATTCTACTCCCACAGCAAGTTCCAGGATTTAGCTTTTTAAAAAAAACACATTACTGACTTGGATCACTCCCTCAGTTTGAATGGTTAAACAGAATGGAGATCTTCGTACTTTAGTGCAGATAAACAAAATTAACAAACCTACTGCAGAATTAACCACAGCATATTGTACTTCTACACATCACATGACCAGTCAATTGCTAACTCAATTCTATTTCATAGTTTCAAGTAATATATTGAAATTTGTTCTACTAAATAAATATAGAAGATTGTCAAAAAGCAGCAAGAAGTCTTGTAAATATTCAACCAAGCTTAAAAAAAAAAAGTTACATAACACTTTGCAAAAGAATGGTTTTACACACAAATGCAACACTGTTAGGGAGGGTGCTTCAGAAAGCTTGCAGCTAGAGTCCTACAACAGCGCAAAGAGCTAGCCAAGGACTAAGGATAACTTGAAAAATGAAATTAGTTGAACTTAAAAAAAAGCTCTTATTCTTGGCTATGGATATATATAAAACAGTATCCAGAAGAAAACTAAACAAACAACACACCTCAACGCTGGTGTATAATGCAGCCTTAGCAAGTATTGTCGACTTCAACTTTATTTCAGAAAAAAAAAAAAAAATCAGGCGCTCGCATTTGAAAGAAGCGGTTTGGTAAATCTCTGGAAGATGAGGTATGTAATGCAAAGAGGCATTTTTTTTTATCCTTTTCATTTCACAGTTTTGTTGTTGTTTTGTTTTTGCCTTTCTAACATTTTGTGCAAGAATTAAGAAACAGAACCAGGTGAGTATTTCTGTAAATCAAAGGTTCCATTCGTGAACAGACAAACCACATGGCAAATGAACATTATCCAAATCCTCAGCCATGCCAGGGGGATAAACATTAAGGAGCTAAATATTTGGCTTACTCAAATATCAGCTGCTAAGCCAGATAATGGTAAGAACTTACAGCCAGCAGTGGACACTGCCATTTCAAGTTAACTGGTTTACTGCGGTCAATTTGAGAAAATAGGAAAGAGTAAGATAACGCACACCTCTAGCTCTGGAAAAAATTAGACCAGTAGCAAATCAAATCAAACCTGGCAAATTATAGCCGATAAGTTTTAGGATTCCTCTTTTCCCTTTTCCATCCAGTTTTCAACTACTGAAGTAGAGGCCGAACTTGGAAATTTTTTACTTCTGCAAAAGTAAGCTAAATGTTTAATACATAGAGAAAAATGTTGCAATATATTGAATCCCTATACTAAATGAGCATCTAAGATTAAGCCATGGACACTTACTGTCAATTTTTCTTTAATATACTGGGTAACGAAGACAGCTCAGTAGTGCAAGTTTTCACATTATAGATCAGAATGAATTAGAAGGTATCTGAGGGCTTGATCACAGGAAGAAAAAGATGATGTGTAAAGTTAAGCCACACATTTTAAAGTTACTGGAGCACATGCTAACACTGCACATAGCACTGCACTTTAGTGGAGACAAAATGAACACTCCACAAAAAAACTTCGATATTATTAAGGCCATATCCTGTCACCAATCTGTGCAAGAATACCACTACAGTAAAAATGTTATGTTAAAAAAGACAATATGATGACAGAACAAGGCCTGAAAACAGACACACACTCCATGAAAAATAACAGGCTGTCTTAAACAGTAGCATAAGGTTAGCCCATTTCAGACAAACAAGTATTAAAAATGTACTAGCACCATCAACTTTTGGGTTAAAGCCCTTTATGGGATGAAAAAAGATTTTAAGCAGTGTTAAAAATGTTTTTTTTTTTTTTTCCTTGCAGCACTACACCTAAGTGGCAGAAAAAGAGGTGTTGGGATTTGTTTTCGATATCTTTAAGCTCAATTTCAACAAAAATCCACAGACGGAAGTGGTACAGCAAACTGAACAGGCCTCCTTCCAGGGCAAAGGTACTCCATGTTCCAACTCTGGCTTGAGTTTTTCTCCCAAACTGTAGTGCACAAACATTACAAACATTTTAGAAGACTTCAAAAGCAGTACAAAAAAAAAAGATCATTATGAATCAGGATCTAACATTCCTCTATGTAATTTCAATCTAAAATTAAAAAAAAAAAAACACAACTTAGTGATATTGCCTCAAATTTTACCCGTATTTAAAAAAAGAGAAAAAAGAAAAGTCACTTCAAAACAGCTTGGACATCCTTAGCTACTAATGCTAGATTTTCTTTCACTGTAGTGCATAGTTATCCTGGCTCTTCCACTTAATTTGCTCTTACCACAAAAACACCCCTCAAGTATGACATGATTAAGTGTTTACCAGAAAAAAATGCTAATAATTGCACTTTGTAACCTCCTTCTCATTTCCCAGGAAAATATCAGTAAATATGAAACTGAACCAGTAATTCCCTCCCCAGACTGCAACCTTTAAAGAGCACCCATCCCCACATACAAAAAAAAAACAACCTATCTGTTTCAGCTTACAATAAATACTGAATTTCTTTGTTTTCTTTTAAGACATGTTTTCTCTAGCATCAGATTACCACTGAAAGCACTAAGGCCTGTTACTGAAAAAAAAAATTAAATAACTTTCTGAAGACACTGCGGATACAACTTAGCAACAACACATTCAAAATGCCGGCCTAAATCCCAGAGCCTATCTGGAGTCTCATATACTTTCTGCCATTGGTCGGTAACCTCATCATACTGATAGAGCGAATTCTTCCTGCTGGTTCTGAAAACGTGTTCTTCAACAGTGACTTGAGTAGCTCTGACAAACAGGTGGAGTTTATTTTTGAGGAGTACGAGTTTTATGTATGGATTAATGGATTGATCACACGGGAAGTCTTTTTTTCGAGTCCACTTATTTTGTTCAATGTCATAGGCCTCTACGGTAAACATACGTTGATGGTTTCCACAGGTTCCAGCTATGTAGTAGATGGAGTCATTGTACACAGTTGCCAAGCCTTGGATTCTAGGCACAGTCATTGGGGTCAAAAACCCCCAGTAATCCTTCTGAGGATCATAGCAGAGAAAAAATTCTCCTGCAACGAGAGAGGAAAAATAAAACATAAAACTGATGCTTCATTTCCGTAACAGCAATTCCACCGCTACTAAGCTTTCAGCTACGGTCTTCCACACACAGAAACAGTCTACCAATTTTTAAAAGCCCTGATCTTATGACAAAAATCTATCATCATCTGCTTTCTTCAACGTACAAAAAATAAGTAAAAGCTACTTTGAGTTTCTAACCCAGCTGGGGGGAATTTGAAGCACACCACAAATACAGTGTTTTACATGTTTCCCAGCTCTCCTTTACTACCTCTAAGGCACGCTTAAGAGTTTGACTCAAAACCTTTCAAGATTCCAGTCTTCAAACATCCGAAGTATTTGTTTTGTTCTTTAGTATCTTCACAAAATAAGCAGCATCTACAGACTGTGGAAAATCTTGGAATTCTGTGCTTGAAAGTTGTCAAATCTGAGCAAATAGTGTATCTTCTACTACTCAGACTTTGAAGCCGTTTGTATCACGTCCCTGGTTACACACTTCGGTTGATTTGTTTAAAAGGATTTTAAACAACAGGTTGATTTGAAATTAAAAGGTTGATTTGCTTAAAAGGATGCCAGGTGAAGACTCGCTTGAAGCTACTGACTCATCACTACTTTCGTGATCAGATAAGACACCTCTTCTGTTGGGCGCACAGAGTAGTGCATGCAGACTGTAGACAGCAAAGTTCAGATGCAAACTTGATAAAAAGAACATGGATAGAGCCCACCTTGCCTTTTATGAAGCCCGGGGGAAAGAAAGGGCTAACATTGGCCAAATATTAACATAATTCAACTTTATATATAAATTTCACATTGATATTTTTAAGAATCTAAGCTATTTTGCAGTGTAAGAAAGCACCTCAAGTTTAACAACAAATACAGAAATAATAGTTAAAAGGTGGAATATAACTTAAGACATTAAGTCTTACAGATAATGCATTTTTTGATTATTCATTTTTGTTCCACAGTATAATCTCCTACGACTGATGCTTGCATTCCAGTTTGCGTTCTACAGCTCCCATCAATCCTTATGGACTACTTCAAACTTGTGAGCTTTCTCTGTGAAAATTACTGAAAATTAACTTTTTTATACACTGGTAGAGTGCAGCCCAATCAAGGTTTTTATCTTCCACACTCAAATAGAGAATTCGATTATCTTCTGTGGCAAACTATTTAATTTGCTGGTTAACTCAATGTTTACTTAAATAAGCTACTTCATTGGGATGTCATTAAAACCATTGAAACATAGAGTAGTGCAGCTACGATTTGTAAAAAAAAAAAAAAAAAAAAGTGCATTCTTACTCTGTAGGTTATAATACCTCTGTAAATGTTATCCACTTTTTAGCAGTTCTAAGAAACACTTGAAAAATGAACAAATATTCTGTTAAGTTAAAGACTCCTCAGTGCTCCTTTTTACACGATCTAAAGCAGTCAGTTAATCCAACAGGAGAGAAAGATTGAGAAAACTTATTTTAACACAATTTAATTTAGAGCCACAACCAGTCAGATGTAATATGGAAAGAAGAAAATGAAAGAAGAAAAACACCTGCAGGTCTTGTGGAAACCCTCCGACCTTACTGAGTGGCAGGGACACAACACCAAGAAATCAGGTTGACTTCTGATCAATAACAAGCAGCTTACGGTATTCCCCAACATGTTTCTTTCCTGTGGTCCAGCTTTGCATGGAGATGGACCCAAAAAGAGGGGGGTTGGTAGAGATTCAAGACCCCAAATTCTGCAAGTGTTTACACAGAAATGGGCCTAACAAAAACAAAACTAAGATACTCCCTGTCCCAATCTTTCTTTCTGCTTCTTGGGACTCTTACCACAGCCTCATACACCAGCCTCAGCGCTCTTAAGCGTGGACTGCTATGGAGCTTGGGCACACAGCAATATGTATTTTATACAATCTCCACAAATCAAATAATTTATTCTTCCCTTTTTTATTTTATCCATTCCCATAACGATCCTTTTTAGAGTCCTAGAATATATAATTCCCAGTCTAAAATAACCACAAGCATCTTTTTCATCACACCGCTTTCAATTGCACGTACATCTTGGTAATAAATCATTGTCAACATACTTATTTTAATCTTTATGGGTTATTCTGATATAAATCTCAAATATGGAACTATCACTGCTGGTGCTACAACTGTGCCTAAGTCGTTAATTTAAGAATCAAGATGCAATAAACCAGTAAGTCTGATTATTTATTGGAAGATAGGATGGAAAGACAGTGCAAGCTAATTAGAAAAAGATAAATCATCTTCCTTAGTTACCTAGCTGACTTCAAAAAGCAGAGTTGGGCAGAGAGGGAAGGCCTACCGTGGCTAATCAATTTTTACAAGTCACCAAAAAAAAGACGAGACACCAGTTTTCACAGGTTCAGCTAAGTAAAATGCTAAGTGCTTTTTCATGACAACAGCTGTTCTTCAACATTAGTGCGTTCCACTCAGATAAAGAATACAGCATTTTCGTTGTAAGATTTAATGCTAAATTGTTGACTTAGAACACCACCAAAACTGCCATTTGTGCAAGAACTCAGTACAACAACTTGATGACGCATTCCCAAGGCGTGAGAACTGCAGCAGCAACCTCACTGCCCTCCCTAGCTTTTCTCCCACTCCGTTGTCCCAGGGCACTCTTCAGATGTTCATAAAATTTGGGTTTTCTACGGTGCTTCTAAGAAGAGACAGTTGGCTCAAACAACCCCCACTTCCAATCAAACACCACACAGTCAGTCAAGGCACCTTACCCTGTAAAACATAGATGTTATCCTTATATTCCACAGCACTATGAAACTCCATTGCTACCGGCATTGGACAGACAGCTGTCCAACAGTTCTCCCGGCTGTCATAACACTCCACAGACTTGAGAGAGTTTCGCCCATCTCCTTCATAAACACGACCACCTATTGCATACAGTTTACCACAGCAATGAACCAATTTGCAGCCTATTCTGGCTCGCAACAAAGGAGCTTTCGGGATCCACCTATTGCCAGAGTGATCATACATCCAGAAATCACTCTCTGCTCTGTGGTCAATGGAGACCTCGCTGCTGCTTGGTCTGTAACCACCCGCAATATAAATATCGTTATCAGGAGATACAAGAATTCCAACCTCCCTCAAGTCATTTGGTGGCTTGCATAGTTTAAACACTCTCCCTGTGACCGAATCTAAACAAGGCACTGTTTGCTTCTTTCCTGAGTGTTTGTGGGCAGCATCAAAGCATATGATCATTTCAGAAGCAGTCATTCCAAGCCGTTGTGTATAGCCATTGGCACTATGTTGTCCCTTTTGTACACAGCTTTTGGCCATAGCCTGTGCAAACACGGGAGGGATTTTCTCTAAAAATGTCTCTTCCAACAGAGGCATACGGATGCATTTGGCAAATATTTCTGGAAGGTGCACTTCTCTCTTATTTTGTTCATGCTCAAACCACCTTATAATGCTGTCATAAACATGTTCTTCTTTGTCTACATTTAAATCATCACTGTCGAGTATACTTATGAGTTGGTCTTTTCTCAACTGAAGAAACTCTTGCTCTTTGGTGACACTCAGAAACTTTTTACGAATGTAGTCTTGTGATCTGTCTTTGAGTTCCTGATGACCATAGTGATCAGCAAAGATAAACACCCCAATGGAGTTCTGTGGGTCCAAATGACTGATCATATATTTAGCACACTGGTCTTGTATGGAAGGGATCTGGAAGATACTAGCTGCAGTGAACAAAGCTTGAACGTTGGCCTCTGTCAGCATTACTCTGGAGGTATATGCATAGTTCAATACTAAATGCATTGACTCTGCTTCAACACCAACTATACGAACTTCTTTCTGGGTACTCTCTGTAAGGCCGCTAGTGAACATAGATCTACAAAAGAAAAATATTTAGCAGTTTATTTGTAATTACCTTCTAGCTACAGGTCTAAGAAATCATATTGCACAGCTAATCCCAACGCACCTGCCCTTGTATCCGCACAAACGCATTTATCACTGATGTTATGCTGTTCTGCTTGGGAACCTACATTTTAAATCAGTTTCAGACTTACTGAAACAAATACGGCAAGCTGGAATTTCTTGCTTAATTATCTCACTAATCCCGTTTTAAAATTTATTTTACAAGCAAAGCTCTTGACATATCCAAGACTTTGCATTCAACTTTCAACGTGTTATTTCATCTGCATATTCTAGCATGACAGAATACACAATTTTTAAAGGGAAACAAGTAGTTTAACTATACTGTTACTGTATGAAGATACTTTTAACACGGGAGGGTTTTACTTTTAAAATTGTATGATTTTGTCCAATGAAACTCTCCTTTGATAAACGGACACTGATAATTCCTTGACATTAAGGGAATAAAAATATTTGTTTACTAGTTGCGCTATGTCATCAATAGTTACACAGAATATTGGTATAGGTGTGGGGTTTTTCAATTATCATTTAATGAAAATAATTTATAATTCCACTTTTAGTCACCCCAAGAACAACGGACTATTGTACCTGAAATAAGGACTGATTGCAGCAAGAACATTCCTATGACAGGAGAATGTTTTCCCATGATCCACTTCCACCACAATATCTGTCAGTTGTCCTTCGTCATACATCGTTTTAAGCTGTTGAAGAATACTGCAGGCATGGAAGGGGTCCATTCCACTGCTGACTGTGTTTGAAGAAGGAATTCCATTCAGTGTTTGTGAAAACTTACTTGGTTCTACAAAACAAAATTGAAACCAATTAAAGAAAAAAAAAAAAGAGAGAAAGCACACCTGAACAAATGAGAGTTAACACAAATTAATATTCCGTACCTCCTCAGTGCTGTCATCCATCAACAGCAAATCTAACATTCCCATTAGCAAGTAAAAATATAAGGGTATCTAAGGTTGTTTCCCTCTCGCCCCCCCTTCCCCAGTCTACTGCGTAGGTTAACCTACAAAATTTTATCCACCAGTTTTAGGAAAAATACTAAATATTTGTGTGAATGTTTTATTAGATATCACTCGGGGGGAAGGTATCACGATGCTTACTGACTTGTAGAATGAGAAGAACAAAGAATGCAGAAGAGAAAACCAAGCCCACAACCTAAGTCACCATTTCACAAGTCTGTACGCATGTGTTTAACTTTACACCGAAAAAGGAACTGGCTCCTAACTTCCACAAATGATGACTAATGGAGCAGACTCATGAAGACAGAGTAAATATGTCGAGCAACAAAGCTATTAGATAAATTCACATAAATAAATGTATGGCTACATGTTCTTCTTTACGACTAAAATACAATTATCATTTAGAATTACTCAGGTGTGAAGGTACTCGCATATAATTGTGAAAACATACAAAGTTGAGCATAACTTTCTAAGTAACACGTGATATGTTTAATGAAGTAAATCCCAAAGTGAAAATTGAGCAATATCTCAAGCACAAAAATCTGTTTCGTAATAGCAACAAGATTTTTACGCAACAACAACAAAGGAGAACTCAAAAGAAAAAACATTAGGTGGTAAGAGCTGCAAGTCAGGTAATGTTGCTGAGTGCAACACTGAATACCTTAATTTAGGGCGACAGAAAGGGCAAAAAACAAGCAATGAGCAACAACGACTACGAACGGGAGATTTAAGTTCTAACACACGGTGATGTAGAGCAGTTAGAGCTTCTCTTACTCTGAGCTCAGACACAGCTTTCAGCACAGTCACAATTAGGTCAGTAGGGATCTGCTGTGGGGCACATTTTTCATGGCGGGCTTGGGGCCAAATATTGTCAGAGTCTCTTCAAATAACTGTTAGGAAAAGCCTTCAAAAAAAAAAAAAAACGCCTTTTTTTTCAAATAAGATAGTAACGCAGGGTAAAATTTACAACAGGGGGGTCGATCACGGTAACTCAGCTCCAGCATTCAAAACTCACCGATCATGGGGGAAGGGGAGAATTTGTACTCGTATTTTTTTTCAGAAACAAATGTTAGTCGCTAGTGAGGAGGTTCCAAGGAAATAAAATACTTTGCTACACAGATGCCAAGGTTTCCTACCTAGCTGAGCCTTGATGTACAGTAAAAGTGTGATATAGCTATCGTTGCAGAAGGGTTTTGTTTACTTTCTAACACTGAAAGGGTTCAAAATAGTTTTTCTCCAGCCCTGCCAGGCACTCGGGTATGTGCACACGCAACCAAGCCACCTTCCAGCACTGCCGGCGCCCACCAGGCCCCGATGCTCACCCCCAAGCCCCAGCCTTTCCGCTCACCCCTCGACACCTAGACGTCCCCCTGGGGAACCCTGCTGCTCCCTTTCACCACCTCCCTTCCCAATGAAGGGTCATCCCTCCCAACGCCTTATCACCCCTCAATGCCTTACCTCCGTCCTCCCCACCACCCCCCTAACTCTCCACGTCCATTTATTTCCATGACACCCCCAAACCCCAAATACCCCCCCAGCCCCCCTGGAGGGGCCCTACAGAACCTCCCCCTTCCCCCCAACCTCCTACCCTCCCCCCCCATCTTCCCCCCCGCCCTCCCTCGGCCTTCCCCTCACCCCATTCCCCCCCACACCCCCAGGACCCCCCATTTCCCCCCCTTTACCCCATTTCCTCCCCCTTTACCCCCACATCTCCCCCCTCACCCTCCCCCCGGCCCCTTCCCGCCCCTCAGCCCGACCGCGGCTCCCCCCCAGCCCCTCTCCCCGCGCAGCCCCCACCTCCTAGCGCTGCCATCCTCGGGGCCCCAGCTCCGGCAGCGGGAGGGGGGGCGGCCCGCGAGGAAATGTCACCTGCGCCGCTTCCTCCGCGCCGCTTCCTCCCCGCCGCCCTGCCCGCCGCGGAAGCCAACCCCGCGCCGGCGCACCCCCCAACCTGGGGCGCGCCGATTGGCCGGCGCCCCCGCGGCACGCTGGGAAATGTAGTGCAAGGGGACTCGAAGGGAACCTCTCCGCTTCCTGGAGCACGGGGCGCGCTGGGAGATGTAGTTCCGCCCTGGCGCGCTTGCACGGGAGTTGTAGTTTTCGGGATGGGGAGGGAGGGAGGGGGTCTGGGCTCGGCTCGTCGCTTAGCAACGGGGAGGCGGGAAGTGCGGGGCGGAGCCGCCATTTTGGGGCCCTCAGGCACCGTGCTGAGCGTGGGCTTCGGGGCTCTGCGACGGGAACCTCGCAGAAATGGCCCCTCCGTCTAAATAAATCCCTCACAATCGCTGCTTTGTGCTGCCTCTGTCCCGTCTGCGCCGTCCTGCCGCTCTTGGAACAACTCCCTGAGTCCCCAAGGGAGAGAAAAGCTGTCCCCCGGCAGGCTGGGGACATTGGCCACCATGGCCACCGCTGGAAAAGCAAGGAAAGGAGAAACCTGATCTTCCACCTTACTGCTGCCACAAGGGCAGGGCAGTATCAAGAGCACAAGCCCCAGAGCTTTTTAGGGCTTTAATCAAGAACATAATCAGTCTGCAAGCTTGTCATGACAGCAGTCTTTTTTTATCATCATTTATTTTCCCTGTATTTGTGCCCTCAGCACATTAGAGCCAGGCAGATCAACTGTACTAATCCTGCGGAGAGAGCAGCTGGATGACTCCAGCAGACAAGCAACCATTTTGTTGGCAATGACCTTTAATACCACAAAGCACGTTTCTCTCTCCATCCCAGCAGCAAAGTGGCCGCTAGTCACCAGCTGGTTTCGGCTTTCTGCCGTGACTAGCCACTAGTTTCAGTTTTGATAACTGAAGCGTTATCAGAAGTCTGCTGTGGAAGAAATACTTTTTTCCTTTATGAAATGCACTTAACAAGAGAAGAATTGCTACGTACTGGAAGCATTCAGAAGGAGAGCATACTTTTTATATTTTAAATCAAAACAAATTCAATACAACTTTGCTGTTCAGCTGCGAAGCTTGTTTACTTAAGAAAAAAAAATGCAAACGCACCAAAAACAATTTAGATAAGAGTGTTTAAAATACATTTCCCTTTACCTCTCAGCAACAACATACAATGGGTATGTTACCAGTGCTCTGAAGCAGATGAATTTAAAGGCAAGAATAGTACTGCTCAGTGTCATCTGACTGCTTCATATGTGGTTTTGCTTTCACTTGCAAGGAATAGGTTTTCCCTAGTTTAGCAATTACCAGTGGTGTCCAGGTGCTGTCGATAATAATGCTACACAACACAGGAAAGATAGAGGCTCTGATGAAGGAGGTGTAAAAGAAAATAGAACCGCACGTCTGCAAATCGATTCTGCAGTTTTCCAATTTCCCCATTCAGCAATGGCATGGCCTGTGAAATTGTCCCCAGAAATATAAAACGAAGGGAAGGGAGAATACCACCACTCTTACCTTTCAGCAAATGATATTGCCTGATGCAGTTCATTTCCTGTGGTGTGGACACTTAGGCTGGCCTGGATTAGTGTTCAAAATGCAGAAGCGAAAGGGAGAATGTTTTTTAATATAGGTACTGCATTGAACTGGTACTTTGGAATAAAAGTATTTCTTGAAATGGCTTATCTTTGTAAGGTTTCTGCTGAAGGAAATAAATTGCCATACAAATACGCTTAAATAATCTTTAAGAGGCATTGATATCAGCATTATCTCTTAGTCTGAAGTCTTTCTCAAGTGTGTTTACACCATCATCCGCTCCCCTCTCTGGCAACTTTCATTAGCACTCCCTGGCACTAAGCAGATTTAGCACAAGGTGACACACCCATGGGAATTCAGGGGCCAGGCTTTTTCACCCAGATCTGAATATTATTTGCTGGCTCTCTGAAGTGCAAAAAGAGAAGCATATTGCCGTGCAAATTGCTGAGAAATCTAGATTTTATAAACAGCGTTTACATTGCACACAAATATTAGAACCAGTTCTTTCAGAAGTTACAGGATGCTAAGTGAGTTCCAGCTCCCTTTATTTCTGCTGCATCTCTTTCTTTCTTTCTTCTTTATTTTGCCTGGGAAGCAAGACAGGCCTGGGATTCAAAAGTAGAACTGTAAGTCTGAAAATTGGAGTTTTCCCTTAGTGCTGACACAAATTTACTGCATGCTGTTGATCAAATCATTTGATTGTCTCCTGGGGAGCCAAAATCTATTCAATGGGGAGTTGGGAAGTTCTTTAAGATATATTGATATAAATTCCTTTATTGCTATTGTAGTATTTTTTACAGGGTGTTTTTGTTTCATTGGTTTTAGTTGTTCTGTCCAGCAATCAATTAAAACTGATGATAGCATTTAAGATTTTGCAAGAAGACAAAGTGTCCTGGACATTGAGGGGCTAGACTTTCATTTCTACTTCAATTTCACACCCAATTTATCATTCCTGCAGGTACCTCTTGAAAACATACAGCTGAAAGCTTGTGGTAGAGAAAGTGTTGCTTCCCATTTGATATTCCAAAGATTAAAAAAAAAAAAAAAAAAAGATTAAATCATATTGACTAAGAAGGATCACAGAGTCCAAGTCTGGTTTTTATAAGTGATTAGAAACATTGCCCTCTTTATGAACCCAGAGCTGGCACTGCTTGTTCTGGGATTCTTGCTTTCAGAATAAAGAATGTCTTTGTCATGAGCCCAAGCAAGAAAAGAGGGAAAGAAAAAAGTTTCAGGAGAAAATGAACAAAATATACACTTTTTCAGATATTTGAGAACTTAGAAGGTACCAAGAAAAAAAGTTTGACTGAACAAGGAAGTTATTGAAAACTTGTCCCTTCTTCATTACATCTACAGAACAAATTAATTAGAAAGTTTTGGTTCATCTACCATCAATATAAGTACCAAGAAAACATCACATCTTCAGCAGATTATTAGGTTGGGTCATCTGATGGGGACCTGCCCAAATCAGTGTTCCTGCTGCACAAGAGGTGATGCAGAGAGCAGTTTTGTGGATCCAGTTATTGTTAGACAATATTGGGCAAGATTTTTCATTTTTTCTCCTGCAGGCAAAGTGAAGACAATATATATAACTGGACCAAAATTTAAAGAAAAACATGGATTCGAGCAGCTTTAAAAGAATACAACTTTTAATCCATGTGAATGGATTTTTGTTTGTACATTTATTTTATGTCATTGTTAGTTTAAAATTTTAGAAAGATGTCACTGCAGCCTCCTTGACTTTTTTCTTGGCCCTCCCCATGTGGTGCTTTTCAATGAAAGGTGGAGGATATCACGAGAGGAAGGGCCAACCTCCCCTCACACACACACAACACGGTCCAAACAAAGAAAACCAGGGTTTGCAAAAGCTTGACAAGACTTTTTAGTTTTCACAGCAACATTTTGAACAGTCACTTTTTCATAAGCGCCTTCAATTAAAAAAAAAAAGCCAACTGTCAGCAAAATTGTTCAACTATAGAATTTAAATACAATCCTAGTAAAAATGAATAATATCACATGCCATCTTCAAAATATGTCAGTTACTAATGTTGACAATTGCTCAGCTATTTGTATGTGTTAATTTGTACCGTGAGTCTGTGAGAACTAATGCAGCCGATACAACCGCACTCTGAAAAACCCTCATATTTTAATTGGAAAAATCTTGATATTCACTGAGGAACAATCTAACCTTGGAAAACAATCTTTTACCAATTTGTCTTTAATGCATAAAACACTGTTCATTTTCTGCAGTTCTTTCACCAAGGGGCACATTAATTTAGTTGCACAATAATTTAATACATCGATACATTGATTGAAGCAGAGAGTTTTTTATTTAGCGGTTCCAAGAAATAACACATTTCTTGCAGAATCTTTAAAAAGACACTTCTTGCTGCAGTTTAAGTAGGGGGAATCGCAGATCATTAGAGGAATTTGCCCTTCAAAGCCGATTGATCATACCATACTGAGCACAGTGGGCTTTACATCAGAACAGAGCGAAGACTGGCAGGGGGCAATTAATGGGGCAGATACTGGAGTGTCTTTTCTGATTACCCCATACCGTACAGTGGATTTGGCCTCCCTGAGACAGGCTGGTAGAAACAAGAACCCTGATGAGATATGGCTCTGCTAATGTCAAGAAGTGCCACTTCCTAGCAGCAGGAGCAACTTTATTGAAACCATCTGTTGTTTTGGAAGATACATGCGCACACACATGCACTTCCTCCTCCCAAAGCGTTTAACCTTTCTCTTCAGGATGACTGAAATCACACAGCTAACCCCTCCTCAATCTCAGAATGCCAGGCCCTACTGTTTTCAGCAACTCCCAGCAGCTACCAAAAAATCTGTGTGACTGGTGGTGATTAGGTGATGCGGCAGCGATTTAATCAGGAGCGATCATTTCAGAACAAAATAGCCATACGTCCACTGCCACCACAAAGTTTTGCAAGGCTTCAGTACCTGTGCAGAGATGAGAAATCCATACTCTACTAGATCTGCTGTGCACAAGGGACAGAAAAAAAAAGAGTAGATTCAGTGAGTTTGGTCCCAATGAAAACTCATTTTTCATCGGACAGCCCAACAGTGATCTCAATGGGACCAGTCCTGGTTGGATTACAGCAGATTCAGAATATGAGTCCAGTTCCAATTTATCAAGTCTCTAATGACATTTTTGTGATGCTCCCTCTATAAAGTGCCAGAACCATTGAGCTGCTGGTAGCTGTGCTACATGGGCTTGAAGAGCAGCCCTGGCTGCCAGCAGAAAGCGTGGCACTACTGGGGCATTCACCAAGAGCAAGTTAGCTCTAGCCTCTTTGCAGGTAAAGTACTCCTGTCACATTAGACAGAAAGTCACCTCTGTGCACATGTAATTTCTTATTCCTAAGAGACGCATTTAAAAGCACTAATTAAAAAAGAACTGGCCTCCCAACCATTTGGAACAAACGTTGCATACCATACCTGGGTTGTCTGATAACCCCTTTTGCCAGTGAACACGACCCTCATCCCCAGGGCTTTGTGGCCACTGCTCAAACCAAATGGCACGTAAAGGGCAACGTGCCCCTTCTGAAGCAAGACACGCACCTTTCTGGGCTCATCTCTGGGACCACATTTCAGCAAGCAGTTTTCTCTCATCACCAACCCCTTCTGGCCGTGTCGGGCCGAACAGGGCCCCGGGCCGAACAGGGCCCCGGGCCGAACAGGGCCCCGGGCCGAACAGGGCCCCGGGCCGAACAGGGCCCCGGGCCGAACAGGGCCCCGGGCCGAACAGGGCCCCGGGCCGAACAGGGCCCCGGGCCGAACAGGGCCCCGGGCCGAACAGGGCCCCGGGCCGAACAGGGCCCCGGGCCGAACAGGGCCCCGGGCCGAACAGGGCCCCGGGCCGAACAGGGCCCCGGGCCGAACAGGGCCCCGGGCCGAACAGGGCCCCGGGCCGAACAGGGCCCCGGGCCGAACAGGGCCCCGGGCCGAACAGGGCCCCGGGCCGAACAGGGCCCCGGGCCGAACAGGGCCCCGGGCCGAACAGGGCCCCGGGCCGAACAGGGCCCCGCAGTGGTAGAAGAGGTGACAGAGGGATGGAATGACTTCTTGGGGCCCTCTCTCCTCCCTCCGTTTTCACTCCTATGTGTATGCCTGTTACAAAAGCTCTGCAGCTTGCATGGAAAAAACCATATGGGTATCCAAAAAATTTGGTCACTGAGAGCCTGGCGAGCTCCATCAATTAAGAGATGGGTCTTTAATGTGACAATATAAACAATTCAGCAGTAGGAAACATACGGGCACTCCCCTAAGACTGCAAATGGCTAGGGAAAGCAGAGAGCAGAAATTAAACTGCCTCTTCTGCCTGGAACAAGCAGAGAAGGTTGAACAAGTTAGTTTTCCTTCCTACCTGGGGGAGGTGGCAGAGCTGCAACCACACTTGTTTGTTTTAAGGCAAAGTACAGTAAAATGGCATCACTCAAAGCCATCCTATATCCCTTGGCTATTCAGCAATAATCACTCAAAGCTTCCTTTTTTTTTTCTTCCAGTTCTTTCCTCTCTCTCCAGTAATTTTTGTTTTTAAAAGAACTTGAATATGGAAAAAACAACCCCTGTAGCCACAACTGGAAGGAATGCATCTCATCATACTCTCAACCTAAAGAATATTGGTAGCTTAATATACTGGAGTTACTCTCATAATTTCAAGGCCTGTTGCTGTAAAAAAAAAAAAAAAGTGCTACTAGGGTTGTTTGGTGTTACAGACTCAGCCAGTCAACCGAGGAAGGTAACATCAGTGAACAACCCTAACATCCTTGAAAGGGTAATGGAGAGTATTTATTTTTAAATAAATCCCCCTGTATTTGATTTTTTTTTTTAATAGAGAAATAAGCTCATTGTATCAATTTTCATAAAGAAATCAGTTTAATGCATGGTATTAGGTTTTCTAAATAACATGCTGTAATGCAGATGTCTCATTATCTACTATCATCTTACTTGGCCTATCCAAGTTCAGCTGCATAACTTATATTGCATGGATTCAATTTTAAATATATGACTGTTTGTGAAAACTTCAGTTTACCTATTTCTTGGCACTAGCAATTTTTCCATTTGTGGATTTAGATCCTTTTCTCATTGTAGTCAATAGTTTATTGACACTATGATGAGGTCCAGGGAGCATGCCTATTCTGGTATTGACTGTAAAGTGTATTTAACAGTTATGTATTAATAACAAAATGTTATTGCATCTTAAATCTGTGCAACAATAAATTAGAGAGCAGGTCAATTCCTAAAAATTACTCAAATACTGTTAGAATATATGAAAGGAAGATGAATCATTCTGGTATCTAGATTAGTCAGGTGAACAATGGGGGTTTCCCCCACTGTTTCGCCACTACCCTCCCAGAACACAGTCATGTAGGTTTTGCTCACTGTAGCTCTTTTTTTGTTAGGTAAGAATGTCTACCTGCAGTCAGTGTGAGCCTGAGGTGCTCAAGTCTTCCACAGCTTTAACCTGGCTCCAAAAGCTTCAGTGGTCAAGCTTTGGTCCCTGGGCTAGGGAAATTTTAACCCTAGTTAGACTGTCCCCACACACCCTGCCATTGCATCTCTGAAGGAGCAGAGGAGGCCTTCTAAACAGAGTTTTTTAGGGTCTTTATTTCACCTCTACAGCCTTTCTTGATGGTCTATGGGAAATAATTATCAGTTTAAAATGCATTTTTTGAGAACTGCCTTTTTTGAAATCCTGACACACACTACAGCTTTAAAGCCTGGAACGGTGTTCTTTATACAAAAGGCCTTGAACTCTCTCCGGACAGACCACTTTCATATCCTCTAAGCTCATATATTTCATGGTAATAAGCTGTGGGATTTAGCTGTGCTGTGACAACATGCCTACTCTTTTACCTAGCAGAATAAAGGGCTTTCCTAGCAAAAATAGTTAAGATAAAATGGTTTACATGATACTTGCAGCTAGCAGGGCATTCACTTTTTCCGCTACTGGGGGTGGGCTTCCAGGGTTTCCAAGGTGACTATTTAAGAATGACACTATCACCATATCTTGCCTATGGAGCTTTCCTAGGCTTATCCTGCCATAACATCCATTCACATTTCATCTTTTTTTTTTTTTAATATTAACCTAAGAAGTTACCCAAGGCCACATTGGAGTTGAAAGCCAGAATTCTGAGTCTGATTAATAAGATGGGACCATGCTGGGCTGCAACACATGAATTGCCAGCCCCTTGTTCCATTTGCAGCACTCATCCAGGCTTCAGCCCATCGTTTTCATGTTGCAGCCATATGAGTTTTCTCACTCTGTCCTCCTTAGATGAATGTAAGAAAAAAATGAGAGGTCAGCAATTTAGAATTAGCTACTTCTTGGAGATAGTGTGGCCAATTTAACTTAGAGCACATTGTGAAAGACACTTCCAAAATCCATCAATTCAGTAAAGAAAGTAATTAGTAAGGTCTTCCATGAGGGTGCATAACCCACAAGCAAAGATGTTGACCTGGTATATGAGGGAATGGGAAGCTCTTCTTTTGAGGCCTTATCTCAAAGTTCAAACTA
The DNA here is from genome assembly GCF_013377495.2 of Cygnus atratus. NCBI lineage: Eukaryota > Metazoa > Chordata > Aves > Anseriformes > Anatidae > Cygnus > Cygnus atratus. The sequence continues at coordinate 6,303,264 of NC_066371.1, forward strand.
CTCACCCCAGAGGATCCCTCACTAAAAAAGGTGTAAAGGTATGGTCAGTTCCTTGCAGAGTCTTCAGGCCATCAACAGCCTCACTAGTCCCTCCCAAGGTCTGGCTTCAATAACATTCCTCCACCTGCTGGTGGAGCACCGCTTCTACTGCCCCATGCACACCAAAAGGCAAAGCTTGTCAGCCATGCAAGCAGCGTGGAGTTGAAGGGCAGGGAGCATCAGTTATGGTGTTCATTACTTTTTTCAGATGCATCGTGATTGCTTGTCAGAGGCAGGGAGAACACTCAGAGCTCAGTTCTTATACTGATATTAGCAGTATAAACACTAAAAAGAAAAGTAATTTTAATGCCTCTTCTCAGAGACCATTCTCATTTCTAGCATGCACTGCTCAGGCAAGATCTCAGGACAATCTCTTATTCACTATTCTCTTTATACTTCAAGCTATGGGAAATCAGTTTTCCTTTATTTGCCAAACAAAATAGCAAGTGTTCTTCAGGGATCTGATAAGACAATTAAGTACAATTTTTTAGCAGCTAGCATATCTGTTCACTACAGATAAAAGATTCAGATCTTTATAAATAAAGATTGTAAGAGTTCAGATCCAAATAAAGATTCATCTTTTTATCATGAAAAGTTTTAAATCCAATTCTATCATAGTCAAGAAATGGCCTTTTGAGGCAAAGGGAGTGCTGGGAGAAAATTCATTAAAATACAGTCACTTCTCCGCTGAGCAGTGGAGAGCAAACTCTGGGGCACAACTTAATTCTTTCAGTGACAAAAATACCAACGCTTGGGAAAGCAAAAGCATGCATTTGCTGAGGTTTGCTTCTGTCTGCTAATGGTAATATTGTCTTCTGTAGTTTCTACAGAGTTTATATGCAGATTAATGATCCTGGCATTACAGGCTTCCAGTGAACCAAGACATGCACACATATATAGACATAATGTAAATATATTTACTACACCATCTATTGTACATGCTTATAATTTGCCTCTACTATACAGGCATTTGACTAAACGGGGGTAGACCTGGAAATAGATACAGCAGACATGTTTGTAATTATTGTGCATCTGTTTCCTTTAATATACAAAAACCTTACCTTCCAAACAGAGGCCAGGCTCAGCTCCCTGTCTCATTGCTCTCCTCTATCTAAAGCTGAAGTGTGGCATTAGTTCCACTCTCTGAATTCAATGCATAGCTAAGCTTACCTGATGTGACTTGAGGACAGCTACTCAGCAGGGAGGTTTGAAACCTAATAGTGGAACAGGAACAGGGAAACTCCCCAGCGACTACGGTGCACCGGCGTGTGAAAGCTGGAGCTGTCATTTCAACAGCATGTCAATATGCAAGACGTGGACTGGCTCTTGGCAAGTGTGCCCGACTGAATGAGCTGCAGTTCCAGGAGAAGAGACTCGAATATCAGTAAGGGAAGAAAAAAAATCAGTGCCATCATTTTGGAAAATTAGCTTGACTGGAAAAGTTCACATTACAAAGTTTGGGATTTAAGTCTTTCAAAAGCAGTTTGTGCTCCCCCCAGAAGAACCCTTGTTTTGTTTCTTAAACGTTAAGGAATAAAGAAGGGGAAAAAGTAGCAATGACAAAGAGGAGATAAGCCAACTCTAAGGGCAACGGGAAGCTGTGAAGGTTACGCTGCAGTGCTCCACATTCAAACAGCTGTGGCCATCTGTCAACTTTGTCACCCCGTCCCCTGCCAGACCTCACCTGGTATGTCAGAGGAGGATTCAGTGCATTTTCTTTCACTCTGAAAGAAAAAAATAACAGAGCAGCAATGCCTTGCAGAGACAGAATATGTTTCCTACAGCAGTGATCTCATTCCAGCCTCTCCTTCACCAAATAAGTCCATAGAGCTCTCTGCATACATCAACATTTCAGTTAAATCTGTCAGCACAACAACCCAAACATCCTCCCCTTCAGTGAAACTCTTGCCAACAGGACTTGGCTGCTGCTGCATGCCACTAAAATGTTCCCTCAGACACAAGGGGCTGGTATGGATCCCCGGGCAGTCAAAGAGCCATGTCACCAACTTCCATGTCCTCTTGGACAGAAGCTCCCAGGCTGGTGTCAGTAGGCTGCCTCCTGCTGTCATCCCATCAGCTAGGTGACATGGAGGTCACACTCCTGAAGATACCTATACATTACTGTGTCTCAGAAGAGAGTCAGAAGGATCTTTCCCTTCAATGGGCTTACTTTTTGGTGACACTAGATGGATCTACTCAGCAGTTCCTGTATTAATGTCACACCATGCTTTTAGGAATCGTGACTGTGCCTACATATACCCTTCAGAGGCTCTCATCAGTTTTGCCTACAGCTTTTTCAGTGCTCAATAGCTGCTGTTGTTCACATTCAGTCTTACCTACACTTTTCTACCAGCCCACTTCACAGCAGGGTGGGTAGGCAGGTAGTTGGTCATAATGACATGTGAACTTCAAGGTGAACTTCTGGGTTGTGTTAGAATTCCAGCAGAAAACAGGTTGCTTTTTGCAGACTGCATTCAGAGAGATACCATGTTATATCCAAGGCTATATGCTGTCTTTTTATAATACTTCTAATGAAGCTCACACACATACACCAGTGAGTTCCAACCTATAGCTTGCCCATCTTCACAAAGCTCCTGCAAGGATGGTTGTCCAGTAAATTAGCTGCTCTAATAAAAAAAACTGTTTCCCTTTAGAAACTTTGCCTGGCTAATATGTCTGATCTCTATTCACCACACCAGCACTGCAGTTTATTAACTTGAACAACTTTTACACATTGTTTTGTATCTAATGCAACTCTTCTGTGATGTTTTTTTTCCCCCTCTCCAAAAACTGTTGCTGCTTTGCATTGCCCAGGGATGGTAGCATAAAAAAAAAAAAGAGCCCCAGCCCTGCATCTTCCAAGGTTAACATTCCCATCTCACTCTGCTCTGAGCCAGACCTTCAGCTTTTACCCCTATTCTGTTGATTTTGAGGCTAAGTATTTCTGATCTGCAGCTGTGCACTTCAGCATCATTTCAGAGCCATAACAGAGTTCTGCTGTTTTACACCAGTAAAGCATCCTATCCTAAAGGCAAAGCTCAGGAGAGCTCCAGCAGGTAATGAATGCAGTCCAATTTCTAACCGACAATATTCATTTCAAGGCCAGGATCTTTCAAACTCCCTGTGCTGCTGCACATTACCTGCCAAACCTTCCCACACTTACAGACAGGAACCAGAAGAGTTGATTAGAGATAGTAAATAACATAGGATGAAGACAAATTTGGTAGTAAAAAGACCCTTGAGAATTTAGAAAAAAGCTCTATAGCCTTTCAACTTATTCATGATTTACTAGGAAATAGTATAATAAAGCAGGCCTAAGAACTAGCTGAAATGCTTTTTAGGCCAAAATATCCCAATTTAAGTAGTAAAGTTGTATACCGAAAGTCTGGGGAACTGTTTAAAGTAAGCTTTAAAAAAAAAAAAGACACTCTCCCTTCCCCCAACACCAAGCCTTTGATAAAAAAAAGGCAACAAAAATGCTAATCTTTGCTGTTAAGCAGAAAGACTTAAAAAGTGGCTAACAAACACCATGAATTATTCAGGGACTGGGTTACCGCTATTCTACATACATTGCTTCAGAACATGAGCTCAAAGCCACACAAGCAAAATCAATTCTGTGAATGCTACAGTGATAAATTCAAATAATCTCCTTTAATTGCATTAACATAATATATCCTTCCTGATCTGTAAGGAGATGTAACTTAACTCTCCAAAAATGAAGGGCTCAATCCCAATCTAAATTAAACAGGTTTTATATACACTATGCTACTCCAGTAGGAGAAGTATTACTTTATTTTGTATAGATATGGTCAAAAACAGTCCCATTCTTCAATCTAATACTGGCTAAACATCCAGGAGTATTGAAGATTAAAACATCAGAAGAACCCATTTAAAGTTTCCACAGTCATAGCCATCACCACCTTCCCTAAACGCAGAAGAAACTTTGACTCCTTGTAGGCCGAAGTCCACCCCAATTACTTTCTGGGTTACTGCTGTAGACAGCCAGGTTGGAATAAACATACCCAATGTCTGTCTATGCTATAGAAGCGTTTAAGGAGCAGAATATCAGTGGGACAGGCCAAACTTTGGCCCTGTTAAACCCAGGGATGTAGATATGCAACGGTTCGGGGAACTCCAAGGCAGGCAGAGTAGGCCAGGATGCAGTGCCTCATCAGCACCACCTCACTGCAGTTTGCAGTGTGCTTGTTATGGGCACCCAAGGTCACCAGGGCCCTGGGAAAGCTTGAAAGGGAAATATAGTGTGTATATGACACATCTCTTTAGCAAGAAAAGGGAACAGGGAGCACACAGGCCTGCAGCCACCCTGAGAGCCTGTCCAAGAGCAATTGCCCAGAACTGAGACCCCAGAAGGGAACCTGTGGGTTAAAGTTGCTGTGTGCAGTTGGGAGGAGGAAAGGCCTCAGTAGCCTCCATGTGTCTACCATTGAGCTAGCTTCCAAGCTGGGGGCTTGTTGAGGGGCACTGGAATACCTTTGGTTCCCCTATATCTTTGCCGCTTGCCTACAGATCCTCTGCAGCCATTTTGTAAAGCCTCTGGCCTGCTGGGCTGTTTAGTGCTCTACAGAGTTCATTATGGAAACACACACAGCCTTATTTGGGGAATCAGGATCAGGAATTCATTAGTAAACTTTTTTTTTTCTTTTAAAAATAAAAGGTGGCTGCATCTGACTCAGCATCTTAGAAGCAGAAGGTAGAGAGGAGGGCAGTGAGTCCCTGAAGATATCTCCAGCCAAGCACCTGCGGAACCAGGGCCATATAGAGGCATACCAGCCCAGCTCCAAGCTGCTGAAGTCAGCACGCCCAGAAACAGTCACAGAGATTTTGGTACACATTAGTAGCTCTGCAAGGGACTAGCCTTTACCCCAACCTGCAAAGAGTACTTCTAGGACTTACCTTATTTTATGATTTACAGAGTGCTGCAACACTAGCATCAAGAACTGCTGGAGGCAGGAAGCCACCCCCCTTTAATACCTTTAATACCTTTAATACATCTACACAGCTGTGAATATAATCTCAGGGGAGACAACTCATTCATAGTCTCACAAGGAAAATCACCTGATGCTGCAACTCATCAGGTTAATGAAGGAGCCAGTGTGGTAGCAAATGGCAATACCATTAACTGCACGGCTGTATTCAATGATTTGTTTTCTGTCAGTGGCTTTGGGGAGGGGCTGGAAAGTAGAAAAACACTCACAGAGAAGCTCAGTTACAAAAATCCAAAGGTAAAGTTCCCAATTAAACACATAGCAGTCAAGTTAAAATTATAGGTGACAATTACTGTAACTTGATTAGGCACAATAGCAAATTCACTTCCCTAAATCACTTTCACAACTCTCCTAGGAGGTCTGAAAGATGTAGTATATGAGGTTCATTTAATTTCTAATGTAGTAATTATCACTACTGAATAAAAAAAAATAGCGGTGACAGACCCAGGAAATAAATTTAGCACTTGAGGTTTTAATAAAATTTTTATGTGCAACCCCGTTGGTTAGAAATTGTTTAATCAATCTTATCTGGTTCACAGCCTTTCTGCTGAGCTTTCGCTTCATGTTATTACAAGGCAATATGCTGCAGCACCTTCTTAGCATCCCAAGCTGCAAAGCCTGAATGCTATTGCTATCCAAAGCTAGCACATGCTCCTGTTGGAGATGTGAACACCCACAATTTTGTTCACGTGCTGCCAGTTGTTTTCAGGTTATGCAGCTGGTCGTAGGCGCTGGTAACTTGAGAGCAGGGCCTAGCCCACTCTGACTGTCTGCACGATGGGGTCTCTGCTCTAGATGGGAAATTATTTCTGTGGCAGGGGTATCTAAGGAACTTCATCAGGTTTTCAAGATGTTAGTATGTACGAGATGCTGCCAGTCCTTTCTGAAGGAGCTTTGTACTCCCAGCTTTAGCGTAACACTTCTAAAGGCAGCCATTCTGGCTTCTCCAAATTCCAGAGCAGTGGTTTGCACAGGGGCAGCAGAGAGTGATAAAGAAACTAAGTCCATTATCCACAGCTACTGGAGTTTCTGAAATTTTCCTGACTCGAGGTTTTGCTTAGATTTTGAGCTTGCCTAAGCTGCTAGGCACAGGTAGAGAGAAAGAGCTGAACCCAGACCTCCTGTCCTGCTACTTGCCATGTCACTGCCCTGTGTAAATTAAGCTGAAATGGTTTATTTCTGATTGCAAGCCAGGGCAGCTCGAGTAGCAGAGAGGTTAAAATGCAGTTATTAGTATATAAGAGAGAAAAAGGTCATTAGCTGGAATCCTGGCCTGTTTTTAGTATTTCCTTTATTTAACCTAAATAGGCCATCTCTGCTGCTGAACAAAATTACTCTCACTGCCAGGCTGTTAAAAATGGTCACTGTTTTAAAGAGTGCCACAAATTACATACTGCCATTTTATTTGGGCATTTGTACCATTCAGAAAGTGAGCATGGCTGGGCAGAAAGTAATACAGAAGGTACTGCAGGCAGTAATCACTTTGTTTTCTCCAGTTTTATCCATCAGAAACGCGGCCTCTCCCCTGTAATGGGATTTAGCTTGGCTCTGGCTCCTTGCTGGCACCCTCTACCCAAACGCACACATCACTCAAGCGTTTTGAATTTGGTTTTCTGTTTGCAGTTAGTACACTAATAATTTCTGGAGTGATCCAGTGGTGAACAGGTAAATTGGTAGCTCCCAAATTGATATAAAAATCAATAAATATTTAGGCATTATCATTAAAAATAAAATAAAATAAAATAAAATAAAATAAAAACATTTAGGAGATTGAAGCACTACAACACAGTCATTTGAAGTGAGAAAATAAACTGTTGACCAGAGAATTAATATAACTGTCACCAATTGATTTATTTAAAAATAAATATATAAATGTTGGAGTAAACAGTATTTCCCCTGATGTGTGTTATAATGGTTCATAACCTGTCCTTAAATCCCCCATGGTCTCCATCTGCAAAGGTTTGCCAGGTGAATGCCCACCAAACCCCACAGCCTGTGGCCTCCTGACCCAGCCTTTGGTCTCTATCTGCCTGGGCCTTAATGTCAGCTCCACCGGGGACATTGCGGGCAGGGCCAGGCAGCAGGGGCAGCGATGGGACTCATGCCATGGCACATAAATGATGCAGCCAGCACGATCCAATGTCTTCCAAAACGTCTTGAGACCAGGGGGTCAAAGATGTGGGATGCCACAAGTCCTGAGCGATCAACTGGGAGTGCCTCAGAAAGCGGGTGATCAGAGTTAGCAGTTGCTTTAACCAGGCACCCCAAAATCCCCATGACCTTCAGAAATCCCAGTTGTTGCTTTCACCTGTCAGTGCAGCCCCAAAGCTGTGACAAAAATGATTAATTAAAGCACAGCCCAAGACATGAACGTTCTCTCTTGCCTGTTGGAGTCTGGGTGTCGTTTTGACACACCAAAGGACTCCAGCATACAGACCCCGGGCACAATTCCATTCTGACAGCCCATATGGGCAGGTTGCTGAGGAAGCACAGAGGGAAGCTGTCCTCGGAGTAGCCGGGATGCTGAGAAACCCTCGTCTGCATCTTCCTTGGGAGCTTCTGGGATCCGAAGGCCACTGCTGCCATCTGGTGTCACTGTCACCCTCCCGGCAGGAGTGCAGGCAGCTGAAGTGAGTGCAGCAGGCTGGGGGAACGAGAGGAGAGTCGGGCCCAGATGCCGAGGAAGGACAAAGTCTTCCCTGGCAAAGGATGGCCAGCATCAAGCATCCAGCTCCAAGACCTTTTCAGACCATGAGACTTTTCAGACCCGCTTTCCTCCCTTTGCCGCTGCGCTGCTGCCTCCAGGCTGCCAGAGCAGCGCGTGTGACAAAGGACTGCAAAAGCCTGGATTTGAGGCAGCACCTGGGGGCTGAGCAGGGTGCTGGGCTCCCCGAGACCCCCCCAGGCTGTGGGATCCCGGCCCCAGCACCGAGTTCTGCCCCCCTCCCTACAAGACCCCCCCACACGAAGCTGCCCACAGTGCTGGGTGTTTTGGACCCTGCCAGGGGACATCAGTGACATTAATTAGGTGACCATCTGCGGATGTCTCGTGCGATTTCGCCTGTCGGTGATGCATCACTGTGCATATTTTCATCCACTTAACTCCCAGGAAAACAAAATAGATGGCAGCGATCTGGGAAGAGGCTCCTGTGCATTTGCTGCCGGCATGAGAGCTTGCAGGGCTGTCGCCTAAAGCCACACATGCATTTCTCCACGGGAGTTACCCCTTGTGCACCAACATGGATCCTGGGGAAGGGTCAGGTCCTGGGAGCACCAGGGACCTACTCTGGGGCCCATGGACCTGCTGGCTGTGGGCATCAATAAGCCTTGGGTGCCCCAGAGAACTCACCCCATCCTGCTGCCTGTGGGCGAGCCAGGCTAGCAGGGCTGATGCACTCCTGATTTATGAGGAGTGTTCCCGGCACATGAAGGAGTGATTTATTTCAAAGAGATCAGTGACAAAGGAGATGTCGTGCCTCTTGTCACTGCAAAGGACAATCTCCCTTGGCATGGGCAAGTTACCGAGCAGGCACCACTCCTGGATGCTGAGAGACCCAGGCCACAACACGAGAGGGGAGGGTCCATGGCCTCCCATTCCCTCAGGAGACAATTATATCCAGCAGATAATCAGGCCAACAAGCCCGGGTATAAATATAAAGTGATGCCAATAGAAGGACTCACTCATCACAGTCCCTTTTGCTGTCAGCAGTTTGGAAAGCAGCAGCTTCTAGCTGAACTGCCTAGCACTAAAAGCAGCTAAATCAATTCACCAGCAATTACAGATCCAGGGCACAGATTTGCAGCAGGAGAGGTGCTCAAGGATCTCTCCTGAGGGACAGCACTAAAGCTAAGTTTAAGGATATTTCTGAAGTGTTTTTTCTTAAGTGCTCTTCTCCTGGCTGCCCGCTCCCAGGCCTGCCAGCCTGCCCAGCAGCGATGCACGCCTGTGTCACACCCTACAGACATGGGCTTGACTTTGCACGCTGTGAAGAGCTCCAAAAAAATGTGGGAGGACAAAGAATGGGGATTAGGATGTTGGCCAGGGGTATGGGAAGAGCTGTGTTCAGTTCCCTGCTTTGGCAAGAGCCTCCTTTGCTATTTGGAGCAAGTGACACAGGGACAGCGCCCGGAAGCCCCTGGCTGTCACTGCGTCACCTCCCCGCAGCCTCAGCCGTGGGGCCGTGGCTGGGAAATGAAATCCCCCTGCAGAAGGCCCCTGATGTTCATCTTGTTGTGGGACTCAGGTGCAATGCTAATGGGGCACTGGCATCCTAACTCAGGACGCAGGCAGGTGGAGGGACTGGAGCAGCAAACAGCCTGGTGCAGATGGTTAAACCAAGGAGCTGCTTCTAGAAAAGAAGAAAATATTTCCTGGGAAAGTCACGCAGATAGAAATAGGGCTTTGCTTCCATTCGCTAGCTGTCTTCTGTGTCATCCCAAATCTCTGTGTGGCCAGTTCTCTGCAGCATCCCCACGCAGGGAGCTGAGCCCCCACTGGAGGGGCAGGATGGGGCAGCAGCGCTCACCCCTCTGCTGAGCCCCCCACGCTCTCCTTGGTCCATCTGAGTCAAGGAGCCCCCAGAAACAACCACAGAGTTTTCCCAGAGCTTCCATTTGCTGCAATTCCTGTTCTTTAGGCGCTGCCCCATAAAAAAAGATCCGCAAGTTAAGCATGAAATAAAGCTTGCAGGAAGGGAATAATCATTATTTGATCAGCTCCCAGGGTATCAAATAGCAGTAAATTGAGCTTCAGTTAATAACCAGACAATTTTCAGTGTCATACTGCTACATTTTCAAAGCTAATTTAACTATTCCATTAAAAAAATGAAAACATATTCAAATTAAAACACCCATAAGATATGAAGGGGGGGGTGGGAAGCCTCATTGGAGAGAGGACCTGAAATGCATCAGTAATTTCCCATCAGGCTACAGTTCCCTTAACTGACCATGACGGCCGAAGATGAAATAGAAATTTCTATATCAAACAGGAACACAAAGGAGAGCTGACCTTTGATCAAATGTCTGTTTGTAATTTTGACAAGGAAATTTGCATTAGAGGAATTTATGCTGGACACTTACATGAGAAGTTAGCTCCCAGCATGTAAAGGAAAGGAGAGGTCAAACCATCCTTAACCAGCCTGTCAGATGAAAGCCGCGCTCTCCTCGCTGCATAGCTATGGGAAGTTTCGAGCCGCTCAGGCTCTCTCTCTAATGCCCAACACCGCAGGTTTTGCGAGGAGAGTTTTCAAAGCAGTATTTATTCAGGGCTGGGCAAGCCCGTTTCAAGCAAACAAAGGCATTTGCGCACAAAGCAAACCCACTTTTAGCACAGCAGCAGAAGGCATATAAAAGAAAGCAAAAAGCGCCAGCTACTTTGAATATTGGAGCTACGGGCTTGGCTGATCTTCCCTGTTTTCCTGCAAAAAAAAAAAAAAAATGGAAAGAAGGCTGAGAAGGGAAGGCTGGGTGTGCGTGGCCCTGGAGCGCTGGGTTGTAAGGGTCTGCCCTCAACAGCAATGTGAGCTCGCAGCAGAGGAGCCCTGCCTGCAAGGTGGCAGGTGCTGAGACGCTCAGCCAAGGAATATCAGTCAAACAAAGCGTTTTGAGGTGTTTGTATAAATAACCAAAGGAAGTCACAGAAATCCAAAAGAACAGTGAGATTTTGTTTTCCTTTTTTCTTGTCAGAAAAATTCCCGCTGCTTATTTGAACACCGCAAATTGCACAACACCAGGCCTTTTTCAGACAGGTTTTTACAAAAGATCCTGCACTGTGTAGCTAAGAGAATTACCACGTTCCTTAGGCAGAAGATGACCTGCCCAACACATGGGATGATCTCTCGGATTGTCTCATTTCTTCCTTATTCTTATTTCTTTAATATTTCTGAGGTTTCCCAGACATTCACATTCTTGTCGTCTCCTCTCACTGTGGTTTGGGTTTTAGTTATAGTTGTTTTTTCTTTATTTTCTGTTGCTTAGTATGGGTCCAGTCCCAAATCCTTCAAAATTATAGAAGTTTTTTACTAAGTTTCAGTCTGAACCAAGCATCTTGGTCGGTCACCAGCACAGCACTGTCAGCACAGGGCCCTTCCTTCCAGTGTAGGACTAGGACACAAATACCACATAACCCTTTCAAAGAATTTAGGTAATGGATAGTAGATGCATGCTGGTAACAGGAACACATGCACGCTCGTTGTGGGGGCTGTCACGATATTAAATTACTGTTTAGGAAGTGGAGCGAAGTGCTTCTGCTGGGAACAGGTGCACAGCCCAAATGCTCTCGTGGCATTTAGGTTAGGAAGGGAAATCTGGTAAAAAGCTTACAGAAAAATCATTTCCAGCACACGGAAAGAGCGAGGCTGGGACTCGTGACTAAATTAGCGATTAATTAAATCTCAGAGGGAAGGATCTGAGCTGCGCTCCCCGAGAGCAGCACGAGCAGACTTGCCTTCACCATCCTCTTTCTGCTGCTCCCTTAGAAAGCAAGACTTCAGCCGAGAAGCTCCAACTGCTCTTGCTGCAGCTTGGGAACTAGGGGCAGCGTGTTTCGAGCAGATATCTGAGTTCCTCTGAGCTATACTGCTCCATGCCAGGGAGGAATCCCGTTCTCAAGCCCCAGCTGTCAGAGCTGCCACACAAGAAGGCAGCCCATGCCCTGCTCCACCTGCTTCTTGACCCTGGGACAGGGCTTTCCATCCTGTGGCCTCTGTGCAGGAACCCCAGGGAGGGTGTAAACAGCCCTGGAAATGGCCTGTATTCAGCCCAGTGAGAGCTTTCCAGAAACCCCAGGGCTGTTAGTGATTGCTGGAAATCACCTTTTTTACAGCAGAGGAGTCTCCACCTGCTCCCGCAGGCTTGGGCATGCTCAAGGGCAGAGGAAGGCACATCCTGAGCGTCCTGAACCACTGCAGTTGATTCCCTACCATAAGCAAGAGAGAAACATACGGGTGAGAAATTACCGCAGTGCTTGGAAGGCAAAGTCCAAGTTTAATGGCTAAAACTTGTCCATAATAAATGCATTTCCACCCTGGCTCCTGACTGTGAGCTAAAAGCAGCCAAAAACAGCTCATGAATTATTACTTGCTGGCCTCGCTGACCAAAGACCTTGCTGTTGCAGGAAAGCAAAACCATCTGGAGCAGAAGGCTGGGTAGGGTAAGGCTACCCAGGGCTAGCACAGCTTTCTGAAAGGAGCCATATAAAACCACAGGAAAAGAAAATAAAAAATTGTTCTGCTTTAAAAAAAAAAAATAGTTGACCAAGCCATCCATGTGTAGGATATGCAGCAGAGTGTTTCACCCTCGTAGGCAGGTGGAACTGGAAGCAGGCTTTGCCTGCGGTGCTTTGGGGCCATGAGCAATGTCCCAAGCGAGAGCGGGTGCTGGCTGTTGTGGGCAGCAGTTGCCCTCGCTGGAGGTTCCTGCCCAGGCTATGTTACATCGCTGTTAATTAGGGAGCAAGATGCCAAGTCGTAAAAATCCAGATGTTCAAATAATGCGCATACTCAGAGCCTCAGCCACTAACATTCTGCAAACCGAGGAGTGCAGCAAAAGCAAAGCTCTTCCGTCGAGAGCAGCTGAACTGAAATCAGAGCACAAATGGCTCAGACAACTTCTGCTCGATTTTAAAAGCAAAGTTGCTCAAACACCAGATTGCAGCTAAGGAGAAACGGCCACCACTGCTGCAAATGCAGTGGTAGGGGCTCCTGCAAACCCAGGGCAGTTTCCAGGGGCCGAGCACAGACAACCCTTCTCCATCAGCAGTAGCCCTGCGGCTGGTGTGAGCGGGCTCAGAGCAGTTTCTTTTTGGAGGATGAGCCAACCTAGCCCTCAACATCCAGATATTTCCCTCTAGGGAGGTGCCTTCTGCTGCGCTCCCGTGCCCAGATTTGCAGCCTGAAGCCATCGAAGCTCTGGGTGAGGACAGAAATGTGCCCATCTTATTTCAAGTGCTGCCTTCTGCCCTGGTGAGGCACATCGTGGACGCCTCCAGCACTGGGAAGAAGCAAGCTGAGTTCATGGGAGGTGGAGGGAAGCGGGTGGCCTTGTGGCCCAACCGTCCCCCCTCCTCGGCCACCGTGATGGGGACAGCACAGCCAAGCAGTGTCAGAGCCACTTTCATGTCCTGCCAGCACAGTCCCCCGTGGTCCCGGCTCCCTTCCCCCTCTGGCACCACCCCTGGAGGAAGCACTCTGGGTCAGCACCCCTTGGCACGGCTGTGAGCCCTCCTGTGACCACAGCGAGCATTTTACTTCATCCCCCGGATGGTCTCTGGCTGCGGGAGCTCTTTTCCTTGCACGATTAGGAAAGCGGCCAGAGACTATCATCACGCAGGAGATGTTCCAAGTAACCTCAAATATAAAAGATTGCCAGCACGCACACCCATAAGCACCAGTTGGGAAGAGCTTCATTATTCCAGAAAACATTTAAGGACACATTTAAGCCCCAGCAAAGCCTGTGTTCTCCTGCAGAGAGGCTGTGGCCCCAGAGCAGATGGAAAGATGTACCTGGTCCATGGATGTCATGGACTTTTTTTTTTGTTCCCTTTCGCCTTTATCTCCTACCAAGCCAGAGCAGCCTCAAACGTCATGCAGGTCAGCTGGGAAGGACATGAAGCCTTGAAGAACCCAAACTGACACATTTTGTAGGGAAAGCTGGCACGTTCCCTGTGCTTTCTTTTGCGAGGAGCGCATTCACCTGCAGAAACACAGAAAGCTGAATCCTTGCCAGAAGAATAATCTGGTAAACTTCATAATGAATATTTCTGCAACACAAAGTCTCTTTGTGGATTTAAATTAATCTAAAACACATTCATTAATTCATAGCTGAGAATTGAATTATATTTTGCTGCTGACCTCCATGTTGTTTGTCTGTAACTAGATTTCCCCTAAAAGGCAGCAGCGCTATTTAATCATAATGCCAACCTTTGGATCTACTTCAGCAGCAATTACCCTGAGCTTTGACTTTGATATAGTTTATAGTTCAGAACGCATCATAAATAACTCTTTCTTCTCCTTTCAGTGCAGCTGTGTGAATGTGTGCAAACTCATGGAAATATGAATCGCTGCCCATTTATCCCGTTCGGGCTGCGTGAGGGAGGGATGCTGCCCCAGCCACATGTCCCTGGCCACCCCGGTCTGCCCCGTGGGGATGCTTTGATGTCCTCATGGTGTGAGATGCCATCCCCGACACACACTTTGGACTGGCACAGTGGGTCCATTGACCACGGATAAGGGCTGTGCTCATATGCGACCCTTGGGGATGGAGCTCCTTTTGCAGCGGGAAGCCTTGAAGTGGAAAATTTGGGGGGGCAACTGTGTGGTCCAGGACATGTGTGAGGTCACATTACATGGAGAAATGGGCCATGAACCAGTAGTGGGGTTGTTACTCTCAGTACAAAGGATACAACTCCCACCTGTTGAACTGCAGAGCTCTTCTCTGCAGCTTCCCTGGGATGTCGTTTTCCAGCTACTACAAATAACACAACCAGTTCTCCATGATGCTGGCATTGATCCATCATGGATCCATCACTGCTGACGGAGGCTTTCACAGGTATGCGACACCAAGACAGGTGGCTATTGAGATGGGTGTTTCCTGGAAAACCAACTCCATCTCAGCCCCTGGAGCACTCTAAAATTCAGGATGGAAGTTCCCAAGTGCTTCACGTCAGAAATCACCATGGTCCTCCTTACAGAGCATGGTGTGTGCTCGTCATTGAGCTGCACCACTGAGGGGAGAGGTGCCATAAGATGGACCACAACCCACCTACAGACCACGGCTGAGAAACCCCAGTCCAGGACAAGTCACTTACTTTCCTGAGTTTCAATGCCCAAATATATTAAAAAGAGAAGAAACTTTAAGGAATATTTATAATCTTGACTGCTCGTGAAACAATCATCCTTACCCCTTAGACTTTGGGGTTCAAGCCAAGTTTCTGCTTCTCAGGTAAAAATGAGTTCTGAGTCTTCATAGAAACAGGGGTTTTGTTACTGTTATTTAGTTTGATACGGAAGATTTTAGCCAAAGAGGATGGCAGATTGCAGGAATTATTATGCATTGATTTTATTTTTTTTTTTCTTATTTTATCCTAATGTCAGAATGAGACTAAAAAAGCACTTCTGCAGGAGTCTGGCATAGGCTTGCAATTAAATTCAAGTTGCTTTCATGAAGAATGACAACCCAACAGTGGGAAAAATAGCAGCAAAAACAATACTTGAGACCGTTAAAGGAATCAAATAACACCCGTTAATTTCTGTTCAGCTGCAAAACTTCGGGCCTCTTCCAAAACCTCCTCAAATGATCAATGCACTGCAGATGGAGGGTAGCAGGAGGACACCTGGGTAAGGCACAAGCCAGGTTCAAGCGGTGCCCATTGGGTACTTCACCATAGTTTTTCCATGTCCAGCAAGGCTCACTGGAGTGCCTGAGAGTGCAGAATTTGGGTATCTACACTCAGATTTGAAAACAGCCTTCACTGCTGCCCATGTCCCCCATCCCTGGATGCTCCTGTGCACGAGATGTCCCTGAGGTGCTCTGCATTGTGCTGGATGGATGGAGAACACCATCCACACACCAGCGTGGCTCAGTGGCGCTGCCGGCACAGTGCAGACCCCTGGAGCACATCAGTCCTGCCGGGCGTGCCTTGGCTGGCCACCATGGGCAAGTCTGCATCATGCTGCATGTAGGCTGGCACAGTCCTTGGGAGCTTTTCTCTCCGTCTCTCAGTAGAAAGCCTTTGAGTTGGCAACCTGCATTTTTTTCCATCTGATTATTCTTCATTGGGACCCTTATCAGCGAAGTACCATCCAGAGACAGTGGCCATGGCCCATAAATTTAATTACTAACCTTTAATTCATAGGTGGCAGAAACAGTTCTTCAAGCATCTGAGTTAATCAGGCTTTGCTGACAGTGGCAATCAATTGTTCAGCCGTCTACTTTTTGCTTAATTACTGTAGCACTACATCGCATTTTCAAAATGTCAAGCATCCTCTTTTAGAAATGCAATAAATCATTTCTACACAGTGTGCAAGGCTAAGGTAGGAGACTATTATTCTCTCACACCTGACCTTGGCTACAAGGAGCAGAAATTGATCATTTACTGTAGCAGCAAAATATCATTTAAGGAGAAATGAGTCTTAACTAAGAATTTCAACTCAATAAAAAGAAGGAGAGTTACATTCTGGCCAGGTAAGGAAGATGCTGGCATGGCGATACGGCTCTCTTAAAGCTCTCCTGTTAATGAGGAACCCTGTGCACTGGGGATGAAGTAGCAAAGTACTGATGGCAGCAGGAAACAGCAAAGCATTTGCCCCAGACTTTCATCGGGTCCCAGGCAGAGATTCCCTGAGTCTTGCCCTTCTGGTAACAGGCTGGGATATTTATGTGTCAAGCAAGGAGTCGTCTTGGTTTCAGAAAGGATGTCTCAGTGGGGGCAATTTAGTCAGCTGGACTTAGAGAAGACGAGACTCAGCTAGTTGGCCAGCATGACCATGCATTAATTCCAGAGAACTAAGGCTCTTCTCAGACCGTGACTTTTCCAAGAGACACCCCTTGGGCCCACCAGCCTCCCAGGTGACATCTCACCAGGGGCACTACTGGGTGCAGGAGCTGCTTGCTGGAGCTGTGGCCTCCCAGTGGTCCATAGCATGGGTGGGAGGAGCAGAGGCAGCTTCCCCGTGGCACGGCTCTGCTGCTTGCGCCTCCCCTAAGGGAGGTGCACCAAGGGCTCGCTACCCGGCATAGACCCGTTCCCATTTGTCTCCATCTGTAAGAAGTAATGGGCAATTTTTTAATTGCGTGTATTTACAGTGACTAACACAATAGAAACCTGCTCTCTGCTCAGTCCCCAGGGACTAATGGGACAGAAGTAATAAATGACATCTTCCTTGCTGAGAAAAGGGAGGCATTGTCAGCAACAAGGCTGTGCCCAGGTATGTTGAGAGCAGTATGTGGATCGTGGCTAGTGTCAGCCAAGATGATATGAAGATAAAAGACATCCTCTGAGGATGCTGCCAGAAATGAGAAGGAAGAGGCTGTGCAGTGAATCATTTGGATCAAATTTCCTCTCTCATTGTGTTTTAATAGAAAAGCTTTTTGGCTGCTCCCAAGAGTACCGGTGAAAATTTCTTTTAAACCAGAGGTGGGTTGTTTTTTTTCTTTGGCTTTTTATTATTATTATTATTATTATTAAACATACATACATCCAGATGAAAGCATTTTTCCCTTTTGGAAAGCAGAGCTGATTCAAGCAGGGAGCCGACGGCCAACAAAGTGCGATCAAGAAATGAAAATGAAGCAATAAAATGTTTAGCACTTGTGAGACAATGAAGAGCATTTCTTAGAGGAAAGAAGAAAAGGAAGGCAGATACAAAAGAAGTCCCCAATCTAAATTAATGTTGCTGTTTTCTTAATTCAGAATGAATTCAGCTTTTCTCCTCATTTGTGCCAATTGCGACTGTTTCATCAGGAATTCGACTGTGTGTGTCGGACATCACCTGTGGGTTGAAATGTGCCGTTTCAGTGGCAGCAAAGTGTGGCGGGTTGTATGGGCATATCCCAACACAGAAATGCTCCAAGCTCACAGGGATCCTGGCCACCATGGTGGGGACAAGAGGCGCCACCAAGAGAGGACATCCCTGCAGAGCCACCACCAATCATCTGCATACCCCAGTTCTTCCAGTGACTCTGGGGAGAATCCCAGTGTCAGATGCGTCTTTCTCCACGTCTCTCCTCTGCACGGTGGCCCCACAAATTCTCCTTGGACACAGTGGCCACCACTGATGCAGCTCTTCCAGGGAGAAGAGCAATCATGGCCACCCCATGCCCAGGGTGCTGGTGCAGCAGCTCAAGGATTTGTGTCCACCCTGCTGCTGCCCAAAGCAGCTCGGATGGGGGCTTTGCTGCCCCATAGTGATAGCAGCAATATTTCTCTGCAATATTTCCAGCGATGTCCAAAGGCAGAAGCACTAGAGGGCAGTGCCTGCACGTCGTGAGAAAAGGGGGACTCATCTCCGGCCGTCTGCCAGGCAGAGGACACCCAGTTGTGGCCGTGCTCTGTCACCTTGCCTTCTAATCTGTGTCCTTTCCGTAGGGAAAGAAATGCAGTCAGCTGGGGCTGTAAATTCAGTCAGTCAGTGTTGGCTGCAAATGAGATGGGCAACACAGCCAGTGCCTGCCTCATCCATGCCCCTGGGGTCTCATTCCCCGTCTGGGAACAGCACTGGGGTCTCATGTTTGGTCCTTCTGGGGGCTGGTTTCACTCCTCTGCCTTGCCCCCTTCCCATGGTGCAACCCCGCGAGGGAGGGCTGGGTGGCAGGGCACCTGGGTCCTTTCCCTGCCTCTGTCACCAGCTTCATTACACAGTTTCAAAGGCCCACCGCAACTCTGCAACACCGCTGTCCCCCAGAACAGCAGCTCTTGTGCTCTCCTGCTCCCATGGCAGCAGGTGACTGAGCATCCCTGGTGTACGAGATGGCTCCTAACAAATGGGATTGGTAAAGCAGCAGCGAGGCAATTATCAGGTGTGTTTGCCACAGGCACAGAGCAAACAGTAAAACAACTGCGCAGAGTTTTAGGCCAAAAGATGAAACCATGCTGTCCAGCAGCACAGGGCAGGCAGAGCCCAGCCAGAGCTCTCCACCGGGGTGCCTGGAGGAGCTGTGTCCCACCACACCGGAGGGACCCTGCTGCTACAGCCCTGCTGCTACAGCCCTGCTGCTAAACCCGCCCTGTGCACAGGACTTCCCTCCTGGATCCAGCCATGCTGGTGAAAATGGCTCCTCCACGCCCACTCATCCCGTGTACTCCTGTCTGGCAAAAGCTGAATTAATTCAGGTTACCCCAAAGATAAAGCCTCCAGAACTCCACAGGGCTGGCCAGGGTTACGGGGAGCTGGTACCAGCCCAGGTTGCAGGCCACGGGCAAGCTAAACCCTTCCTTGGCTAAAAGCATCCTGCAGTGCTTGCACTGCCAGCACGTGGCACGAGCTGGAAGTCCTCAGCGGCACGGCCAGGGCTGCAGTCTCTCTTTCTCCAAGCCAAGCCCAGCTGGATCAGCATCACCTTGCACCAGGTGCCCAGAAATCCTCACAGGCCCTCCCTGGGTATCCTCCTCCGTCAAAAACCCATCAGGCCGGCCGGTCAGCTGTGTTAGATGAAGTCCAGACGGAGCCAAACTCCTCCGAGCTCTCCTGTGGGGCCCTGAGCAGCTGAACCGACGCTCCCGTGACTGATTTCTTCCAGCCTGAAGTATTTCCCTTGATGATCTGCCCTAATGGAAAAACAGCTTTTCCACCTTTCAAATGCAAGCAAGATAAAAAATGCCTTCCTGGTTCGAGAAGCACGTGGAGCCCCTGCCAAGGAATATGCATGTTAATGACAGAGCCTTTGTACGAGAGGATGGCTCCGCAATTTCAAGTGATTTCCCCAGAATGCAGGCAATACCCAGAGTACGGCAAGGAGATTGAAATAGTCCTTGGGACACCATGCAATTTCCATGTCTTTTGTGAAATAAATAAATAAGTACAAATTAGTGCTGTGTTGCGATCTTCACAAAGCTCTTGTTTTCGCCCCCTAGGATTCCCGCTCCACAGTTAATAAAAAGCAGTTGCACAGATAACAGTTCCCCGAGGCCGAGGTGCTATTTCTAAAATAAATTGCTTATTTGAAAACTTGCAGGGGAATCATTGTGTTTGGAAAGTACAAAACCTGTTGTAATTAATCTGGGGGCGCGAGGGGAGGGCGTGGATCTGGCCTCGCAGCCCGCGCTCAGGGGCTGACCTGGTTCAGAGGGGAAGGGCTTGGTGTCGGTGTAAATGCTGTTCCACCAGCTGGCTAATGCATGTGTTGTTTTGCTGAAATCCACATCAGGGACACCATCTCGGGAAAAAATAAAAATAAAATAAAATAAATTTGTTTTTCTCTGCAGAAACAGCCAAATCTCCCTTTTCTGGAGAGGGCTGTGCTGCAGGGAGATGCTGCTGCCTTGACACCCCATGGGCTTTTCCATGGGTGGGAGCTGCAGGGCAAGAACGGCTTCAGAAATCTGCAGATGCTTCATGCTGATCTTTTCTTTCTTTCGGTCAAAAATCAAAAGAAAAAGAAAAAGGAAAAAAAAAAGCAACGCTGGCATTCTTGAGCCGGGGAGGCTGCATCCTCGCTCGGCGAAGTCACCTGCTGTGCTTTGTGAGAGCCCTTTCAGCATCCAGGCAGCTCGGTGCCGGGTCTGCAGCTCAGTGCCCAGCTCGGCCCTATAGAAACTCCCTGGAGCTGCGGCGCTGCTATAGGGCACCGCACCACACAGCCAGATGAAAACCAGGACCCTGCCCTATAGGGATGCAAGTCCTGCAGCCCCTCCGAGACCAGGACGTTCCTTGAGGCTCTGAGCCACAATGCAAAGGCCCGGAAAGTCCTTTTGGCATTGATTTGTTGAAATGAGAACATTCTGAGCTCATTAAAAATAAAAGCAATAGTCTGGGGTGGAGCTGCCATGAGATATTCCATGCGATGCTCTCGCTGTGGGAGGAAGCAGTGGGCATATTCAGGGATCAGAAATGTCACACAGGAGGATAATGTCCTCTTTTGGCCTGGAAATGGCCTGATTCCCACAGGTGACCATCTCCCTGGTGGCTCGGCTGAGGCTGCACTGGGGATTTTGGCCTGGGTTGAGATGGGCCCACTTGGCCATGTGGCTGTCAAGGGGCAAACACAACCAGGAAGCACTGCCTGCTGCTCACGAGAGGAGGCCTGGAGTGTTACAGGCCCACCAGAAGACCACGGGCCTTCCCACACAGCTCCCACAGTCACACGGCCCCCACGGCAGCACCCACCGCGCCAGTCCCTCCACCACCTCCTGCTACCCCAGAACATGGCCCTCTGGAAAAATAGATAAAAGTGAGAAGGGAACACTCGAACTTTTCCATAAAACAGAGCCATTTCAGTATTCTGAGGCCTGGAAATGACTGTGATCTCTACTGCTTTTATTAACACAAAATAAAATTGGGTTTCCCATTTTTAAACCCAATCTAATGAAAAAATAAATAAATACCGGGCCTTGCTTCACAAATGCATATTTATAGAGACCACCCTCTCGCCCTTCACCCTTGCCAGACTAAACAAGCTGGTCGAGCTTCTTCTCCGGCAGGCTCCCCGCTGCCTCGCCGTCACGCAGCCTTCCTATGCATCTGTTCCAGCTACAGGGCTTTGAACGTGGGTGACCAAAATCATACGCACTGCCTAGGTGGTGCCTTGTCCGTGACTTCTACAAGCTCTACACATCCTGCTTCTCCTGGAAAGAGCTGACCTGTGTTGTCTTCAGAGCACATTTCATGCATCAGAGACTTTCTGTGAGGACTTTTTCCTCTAAGGCCCTTCCGATACATTTTCAACTGAAAAGGACATTAAGAGTTTTGGTTTCCAGCTTGCCCATCTCTCAGTCCCCTTCTGGTGCCTAGTCTCCTTTGAATGCTTGTGACAGCCATGGACATGCAGAGGCAGTCCGTGTTGGTCTGCCATGAATATATATCATGGGAGATGTATAGATGGACAGATGATGTCTTCAGACCTGTTTTTATTGGGTGAAAATCTCAGTTTTGCCGATTCGTGTCCTGTTCAAGATGCCATGTTTTGTCCCTTTCCCTTTCCTGGCTGGTCATCCCTTTTAGCTGTCCTGATCACACTGGCTGAACTGGGATTTTATTTTAAAATAAATGGACAAGAGACACAGAGAGAGAAGGCAATATATGTGCAGCAGTAAGAAAACCCATGGCCTCTGCTGTCAGATGGCCCTTGCAGTGGGCAGCACAGTATATTTTTACTCATTAAATCAAAGTGGCTGCTCCTTGCCCTTCAGTCCCCAGAGAGCAACTATTCTTGATAACAGCCAGTCCCCACAGACTCATTAAGCTTTCTTGAAGCTGTTTGCAGAGGCAGGGTGCTAATCTATGAAGATAAGAAGTCAAACCTTTCACTGTGAGGACATTTTACTACTTGCCTCGTGCTCTCCGTTGTAATTTCATCAAAGGCCAAAACTAAAAACCAATCTAATCTGTCAGAAGGACCAATCTAATCTATCATTATTAAACACTTTTATGGAGAAAAATGGATTGCAACATTAGAGATCTTGTGATTTAGCACATGAAAGAGATGGAAAAATATCTCTGAAATGACAAACAATACAAAATCTGCTCTCCCAACTGAACAGATTAGCTGGTGACACAAATAAATAAGTAAATATAGTTAAAACAGCTTAGATTTGTAGCAAAAGGTGTAGAAAAGGCCTGGGACTTACCAGTGATAGCCTTTTACGGCACGAGTGGATTTTAGTGGACGTGTATCCAAATGAACCTTCACCTACTCTCTGTAGGCTTTCAGAGCTGAGCACTATGGGTGCAACCTTGCAAGGTCTGTCGCGGGGCCTTGAAAGACATCGCACGGGGGTGGGTGCAGAGCGGGCTGGTGTTTAACGTAGGACGTGTGGCAGCGAGAAGATTGGGACTCTCTTAGTGGAGAAAAATGGCTATTCTGGGAGATAAGCAAAGGTAGGGGGCAAAATCTAGCAGGAATGTCCTTGTGGAGCTGCTCTTGGCCCTTCTCTCTCTGAGCAAAGGCCTGGGGGAGCTGGGTCTTCTAGCTGGAGATGATTAGGCCAGCAAGAATATTTTCCTCCCTCATTTCCACATAAACAAGGAAAGCAAAGGCTTGGCTGCAGGAGTTTTGGATGTTCTGCAGGGCTGCAGGTGGACCTCAAAGGCTGGGCACTCCTTGCACCCAGGGACTGAGATGCTCTGAGGGATGCAGAGCTGCCCACAGCCAACAGAGAGGCTCTGGGACTCTGGGCGCCGTGCGGAGCCCAGGGCTTCCTACTAGAAAAGAGTCAGATTTCATCGTGGTGAAACTTTGCCATCATCCAAGACATGTTAATTAGACTTGGCAGATTTCTCAGTAACTGGAAACAAGATCAGTTACCATGAAAATGTGGGGGAAAAAAAAAAAAAAAGAGGTACTGGGTGATTTGTGTAGGGGATATATTTATACTGCATGGCTGGCAGCCTGAGCACATAGGCTGGGGAGATCTTATAGAGTCCAAGGCTTGGTCTTTGCATGACCAGGCTGAAGATGGCTCCAGTGGGGTGCAGGGGCAGGACTGGTGCTGGGAGCCAGCTGGGCAGAGGCCCTCTGCACCTCTCCACCGTGTGCCCATCAAGAGATTGACTCAAGCTCTGCCTCGTGCTTGTGACCAGGCCACCAAAGTGCAGCAAGAGTCGTGGCATCATCTCTCTGCAAAGCAAATTTGGGAGACACAGAGCCTGGCTGTGCCTGGAAGGGGTCAGAAACGCTGACACCCCACCTGCAAAGCAGGATGCTCGCCCCGAACCCTCCGCTAGCATCCAGGCTGGAAAGCTGCCCTTTAGCTGCGCTGAGCACTTCCAGATTTCCAGCATTTCAAGGGAGATTTGGCAGGCGTCGCATGTGCTTGATTTTATTTCAGATGCCATAACATTTGGGCCTTTTTATGCAACTTTTGGCTGGTGTTGAAGCAATTTCTGTCTGTTTCTTCTTTCTCTTCCCCCCTCCCCTCTGCCATCCATGGTGGGAGGCTGACAAAAGTCAGTGACTCAGCCCTGGAAGAGAATGGAAAACTCCAACAGGGCTTTGAATTGAAATGCAGGCAAGGAAGAAGAGACACAAGGGGAGGCTGAAGAAAGGGAAGGAAAGGGACTGTGATGAGAAAAAACGCAAAATGTGCAATTCAGTGCTCTACATCAAATAAGTGAGGGAGATTAAGTTTTTATGGATGAGTCAGTTTTACTCCACAGACTGGGCAAAGGTAGGTTTAGACACAAGCATATCCCAAACTGTTTGAACAAACAGGGAATACCAGGAGCTGCAGACCTAAGGCCTGATTAAGCACAAAAGTGTGTCCTCTGTCCCCTAACCCTCACCAGTCTCAACACCTCCTTTCTCTGTGGATCTTATGGTTGCTTGCCAAGCATGAAAGGGACTGTATTGGGGATAAAATGGTGAGCAGAGGGACAAGCAGGCAGGAAAAGGAGCATCCCAAAACTTCATGGTGTGCTGGAGACATCATATTAAAATCCATCTGCGGGCTTTAACACCAGCCCAAGCGGTGAGCAAGGTTCCTTGTGCACCCCAGTGCATCCCCACCTTTCCCAGTCTGCCTTCTCTCTTCATTAGCAGCACGTACAAGCTGCAGAGACCATCCCATAGCGTAGCAAGTTGGAAAGGTGTCTTCCAGCACCTACGGACACAGCTTCACCCTGCGGACATCCAAGCACCTCTATCCCAAAGAGCAGGGTAGCAGTCTCCTTGCAGCCACGTGGGTATAGAGCCTCCCCTCCACAGCTGGGTCTGGCCCTATAGCAGTAACTATAATATATGGAGAGCTGCTCCAAATCCAAGGGGTTTCCTGGTGTCAGATCTGCACATAACACATACGGACTATCCAAGTTTTCCAGTCTCTCTGTACAGACAGCATCCAACCCCTTGGGCTCGTAAGCTAGCCATGTGATGGACATGAGGACTCTCTTGTTCTCCCAGGCTATCCAAGCACCAAATTACTCAGCCGTTCGCATTTCTGAGCGCTTGACACATCTGCACAGCACACCGTGGAAGCATTTCAAAGGAACAATCTGCCATTTTGGGGCTGCGATCCCGCCTCAATGCCTCATTGTGCCGGGGAAGGGCAACAACCAACGCATTGTATGGGCAAGCATTTCTCATCGCGCTGGGACCCCGGGTAAGCTGGGTCCCCTCTAAAGAGCTGTTGTCTTTTGGCTGCCACCACACCAGCGTAACATATCTCACACATCCATGGCAGCCTACTTGCTTCCCATTCACAAATTCCTCCGCTGAATAACACCAAAGAGTTAAGGCTCTGTCAAAAGGTTGCGTTATGGGAAGGGAAACTGGAGAAAAAATGGCTTTCAATGCAATGCGAACATAGACAATACTGTTTTGTAACTGCGTCGTTTGATGTGCAATGACAGGAATTAATCATTTTACTTAACAGAATTACTCTTTGTTATGTAAACTTTGTAAAGCCAGTCTCATGTGACCTCTTTCAATTAGGAACAAATTGTTTAAAACTGTCGTCTTTCTGAAGGCGCAGCATTCGTAACAGCAACCTCAGGGATTGGTTGTCATTTCACCCTGGAGTACTCACAGCTGTGCAGTTTGACACCAAATGGAGACCAAAATGTGCAGAATTGCTCTTTTTTTTTTTTTTTTTTTTTTTTTCAACTGAGTGAGCAATTCCTCTGCGCTTATTCTGATCTGGGACGAACATTTGTTTCCCATTTCATTTTCTTCAGTTTCGAGTGAGCTGGATTTGTTTTTATAGGTTTCTCATCACCTTGGTTTCCGAGCACCTGAATGGTGAGAAACGACATGCTTCCCCTGAGCCCCTTGGAAAGACAAGGAAGCATTTTCTGTCTACCAAGAGAGAACCAAGACCAAAAAGATGTTTGGGGCCAGGACTTCAGTGGATCAAAATCATTGCTTCAGCAAAAATAGCAGCTAGCGTCACACAGAAAGCAGGGCCAAGAAGAGCCTCCAGAGGTGCAGGATTTCACCCCAATATCTCATCCCACTCTCCCAATCCCCGCAGCCCCAAGAGCTGCTGGAGCTGCCTTGGCTGCCAAACTGCTTCCCATGAATTATTTGGCCTGTGAAAGGCTGAAAACAACCTCTGTTGTATATGGCGGTGCTCAGGCTTTGCCATGTTGGCTGAATTAAGCCTCTGCAGCTCGGTAGCTGCCCGTGTTCTTGCTCCGGTCCTGCCCCTGGAAGAGGAAAATTCATCACACCCCATAGCCCCTCTCCACCACATCAACAGGACCACTTTTTGTCCTCTTAGTGCTGTGTTAAGCTAATGGCCAGCCATGATCGCTCTGGCTGATAAAAGCATTTGCTGTCGGTGTTTTCCATGCATAATGCAACGTTTACACTCAGGTCCCTGCATTTTCAAAGAGTGGCTGTACGCTTTTAGTTAAGAGCCCAATCAGAAGATAGTCGCTTGGCTTAAAGGCATCGGGCACACTTTGATCTCGTTTCCCTCGCTGCCCTGCCCAGCAGTGTTGGCCACATTAAGAAAAACGAAGCTGCCTTGGCCGAAGGAGAAGGCTAATGACCTCACGTCCACCGGCTTTCAAGTTGTGCAGAGCCATTAAGTCCATCTCCCTCAACATCAAACACGGTCAGAGCTTGCCAAGGACATCGCCCGCGGCGCCTGCCAGCTGGGCTCGTCCCCAAACGGGCTGCTCACCCCTACGGCCGCCCCCGTGCAAGTCACGGACGTGACTCCAGGGTGGCCGAAGGGCTCTTTTATTACTCACCACAATGTAAAACAAGGAAGCTATCGGCCTGCAAAGGCCGAATTAACAGCTGGGGCCGCAGCCCTGTTAAGCAGCATGGTTGCCTGAGGAGTTTAACCACGGCAGTAAGTTCTTCTCTACATCTTCCACCCAGGCCAGCAGGCCATAATCCCCAGGCCCTACAGCAGCACGCTCAAATTCCTGCTTCCCATGTAGAAAAATGTGGCCAAAGGAGCCGATGTAGGGACACGAAGCTGTTTTGGAGCCTGTGGCACGGCTCACGTCACAGTGTCCCCTGGGACACCGGCCTGGGTGTTGCAGGGTGGTGTCACGGGTTGGAAACCACACGGACCTCGTGCTCTGTACCAAGCCACTCTGCAAAACAGCCGCCGTGAGCAGGGGTTTATTGAGCAAGCCAAGCTGCGAGGATCTGCAGGAGCTAATAATAGTGCCTTCCCCTAGCAGGCTCATGAGCTTCTGGGGCAGTGAAATCATCTCTGGCATATTCCTCTTGATTGCTGTGGCTGTATCTAGTGTTTCTATCAAGGCATTTCTAATAGCTAATATTCATTGTGGTATTTCAAAATGGGATTTACTCCCACTCTGTGTGAAATAGCCCTAGTTCAGCCCCAGGAAATAAAACCATCGGCAGCTATCAGAGCTGTTAAATAGGAGAGAATTTTCCTCATCTGGTTGTGCCAATTTTTTCCATCATTTTGTCAGTTCTCTGTAAAAGGCAGCCCTTCCCCATTCCCAAGGACCAAGGCTGTGTGTGCCTGGGATGGCCTTGACATGGGTAAATCCCTGCAAGCCCCTGCCAGGCTCTTGACCCCTCAAGCCAAGGGAATTCATCACAATGGGGAAACAAGAAGGGGTCTCGTGGGAGCCTTAAACCCAGAGATCCGACCGCCTTGCCACTGAAAGCTCAGACAAAAGGATTCATGCTCTGACAAAAAGCATTCCTGGGCCTCCAGCATCTTTTCTCGGTCCTCTGCGGGTCTATTTATTTGACATTGTATTTATACATCCAGCTACACTTCTCGTGTCAAATACCAGCAAGAACTGGTGTTTTCCTGGAAAGTGAAGACTCCTAGGGCAGTTTAGCTAACACTTCAGAGCCTCTTCTGGAACTTCTGCTTTGTATGGCTTGAAAATTCAAATCCATCCATGTAACAACAGTTTTCATAAATACATAAAACCCAATAAAAATATTTCTAGCAGTAGCTTCTGCCCAGCATCAATCTCCTACCACCGTCAACAGGTGACAGTGGCCGCAATCCAGCACAGTCTTCACTAGAAGCAGGTAAAGAAGGTAATGACACACACACACAAAACCTTGTATTTTTACAAGAGGAGCTCCTTCTGCACCCAGAAATGCTTGGCTGGGAGGAAATTGGGAGACAAACCCCCTGCTGGCCTATCTCAGGGCACAGCCCCAGCCTGGGGACCCTGCACGCTGCTCAGGATGTGGCCAGCATTGCTCACAAGTTACACCAGCACCAGGTACACTGCAATGTGTGGTGGTGCTGTGATTTCCTTACCCTGCAGCATGTTTTGGCGGCATTAGCAGGAACTGTGGGCACTCCCCAGCCCCAAAAGGGTTCCTGTGGATGGAGCCGATGTTTATCACTGCAGCCTGCAGCCATCCCAGCCTCCCAGCCTGCTTTCGGTAACGAGCTCCATTCCTCCAGGGTTTTATTTTCACTAAGAATTCTTCATAACTTGTATTTATTTGCTCAGCGCCAGTTAGATGTCTGCCTTTCAGCCTGAACTATCTTTAGCTTCCAAAATATTTTGCATTTCAGGGAAGTATTTGAGCCACTTTGCCGAGAAGAAATAACGCAGAGCGCTGGGGCGCAGACGCGGCACCGCAGCTGCATGCAGGCACCCTTGGCAGCTCAGGGTGCGTTCCCACTGGAAACTGGCCTGTTTCCTTTTCTTTCTTATCTTTGTAGGAGGATCCACAACCTGTCCTGAAATGGCTGCTCATGGAAATAGGAGGATGCACGCTGCATTGCACAGTGCACAGCACAGAGCACAATGCATCACAAGCACGGTGCACAGTGCAGCACAAGCAACATGCACAATGCGGAGCCCAGCACCAGCACACAACATGATGCCCAGCCCAGGACAAGCACACAGCCCAGCATGGCTCAGCTCAGAACCTGCTGCACTGGGGGCCAGGGAACAGCTTTTAATTAAAGAAGGATTTCCCTTTCATGCCCAAGGAAGGAATGTGAATAAAACTGAAATCCCAGAAAACCTACAGAATTAGCTTCCCTTCTGTTGTCACCAGCAGAACGGTTTGCCTGTAATACCTGTTGCATGATTTGGGTCCTGTCTTTCCTTCCCAAGCATTTCCTGTAAGAATCAGCACCTGCACCATTAGTACATAATCATTAGCACGTTAATCTTCATTTTGCACATGCAAATCAGAGCTATTTGCCGTCTAACAGGAAAGGAAAATAGGAAAACGCTATGTGGTATTTTGGAAGCTGTTCTGCACAGTGCTGCAGGCATACCAGCATTAATGGTAGGAAGAGCCCTTTGAGGTAAGCGAGCTGGAGAGGTTTGGTCGTGTCAGGTGAGGATGGGGACAGTCCCCAGTCACCCACCCCACACGGGCTGTCACATTGCAGGGCAGCTTTGGGGAATGGAGATGGGTCTATTCAGAGGAAAGCTGACCATAGCGTGGGAGTTAACCAGTGACTTGTGCTTCAGAGACCTCTACCACGTATGGGGACCTTGGGACCAAATCTAGTCCTAAACCAACCGTGACTCTGCACACAGGTAAACATGGCAGCCTCAGCACCGATGGTCCAGCCTACAGAGCCTCTCCTGCTGTGCTGAATTACCAGCTCGGTAGCCCTAACACAGTCAGTGTGCTTCAGGACAGCCCTAAATCATGTTATTTTTGATGCCACGGTGCGAAGGCATGGCTCACACCTAACAGGGAGAGCAGCATGGCATTACAGGTTGCACAAAAGTTGTGGGCGACCCTCCTTATCCCCTCACCACGCAGGCAGCTCACAACAAGCTCCCAAATTATAGGCTTGGGTCTGGCAGGACCCACTCCCATTGCTCCCCATGGGTATCTGCTGATGCCCAGCTCTTAGGGCTGTGGCCAGGGCGCATCTCCACGCAATGCCAGCAGAGCTGGCAGGTTCATTATCTTTGCAATAAATCGTTAATGAAAGCCCTGGCTTGTTGCGCATCCCCAGGACGGTTTGGATATGAAGTGTGTGGCAAAATGGGCTGGTGCAGCTTGTCATCACTAATGAGATTATGCTCCCCTAATCTCACAGCAAATCGGATTTTCACGCTGTGCGCATTTATCGCGGGCCGAGAGCAAGGATGGCGGCGAGAGGCAGCGCAGACCTGGGCTGTGCCGGCTCGGATCAGCAAGCAGGGGCTGTGCAGCAGAGGGGACACATTCTGTGTCCTTTAAGCACTGACTTGGAGATTAATTCTGTGGCCGGAGAGGAGAGAGCTGATTAATTTGCCCAGGATCCCCAGGTCGGCAGCGAATGCCACTGTGCGGGAGCGGGAAGGGAAGGCGACTCTTGGCACGCCTGCTCACCGCAAGCAGCTGTGCTGCTTTTCACGGGGTTATGCAACTGTTTTGTTCCCAAATAATATGGCCAGTGTTATGTTTAACTTCATACCAAATCCTGTTTGTCTTGTTTTGGTTTCAGGGAGAAATCACGTGTGTGGTTTGACAGGGTCCAGCGGTCGCGCGGGTCCTCTGCGCATCCTTCACCGCAGGTCAGGGGTTGAAGCCGTGGGGCTTTCCCGGCCCTCCAGACCCTTGCTGGTTTGCTGCCTATGTTTGTGTCCCTTCTAACATACAGCATAAAGGCTGCAGGCCCACAGCAGCTCCCTCCTAACCCGGTGGCAAGCACCATCCCTGCATGTGCAAGGCGGTAACCGCATGGGCAAGTCGCATGGTTTTGCAACCGCGTTTTGAGAATCCGAGCCCAACTGTTCAGCTACATATTTAGGGCAAAGTTGCAATAACCAGAGAGGCTTTTGAACTTAGGAACAATAGGAGCTATTTTCAATGGGTGAATAATGTTAAAAATCTGTCCCTTAACGTCAGCTCATAGAATCATCATTTTTCCCAGTAAATAATATAAAAGTTTAATTTTTTCTCAATGGATTTCAATGCAACATTTACTCGGAGACTGTTTATTACTCATCCAAGAATAGCAGGGAAACGGGCTGAAAAAGAACAAGATGATCTTTATCATTTCAAATAGAAGAATTCCAATATTTCTGTTAACTGTCTCACTCTAGCTGTATGTTTATATGCATGCCATACAAACAACTTTAGGAGATCACTTACTTTCATTTTTCACATCACATTCCTTGATGAGAAGAAAACTGAAACTCATGAGGATATTGCTACTGTTGGTATTATATTTTTAAAAGAGAGAGAGAGAAAGATAGAGAGAAACAGTTTTCTGTACAAAAACTAAGCATGCCCAAAATAGGGCAATTCAGGAGGGTGTATGGATGCTTACAAGAAAAGCAATATTATTCTCTTGGATTCTTTTTCATGATAATCATTACTAAATGTTCACCTGTTGTTTAAATCTCGCAGCAGGTACGTATTTTGGCTTGCATGATGTTTTGACACTACCAAAAACTTTCTGAATAGACACATTTTAGAAATCCAATTTGGAACGAAAACTAATTTTGAAATATTGGAATCGCTCGGATTTCAAAGTAGGTCTCTGTTACTCAGTGGAAGTATCTCTTCTTAATCAAAAGAATACATAGAAGCATTTTTCATAGCCTGGCAGCAGTGTGCTGGGCAAATAATTAATCTTGTATTGTCCTTCTGGCAGCAGAGCACTCTCCTGCAGCACTACTGGTGCAGTAGTTTATCCCTGCATGAACCAGGAGCAGGGAAATGCTAAAATAAGGTTCTGATTCAGACCTATTACAAGGACTGTGATTTTATAGCCATGGAAGCAGCTGTGCACAACAATTAAAGAACAGCAGTTTATCTGGTCCTGTGTTTCATGAATGTGCGTTTTTTATTACTATAATTCAAAGATACCCCCCTGTTCATGTCAGATGTGCTTGCAGTATTTGCTTTTTTTGCTCTAGCTGTACACATTTAGACATCTGCTTTCTATTACTGACCCTCTGAAACACGGTTTGCCACTGTAGCGCAGGCAAAAGCATTGAGGATGGCCATGAAATCCCTGCTTTTGTTTAGAGCAGAGTTGCCGGATAAGATTATTTAAACTGATTAAAAAAAAAAAAAAAAAGAAGAAGAAAAAAACACACAACAATCTCAGGGTCACTGGTGTTGGTGTTCCGGCCCACTTCTCTTTATTAGATAGTCTTGGCCAGGGGGCTTCGACTGATCTGGTGGCTGTTGCTTGCAACCTCCTGCCCAACGATGATTTCATCTGCCTCTCTCTGCCATTCTTCTGCGGTTAGAAGTGATCTTCTGACAACATGTCTGAACCGGGGGGGCGGGCAAGGTTTACAAAGGCAATTAAATGAGTGGTCAGCACACAGTATGTGCTGCAACATTTATTTCCGCACCAGCATCCTCTGACGCCGACTCTGTAGGTACAGCAGGAGCATCTTCATGCCACGGCGTGCCACCGTGCACCACCTTCACCTTACTCACGAAAAAAAGGTTAGTGTAAGAGGTAGTAAGAGGAATGGCAGCGAGGAAGCCAGCAATGTCCTGCTGCTGCACGTTGAAGAGGCCAGAAATCCCATTAAGTTAAAGCAAAGGGTGAGGATGGTGATGTTGGCTCCACTGCAGCGTTCATCCCTCCAGGCGATACACGGAGCGGAGCCGGAGCACAGAGCGTTTTCCCCACCCTGATGACAGCGATCGCTTCCCAAAGCTCAGCTCCCGGACCGCTGCTGCCCTTGAACACCACCTGCTTCTTTGGAACGGGGCTCCTGGCCCGGCCGACTTCTCCGCTCCCCAAGCAGCTTCCTGCCAGATTTCCACTGCCATAAGAGAAGGTTACACGTGACGCCCGAACAGCCGCACACCCTGCTCCTCCGTGCTAATTAACGCTGTAACTCTACTTGGTCCTATTTGGGGCCTGAGGTTTCCCACATGCCGCAGCCCGAAGCATCCCCTGCCCATCCTGACGCACGTTTCCCCTCCGCAGGACACACGCAGGGAGCAACACGCGGTTTCCACCTCCCCTCTCAACACGCTGACACGCTGGCAAGCAGAGAGAATGTCCCTTGAGTTTAAGACTTGCACAAAAATGAGTGAATGTGGCTGACTTTCACCACGCGTTCAAGAACATGGAAATTTTTAATGCATGTTTTGATATGTCCCGGGATAATCTATGACCTTTCAAGTCCTTTCTTATCCAAAGCAAACTTCACAGCACAACCCTGGCAGATTTCTTGGAACTGTGACGCTGAGTGATTCTACAGATATCCCAAGTGATGCTCAGAGAGGAATGAAAATATCTTCAGATTACCTCCCATTTACCAAGGGATGAAAGCGAACAGTAAGTGCGGGCACTCATTGCATGGGAAGCTGTCAGAGCAATCAGCCTGGATGTCTATACTGCCTATCGTAGTCCCAGAGAAATTCCTTGCATATTTCTGTAATATTCAAATAATGTCCATTCCTCGGAAAATAAAATGTTTCACAGTCTTTCCTAGGCTTTTCACAGCGTTTCGGGGGTAAGAAGTTCAGCTCTTTCTCAGAGCGGCGGAGCAGAGCTGAGCTTGGCCCTGCTTTACCAGCGGGCAGCGTGCCGGCGCGGGGCTGGCTCCTGCATCGCAGCTACCTGCCCCTGCCCAAATGTGCTCATGTGGCCAGAGCCACGGGGCAAGCAGCATCTGTATCATGTCCTTCCTCCAGAGCAAACCCAGCTGCCTCGCAGGAACAGAGTTTCTTTCACCCCTAAATTGGTAAGCATTATGCCCTGGCTGCATCCGACCCTACCTATGGCCAAGATAAGATCATTCCAGCTTCCTCTAACACCAGGTACCCGTCTGACCCCCTCCGTTGCAAATACATCCTTTTCAAAAGCTTTGCAGACTGGCAAACAGGTCACAGCTGAGAGCTCCATCTCCCAGAGGCCAAACAGATGTGTAGGCATGGCTCAGCACCTTTCCCACTGATCATGGTTTCTGGAGTGTTTAAAGGATTAAGATGAGCGTATCCTACATACTTCCCACCTAATATTTTGGGTCGGACGGGATTTTGCTTAGCTGCTCCCTTCGTCCACTAAGGGAAGCTCACAGGTGCTTTGCCATGAAGAAGAGGAGTAGAGGACCACGACTGAAAGAAGACATTAAGCTGTGTAAACCCTGGCATCTGCCAGAAGACGCTGTCTTGGGAAAGACAACATCTGTTTGTTTCCTTCAGAATCGCTTTGTTTGGCTGTCAAGAGGACCTCGGACAAGGAACTTCCTTTCCAAACGCCATGTGCCATCAGCCCCCGCTCTTTCCTGCTCCAGGCGATCTTTTTGCATATAATTTCCGAACAGAATGACGGGTTGGACCTCTCTGTCCAATTCGTTCTCTTTCCCATAGTGAAAAGCATATTGTCTCGATTCTGGAGCAGACAGCAGCATGTGTGAAAGCCCGTCCTTTCCATCAAAGCACTTAAGCTCATGCTTAGAGCTGAGAAGACACTTAAGTGCTTGGCTAAAAAGGGAAGATCCACCAAATTGGGACCAAAGAGATGCTACAGTTAATCGATTTCCTTTGAGAACATCCTGTACTTTCCCCAAAGGGCTAACACTGTAGTTCTTCTATTCAACTCAAAAGCTGTTCCAAAGCTGCAGCAAGTTTGATAGGGTTGGCATTTCTTAGAAGCTATTTATTCACCCATGACCAAAGTATTAAGACTGGCTCTCTGTAGTAAATATGCACAAGTGGACACACACTGGGAAATTCTTTGTCTTGTCCCCGGTTCTGCTGCTGAAGGAAGACACATGGTTTCAATGATGTCTTTGTTATCTGATCAAGCGTCCAGCCCAATTTGCAATTTTAATGAAAATCAGACACCTGCACTGCAACTGATCTCTGCTCCCAGGATTAGCAACAACAAGGGAAAGAAGCATTCCCCCTTATCGGAAGAACTGAAGCCACCAGTATCCAGTTACCAAAGCCCAGGCTGCGATTTCAGATGTTACCCAGAAGAAAGGAACCCTTTATCCCTCTCTGGACAGTGATCTCCTCAGATGGAGAACCACCCCGAAACAACTAGCCGGTGGTAACATTAGCTCAGATGCAGGAGCACGAGCTGGGGAGCTCTGGCTGTGCCAAATCTCTGCAGGCTCCAGAGAGAGGCCGTGCCGGCAGCAGAAGGACTGCACAGGCCACACAGCCCTCCCTTCCCTTTCAGAAACAGCATTTACCCAGAATATTACAAGGATGTGAATATTTTGGTGTTGATTCAAGAATTTTTCCCTTTTTTTTAAAATCTGTATGGGGTCATTTTTAATCTGCTCATCCCTCAGCCACCTTTGGAGGAGGGTGAGAAGCATTCACGCTGCTTTTATCTGCCTATAGGTTCGGCTCCAACCAAGCCCCAGGTAAAAGAAGAGAGGGCTACTTAAAGCTCTGCACGTGTCTGAGACAAGCCTGAAGATCCCACACGCCGCAGCACGGAGCAAAACCTCAGGCTGAGATAGGAAGAGTGTTTGGATAGGGGACGAGTGCCCTGGCTGTGGTGCCACCCAGGAGAGGTCTCCCAGCACTCGAGGTGCCCCAGCAGGGGCTGAGGGATGCTTGGGAGGGAGTGTGGCTGGGCACCACGCATGGGGCCTTCAAATGGCAGGGCAAAAGAGCTGCTCAACATGTATCTGGAACCCGTTTGCCAAGCAAAGCTCCAACTAAAACAAGAAAATATAAGATACATGCACAAAATGGGAAATCGCTCACTGGAGTGTATGAGAGCATTTTCTACTTCAAGATGCAAAGAAATCCACTGGTGTTTTAGCCAGTGTTTACTGAAATACTTTCCAAAACTTTTCCTGATTTCTTCTCTTGCCTGAAGCCCATACTTTTCTGTCAGCTGGGCTGATGTTGACATTTTTCATGGACTGGGAGAAATAAATCTATTAGCGATCATCTTCAGTGAGTTGATAAACTTCAAACATTAACCCCAAATCAAGAACTTTTAATATAATCGGCAATTTAGCAAACAGCCTTCGACTGCTGAAAGAAATTTGTTTCAGAGGAAGCCCCCTCAGCTGTGGAGATGCTCAGGCAGCCCTGACCGCACCAGGAAAGCTTCAGGTGCCGGAGATATTGGGATCCTCCTCGCTCCTCGGAAGAGCCTTATCTATTGAATCCTTTGTCCTCTTGTTGTAGCATGAGCTCCCTCTTTTGCCCTGCGGAAGGTAAATCAGGCAGCTCCACGACAGAGCTTGTCAAGTGGTTTCGAGCCGTGCCCCTGTCCCACAACAATGCAAATAATTTGGGGACCCCAGGTCAGTGAAGCATCACGTGTGCTGCTGAACTGCGCCCTTTATGTGTTCCAGAGAAAGGCAGTGATACTTTTTATAGCTGGATTATTTTCTATTCAACCGAGTTGGGCTCTGCTTCCCTAAAGAGGATTTTCCACCACATTTTGCAAAGAAAAATGTGCATTCCGAAACTCCATTTAGCCACCCCAGCCTCACAAAATGTTCCTGAGTACACTGTGCACTTGAACCTCCCACCCATGAAATAGCAGAGGGAGCTTTCTCCCCGGGCTGTTTCTCCCTCTCTGTGGTGTAGGGATGGCTTCTCCACCACAGCCCAGCGGGTCGCCTCCTGTTGTGGGACCCCTGAGCCTGGCGGGCTTGTGCTGCCGCTGAGGACGTGCACGCTCATTTCTAACGTGGTCAGGGTTTGCATAAATGGATGGAAAAAAATCTGCTGTTGATTCCAGGGGGCTCGTGCTGGACACTCCCGTAACATCCCTGCAGGGCATTTGGATGAGCCCTGCGAGTGCATTTATCCTGCTGTGAGAAGCGGTGCAGCGGCTGAAAGGAGAAGCGGTTCCTCGAGGGCCTGCTTGATACGGCCGCTGAATTACATCCTCAGCACTCACCTCTCTCATCATTTATCTTCCTGCCTCCTATAAACACCACGCCTGATAAAGTCATAAAACAATCGAGACAAATGTTTAAGCTCGACGCTCAGGTCCACCTGGAGTCTCAGGTCCCCTCTCCAAGCCCCACTGTCCCTGCGTGTTGTGCTCTAGGAGCACTGGGAGAAGTCCTCACGGTGAAAAAGGAGCTTTGGGAAATCACATGCAGAAACACGTCTCTGCTAGCACGAAGGGGATGCCTCAGGGCTGAGCACAGCCCCCGTGGATATCCCTCTGCTCAGGGAAGGGTTGGCGCAACAGCGAGCCCATCCAAGCACCGTACACTCGTCCTGGGTGCCTGCAGCCATCCCCGCTGCCTGCTCGCCCATCGCAGGGTGCACCCAGCATGTCCTGTGGCACGACAGGGCCACCTGGCATCTTATCCCCACCAGAGCCTCTAGGGACCACCATGGCCCCAAACCCAACCAGCAACAACAGCCCCACCTCCATCCAAGCTTTTTAATACTTGCGGTATAACAGTTGTGGAGAAAAAAATTAAAGCTTTGTTTTCATCTTCTTTTTTTTTTTTTTTTTTTTTTTCTCCAAGCAGGCAAACATCTGCAGAGCACTTTTAAGATAACCATAGCAATGACATGAGGACAATTGGCAGGCACGCTCTGTGCTCATCAGCTGCTGTGATTCACGGGGCCGGCGCTCAGGGCCGCGTCCAAGCAGCCCACGAGGAGGGACCCCTCGCACCGAGACCCGGCGCCGGGGCCGGAGCCAGAGCAGGCTGGAGCAGGGCAGGGGGAACGTGGGTGTCAGGGGAGCCTCGATGGAAATCGCAGGTGTTTCTTCCCTGCCTCCTCCCCGCGAGAGGCCCCTCCGTGTTCTGCTACGATTTGTTTTTCTGGCAGCCGGCGCGCTCTATTTTTCTTGCCTGTGTTTTTTATGAGTTATGTTTGGTTTCTGCTAAAACAACAGAAAACAGCACAGGGCTGGATTTTTCTTGGGTGTTTTTTCTTTTTCCTTTTTTTTTTTTTTTTTTTTTAGAAACTATGCAAAGGGTCATTTGGAAGCCCTGATTCCAGTAAAGCTTTTCAGAAGGATTGATGGAGGTCTCAGACCAGCTGAGGGTCGCAGGTCAGATGGTTTAGCCCCCCAGAGGGGCGAGGAGATGGGATTAGCAGCCACACGGCCACGGCTAAGCCACAGAAGAGGCCACGGGGCTCCACAGGACACGGAGGGTGGCAGGAGGGAGACGAGCTTGTGGCATCGGGGTGAACCTGCAGAGCAGAGCCGTGTGCGGGGTCAGGCTGAGGAGGAGATGTGGCACTGCACCCCGGCACTACTCATGCCCAAGCAAGGCTCTAATACATCTGGAGACAAAGTAGATGGGGCTCGGTGTTCACAGCACGATTTGAGCCCTTTGGGAAAGGTCTGCAAGCCACTGACTGCACACATCTCACCCAGGACCACTCTGCCACCCCAACTGAGCAGCAAAAGTGAGCTGCAGCTGGACAGAATTGAGAGAATGAAAAGAAAGAGCCACGTGCTCGGACAGGAGCAGGAGAACAAATATCCCAGCTTTTAAAGGGAAGAGATTTTTTCATTTGGTGGTGGGCTAAGGTATTTTAAAATATCAGATATTGCGTTTAAAAGCAGAATTGATTGCTCTTCAGAGCAGGCCCTAGCCGAAGATCAAGCGGGAAGTAACAGCAGGTGTTTAATAAATCTTTAGAGCAGTCGCTTTAAAAGATATCTATTTTTTACTCTAAACATGAGGTATTGGTATTGCTAATGTGCATTATCCACATGCCTCCATCCAAACAGTGAAAGATTTTGGCCGTGTTTCAGCAGAAAAAATCGGTGGCATATGGTCTGCATAAAGCATAAGCATGACTTGTTCTTTAGGCTGGTCTTGGCACAGGGGAGGTCATGAAATCATTTTTCAGAAACCTCAGCTGGACCAAGGCACAGCCTCCTCCCATTTGCACACTTCTCCCTACCAAGGACCTTGTCCATAACCAATACTGCCATCGTCACACTGTGCATCTTCCCAGGACCAACAATTTGCTGTCCTGGATATAGAAGCACCTTACTTTTTCCCACCAAAGGCAGGAATAAAGATTTAAAACCAAACATGAACAAAAAGAACCACCAGGCATTATTCCCTGAGAAATGCAAGTAAGACCCCTGTGTCCCCTAACATTTCAGAGTGTTCCCCACCTCCAGCGCTACCAGGAGAGAGCTCTGGGCTTTCCAGGGGGCCCAGGGCCTGGCTTGCATTGCAGGCAGTCGATGTGCACAGGAGCAACTGCTGCCGACAGCTCAGCACCATCCTGTGAGCCCTGCGAGGACGGGAGGTAACGGGAACCTCCGACTTTCACGGGTAACCCTACCTGCGAGACAGCTTCCAGGGGAGCAGGGCAGTGGAAAGTCTGGAAACAGAATATGGAAAGGGAAAGTTCAAGGCCTCCATGTTACATGAGATCATTAAGGCAAGCTGCATACCTCTGCAAGCCAAACCAGCGGTGCTTATTTGCATGAACAAGCAACCTTTCTCTGCCTTTACAAAGGGTTTGCAAAGGATTACTAGGCTGGCTACTTCAAATCATGCAGAATGGGCAAACCCTATTCCTGCGGTTCCCGAGACTGAAGAAAATATGCTAGACACCTACCCAACTGAGAAATGTGTTTGCACGATGACCACAGCATTTACATAGCTGGGAGGAGTTGCACAGGGTTCCTCAAAGGAATAAAAACAGTCTAGGCTGCTTTTTTTTTGTCTCTGTACAAAAAGTGATTTATTTAAAGCCAAAAGGTGTGAAGGATTATCTTCTGAACCTGCCAAACTGGCTGCAAACATCCTGAAAAGCAGATTTTATTATTGTAATTTAGTATTATACTGGTTTTAAAAGAACGAAAGGAGCTTTGGAAGCAAAAGGATGAAAACTAGATTCCCCCGACATATTTATTTCTCAGATTAAGTCTGTGTAACTATATGCTATATATGCACAATGTAGATAATAGCAGTGTTAGCTACAGGACATTGCAACATCCAGGATGTAATTTATATCTCTCCCCATGTCTTCACTCCCAAACACAGCAGCTCATCATATTCCTTGCCGCTGCTGGACTTTGGCAGAGCTCCAGCACTTCAGAGGTCACTGGGTTCTTGAGTGGCCAATTTGTCAATAGCTGCTTTTGCAGTGTTTACCCAGGTATTATTCAGCTTTGTACCACTAAGACAAGCTGGTACACGCTGGTTCTGCTCTGCGTATTGTTTATTCTCTGCTATTTTGACCTTAGAGTTCATCTGGGAAACGTATTCAGCCAGCGTTTCTAGAAGCTGCTGTGGTGCTGTAGGGATGAAGTAGAGAGATAAGGTAAGGTAGGGTGGGATAGGATGGGATAGGATGGGATAAGATAGGATAGGAAGGGATGGGATGGGATAGCATAGACAGGATGGGAAGAGATGGGATGGGATATTCAAAACAGGAGGTTCTGAATACCAGTTAGGGCAAAACAAATTTGACTTTTCTTTTAGACTTGAATATGTTTTCAAATTTAGTACACAGCAGAGGGATCGCCCCTCTCACAAAAGCTTTCAATGGGGAGAACAGTCATGGCTTTGGCATACCTCAGTTTTGAATCCTACTGAGCAGGGTGTTGGGACACTTCCACACACTACTTCTTTTTGCCTTGCTTGACATTTAAAGATGACATATTTTACCCCAAGGGGAAGAACTGACCTTTGCTTGTGCCAGCCAAGTCCAAGTCCTAGGAAAATCACAGCAGCCCAACACAGCAGGTAGCAGTTGCAGCCCAATCCTGCTGCCCACGTGGCAGCATGACTTGATTAAAGTCCATCCGAAGATGTCAGTGATGCTCCACTGAGTCCAACCTGCAAGTGAGAAAATGCCCACCTCATGGAGACCTCCAAGGACGGAGTCCTATCACTTGTCAACAGCCATTTTACAAGCCCAATTTTCAAAGTATGGCTATTCAAAGCTTCCTGAAAACCAAGACCTTTAGAAGTTTCTTCAGCTGGACACCCAATAGCTAAGGCATCCCAAATCCCTCGTTATTTCTGAACATCTTGGCACAGAGTGCTGAGCATAGGAAATGGGTGAGATTAACGACTTCAGCTCACACATCGAGCAGGATATGAAGGGCTACATGTGGTATGTGCATAATATGCCCCTTTTGCCAGCGTCAATCAAATTGTAAAGCACAAAAAGACATTGTACCCACTGGGAGAGCAAACATTTCACTTCTCTGGATCAAAACTTAAAGGAAATATCCTCTTTCTTCCTGTCCTCCTACCTTCACATGAGCTGGAGAGTACAATTACCTAATATGAAAAATCTAACAGCAAATTTACAATCTGAAAATAAATGGGAACTGCTTCCTCTACTTGTTTTTCTTATTTTTTTTTCTTTCTTTCTTTTTTTCACTCTTCCCTGAGAGAAGATGAAGGTTCAAGGATCTCACAGCAACGCGCTCTTGTTGCACTGGACATTTCTTATCAGCCTCGGACTGCGGGAGCCGCGATGGGAAATGTACCATTCATTCAAGGGGCTGCTGCTGGGGATCTTAGGCATATCTTGCGCGTGTTATCACACGCTTTGTATTGTCTACTCTGTCTTGAGAAAGAAACCCTCTTATCAGGGCTGACATTTTCTCCTTCTGGAAATCACCAGTTTGTTTCTCTGCCTTTTGCCTCGCATTGATTAAACACCTTCCTGTTGAAACAGTTAGCTAGACAACCACAACAGCAGAACAAAAACTTGGTATCAGCTTCCCAGATTCCTGCTCCCTTTCATGTGAGAACAGAGTTGGCATGGGCAGGGAACACATGAGGCAGGACTGTGAGATGAAATTTTGCCACTTGATTTATTAACGACCACTTTTTAGTGTTGCCCTGCGTGTCAGTATGAGTGGCCTCGAGTCCTTTGGGTCTGGACAACCCTCCCAGGCACAGCCTTGGGGAGAGGGTCTCCTATGCTGGAGATCTGCTGCCACTGAGCTCAGGGAGCCTTCTTCTGTGAGCAAAGCCGTTCATGTTGGAAGGAATATGGCCAAAAAATTTAAATCTGATTTTAATAAGATTTAATTAAAAAATTTTAATCTGATACCGCTCATGAATTGTAGGGAATTTACAGACCACTCATTGAAATCAAGATGTGCATCTGATTTTTTTTCCAATTGAACCTTTTTTCCATTTTTCTACAAGAGTTTTTCCCTCTCACCAGCCACACTCACCAGTTTGATTTGCTTATTATGATAAACTCCAACTTTCCAAATACTTCTAACTCTGTTTCCCCAGAATGGGATATTTTTTTACTGCATGATAGCTAAAATGCAAAAGGATGTTTTCTAAAGGGGACAGAGAAAATCGTTAAAAATGTACACATGCAACCCACTAAGGCGGCATACATGTAAAAGTAGCATTTATCTAATCATACTGATATCAGCTTTAGTGTGACATTGCGTCCCAGAAAGGGAGAAAAATTACACTAATGTTAATATTGCAATAAGATAAGGAGGTTTTGTACATGTAATTGTATCCATTCAATTAACTTCTAACACTTGTACTTCTAGGCTGCCCTACTTTATAATTGTCCTCTCCTTAAAGGCATTTTTTTTTGACTTTTTACCTTGTTAAAATCCAGAGGAAGAAAATCAAAGTTGTTTTTATCTAAAAAAAAAAAAAAAAAAGCCTAGATCTCAAGCTGCTTCTGTGAATATCCACAAAGAATGCTATTCTTAGCATCCTATCTCTATGGAAAG
This sequence comes from Cygnus atratus, assembly GCF_013377495.2. NCBI lineage: Eukaryota > Metazoa > Chordata > Aves > Anseriformes > Anatidae > Cygnus > Cygnus atratus. The sequence continues at coordinate 6,345,465 of NC_066371.1, forward strand.
TTAAATGTTCTATGGATACCTAAATATTCCCTGTATTATAATGCTTATCAGTAGAAAGAAAAGAAATAATGCAGTCTAGAAGCTATTACAATTTCAGAAAACTCGTAGAAAACCTCTAACTGCACAAGGAGAATGCTTAAACCTCTTTTGCTCATGTATAAATTAATAACCCAGTTGAGCACTTCTCCATCCTGGGAAAATACTTGCACTAAGTTTAAGGAAAAATTTAAGGAAAAATTAAATGGATCCCCTCTTTGATTAGCATTCCTGTTTCTTAAACCCTTATTTTTGCTGGTTTACGGTTTTCACTGTGGCCACAATAACACTCACCCTGGTATTTTTTAAATGACAATTTAGGATGAAGACATTTTTCTTGGGCATCGCCAAATATGAAGTATATTAAAATGTAGAGTCAAAATGGCCCATTACTGCACTCACTGCTTCAGACAGTGCTGGAAAATAACTAATATCAAAGCAAAAATTCATGATTAAAGACTTATTAGCAGAAGGTTTAAATCCTTAGAAAATTCACCTCAAACAATACATTGCCTGAAACTATTTATCAAATTCCACTCAAATTTGCTGGAAATAGTTTACTAAGCTTTGCCTAGCAGGGCGAACAGCTGGATGTCAAGCAGGAAGACACGGCTGGTTGATACATGCATACACACAAATGGACATCCAGGGAAGATTTAAGACCCATCCTGTGCTGCAGCTGTTTTCATAACTTAGACCCAATGTTCTTACCCGTTGCACGTAGCCATATCAGCCAGACAGACTTCAAGGCATGAGGAGGACCCAAAGATTGGTTCAAACCTAAGCCCTCTTCATCCATCTTATTCATTTTACAGGCTTATAGCAAGAGGTTGTCCTTAGAAGCATACATATGAGCATTTCCTCGGTCTAACCAGAGCTTTAACATATAGCAATTCAGCCACTTGGACAAGACGACGATGTGATGACAGCAAGCCTCTACCATCAGTCTTTCTGAAAGCACCATGAAGATAACTTCTGTGATGTTTGATGAAATTCAAAACTTTTAAAGAGCACATTTGAGTAGCACTAAAAAAGGGGATGAAAGTTTAGGTCGGTAAGAGTGACACAACTCACCAAACTTGTGACCTTATTATCTGCTTAGCACCTACCGTAATCTCCTTGTCTCCAGGCCTCCAGTAGTAAGATGTTGCATAGGGTATTTTGTCTGTAGAGTGACAGAGAACCTGCTGTCAAAAAACAAACAAGTAATGGCATGCTCTGCCTTTGCCTTATGTAGAAATGTTATGTACATGTGTGTAGAAATAGAAATATTGACAGTATTTCTAAAATTCCCACCAAAGCCCGTGGGATATTCAAGAAAGTTCTGTTCAGAGAAAAAAATATATATATTTTAAAAAGGGAAAAACATAGCTATATGTTTTTACAATATCTAAGCTATGACAATATCTAAGCAGATTTTGTGTGAATCCTTACATTCTTAACCAAAATAGACACAGGGTTTGTAGTGAATCACGGAATTATCAGGTGTTTCTGAATTTTGCCCCCTTCACAGGTGATGAGTTCTCTTTCAGAGCAGGGGCTGTGGGGTGGGGGAGTAACTGCTATGGCAATGCATAAGTACACCAGTATTAAATATTATGGTAAAATTATCTCTTTGATCCAATGTTCAGGATGAATCCCTAATAACACTGATAAGCTTAAATGTAATTTTGAGAAGTACAAAGCAATAAATACCACAACAAGAGATGGAGAAGAAGAAAGCCTTAAGAATAAAAGTTAAAGTATGAAGCAGGAGAAGCTGGTGTATTAGGCTGGACCCCATTTCTTTCTTAGCTCACATATAACAAAAGGTTGCATTATTGCTGTGTATTCTGATTACTTCTGCTGTTGTTGGAGGCACTATTGGGCCATAAGTCAATGTGCCCAAGATATCCACAGGATATATCGATTCACTGCAGCATCTCCTTCCTTTTGCAGAAGGAAATATTGCTTAAATGCCAAAGTTACACGGCTGGGTTTCCAAAACCACTTCACCATGTGGATAACTTTGCTCCTACTGATATGCTGCTGATCTCTTGGAACACCAACCTGCAGGTCTAGCAGACTGGAGAGGGGTGATTTCTTAAGAAAGACCTTGTTTTTATTGTCCCAAAACTCAGATCCTGGAAAATGCAGGAGAAGGCCCGTGCTTGGACTCTGAAGGCAGCTCCTGCCATCCCCTCTGCTGATCCAGCCCTCCTCCCTTTTTCACTGACTGCAAAGGGAGTGGAGGGGATGAAATCCCTAATTTAACATGCTAGCCCTAGCTGACCGTGTCTTCGGAGGGAGTGTGGCATGCCATGGTCTTGCAAGATGTGTACACCGTGCTGCCAAGAAAAATCCTCATCAAGGACGGTATCACATCCTGCTGTTTGTACAGCTGTCAATTTTTTTCTTCCTAAAATGGAAGCAAACCTTTGCAAATTCATCCCTGGTGTAACTACACTGAAGCCAAGTTCAGTATCAATAAATCAGTGCCTTCATCAGGAAAGCAATTGCATGGTTGTTTTTATCTGCTATTATCTGTAAGTTTAATTGGAGTACAAAAAGTAAGTAAATTTTTAATGACAGCTGCATTCCCCATCCCAGCCTGTTGTATGACCTTCAGATATTGAAAACAAATGAATAATTGAAAACAAAGCTTCGATCATGCAACTTTTAGGTGTTTTTGAAGCTCGCATAAGAGACCTCAAAAGGCTCCTCACTCCTACCAGAAAGCAAATAGTTCAATCAATTCTGATTTTAACCATTTCTCCTTTAAAAATAATTAAAATATATTACTGTACTTCTCTGGTATGACAAAAAAAAAAAAAAAGGTACAGGAAAAGGTACAGGAGCTAAATTTTGCTGATTTTCATGTGGGTTGTTCAAACTAATTACTGAAGATTTACATTGCACAAAGAATGTGTTGCCTTTCTATATGGGAACTTCAACTTTGATACTGCTAAAGTCAATCCCTATTTCATATAGAAATACTGAATTTTGTTCCAGAAAGAGGAGGATTTTTATTTTTTTTTTTCCATAAAGAACTTAAAAGAGCACTGTCAGACATTCTGAACCACCCTGGGCTGGCTTAGCTGGTACCCCCTGCCTTTCCCCAGTGCCATTCATGCTGCACCTGCAGCACCAGGATGGGACCCGCTGTCCTGCGGGGCCACCCGGAGGGAAATCCAGGTGTGGTGGCAGCCAGCAAACCACTAACTGCACATGAAAACCAAACTCACTGACGCCTTGCCTTGGTGCAAGGCTGATGGCATGGCCAGGCTGCTGCCCAAAGCCCTTTTCCCTTGGCTCTGCAGCTCAGCCCGGGGCAGAGGGTGGCGGGCACTGACCCCGCACGGCACCCAGCTGCTCCCCAGCTGCTGCCAGCACGGCACAGTGTGGTACATCTGGCGGTGCGAAGCGCTACAGAAGAAGCCCCTGAGATTTCCTTAGTTGGAAGGAAAAACATTCTCTGAATTCCCTTTTGCTTCTTCCTAGAGGAAAATAGCAGGGGGGAGGGAGTGAGCCTGTCCATGCTGCTGCACCCCGGAGGATGTTCTCCTGGCCGTGCAAATATCTACCCGTGCACGGAGCAAGGAGCAGCCTTCAGCAAAATCTGTAACTGCTCGTGGTGAGAGATGACAAGCTTCAGAGTGGCCACAGGCAGGCAGCACGTACGGGTGCTTGGCTACAAGTGTGTTGCTTGTGGCAGATAACGCAGAGCTGTTGGCAGAGGTCTGCGTGCTGAGCAGCACCTGCAGGTCTCCCTGCGGCTCCTCTGGGCATCGCCGTCCATCTAAGGTGTTACTGCCTTGGGACTGCTCTGGAGTTTAAAACCTCCGAGAATGACTCTAAAACATTGCACCCTGTGGGTAAAGGCTTTTGCTGCTGCACAACTGGAAGGTGGGCAAAGGGCAACTGCAGAGGCACTTCTGGAAACCTAGTGTTTTCATTTTCTATCTTTTAATTGTAGGCTTTAGAAGTATACAGTGCACACAAATAATGCAAAATGTTTAATTTATGTGTATTCCATTTTATGTTTGCTATCAGATTTCCATGTTCAAAAGGAAATCATTTTTCTGCACGAAACAATCGATAAGTATTCATTTCCCAGCGTGGCACAAGACAGCTTAACCCAGTATTTGCAGCAGATTGGTGCACTTTCACTTGTGATAATCTTATGTATTTGTTTGCCCTTGCTTTTTGTGAGCAAAAGCAAATTCACTGTTGAGTTCATCATTATCCTTGGCAAAGCAGTATGGGAAAAATATGAAACCTAGTTTTTTTTTCTTTAAAGTTTAGCTTTTTAAAATGAATATTAAGTGAAGTAAACTACTGACATTCCAGTTATTAGGATGCAATAAATTCTCCTCTTTATCTATCTGCAGCTCTTTATGAAAGAAAATGACCTTTGCACAGTTGGCAACCTCAGGCAGCATTTATTCCCAAAGGAAAATTCCACGTGTGGTATGTGAGTGGTCAACAGCCCCTAAAATGAATGGAACTGCGTACTACATCCCTAAAACATCTTTGAAAAACCTCAGACTAAAACCATATTCAGATGCCTTGACCCCAGCCTGAGCGAAGCATCCAGCACAGATTTCTCCCCTTAACCTGGTTTTCATTTTGAATGTGCAGTCTAGTTTCAAGAAATTAATCTTTTATATAGGAATTGGTTTTCTTAGATGCCTGGCTATCGTAAAAGGCTCCAGACACTGCCAGGAATGAGATTACAATTAATATTGATATTTGTCATGATTTGTCTGCCTCTTGCCGTTTTATTTTATGCTTTAAACTTGAATAATCTGGGCCATGCATAATAAGCACCTGTGGCTCACACACACACGGGCACACCAGGAGAAAAAAGAGCACGCGTTAGTTCAGAAGTGCCCTGTTACACACGTGCACACCTCCCACAGCTATGGGAGCATTTGTTTCCATCTGCTCAGCGGGAAATGACTCGCTCCTTTGTCAGATTTTGAGGAAATTTGGAATTCCTGATTTTGAGCACAGCCAAAGCACATCCTTCCCATTTCCAGATTACAGCCTGGTTTGGATAAAGCAGTGCAAAATCACAGGTTGCAAGTACAGCTCGGGCAATGGGCAGCAGTGCAGAAAATGGGGGGCTCCCGCTGCACCCTGGTGGGGCACAGCTCGCACAACCCTTCCTTCTCACCTGCTGTGCCCGCTGCTTTCAATAAAAAAGCAGAACAGGGCAAGTCACAGCAAGCTGGCTTTAGCCTGTGGTAAGGGTTTCTCAGGCCTCCATTACAAAAATAACATTTGTTTTTTTGGAAGGCACGTGTGTAAAACCTTAGCAAATGTGTCTGCTCCCAGCGTGCCTGGTGGACCTCGTGTGAGTTTGGGAGGTCTTGTTTGTACACATTGGTCTGCTACGCATTCGCTGTGATTTCTCTTGATTGAATAAAGCATTAATGAGATAATCAAAACAAATGCCACTCTTTGGTTGTCCCCTAAGCATGTCTGGAGCTATGTAAATGGTTTGATACAACTGCTGGAAAATGGGGATGGTGTAAAACAGCAAACAGGGTGCCATATGGCTTACATGCAGTTTCACGATCAATCAGCATCAAATTAAAAGCAGGAATTACTATTCAAGTTGAAACGAAGTACAGATAACAAATGTGAGTACTTACAACTTCTAGGTCACGCTTGAGCAAGGAAATGATGCTCAGAGCTATAATTGGTTCTCTTTCAAAGGATTCTTTAATAAGAGCTCAAAATATTTTTAGAAGGAAATAATCCTAGAGCTTACCCCCAAAGAGTAACAGAAGGCACAGAGCTCAGAATGTGGACACTGAGGTCTGTCCTTCCCCAACAAGACATTTTTTTTCTGGTGCTGCCTCAGTTCCTAAAACCTATGAAATGGGCTAGCACTCCCAGCAGCACTGATCAAAGCAAGGACTCAGCAGAAAGTAAAACATGACTATCTTTTGAGGACTAAAGCAGTCCTGCAGCACCCTGAGCCTAACCCTGGCCCCACACCTCCTTTCAGACCAGCTGGGCCTGGTGGGGCCGAGGCAGGACAGCACAGCTGCCCCCACCCTAATTATCTTCGGGAAGGGCAGTGTTGTTCCCAGCCACCCCCGCCTTGCATTGTATTGGCGCCTTGATTGCATTAGAGATTTTCTGGGAAAGCTCCTTTCCAGCTGATTAGCAGGTCCCTGTCCCACCCTACCCCAGCGAGGAGGAGTTTTGGAGTGGGAGGGCTGCAGGATGAGGGCTGGTGCTAATTTCATCTCCCTCAATACAATGAGGGCTGAGGCATCCCAGTACTCCCACTATCACTTATTTGATTAAAATTTGACATTTTCTTCTTCTCAAATTAAAATATCTACCAATGTCTTGGGGCAACCACCTTGGAAAACCAGGCCTCTTCTGAAATGGAAGTGAAGCAGAGATGTCAAAGATGTGGGGTTCAGTGTGGATGGTTTGCAAACACTGAGAGCTTGGGTTTTTTTTCAGGTATTTAAGTTGGGCTAAATGAATCAGGACAAAATGAGGATCAATAATGAGTGGGGGGGGGGGAAAGACCTTTTTCATACAACACTTTTAAAGGGAGAGTTTTGCCCACAGTGTGCTCAAGTGCTTTTGTCACCACAAATCACAGGGAAAAAAGAACAAACGAGGCTGCAGAACTAATGATGGTTGGGAAAACCTGGACTTGCTGCTGCTCTCAACAGGCTATTTGTTTGATTATGAAAATATTATCATTAATAAATGAACTGCTACCTTAGATGTCCTTGTATCCCCATCCTCGTGTTACACAGACACATTCTCAAACCTGTCAGAGGCTCCCCTGCAGCCCCCCCACCCTCTTCTCATCCCTGGCAGAGTTGTTCCTTCCAGGATTACAAACCTTCTCATTTTCTGCCTGTTTGTGTTCATTTGTTCTGGTGCCAAAACTCGTACAGGATTTTTTTTTTACACTATTATTTTCTAAAGAAACACGAAGTTAACTCCAAGCACCACGTCCCTTTGCTTGAGCCATGCTTTGACAGGAACGCCACAGACCCCTCGCATTTCAAGAAAATGCTTGTCTGACTTTTAAAGACCTTTTTCAACAAGACCATCAATTGCTCCATCAAACGGGGAAAAAAATTAAATAAATAAGTAAAGCAAACAACGTGCACTTTTGCCCCGTCTTTAAAAGAAAAACACACCCCATGTGCCCGGCACCACTCTTGGCAAAAGGCCACCTTGGGGACGTGGGTGAGTTAGCACCTTCCAAGCAGAGCTGACAGAACTGTCCCTCCTGGCTTCCTATGGGATGCTGGCCTCAGGCAGGCTCCCCTGGGATTTCAGGTGCGAATGTGGTTTGAGCTTGAAGGCAGGAAAAACACTCCTGCGTGCACAGGTTCCCAGGCTGATGGAACCTGTTGTTTCCTTTCGTTTGAACAAGGATGGCAAATAGCTCCGGGGTGAGAGCTGCATCCCTGCATGGGGATGTAGTGCCCCATCAGCATTCAGAGGTGGCTTGGGGACAGGAGGGAGGATGGTTTATAAGTAATAAATGAATAAATAAGGAGTAAAACTAACATTGCCAAGGGCTATAAGGTAAAGACAAAAAAATAGCAATGCCGGAGCGTTATGAAATCCAGGCAGAATATGGGAGCGCTTCCTTCGCTGTGTTTGCATTACAAACAGCACCCAAAAAAAGTTCACACCTGTGCTGGGAACCCTGCCTAGAAAAAGCCCAGCCAAGTATTTGAAACAAACACATTTTCAGACTTTTCTAACCCCCAGGCATTTTCACAGGGACTGCCAAGGCTCTGAGTCGAAGCAGGGAGAGGAGAACAAACAAGGCAGCCCTCGGCCAAGCCTCCTGCCTGCTGTACCCAGCCGACGGGCAGCCCGCAGCCCGGCACCATGTCCCCAAAGGCCAGGAGGAGCCCGGCCAGCTCAGCACCCCCAGGAGGAAGGGGAGAGCACATCAACTTCAACCCTCTCTGTCACAAAATAGGACTACATACCAATGCTGCACGGCGGTGTCACAAAATATAAAAACGTGCTCGAAGCAGAGAGCCACGAGTTAAGGGAGCAAGCTGCTCCTGGGGAGAGGATCTGCTCCCTTTCTCGGCGGGCTTTGACAGCAGCTTAGTAACTCGGTGTCACCAAAATATTGATAGGGTTTCCAACCTCGCCGAGCCCGCGCACTGCGTGGAGACCGTTTGTATCAACAAACAAAGCAACCCCTCCATGCTGCTCGCTGTTTAGTTAAGCACATCTTCCTGAAAGACACAGAAAGGTAATTCCTCGGCTATTTATAGAGTGACTTAAGGCATGAGTCGCTGCACACAGCCTGCCCAGGCCATGGCCTGCGGGTGCTCGGGCTGAGTTTTGGCAGCCCACCTTGCACGGCACAGGGCTCAGCATGTGCGGGTGGCTGCTGCCAAGCGGGAGCCAGCCGCCCCAGCAGACACAGATAATTAGCAGCCTCCCTGGTCGGCCGGCTGGACTTTCTGTGTGGTCCCGCTCTTCTAAGCATGCAGGCTCAACCCTGGGCCCACGCGGTGCATAGGAAGGCCTCCGAGGTGGCTTGCTGAGGAGACAAACCTCCATGGAGATGGGCTGCACTGAAAGCTGCCCCGTGTGCTTTCTGCCTCACTTGGGGACGGCACGGAGAAGGCGAGCTGGCCTCCCCGCCTGCCACATGTGGGGTCTGGCCTCCAAGTCGAGCCCTTCCCACTACAAAGGTTCCCGGGGAGGACCAGGGAGGGCCCTGCTCTGTGCAAGCTGGAGGGCCCAGCAGATAAATCCGAGGTTGAAAGCTGTCCCCAATGCCGAGTTACAAGGGATGGCTGGGCCATGAGGGATGGGTGGCTGCCCCATGGCTGGCTTTAGGTTGGGATTTGTCCTGCTGAGAGGTGGGGAGGTACCAAGAGGATCGTGCTCCTCTCAGGAGGCCTCACCAGGAGGTCCTCCCAGGAGGCCTCACCACATCGGTGCTGCCAACCAGTGTTCCCAGTGGGGATAAACTGGGGACAGCCAAATCAGCCCCATTCCCCCTGTGGGCAACGCTAAGGTGAGAAGGAATTACTGTCATCCCCTAAATCGGGCTGCTTTTTAGCACAACACCGGGCTCCCTGGATTAAATTCAAGCTTAAGTTGCAACCTTTAGATTTAAGATCATAGAACTGGAAAAGACCTCTGAATCCAGTCTCCAACCACCACAAAAGAGCTAATAAAATCTCTTTCAAAAGCTCCTTTTCAAAAAAGTAAGGTTTTAAGCTGTTTTTTTTTTTTTTTCACCCCCGGCTTGTAGTAGAGGAAGGTTTCTGAAGACAGGGCTCAGCCCACTAGCATCCCTCTTCCCTTTTCCCCCACAGCTCTGCCGATGGCAGGAAAATAAGGATGCAGATGGCGTCCTCTCAAACCCTATTGCTGGGAAAACTCTTTGGGGAAATCTGGGAGCTTCGCTGCAAAGTTTTAGGGATAATTACACATAAGGAAAAAAAAAAAAGGCAAATATTCCGAAAGCTCCAAAAGCAGGTGGGAAAGGCAGATCCTGAGCTGGGGTAAGATGATCAACAGCTCTTGCTCAGAGGACAGATTGTGTCAGACAAAAGCTGTGTCAGGAGCCGAGGGTGAATAGTGTGAAGTAAATGCCCTCCTCCCCAGGTATGTCAGGGAAGAGGCACTGATAAACCTCTTCACCTCCAGTTTCTAGTTACTCTGGCAGAGGATTCAAAGCCTTGCTTAAATTGGCCAAATTTGTCAGTATTCAGATCCCATCTTCTCCTTTGAACATCTGAAACCTGCATGCCTGAAAGGAAAGGCACTCGGCGCAGGGATTAAAGCACTGTGGCAGTGGCTGTTGTGTTTCCTGGTGGCACTTTCCACCTTGGCTCCCTTGCAGGGCAGGCTTGCTCACACACTAACCTTGTGTTTTTCCAGGAGGGATGACTGCACTTTGTTGCTGAGCTTCATCCCTCTGGCCTGGCCTTTCCAGGTTGATGTTGTGGGTTGATGTCCTTGTCCTCTGCTGGTGGCATCTAAAGCAACCTGAGTTGTGGGCCACATGGTGCCAATATGGGTCCTTCTCACATCTGTACGAAGAACACCATCCCCAGCCCAAAGCAGCTTCCCTGCACCCAGCATTTGCTCTTTTTCTCTGTCTGCAAATGAAATGTGATTGCATGACTGCGACTGCTGCACCCTTGCTGGAATCTCAACAACTCTGCTAGTGTCTGGGCTCCCAAGGGAATAAACAGAGAGGGGAGAAAGAGCCAAAACACCGGGGGAAATAAGAGAGGAGACAGGGAGCTGCCAAGAAAGCCTCCCTCCTGCTTGTTCAGACAAAGGTTGTCTCCCAGCCAGAAGTGGCAGAAAAATGCTGCCCTATAAAAGCAGGCAGGGAGCAAGCAAAGCAAGAGATGCCACTCGCTGCTGGCTGGACATTGGTTTTGTGTGCCAGAGGAGCGGGCTGGCTCTGCCAGATGAGGCTCCCTTCAGCCGGTGTGCCAGGCACCAGGTGTGCACCACTGGGAGGATGCCTCGAGGTGAATGCTAGAAGGAAGGAGCAGTGAGATACACATCCCTGCCTTTTGAAAATGCTCCTGCTGGCATTAAAGCTGAGAGGGAGCTTTAATAAACAGCTCTTTTTTAAAAGTGTCTCTGTCCATCTTTTCTGGATTAAACTGCACTCCCTGTCCCCAAACTAAATGTTGAGTCGAATCAGGCACAACGTGTCCGCAGAAGCCCCGAATGGATCTTGAGGTTTGAAAACCCTCTGTTTGAAAATCCCATAAGGCTTGAAGCTCCTAAAGCAAAGCCCACCGGAGTTGCTGACATCCCTCTCCTTCCTGCAGGCTTTTGGCTCGCAGCTGAGCTGGGACACAGCCGAGCGCCTGCCGATAGCCCAGGTCTGGGAGAAGACAGGGTGGCTGAGCTGAGGAGACACAGCTGCAAGTCAGGAGACCCAGACGGAGCTACCAGCTCCACAGCTCTGGATGTGTTGTGTCCTTTCTCCATTTATTGCTGACAGCACGATAAAGTCTTGTGCGACATCAATCATCTTAAAACAATAAAACCCATAAAACAGACCAAACATCTTGCTTCCAAACACATCAACGTGAGTGACTTAGATCTGTATCGGCTATAAGTGCAGCTTTGCTGTGATAAAGTAGGCTCTGTCGGTCTGATACACTTAGCAACAGCGACTTTAATGGGCTGGAGGTTATTTTCCTGGACTGCCACACACAGCCACTGCTGAAGAAAATGGAGAGGACCTGGTGGGACACAGAAAGTACACAGATAATCCTCTGCAACTTTAAAACTGATTTAGTGCTAGCACATATGTAAGGCTCTTGGATGGTTTTAATTCAGAGAAGTTGCCCAGACGGTTGTGCTTAGGATGTCCAGAAGAAAGTTTTATGTGGGCAATTAAAACACAGAGACAACCCACCCCAACCAGCACAGCATCTCTGCTCTGGAAAGACTCAGTTAAATATTACTTCATCTTGGTGGCTATCAGCACCCCAACACCCGAACCCTTAACAAGGTCAACTCCAAGAGCCCAGTTTTCCTGCCAGATGTTATTTGACAAAGCCTTGAATATTTCCCATACCTTTTTTCTCTCTCTCTCTCTTTTTTTTTTTCTGCTCTTTTTTTTTATATATAATTTTGCTTGGGAACATAAAGTTCAGCTTCTGCAAATACTCCTGTCAATGACAAAATGGCAATGACAATGGCCTCAAAGCTTGTGTGTTCCTGCCAGTGAAGCCTGATGTACTGAGTATCGGTGAAAAGTGGATACAAAGGGTGTGATCGTAGCCCAGGCAAACTCATGAAGAAATCTCAGTCAATACCTATGACACTTTTATGGCATTCAGCCATCACCAGCCTCTTGGACCTCTTCCACTGGTGTCACAGCCAGTTAGTTGTGGGGACGGGGAGGATCTTCACTCTTCACACTGGAGTTATCAACACTTCACTGCTAAATTAGGATAACACAACTTTGCTCCAAGTGCTTTGCAGCTCCTAGCATAGCCTATAAACAGCCTAAAAGCGACCCTAAGCCCAAGATGCATTCTACAGTTGTCCTTGACTTGCTTTACCCCTGAAATATCAAAATACAGAGCAAATGCCAAACCCTCCCAATCATCAGATCCACAGACTCTTCTCTTACAGACCAAATGGCAAGCGGGGCATGTGCTACTCCATCCAGAGGTGACAGAAGACTTTTTGGAAAGACTTTGCATTAGTGCTTAAGAAATTTAAGAAATGCGGAAATATTTTCGCAGCTCAGGCACTGAGCCACTACCTGCCTTTCTCACAGACTCTACCTTTCCAAAATCATCTTGGGTTTGGGGAGTGCCTGGCACAGGGCAAAGAGCCTGAGCTCAGCCAGTTCCTCTGGGTGCTGCTAAAATACATGCCACTACTGACATTTGCTATCATCAGCACCAGTTTTAACTAAATCTTTGGATATTTCTACTTCATTGATAGGAGCTTTATTGCCTCTGAAAGAGAAAACCTGTTGTGGGTGAAGAACAGCCACGTTTTCCTCTGCCAGCTTCAATCACCTGAAATACCATCTCCAAAGAAACTTCTCCATCAGGATAGATGGCATTTACTTTCTCTAGTGAATGGGACGATAAAGCCAGTCTAAGCACACCGTAAAAATGAAATGGTCCATCAGGTACATCATGGCTAGCACACTGCCAGGGCACTTGGTTTGTTGAATCCACAAAGCTTTAGCAGGAAAGGTTCTTAAAACCCAGTCATCTTGTGATACTGCAAGACGTGGGGTTAAATCCCTAAAATGCGCTCCTCTGCCCTAGAATTTTAAACAGCCCTGACAGGGCACATGGCAGCAGTGCCCAACGAAGGATGCTGGTAGGAGCATGGTCCTGAGCCCAAGCACCTGAAGGCAGCTGGGAGGCACTGCCACTTTTTGGCATCATAACCTGAGCATTTTCCATGTCATCCATTGCTGACATTTCTCTTAATCCCTCCCACCTCACCGGGTGCTCTTGCTGACCTTCGATTCAGTCCCAAACCCACCAGAGCCTTTCTGCAGTCTCCTCTGCAGGACGTGATTAACTTGTGCTAGCAAAACCAAACACAAATGGCTTCAGTCTGACCTGATGTAGCTCTTCAGGGATCAGTCTGACTTGGCCAAAGAAAAGACAAATATTCGCTCCGCACACAAAACAAGACAAAGCTGCAAAAAGTTGTTCGACAGCTTTTTGTCATACAGAGGCACTTTCAGAGTTGTCAGGACATGAAAGAAAGCACTATTAAATAATATTTGACTTGAGTATTATGTCACATGAAGTAAACATCATCTGTTGCCCTGATGGCTTGCTTCGGGTTGGAAAACAACCGTCTCTGCCAAGGCACCCAGGCAACTTTCTAAAACAGGCTCTTGCCCAAGCGGAGTTTTTGCAGCTCCGCGCTGCAGCCGAGCTGGTCGCAGAGCTCAGCACCAGCCCCACGCCTGGGGGCATGTGAGCAGCCCCGTGTCCCTCCAGCCAGATGAGCAGAGCCGCATCCTGCTCTGGCCCCGTTTCCTGGCTTGCACCCTCCCTAGGAAGAGCTGCGGTCATCCTTCCTCCACCTTCCCTTCCCAGCCTCAGCCAGGCAAAACCTCCCACTGTCTGCACCGAGGGCTCATCACCAACATGGGCAAGGGGTCTTCTGTATTTCTTCATGGGTGAGGGGATGTGAGCCTGGTTTCCAGCAATGGGACAAGCCCAGATAGAGACCGCAGGCCTACGGCTGTGGGAAACCCAGCACCGAGTGGGCAGAGCCACAAGGAGAGATAGAGGGAGGTGTGCAGAGATTTTGGCTGGGGCAAGGGTTGGGTTTATTCAATGTTAGTGGATCCAAAAATCCATTCTGGAAACAACATTGCTTAACGAATAAAAAAGATGTAGGGGGAAGGGTCAAAACCAGCAGGTGGCATTTTGCTTGGAGGAGAAATTCAAACTGATGCATCAGGGAGGAATCAATGCCAGCCTGGAAAATAACCCCCAGGACAAATTGCTGCTGTAAAGAGCAGGCTGGGGCATGCAAGCACCAGAAGAGGTTTTTATCTCCCCTGAGGACAGCTCCATCCAGGAGGCACCGGGAGGTGCAGAAGGTGGCCACCAGCCCCTGGGGGGCTCTTTCCCCTCTGCAGTGCTGGGAGGAGATGTGTCAGGATGCAGCGATGGTCCGTGTGGCTACATGGGCAAGCCCTGGAGCAGATCAGCTCCTAGCCGGTACTGGTGAGCACCACAGGCACCCCAGGGAAAGACAAAACTTTGCAAATAATGACATCTCCTTCAGTTTAGGACGTACGAAGAATGACTGGAAAAATCAGTTTTCTTGGGAAAACTCCAGGCAAGTGCTGCTGAAGTGACTCCACCACGCAGAGGTTTTGCACGCAGACTCACCCCTGTGTGGACAAGGGGCGGTGTTGGGACAAGCACAGCTCCCCCCCGGGATGATCCCCGCACCCCAGGAAATTCCCTCTGGCCAGGGAAGCTGTCAAAGAGTCTGAGCCGAGCCCAAGACAATGGGGTTGGCTGGGGAATTGCTGTGATTTTTACAGCGCTAAATTTGATAAATTACCAAGATTTATTCTGTTTGTTTTTTTAAGGAAAACACTTTATGAAACCCCAAAATATTTTGCTGACAAATATAAAAAAGCCACCTACGGAAGGCTTTGTTAGTCACCACACAGACAAATGTTACAAAGCACAGTGTTTAAACAGGGATTGGAGCCACGGACATTAAACACCAAGAGGCAGCAAAACCTCCAGCATGGGAAGTCCAAGAGCCACTGATTGCCAGCAGTCAAAAAGCTGCCGAGGGTGGTATCAATGCCTTGTCCTTAGACATTTTCTCTTGGCATCTGTTCCATGGTCCCAAACATGAGGCAAGGCTAAACTTTGGTCTGACCCAGGGGAACGGCCCTAATGTACATGTAAGCACCTGCAAGGTGCAAACATCTCCTGGAGATACAGGGGCTTTTGCCTTTGGATGAAGTACAAGGGCCCGGTTGTGGTTTACAAATAAATGCTTAAAAGATAAATGCTTGAAGTTTTCATAGGAAAAGATATTCTTGCAGGAAGTGAAGGAAAAGCAAATGTGAGCTTATCAGGACCAAGGCAGAATAAACCCGAATTCACAGCCAAAAAAACCTAAATTCATTGCCATAAAAGATAAAAACTGGATGAGTAATGAGAGCAGAGCTCTGCCACAGCAGGAGGAAAGCTGGATGAGGTCTTTTCACCCAGCAAATCTCTTCTACAGGAGGAAAAAGGAGAAAACATAAGAAATACAATTATCCTTCAACTGCTTAGCCAATTTTCTCTTGGTGTCCCGAGTAATAAGCGCAATTTAACACTTTGGGAATACAAAGGGAGAATTGTGTAGGGGACCTGACAAACACGTGACGGACACCAGTAATGGAAATCCAAGGCTTCCCGGCGAGGCAGACGTGCTGAGGGAAGGGGCCGTGCTGCTAGGGATGGGGGGAGAGGGAAAACAGAAGGACAAGCAGAGGAAGTCATCAGTAAAGCGAGGGAATAAGAGCAAGAAAAAAGCATCCCTTAAATGGGGCCTTGCTGCTCTCCTTGGGGCGTTTGGGCTTCTCGCTGTCCTGCTGTGGGGGCAGCAGGGCAGCAGCCGAGGGTTTTTAGGAAATGCTGGTTCTAGGGGAGGTGAGGAGAAGCGAGTGGCTTCACCCCATTCATCTGTTTGCACAGCCCCCTCTGCAAGCTGAACGATTTCCCCGGGTTTATTTTACATAGCAGTTCTCAGTGGTCGCAGTTGTCAGCCACTTTCCATCACAGGACACTGGTTTTTCAGTTGCTGTTGCCAAAATTCAGCCAGCGGGGCTGAAATTTTCCAAGCGAGCATCTGCCTCTGTCTACATTTTGGGGGGAAATCATTTGAAATACATCGGGTGTTTCACAGGATGAGCTCATGGAAAACAGGGTTGTTTTGTCTATGCTAAAGAGAAAAAAGAAATGAATCCTTGCTGTTCTGCACAGAAACACCAGCGTTTCCATACAATAGGCTGCAAGCCGAAGCTTTGCCAAAGGAGAGGGGTGTCTGCAAGTTCAGAGCCACGAGAAGAAAGGCATCGCTGCTGGGGAAGCCAAGTGGGGGCCGGGAGGTTTCACACATGGCTGCAAACAGAGCTCTGCCACTGGCCAGACCCGCGCTGGGACAAGCCCAGCGCCCACCCGCCATCACCAAAATCTTGCTGGATGGAGCAATCGCACGTGGCTGCCAGTGTGCCCACCACATGCACGGCTCCAGGGCTCTCCCTTCGATGCCTGGCCCGAGCACAGGCTTTTATTTTTCAGGGCAAGCACGACGTGGTCATGGCTGGAGAGCGCTGCAGAGGTATTCTGCGGCCGGCCCACTCGAGGCGCAGCTGTGATTACCTCACTCATTAATTGGTGGCACAGACGAGTATCCCATAACTCAAGACCGAGAGAGATTTCTAGTGCTTTGACACTAAAGATTAAACAGAAATAAACACACGAGTATCAGTAAAAGGGACTGCAAAGTACCAGAAGGGGTAAGTGGTTAGGAGCAGATAAAAATCAGTTATGTTAGCTTATAACAAGGATTTAACTGGAAGGAGGAGGAGGGGATATAGAGAACATGACAAATTGACAACTTCTGCACTGTTTATGAATAAAGGATGTGTCTGAATGAACAAAGAACACCTTTAGAAAGGGGAGGTGTGGGTAGGAGCCTACTCGTGTGTAGTCCATTAGACTGAGCGTGCTGCGTTTGAGACCTGCCTGTCCTGAGAAATGATTCAGAGGTGCCTCATAGCAGCACGCGGCGTTAAGCCCAGTTAGTTAATACCTCATTGCCCAAAGCACTCTGCAAGAGACGACGACGTCTCCGCTAGACGCAGTAGCTGCCTCTGAGGCACACATGTATCAGTAATGAAATCCTACTGCTTTCAAAATGTTTAAAAGTTAGAAGTACACAGAAAAGGCCCATAAACAAGGACAGTAGCATTAGATACATTCTTCTGAATCTTTATAGCCTGTCTGGGAATAGTTTTATACAGTCTGCCATGTGCTCCAAAAGGGATGAAATATTATGAAGAGCAATGCCAAAACCTAATTTTTTTCATTGGGACCCCGAAAGCCAAGGCACAGGGGACAAATCTCAGTCCCTGGGACCATTACAATGCTGCCCTGGTGCCTGTGGCCAGCAGGGTTTGCTAACCCTAGGTACCCCACCAGCTCTGCCTTTTCATGATCAGGACTTTCAGATGTAAATTGAAGACGCCACACCATTGTTTCAGTAACAGAGCCAAGAAAATCATAGTATTTAAGTCAATGAGTAACTGAATAAAATAACTTAAACATACCTATTCACCTTGAAGCAAAAGGAAAGTTTCAGAAAAACACCCGCCTCTCCTCCCTCCCCTTTGAAAAACTTCATTTTAAGTCTTCAGCCCATAATGTGATTTTTCTTGATTTGAAACAAAATAGCCTACTTCACATTTGGGTTACTAAGACTTCTTTTTAAAAAACTTTCCTCTTTGGGGGATTCCCTTCTATTGCTGTCCCAAAATCACTCAAATTTGAAAGATGACAAAATGAAGCATGATGATTTTTAGAAATCTTTAGTAGAAAAATTAAAGGTTTGACAATTCCAGTCTCATTTGACAGGAGCTCCAGAACTTATTTTGAAAATAAACGTGTCTTTTCCTTTAACAATTCACCTACCCCTTTGCAGTGCATTATATGTAGTGTGACAATAATTGAACTCAGAAAAGTGCTGAGGCATCAGTGTGGGCAGACTCCAGGTCTATCTCGTGTCTGCAGGACAACATCTCCCTGCTGAAGGACATTGCTGGCATGGGAGAAACCACAATGGTGCCTTGGATGACCACCAGCTTTGGCGTCCTGCAGCCTCTTGCCCTAGTCAAGAGAGAGGGAGGTTACCTATAAGAAGCACATGCTTACAAAACTCTCCAAGGTTATACAAAAAAAGGTAAACATTCATAAACTCGAGAAATTTCACTGTACAAATCAGGAACATTCACATAGCTGAACTTCTGAAAATGAAAAAAACAAATGCCAAGAAGTATCTGTTTAATAGGAAAGAGCTCCATTACTTGCATTACCAATGGCTCCAAATCCTAAAGAGCTCAGAAAGGGGCTGGAGAGAGGACGGATGAAACCCTGAGCTATTTTTAAAGGCTATTTTAAAAATAAGGCCAGCCCATGGAAAAAAATTGGGAACAGCTTTCATAAAAAAGGTTTTGTTCTATCTGTTCAAGTGAAGATATTTATGGTGTCTGCTGTGTCATTCCAGATTTGTCACGGGCCATTGAGTATCCACCTGGATATTGCATCATTTAACTACTGGAATGCGTAAGCATTTCTGCCGCTAGTGAAAGAGCAACTATTAGCTGTATGGGGCGTAAGTGCTCTGCTATACTTTAACAAATAAATCAGAAAGTGAAGCAGATAATACAACTGTGTTCAGTTGTGGTAGACTGACAGTTCTGTGTATTTATTTTTTTTAACCAATCATGACAAGAATGTGAGTAAGGGCTGTATATATTATTTCTGGCCTTCCCTTGAGTTTGTTAATCTTCGCCGGGTGTCAGCAGCATTTTGGAGAGCCATCTGAGGGGTCCCTTCTCAAGCCAGATGCTGTGCAAATAGCGTTAGAAGGCAGTCTCTGCCCTGGCAGCCTCACATGTGGGCAGATGCATGGTATGGACTAGAAAATATATATATATAATTTGCTTTGAAAACGTGCTCCAAGCTCTACGTGTCTGGAGGTGGAAAGTCATTGCTTTGCCAAGACAGCTCCGACCTGTTGAGATCTGGAACAGGATTCTGAAACTGGGTCTCAAGTTCTGCTTTTGTGCATGAGGCATCCACACAAAACCCAACCTTTCTGACAACCGCAGTGCCTCGGGGATGCAGAACACCTTTTGTGGTGCTTTTCAGACTCACCTCTTGCACTGGCAGATGAAAATCAAACTTTTGGTGACACAAAGCAGTGAAACATACATATCACCAAGAGAAGGCACTCAAAGTATCTCATGACTTTGGTCCCAACGATGGTCCAGGCTTATCCAAGATAAAAAATATTTCATTTCCTCATAGTGAACCAATGGGTTCAAGGTGATGCTGCAGCTGTAAAGCAGTTGGGTGTTGGCACGTGGTTTACAAATTAAATAGACAGGGACAGTGCTGGAGGGGAGCATTTTCTGAATTGAGGGGTGTTAAAATAGTTTTATTTCATTCCAGTCCTCCGTGAGGATGGTGGGAAGAAACCTAAATCCTCTCCAAAATCGAACTGCAGCTTTAGAGTATCATCAGGAAAATTAAGGGGTTCTGGGAGTGGGGGGATCGGCCAGGCTGGGGGGAGCCAGGCATGGGGCCCCAGCAGCACCACGGCCTTTGGCCACGAGCACGTCATCCCACAGCATCCCCGGGGGCTGCAGATATTGGGAGTGTGTCAAAAAGGTCAGGAAATCTGGCAGGTCTGTGCACAAATGACATCAGCTTTGGAAGGGCTTCGTAGCAACCACGATCCTGCTGGGGGGGAAGCAAACGTCTGCAGATCAGCAGTGGCGGGGGAAGGAGAAACTCTTTCTGCAGGAGGGCTTCTGGCTGCTCGACAAGTCACCCAGCTCTGCTGGCCACCCACGTAATCCCCCTGGTTGGGATGCAAGTTGCCAAGGTGCAAGGTGGTGCCAGGTAGGAGTTTTGTCCTTCCCGAGGCCTTTCTGTAAACCACACAAGTGTGAAAAACCTCTTACTGTACTGAACCACATGAATAGAAAGCCTCCATCCTGGGCAAATGTATTTCAAATAAGCCCATCCTCAAGACATGCTCCAGGTTTAGAAGAAAGCAAGACCTGTGAGGTCAGCTCTGCAGTGCTCATTTTTGGACAGAGGGAAATTCTTTTCCTTGGCATTTCCCACCCCGTTTTGCCTCAGCTACAGACACGAGGGAAGCAAAATACACAGGGCAGTGGTAGGGAGAGGGGAGGAGAGGAAAGGACAGGACAGGACAGGACAGGAGAGGCAGGGTTTGTTGGGGTTGGTGTTAGGATGCCACGATGCTCTGGAGAACCTCTCCAGTGGCACCAGTGCAAAACCTGCAGCTCCATTGGAGAACGGAGCACCGATGTCCTCCAACAGGTATTGCAGCGCACAGGCAGGGAAAGCCTCAGTAAAATGAGTGATCAGTCTGACAACGCAAGGCAAAGAGCAGGCAAACAAATAATGTCACAGAAAAGAGAAAAGTGATGTTTCCAAAAATCCCATCTAAGCAACACTATCGTTTTGCTACCGCTTTGCCCTCATACAGTATTACCTCACCTTGTCCAGCTACCATTAAAGCCCAGGGGGTACTTAAAATTGGTTATTCTTTTAGTCTGAATACAACAAGACTGCAGAGCTAATCATTACAGAGGAAGAGGGAGGTGGAAGTGGGGACGTTGGCAATGGGACCCTTTGTCAAACAACCTGTCTCGATAGCTAAACTTCAGCACACAGCAACAGGTAAAAGCCAGGCTGATATTTGCATTCCTTCTTTCCCAGAGCAAGATCTGACTAGTAACAGCTGCCTACTTTACGGCTGTCTCTTTTTATTACTTTATCCCCCACCCACTCACCCCCCAAAATAGGGGAGAAAAAAGAATGGCTAAAATTTACGGCTAGAAGAAACCGATTACTGTTGGCAAGTCAACTGAAGGGATCAATTGTTCCATACGGCAAAAGCCAAAGAACTCAGGGCTCTATTCACAAGAAAAGACTGATGTGCTAAAGGGCATGGAAATGCCACTTTTATTGTGTGGCGGAGAATTTTCACATTTGAATCCAAATTCCATCAGAAAGCGTGGTATGCAAGAGACCCAGCTCTGAGGGCTGGCCAGACGGCATGTGCAAGCAGAGTGCACGGGGAAAGCATAATACCCTAAGCACAAAGGTTCTGTGTTCGTGTCCTCCCGGCACAATGTTGGGCTTTCACAGGCAGGGAATTATGTGCGAAATGTCTGGAAGTCAGCACCAAACGTGCTCTGAAACAGGCAAAGCCAGAACAATGTTCTCCCCTTCCCTGCCTGAGCACGGGGCGCTGGTCCCATTGCTGGTGGTGGTGCGGGAAGGCTTGGTGAAACCATGAGGATCCTTGCTTAAGGGTGGGAAAATGAAAACCTCATGTTTCTGGAGGAACAATGAGGGGCAGGCAGAGCGTGCAGATGAGATAGGGGATGTGGGGCAGAGCGAGCGCGGTTATGGCAAGTCGGGAGGAGTCACCAGAGGTAGGACTCAAGGAAATATGAGACCCTTGGCTCGAGGACAGACATGCAAAATGTTTATGTGTTTGTACAGTGGGGCATGTTGATAGAGCTGTTAAGCACAGTGGATCTGAAGAAGCCAATTCAAGCCTTATTTTTGGACATGCATCAAAGGCGTCTCCCGATGGGGAAGCGGAGGGCTGGAGGCAGCAGCACCAGCGCACCTCCGCCATCCCAACCCTAAAAATAGGGGTGCCGCTCTGAAATCTGGGAAAGATGACTCCTGCTCAACACTGGGGACAGCTGCTGATCACTGGAAGGTTCGGTGCTTTCAGATGGACAGCTGGGCTGCAGCACAGAGCCAGACAGGAATTTTGCTTCGCAGTTTTTCAAGCAGAATATGGGAATTGGGCCCAAATTTAATAAACTTTCAGTGACAGCTAGGTACCTCACTCCCCAAAAGGCCTTGGAAATCACAGCCCTTGCTCAGTTAAGATTAAAAAAAAAAAAAAAAAAAAAAAAAATCAGAACAGCCAAGTACAAATTCTTCTAAAGCTGACTCCAGCGTCGAGGTTCCCTGGGTTTTGTTTTGGGATGCTCTATCTGCGGGCATCTGAAGCTCAGGACACACAAATATTTATGCACTTAGAGGCTTGTGGCAAAATCCAGGCAAAGCTTTACAAACCGAAGTGGTGCAAAAAATGGATTTGGGAGTGAGTTGGACCTGCACTAGTGCCGAACCAAGGGCAGAGCAGCTCCCATCTGGGCGTCGCGCTGCGGCAGGCGCAGGATTGACGCCGCTGGCTGGCTGACAGCACAGATGTCCCACAGCTTAGCGTGTGACTAATTTTAACAAGCTGCTCGCACGGTTACAAAAGGCAGATCTGTTGGCATTTTTACTTTCAACCACCTGGCCTCGGCAAACATTCCCTGCAAATAGCACATATGTCATCAGGCTGGGCCGGGGAGGCATGCGAGGCGGGGAGGAGCTGAGGCAGGAGGACGGATGCAGGGGCTGGAGGAGGTCATGGCCAGCCTGTCCCCCACCAAAGAGCACAGCAGCAGCAAATGGCCTGCAAGAAGTTGATGGCCATGGGAAGAGGTGAAACTTTTATAAGATAACTGATGCAGCCTTACAAGGGCTCCTCTCCCCATTGGGTCCCCTCTAGTTCATCCCTATTAAATGCCAAAACAAGACAGAGCTCAATAGAGAGAAACCCCACAAGGAGAGACAGGTTTGACCCTTTGAAAGAGAATACGTTGAACAGTTTTCATTAAAGGTTTTCGTTCAAAATAGCTGCCTCTGTGTTAAAGCCAGCAGGGGAGTACACACCTAGCAAGGAGTGGGGTAATCCTAGACCCACTCTGACACTCAGTCTGGATACCAACAAAGTGCTGCTCAGTGCCCTAATTTCTCTTTTTCTATGAGATCCAGAGCTCAAGCGCTCTGAGGGACCTAAACCTGCAGCGATGACTTCCACAGCCCCCCTTTCCTCACCCCACAGTAACATCCACCCCCAGAATTTAGGGCGGAAGGACCTGCGTGAATTAGCGTTAGAAGTGAAGATAAGCCAATTCAAGCATCGTGATTAACTGCGAAGATAAGCAGGAGCTGAAGGAGCTGCTAACAGTCTCTGTCCCTTGACATCTTCACTTGTAGGCCATTTTGGAGCAAGAGTTACCGGGCTCATTGCCAGGGAGGCTGGGTAAATCCCATGATTCATGAAATGCAAAGTTCCAGTTGTTGATCTTGTGATACCCTCTGCCCTTTAGAGTAATCCAGTCATTCACACAAGTTTCTTCTGATTTCCTGGAGCCTGGCACAATGAAGGGAGCTCAAGTGCAAGAGGATACAAGAGAATAATGTCAGAGCAGTGGGGCCATGCCAGGACTTGACTAATTCACAGCTCTCTTTTTGCAAATAGGGATGGTAAGGGACTGCTGAAAAGCTGGTCTTTGATCATGAATGGGAGGACACCAAGTGGTGCAGAAACTATCACAATGAAATCACGTTTTCTGGCCTTTAGGGATGAAAATGGTTCTTCTCTCTGCATTTAGAAGGAACTTACTTCATGTTAGGCAAGGAGGGGTGGAGAAGTGGGACAGCCCTGGACGTCTGTAGACCCTTTTTCCTGCTAAAACCTACCCTGGCTCGCAAATTTGCATGTTTTCAGGAAATGCTAGAACAATTTTCAAACTTCATAATAAACCAAAAAGTAAAACAAATAAATAACAATCCAAGAGCTTATGTGTCAGATCAGCTGAAATGCTGGATAAATGCTGGATCTCTCCTCCCCAGAAAGTGGTTCATATTTTTACTGCAACATTACCAGAACGGGCCCCCACTGACCTGTTACATAAAGCTCATAGTCAAAACCAGACCGCTGCAAAATCCTGCACGCAGCCTCAGTCCCTAAAAGGGTCAATCAGGACTTCCAATAGTTTGTAAAATGCACACTTTCAGCTGCCTACACAACACACAAGCTCTTCACAGCTTGCTTTAAATTAGTCGTGGGACAGCAGAGAGGAATGAGAAGGATTTTAAAAGACGGAGATTTAGGAACAAATGATAATTTATGTCTTCCAGAAAATGCAAGTCAAACCTTGCCTATTCTGGCCCTTCAGCACTGCTGATGGGAACAGGATATGTGTTTAGCATATCTCCAAGGTATTCTCATATGAACATGACAACCGGGTGCCTACTGCGAGGACAGCTATAACAAATCACCCGCATTCTTTTCAAGCCAACGCTGCAATTGTTCTTCTCGCTGGATCATCTGGCTTCAGTGTGGGCTCCCTTCAATTTCTAACACGGAAAGTATTTCCAATAGTTGACAGATGTCTTTCCTCGCTTTACACTCCTTTCTTACCCACTTCAGTGTTAGCATTACAGGAAATACCGAGTTAATTGGAAAGATTAGGGAAGGTCTCCTACAGCTATCGGGAGAGAAAGTGGGAGCAGACAGAAGGCAGTAAAGGGAGAATAATTCCTTTAACATTTTATTTTACTATTAAACTTGAAATATGAATAGCCAGAGGAAGGAAGGACTCTAAAATTATCTTGGATGTTTGTAATCACTCAGCACAAGGTAAAGTGATCTCTCTCATACAGGGAAATTAATTTTAAACCAATGGTTTAATTCCTTGCCCAATTATAGAAGACATTTTCCAAGAAGCAAACATTTGTAAACAGTTACTAGAAATACGATTCGATCATGCTGTGCAACACTACAATGTACAGCTCATTGGTCCCACACAGCCCCCAGGTTTTTTGCCTATTAATTTATCTTTTATGGAAGATGCAATACTCATTCCTAACAGGGAAAAAAGGTCACAAAAAGCAATACACAAAAACTTTTGGAGTTTGCAGATAAAGAAAACCTCTATAGCAACTGTCTCTAATGTGCTCACTGGATCTGGAAGGAGACATAGTTGACATTAAATTTTCTAAAGGATAAGAGAGCCAGGAGCGGGATCCAGGTTTTCACCTCCATCTCCCCACCCCTCTCACCATTTCATAGGCAAAGTGAATATCTTCACACCTGTTGTAGTATGATCTGGAGTCTGATCTGCTGCAATCAAGTGTGAATTGTCAGTGGTTCCAAAGAGTTTTCTTCCCAAAAGAACACAAAAAACACCCTGTCCTAATTGTTTTCCTAAATGTACTGGGTTCCATCCAAGCTCTTCGAACAGCAGGAGAGTACAACCATAATGGAGATAAGCATCACTAAATTAAATATGTTACCACTTTTGTAGTGCTGCTCTTGCGGTAACACAGGCACTGCTCTCCTCAAAAAAAGAGATTTGTAATTGGGGGGAAGAGAGGGAAAAATGGACACCTCTATGCTGCAGAGCCCAGCTGCAAAATCCCTGCATGAAGAAATCATACTAAAGAGAAAAGCTTTCTGTAAGAGATGCAGAACTCAGCTCCTTAGGTCCAGTGTGAGAGGATGATTAGTCTGGAGCATTGATGTATAAGCAGATTATAAATTAAAAGCTTTTTTTTTTTTCCTGTTTAAACCTAAATGGGGAAGCAGAGACAGTTAGCAAAGACACGGTAATTCGAGGAACAAGCTGGTGACAGTAACTGCAGGGCTCTACAGTGTCCTGGCAGGAAATTGCTTCATTAAGGTGCAGGTCTCGGAGCTGTTACCACCATTACAGCTGGTGGGGATAATTTGGCATAATTTTCTAGATCAGTATTATTTGTGTCATGCCAGTCAGCATTTATCCTGCAGGTCAAAACTCAGCACTCATTTAAAAGACATTTCAAAGCATTACCTGCTCAGGCATCTGGAAGTGCTTAGGCACGTGAATCTGTTTGCTATTTATGCTGCTTAACTGTTCCCATGTTGGAGTGTGGTGGAAAGTTGGGTGATAGCAAAGAGAAGAGGAAAGTGCAAGATCCAGCACCTTTTCCAAGGCAATAATATATTAAAAATCCCCTGGCAGCTGTTTGCTCTTTGGTTTCTCCTTAAATCACATCTTGAACATCCTGAGGAGCAAGGGAAGGAAAATGAAGAGTAGCCATGATTTCAGGCAAGGAGGTAACATCAGGATGAAGGCTGGAGACCAGGATCATCCAGAAGGGAACCTGCCAGGAACAAAACCTTAACGAAGGATGCTTCAGGCAAGGACACTGAGTGCATGAGATCCAGAGAGGAAAGATCTTCAGGTAGGAGCTACGAAGTCTGAAGAAGACCCAAGAGAGTTGCCATGGAGGGCTGCAAGAACGCATCTTTCATGCTACTGAACTCCTTCAAGGAGGGCAGCACAGGGATGAGCAGGGCTGTGCCACCCTGTTGGGGGACGCTCCATCCCTGGAGGACACAGGACCAGGGGGAGTTCAGAGGCACTGCTCAAATACTGAGGAAAGGAAAGTATTTCCTTCTGAAGGGCTGGTACAGGTTACCTTAAAAGAAGGCAAAAAGGAGGAGACAAAGGAATCCATTCTCTATTATCTAAGAATAAAGCTGATGAGAAGTTTCTCTTTTCCTTCTCCCATGACTCCAGAATGACCAGAGCAAGGCCATTCCTGTGAACAGCAAAAGGCACAGCCTCATGCAACCTTGTCTTCGAGATGCGGAGGCTACCACTGTAAGATGGCACTGAAAATGAAGCCCCCCACTAGCCTCAGGAGGCAACTGAATGCATGTGAATACCCGGAACTAACTGTAGAGCCTTAGAGATGCTGTGCAGGGTTCTTCCTAAAGCAACGACTTGGTGCCTTTATCTAAGGCAGCTCTCTTTGGGGGAAAGTGCAATGTGCTGGAGAAAAAACATCAGATTTCCTTCCCGGCCCACGACCATCCCAGCAGCAGGCCGGGCAGCACCGTGCTTTATCCCTGCCCCAGTGACACGCAGCAGCCCGAGGACTGGCACCTGCCCGCTCCCACAGCCAGAAAATTCCTGATCCAGCAGCAAGAAAACAAACAAATACAACAACGACTTGCCCTGACAGCAGCTTGGGGCAGGAGTCCCGGCTTGTCTGAAGTATCAATAACTTGTTCTTTGAAAGAGCGTGAGGTTTATCTGCTCCGAGAAACGCCCACGCAAAGATTCAGGGAGCATGTTTCTCCTTGGCTTTGGAGCTTTTAAAGACTTTCCCCCAACACCATCCCTCGGCATGCAGCCCGCGGCAGTGGTCCCTGCCAGCCTGCACTGTCCTGCAGGCCACAGCATCCCCAGGTGCCCACCATCCCACCCCAAAACCATTTTCCAGCCTGTGAATGGATGCAAGGTGCAGCCACAGCTGAGGAAATCCTGCAGCAGCCTGAGCTCCACATCGTGACACCAGGACCCACAAATCTGCAGAGCACAGCCCCATCCCAGACCCTTCTCATCAGCATCACAATACCAGGACTCTCTTCCAAGAGAAGCAGAGCCACTGCAGATCCCACCAAGATGTGTTTTTGTTCTAATGAGTCTAAAAAAAAAAAAAAAAAAAGATTTTCATCCATAACCACGCATTAACATAATTCAGATTTCTATTATGAAGGCCTCTTTTCCTGTTTTACTCCCCTCGAGCACTTCACAGGATAGTCACTCACCTCCCCAGACCTCCCTTGTCTTACAGATGCAAAAATCAGATGTGTAAGAACCACAGACATTGCAGTAGCAAATTTTATCACACCCACCCTGCTACATCAGCAGGGCATGGCACAGCCCCCAGCAGGACGGGCATCACCCACCAGATGGGCCTGCCCCCACAAAACTATCAAATACTTCTGTGCCACTGCCTGGACCAGATCTCCACGATAAGCACCCTCCATCTCCTCCTTGCCCTGTCCTCCCACCCCTTCACACACAAACACCAAAATTTCAGGCTTTGTTTTGCCACTTTTTCACTATTTTTCTTCACCAGCTAAGTTCTTTTGCTGTTGGTCTGCCAAGGCAACATAGAAATCTCATTTTTCCTTTGAATCCCACCTCACAATTATCAGTTATCTAACTCTTCTGCAAGAGAAAAGAGTGCCCTTTGGTCTTTAAATCAGCTCAGGTTTGTGACCTGGCTTTAAATACATTCAGCTGAAAACCATTAGCAGTTATTCAATTGCCTTTGCTGTAAAATGGCTTAAATTACTCAACTTCAGCCCACTATTTGAAGAAAAATATCAATTAAACCTTCAGGTCGAGAGAACTTCCATTTATATGTTCGGGGCACTTAGCTGTATTTCGGTTCTTTGTGCTTGCCACTGGCATCAAGCAGAGGCCTTATTCCAGTCACAGCTTTCCTGGGACAGCCACATCCTGTGGCCAGCATCGCGTGTAACCCCACACACAAATCTTCAGCTGAGGACCGTGCTGAGGGCCTTTTCTCAGGGCAGGCTTTCTCCTCTCCTCATGCAGTAGTTGGGTGCCTGAAGGAGCAGGGTCAGGCACCCAAAACGGCCGGGCTGCGTGATGTACCAGCCACATGGCTAGTCCGTGCCAGCCCTTCCCCACCACAGGGGTGGAAACGCGCCATCAGTCCTCGTCCTTCAGCCCTTATTTCCTCAGTCACAGCTTTCTGCATGCTTCCATCCTCCCTGCTGCCCTTCGGCAGGCTTGTTTTCCCTCCCTTCTGCTCTGAATTTGTCTCTTCTTTGGGGCCTGGGATGTCAAAATGCTCAGGTCCTGGCCATTAAATCATCTGGCCGTACAGCACGGCCCTCTGGCACCAGTCGGGTGGCTGCTATCTTCACACAGTCTGATTTCAGGACCTGAGAATCCCTGCGCTGCGTTCCGCCTCTATATTCCATAGGAACAGATATCAAAATTTGCCAAAAGAGGGAGCATTCCCTAAGCACGTGGAGGCAGGCAGGCCGTCCCGATGGAGCACCGCTCCTGCCTGCTCCAGCCCAAAGCCTGTTCATTTCTGCCACGGGGGAGCTGACAAAAGCCCACGGCCAGACCCACCCTGGTGGCATTGCAGGCTGTTAATGCTGCAAGGCACCACGGCGCAGCCCTGCTCACAAACAAAAAAAAAAAGGAGCCGTCTGCCAGCCCAGGGCATCCCAGGGCCCGCAGGACGGTGCTGGAGATGCCCAGGTGCAAGCTCACCTGCGGGGCCAGCTGGGGCTGGGCACCAAGGCTTGGGGCAGCCAGGAGGCAGCAGCGGCTGGGGATGGGGCAGGAGACAGCTCCTTACATGTGTTTTTTGGCCACAAGCACCTTCTTTTGAAAAGTTGCTCTGAAAGTGCACTGCTTTGAGAGTAACTTTCCTCTGGATCCTTCCTCAGTGCAGTCTGAAGGCAGAAACGGTCGGTACCCCGACACAGCCCTGCTGCTAAAGCTCCTCTGAAGCGGCACCAGCGCGATGCCAGCTGCTGATGCCACGGGTGATGCCACCGCAGAGGAACGCTTGGCTCACAGCTCCGAGCCAGCTTCAGATGTGGCTTCCAGGCGGCTCTGATGGAAAGACGTGAGACGTTCGGAAAGGGGGAATGGAAGCCTGCAAGGCGCGAGCCTCCCCCACCGCCTGCCAACTCCTTCCACACTATTTTCTTAACAGCACTTTCTGGGCCTGAAAGTCCCTGCTGCAGAGGAGGCCAGCATGAGATCCCGGCACCACAGTGGTGGTTTGGCAGCTTTATGACGTTTTACATCACTTTTGCAAAGAACACCATAGCTATAAAATTTGTAGTTTTCCTAAACCCCCAGAATCCATTTAATCAAAACAGGCAGGCGGCCGCACCAGGGCATTATGCAAGTGCATGGCTGCTTCTCCTTTGGCTGCTGGAGGAGGAATTTGCTGACAAGTCAAGATTAAATTTTCAGTTCCTTCTGCTCTCCCCAGTCATTATGTGCTGTTAAGAAGAAATTTCAAGTTAATTAATTCAATCTCAGGAGATGAAAATGCATGCAGGACTTCTCTAACAGGGTACAGCTACAGAGGGAGATGCTGAATGTTTACTGCTAGGCAGAAAACAGTTCGTGCTCTTCAAAACTCCCCGCTCATCTTCCACTGTAAGACACGGGGTATTATATGGGATAGACTCGTTGGAAATCATTGCAGTTGAAATTAATTTTTCAGCCCCGAAAAGGAATTGCACCACCAAAACTCTTGATTTGTGTGCTACTTTTTGTAGTGCTTTTTGTTTTCTTCCTAGGAACTGCTAATGCTCACGGCCCATAGCTTGGCACCAGCACAAGGAGATGTGCCTCGCCTCCTTCCGAGACAGAGACTGGTAGGTAGGTGATGCAGCCCTATAAAACACAATTAACCTTTTCCTTAAACAACATCCCCCAAAGCAAAAACCAGGCTGCGTTTAAAGGAATGGGACTGCTTTATGTTAACCGCCCGTTTCAAACCTTAAAATAAAATATTTGTGCTTGCATAAATAGTTGGAAAGGTAAAAGTGTCATAACACTGGGTGTTTGTTATTAGAGCCGGAGCTTGCCTCCTGCCTGCAGCAGAATGTCATAACAAAGCCCGCACTGGGCTCGCTGCGTTTACTCCTTGCTGCAGTGTTTAAAAGTCACAGACAAGCCTGGGCCACAAACAGATTGCACGATAGCTTGCAAAGGCTCCTGTCAAAGCAGAGCTTATTTTAGCACATCGCGGACCCAGCATCATCTCAGGTGCTGTGAAGCTTGTGATTTTCCCCAAATCCTACCCCAAAACACCACCCTGGACAGAAAGCTGCCCGTGAGTCCTCCGCAGAGCAGCACGCTCCCAAATCCGCTTTTTGCAGAGAGCATCTTCTACAGCGCGAGCTGAGCCAGGCTTTCTAACCCGCCTGAGCCCAGGGGAGGCTGGAGGGAGGCTTTTATCACACTTGGCGGAGGCGAGCAGCTTCCCAGCTGCTCGCGGTGCTGGAGGAGCCAGGGCTGAGAGCGGGGCCCACCTGCTGCAGCGGGGCGGCTTGGCGGCGGTTCAGCGCCGAGCCGATCGATCCCGCTGCTGGGAGAGCTCTCGGCACTAACACAGCTCAGGTGCACGGCGGAGACGGGTGGGGGGGTCTTTGCAGAGGGTCAGATCATCCCTCAGGGACCTTGGAGCAAGGCACAGGAGGTCAGAAGGGTCCCTGGAGGACCTCGGAGCAAGGACCATCCATCTCCAGCAGGTCTTTGACTCACCTTTAGCACACAACCCCCCGGCTCGCAGGCACTGTGCCGTGTGCTCGGTGGTGGTTCCTACAACTTGACCCACACCGGACATTCATAGCAAGGAGAGATGTAGCCCTGTCTCACTGAGACAGGAAAACGTGGCATGAGTTGTGGCACGGTGCAAGGGCAGGTAAAGGAAAAGACATCTGTACCTGAGAAGTGGGTTGGCATCCTTTTTCTTCAAAAATGCCTCAGGCAAACTACATCTGAAGACCTGCTTTGCTAGCACAGAGAGGTACTGGTCTCTGCATCCTGTAAGCTGAGAGCAAGCAGCCCTGGAAAGCCACTGCCCTTTTCAGTGAACCCCAAAGGCAAGGAAAACCCATGTGGCCGTGCCTCATCATGCTGCAGAATCTGCTTTTAGGGCTGCGCCTGACCGATCCGCTTCTGCAGCTGTGAGCAGCCGAGGATTAACATTTAACATAAACCAGCATGATTCCCCCAGAACAGCTGTAGAAATACTTAGCCCAAATTAAATAAGCATTACCATAGCAGCTAGGTGCTTATTTACAAATGGAGACCCGGAGGCTGCAGCCGGAGCTGCTCGCCCCAGTCCCCGCAGACCCCCCAAAGCCAGGTCCAGAGAGCTTGCAGGTTTTGCACGGGCACAGGACTGGATGACGGATTGGAGGATCAGGGTCAGAGGCTGTGTGCCCTCTCTGTAGCTCTCTGGGGTCCTTCCAGGGATGGGCGATGATCTCCAGGTCACCAAAGGTCAGGGATTCTGCCCTGAAGAGCTGAGCCCGTGGCAGATGCCGCCCTGATGTCTGATGGCCTGGTGCTGTGAACAGGGCTCATGTCCCCCTGCGAGCAGCCCCATGGAGAGGCTGATCTTCCCTCAGCTGAAGAATCTCTACAACCCACCAGAGCCCCTCTCTCCTGGGTAAGGAGGTCCCCTTTTCCCTGCAGCTGTGACCATTCCCTCTCCAGCTCCCCCTGACCCGGGGACCTAGCTCTGCCCTGGCACCTCCACATCTGCTCAACCAAGGTCACCAAGGACCAGAGGGACGCCCAGAGGCAGGGCAGAGCTGCTGGGTGCAGGATGCCCCCCTTCCCCGCCTGATGCCTGCAGGTTTGGCTGGTGCCAGGCTTCTGGCACGGCCCCGTGTGGGTCTCGGGGGGCCCCAGGGTGGGTGCAGGTGGGACCGGGGGTGCCAGCAGCGGCGGCTCTGGAGTGCGCCCGGCGGGCAGGGAGCCATCACCGCTCCAAGCATCAAGCTCCACGAAGCACCGTGGTTCCAGATAGAAAAATGTGCTTGGCTGCCCTCCAGCCATCTCTGCTCCAGAGAGACACCAATAGCCGTGCCCCTGGCAGACCCCTCGGGATCGTCCTTGTTGCTCCCGGCTGGGGAAGGACGCCCCAGATCCTGTCCCCTCCCAGCCCGGCCTGCCAGTGCCTTCCGTTTCTCCAAAGAAATTCCTACACAGTCGGAAGATTTTACCACTTTGTTCTCAGAATATCATAATATTTTCTTTTTTAATTAAATCACATTCCCCATCTGCCTTGCATGCATGTTTTGGGTAGTTTACTTTTGCCAAACATAAGGTCAGCAGCCATGCTACTAACTTTCTATAAAAGCGCACCAGTGCTAGAACGCTGTTTTATCTAAAACCGATGTCTGCTCACAATTCTGACCACACCCAGACGAAGGCTATGTGACTTCACTGTCCCAGACACCCATCAGGAGCCTTTTAACATGAGGATGCTCATTTAGCAGCATACATTGTCCTGCTTTCTTCGTTAGCAGGCCAGGACCTCACAAGGATGATTTATAATAATATTCCCATAACAATGATGAACTTGCAGAAAGGGGTTGCTGAGCTCGATTTGGGCTGCAGGCACACGAGCAGGGTTTAAGTTCCAGAAGTGACTGAAATCAGGGGAATTCAAAGGCAAAAAGCTGAAGGGTGGGCATCAACAAGGCAAGCTGAATGGAAACAGCCAGGAAAAGCAAATCCCAACCTGCAGCATGCAGACCAAAAAAAAAAAAAAAAAAAAAAAAAAGTCTGTACAGTTGGTCTGAAAGACAAATTTAAATATATAAATACAAACTAGTTGGTCTGAAAGACAAACTAAATATAGATATAGCAGGCCTTCTGTGATAGATGTACCAAAATGAAAAAGCCTCACAGTACTTCTATAGGCTTCTTGTTCAGAGTTCCCAGCCTTTTCCAAGAGAGGCCCATCCTCCTACTCTCATTTTATAGAACTGAAGCACAAAGATGAATAATTCATAGTAGCTTCCATCTATATCCTGCAGTATGGAAAGGGCCCGAATCCATGCACTGGCCAGCGCATTACACAAGTCCAGAAGCTCTATTTGGTTCTCAGGGGAAGGATTTTGGACAAGAGCTCACCCATTCGCATGCCGTTGGGAGGCACAGTGCTTCCCCTCCCCATCCTGAAGCTGAAGAAAAGACTGCGCTCAGCAATAAATCTGGACTTAGATCTGCAAGGCCAAATCAAGATAAGCACAAAGCAGAATGTCTGCAAGTATAAACTCATCTTCTTCAAAGCCTTTCAGGCCCCAGCTGCAAATTGGTTTATTCCGAGAACAAATTGTTGCTCAACTACTTGGAAGCAGTCTTCGCAAAACTTCGGGCTAAGCATCTTTGACTGAAAAGAACAGAATATCAGCGATAAATAATATCATGTGAGAACACAGGAGGAGGTCTCAGCCTCCTCCAAAAGTGAGATAATTAGCTGTGAGGCATGTTCTATCACTTGCTGCTCCACACCAGCCACTAAGTTGCCCGAATTTTCCCCATAGTATCGTGCAGAGCGTCCTTCTTCCGCTGTGCAATTCAGAACAACCTTCCTCCACCGAGATAAACTCATGCTACAGAAGGACAAGTAATCGCTGTTAGCAGTGGGCTGGCTGGCTCAGGAATTTGGGGTGAGTTTCAAGGATGCCTCCCCAAAAATAGATTTTTGGTACTTTTCTCATTAATAGAAAAGCAGAAATGTTAAATACATGAAAGCCACATAGAGAGAGCACAGGGAAAATACATCCTGTCAGTAACAACTCTTATTGGGTTTTTGGTGCCCTGGCACAAAACTGCTTTTGTTAAGGCATGTAGGATGTGATGGACAGAACAGGTAGAGCTTCTCCATGGGAGTTAGCATGAAAAGACATGAATTTCTTCACAGAAGGCTCTCTAAAAAGCCACAAGCTCTTGCTCCAACACCTGGATGGAGAGTTTCTGATTTGCTTTAGATGAATGCTGTGGCAGGCACATCCAACAGCACGGCCTTTTGCCTACCTCGCACAGGTATCCAAGTGGGGCAGAGCTCCTGCGTGGGAACGGTCCAAAATGTGTGCGCTCAGACACCCAATAAATACACACGAGGGCATATCCTTAGGTCCCAGGCCATGGGAGCTCCATAGAGCAGCGAAATGCCATCTCCCTGAAAACAGCTGGGTGCTTAGCAGGGAGACGGGAGGCGAGGGGCTGTGTGGTGCCTGGCCATGCTCCCCTCGGTGTCCATGCGAGGCTGGGGGCCACATCTGGGGAGGAGCCCCCGCCTGCACCAGATTACTCCTTTGTGCATCGACCTCAACTTGGCTCTCCTGCTCTGCTTTTGAAGTTCCTTCACAGAGTCGAATTTAGCAAGGTCCATACCTGGGCTGAGAAATATACGTCCCGGGGGCACTTCCTCAGCAGTCCTGGCTTTCATTAACCAGCCTTCTCCACTGTCCTTTTTTCACACCCATTAAACAGCACCAAAGGGAGCTGGCAATACATTTTCCTTTGCCCTTCTCTTTTGTGCTCCCCCTTGATGAATGGCTAAAGCAGATGCACAGTTGTCTTTGAAGGCTCTGGCGGATGAGCATGTTGAATCAATGATGGATTGGACCGAATGAATCACAGTGTGGGAGAAAGCGCGAGGCAATGATTTCTAAGTGGCCTTCACATCTTTACACTTCAGAACTCGCTTTAAAAGCCTGTTTTCTTCTTTTTATCTGTTTCCAGTTTCTGCAGTGCCTTTGCATA
Organism: Cygnus atratus; assembly: GCF_013377495.2. Classification (NCBI taxonomy): domain Eukaryota; kingdom Metazoa; phylum Chordata; class Aves; order Anseriformes; family Anatidae; genus Cygnus; species Cygnus atratus. The sequence continues at coordinate 6,380,332 of NC_066371.1, forward strand.
TGTTGAGGGAGGTAGGGGGGAAGGAGGGGAACCTTTACATATAAACAGAAGATTCCACTTCTCCATCAGACAATAATGAAGCATTGTCATTTAGGGAGTTCAAATAGCTGGGAAACCACTTCAAGGCCATGCAAAACAACTGGGTAGCATCAGAAAGAACAGCAGTTGGCAACCCGAGCAGCGGAGTCCCACACTCCAGTGTAGCAAACTAACAAAAAACCGCAGCTGGTTCAGCGGCCTACCTCCCCGCATGGCGACACGAGAGCTGTGTCAGAAAGCGGCTTTAGGGAAACAACATTTTAGGATGGGGTGAATTGCCAGAGATTACCGGGTGTACAGCTGCTGCTGCTCCGACCTGGGTGAAACCCGGCGTGCAGCCAAGCCCCGCGTGCCCGTCCGCAGTAGTGGGATGTCTCTGGTGCCATCCCGAGCATCAGCCGCTTCCAGCTCGGCTGTTCCGGGGCCCTCTGTGACTGATGACATGATTGTCCTCATCAAAGGGACAGGTTTTGCCCGCAGATATACCAGGGTGAGTAGAGGAAACCAAAGCCACTGACTTTTGCTCCAGAGGTGGCAGGTTTGGATGCAGAACGTCCTCCTTCTGGCTGCCCATCCGGCCCCTGCCCAGAGCCCTGCTCCCTGCAAACACCAACCGCCAGCCCCACAGGCAGGTACACATCTGGCTGCAGCTTTCTGCTAAATATCCCAAACCTTTGTGGCCTGGCAAACACGGACACAAAGGCATCTATTGCTCTCTACCCAGGCAGCAATATTTATGAACTGCTGTGAGACTGAGAAGTATTGCTTTATTCGTGGACAATGAAAGTAGGGATGAGTTGAAACATGATTTGCTCAGACTTTTTTTCCAGCATTACGCCAGGTTTGCAATCAAAATAGGTTAAAAGGTGGCATGAGCCTGGCTGTGGACAGAAACTGGTACTGCAGACCACGATGCAGAGAGAACGTGAGAAATGGAGGTGCTTGGGACAAAGAGAAGTCTGTTGCAGTAAGAAAAGACTGAATAAACAAATTTGTTTCCACTTTCAACTTCATCCAGCCAGAGCTTAAAGATAAAGAACAAGGCACTGCTGATTTCCCAGTGGTGGAAAGACAGCTGGTGGCTTCGGGGAAGCGCTCATTCTGCACTGCACTGATCCTGCAGGGACTCAGTCCCCACGAAGCTCATGCAGCAAGTGCTCGAGGGGATGAATTCCTCCTTGTTTTGTGGACCCCTCCTACAGGGGAAGAGAAAGGAAAGGAAGAGAAGAGAAGAGAAAGGACAGGAAGACAAGAGAAAGGAAATCTTCCCCAGCTGGCTGCTAGAGCCACATGCGAGGATGCTTCCCCTGGTAGCCCTGCAGACACTGAGCCCATACAGTGTGCGTGGGGATGCTGCAAGGAGCAGCCCCGTAAAACCCAATATCCCCTTCTGAGGGAGCATTTACAGCTCTCCCATCGCATTTGTCACCGGGTGCCAGTGCCCCAACGCACGCACTGTAACCCAGCCTCCGCTCCGCAACGCCTCGCGTGTCTGCTGGGCACTGCATGCTTTGAAGTTTCGTCCCTCCAGCAAGAGCTCCCATCGGTATGGGAGCTCCCACCCATGCTAGGAGGTGACGGCGATTAATTACCCCACACACACCGAGGGGGGGCTCCGCGGCACAGTCTCGCTGACAGTGATGGCTCAGGACCATATGGCACTTCACACTCATCAGCGCCGCGCCTGCTGCACCCCGGCCGCCCCGCGCCCAGTTTCGTCTTTCACTGGGTTGGGGAACGTGAAATACCAAAGCTCTGGGAAAGCCTCAAGGTCAGGAAGCTCGGGAAAATATGTTTATTGAACACCAAACTTCTTTTCCACCACGAATGGCAGCAGCATCACACAGCAGTGGTATCAGGATCCACGCCACTGGCTGTGCACGCCGACAGCTCCCATCTCCAAAAAGACCTCGTGGGTGTGCGGTGCCGAGATGCCCTAATGGAGCCTCAGCTCTCCCCAGATTTAGGAACACCACGCCACTTCACCCACCTCTTTTTAGGGTCCAAACATTAAGGGGCACCCTGCTATCTGTCAAACAGGGAGGCCACAAACCAGGAGGTTCAGAGTTAAGAGCACAACTGGTGCCGAGGCTTTCAGGCTCTTTTTTTAGCATCTGTTAGCGGGCAGTGGGGCAGCACCTGTGGCTTGCAGGGATGGGCCCGTGGGATATTTTTGCTCCTCCTGGGACTGGCGGCAATTGGAAGCAACATGCCCCAACCCCACAGGCCCTGCAAGCCTCACGAGCAGGTGCAGGATGGTGAGGCACTGCCAAGGTGCCCGGTGCTGCAGGCTGCATTCACAGCTCGATCTGGATTGAAACAGCCTCGAGTTTTTCAGGTTGTTGCCTTGTTTGTTTTTTTGTTTTTTTTTAATCCATGCAATTCATCATTTCGGGTCTCCAAGCCCATCTGAGGGTGGTGCTGCGCTCAGACCTGCTCGGAGCAGTGCATCTGTCTGCTGCAGGGGATATTACCAAGAGCAAATTCCCAGCGAAAGCAATTCCCCCTCCCGCTGCTCCTTGCCCGCCAGCATTGCTGAGCATGCCGCGGGGGCTGCTCCTGGCTGCTCTGCAGCAGAGCAGGGCACCTGTGGCACCCGCAGGGCACGAAGATGGATGCTTGGTGGCCTGGGACGGTGCATGACAAAAGCCCAGCTCCCTGGGGAACTGGGCTGTGCTCCAGCAAGCACTGCAGCCCGGAGTGAGAAAATGCACATGGGCTTGCTGCTCCGTGCTGCGCGGCCCCCTTGGCAGGCAGCGTGGAAAATGCCAGCGCTCGCAGATATGGTCTCCAAGGAGGACAGTTTCCAAAACTGAGCGGAGCAGGGGGGGCTGCCCCGAGGCCAGGGCCAGCATCCAGCATCCGCAGGGCACCAGGAGCCCCTCAGCTGGTGGCAGGGGGCTGTGGCTCCAGGGCCCGCACCCGGCAGGTGCTCACCCCACAAGAGTTTTACTCTCTTATCCCATCGCAGGTTGCTGTTTTATGGGGGAAAGGGTCCAGCCAGCTCAAAAGTAAATAAGCGCAAAGCCAAGCAGAGGGCAGCTTCCAAATGACATGGTTTCCCTCGGTTGTGCAGTTCTCATCAGGGAAAGCAGTGTGTTTTTTTTTCCAGGGAGGGAGCAGTTGGTGACTTCTGACCCATCCCCAGTGCCCGTGCCCTGGAGCTGGGCACCGCAGTGGCCACCAGCAGCCACCAGCTCCGGGACCCAAAGTGGCTCAGAGCATCCCTGTGCCCCCAGCGCAGTATGAGGGCACTGGGGACCAGGATTTGTCACACCAGCACCACCCCAGGGCCCAGGACTTGTTCCTGGGGCTCACCAGGAGAGCCCGTGGGTTCCTGCTGTGGTGGATGAGGAGATCGAGCCCTACTGCCCAGCACCCAGCCGTGGGCAGAGGCCCCTTGACCATGATGCTCCCAGTCCCTCTATGGGGGAACCCTCCCTCGGAGGCGTTCAGAGCCACGGCAGGGGGTCAGGAGAGAAGGAAGGTGCTGGCAGAGCAGACCCCTGGTGAGGTGCAGCCCACCCCCAGCACCTGCACGGCACGCACCTTCCCCAACCCCGCACCCATGCCAGCAGCCCTCGCCGCTGCCTATCTAATGTATTCCATATGGAGCGCACACCTCTGAAACATTACTTAAAATGGGAATAAATCCTTCATGGGACCTCCACATGACAGATACCACTTGATTGAATTGCCAAGCGGGGAACTTTTATTTTAAGGAAAAATCTACAATTAACCTATTGTCACCCCGCGGCGGGGGGAAGCAATAAACTGTATATGTCTGCTCCCCAGCCAAGTCCACGAGGCTTATCCACGAGCCCTTCTTAGCAAGTCTCCTCCGCGAGTTCTTTTGATACCTTATGGATTTGTTAAACATTTATAACATGAAAGAGAATATTATATACACTGCCCCAGCATAAATCACGGGTCTGATCCTCTGTGTACACTGACGGTGGAAAGGGGAGCGGGGAGGAGAAGCGGGGTTCTAGGCGGCAAGGTGAGCGACTGCAGAGGCTTCCCCATCCCTCCGTCCAGCACTACGTGCACACAAAGGGATTGTGAGAAGCTGGTTCCCCCCCAGCCCCTCCAGTTTTTCAAGTTTTACACCTGGGGAAAGAAGAATGAACAATCACTGCTCAACATCGGCGAGGTGAGCGCACAGGACATTTAAGAAGTGGAAAAACATCTGTTTAGCCCAGATAGAAACCAGATGGAGGCAGAGGGGGGTGGAGGATAGAGAAACAAGCAAGAGGAAAAACAGAAACGCGGTCAGGAAGATGGCTGCAGGAGAGGAGGGCTGCTTCCAGGAGGCAAACCGTCACCCACGGGGACCTGCGTTTCCTTCCCAGGGCAAACATCAGGACAGGGCTCTTCCCGGTGGGATGAGGGGCTGGCGGTCACTCAAAGCGGATGTCTTTGGAAATTTGGGGACTGCCTGGCCACCTGGGACACCACTTGGCCACCAACAGCAAAGGTCTGGCTGGAGGGGATGACGACAGACATGGGGCTCATTCCCAGCCCCAGTGGTGCCAGGACCAAAGACACTTCTGGCAGCAGACACACAAGATACTTTCTGCAGCAAGTGTAGGATTTTAAACAGTAGATTTGGCATTCTTCCCTAATCCTCTTTATCCTCACGTCCACAACAGCAATCAAGTGCTCCTCTTCTGCTATAATGCAACTTATTGTAGGGCTTTCAGAGACACCAACATGGAGCTTTTATGGGTGTAGTAGGGGCACTAAATGAAAACGATGCCTATCAGAAAGGGTGCAGCAAGCAAAACCTAAAAGGGAATGGCACAAGGCCATGGCAGGGGCATATAGTCATCCTGGGAGATGGTGGTAGCGCCTTCAGGCACAGAACAGCAAGTAACATCAACAAGAGGGCTGGAAATCCCCCAGAGCTGAACCTTCAGGATGCTGGGGAGAAACACCATTGCAACATCAGGGGTGCTGGGGAGAAACATTATGCAACACCAGGAACACGCTCTCTGTGGATGTATTTGCAAAGCAGACAGCCAGGTTTGAAAGATCACCAAAACACGATCACTAAAACACCCCCAATCTAATAAACACTGATTCCCACTTGTTTTGTGTCTGACTTCACTCTCAGGGTCCATTTCAGCAGGCAGAGTGAATGAAAATAATAATAATAAAAAAGCAATATGTTTTTTTAAGCTCAGAAAGACATCTCCAATATCATCAAATACTAGAGCTGATGAGCAATTTCCTCACTATACAGTATTTCCTAGAGAAAAAAAAATGCCAAAGCAAACTTTTTGCAGGAAACATTTAGTTTTCAGGCTATTTTGATCCATTTTTTAAATCCAGGTGAGGTGTCCCATTTCAATTTTCTCAAAATCGAAGATCCTTTCTTCTGTTGCCATTCAAAATGCATCTGCTTCCAAAGCTGCAAGTAGAAAAAGGATCAAAATAATCCCCTTGTGCCCAAACAAAATTGAGTGTTTGAACTTGGGTTTTGTGTTCCCCGCCCCCCATGGCACGGGGTTGGAGCTAGATAATCTTTATTGTCCCTTCCAACCTGAATCATTCTATGATTCTAACTTGGCCACTGTGCTATCTAAGAATTACATTGTTCAAAGGTCCCTAAAATATTCACATTTTGAGAAAATTATTTCCCACTCTGTTTTAAAGAAATGCATTACAAATGGCCCAGAGCTACCTCTTCGCTTGATGAACTGTTTTGCAGAAGATGAGCAGACCGTGCTCACACAAAGCCTAACTCCAGTCCTCTGCTGTTGATCACTACACCCTGGTACAGCACTCACGGCCTCTTCTCTGTCCTGCCAGTTGCACGAAGCCTATGGAAATCTATCTGCCATGGAGACATCTAGGCCAATGTTGAATTTGGTTCAGTTTGGCTCCCCTGCAAAAGCTTGATTTCTACTGAAAGTGCAGTTAAGCTGAGCAGGGAGAGAATTTCTATCAGAATCAGAACATGGGGTGACCAGGAGCAATGCCTTCACGGTGCCCACCTCTTCTCCCCAAAAGAGACACCACAAAGAAGGGAGCGAGAAGCCCACAGGCCACAGTAGCCATGATGCAAGCGAGCACTTCTCATGTTCGTGCAGGTCCCGGGGGAGCCTGGTGCACGCTCGGAGCTGCTCTCCCGCCAGCTTCCTCTCCGGCCGGCTCCCAATTTGTCTGCAAACCACAAGTTTAATTGGAGCTGGCAAGCGCTTCGACTTCCAAACGTATGTAACACCTGGAAGACAAGGCTCAGCTTTAAGGGGGGAGGAAACGGGATGATATCCAAAGCTATTGTCACGCTCTCTGCTGCCTGCGTGGAGCTGCCCGAGGAAGGAGGAATCAGTAGCCGGAGGGTCCAGCGCAGGCGGGCGATACACAGGCACGCACATGGCTCTCCTTCCTCCTCCTTCTCCCTGAAATAGGTTTTGAGGTCACTTTAAAAGGAGTTAAAAATCTCTTTTTCAAAAAAAGAAGAAAAATAGACGCATGCTTTAATGTTGGTAGCGAATTAATTCCAAGAACCAGGAAGAGATGGTGATGAGCCACCCCCGGCCAAAACCAGAGCCCAGGAAGCAGACAGATGGCCCAGCAGCTAAGGGAGAGAAGAAACAGAGCCAGCACCCCTCGAGCTGTGTACCTGTGAGTGCACAGAGCTGGACACTCAGAGGTACCCGTTCCTCTCCCACAGCTCTGGGGTGACGAATATAAAGCCTTAGAGGCTATCCTAAAACAGGATAACAGTGCTGCGGCGCAGGAACATTCTGCAGCAACACTGTGTTTTACCACATTACACACACCTGAGAAGAACACAACTGCCTTTTTTCAGCTTCCCACACCAAGGTTCACCTTTTCTTTTCAGATATTATGTTGTTGAAAGCCCCACTCGTTTCTTCAGAAAGTTGGTTTATCCTTATTTAATGAACACCTAGATGCAGAGCACAGAAAATTTGGAAGTCTGATACCACAGAGGTGAGTTGGCCATTTCTGCAAGTCTTTCATTCAAAACATTTAGCGAGCCTTTAATAATAGACAATAACATATGAGAAATGTTAATAGAGGACGAACGTTAAAAAATGAATGGCCTGCAAGGTGCTCCACCAACAGCCCAGTGATCAATGCGTATAACAGATTTCCTTCCCTTTGAGGGAACCAAGACCTTCTGCCTGCTTGCTTCAAATAGACACAGAGGGCTATCGATGTTTTTCTGGTGCAAAAGCAACACGCTGCAACTAGAAATCAAGTAGCTGTTTTATTTTTACCCCACTCCTACTCACATTGCATCCTTTTTTTTTTTTTTTTTTTTTCCCCTGCTGTGTACATACATGTTTTTAGCCTTTTAGTGTTACATTGAGTGACTTTTTTAAACCTGGGCAAATTCTTCTGAGCCAGGTTTTGGAAAAAATCCCATCTGGAAAGTTTGAGTGATACGTAAGATTGTGACACTGGCAGGATTGCCACGTGAAGGGTAGACAGTTTAGTTCATTAAAAAAAAAAATCTCAAGAACTTATGCAAGCAAGAGCAAGTATAACAAAAGCATGCACTGAGCTGTCTCCTATTAACAGTTCAGATCAAATGAGCCAATGCAACTGCTTCTGCTTTGCCTACATAAATGCCTGGATCAGTCATCAAAGTAGGATTGTTTTCCACAATACACTTCCTTGAGCAACCAAGATAGCCTTTGTGTTGGCCCCAGTAATGATGTAATGGGAAAAAGTTACAGGCATTCTGTCAAAGCCATGCAGATTGCTCAAAATACTATTTCCCAAGGCTCCAGCTTCGCAGGTGCGGACTCAGCAGCCATCAAGGCTCGCTATGATTAATGACTTTTTCCAACGTGTTGCCTTACATTAATATAGCAAGCTAACTTTTATTAAATTATGGATGATATATTAGTGGATTCTGGTCACCTGCAGGCTCACATATGTGAGGAAGCTGTCGAAACTGATGCAATCTGGGTATCTCAGAGACAAAGCAGTCTAAGCTTTGTATTACCTTTATGCACAGCAGTACATACAGACCTCCTCGTTATGTTGCCTTCTGCCCAGCTGCCAAAGGAAGATGTTTAGAAGAACCCCAACTCCAGTCTCGAAGCCATCAGCCAAACAGACACATAATCTGTTTGGTGGCTCAGCCAGGAAGCCACAGCAAACCAGAACCCCATAACCCCCATAAATGCTGGGGAGAGGAGACCTTTCCCCTACTGTATGCAGGCAGCCCTGGTTCAAAGGGACGGGCTGCAGAGTGAAGGTGCTGTGTATCATCAGTTGGTGCTGATGGAGAGGAGAGGGTACTGCCCCAGGAGGAGGCGGTGTTGCAGGTTGCCCCAGCTGGGTGAGGAGGCAGAGATGGCTGGCTCTCTCTGATGTGCCTGGTTAGGGTGCTTCCAAGATGCAGCAGATGAGGCTGTTGCCCAAAGAAACCTGAACAAAGAGAGCCTGGCCACAGGGGACAGAAGGGGAGTGACAGAGATGTCTCAGAACAGCGTGGAAGCAAAAGAGCAAAAAGAAATCACGGCTGAGTTTAGGTCTTCCCTGGAGCAGCACAGCTGTGAGACTAAACTCTATGTATTTTTTTTAATCCAAGAGACAAATTATATCATGCCGAGGTGCTGGGTTTCGTTTTAAGTTTGGCAAGGTGGGGGAAATGAGCTGGAAGCACAAGGTGTCTTGTGCCTCCTCAAACAGCGCGGCCTCTGGAGCACCAGTTGGTAGCTGAGTTAACCTCATTACTTCTGCGTGAGCTCTTGCATTACAGCGTGCCTTGCTGCTAGGCTGATGGAAACCTCCTTTCACGGGCAGAAGAAATATAATCCTCCTGGGATATAACAGACACAGGCGTCGTGCATCCCTGCAACTTCCCATGGCTGCTCACATCTTGTGGGAGACGAAGGCATGTGAGAAGCGGGTGTCACCGAGACACAATGTGCTTACACCGGTCCCAAACACCCACCCCTGCGTCCAAGGACAAAGCTGTCCCACTACAGCAGTGCTGGCACGAGGGTGCTAAACTCACTCATGAGCCATGGCAAACTCTGAAAGAGGTTTGAGACAGTTCCCATCTACTTGTTCTCCCTGTTTCTAATTAGTTATGGCATTGGCATAAAATGGGATCCGTGTCTATTAAGTCTTCATCTGCTCCTCCTTATTCCCACATGAAGTCATAATCCTTCATGTCATCCCAACTGCGCACTATGGAAGTGATTTAGGATGTCTCCAAACAGAGGATAATGACCTCAGGTATTGAATAAATCGAAGGGCTGTGGAGGAAAACAGCCCTGGTGTCACACGCTGCTGGTAACAAGCACATGCGTTAGCAGAGGGAGAGACGGGGAGAGAAGCTGAGGCAAAGCTGATGTATCCATAGAAGAATCCGAAGAACAATCATGAGATTTTACACATGGCAGATGTCTAAGATATTTTGAGAGATTCTTCTTGGAGGCTCTAAGCCACAGCAGGGCCCTGCCACATTTTGTTCTTCATATAATGATGCTGTGCTGTTGGTATTGCAGTATTGATGCACTCCTGGGTGGTACCAGCAGGACAAGAAGTGTGGTTAGTAGTTGGCTTCAAGGGCCAAGCAGAAATATCAGCCTGCAGTTCAGTGCCTAGCCAAGAATGAGGCACTCAAGAGCAAGGAAACAGACTTCTTTTCTAAACAAGGGATCAAAGTGTGATGAAGCAGCAGACAAATACTAATGTCTTCCAGCCAGATGAAGCAACAAGAGGCATTTGGTAGCAATATCCCATGGTAATCACAGAGGCAGTAACTGAGTACCAATAAAAGTTGTCACAAGGTATCTTGCCACATTTCCAGTATGGATAAAGATCAAGTACAACAGTCGTGGGGAAAAAAAAAAAAAAAATCTAGCTCTGACCTGCAAGACCGCGCTCATCTGCCAGATCCTTCCAAAGCCTGGCTGCTATGGTCATTCTGCAATCATCTTCCTTTAATTGTTCTATGGGAGCTGGACCTTCGAGACCAGGCGTAACTTGTGCAACTTCCAGCTAAACTTGCCTTGAAAATACTGCCAGGCATGGACCACCCTTGCTGATGGTGCCCTTCATCTGGAGCATTCAGTTTTGACAGTGAGCTACTAAATAAATGCTCAGCTTGACAGCTTCTGAGGGGGCAGCCTGCACTTATTCTACCTGCCTTTTTTTTCCTCAATAAATATCAACCTTCTGAGCCTACAGAGATGTGTCAGGTTTTTTTGTTTGTTTGTTTTGCTTTGTTTTGTTTTGGAGTGGGGGGAAGTGTTGAGGTAGCTTTGTTTCCTGTGAAAGTCACTGGAAGTCGATGGCCATCAGTAAGGAAATACAAGCTTGCTCTGGAAGTGCTTAGGAGACTATTACTTTTATTAAGCAAGAGTGTGGCTAATTTTCCCACTTATGTTGAGGCAAGAGTTTGCAGTAAAAGGAAGCTATTTATTATTTTTCAGATGTACCTGGATTCTCTTGCAATTTTCTAGGGGAGGCTTGTCCAGAGTGAAAAAATAGTCTTGATTTAAAGCATCCCTTTCTGAAACAGGAATTAAACTCATCCTCTCTGATACTGCTCAATCTTTTTCTGTTATTCTCTGAGCGGGGGCAGGTGCCTCCTGCTGTAGCTGGATCCCGTCTTCTTTGCTCCACTTTGATGATTTCATCTAACACATTCCTCTGGGGCTGCAAGAACTTCACACTTCAATCTCAGCCTAGAGGTGAAAGCAATGAGAAGTTACACCATATAATTATAGTTATTATGCCAGTTAATAGAGCTCTTCATAGCACAAACACTATTAGCACTAGTCACTGTCGGGAATAGCTGCGTCTCCATCCCTGCTCTTGCCGTCAGAGGCTCGGCATGGATCTGAGTCCAAGCCCAGATTTGAAGAGCAAGCCCTGATACCTCGTGCACAGGGCCAGATCTTTCTGGGCTTGGGGAAACTTCTGGATGTGGATCCTGAGCATGATTTGGGGATAGTAATGTCATGCTGAAACGTGAGATCCACGCAGCCAGCCAGCATTCAGGCTTCAGTCCTACCAGCTTTCTTCCTGCTCTTGGCATTAGTCCATGGCCTCATCTACAAAAACATGCTTTTAACTAATCGAGTGTAAGCTCCAGCTTTGAGTACCATGGATTTACCTCCAAAGTCTCTGTCTTGTGCAATTTGCCCATCCAAACGGCAGGCATTATTCTAGAGCTAACAGTCTGCTTTCCCTCTCCTCCTGTCTCAGCAGTAAATTGCTGCTGTGGTTTTTGAGTCTATAATTAAACAGACGAGGCACTTACATTTATGCAAAAGTTTTAAAACAAGACCTTCAGGAGAGGGAAAAAAGGATCAGAGGTGGCGATGTTGTGACAGAACATGGATTCAGTTAATTGGATCTAGCTATTTGCACCATCTTTCGCTAACTGCCCGTGCCAGTCCCAGGCTGGGAAAGCAATTTAACTCATTGCCTGTGAAAAATGAAACGACAGCAGCTACTTGAGTGAACTTTCACATTAACGAAGCATGATCTGGTCTTGATCAAAGACTTCATGTTCCTGGAGGACCAGAGTTCAAGCCCAAGTCTCCACTTTTAAGGGAAGAAAAGGTTTATGTGTCACCGCAAGGCAAGCTCTTAGGAGATTGAGCCAAAGGTAAACTTTCGTGTCAGCACTGCCACTGCCCCATACTGAAGCTTGACTTGATCATCTCGTCCTTTAATTCTCGCTGTCGTATACTGCCTCCTCCTGCTAAGCCAAGCTGGCTTCGCCCATTACAGCAGTGAGAAGTGATGTTATTGTTAGTCCTTGCTGGTAGGCACTCTTGGATCACGTCATGCACCTCGCACGTTGCTCCGACCGAACAAGCTCTGAGGAGCAGGGTTGGGATCCAAGGCAGACAGAGACCAGCTCTGGGTGGCAAGCAGCCATAACATTGTCCTCACAGATCTGGTGTAACCAGACCAACTAACACACCTCTGGAATGCTGCTGCCTTGGCTGAGCTGGTCATACCAGGGAAGGTATCTCTCACAGCCTGGCTGCCAGCAGTCAAACCGAGCAGCTTGCCATGAGCAGCTGATAGTGAAGACCACTGTCAGCTGTGTATAAATGGCATTGTTGAATGATCGCCGTGATCCTGTATGCTCTCCCCACAACACACCTCCTGCGACCTTTTCAAGCACTTGTCACCATGATAACATTGATGGACATATCAACGTACTGCAGGAACAACACAAGGGATTGCAGCCAGGGTGCTCAGACACTTTACAAATCTCAGCACCATCGGTGTTGGGTAGAGAGCTATCACAAACATTGGCAGAAGATTCACATTGTTGCAGAGAGATTTGAGGCCATGCAGGTAAAAGCACTAAGCAAGAATTAGGGAAAACTGCCAAATGCAAGGATGGTCAACATGAGCTAAGGTTTGCTCTTTGCTATTTTCACTGCCTCTGAACTTCAGTCTGGCTCCAGGAGAAGCTAAGCTCGTCACTCAGGAAGCGTGACACCAGTGTGACAGTTGTCCCTCCACAGTGCCACATCCACGGGGGTGCTCTGCAGAGACCCTGGGCAGGGAGCTCCTGCTCAGCGCTTGCTCTGAAAGCCAAGACATTCATAAAACGCGACTGCAGGGACTAGACTGTTAGAAATTATTTAGGAGGTATGGTTTTCAAATCCACCTAGACAGATGCACGTTTGCCAGGAAGCAGGAGAGAGAAAATAAGTTCACACTGAAGACGCAGGGTGCCCTGTGCAGGGCTTGCGTGAGCTCCTGGCTGCACCCCAGCAGCACAGGGTCGCCCGAGGTGAGTCCTCCGCAGCTCCGTTCCCCCATCTGTAAAGCAGGGATGATGCTTCTGTTCTCACCTCAGTTTGTCTTCTCTGTTTAGATTTCAAGCTCCTCAGGGCTGTGTCTTGCTACGTGTATGTACAGTTCCTAGCTTAATAGAGTCATGATCCAAACTGAAGCCTCCAGGCACTCCTGTATATTATATCATTACTAATTTCATAAGAGGTTGCAATCATATTCCTTTATCGGGCAAAAAATATCCTAGAAAAGAATAAAGAAAGCTATTAAAAACTGAGGAACATTTTTGCTGAAGTGGAAATAATGGTACTTTGTCCCAAAATGTATAAAATATGTATTGCAATTAAAGTCTCTATTGGCAAATTGCTCTACAATTAAAAAACACAGCAGCTTGAGTGAGGCAATTAGAATAATAGTAGAGTGTTAATTATAGCTTGATGGATTCTGCATGCTGTCAGCAATTACCTTCCAAGTGTGCACTTTCTGAACCGAGTCCAAATCCGCAAAAAGACACCGACAGAATTAGAAATATCTTCCTTGTTGGCATGCCTTTACCATTTTAAAATTTGTTTTCATAAATACTTTTGTAAGCTATTTAATTAGATTTAATGAGGCTCGAGGAAGAAGCATCCTCCATGCTGTACACAACTCCTCTCTAGCACAGGCAGCGATGGAGAGGCGAGGGAGCTGGTGCTGGGGACTGTCTTCCAGCACATGGCGATGCTGTGCGAAGGTGAGGGGATGCAGCATGGGTTTGGGGAGAGCTGCAGTGGCACAGTGTGATGCCAGAGCTCTGGATTGAGCACGTGAGATGAAATCAGTGGGGGCTCTGCTCAGGGTTGCAAGAATAATTAAAAATCCCGGGTGTCAGGTTCGAAACCACTGTGAAAGACGGAAGTGTTTCTCATTTTCATAAGGCCTTCCCCACTGGGCAAGAGAAAGCCGCTCCATAAAAATGCCTTAAACCCTGGGTTCCCACACTGAAGAGCTAAAGGTTTATTTTCTAATTGCATGTATATTTTTATAAGACTGCACTACTTTCTGTGATACATCTACGCTTCCTGCTCCAGGTTCCCTCCCCTGGGACAGGAGCTGCTTGCTCGTAGTTTGCAAACAGCTTTCAAATAAATTAAAGGACTAAACCTAAGCCATTCTCCTATTTTCTCTAGTTCTCGAATGCTGAAATAAGACTCCGAGTCACTGTGAATCTTTTCTCTCTTTTTTTTTTTTCCTCGCTCAGCATAACAAAAGCCTAACCCCCAGGTTCTACCTAGTGAAAGCCTCTGTCTATAAATTATGCCTACTGATTCTGCCCGGGAAGATTTAGGGCTGGCCCACACAATATACGCAGTGCCTGCTGAAAGGTGAGCTTGCCACAGGGGCCCTCCTGGCCCTGCTGTCAGCTGTGAGGGCACCGACACCGCTGAGCATCCCCTTGGGAAGGTGAGGCTCTGTGGGACGGGACGCCTGAAGGTCCTAGTCACCCCAGCGCTGGGTGGGGTGAAGCCTTTGCAGAAGTTCAGCTTTCGGTTTGTTGGTGATCTTTGCCATCTGACAGGTCCAACATTGTCCCAAAGGTAAAACGGTTGTTGTGCAAGCAGACTGTTAAGAGTAAAAAGGAAAGAAAAGGGAAATGTTAGGCCGTAATAGCTAATGTTTCTTCTTGTTCTTTATGGTCAAGGTGAGGACCGGCTGCCTGACCTGGCTGTGCGCCATGCCAGCGTGCACGTGTTCCTTAGCTAACGACAATGAACCAAACCACCTGAATGTAACACCTGATGATGGTAAACTTGCTGTTTGTGTGAATTTGATACGTTCAGTGTATCAAGGTTTGCCCATCAGGGATGTCTCTGACATGAGTTAGAAAGAAGAGAATCACTTTTAGTGCAGTAAAGGCTTCGTGTGTTGCCTGACTGCATGCTCTTACCCATCATTGCTGTAACTACCAACCTGTCCCCAGCAAGCAAGAAGATCCCTGGTGCATTGCGTCTGATGAAATTAATTACTGCATTGACGAATCTGTAAGAATTCTAGAAGAGAATAGGCAGGAGATTAAAAGGCTCTCCATCAGGGCCACAGCTTCCAGAAACAAGCTGAGCTCCTCTCACACTTTCCCTCCCATCATCAAAGCAGGATTTGATCGCTGTGATCACTGACTCGCAAGGTCCTTGCCAAGTTTTGGGACTACAGGCAGGAATATTGAAGTCCAGTCTTGGGAAGTCCCAACTCTTCACTGCTCTGAACAGCTGCCCTGTGATCCCCACCCCTCTTCAGTCAGTAGATGACAATGTTTCCCATCTTGCATTCCTTGCCTGCAAGTCATTTGCAGAATTAATTAAGCGGGAATTCCAAAAAGAAAAAAAAAAAAGGAATTAAGTAGGAACCAAGCTATTTTAGGGGCAAAGATGACAAAAACTTGCAGGAAAGGGCCAAGACGTTCAACCCAGTGGGGTCACACACGACCGGGAGCTTTGTGAGGTGCTGGCAGTGTGGGCTGCAGTGTGTGGGGCAGCCCCGAGCACCTCTGCGAGGCCTGGAGCACGGAGCTGGGTCGGGGTGAAGTGCAGGATGGCACGACATGGCATGGCACACACGACATGGCATGGCACGGCAAAGCATGGCACGGTGGGAGCCACGGTGGGGGGTTTCCTCTCGAGACCCCGCGCTCGGCTCCCTTTGGGCACGTCTCTTCCCCATGCGCTGGGCTCGGGCAGGCTTCCAGGCACGGGTACGGAGCAGACATGACTTCATGCTCCACGCTAGGCTCGGGGCGCTGCCAAAACCCCGTCCCGCGCCGAGCACGGCCGCTTCCAGGCCTCGGCGCGGGGGCTCCGCGCTGTGAGCGGCAGCGGCTGGTGGGGAGCTCGCCAGCCAAACCCCCTCAGCTCTGAAGCCTTTGGCTGGGCTCATTGGCAAATTCAGCATCGTGCCTCTGTCCTGGTGTAGCTGTTCCATTTCTTCGGCCTTGAAGCCTTTGGCCTGCTGCCTCCCATGCGGCACAGCCCGGCGACCACAGGCACACATGGGTGAAGGCGCTGTGGGGCATGGGGCACGCCTGGGGCTTCCTCCCCTAAATGCTGCATGGGCTGCATCCATGCTTGGCCGAGGGCACTTGGGTGCTCTCTGCTAGGCTTGGGAGCAGCCTCTACGTGTGTGTTGATGCCTTAGTGTGGGTTTTGCCCAATGTGATCTTGCTGTGGCTACCTAACAAGCCATAACGTGGCTGGTTTGGGGCTGGGTGCTCTCACAGGAACCCACAGCCCCCTTGCACCCCTCTGTGCCCCATCCCCACCCCAGGCATTGCCTGCCCACGGGGCCAGGGTGGCTTCACGGATGTGGGCAGCACAATAGCATGGCAAAACACGGGGTCTTTCCAAAATAGAGGGGAATCTGGGGAGCTGCTTAGGTTTGGGGTGAAACATTGGCAAATAGGACAATTAGTGCAGGACACGTGTGCATGGTGAGCGCAGCCATGCCACACACGTTCGAGTGACTCGGGGAAAGTGACAGCAGGGCTGGGGACAGCCTTTGGGTGAAAGAGCCCACGGAGGGACACCCAAAATCGCTGGTTTTTTTTGGGGGGGCGTGCAGAGGGCGCGGCCCCTTTAAGAGCGGCACGGAGGGGAGGGGGGCTCACACCTGGAGTGGCAAGGGGGGCGGGCCTTAGCGGCTTTGATTGACAGAGACTGACCGGCGCGGGGGGGCGACCCGGCACCAATGGCGGAGCGCGCGGGTCCGGGCGGCATCCAATGGGCGGGCAGGCGGGGGGCGGCGCGGCTACATGTTGCGGTGCGGCCAACGTGGGGCCGCGGCGAGCGCAGGAGGGAGCGGCGGGGCCGGGAGGGCGCGGGTTCGAGTCCCGGCGGCGGCGCTTCGGAGTCCCGGCGGAGTCGCACCGGCCGCGGGGGGAGCTCCAGCGGCGGCGCGGAGCGGGCGGCAGCGGGCCGAGGAAGCGTTTGCGGCGGGGCCGCGGATGCCGGTGCCGTGAGACTTTGGCGATGCTGCAGGCGGCGAGGCGGCGCTGAGCAGCTCCGCTCGCTCCGCTCCCGGGCTGCCCCCGCTCCGCTGCCGCTCCGGACGCTCGGCGGTGCCGGATACAAAATGGCGGGGCCGTTACCGGGCGGCGGAGGGTCGGCGGCGCTGGTGCTGCTGGTGGCGGTGCTGGGCTCGGCCGACCCCGCCGCCGAGTGCCCCGGGGGCTGCTCCTGCGGCGCGGAGCTGCTGGGCTGCGGCGGGCTGGCGCTGCCCGAGGTGCCCCGGGACCTGCCCCGCTGGCCGCGGCACGTGTGAGTACCTGGGGGGGGGGGGGGCTGCGGAGGTTGGGGGGGAAAAAAAAACCACTAAGAACTTGGGTTTTAGAAGCCGAGCCCTTTCTGCGTGCTCCGGCTGGGGCCGCGCCGCTGCCGCCCCCCGGTGGGTCCCGGGCCGGGTCCGGGCCGATCGGCGGCTCCGGGGCCTTATTTGGGCATCGCCGCCCGGCCCCGCCGCCGCTTTCGGCCTTTTCTGCCCCAAAACCGGCCCCTGCGGGGCGCACGGTGCTGGGCAGGGGGCACACGGGGGGCTCCGAGCTGCGTGGGGCTGGCTGCCGCCCTGCCCGCCGCCCCTCGCTTCCCGTTCGTTTATCGGAGTCCTGGGGGGCTGCTCAGCGTGTAGTTAGGTTTCTGGTGGTTAGGCGTGTGCCACGACTCCTTTTTCCCCCTAAAACAGTGATTTGGAGAGTGTAGCCCCAAGCACAGGACAGCAGGACTCCTGTCCCTAAAAGCCATGGCTGTGCTGCCGCACCATCCTGCGGGCAGCCGAGGTGCCAAGGGTGACAAATTGGGCTCGGATAGCTCAGTCCGTCTGACAGCTGCCGTATATCTGAGCAGAGAGCCTGCGTGCGCTCCTAGATTTAGAAAAATAAGTGCCCCCGACCATTAGCCTAGCCTCTGGAAACGAGGATCCAAAAAGGAGGAGGAACAAGCGCCTCGGCTCTTGGGCTTGCTGCGCCTTTCGGCCGTTTGAGCAGATTTATAGATTATTGAATCTATAAAGCTCGCAGCTGTAATAGATACCCCGTAACTCTGCCAGGAGAAGGCGGTCACCGAAGTATTGCTGGAGATCATCCAACTTCTTATTAAGAAGAGTTATTAGGGGGCTGTCAGGTTCTCCTGGCGTTGCTCGCTGCTGGTCGCAGAAATGCCTTGTTTTACATGAAATTACCCGCTGTTGCACCAAGAGGAGCCTGTGGCTTGTCCTATTAAAAGCCTGCCTCACCACGTTCACCTGTTGCTGCGTGCTCCTGCACAGTACGGCTCCTTTGCTCAGCCTTCCTGCAAAGTCTTAATCTTTTCAGCATAATTCCAGAATCCCCCTGTTCCTTTTAAAATAGGACAGTACGTCTTTGTTCCTGCAGAGAAACGCATTAATAGCCCAGTTTGAACAAATTTATTATTGTGTTTTTCAGGAGTGCTAATGCCCAGGAGTGTCTTATTCATGTGGAACGGGTTTTTGAATGTTCAGAGTTCAGTTTAAATTTTATTGGTGAAATAATTGCACAAATAAATCCACAGCCTGTGGGCTGTTGGTCTTTTAGCCACTTAGACAAAATACAGTTTGTCATTTTGTAAATTCTAAACTAACCAAAGAATTAGCTAAAGAGGAAACTTGTGATGGCTTTCATATCTGACAATTCAGAACTTGGAGCATTTTTCCTTTTCCCAAGCTGCCATAAAAAGCAGCCATTTAAGCTATTATACATACTTCTGGTTTTTAGAGTAGTATTGTTTCTATTGCTTTTTGTGATTGCTAGGCTCATAACTGCTAACTTCTAATGCAGGGGGTCACTGATGCATTTAGCAGAGCAGTGGCAGGGGCTGATTATTGGGGTCTGGGGTCCCCCAGCCCAGTCACCTGTTCCCCAGATGGGATTGCTCGTAGGAGGATGAGAAATCCCGTGTGCAGTGGCTTGTGCTGGCTGTGCTTTGGCTTCATTAGAGTGCTTTTGAAAATCCCTCCTTAGTAGTTATTTTTTTTTCCTAATTGGTGCCGCAGTGCTCGGGTCGGATCTCTGTGTTTGAGGTAAAGCTTTTGTTTGGGCTGCTGGAAATGTGGCTCTGCGTGCTGGGGAGCGTTCTGAACTGCCTTAATCGCTGTGTATTTTGTCAACAGGGCTATCAGTGCTGAAGAAAAGCAGTGGGATCTTTTGAAACTATTGTTATTTCTTTGTTGGCAGCAGGGCTGGGAGTTGTAATTTTTCTCATTTGGCTTTCAGAGGGCATAAGTGATGTGCAGCAAGGGTAGCGCGCTGCAGTCGCTCACGGTTAGCGCAGCGTGGCAGAGATGGGGGTTCTTAAAAGAAAAAGAAGCAGGCGGTGGGTGACATGCCGTGCACTTCTGAGCACAGCCAGCTCTAGCAGTGTGCAGGATGTGTCACTATGCAGGACCCGCGCAGCACTCCTAAGAGCCGCAGCACAGAGCAAAAAAGCCCCTGGCTGCGGAGGAAGCTGCCGGTTGGACTGCACCCGGCAGCTGCTGCGTTTTCCTCCTGGAGTCTCGCTCTGGAGGTGCTTTGTGTCAAACTCGGCCTGAAGGCTTGATTTACAGTAGAGCGTTATCTGTGGTGCAAGTTTTAGGGCCGAGCTTAAGTACAAAACGCTTCATGCTCTGAAAAGTCTGCTGCAGGGCTCCAGCGCTGTTGGTGCCGTGGCACATCACCAGCATCCGCTGTTCCTGTCTTCCTGTGCTATCTTAATTTTTCAGGAGTGGTGAGAGGAGAGACTTTACATACTGATAGAGCACTTGCTTTTTGGGTACGAATTCTAAGGGTGAGAAAGCTTGTGGCTGTGGAAGTGCAGCGTGATAGCGAACTTGTTGCTGGTGTGGTCTGAAGGAATGAAAGCTTGTTTATCTTCTAAGCAAGTTCGTGGTGTTGTGACCCAGACAACTGGATGAAGTGCTCGGGATACTGGGCACGTGTGTCCAGAGGATGTATGGGTTTCCCCCTGTTGTGCTAGATGCTGTGCCAGAGTTGGTGTTTTCTCAGACACCTCCAGTTCTGCTCTTGGCCCCCTCTAGAGCAGCTCTCATGCATGTGAGCGCAGCTACTCTTGATTTAAAGTTACACAAGGGAAGAATTTATCCATGCTTTGAGCTAGAGCACAGCAGCCCAGAAGGACTATGAATGTTAGGTTTGCAAAACAATAGAAAGGATCAAGTCCTCCACCATCTCCCAGTTGGCGGTGGAGATGGGGGGGAGCTCTGCATGGAGCTTCCTGCCCTTGGGTGGGTGCAGGTGTGGGGCATTGAGCACAGCAGGGTCTCTCCAGGTTCCCTGGGGGATTTGGGTGATGTGCTGCTCTGTTTTTCCAGGGAGATGGGTTTGGATATATGGATACGTTACCCTGAGGCACTTGCTGCAAGGGTGTTTTCTGTTTTGCCTGGTGCTGCTGCTCTCTGGAGAGCTGGGTGCTCCTGGAAGTCCTGCGGATGCCTGGCCACAGGCCCTGAAAGTGCATTTGATCTGGGAGCCTGGGACGGAGCCCTGCTGTACTCAAGTACATGCATGGAGAGATTTTTACAGGCAATAAGACCAGGATGTTTGTGCTCAAAATCACCTATGAACTTACATTTCTTGCTGAATGAGGGCTTTCGCGTGCCAGATGTTGTTGCTGCGCTCTCCTACATTTTAGGTAGCTTCTTTGGATGTGGTGGCAATCTGTAGGAAACTTGCTCTGCTGCTGCCTGTGTGCATGGTGCTCTCTGGAGATTGCCACGGGTCACTTGTAGCCCCCTGAGTAACCCCTGCCCCCCTGCAGACGCAAGGAGAGCTAGCAGAGGAGGCTCTGGGGGGATAGATCCTGCGGGTGGCATGGTTCAGTCACTTCCCTGCATGTCCCGCTTCCAACCCTGCAGAAATAATGGAACAAAGAAAGATTACTTAATCTTTCTTGCTGTGCCTGGCCCCATGCAGTTGGGGGCTGCTCTGGGGAGGTGGCTGGGGCTGAACCCCTGGGCTGGGGTGGCCGCTTGGCTGGGGTGATGGAGGAGCCTCTCCTCGCAGAGCAATGCCTCCGCAGGCACGAATAAATGCACACGCTTGCAAATAAATCCGCCCTGCCTGTGAACATGTGTCTGTGGATTCACTGACCACCCTCGGCATGCCGTGATATTTATTGGCTCTTGCTGGAGAACAGCAGTCAGCAGCAGGCCCTTCGCGACCGCTGTCTGATCTTCTCATCTTAATCCCTGGCTGAGCCACGGCTAGGGCAGGAGTGATCCTGACCAGACTAGGATTAGATGTGCATGTGAGATTCATAAGATGCAAAATATCACCGCTGAGAAGCCTTTCTGGCTGTTACAGGAGTCCCTGGCCTCACGTGAAGGGCTCTAGGACCCCTGCAGCCTCCCCTGCCTAGTCCTTGTTTCTTTTTAAGAAACTTCATGACATTTAATCACTTTGAGGCTTTTCCTCTCCACAGCGACTGCAATTTGAAACGCAAGAGTCCCATACAAAAGGAGCAAGTGCTCAATGGGCTGTGTTAATATTCAGTGCTATTTACAATGGGTGCAGCCTGAAAATGAGAATGGATGGTCTGGGAGCTGGGGGAGGAGGAGCTGTGGAGGGAGAATTCCCAGGGCAGGGAAAGGAGCATCTCAGTAGGCATCTGAAAAAACAAACACACCAGCAATTGTTCTTTAGGAAAAACAACCATTATAATGTTATAGCTGCAGCTCAATATTTTGTCTTCGCCTGTGCAAACTGCCCAGTAGATGAGGGGTTTGGGGGTGTCTGGGCCTCGGAGGAGTTCCTGCCTGGAGGGTGAGGGATGAAGCAGGGAGCTGTGAGGCCGGCTGCTTCCCCCAGTGCTTTTTGGCTTTCCCTTTGTGTTTCAGGCCTGCTGGCATGGCCTTCCTGTGGGTGGCAGCCACTGTGGGTGCTCTGAGCCTCCTGTGGCGAAGTGCAGCTCCTGGTGGTCCTGCAGTGCCACCAGGCCCAGGCTGTGCCCACATTTGGCTTCTGGCTGCCCCCATCCCTTGAGGAGGAGTCGGGGTTTTGCCTTGAAGGCCGAGTGGTGGCTCTCGTTTCTGTCACCAGCCGTGTTAAAACCCGGTGTTTGTCCCTGACTCTGTGTGTCAACTGCACCCAGAAACTCTCAGTTAGGCCCGCGGGGCTTTGCATTGATCTTGCTGGCTGCCTTGTGAGACACCTTGGATTGAGTTAGCTCAGCTCGTCAGCCTTTAACGCAATCACTTTGTGCTGCTAACCTAATCACTGCGGCTCCGTTCATCCTGCCAATGTCGTCGGGGCAGAGATAACCTCGCCTGGCGCTGCCGGGAAGGTACAGCCCACGTGAGATCTGGGCTGTGGGCCCAGCAGCCAGCATGAACTTAGCACCTCGCTCAGAGCGTGGGTGACTTCATATAAGGCTTCATATAAAGGTGGCTCAGAGGACTCCGAGACCGGTGAGGAGCACCGGAGAGTGCTGCTGCGAGCTCAGTGTGGCACGTGAAGGAACCAAGGGAAGATGGGAAGGGCTGAGAAGCCCTTTTTCACACTTCCTGGTGTGTTCAGCTATTAAATGATGTGCTACCAAGTGTTTTTTCTTCCTTACTGTGCACGGGGGCCCGAGGCAAGGGCCAGGGTGCTGTTGTGCTAGCGCAGAACGCGAAATGTGTTTTATTGTTGCAGCTGAGTCATCCATTAATGGTTAACCAAATGCTGCGCTGCAGTTCAAGTCCTTCAACCCCAGCCTCTTCCAGCTTCAGCAGAGGACCACGACATGTGTAACGTGTTGCACTCCCTCATTAGCTCTTCAGCGCACTGTCTACCCAGATGCAACTGTCTAATTTTGGGGGAGTCTAGAAGCAGGCCCCCCTTTTTTGGGGGGCACCTCTCAAGAGCCAATACTGCGTCGTGCCAAAGTCCAGGAGTCTGCTCCGGTTCTGTTGGTTGCATTTTCAGTTTGAGGAGGACAGGAGGCCACCTGCCTGGTTTTTGTTCATGGCACCTGCCTTGGACACGGAGGCAGGGTGCGTGTCACTTGCATCGGTGCTGTGGCAGCTTTGTACCTTGTTGTAGTGCTGCGTGAACTTCAGCGGGAGAAGTATTTCGGAGGTCCTTTACGTATTGAACAGCTTTACACAGAGCTGTGGACTTAAAATACATATGCAAGACACTGGAATATGTGTCTATAAGTTGCATTTAAAAATGCATTAGCTGGCTAAAGCTCAGTTCTGGAGCGAAAGTTTTGTGTGTGAGAGGATGTGTCATGGTAGCTGCGATATTGATGTTTATAATGAGATGATGGCTTGTTTGCAGAGTTCATCATTGTCTTTTTTGGGGCCGTATTGGGCAATTGCATTAAATTTGGAAATCTGCAGAGGTATGGTCTGAAATGCATTTTTCTTAAACCCTACCCCCTTGGGCAGGCAGCGCGCAGAGTGCTTCACTTTCAGTGAAGGTGCCTATTTTTAGATGAATCCTTTCAGATTAGGGAACACATACCTTGAGTTCAGTGGAAATTTGGCTGTGAAACCTTGAAATACGACGCGGCTCCCTAGACCACCACCTCCAGCTGGCAGCTCCTTGCTCACTGCAGAGAGGCAGAACAAGCCCTCAGGTGCACGAAGGAAATGAGACATAAAACATGAAGTTGGGGCTGTGTTGCTTCTCCTGGCATACGGATACAGATCCAGCCATGCTCGCTGCCCTGGAGCTGGCCATCAATGCCATCTGCTAACCAGCCTCTCGCAAAATGCCACCCTGCAAGCTGAGGGACATGCTTTGTGCAGGCTGGGAGTTCTGTAATTGCACTTGGTCTGTTTTAGCCTGCCATGTGCCAATGTAAACACAGGTTTTCTACATTATATCTACTGTAGAATACAGTCCTAAAAAGTGATGGCTGGCCAGTGGGCTGGTACTTGTGTAGTGGGTGGGAACACTCAGCTAATGCTGCTTGCTCCCCAGCATGGGCAAGCATCTGCGGCAGCACAGGGCTGAAGGAGTGTTGGGTTGAATGGGATGTGCCCAGGGCTAGGAGGAAGGTGTTCAGATGGAGAGAGCATTTAAAGCTGCTTCCTGGAGGTGCTGTGGGTGCCCCATCAGCAGAACTTGCTGCAGCAGCGATGGGCGATGTCCCCAGTGGTGCTGGGGCAGCTGACCCTGTGGATGAGAGAGCTGCTGGTCTGTGAAGTGTGTTGCGGGTAATAAAATGGCTATCAGAGGAAACTGCCTGGCTGGAGGCCCTGTGAAAAATCACCCCCTAAATATGTTCCAGTTGTCCAAACATTGCTGCCTCTCCTTCTTCCTCTTTGTGTGTGTGAGATGGGGGAAGATGGGGAAAGCTGGCTGTGCCTCCGCCAGTGCCTCAAGCAGCCCTGAGCAGCTCTGCTTTGTCTTCCACAGCTTATTTTAAGTGATGCTTGGCCAGCCTGTGGGTTCAAGAGCTGTGAAAGAGCACCAGCCACCTTCCTTTAGCACAGGTCTTAAAGAATTAAAATCCTCTGGAGCGGTGACCCCTCATTTGCGCCTTACTCAGCACAAGGTGGCTGCTTTGGGCTTGGTCAGGAAGATGTGTGGGTGCTGGTGGGGACGCACATGCCCACGGCAGCACCGAGCACCCCATTGCTTGCAGAAGGAGATTTGGCCTCTCCTGAGGGTGTGGGTGGCACCTGGTGGCTCCCTGCTTACCTCCAAGCTCCTGCTTGGTGATGGTGTGGGTAGGGGCAGCGTGGGGACACGGTGCTGCTGGCTCAGGGGAGCTGGCCTCCGCTCGTCTCCCTCTTGCCTCTGGTCTGGCCTTGCTGGAGAGCCAGGGCAGCATCGGTGTGCTCTGTTTATCTGTGCAACTCACAATAAACCTTTGTCTCCTCTCGAGCCAGGGGGCAGAGTCAGAGCAACACTTGTGCTTCATTTGTTTTGGCAAAACGGGGAGACCTGTCCTATTTTAGGAGATTTAAACAAACCATATGATGTTTCACTTTGAAATGTGTCATAGTACTTTCCAGTCTTTCTTTGCTAAGCATGTTTTTGTGCTGTTCCTATCTATGTTGGTCTATAAACAACTCTGTTCCTCTTTTTCCTTCTTAAACCAAACAAGTCTATGTGAGAATTCTTGGCTTTCGAATGTCTTTGGATTATTTCTGGAGTATGGCGCACAAGTGCTGCATTAAGCCAGTAAATAACGTGCATGTTTAGACCTCTCTGCTTTGGTTTGTGAGTTCCGCGCTGTTTTTGTTTCACATGGTTATAAACCCTTTCTGTGTCCTGCTTCCCACTTTCCAGCCTTTGTGATCGAGCAGATTGCCACCCAAAAGCTGATCGGTGAACTTGGCATTTGGATGACTGTTCACAAGAGCAGGTGAATGACCTCTTTATATTCCTTGTTATAGACAGCTAGAAAATAGCCTAATCAAGATAACAAAGCTGTGCCTAGGCGGATTCAACTCTCTGCATGAATGGGAGAGATGCCGGTCCTGTTTTGGGAGGAGAACTGCGGAGCTGAGGCTTCACCCTGGTTTTAGTGCTCTCATCTCAAGTGGTGTCGCTTGGTTTGTTGCCTCTCGAGCAAGAAGCTGCCTGGCTTTATCTCAGCTCTGCAGGGACATGTGCTTGCCCTGCTTCAGCTCCGGGACTCTCGGCGAATGTGTCTGTCTGAATTTATCTCCGTGGGGCTCAGTCCAGCTCCCCAGGGAAGTGGCTTGGCTTTGGATTTCTTGGTGAATTGATCCCCTTCCAGGAGCTCTAATTTCATTTTTTTTCCGAACTTACTTGTGGAGACGTGTGCTGGTCGTTGAGTTAATCTCCTTGGACAGAAAGCTGTACGCATTTGACAGAACGCATTTGGCTTGTACTGTGTGCTTCAAACAACAGCTGGCTTTACTTCTCCCTGGTCTTCTGCTGGCTTTGAGGCAGGTACCGGTGGTGGCATCTCCTGCATCCTGGCCTCACCAGCGACCAGCGTGGCCACTTCTCCGCACACAGCAGCGCTGGGGGCCGTGGTAGGAAGCGTTTCAGCCAAAGCAGCAAGCCCTTGTGGCGGCCACAGCTGGGAATGGTTTTTGGCGACTCGCTGCTCCCATCTCGGAGCAGAGCTTCCAGGAAGGAGAGGCTTTTGTGCCTCCCGGCCCGATGGGTGTTGAGCAATCGGCTGCAGATGGATGGGATGGCCCCTGGTGCCTGCGCGTCCACCTCGCCTGGCAGCGTCGCTGCAGGCAGGGGTGGGTGCTGGGGGCTATGTCCTGCTCTGGGGGCTCCCCATCATTTGTATGGAGAGGGCAGAGTCATGCGGCTGTGCAGCATCCCCAGGCGATGCTGGATAGCAGCCAGAGCTGTTTACTATAGTGTTGCTTGCTCCCAGTCTCCAGCACTTGTGTCTCAAGTGCTAGCACTTTGTGGTCTGCTCCACAAGAGTCTGACGAGCCGTCCTTTCAGCTGGCAGGGACGGCAGGATCCTGTGTTCATCTGCGTGTCCCCAGGGCTTGCTCTGGCTGCCAGGATATCTTTTCGTGTGGACTGTGCAGGCTTTTTTCCCAACACCTCCCCTGCGTGTCCTGCTGCTGTCCCCAGGTGACGGTTCCCTTCTGCAGCCCCAGTGCTCCCAGTTAGCTGCTGCTCTGCTCCCAGCCTGGCTCCCTTGCTGCTCTTTGCTGCCCTTGCCTTATCCTCCAGCTGCGAGCTCTCCGGCCAGCTCCCAGGCGAGGGTTTGGAGCTCCCCATCTGCAAGTCCGAACGCCAGCGTGAGGCTTGCTCAGGAACAGGCTGTGCATGACAAAGCCATTCAGGCTTGTTATGACTTTTTTGAAAGTCAAAACAACAAAAATCCACCTTTCTGGGCAGGGAGGAAACAAGAGCTGAACACTTCTGGGGCTGCGTGCTGATTAAACCACAAAGCTCTAGCTTT
Source organism: Cygnus atratus (assembly GCF_013377495.2). Lineage (NCBI taxonomy): Eukaryota > Metazoa > Chordata > Aves > Anseriformes > Anatidae > Cygnus > Cygnus atratus. The sequence goes on from NC_066371.1 coordinate 6,407,022, forward strand.
GTTTGTGAGAGGCATGGCTAAAATAAGAGGAATTCATCACAGGCTACAGGCCTGCACATTTGGAGACAAAATGTGGAAGTTTCCCTGTCCAACAATTTCCAATTACTTCCTCTCTGGTTTCCTGAGTAATCCCGACCCCTGGCTATAAAACCGTCTGCCTCGCAGGGGCAGGATGCGTCCCTCCTAACATCTCCCTCCTGCCCATCGCGTCCCCAGCCTGCCCAGCACTCGGGCTCGCTGCTGCAGGGTGACCTTGCTGCTTGTGGCCAGCAGGAGAGAGAAATTCTTAACCCCTGGAAGCTGTTTTCCTGATGCTGCTCTGTGATGGACAATAAACAGCCCTTGTGGGACTGAGACTGGGTTGAAAATGTCTTTTTGTGAAGGTTTGAGTTTGTCACAGCTGAAATTCCTTCTGACAGCTTTCCTGCGCAGGGCACCTTTTGGCTTTGAAATGCAGAGTTCCTTCCCCTCCTGTCTGAAGGGCCATCGAGTGACCAGGCTGTGCTGGCCGTGGAGGTGTGAAGCTGTTCCTTTTTGTGGCCCTGCTTGGGTTGGAGGGGAGATCTGCAGGATTTCTGCACAGATCTGGGAGCATGGACACAGCCTGAAAATGGCCCAAAATTAAAAAAAAAAAAAAAGAAACTAAAGAACTGAAAGATTTATCTCACCCAGTATAAGCCCATAAATATTGGCCTTCAGGTGTAAGGCAGAGGTCCGGTTTTCTTGCTTTTTGTGGGATGCAATGGATATTTCTGGAGGACGTCTCAGCGAGGGAGGCAGCTGAATCACCTACTTGCAGTTGATGTGACTTTGGGACGAGAATGGGAGCAATCAGGTACTGCTGTTACCCTCACAACTACGTGTAAGTCCCCTCCTTGGTTATCGACCCGGGAGTGTTGTCTGTGCGAGCAGAAGACCAAGTGCACGCCTGCCCTTTGGTGTCTGTAGACGGCGAGGCGTTGGGAAGTGGGTGGATCCTGTCTGGGGAGAAGAAGCTCTGCCAAGAGCTTTTCACAGCGCAATCATCTGCTCTGTGAAGGCCAAGAAAACTTGATCTGGAAGTCTGTTTTATTTATTCATTTCTAGCTCCAGCCCTGCTTTGAGGGGAGCGCATGGAGGCCACCAGCCTTGCTAGGCACACAAGCTGCCCTGGCATGGCCACGCTCCCTTGGTGGAAGATCATGTTCTGGGCGATATTTGAAATGCAGCTGCCTTTGAGCAGAAAAGCCACACTTCCTTCAAAGTTTTGACTCTTGCATTTTTCATCTTGGGCAGACTTTAAAGTTTTCTTCAGCGTTGAAGGGAACGGTTTGGTTTCCCTTTGCCCACATGTCAGCATTCCTGAACAAAACAGCCTCAAGATTTGTGGAGCAGATTCTTGAAATTCTGGGAATGTTTTGAGCCAGAAGATGCTTCCAGAAACTGCCTGACCTAACAAAAAGACTTGGTAGGACTTGGACGCGGCTTGGGGAAAATGAATAAGGCATTTTTATCCCTTTTCTTAAATGAACATCATTCCAATCAAAACCACCATCCTCGGGAGCTGTTCCGCTCTGCCACCTTCTTGCTGTTAAAACACACTGTGCTCATTTGAACTGAACAGATAAAGAAGATATGCATTTTAAAAGTGAGGTTTGCCCTGCCTTTGCACTGATTTCCCGTGTGGTCTTGCCGATGTCATTTAAGGTGAGCTCTGAAAAGGGGTTTAGATCTCTTAAAGATGGACTTAGGTGAAAGGGAAGTAGCTATGTACCTGCACTCTGTGAGCCCTGCTTGGATCCCGTGGGGATGTTCTCCTAAGCACATTGAGAAGAGATTTGGGTTTGTGGCCACAAGCACCACGTAGCCTAAACCCTGCAACACCAGTGTTGCTGTTCTGTGTGGTCCAGGCCATCATGCATGCTCCAAACATACCTTCATGGTGAGCTGCTGCAGAAGAGCTCAGTAGGAAAAAGCTTTATTTTTGCCTAGAAATGCAAATGATGGAGCAGGGAGGGTTGCTCTTTTGCTTTTAAATGCTGTTCAAGGAGCGTTTGAACATCTCTTGGCTCCTGACAAGGCTTTTGCATTTCTGTGATGAAGCAAAGTAAATCGCACCAAGCCATACTTTGTGTGTTACTGTGGAAAACACTGTTTTCAGTAAAAGGCATTTTTTAAAATGGCAATTGAAATTTAATTGGAATTTGAATGGGGAACACAACACTGTTTTGCTCTCTGCCTTCCTCTTTTGCTTATGTAACAGAGCTTTTGACAGTGCTGGGGTTTAAATATTAGATGTCTCTTCAGATGTCTCTTCCCATGAGTGTGTCATTACAGGTGTGAGGATGATGGTGAGATGGGTTTGGCACTGCGGGCAGCGCAGGTGTTGGGAGACAGGAGGCTGTGGTGTCCGGCACTGCTGCCCCGCCTACTTCACAGCCTATTTCTGAAGGTTAAAGCAGCAACCCTGGTGCAGATCTATTGCTTTTTTTTGCCTGAATGTGTGGCTTTTGTTTTGTTTTGCTAGCTGGTATGCTCAGGGATTGTGGAATTAAGGCTTTCTCCTCAGCAAGGAGGCTTGACTGGAGCCGAAATTGCTGATTGATTCCCTTTTTGCCCTCCCCCATGTTCCTGTTGAAGCTGAGAACCACTTCAAAGGCTCAGATGTGTTGGTGCCAGACGCCACAAAGTTATTGTTAGAAGAATCTGAAATATAATTGAAAACAAGCCTTTGTTCGGCCAAGCGTATCTGGCCGTAGCCTTCATCTCAAGAGGGAGATGGGTACTGAGACTCTTCTGGGTTTGGTGTCTGCACACTTGTCATGGAGCGAGCAGTCCATGAATTCTCTTGCATGTGGTAAGTGTTTGCAAAATCTGGAAAGTATATATCTTAGAGTTTTTCTTCCTACCTAGGAACACACACTTAAAAGTTACCTTGCTTAAAAGTTACCAGGGTATTTGTGGAATTCCTTGCAGTATTTATAAAATGCATCGAATTGGCCTTGGCAGGCTAATTTCAGTAGAGATGCCCCAGGTCCAGGTTCCTGTGCTTGGCAAGCAAAGAGTTGTCCTGCTTGCTTTAAGAACTTGTCTTTTTTGTGGGATGTGGGGTATGGGATATTGTTTGACATTATCTAAAACATTTGTATAAGCATGGACAAGATAGATGTCTGCATCCGTTTCAGGTTTATTTGGTGTGAAGGCAGAAGTTGGGGCAGGAAGCTTGCTTAGCACTCTTGGCAAAGCCCATGAGGCTGGAGGCTTCCAAGGGGCCCAGCAGGTTCAGGTGCTTTGCTTGCAGCAGCTTCCACATGCATGCGGCCTTCTTGTGCTTGAGCCGCTTGCTAACAGTCACGTGGGCTCTGTGGCTGCCAGACACAACGTGTTTTGGGTTCCTGTTGCTTATAGTCCTCTCATTTATAATTGAGGAGAGTACACTAGGTCTGGCTTGGACCAGAACTTGAACTTCTTCTGTGCAGGTTAGCCCATGGTATAGCTTTGGGGGCCACCGTATGCTTTGTGTGACCACATGGACTTGTGTCCCTCTGTGCTGCAGGTACCTGGCTGTGACTCTCCGTAGCACAGAGGAGACAGTCTGCTGAAGCCTGAGAGATGCTAAAACTGAGTAGGGAAGCAAGGCAGGGTTCAGCATGCGTCCTTGAGTGGGTGACTCCTGTAGTCTAACTTGGAGGAACAGGACCACAAACTTCTGCCAGTCCATCTGAAATCCAACATTCAGCTGCGTGATGCTTGCTGAATTTCTTTTCTTTGCTTCCCCTACCACAAGCACCAGCCTCCTTGCATATGGCTGCCTGTCTGTTGTTTATTATCTCTGTTACGCTGTGGTTAGTGCTCACACATGATATTTCTTTGGTTTCCGTACAGACCGAGCGGGTTGTCCGCCACTGGATCCAAAAATGTAAACTATTTATAAATGAAAAATACTCTCGGGTTTTAAAGAGACGTGTTGTCCTTTTTCTCTGTAGCATGTGCACATTTGGCTGATCTCGTGTAATCCCACTGATGAAAATCCAGATCCTCAACAATTTAAGGAACCAGGGGATATGGGTAGAGATTTTGATATGACCTTGTGCTGGTGGGGGGAGAGCATGAGGTGATAGCAATAAACAGGGATGGAAAAATGTTGTTTGGCTGTGCTGCATTCAGCGCAGATGCAGGCCCAGACTCAGATAAAACTTGCTTCAGAGTTCAAGGATTTTTGATATTTTTTTTTGGTTTTCTAGTTGGGCTCATCTCCATCATAAGCAAATCTTTAAAAATAAATAAATAAAAGGACAAACTTACTAATGTGGCATGAAAGGGCCTGAAACAACTAGAGTGTTTTTGATACTCTTTACAATTAAAGTGTTTGTAGTCTGTCTTTCAAGCATGTAGTTAGAATTTTATATTGAAGTAATGCCCTGTGTTTAGCCTCCCAGGGAATGCACAAGACAGGATTTGATGGCCAACTTGTTTTGGTGACTGTAGCAACCCCAGCCAGCAGGCATTTGACCAAAAATGATGGCAGCTTTCTCATTCTTGTTGCACTTAGGCAGCCTTTGCTGTGTAGCTGTGACTTGTGATGCTGTTAGATTGTGCAAAAATCATGGATTCACAGCATGGCTGAGGTTGGAAGGGGTCTCTGGAGGCCATCTGGCCAACCCTAGCTCCAGCAGGGTGCCAGGCCCACGTCCAAGTGGCTGTTGAAGGTCTCCAGGGAGGGGACTCCACAGCCTCTGGGCAACCTGTGCCAGCTCCGTCACTCGCCCAGCGCACAAGTGCTTCCTGGTGTTCAGACGGAGCCTCCTGTGTTCAGTTTGTGCCCTCTGCCTCTTATCCTGGCACTGGGCGCTGCTGACGAGAGCCTGGCTCTGTCCTCTTTGTACCTTCCCCTCAGGTGTTCACAGAGAACGAGCTCCCCTGAGCTGAGCCTCCTCCGGGCTGAGCAGTCCCAGCCTTTCCTCTCCTCACAGGAAAGATAAAAATATCGAGTATATTCGCATTGATAGTGATAATCCCTTACTCTGTAAAACCCACTGGTAGAAATATAAGACTTGTTTTCTTCTGACTTTAAGTATTCTGTAGGAGCACCTAAACACACTGGTGCTCCTGCAGGTACCTTTGCCTGTCCCCCCCGCAGGACAGCGCTTGCTGGAAGATGACTTGCAGCCAGCGAGGGCTGTGGAACAAGGCCTCTAATGTCCTGATCGTGTATTAATCAACAGCCAGGCAGGCGGGCCAGTGCCAAAAAGCAGCAAGTGAGAAAGCCAACAATATCAGCGCGAACTTTGCACTCTGGAAAGTGTGAAGTGATGTTGGTGAAAGGAGTTTATTGCACAAGTGGAATGCTGCGGCCCTCTTTGATGCCTCAATTTCTGCGCTGGCAAACCAATGACGGATGCAAACCAAGGATGAATAACCGGACATCAGTGCCCATCTGTTCCCCATAACGTGTTCTGCACCTCCTGGAAATGCTGCCCACCCTCACGTGGCTTTTTAGGGTGTTGCTTCCAACGTGTGGGGTGGTGGGAGCTTTTGGAGCACGTGCAGTTGCTTCCCACATCGCCTTCAGTGGGTTTTGTTACAGGCTGTAATGCTCTGTTGGGACCCTGCTCCTCACCCAGCTTTTTCCAGAAGCATTGGGCAAGTGAGATTCCAGCCTGAAATAATATCCCAAATGAGCCAGTGTGTGAATCAATTAATGAAACAGCTACTGATAGTGGTGTGCCCTTCCTGATATTTAGCTGAAATTGGATTTCTTGACTCCTTGCCCCGTAGTCAGCAAAGATCTTTAATCCCAAGTGTTCTCCTGAGTCCCCCAGCCAAGATTTTCCAGGATCCCTGTGTTTTTGGAAGGGACAGCTGGTCCCTGTGGAGCTTTCCCGGGATGTGCAGGCTGCATTTAGGACACGTCCCGTGTGATGGGTGGCCTGGGCCGGCCGTGGGGCTCGGGGCTGGTGCCTGTCAATGGGCTCGATTATGCCTCTGCTCTGCAGCTCCCCCCAGGAATGCGCAGCATTTGGCGCGGGGGTTTGTATCTGCTCTGCAGCGAGGGATTTCTTTTTTTTTTCAATCCAGAACATTTAAAGTATTTAAGATGATCTCGCAAATATATTTTTTTTATAATTGGACCCGGGCCAGTTTTTGCTTGTGTCTGATGTATAAAGTGGGTTTGAAAAAATGTTGTTGTTTCTCCCTCTCCTCCCATTTAAACATTTCAGGAATGTCAAGTCTTGTCAGCCTTGGCTTTGCTGAAAAATCTCTTGAGGAGCTTGGGATGTGTTTTTTTAATGTGATCTCAAAACCCTGAGGGAAGGTGCAGAGGGAGGGAGAGAGCAGGTAGTTAACAAAAGCTTCCTTTATCCCAAACTGTAACTAGGCATTGCCACTAAATAGCAGCAGCCACAAAAAATTCAAACAACCTGGCTCTTGGCTCTCCAGCGTTTGGCCCCTTGGTTCATCTTGTGCTCTGCTTCCCCTCGCAGTGTTTTCCAAGGCAGATAAAACCCAAATTTGTAATGTAAACCTGTTGCAAATAAGAGCAGATTAAGGCAAAGGCTTTTATTCACGAGACTTTGCTGCTGCAGCTGCGTGTAACAGCAAGTAATGCGCGTGGAAGGAGCGGGCGAAGTCTGCTTTCCTGAGGATTTCAGTCTTTAGGGCTGACTGCCTTTTTAATTGACTTCTGCAAAGTTTGCCTGTTATCTCTGCATCGTGTTTTTAGTATTGCCCTCCTTCCCCCCTGGCTGTCCTTGGTGTATTTTGGGAGGGCTCTGGGCTGCCTGTTTGCTGGAGGAATCGACCCAGGCGATCACGAGCTGCTGTGCAAATGGTGCCCAGCCCCATCGAGCCCCATTGCTCTCCTCTTTTTGGGGAGGATTTTTGGGGCTGGGGAGCCCCAGCTGCTGCTCACGCCTTGGCCCTGGGCAGTGCTGGACTTTGGATCCCAGCCTTGGAAAGGGAGCGGGGGGGGGGGGGGGGAAACCACCCAAAGAAGGAAAAGGAGGAAATGTTTGTTTAATTCCTTACGTAGCGTAAGGTTCAGAGCGAGCAGATTGTGAAATAGCACAGAGTGGGGAATTGCTTTGCCCGCGGTTTGCAGATAACATGTGCAGAGCAGGCAGCGGCAGCCAGGGGGAGGGAAGTGGGGCTTATTTGTTTGTCTAGTTTGTTTTTAATTGCAATAGCCTCTATAATCCTCCTCCCTCCCAACTGTAAGCGATTCCATCTTTATAATGTCCTCTCTGTATTATTTGGTGTGAAATACAGGCAGTGCTTGCACTCTTACAATAGGGATTATTTTTTTTTTAATGGGCAGGGGCTGGGGGGGAACCCTATGTGGTCTTCCTCTGCTGTTGTGGGGTTTGGGCATCACTCTGATGCCGGCGTGGCTCTGCCCCCTGAAATTCCCCGTTGCCTCCCCCAGCTGCTTGGGGGGGATCTCTCTGGGCTGAGGGGGATGCACGTTGCTGTGCTGAGCATGGCTTTGTACAGCAACGGGGGGGGGCAAAAGGGATGGGATCAGGGAGAGGGCAGCGTGTTACCTGTGCCCAGGAGGATGGAGTCAGGAGATGCCGGGGGATGCCACGCGCACAGCTCAGAAACACACCGGGTCTGACGGCACTTGGGCATCCCAGCTGTTTCAGGCTTTGCACTTCCTTTATTAAAGGGGAGTAAAAAAGGCGATAAAGGAGCCGTTCGCAGACTTCTCATAAATATCACAGGGATTTCACAGCAAAGTGTGGAGACTGTTGAAGCTGGTCGGGCATACCAGAAGCTTTATGAAATAGTTGGATTTGATCAACACTTAATCACTCTCAGGCTGCCTGGCTCAGTCTCGCTCGCCTTCTCCCCCTTCTCTCTGCTGTTCCGCTGCTGTGCCTTTGGGCATCTCTAAATGCCCCTGGTAAAATTCAGCAGGTGTTTAGTGAGCTGTAGCCATCGAAATTAGCCAATGTGGCAGCACCAGGCTGCTGATGGCCCTTAGGTACAGGACAGTAAATAAAAACCCTTTCTACCTTTCTGCAGAGATGCTTGGAGCATCCCTGTACCTTGCAGTGCCACTCAGGCAGCTGATGGAGCTGTCCCTGCAGTGTAGATGCTGTTCCCTGCCCTGCTGTGGCACCCATGGGCTGCAACTACCTCCCCAAATCAGCCCGACAGAGCCCCATGGGTACGTGGAGGCCAGAGATGCGGGTTCACTGGGAACGGTACCTTAGCTTTAATCGCCAATAAGCGTTTTGGATGTGGCTCCCTAAAACCTTCCGCTAATGCTTCCATCCTCACGCAGACAGCTTCTCTGTTCCTGGCTATCCAGGCTCCCAGTGTTCGCTGGAGGCTTTTCTCCCTGGGTTTGGAGGGGCTCTGCCTCTGCAGGCTCACGCACACGCTTTGCTTTAGCCAAGTCCTTCCCAGCCTGGAATTGCACTGCTCTTGCGTTACCTTGTGGGCACGTGTCCAAGTTTGAGTGAGGGGGAAACACACTTCTCTTTTTCTTTGTGCTGAGAAACAGCCTGCTTTTCCACGAGCAGGAAGCTTCAGATATAGGTAGGAGTTTCTAATGAATTTAATAAAGTTATTAGTAAATAGGAATGGAACATTTTTCAGCAGCAACTCTTTTCTTAAGTTTACTCATAAGGAGTTTATTGATCTTGCAAATATATGGATAACAGAAGCCTGGAGGTGTAGGACAGTTAATGTGTAACCATTAAATAGACTTATTTGGACGCTTTTTATGTGCTCCCATGGCAATTAAAGCTTATAAGCATGTGGAGAGTGGTTTTATGCGGAGCAAAATGAGAACCTTTATCCCAGAGAAGGTGTTCGTGGAAAAGGTACAGTTTATGTAATCGTCTTCACGTGACTCCACGTAAGCGTGGGGCTGCAGAAAAACACCAGCAAGCCCAGGGCTGAGGCCGGTTGTGCTCTTGCTGAGCGTTGGCTTCCCTCCCAGCGGGCAATTTGGTGTATTAAAATCAGCGCCGAGTGTTTTAGTGCGAGTCTCCTGAACCGAGGGTTACGTTGCTGCTGTAGATTATTTTTTTGGCTCGTGCCCCTGTGTGTTTTTTCATTTTGGAGCAACTTTGGTGGCTGTGTCAAGCCTGCTGAAGAAAACAAAGTGTTTTCCCACTGGCTAACCTGGGCAGGCAGTGAGCGTGTCCCATGGCTCCTGGGGAGCTCCGTCCTGGTTAAACACTTAGGTTAGCAGTTGCACAGAAACCCAAGCTTTGTGGGAATGTGGAAACGCTTTGGTGTCTTTTCCTTGCCTTTTTCTTCCCCAGACAACATATTTCATGCGGAGTGATGACTGAGTCAGATGCTGGGGATTCAGCAGGCGAAGTGCACGTGTTATGCTGTAGCTCCTCTTCTCTACTAAAAGAAATGAAAAGAAGGCTGAAAGTAGGCTCATTCCAGGTCTGTGCAGCGATGCGTTCTCCAAACGGGAGAGTGAGGGCAGTGGGGGAGAAAGGATGGAGGGCAGCCTGGCTCAGCTGATGCAATCATGATTGCAGAGCTCCAGGCAAATATTGACACCAGATTTCTTGGCAGATGTGCTGCTCCTGAGATGCCCGGCGAGTGAAAGATCTCCGCAGCACTTACTGCAGTGTGGAGCAGTCCCTCCTGGGACCGTGGGGGTGGGATGGAGAAACCAGGGGTGGGATGGAGAAACGTGTTGCTGGGACGGGGATCTCACCCGGAGGTGCTGTAGTGTCACCTGCTGAGGTCCCTAACAAATGGCTGGGCTGGCCCTGAGGTGCTGGAGGGATGGGGTCCCTCGGTGTGTCTGCACTGCTGGTCAGGCGTGGGCTGAATGCCCAGGTTGCATTCATCTGCCCTGCTCTTTGCAGACAGCCGTTACCTCTTCACATCTTTACAAAAATAAAATAAATACCAATAAATGCTGACTGCCAGCCACAGAAGGGGAAAATCGTAAAATTCAGTCTTCCATCACCGGTTGGCTGCCTGGGCGTTGCGCTGGCGGGGGTGTTTTGCTGAGCACGTGTGAGATAACCTGCTTTCTCTGCTGCAGTCCTCCTGCAGAATACACCAGAGGATTGTTAACATCAGCCAGATACCTCCGTGCTATGGCTTTGTAGCGTAGTCTGGACAAAAGGTTAAATCAGGCAGTCATTGCTGCGGTGTTATTTCCTATACGACACTCTGGAGAAAGTTCAGTATCACTTAGTTAACTTTTGCAGAGCCATTTCCTGTAGGTTTTGTTAGAGAAAAGCTAGATTATATGTTTCCAGTTGCAGCAGAGTTATTTTCCCCTATAAAACGCACTACAGTTTATTTTTACACAATTTTCATTGGTTTGCAAAAGGCTTGGGAGGGGGGCAGCCTGTGTGTTTGGGAGATTCTGTAAGGTTTTTATTTCATACCTCGCTTGCTGTGACAAATTGGGGAAAATGCATTTGTTAATGTGGCGTTGCTGTAGCAGAGCCAGGCTTGGAATTCCGATTATATGTCGGAGCGGGCTCCCACGCTGGTCGGGGGCTGGAGAGCTCCGCATCCTGCTGCGGGCAGTGCCTGGTTTGGGAAGGACTGCAGCAGATAGTCGGGCTGTGAGCTGCCCCCAGGAGAAGCATCTCCCCTTGGCTGCTTTGGTGGGGCCATTTGTTGCCCTCTTCCTTCTGTGAATCGAATCCAATCCTGGGCGCTGGGAGGAGCTGACAACAATATAAACCTGTACTTTTTGTAATGCTGGTAAGTCTGTGGCTTCACAGCTGTGGTAGTGAGTCGCGTAGGTGTTTCTCATGTGGTTTTCAGCCATGTGAGGTGCTCTTGCCCTTGGGTCTTGTTGGACTTGTCACCTTCATTACCTCTCCTGAGAACCCCTGGTGAGGTGCCTTGGGTCCTCCATCATGGGATGTCTCGGGATTTCATCTCCTCTGTGTGCAAAACTCAACCCTTTTCCATCCTATGTGCTCAGAGTGAGGTTTTCCACAAACCCCATGAATTTTCTGACCCTTAGGAAATGGTGTCGTTCCTTCTTCTTACCCTTCAGAGGTTAATCTGCCTGCTCTCACAAGGGCAAGGTTTGAGTTCTCTAAGCTGTGAGCACACCTGTGGCCCTCCCCACATGATAAGCCTTGAGAGCACTGTCTGCCTTCATTTTTTTAAAAAACAATTGTTTTTTGGAGTGCAAGGTGCCAATGTGGAGCCAGCGTGCCTCACGAGAGGCGCAGCATGAGCAGTGAATGGCGAGCGCCCTGGCACGGCGCCCGGCTCCCGAGGACCACTCGGAAGAGCAAAAAGGGCATTTCTGTGCTTGGCCTAATTGGAGTGTTAGCTTTTCTATTTGCAATGCAGCCAGGTGGCCACCCACGTGGAGTTCTGTTCTTACTGGGCTTATTTCTTATTCTGAGAGGCCGTCGGGCAGCTTTGAGCTGGCATCGACTTTGGGTTACGCCTGAGTGGGGCAGCCTCGAAGCAAGAGGGAAGGACCTGGTGTTCTTTTACCGCCGTCCTGCAGAAGTTGTCGGATGAAGCCTTCCTTCAGATATTCCTTCAGATGAAGGGGTTCCCTGTGGCGGAGGCCAACTGGAGCCTCCGCTGGCATATAAGCACCTTCTGGTGGGCAGAAATACAGCAAGACGTCTGGTCTTAAATGCCAAGTGGAGCAGCGTGATTCCAGGAATAATAGTTAAAAGAAGATGAAATAAGCTTATCCAAATACCTTCAGAATCCAGCGGTTTCCCAAGAGATTGGGTCCTTAATTGCTTCCTGTAGCAGAAGGCTAAGGAAATGTTCCCCTTCTCATCCTGCTAGCCTTCTACAACATGGAGAAGATAAAAATCTATGGAAGAGAAAGTTTGGTCCTTGGTTCAACCTCAATAACATCTGCCCACCCTGAATTAGCCGTGGTGCCTTCAGCTGCGAAACTGCACAAACCTGAGGGAGCTCACCGAATAATAAATCGGGTGCACCTCCAGGGAGGTGACAGCGTTATCCTTTGGGGTGGATGAGAAAACACCTTCCCCATCTGAAAGCGAAGGGTGCCTTGGTTTTGGTGCCTGGCTGATGCTAGTGTGGGGTTTGAACCCACCTGGGAAGTCACACGCTGCAGCCTGTGGAAATCGAGGTGTCTGTTAATCCTGGGACGTCCTGAGATACCAGGCTTCAGTGGGAAGGACTTTCTAAAATTTTATTGGCTATAATTTTTGCCTTTTTCTCAGTCTTTCTACTGTTTGAGTTGCGTTAATGAAGTCTGGCTTCTTAAGTGAAAGGAGTTGAAAAACAGCACTGATAAAAACTGTAAAGCTCTCAAACATTTTTTTTTTAAATAACGCATTTGTAAAGGATGTGGCATTGTATGCTGGGGCTGAGTGTAATGAAGATGTATTAGTGCTCTTCACAACTGTCATAAGCTGTACAGCTGTCAGTCTCTGATGATAAAGCTTTTGACTGTGTACCTAACCATGGATGTGTAGTCTCTGCATTCCTACAGATGTGTACGTGTCTGTGCAGTGGTACGTGCACCTGTAAATGCATGTTCTGGAAGTCACATACATGTGCAAGTAGTTTGGGAAAACAGTGTTTTGTGCTGTTCTGCCCTGAAATCCTCACAGGTACCCTGCTGCTGTCCCAGCAGTAAGCGCTATTGAAGGAGTTAGGGAAAAGTGTGAATGCTGGTGCTGATAGATGGCCCTGCTCTTAGCATTGGGGCAGGCTCTTCTCCTAGCAGGGGATGTGCTGTGGACCCCAGTTTGCAAACTTCCCCATCACACCATCACCTCTGATGTGCGGCTTCAGCCCGTTGCTGCTGCAGCTGTCTGCCATCGAGTGCTGCACTTTGTGGGTTGGGGGGTGAAGGAGGCTGTCAGTGCTGCGTTCAGGCCATGTGCAGAGAGAGCAAGTTTATCTAGAAAATAGCTCTGCTTAGGACGTAAAATACGGAGTAAATTAACTTGAAAGTCTCTTCTGGCTTTTCATTGTCAAGCGAAAGGTAGTTGGGTAGATTTATTTGCCGTGTTTTGCAGCAAACGCGTTATATATAGCTTGGCTTTCATTTCTCTTGATCTAGGTGGAAATGGTTCCTTTTAAATGCAGCCTTTCCATCTTGGAGGTCAATTAAAACAGGTTGGAGGTCAGGTAAAATAAAGGGGCAGAACATTTGCTGCTTTGTGCATCTATTTCTGTAATGTTATCAGTGCATGTGGTTTTATTTCTAGCATTTTGTTCCAGGGCTTCCTCTAAGGCTGAACAAATTGGAAGCTGTACTGCATCCAACTGACTCAATTTGGGGTTAGAAATCCATTAAATTGCTTGGTGCTTTATTGGCAATATAAAAGTGCTTGGAATGAGAGTGCATTATGATTGGACATTGATTACTCGAGAGAGGAGGGTGGATGCCTGCGTTAACCACACATCTCCAGCTAGGATGGCCAACTCAGGCGTTTTTTTAGCTTAAAATGTGCATATTTTGCCCTTAAAATGCCGCTCACTATTACAAAGCAGCTATTTTTAAACTGAAAATGGGGAGCTGACTTCCATATGTTCTCCGTGCCTCAGGGGGATTAGAGCTGGCCATGCAACCCACTGTGCTGCTGGCATGGGTAACCAGTCCTGGACGTGGGGCTTTGGGGTTATATGCGTGCCTCTTCGTGTGCAGGATCTCTGGAGTCAGTCAACCTCTGTCTTACAGCCCATGCATTGAAAACTTGAGGGAATGTCCTCGCTGGGTTTGGTTTCAAACTGAAAAACCGCGTGGTGGGCACAGCACGGAGGGCAGCGCTGTGATTCCCATCGCAGGGGGATAGCGGCTGCAGTCGGAGGGGATTTACCCCACGGTAGGAAGCTGCAGAGTTGGCTGAGTGTCTTGAGACCTGGGTCATTGCCACCAGGTGGGAACTGGGGGTGGACTGATGGCTTCGATACTGGGAGGTGGTTTGCCAGGCCGGCTGCTTCGGCTGCGGTCAGCTTGTGCACATTGCAGATGTAAGGAGACGGCTGGAAATCCAAGTCGCAGCGCGCACACTTTGGAGCTGGCCATGCAGCAGATGCACTGGTGGCCACTGAGCACACGAAGGAGGGAGCATCGCTAGTGGGACCACGGCATAGCCACATGTGAGAGCCATCCCCCGTCTTTGGGAGATGGATGCCTTGCTGCTCTTGCACCCTTCTGCTGTTCTAGGGAGGTGATGCACAGCAGTGTTGGAGAGGTTTGGGCTGCGGTAGAAACCCTCCCGCTGTTTTTCTAAGGCTTTTTTCCCCCCTACTCTTTGCCTGACTAGTTTTAACCAGCACACAAACATTCCTTTGTGCCACTTCCAAGCGAATGTGTTTTTTGGGGGGAGATTGGCCCTTCCTGATTAACTATTAATAAGAACGGTGAGGGAACCAAGTGCCGGGTCCACGCTGCGGGGAGGTCACAGCCCTCCCACACCACTAACAATTGACTGGGCTGGGGCACAGGCTCTGTGCCAGCCGTGGTGGCTTTTTGGTGGCAGCTGGTGGCACCGGTGGCTGGGGTACCAGGATGAGGGGCTCTGCAGAGGGGCAGTGCTGGCTGCACACCAAAACTTCAGCGTGGGTTTGATGCTCGCCCTCCCCAGCAGCTGGGGTGCTGCTCGCTGTTTGCAGCACGAGAGCTGTGCCCAGGGATGTGCTTGCTGAATAACGCTTCTGATGGACAAACCGTGGTGGTGGAGCACCAGAAAAACTTCTGAGCTTACCAGAAATGCTTATGGACATGGCTGCGTTCTTCAGGGATTCACGTGGTTTCAGAGCACGTTACAATTCTGTGTTTTGGTAGGAACTGTATCTCAAAAATATGGGTTATTGGATATTATTGAATGATTGTCGGCCTCGGATGTTCTCTTAAACTGTGGAAACTTCTGAACAGTGCTCGGGGAGTTTCTGAATTATCTCTCTTCCATCTGCGCTCGACCTGCAGCCCACAGCTGGATTTTGCATGGCCATGCAGTGGGAGGCTCGGGCTGCCAGGCGCTGAGCGTGGTGCTGCGGGTCTTTCCAGGCACCCGAAAAAGCTAAAGGTTTAACGAGGTTTATCTGCTGCAAGTACTGGTGAAAAATTGCACAACTTTTAGGTGAAAATATTTGCTTTGCAGGAGTAGCAATACCCGAAGCAGTAAATAGCACTTAGCGCTGATTTATCAATGCAGCTCTTGTGTGTTATTGTCAGTTAATGGAGGCTTAGCAGTTGCTGTAAGGTAGGCATACAGTAAATTATAGAGTTGTTAATCCTCAATAAATTGGTTTAGTATGTTGAATACACAGTGGGGAACCTTAATTGAAAATGCTCATGCAGGAGTCGTGGCCTTTATCGATTTCTTTTCCTTAGGAGACACGGCGGTGGTGGAAGCGGGAGCTGCTGGGTTCACGTGTGTCCGAGCGGGGCCTCCAGCCCCCCGGTACAGAGGAGCGAGGGACTTGCCCCCCAGTTTGGGTTTTGGGATGCGTCTTTCTCATGAGAGTAAGCAGCAGATTAATTAAACAAAACAATGAACCCAGAACAAACCCTGTGGGGATCTGGGCAGATTAAGGGTGGAGCTGATTTGTGGGTTTAAAAACTTCCACATCCTGATTTTCCTTCCAACTGCTTTACCTGCCACAGGTGGCAAACCTGGATTGTTTTATGTTAAATTTAATACGTTTGTTTTTATTTAGATGCTCCTGGCCCCTTTGAATTTTTTTTTTTTTGCCTTGAGGCAATTCTTGCAGCTGATGGCTCAATGTGTTTTGGAGAGAACCTGCCTCCTTCAGTCAGTGCAGCTTAACAGCAGCAAATAAGGTGAAGAATTGCTGCAATTAAACACTGCTCTAAGCCGTGCAGCATCCCCGGTTCCCTGCGCACAATACTGCCTTTGACTGGGCTGTCTGGTTTAGGGCAGAGGGATATGCAGCCATAATGGGAGCTTTTGTAGCCTTAGTCACTGCAGGCAGCGTGGCTGCTGCTATTATTTTTTTCAGAAGCAGAGAAAACCGAATGCTGTCACACCTCCTTTGTGCTTGCCATGCTGTGCCCTCTCTTCTGCTGGTTCGGGACCCCGCTGGCAGCAGGGAGAAGAAGGTGCTGTCCCTGTCCCGGCAGCAGCTGCTCCCTGTCCTCGCTCTGCCATTGATGGCTTTGGATGACTTTCAAATTGCTTTGCTTCTTGAAATCTCACTTTATTTATTTTTTGAATGTGGAGTGGTTGAAATAATGAGAGCTCTCATCAAGTGGACCAGGATCAGGCCCTGGTTAAATGAGTGTCCTCGCTGTTCTCCTGATCTCGCCAGGGCATAGCAAGAGGTCTGCAGACACCTGTTACCAAGGGCTTTGCACGTAGATATGCAAGCACAGTGCAATATGTGCAATTATATAGGGAAAGTTGAAGCTGATCTTTTTTCTTTGGGGAAAAAATTAAAACATTTGGGGTGTTTTTGAGGAGACAGTCTTCCAAGCAAAGCCAATTTTTTTCTTGTTTCGCTAAGGTTATTAAAATAGGAAGAAATAAGATCATAGGTTTTGTCAAAACACATTTGTATAAACTGAACAGGGCCTTAAATAACCTGACGCTGCCCTTTTAAGAGACGGATAAGAACAGGAATCCTCCTGGTAGGAGCCTTAGAAAGCCCAGTTGCAGCTTGGTGCTACCCAGCGCTTCGTGCAGGAGCTGGGGCTAAAGATGCTATTTGAAGTTATTCAAAGATGGCTGGAGGAATTAGGGAACTATCTCAACCACAACTTAAATTGCAGACTGATACAATGGGTCTCAGTGATGTGGTTTTAATTAGTATTTTTTTGCATTAATGTCTGCATGCATCTGCTGGGATCGGCATGGTATTGATTCTTTGGTAATCATGCTGCAGGAATTTCCTTCAGACGGCATTGTTAGTCATGGCTGGGAGTGAGTGATTCATGCTGCAGCTTTCTGGGTGTCTGGATGACCTCTCAAAGTTTGTCTTCACTGTCAAATTAGCTCATATTACGGCTTGAGGGTTGCCCTTAAGTTGACTCCCTTCTGCACATAAAGCCCCTTATATGAGTGTGCTATCAACCCAAGCTAATCTGCTGCGGATTTGAGCTCGGGCACAAGCAAAGCCTCAGCTGCTGGCAGGATCTGTCTGATGGGGAGATCTTTGCCCATGAGGGCTGCTCATCCTTCCCTACTCCTCCAGGGTCCCTCTCTCCTCTCCAAAGCGCCTGCAGCAGCCGGCTGGGATGTTCCCTGCCTTGCACAGGCAGGGCTCCTGCTGCGAAAGAAATCCCCAGGGGCTCAGCTCACCGCAGCAGTGGGTGCCCCAGGCTTGCTGAGCTGAGTTTGGGAGCGGTGGGACAGGGATGAGGGCAGTGAGCCAGCCGGGGGTGCAAGAAGCTGTGGTTTTCCACCAGCTCAGCAGATGGATTCGAAGGGCACATGGGACTGGCTGTGGCAGCTGGCGATGGCTGCAGTAGCTGTTCAGCTGCTCTTGCCCCAAAGGAGTGGGTTTGGGACTTCTCTTGTGCACGGGAGGGGAAAAAAAAACCCTAAAGCCGCTCCTTTCTGTCCTTACAGTCTGTACAACTGACCGAATCCTTGCAGTCCCTTTGATTGCTTTGTGCCTCAGTGTTAAGCCTTGCATGTCACTGCTTATGAGGACTCCGCTATCTCTCTGGGAGTCAAAAGCTTGTTTAAAAGAGAAATTCAAGCGTGCTTTCTTCCATGCACAGCTGTATACTTGTTGTACAGGCGACGTGTTCCCCTGGCCCCCATCTCCAGGCTTACTCAGCTGCTGCCATGCTTTTCATACCCAATCAAGTGTGCACGGGGCCTCCATGCCGGGGCTGTAAAGTCCTCCACAAACATGTGGGAAGAGGCTGGTGCCTATTCAGTGAGCTGCGGACTAGGCAGCTATCTTTCGACAGATTAGCCAGAGGAATTTCTATTGCAGGGCTCGATTGTTCAGGGCCCTCGGCTCCCTTTTGTGCAGGAGCAATGAAAAGTTGTGTTATGACAATGGTTGACAAAGTGTGTAATGAAAGCCGCAGTTGGCAGCGGCAGATCTTCGAGCCATCCTCCTTTTTCTCCCCCTGCCTGTCATCAAAAGGTGCAGAAACGCTTTTGACATAATCTTCCACGCTGACAGATGCAGGGATTTGATGTGCGGGTCGGAAGCCTCCACCTCCCCGAGCAGAACTCCGCCATCATCGTGGTGAGCCGCGACCAGGAGCCACGAGTCTGAGTCCTTTGTCTGGCGAGCCAGCCAGACACCTCTGTTCTCCAGGGAGAGGTGCCTCGCTCCACCCTGGGCAGGTTCCCAACACAGAGCTAAAACTTGTTCATGAACTCCCGGTGTACCCTGTGCCTTGCCTGGGGAGCCAGGATCGGCATCCCGTGGGTCAGAGAGCTGACTGATTCCCTCCTTGGCAAGCACGGCTCGCTCTGTGACAGCACTATGACTTTTGGGAAGTGGTGTAAAGGCAGGCCATGTACCTGGTTACTTAATAAGGCTTTCCTTTGAGTCTGTGCCATGCTCAGTGATCCACAGTGCCACTTTCATAATGCCAAATAAAGACAAACACTGCTTTCTTATTTAATTAGAGACTGGAATGGATAAAACAGATGGCAGAGGGCCCTTCCCATATTGATATAACATGCTCTTGGTTCCTCATCGGGGCATCTTACTGACAGGAGCGGGAAAACCCTACACTCTTGGATTAGCCTATACAAGGAAAACTTAGTGTATGTAATGGGTAAATAAGGCACTTCTCGTGCCACTAAATCAAAATATGCCTTAATAAAAACCACATTACACTAGCTTCTCTTCAAATGAGGGGAGGGAAACAAGCTGCCTATTAGGAACTGCTCAAGCTGGTGGCTCTGCTCTGTCTTTGTTATCTGCAGAAGCTTCTGACCTCTGTAGGATGCTTCCCTGAAGCTGCCTTGGAGAGGTCAAAATATCTTTCCATGAGTAATTGAACAGAACTGTGTCCATGCAGAGAAGCAGGCAGGACAGCGGCAGACTGCTATCTGTACAGGTGTGCTTCTGCATTTAGGCATTGCTAACCCGGTGCAGGTGCTGACCACACACCAAAGCCCTTTTCTCCTGTAAAGCTGCTGTAAAATACTGTAGATGATGATGCTTTGCAAACTGCCGCTTCAAAGAGATGCCCATCTGGTTTAGGGAGAGCCCTACCCTGGGATAGAATAGGGTTTGGGCTCTGGGTTTGTAGGGCTCTGCAGAAGACACTAAAACACTGATGGCAGAAGTGTTTGCTCCACGAGAGCTGTTGCACTGCTGCGCAACTGAGGTAGTGGAGCATCTGTCAGATCAGGAGGCTCCACGAGAAGGAGAATTGCACTATGGCAGAACAGAAGTGTGACCGTTTCCAGTGATGGGACAGCCATTCCCCAAGCTCGGCATCTCCATCCAGCCTACGCTGCTGGGCTGCTTGGTGTGGAGAAGCTGATCCGGTGGGGATGTTACAGCCCCTGTTACGCTCCGTGTGCTGCCATGCATCTGGGACCTGTGCTTTGCAGTGGGGGAGCGTCGCGTGCACCCATGACCTCAAGTTTTGAGTTCCCTTCTGTATTTGCATTACTGGAACGCAACCAAGACTGAGACCTCATTTCATCAGCATCGGGCAAACCAAGACAATACCTACCTCAATTTTATTTACAGTCTAAATAGACAAGACAGACAAAGGGTGGCTGTGGAAACAAAAGCTCTGGAGAGGTGATGTGACATGACCCGGTCACACAGCAGGAGATTAAGAGAGCCAGGAGCAGACTGAGGTTTCCTGACTACTGGTCCCAATGATCTATCTATCAGAGCACGTTAATTCTTTCTCCAATTTGCATGCTGTGACTGGCATGCCAAATACTGTCTAGTGAGGGGATCTGGGTTCTGGGAATCACATCCCTTGCTTGCTAATGCTGCAGGCGACAAATTGCTGGGCATTTTAATGCAAGGTAAAATACAGCCAGTCTCAGAAATAGAGTAAACTTTATTTTGGTGTATCTATCTATTTTCAAGTCTCCTGTTTATTTTGCACTGACGCTGTATTTCTGTGTTTCATTTTCCCCACCGATTTTTTGAACGGCATGTTATATGTTCGGTGAGGACAGATAGAAATTGGAGTGGGTAGCATGGGGCAAACTGAAGACTCGGGCATACAAGGTGGACTTCATCTGTATTTCTGTAGCAAGCACTGGAGAGTCTGTTGGAGTAGGCAGAATACTGCTGTGCTCTCTGAAAAGCTGGCTGCTTGTGCAATGGCTTTGATGTTCAAACTTCTCAAATAGCAACAACAATAATCAGAAAGTTGCTTTGGAAGATGTTAGACCATGGCCTTGAAAATCCTTTAATCTGCTAAGACTTTTGTTTTTTCACTTTTGAGCTTTCGAAGGTCATGTCAGCATCACTCAATGTTTGAGCATTGCCTAAGCCAGGGATCTGTTCCCTTTGACAAGTGTGCAGCTGATCATTTTGGTGCCTGTGATCCTCAGTGCTTGGGTAGTGAAATAGCCTCTGAGCTTATTGTGGGGGAGTGTTTTGAGGATATTTTACCTTAAAAAAGGCAAAGATTTGCAGCTATAGAAGGCATAGAAATACATTAAAACAGATGGATTCAGACACAGTCATGACCACGCTAGCACCATGGCTGTATTTTCCCTCTTACAGTACGTCACTAATATTTCTGTGTCTGCTTTATTCCTACTGCGTTGAGCCTATATATTACCTGTTATATTTTCTTTTTTCGCCTGTATATCAGACAAGACAAGCTCCAACCTGATTTTGCTGTGTGGTTTAAAAAAAACAAAATAGTAGTAATGTAATCTGTGGGCAAATTGCACTTTAATTCATAATTGTGCTATGAATATGGACTTGGCTTTCAAACGCGCTCTGAGTTTAAACTGCAGTTTGACTTTTATTTAGACAAATGCCTTTGAGTTCATAGTGAAATGGATATCTGCTGTAGGCTGGTATTGATTTAAAGGTCTCTTGAGTGTTTTAAAAGACGGTAGGGGCTCATAGGACAGCATATTTTAAAACTAGATGCTTGGTTAGGTTTTACACTCCTATGTTGCTTTAGGCCTAGATTCTGCTAAAGGAATCCTGAGCTGTTGATTACTAGAGCTTTCTTTCACAGCAGATATTGGCCAAAAAAAAAAGTACATTTTGGGTAAGGTGCAAGGAGCAGTCTTGGGCATTTCTGAAGTGATGGGGAACAGTGCATGCAGACAATTACCATGTGAAGGGAATGCTTCGAGGACTTCCCATAAAACACATTGTAGAAGGGCAGGTGATCAATAACTGCTTTTTAGCTCAAAAGAGGCGTTTATCACTTCCTGCTAAGCACATAAAGTTGGTGATCTTTCAAGTCCTGGTGCTTGCAAGTGTCGCTGTGGGTCTGAATTCCTCTTTGCGTTGCTGTAGGCCTGAATTTTCCTCTGCGGGGTGCAATGGAGTATGTCAGGCAGGAGGTCCCTGTGCCATGGCAGCTGCCCTGTTGTCCCTCACCTCCAGGCCCACACGGTGTGGGGAAGCCCACCGGGGGGACCCTGGTGACTTGAGGCCTGTTCAGGCTCCAAGCCCGCTTCGGGTACTGCGGGCACAGCTTTAAAGCAGAGAAAATACACAAACCGGGGAAGATTGGCCAGTTTTCCAGTCAGACTGGCTTGGTGGTTTGAATAAGCAGCTGAATGTTTGAGGGCTTATCTAAAATCAGGCCATGAATCTTTTGGGTTGTGTTCAGAGGTGCAATAAGAGGGTGTAACCTCCCTGCAGAGGAGACAGGAGGGTTGAGTTTTACCCAGGATAATATCCTAGAGCAGGGTGTGGAGCAGGATGAAATTAAAGCAGGTCCCCCTCACGATTTCCTCGCAACTGCCTGCGGTTCCTTTCCTCGCTACCGCCCATCAATTTGCCTACTCCCTCTTTAGATTACACACTCACAGTAACATGCCAACACTGCATACATCACGTTAATTAGGACACTTGTTAATTTCCGCATCATTAGTCACTTGGTCTTTAATTGATCTGTGCTCTCCTGGTAAGTCCCCAAGTGCAGGTTTGACCTGTGTGGGGTGTGCTGACAGGGTGCCTCTTGGAGGGGACTTGGCTGTTGCAGCAGAGCACAGCAAAGGTCTTGCTTTTGGCGTTGCTTTCTTGCCACTTTTAGCATTATTTTGTCGGTTTGCTCTCCCCAGCCACCCTTGCAGTGCGTTCCTTCCAGAAGCACGTTAAATAGTTGCTCTCCCAGCAGGTTGTTTCCAGATAATACAACCTGTGCCTCAGCAAGGTGCTAGAATGTGATCTAGATGTGGGCTGTCTGTAGTTAGAAATGGTTGGAGTTGTTGAAGAACAAAACCTGTAGTACAGGGACCAGCTGAAAGCTGTTATCACCAATGATGATGACATTTAGTGGCATACTAATGACAGCCTCGTAGAAAATGTAAAATATATTTATGTTGACACAGGAAGTGTACCTACCTATGTGTGTATTTTGTTTGTGATACACAGTGGTACATAAAAACACCCTGTATAATTATGTCTGTAAACTATTTAGGATAAGCTTTTTTTGATTGTTTCAGTTCAGACTTCAATTTGTCAGGAAATATCCTATTCATCTGTAATTAGTTGTGTGGTTGTGAATAACCAACAGAAGGATGATAATGTAATTGTGTAATATAAAGACAAATTAACACCACACTAATGCAAAAGAGCGTAAAGCTTAGGGCAAGCTAAATAACATTCTGATCACAGAACTAAAGTAACTCATATTCAGCAGAAAAGTGCCACCCTACTGTGTTTAAGTACTCTTAAAAAAAAACCAAAAACACAACCTACCAATTCTCAGTGCAATCCAGAATAATTACGACGAGTGTGTTTTGCTGAGTACAGTGACTGCATGATGCTCATCCTGTTCTCTCTTACTTTAACAGAAACCTGAGCTACAACAAGTTGACAGAGATTGATCCTTCTGCCTTTGCAGAGCTGTTGAACCTGCAGGAAGTGTAAGTATTTACGTGTAAGGCTTTAATTTTATTTTGCAAGGGCAGCTTATGGGACAGCAGGAAACTGTATATAGTTTCCCAAGATGATGTCTGCCTTTAGCGAATTTGATTGAGCACATCTGGCTTGGTGTGGAGTTTTTTATATTGTACCTGTACTGCTTTTTAAAAAGTAATCAATTAACAAACACAACAGCCAATTAAAGCAGCATAGCTGTTATTGGAAATCACTGGTGTTTGCTTCCCTCTGTCTTGTGCAATGCTCTGAGGGAGCAGTTCAGCTAACACACCTGTACATACACACAAAGCTCCTTGCTGAAAGGATAACCCTGAAGCAAGGCAGAACAGCCTGGATTGTGATATCTGATGCCAACCTAACCCAAATCTCCCAGGAAACAAAGGTGTAGTGTAGTGGATAACAAAGCACTTAACTGTGTCTCCTCCTTTCTTAGACATTTGTATTCCTTTTGGAACCAGGACAAATTCTGTTTGAAGTCTGGTAGGACAGCCTAAAACAGAAGAGGTGTCTTCTGCTGTGGTGGGGGAAGAGAAGGAGCCAGTGAAGGCTGGCTGCAACAGCCAGAAGGCTGGCTGGTGGAAGGAAATCTTGCCTGGGGAATGAATGGCAGGGTGTCCTGCCTCCTGACCTGTGTAAATGCTCAGCAGTTGTGCTCTCAGGGCTGCTGTGCTTGTCAGCTATTTGCAGCAATTTCTGGAGCTCTGATTTTGGGTTCTGAAAAACGAAAGTGACTAAAATTGTAAGCGGTGGGTTGAGGTAATGAGCTCTCATTTGAATGTTGAATTGCTGGCATACTTGAGGTTTGGGCTGTGTTTGAAGAGCTACTGATGCCTCATGGGAAACTGAAAAAACATTTCCTTTCAGAAACAATGCTGTGCTCTGTGTATATCGTTCATTTTCTCTTGTCCTTTGTCTGTTTTCATTAAGTGTTGGCTCTGGGGCTTGCGGAGGGGCCAGATCCTGTGATCCTTAAATAGGCAAAGCAGTCTGCAGCAGTGGGAGCTCTGCCTGACTAATGCCTGCAGGATTGGACTGTGGGGATTAATGCAATGTATCTCCACCTGCCTGATTGCGCGTGGCTCCCCTGCTTAAACAAACAGCAGTGACTTACTGGGGATCGTGACAAAACGAGGAATATGCATTGGGAGTGAGCGCAGTGCTCAGAGGTCAGCTTGTTGTGATTGCCTCAGAGAGCAGGAGGGGAGGGAGAAGAAAGTGATGTAGGTGAGCAAATCGTTGCCTATGGGACCTGTCTTCTTTAAACTGCGGAAAGCCTTAAATTGCTCTGTGCTTAGAGAATAGAATCACAGCCCTGATCCCATGAGACTTTAGAGTTATCCTAACATGATTGTGGCTTAGCAATAGCTTTTATTTGTGGAAGTGCCTGCAGGTGTGTGACTGGGAGCACGAAGCTGGGAGATTTGTATGGCTTCTGGTAGGGAAGCCCCCGTGCACAAAGTGCTGCATGCATTGAGGGCAGGGTGGGCTCTGCACTGAACATGAAAAATGTCAGGGTTTGGGGGAGGTAGGCAACCTAGCCTGAAGAGTGATGGTGCAGATAACAGCAGCTTGCTGTTTGAGAGGCAGGGTTAGGGAAAAGGGAGGCAGCGGATAAGTGAATAGGAGGGAAAGGGAGCAGTCAAATGGGAGACAGAAAGGGAGGCAGAGGTCTGGAGCAAAGCCTGGAAGGCAGGCTCTGGAAAGTGTGAGGGAGAAGCTCTGTTAAAAGCCCTATCTACCAATCTTGGTTGCTTTTGAATAACAGCTAAACCACAGACCACTGAAATAAACTGCGTTTCACAAAGAGAACCACATCTGTACTGCCAGAGCATCTCTTTCTGAGTTTTTAAGCACTTTACAAACATTCATGAAATAAGCATCATGCTGTGGCATGTCTTGAGAGCAAGTCAGTGTTTTGCTGTGCGCGCTGTGCTGGGCAAACCAAGTCACCCTCAGGGAATGAGATTGCCCCAAATAATAGATGCATTGATAAGACTTGAAACCTCCCATGATGCTTCAAACATGGAGCCTGTGATTCCTAAGCATTACAGATGGGGCTCAAAGATCTGTGTGTGTGTGAATAATTAGTACCATATATTTTGGAAACCTTTTGTTTGCAGACATTTTCGTAAAATTCAGGGAAAACTGGGGATCTAAACCTCATAGCTTATCTTGGATGCTCTGTTTTGCTTTGCTAAGATTGTAATAAAGCAATAACAGTACATAGGCAACTGGCTTTTTTATTGTTTTTAGAAGCTTTTTTTTTCCTTAGAACTCTTACTTTGTGCAAGAGGCAATTCAGTAGCTCAAAGTGATATGAATCGCAAGATCCCATATACTCAGGAATATGTAGCTGTGTGCTGAGGGAAGCTCAGGTAGAAGGGGCTGCAGCGTGATGTTACCTCCCTCATTCAGGACATCTGTACTTTTTCCCATGTCCCTTCCCTTTTAAAGACACCCTGATCTTGTGCCTTGGCTGCAAGGATAGGAGGGGGATGTTGCTGTGGGGCAGCCCTCTTGTCCTTTGTGGGGTTTCCTCAGGTCATATGGAATCCATGAGAGTGATGGCTACACGGCTCTCAGGTTTTCCAAGCTCATTTTGTAACAAGAGGTAGTAACTGTGCTAAAATTCCTCTACAAACAACTCACCTTTTATTTTCTAAAGTGCCTTTCACTGAAAGCTCTGGAGAGCTGTGCTATTTTTGAGCAGGCTCTGTTTCAGCTTGACACCAGCCTGGCAACTGGGCTAAATATTTTATACAGGTGGCCCCCTCCTGCCTTCCCTTGCCATCCAGGGGCAGCAGGTTTGTGTCCTCAAAGGAGAAAGGAGAATGTTTAATTTTGTTGAGCCTGGTTGTTCTGTTCTTTGTTTTTACTATTTTGTTGCTCTTAACGTGGGGGAAGGGGGAAGAGGAAAGGGAAATCCCAGAGAAATACAGAGCTTGGCTGTCTCCTCTGCATCAGCAACTGGTGACTGTAAGCCAAGAGAAAATGAGGTGGGAGAGCTGCTTTCTGACTGCGCTATTTAACTGAGATAGGACACTGATAGTTGAAGATCCCACTTACGTCACAGGAGGGTTTGGACACTTGTTAGGTACTGGTTGGTGTTAGAGCTGCATAACCAGAGCTGGCCCAGGCTGTGGGAGGGGGGGACCAATTCTCCTTCCCCTTGTGCGGCTTTCAGAAAGAAGCCGGGCTGGATGTTAATATAAAATATGCATCTCGATGCTTTTTCCAGCCTGCTTTGCACTGTTGAAAGCTCTAGACCTTTCTGTGATATCAGTAACAATGAGCTTTTAGTTGCAAAGTAGAGCTCCTTGCTGTATTGCAATGCCTCCAGCTCTTTTCCCTTATGTTTTAAGGTAGGGGTGTAATGTCAGAGGCAGAGCTGAGGCTGAGAAAAGCTTTTATCCCAGCAGTACCTGGAACTCCTTGTGAAATCAAATGCAGTGCCTGCTCTCAGAGGAGTCAGGAGGAAGTTCTGCCATAGATGCATCACTGCCCTCTCCCACCTGCCAAAGATATTTTTTAAGTGCCAAAAAAAAAATCTCCAAACAAGACCAGAATTTAGGATTTCCCCACCTCATGCCCAGGGCTTAGCACCCCTCAGCTGCACCACATTCCTCTGCTCTTGCTTTGTGGTTGGATGCATCTGGATGTGATTTTTGAGGATTTCCTGGGAAGGGGTGGCTGGGGAGCATGGCCTGCGAGTATCGGGGTGCTTTTGAGCCTCCCCTGTGCAGGGGAAGGGAGTAGTTTTAAGAGGAGCTGAGGGCAGAGACATGGTAAGACCCTGCCGATCAGCTCAGCTGGGGGCCCAGGGAGCTGCCACCCTGCCCAGCTCGGCCTGGCAGGGGCTCGGGTTTAATGGCTTCAGCATGTGGAGGCGGGAGGTGGGGGGGCAGCAGGATGGCTAAGAAATTAGGTAATTTTCAAGCAGCCAGACAAGTGACTGTTACAGTAATTAATTGACTAATTCACCATACAAACAAGGGCTCTTTAAACCAAGGAAGAGCCGGTCACATGGCGAGGATCTGTTTTCAGTCAGAAAAACACTTCAAACATTAGGCCATTGAGGGGGACATTTTTGTAACCACATTTCCAGGAGCAGGGCCAGTCTGCAATTGCTATTAGTCCTGTGGGGCTGCTGGGGGCTGGCTGGAGCAGGTCACCTGGTTTTGGTGGCATTTTGGTGCCCAGTGCCAGTTTTTGCATGTTTGTAGCCAGCTCTGTGGTGCAGCCCCTGTGGGATTTCCAGAGCCAGGCCTGGCACAGGGAGGAGGGAGGCGGTGCGGCCTGAGGGCCGCCATGTCACCCCCGCGGCCTGGCCGGGCATGGAGTTGGTGGTGGTGGGATGCAAAGTCTTGCTTGGATAAAGAAGGTGTTGTGGGAAAAGTTATGGAAGCTCTCATTTAGTTATTAAACAGTTGGAGTGAAGATGTGAAACTCAGATGCAGATAAACCCCTTGAGATGGAGACCTCTGCCAAAAAGCTGGTGTTCCTGGTGGGTCAGTGAAGACAGATGCCCAGCTCATGCACACCTCCTTGTAGGCTCCTTGCCTAAACGATTAATTTCTTCTTGTTGCAGGCGACTGAACAACAACGAGCTGACCACCATTCCCTCCCTGGGACCTGCATCTTCCAGTGTCCGTGCCCTCCACCTGTGAGTTGCTGTGGCCTCATTACTTTTGTCTTTCTGCTGTTGTTTGTGGGGTGGATGTAACTGCTACTCAGTTTCGTGTGTCACACCCGCTTCTGCTAGCTCTTCAGATTTCGCTATCAGGCTTGATACCTTAATTAAGAAACATCTGGAGTTGAGATTTGTGAGATCGTGTATGATAAATGTGCTGTTCTAATACAGCTTGTACGCGCAGGGCACAAGATAACGCTTGCAGGCTGATTAGAAATCTGCAAACTCTAGTGCAGATCATTTCTCTGATATGTAATTTTATGGAGTGATTCAAAGTAGGCAACCGTAATGTCCGTCTGTCAGCACAGCCAAGTCTGTGTAAATGTCTCCAGAGTCTTAAAAGCCACTTCTGTGCCAGTCTGGGTTCCAGCATCTGGTTGGAGTGGAGCTGCCCAGGATTTAGCGAATGTTAACTGATTTGAAATATCACCTTTTGGCCTGCATGTCAGCAGAACCCCAATGAAAAATGATTATAGCTGTGATTAATATGAAGGGTCCATTGGGTGGTGTCCTGTCACAGATAAATAAGGTGGGCAGTGCTTCCATACAGCCTGTGGAAATGTCAGGATGAGCAGCCATGAAAATAGTTACAGAATAAGATGGTCCTAGCAGAAATGCACACTGAAGTCTACCATTGTCACTGTTGCATTCCTGCTGATGGAGGAAGGCAGAAACTCTTTTATGGCATTGTTATTTTTGTGATTGTACTCGTTTGTCTCACTAACACTTCATCCCTTGCCTAACCATTGAAAACTTATGGTCAGTGGTAACTTTTGTCACTGAATTCCACAGGTCAGTCATGTACTGAGTAAAAATATTTTGTTTTTCTTTATTGTCAGCATTTGGATTTCAACCATTGTCTCGTACTGTTAAAGGAGTATATAATTTTACCTTTTCTATATTGATTTTTCTTTTTTTCTCCTGGCACTGTTCTGGTTATTTCTTTTCTCTTAAAGCCAGAGACTATTCATGTCTTAATCTTTCAGGGAACTCATTCCAGACCCATTTTTATGGTCTCTTTCAACTTTTTTCTTTGAGAGAGAGAGAGTGATTGGTGATTGCAAGGCTAGGTCTGCAGAAACTTTGAAGTTGCTAACTTCAGTAGTTTAGGTGCCTGCAGAAGTGTTAGACACCTGAGAACCCTCGTACATCTGCCACCAAGGATCTCAGGTTGGGGACACTGCCGAAGGGAATAAAGACGTAATATCATACTTCTTAGTACCTTAAGAGTGTGGATTTCTAAAATTATTTTTGCATGTGTCTACTTGTAATGCACACCAAGAAGGAATTTTGCTGAGGTATGCGTGATACCTCCCAAGTTCCTGGGAAGGGGAAGTGCTAATAGCTAATATGGCATCCAGCAAAGAGCCTGAGCAGTTCAAGCGATGTCTTCCATTGTGCATGGCCTTGGAGCGTACAGCTGCAGGCAGGTGTCCTGCCCCTTTGTAGCTGCAACGGTTGGGCACCTCCTCATAGTGGAAAATGCCAGTGTCCCCTCATGACTTGAAAGGCTCTGAATTACTCCAAGATAACCTTGATCAGTTGGCTAAAAGTACATTCCTATTACTTAAATCAAGGACAGAATTGATTGAAATGAATTGGCACCATTCCTGCTTTTCCATTAGGCAGTGTTAAAATATGCAAAGCAGAAGAACTCCTTCATTCCCTTAATTCAGTTTAAGGATCTGAGCTTAAAGTTGGCATCCATATCTCTCTCCTGGCATGAAGCAAGTTTAGCTTTCATTTGAGATATGATGCCTTTGATCTGGTTCTTGGGTATAGTGTGTTCCTACAGAGCTTACAAAGAGCCAAAATATTCCTGTGCTATCATCAGCACTGAATCTAGCGAGTGTCTTTCAGCTTAATTGGTACGTAACCACTCCACCTCCTGGGTGGAGGGGTGGCTTGTGTCTCAGCAGTTATCAGACCTGTCAAATGTGTCACATGCAGTTGGTGTGAACCCAACTTGTTTGATTTCTGCCTCCTGCCGCAGCCTCTCCGTGCTCGTGTGACCACATGTGAAGTCTGGATTCGTGATCTGGGGGCTGCTGGCTGCAGCGCCGTGCAGTAACTCCCTCCAAGCAGGGTCTCTTGTTGAGGCACTATCCCCTGACATGAGGCCATCTGCTTGCCACTTGAGCTGAGCTCACCAAATTGCTGCATAACCCAGTGTGTAATGGCTCAGCTCATGCACTGGGATTCCAAAACTTCAGAAATCTGATTTATGGATGGAAAGCTTGCATACAATTTGCCATCCAGGATATCGTTTTTAGGCCCTTCAAATCAGCTTTTCTTTCTCACGAAGTCTATAAATGATCTAATTTTCACAAGCCCCTGTTGTTATTTTTGCTATTAATTTAGCCTTTGGCAAAGGACCAAATTGTTAGAGCTTTGCCTTTTTATTTCTGAAACGAAATAAGCAGTTGGAAAGGAGTAATACTGCCTGGTGGAAGGCAGTAGATTTACGTCTTCTCTGAAATTTCAGAGTGGTACAGAAGGAAGGGGAAGGTACAAAGCCAAATGATAAAAGGACGGTACTCTAAACAGACCTGCTTAGTATCACTTTCCAGAAATCTGTATTGCTTTCCTCAGCTGCTACACATAAATAACTCTGATAGTGGGATTTGTAATGCTGCTGTCATACCTTAGCAAGAAGGATCTCTTTGTTTAGCTTGTTTCAGAGAATGCCACACTTTTTTACCCCTGCATTTCCTTTTATTTTTTATCAGAGGTAAAAATCTGAAAGACGTTTTAAAATACCTGCTTTAATTGATGTTGCTGACTAACGTGCATCGGAATGATTTGCTGAGGAAGTGAGGCTTTCTCCATCTTTGAGAGTCTTTAAATCAATTGGATGGCTTCCTAAGAGATGGTCCTTTGGTTCAACTCCAGGTTAATGGGCTCGGTACGCAAATTGTTGGGTAAAGTTCTTTGGCCTCGTGTGATGTAAGGAATCGGATTATATGATCATACCGGTTCTTTCTGGCCTTCAGATCCATGAAGTAATAATTGGGGAGGTTGCCAAACCAAACCCAGGGTGAAGACTCATAATGAGGACTGTGTACTGAGCAATTGGTTTATGTTTGAGTATATAGTGTTACAGTGTATTCTTACTGCTAAAGAAAAATAAATACATTTCCTTTTTTTTTCAGTGTTTATAAATGTGTGAAGTGTGTTTACCTCACAAACCTCTGAAGTAGGTTTTGTATATTGCATGTGGTTAAGTATTTCCAAAGGGCTGTGAATGTATTATAAAAGCAACGGTTGTATATTTGTCACTCAAAATGGTCCTCGTGAATGAGTTACTTCTTTTCCGGCTCTTCCTAAGCTGGGGAAGAGACTTTCAGTCCTCATGATGCTGGGAGAAAGAAATCGGCCATGCTGCCAAACTCAAATTTAAGTTTTTTTTCAACGAGCTTGGTCACTTTGCATTACCTATTTTGGGGATCCCTATACCTGTCTTCATCACTCCAGATTTGCTTGACCTCGTGTTGTGGACCGTGGGCTAGTTATGTATGTGCAAGCATGTGGGAATCTGTAGGAGAGAGAATTCTCAAGACTTACTGCAAACCTTTGGATGTTTCAGGCTGCAGATGGATGCAAGGATAACATATGTATCAAACATGCTGTGCCTTAATATACTGCCATGAAGTTTAATTCAGCTTAATTATTCCTTGAAGAGTCAGTTTGCCTTGCATGTTGAAAATACTGCCAAAGTCGTTCATCTCAACGAGAGCAAACATAAGGGACTTGATAAGGCTTTTAATAGAACAGAAGGGAAAAATAATCTATGTACTGGTTACCAAATAAAGACAGACATTAAATGCAAACATCTGTTAGTGCAAACAAAAGCCAGGAAATTCAGCTGGGAGGGGGAGAGACTGTGAATCTGGATTCATTCCGAAATTACATCGGAGTAGCTGAGAGGAGAATCTTGCCTGAAATTCCCACAGCATTTGTAATTTAGCTACAGTTCCTAGACTTGGACGTTTGGGAGTTGATGGCAGGATGTTTTCACTGACATCCACTTGGCTGAGGATTTCCCTTCCAAATGTTCTGCTGCAACTCAAGTGCGTTAACTCTGTAGGCTCTTGAGAAGACTTTTCTCGAGCTGTGACCTGATCTGGTGGGGGAGAGGAGGATGGATGAAATCATTTCTTTAAAGCAGATCTGAATCTAATTATTACATTCAACTTCCCGGCCAGCTTGAGTGAAGAGTCACTAGCCTTGCTAGTGTGGAGGACGAGAGGAGGAGCTGAGTTGCGATCAGGGCTGGAGGGCTTTTGGGGCGGCTGCAAGGGGCGATGGGGGTTCGATCCTCATCCTCCGCCCTGGCTCCGAGGTGGCCAGCCTGATTCAGCCTGCATCCACCGCCGCAGACACGCCGGCACAGGCTGCTGTGCAGCTGGAGAGCTCGGTGGAGGGCCTGCTAACCAGACCTCTGAGCAGGCGTGGTAAACAGAGCGCTCCGTGCCACATCCTTAGCTGGCGAGGAATTAAGGAAGTTAACAGATTAAACACTTAAAAATAACTTTCGTTTCTTTCACTGCAAGTCTTTTAAGCCCCCAGCCATTTAGGAACAAAAGGGATAGTGACCCACGGCAGTCGCTGTGTGTAACCAACAGCCACAGCTGTCTGAGGTGCATTGGCCCCATGATCTTGCTGTGAATAAACACAGATAACAAGGAAGTCAGAGCAAGGATTTTTTTTGGAGGAAAAGAGTGTGAAATAGGATTAGCTGATTCACAGAGGATGCAGCAACACTGCGTATTTACTGGGGAAAGCGAAATCAATAGGACCACTCTGCTGCCAAACTGAGCATAAAAGTCTCTTGAAAAAAATCAATCTTCCTTACAGGCTCATTAATGTAAAGATCAATTCGCATTAAACTGTAATTAAACAGAGAGGGCTAATAGGAGGAGGGTAAATGATCTACTGTGCCACAGGCAAAATAGATCATGTAAAATTGAGAACTAAATACATGGAGAATTGGGATATGGGAGTAGCAGGGAACATGCAGTGCCTGTTGGAAAGGACTGGTGGTGTGTTCGGATGCTCACTGGAGCAGCATGATGGTGAAGGTGGGCGCTGCGTTGTGTTCCTTCTGGATGTCTGGGGTGATACTGGCCAAAGACCAGTAATTCCTGTATCAGGAGCAATGTTTCTACTTGTTCCGCACAGTTTCTAAGAGTTTTTTGTCTGAAGTGTTGGCGATTTCACTGTACTTCTTGGTTGAATTAGTTAAACTTTTAACATGACCCTTTTTTGCTTGACTTTAGCTTTAATTTTCATTGCATCTCGTTTGCACTTTGTACCAGATGAGTTGACCAGTCGTGGGGATCCCTAACATGGCAGATTTGGGATTATACAGTTAGTTGATCTTCCTCCTGGAGCAGCTGACTTTTGTTTTCTTAGAGAATACTTGGGGAAGCAACTGTTATGTCAGTGCTGTTATGCTGCTTCTCTGGAGTTGTCTGGGGTTTGCAGAGCCTTTCTGAAGACCCCTGTGGTCCGTTAGACTCTTTGAGCTGCTGTTCCGCTTTCATCCAAGACAAGCGTGTCCTGCTCCGTTAGCTGAAACGGTGCTCGGTCACTACACTCCACCGATCAGAGCCAAGTGTGATTTTGGTTTTCAAGTTAGATAGCGAAGACTTGGTTGAGTATCAGGAGAACTGCTGCTTCGATTCCTGACTGCTCTGGGTAGCCCTTAGAGAAAAGGGCTTGAAACTGCTGCATCAATACTGTTTCCAGCATACAGCTCAGGTCCAAGCTGGTCCATACGTGAGATGTGAGTTCACTTGCATATAAGCATCAGTGTAGGTGGTGTTGAAAATTGGAAATTTTGGGCTTAAGTGAGGAATTGAGGCCTGAGCAGATGCAGCCATATAGATGTAGCCTTAGCTCGGTTGTGGCCTGGGATCCTGCTGTGCTAATTGCTGTACAAACAAAACAACTGCCGTGACCCCCAAGAGACTTAGTCTGCAAGTCATCTTTGCTGGAGTAAGAAAAGGATGATCTAATAATTAGAAATAAGGAGAATACTCTGTTAATTCCATCTGGGTCGCAGCAAGTGGTTTTGTACTCATAAGCACAAAATCCAGATGAGTCAGATGCAGCCGTGTGCGGGGTCCAGTTGAAGTCAGCAGGCTCTGCCTGTGTGCAGGACAGGGCTCAGGCAGCCCAGAAAACCCTGCTACCTGCCCTGTTGCACGGTGTCTCGCACACAGAAAGCTTTCCCTGGTAAGTAAGGCAAAGTGGTATATGCAGATTGAGATCCAGCTGTTTGAACAGGCAGCTCACGCTGCTGGAGCCCCCAGCCCCTGCTTGCTTCAGTTTTCAGTCGGTGTAATGTCTGCAGGGACCAATTCTCCAGTGTTTATTCAGGCAGTTCTTTTCAGAGGCTGGAGGGAGACTTCTTCCCGAGGTTTTGGTCTGCACTACAGGCTGTGCTACTCAGATTCTATTTTTGAATATTAATATATCGATGTGGAAAGGTGAATAGAAAGAATGCCGACAGTCAAGGATGTTCAGTGTGCAAGCAACATACAGGCATAAGATACTCTTAAACCTACCTCTCGTGTTTGCTTTGCTCAGAGTTCATGGCAAGGCTCTGGTGTGTAAAGTCCGCTGGATTTTGAGGCCAAAGACTGCAAGAGCCTTTCCCAGTGGAGGAAATTCTCATTAATCATGTGCTCCCATGCACCAGAAGAGACACTGTTTTGACTTCTTGTTTGGGCTGTTGGAACTGTTCTAATCATTTGCATCTCCTCTGCAAGCTTTCAGATATAATGTGAGTGCATGGAAACAGCGAAGGATCTGAGGCTATTCCAGGGAAATGAGTAATCATTTCTTCTAGAAAAGCAGCAGAAATGAAACACGCGGTCCTCAGACTCAATAAAAGATCATCAGAACGCAATCCGCGCAGATACAGAGCAATGTAAAAATTAGCCAGAGGAAAAAGATAGTGAAAGATGGTGGCAGTTCTTGGAATAGCAGTTACCCCTTGAGGCTACTTTATTATGTCTTTACTAGTGAGCATAACTCTCATGTGCAGCCGTGGCAGCTTCTCCTGCAGATAGAGAATTGTTTCAGGCTCAGCTTGCTTCTGCTCTCAAGTCTGTGTGCTGCTTAGCTGCCATGCTAGGTGAGGATTTGTTCTGGAGGAAGGGGATGGATGACCCAAATGGTCTTTTGGGACAGAGTACAAGGTGTTAGGAGTTGGAATACGGGAACGGTATCTTGTGCGCATGTTCCACATGTTCATTACACCCTAAGACCAAGTAAGTTTGGGTGGTTCTGCTTCCTCCTAGCCAAAGATTGGGTATTGCCCCAGGGCAGATGTAACTGGTGAACGTAAAGCATCTTCTGGTGCGTTGTCCCAGGGCAGGTGCGTCACGCACAACGTACAAGATGGCTCCCAACTTGTCCCTCTGCAGATCAAGCTTAGATTAGTTGTTAGGGTCATTTGTGACCATGATCTTTTGTTAAGGTCAATATGAAAAACAGCCTCATATTTGAACCTCAGAATAGCCCAAAGTTACTACTATTAATATCTGTGGTAGATTGACTGTCTCATGGCATATGGCAAATAAAGCACATGTCTGCAGAGGCAGCTCCTTTGTTAGTCTTCTCAGGCTGAGCAGATTTCAAACATAAATAACTTGCTGAGTTAAAAGTTTTTTTTAGCATATTGGACTTTCCTGCCTAAAAATGCTAGTAACTGCAATTTAGTTTGCTCAGGGGCGAGTAAAAGCAAAGTTGCAACTGCAGTAAAAGCAAATTAAAGTATTTATGAATGTATAATCCTCTATCCATTTCTCTTCTCTCCAAAAGCTTGAAACTTTGATACAGTTTTGTGACAAAATTGCACAAAATCAAGAGAATATCAGCGTGTCACTGTTTCCAGACTTTCCACTTTGCCCAGTTAGTCCTCGTTATCAGTCCATAAGTGTCAGGTAGTTTTCCTGGTCCTTAGCTCAGTGGTGCTTCCTCAGAGCATGGTCTGCCTCGCTCGCCATTGCCTTCCCAGCAGCAGCCACAAATAGATGCACAGTGCGAAGTAAGAGCAGGAACAGGGGTAGAACAGACTTTTTAAAGTATGGTGCCATAAATGCTTCCAAAATCCATTTTGTTTACCTTCAAGCGTCCTGGAAGGCTTGAGAACAGGCAGTGTCTTTTAGTTCCTCTGCGTATAACAAGGCTAAAACTGTTTCAGCAGAGGTGTTAAAAAGTGAACGTGGTTCAAAGCCCAGGGAGTAAAACATCAGTTTTGCCATTTACCTTCTGCTCTGTGCAATGCTTAGCACTTCCATCATTGCTTCCACTGGCACCGCGAGGAATGGTGCGTAATTCAGAGTAAAGAACCACTAGTGTAAACAGTGTTCACTAACGTGTGATCCTGCCGTGTCTGGGTTGGAAAAGATTAGCAAAGAATCTCTGGAAGGCTCATTTTTAACCGAATAAAAGCTGACTATATGCTGGATTTTCTGTTATTTTGAACCCACGTTAAATTCCCCAGGTAATTGCAGAGATGAACAATAGGGATCACGTTGAAAGTTACGATCTTACTGTTGTAAAAACCGCCTTGCTGGTGGTAGGCGGGGTGGAAAATCTGAATGCCGCTTATTAAGGTGGACAGGAAAATGATCAGTCATGCCTTTGGATGAAATAATCACTTAAGAGGCCCTCCTCCCTTCCAAGTGTGTGCATAACTCTTGCTTGTTAACAGGAATTCCTCGTGAATATTGATTGGGAGTAAGTGGTTGGGTGAGTACATGTTCTGCCTGTCAAACCATTTAATGTTCAATTGCACGTCAGGGAAACTAGCAAAGGCAGCTGGAAAATGAAAGAGGAGTGCAGGAGCATGCAAGGGAAAAGAAGTGTTTTAGTGGTCAAGGATCTGAAGAGAAAACGTTGGAGAGGGGAAGAAGAGTAGATGGCAAAAGAAAGAACCTATAAATGGCTGATTGATTTTAGGCTTAAAATACCTTCTCCAATCCAGTGTACACTGCAGGTCACACTGCATGGAAGCAATTGCTGTTTCAGGGTGAAGTGGGGCGTGATTAGTATAAACAACCCGGGAAAGGGTCTGGACTTTCTGTAGTTTTTCAGGAGCCCTGGAAAAGGAGCTCCTTTCCTTACGGAAGCTTTTTGCCCCCCTGATTATGTTCCTGGGTCAGACTTCTTTCTTTTCAACCTAAGGAACTGAAGAAGTAACTGGCCCTATTAAAGAGGCTTGAAGAACTTTCTGGCTAAGTGGTGGTGAATGCTTTTGATTTCGACCATTGGTTTTACAAGATCTGCTCTGGGGAAGCTTGTACAGCTATTATTTCACACCAGCTTGGGTTAGCACATTATCAGTTCTGCTTCAGAGATCAGTTTTTCTTCCCTGGATCTTCCGAGACCTTGTTCCGCAGTTTCCTGAAGCCGTCCTTCCTACTTGACATGCTTTATTAACAACAAGGTGTCTAAACTTCTAAGAAGAGTTGTTTTCTTTCTTAACTTGGCTATTGCTTTTCCACACAGGAGCTATTCCTTCTTGCAGGCTGAACAGTCTCAGCTGAGTAGAGCTCCCAGTGAAGCCTGCCCAGAGGCTATCCCTGCTCTGGCGACCTTGCTGACAAGACAGATAAGCCCTTTCAACAGAGCACAAGCGTGTGTCATGTTGGAACAGCCCAACCAGCCAGCCTATCTACATCTATAAAGTGTTAACAGGAGTTTGCTTGGCCAGTTAAAAGCGCGCGTTCCTCTAACCGCTGCCTTCTTTAAGGGTCTGTGGCAAGTGCCATTAGACTCTGAGAGGTTCATGGTCTTGTGGAGCAGATACTCAAGACTATTGTCCTTTATTTACCTGCCTCAGCATCAGGGTCACAAAAATCTTGTGTGGTTAAATTCACCTGTTTGTTGTGCTCCTGTCAGAAATGGGAAGAGCCTGTGTCACATCCTGGTGGCATTCAGGCACAAACAGCGCATGCTATCAAGCAGTCTGCATGCAATTACAGTTTGGATTTATGTCCCAGCATCACGGGCAGAGTCATTACATTTGGTTTGCACTTAAATTGCTTTTCCACTTGTGTATTTTCCCCTCCTCGCTCCTGTGGAGAGACAAAAGCAAAACAAAGCCACCCACAAAACATATGCACTCACTAGGCTGTGGTGGATCTTCCTTGCTTTGATCATTTATTACACAAAGAGGAACTAAAATCAGCATCAGGATTTAAGGATAAAAGTGCCTACATGCCTTGTGATCCTGGGCCCTATTGGCTTTCAAATGAAAACACTACCCTTGTTGATTAGATCGAAGCTTGCAAAAACTTGCTTGCAGTGACAACAAAAAGAAGATGCTGTCTGTGCTGGGGATGGGACAGGGTAGCTGTCAGGGTAGCTGAGTTAAATTCACATCTGGCTCATTCTGATTCTCGCTCTCTCTTCCTCCTTGCCACAGACAGGACTCCTCGTGGAGGCCAATGATAAGATACATAAAGTGTATGGCATAAAAACACTGACCTGTCATCTTCCAGCAGCTGAATGACCCCTTTCAGATACTGATTGAGCCCCTTCTAATAGCCTGTGCAGTGCCCCACAGCCTCATTCACACAGGTGGTGCAGAGCCATGTGGTTTCCTACATTCTTGTGTGAAATCTGCCATTTACCTTGTAGGACTCTTTTCCTTCTATCCCTGTAGGACGTTTCGGTTCCTTCTCAGCAGAGTTCAGCCCTCAGCACAGCCTCTTCTCTCCTTTGCAGCCTTCCTCAGTGCTTGTTCCAGACAGAGGTTGGGGAATATGAGGAGATGGAGGGTGACGAGAGCAGTGGATCGGTCTGAGAGCTGGAGAAGAAGGGGGTTAAACGCTAGCACAGCTGTGCGTGTGCACAAGCTGGTTGTTGCAAAACCACCATCGATTATGCCCAGTGGCTCAGAGGCGCTTGCCCCCCCTCGTGCCAGGGATCTGGCCAAACGGCCGCGTAAGCTGAGCAGCGGCTGCCAAAGATCCCTCGCCCCACCACTAAAGGGTGCACCATCCCTGACAGGGATGCACGCAGTGACTCTGAAGGTCAGTGCCAAGATGTTTTGAGGTGGAGCTGCACGCGGGGAGGCAAGGTTGTGCTCTGTGGCATTGAGTTCATAAAAGTTCAGGAAAGCTCCTTACGGCGAGGTTGTGACAAACAATGAAAGATGCTTTACGCAGCGTTTTCGTGGGTCTGTGCCCTTTGTGAATACATCATTTAAAAAGCCCGTGCGGAGTGCTATCTTCCTGAAGCATCAAGCAGAAAGACTGGTACATTTGGAACCACCCTGTTGCTGATGGGGGGGACAGCTGTGCCTGTAACAGGGACGGTCTGGTCTTCAGGAATCTTAATTTGCTTTGATGTCATACCAGGTTGCGTAACGTGCTGAGTCGGTAAGGCAGCCTCTGTTTTTAAAGATGACTAACTTCTAATCCTGCCTGTCCCACACATTGTACTCTGCTAATAGATCGAATGCTGAAGGCTTAGGGCGTTTATATTGCAAAAAAATAACCAAAATCATATTGTGGCGAGTCCAGGAAGTCTAGTGAGAGTAAATGCAGATCGGAGAGAGGGAGAAAGCTTTTATAAAATTATATCACTCACCTCAGTGGATCTAACGCACAGCATAAGGTTATCTGACAAAACGGAAAGTTTACATGAACACTGTAAATGCAGAAATATCTGGAGAGAATATGTATGGTTTTGAGCCCCACGTCTGTCCCAGCCTGCGTCTAGCTGTGGGTAGTTTGCTTTGTGCTTCTCCATCCTAAAGCACCGGCACAGGCCAAGAATGTAACCTGGTGAAGAAAAACCCTGTAAGTACGTCAGCAAATGGAGAAATGTCTTTAGACTTCCTGCCATTGTTCAGTATAGCTGGAATACCTCTGTCAGCCTGTTCTTGCTTTACACTTATGTATGATGATTTTAAGTGAAAACAGCTTGAAATGGTCGCAGATTTTGTTTGCAGCACCTTAGAAAGGCCTCGTTCTGCAGGAGAACTAGGGAGAGGGAAGATCCTGACATACAGTCTCAGACAGATCACGTAAACCTTTAAGGGAGAGTCAGGATGCCTGTAAACTCTGCGCAGTTTTCTTTTCCCCCTCTCATTTTGTGTCTGACCCTAAAACGTGGTGGCTGCTTGGCCTGCCGCTGCTCTGCTCTTGCCGCGCATGCGGCCGGCACCTGAACAAACAGAGCTGTATCTGCGGCGGCCCTGGGGCTCCGCCAGGATTCCTCGGGGAAGGAGTGATTCAGAGCATCTGAGAGAAGTGGGGGCTGCTTCCATGTGTCCTTGCTTCCTGCCCAAAGAAAAACGCGTGCAGCGTTACATTGGAAAGAAAGAAAGCGGGGCTGTTCCCTTAAGCAAGCTCAGCACACGCCGGGTTGGCTAAGAACGTACGTTCTTGTCAGGGTACCAAACCTTGAGCCTCACCGATGATGCTGGTGAGACTGAGATGGCAGTGCAGAGCGGCAGGCAGCTCTCTCAGGGCAGCTGGGAAGCCTGAGGGCTTACGGCTGAGCTTTGGGCAGCTCAGGCTTTCAGGGGAAGGTCTCATGCACAGAAGTAAGCGGACAGATAGCATGCTGCAAGTTTCCAGCTTGTCACCTGCATATTCGCTCCGTTCTCTGTTGCCTTTCCCTTGCAAGGTAGAACTTTTACAAGTCGTGATACAGCAGAGGAAGTTTTTGATTAAAAGTCTTTGGCACAGCATTTTTAGGAGTAAAATGTTAAGATCATGCAAGAAGTTTTATGCTGATAAACTATAAAAATTGAGTTACAGCAATGTTCTCTATCCGTATTTCCATAAGAGGAATCGCTTGGGACAGATTTTATGTTATGGAGCATGATGATGTGACAAGAACAAACGGAAATGTCTCTATCGCTGCCACTGTGAGCACAGCCACGTTTTGCAGATCATGGGTTCCTCTTCATCCTCGTCAGGGCAATTGCTCAGGCATCCTCCACTGTGAAACTGTGTTTCTGTGTAATGAATGGCGGGGTAAAATCAGATGGCAGATCTAAGGTGGGAGTTTAGGAACCCGTATCTTAAATCTTCTTTAGTGTTTCTAGGAAGATTGATATTAAATCTCTGTCTTCTCCAAATTGAGAAGATGGAGGAGGAGGAGGGCAGGTAATTCCAGGCATCACTTAGTCACGGTGTATGTGAGCCGGCTTGTGTTACGGTGTCTTTGATCTCGCTTCTGGCCGTGCCCTCTCTGCGTGGCCTGTCTGTGACACCGAGCCTTACATGTCCTTCGGTAGCAAACCCCATAACTCTTTCTGGCTCCAGCACTGTTTTTTTTCACTACTTTCCCAGTATGGAAATATTAACTGAACTCTGGACTTCTCAGTCTCTGGTTGTAGCCTTGTGATCTCTCTTATATGCTCCTTTTGAGAATGTGCTCACATTATTAATAGAGCCTTACCCGAGGTGTGGAGCCTCTTTTGAAGCTTGATTTTATTTTTGATGCCTATAACAGGTGTGGGTTTAATAGGTTTGCTGTATTAAGGCTTTCTTTTTTTTCGGCGAGCCCAGCCAGCCCTGTAAGCTGACACGACATGAAGGCCAGGCATGTGACTGCTCCCTGCCTCTAGCCTCACTTCGCACCACGCAGTTGTGCTGCAGGCTCCCAGCAGCCAAGGCAGACTTAATTCAAGCTTTGTCTAAACCAGGAGGGTTTTGTGCTGATTGTATTTAAATCAGTCTGAGCAAAGCCCCTTGTGCATTCCCATCTGAGGGTCTGCTTGCTTTGATTTTCCGCTGTCAGCTTTCTAATGGGCAGCTGCTGAGGGGAAGTAAATGTGGCTCTAACAACAAAGGAGCGTGTTTGCACTGCTCTCTGCATCGATTTCACAGAAGAGGTTTGAAGCCATGGTCTAAATTAAACTGATTAGTGTACTCCAAAGGACAGGCTTGCTGCAAAGAGGAAGGTGAATTCTTCTCCTATTAGGTCTACTGGAAAATGTTTCACAGCCTGTTTATCAAATAAATATTCACAAAGACGCTTCGAACTAGGAAACCCACCGGGATTAAAGTGTAACTTTACCTCTAAAATACAAGCTGAGATTCCTGGAAATGCTGCAAGCTTTTGACTTTGCGCCACCTGTTGTTTTCCTGCCACCCCCTTCGGCTCCCTCCTGACTTAGCAAACCCAAACACGCTTTGCTTCGCTGGAACATTTTGCTTGTTTTTCTGTCTCTGAGCAGCCTGGAGAAGCGCAGAGCATGCGTTTGCTTCCTGACGTTGTCCGCATAGGCTCGGTTCAGCAAAAGGCTGGCTGAGGCTAACCCAAATCTCCTGTAACCCCGAGGGGTCTGCTGGGGAGCAGCGCAAAGCGCAGGGGCTGAGGGGCTGCGGCACCTCAGGGCGTGGATGTGGTGGTGGCTGGAGGGTCGGTTCCCTCTGTGCTTGCTCCAACTGGTGCTGACCCGAGGGCGAAGCAGTGCCTGAGGAACTGCCACGTGCGTGCAGCTCGCGGTGTTAAAGTCACCCGGTGCTGACTTCGAGTTGCCTTGGTGTATGGCGCTAGGTTGCTACGGTTCATCTGCTTTAGCTCCAAATTGGCGTCTCCAGGAATGAAGGTACAGAGCTGGGAAATAAAACCCTTTTAGCTGCATCCTCCCTCGTTCACAAGCAAACCCTCGTGGACTCGGGCTCCTCACTCCCTGGGATTTCTTTTTCACCAGAGCGACTTTCACTCCAAACCCGTAGTCCTCGGCGAGGCAGTCGTGCAGCAGCTGAGTCCAGCAGTGCATTCCCACACAGATGGATAACCCAGAGGTAGAGAGGGGTTAAGAAACTTGCCCAAGGCGGATGAGTCAGTGCCAGAGCTGGGAATAGAAAGTAAGAGACTTGGCTCTCACTCCTGGCTCTAATTGCTCAATCTCGCGTTGAGGCCTTGTCATCTTATACTCTTGAGGTAACGCTGGCCGAAGCGAGGTGGGGAAATCTGTTTCCAGGCTGTGATACCTAAGGAGAGGGGAGAGGAAAAGACACCTGGAGGCAAATTGGTTGTGGAAGGACCAGTAATTCGTGCTTTAAAGCCTGATCCAGCAATTGGTACTAAAATCTGATCTGTCACCTTTGAAGCTGAGGAACTGTAAACTAAGGAGCGAGTCGGTAAAAATCCAGGCCTTGTGCAGTCAAAGGAGAGAGGTAAAGTTATAACTTCATCACTTGTCTTCCGTCTGTAAAACACCTTTGTGATAAGGTTGGGAACAAAGGAAGGCAAGCTGAAAGGATCCAAGTACTAACAGGAAGGGTTAAATCACATTTCAGCTCTTACTGTAAGAATGAAAAATTAAATGTAATCAAGCTAGCAAAAGGTTTGGACTACGTTGCGTTCATATCACATGCTGTGTATAGGAAAAGTCAGCAGGGCTGCTTTTGTTTGAAGTGCAGCGCTTTGAGAGGGTGCAGTACTTTGCAGCAAACTGTCTGACATTCCCCAGCTGGGACTGGCCCGGGATGGTGTTTGGAGCCGAGAGCTACATTTGGAGTCAGCCCATGTTTGAAGGAGACAGGGAGAGGGAGAGAAAGAAGCCTGTTGTTTTCCTTTGTGAAATAATGCATCCATCTCATCTGCCAGCTGCAGCGCAAGGAAAGCGAGAGGCAAATGGACAGAAGTCACCTGGAAACTGTGAGCATGGCTCAGACAATATAGTTCTTTCCTGCCCTTTCCTTCCCTTCCCTTCTTAAACTCAGTCCTCTGGGAAGGGCTGGGAGATCTGGCAGGCAGGCAGGCTGGATATATGTTGAGCAACTAAAGCACAGAAATATTAATACTCCAGAAAAATAACATTGGCTTCTGAGGAACAGCTCATGTCCAAACTCACTCCGTGCTCTCACTCCCTTACAGCCTCAGCTGCCCCGCGCAGGAATTGTCAGGTAGTTTATGGATTCTTCGTGTTCATTTGTACAAGCCTTCATTTCCTGTTAACTTACAGCCAGGTTCAGCTCAGCCATCACAGCCCAGATGAGATCAGAGTTGAACTCACAGCCCCTTCTTCAGCAGAGCTCAGAAAGCATGCTGGGGTTTGCTTTCGCTTATGTCTGCGTCGAGGTACTTCCCTGAATCGGGTCACGCACGCTCATTTAATGGCCGCTGTTATTTTGAGAAGGAAAAAAAGGTGGAAATTTTTGAACTGGCGAGTTTTACCTATTGAGGCCTTGCAAAAGAAACTAGGCCTTACGGAAATGAAATCCTTCTCACCCGTGCGCTCAGTTAACAGAGGACAGAAAAACCTGGGTACAGCGAGTTTTCCTGTATTTCACTCACCCTATTAACAAATCCACTGGAGCTCTGTTCCTCTGCGTGCCATGGACGTGAAAATTCAGTCTTCATTTCCAGCTGTAAACGAATACTGGTTATATCATTGCTTTTTATACTGTTCATGTTTGCAGAGCCTGCGTGCCCGTAACCCATGGAGTAAGCGGTTTGGGGACTTAAGTTATGACTTCCCTTTGATTTTCCTGAGGCCTTTTTGCACCATATTAGCAGAGCATTTCTGTAGTGGTGTAAAATTTGACCTTAATGACTTGTGAGCCTGCATTGAATTAACTAAGTAGCATTTAAACTCCTAGCAGTGTTTCTGGGACTATTTCCCCGGTGTAAGTGAGCATCGGGTGCTGTTCAGAGGGTGAGTCTCCAGAAAACAAATTGTCAAGGGGATGCGGTATATAGCCTCTTCCTGTTACCAGCACCAGCAAACGTGGTGGTGAAACAATCTGGTTTTAGTAGCGAGGAAGGAGAGGAGATCAGTATGGGGAGCAGAAAACCCTTGCCACGTGCTATAGGTATTTTTGGGGGGCTTGTCTGAACACCTGGGTGAGGCTGGAGGAGACCAGCTCCCAGACACACGGCGGCTTCAGCGCCTTGAAGGCTCCGGTGGGCTCACGGAGCAGGTTTTTATTTCAGAGAGCTGATGCTGTGTCGGGAGAGCCAGGGCGTCCCAATTTGCATTCGAGAGCGCTTTCACTGGCGGCTGTCTCTTCTTCTGGTTACGCAGCGGGTAGGCAGCCGGATTAAGCCACAGTACTTGTCTGAACCCTCTCTGCTATCTCTTATTATTCAGCAAGTTCTCAAGTGTCTGCTGAGCGTCTCTATTTGGAGTGCCTCACTCTCAGCCTTGCCAGGAATATCAATGACTGGTCTAAATTCACATCAGGCATGTGCTCTACTTCTTGTGACTAATGCACAATGTATTTTTTTTTAATTGGTTACTGTTCTCTCCGCTGATTCAGGCCAGAACAGAGTCAGAGGAAAGGACTCGGGGGATTTTTAGTTAGACCTTGCTGAGTACAGA
Source organism: Cygnus atratus (assembly GCF_013377495.2). Taxonomy (NCBI): domain Eukaryota; kingdom Metazoa; phylum Chordata; class Aves; order Anseriformes; family Anatidae; genus Cygnus; species Cygnus atratus. Next base: position 6,451,973 of record NC_066371.1, read on the forward strand.
TGAGGTCTAAGAGGTAATTAACTGTTTGACAGCTGTGGAAATGTTGAGGAGCGCTTGCAGTACCTCCTCTAAAGAAAAACATCAGATTGAGTCCTTCAGGCTGGTGCCGATAAGGCAGCAAATGCAGACGATTGTTACAGGGTCTGATCCTGTAGGCAGTGCTTGGGCAGAGCGCACGGTACCTCAGAGTCGTCCTGATCACGCAGTGGGACAAAGGTGGCAGAAGATGAGGAAATGTTTGCAGGAACAAGCCGTCTTACAGTATTTCTGTGTGTTACAAATCATTGTAAATAGTCCAAAGCTGAGGGTTTTCACAAGGATCCCCAGGAGTTAGGGAAGCAATGTTTTGTAACCTTTCCTGAGACTGTATATACTTATCTGTTTCTTGCAGACAGCTCTAAAAATCCCATCCTCCATGTAAAAACATTGGCAGTTTGCTTAAACTGTTGTTCAGCACTGTTTGCCTGCAGGATTAAAATCCAACCCTGCAGAGCTTGTATATAACGAATCTGATTTGGAAGTGCAGGCCTGTAGGAGACCAAGCCCAAATGACTGGAAGGAGAACTGATGACTTGAGTCAGTACTTGTGGAGAAGGGAAAGTCTCGTACCGTAACAGGAAAATTGTCCAGAAGCCCGCAAATGTATGAGACCCAATCTCTGTTGTCACAGGAATGACATGGGGGTTAGGGAAGGTGTCCCTGGCGTGGGTTTCTCCTAGGACAGCTGCTAAAGACGTGCTGTAAATCACCACGTGTGAACTCAGCGGCCAGCCCGAGCGCCTGCTGCAGCCTCGGATAGTCTCTTTGTTTTTCCAAGAGAACTAAATTGTCTCCGTTTCTCCTCCTGACCATTTCAGGCATCACAACAGGATCCGTAGCATTGAAGCAAGTCAACTGAAGCCCTACGTTACCCTGGAAACGTTGGACCTGAGTTTCAATGACATCACGGAAATCCGAAACGGCTGCTTTCCACAGGGACTTCACATAAAGGAGCTGTGAGTTTTTCTTGTTGGGAACAGCTTTTGTTGACTTACCACAGCAGAGAAAAGGGCCTCAAACCTTCTTTAAAAGAAGGAAAGGGAACGACACAAAAAGTATGGGGTTATTCATCAGGATTTTAAGTGCAGAGGAAAATCAGATGGCAGCACATTGTTCTCACTGTCAGGTTATTTATTGAGCTTTTTCATTTGGGTTTCTGACGTACCCGTAAAGAATGCAGATTATTATTTGTGTAGCACGGGAACGTTGCAGCAGTGAAAAGCTGTAATGCATCCTCCAGGTGTTGGTGTTTTCACTGGAAGCCTAGAAGCCAGAGCTGTCTCCAGCAGAACAGTATCTCTTCCCCAGTGGGATCTGTAGGTGCTGCTTCCTAGATCAGCCCCTTTGCATCTGGAAGAGGGAAGGGTGAATGATTATTTCATCGTTACAGTTAAAGTGACTATTGAATGAAATCTCAGTGGCTAAGAACAGAAATCTCTCATTGGTAATTTGAAGAAAAAGCGGGATTAAGCAGAGTAATGCCCTCTCCATAGAGCTTTTTGCCTATTCAGGGAAACATAAAATAATCTGTGTTTTAGGTAAATTTGAAAAGGTGCAGACAGATGATCTGCTTGCATTAAAGTTTGCACAAAAGTTACTGCCTCTGGTTGTAAGAGGATAGAAGAGTGTGTGTGTTGTACCCGATGGTTGTTTGTTAACATGTAAGAACAGCCTCTGTGCTAAGACCAGAGTGCGAGTAAGAAAGAGCCCTGGGACAGATGCTGAGGGAAAAGTCTTAAGAAATGGGGAATGGCTGGAGTCATCCTGCACTAGAATATTCTCTGGTTTCTGGCTTCCGCTCCAAACTTTGTGAAGCAGGAGGTTATAGGGGAGCTCTTGGGAATTGCACTGCACTTCTCCACATTCGTCACAGGGCTCTGGGAAAGGCACTGTGCTTTTTGTGCAGCCAGAAATCCAACGGAATTGAAGCCACCTCTGTAATTTCACCAGCCTGTCTGGAGACCAACTAAATGCTGATAAAAGGAGATTTCTGACAGAACTGTTCATTTTTCTGCTGTGATTTATTGCAGCTACCTGGGGAGCAACAGAATCAGCACCCTGGAGCCTGGTGCTTTTGATAGTCTGTCACGGTCCCTGCTAACACTTCGTCTGAGTAAAAACAGGATCACTCAGCTTCCTGTCAAGGCGTTCAGGCTACCCAGGCTAATACAACTGTGAGTAGAAATGTGTGTTTTAATTAAACTTAGCCATACTTTATGGAGGCAAAATGCCCCTGAGGATATACGCACCAAATGTCACCCTTCCCTACCTGGTATTTGTAAAACTTAGAATAAGCTATGCACTGGTGCTCTGCCAGCACCTAGTAAAACATACCGGGAGAGTCCTTTTTGTCTTGTAGCTGTTGACTTTTCAGGCCATTCTTTTGATCAGGTGGGGAGGGATGGATGCAGCTACAGGCATCAGCAACTTGTGCATTGACAGTGTAAGACAAATCCATTCCCTTGATAGCTGCTGGTGTCTGTTGTGCAAGAGAGGTTTGGAAGATGCGTCTATTGGGAGTGACAGAGCTCAGCCACCGTGTTAGGTTTTCAAGACCACACAGGTATCTTTATGTGGCAATAAAATAGCAATGGCGGAAGGTTGTTAAACTGCAGTGATATTTGGGCAGAGAAAATAACACTCTAGATGAGTTAACACACACATCATTATTGTCCTGCCTGCAGTCTGTAGGGCAGGAGCTGCATGGAGACACATAGACATCTGCAACTATAAAAATGCTTTACGTGTAAATAGTAGCTCTAATAGCTTAACTTTTCCCATCTGCTTTTTCTGCTGAAGAAACCGTCCCAGCCTATGGCCTGTTGTGGTCTTTCCATCAAATTTGATAGGCAAAAGATCAACTTTTGTCTATCAACAAAAACTCCACAACGGCTGTTGGAACTCACGCCTCTAAACGGCAACCATCTGATTGAGAGGCAGACCCTTAAACCAAGACATGTCTAAGGAATGGGTGTGCATCTGTGCTTGCATACTTGTAGGATTCATAGCCAATTTGGGATTGAACAGTGTAGGACAATAGCATACGTGTCTTAGGAGTCTGTTGCCTCTCAGCTGGAAATTGCCGCCTACTAGCTGAGAGCGTGTAATACACTGTGTTCATCTGCGTCCTGTGCAAAAGTGTAATAAACCAAGGGTCAACTCAATCTATTTAGGAACAGTTTTCACTGTAAGTTAGAGTGATTGGTATTCTTAGACTCTGAGACAGTCTCGCAGCTGGTTGTTTAACCCTATGGATAAACAGGAATGAATAGCAAGTTATACAGATTTGATGTGTTGTAGAATTTGTTGTGTACAGTTGTTTTTCTGGCAAGGCATAGCTCACAGTCTAGGAAGTGCATTAGGGCAACAACAGGCTTTATGCCTAAAAACTTTCTAATTGCTTACTTGACTATAATTACACTCAACTTCAGTGCAACTTCAACGTTGTTTTTTTAAGCTTACTTTTTAAAAAAAGTAAGCTTGGAGTTCGTACAGCTTCCTCATCTTTTCCAAAACAATTTCTGATGTTGTAATCTTCATCATTTTGTTCAACACAAACACCAAATAGGGAACTACCCTTAGGTTAGTCTTGCATTTGCAAAAAGGACATCCATTTGCAAAGCTCTATCTTCAACTTCAATGCATTTTGTCAGTGAACTCCTCTACTGCCGTTATGGAACTGGGATTTCACCTGGCATGTCTGGATCTAGCAATGCATGATATTGTTTGATATGGGTTGGTGAAGTGTGCTGTGATGATGTTCACATTGCTATTCCGGGAAAAAAAAGGTATTCCCAAGCTTCCAAGCTTTAGGAGTTCCCACTCACGCAGTGGAGAAAAAAAGAGAAAAATTTAATGAACCAAGTTGGAGATCTTTGTATACACAGAATACTGACTGCCTCATTATTGGAACAACTTGTTTCAGTCTTTATTAGTTTCTTATAATAGGAAAAAATGTGAAATTTGTAAAGGGAACTGAAAGCTTTCCTTTCAAACTTAGCCATAAAACTTCCTCTTGGGCTCACAGTTCATATAGCACCCATTTGTTTCAGAGCACATTTTTTACAAGTCCTGTAAAAACGGTGGGTTGTAAGGAAAACGATGCCGATGTTTAACTGTGTTTGTTCACACGGTGTCTCTGCCTGAGAGAAGATGAAGTGTGAAAATTGATGAAAAGGATAAATGGCTTAAAAGATATTCAGAGAGAAGAGGGTTGAAGAGGAATTGCTGCACTGTCTGTAATTTCTCTGCAGTGAAAGTCTGTCCCAGGGTGAGTTTATTTAAGAGATCACACCCAGCTGACTTCCCTGGCTGGCTCGGGGATTGAAAGTTTCCGGTGCGCTTCTCTGCTCTCTCCTGGGAACGGTCGATGGAGGCGTTGTTGGCATTGCTGTCCCCATTGTATGCTGCGCAGACGATTTCGTGAGAAAGGACTGGGATTTAATATACTTGTATGGCCTTGGTGATTTTAGGGAGCTGAACCGGAATCGCATCCGCCTGATTGAAGGCCTGACGTTCCAGGGACTGGACAGCTTGGAAGTCCTGAAACTCCAGCGCAACAACATAAGCAAATTGACTGATGGGGCTTTCTGGGGGCTAGCCAAGATGCAAGTTCTGTAAGTTGTGTTCTTTTCTCTTAAACAGCCTAGCTAACACCTGTTATCTTGTCCTTTTCTTCTTTTAGCAAGGGCTCTCATCAGAGTGCCACTCCTCATGTTTCTTTCTATGTCCTGCATGCACAGAACTGTGCAGTGCTACAGCAGCCTTTGTCTCGTTGACCCACTGTCAACTCAGTGCTCTACCAGGTGTTCAATAAAAAAAAAATCCATTTTTTCAAGCTGTGGCAGTATTGCTTTGTAAGTTTGATGATTTGAACGCTCCGTAAGTTCCCAACTGGGCTTTAAATGAAAGCTCTTCTGGCTCCTGCAAATTTCTTTTAACTGATACATGGAAAATATGTCGCAGACCTGATTATTCTGCATCTTGGGGGAACCTAGAAACCAGGCCAGCCTATCTCAGTGATGCGTTCTTTCCGTACAAGAGAGCACATTGAACAGTCATTGCAGAGAAATGCTTGAAACTTGCAATGTGATTGGCTTTCAAGTGTGTTTGCAGGGTCACAAGTGATCAAGGCAGTGTGTTTCTGGAAGCTGCTGTCACACAGCTGAGACTCTGCAAATACAAACTCCAGTGGGATGCTCTAAGCCCAGTTTACATGCAGTGGAGCATACCTCAACAGTCACACCTCATTCTGGGCATTGAGCCCTCAGAACATACCAGCTTGGTACCTTGTGACTGTGTGACAGTGGCAGTGTTGTGCCTTTGTACTGGGAGGTTGTGTGGGAGTGCGTGGTAGAAAGCCTTTTGCAAAGTGAACGCTAAGTGACCTTTTGCTTGTGTTGCCCTTGAATTTCTATCCTTTCTTGCACATGAAATGCTTACGCATGGGTGCGTCCACATAGGTATATAGAAATATGTGTAGGAATGGCTAAAACCCCAGTCCTTTGTGGAGATTCTTCATTGTTGGGAATTCTTCAGCACTTGACCAGTGTTCCTTCTGATTTTTCTCTACAGCCACCTGGAGTATAACAGCCTGACAGAAGTAAACAGTGGCTCTCTCTATGGCCTTTCGTCTCTCCACCAGCTTCACCTCAGCAACAACTCCATATCTCGCATCAACCCTGATGGCTGGAGCTTCTGTCAGAAGCTGCATGAGCTGTAAGTTGGTTTCCCTTGTGGTTCATTGGGCGGGGTTTGATGCTAATGTAACGCTGGCAGGCAAGCTAAGGACTTTTCCCCCATCGCATGGCCTACAGCTTCCACTGTATCAACATGTAGAAATGCAGGAACTGCAGCCTCCAAGTGATGCCCTTGTTATTCATGATGTTATGACCTTCGGAGCACCTGTTTAAAATACGTTTGCACCATGTAAGTTTTTGTATACTGAAAGTGTACAGAGCCAAAAGACCTGGAGAGCTTGTGATCTGGGGCTTGCCAGCACTTTCTAGCTAGCTAGTTACAAGACATCTGCTGCTTGCCGTGTAATGACCGTACAGCCTGAAGGAAGCTTTGCTTTGTCCTGTGTATTTACAAAGAATATTCTTGGTTTTAACCAGCAGAGATTTGGCCCTTTAAAAGCAGTTGTCCTTCTTTCTCCTATTTACACTTTACCCTTCCTGTAGGGTTCAGTTGTTGAAAAGTAAATACACTGACTTTGCTCTCCTGAGATTTCCTGCTGTGAGTATGGTCTCTTTGATAAATGAAAGAAAGCCGTGCTGCTGCGGATAGCCCCACGAGGGTGTCTTTTGGGTCTGTGGCACTGCTTAATGCCTTTTTGAAGAGACACACATGGATGCTTGCAGTATTTACAGAAGTAGCTGTCATCCCCTCGGTGGGACTGTGGAAAGATTCACTTTTTTTCTTTGGAGAACTTGACACATGTGGTTAGTGGAACTGTAATTCATTCTGCTTGATGCTCGGAAATCTCTTGTTAAACATTGTTACGGGTTCTCCTGTCCACCAAAAAGCAGTACAGTAAAGCAACTTCCTGCTTTCAGAGGCCTCGCTCTGGACTCAGACTGGGTCTGTAACTGCATACCCAGCTGTGAGTCCCTCACCTTTTGGCATGTAGACTCAAAGGTAGCTGGACATGACACGTCATCCCATTGAGTTTAGAAGCTGTAGAATGAACCTGTAGTGCCGTGACCAACTGGGATCTTCTGTTGAACCCAAATTATTCATTCAAATGTGGATTTTTCTTTTGGCACAAGGGAATCTTTGTTTTTAGTTTAATACGTATGTGATTGTTTAATTACTTCATTTTTCAAACTGTTGTGAAACTGCCCATGCCTAAAGGGCTCCTTTGCCTGGCATGGTGCTGTAGACAGCTACAGTTCCTTCACGTGCAGATCTGCCACTGATTATTTTACTACATTAAGGCAGTGTCAATGCAGAAGTCTTCAAAAGAACAGATTAGAAACAACCACAGCCTGCTTAAGTCTGAAGCATCAAAAAGAGGGGAGTCTACCTTGCTAAGGCACTCACAGCTGGACCCCTGGAATAGCCAAATTCAGATCACTGCACTGTGTTAGTAGTACAGCTCTGGGAGCTTTCTGCTCTGGGATCCAGTGTCTGGTGTCTGCATTGAAGCATGAGTTCTGATGGGATGGGTACATCCCATCTGTGCCTTGCGCTGCTCACGTTAAAACTCTCTTAGGGAGATCCGTGCTTGTCTCTTCTACCTGACACTGTCTTTGCAAACCCTTAAGATATAGATGAAAGGTTGCAGTGCTGAGTCCTTTATATGTCACATGTGGATTGGGATCTCCTGCCACAAGTAGTGCACGTGGTCAGCTGTTCTGGCCTAGAGGCGCTTGTTTGGAGTCCCTGCAGAAACCCGGTACAGGACTCACTTGCCCTGGTGCAGAATAGAGAAGACTTGGAAAAGGCCTGGTGGTCGGAGCCACTGAGACATGCGTGGCCTGACAAACAGGATTGTGCTAGAGCGTGAGGCCAGAGACGACAGAGCTGAGATCCGAAAGGTAATTACGCGGGTGTTAGCACACATCTCTGCAAAATATTACAAGCTGTTGCAGATGTTGCCTTTAGGGTAAGGCTGCTACAGAGAGCTATCAGATACTTGTAACTGAAACTCCCACAGCCAGAGAGTGCTTGTAGGAGAGGTCTGCTCTGAAATTGAAGGGTGCGGAAAGGAAGCGCTAGATACATCTAGACTGCCTCTGCGCACTTCTTTGAATGTCTATGTTACATTCTTATTAAAAGATCTTTGCTCACCTCCCCTGTTACTAAATCTGCTGGGTTTCAGTTATCAGACCATATTGCCTCTGGTTGTACAGGGAATGAATTTCCAAGTCCTTGATTGACAAAAAGAGAGGTGCCCAGACCTCTGCTGATCTGTGATGAGGGAGGAGGTGAGCATCTGGAGAGTTGCCTCTCCTTCAGTTGTCAGGAGAAAACATGACTCCGAGTCTGTCTGATGTAAAATGCAACAAGAAAAGAGATCTTCTTGTCTTCTCATGGGCATGAGAAAGGGCTGATTGTATTCACCAGTCAGGTGCTAAGGCATCAATATCATGGAAAAATCCACAGTGGGAGCATACAATTTCATCAGATGTAAATGATGAATTGGCTTCTGGGTCTTTTTTTTCTTCAGAAAGCCAAAGAACTCTCGCTTCTTACCTACAGTACGGTCAGTGGGAAGAAAAGGAGTTAGATGTACCTGGTCCAGAACTGTCTGGCAGCAGGAGCTGCAGCTGCACAACAGATTTCCAGTTAACTGCTTCATGTATCCCTTCTGGTGGGCTGCTTTTTGTGTCACTCTTCCACTTCCTTCCCAGGCTGAAAGGGCTGTGTAGGCAAGGTATTTCCACATGTTTGTTCCAGTGATTTCTCTCTGGTAGAGAGACGAGAAGGGGCAGTGGCAGAGACCTGCTGGCTTCTCTCAACCCAGATAATCCAAACTGCCGAGGAGAGGAACGCACTGTTGTGCAAATTGGCCTTTCCCACTGGCAGGAAGCAGAGACCGTATGTGTTGAAGGAAGCCGCTGCCAGGTGCTTTAGCCCCTGAAACCTTCCAGCTGGTTACAGCCACTGAGACAGACCGCTAAAGGCTGCTGCTGTCCATCCTCTTGCTGACGTCAGGAGGAACGGATGGGAACATGCTTTCACCAGTTGTAGCAGGAACCCTTCCGTGTAGAATCAAAAGGAACTATTTTTTTTTTCCTCAGCCAGGTTTAGAATTACTTTTGAACGCTTTTTTTTGAACGCTTCTTTTTTTTAAGCCAAATTCTTTAATCGCAGGTGAGGACATAATTTTGACCAGATGCCAGTTCTTCATAACTAACACTACAACTTCTTTAGGAATGAAAGTATGTTGTCCCATACCTTCTTCAAACTCATTAATCTTTGCTGATTTTTTTCCAAGCTTGCCCTCTGCCCACTCACACAGCTAAAAGATAGACAGCTCGTTTGCCAAGTAAATGACACTCGCAGTGCTAAGGAGTATGTGTCTGTTTTGACTTAGGTTTTGGCTTTGCAGTGACTTTCATGCAAACCCTAGACACATTTTTAAGCAGACTTACTAACAGAAGGAACTAGAAAAGGAATTTGGAGGTTTGGAACCCAGATTTTTCTTGTTGCCTGTATAATAAAGGATTTCAATGCTTATACAAAGAAGTGCAACTGCACTTTTTGAAGTTAGCTGTCCAGTGCTTCACAGCTTCTAAAGGGACTTGTGCTCTCAAGTCACCAAGGTATTTTCTAAAATCCTATGTAATTGCCCTCTGTAGAGAGAGAAGCTTGAGAAAATGTGAGAGGCAGGATGTATCTGAATGCTGCTTTTATACCCCTCGTCAGTACGTAGGCAACTTAGAGCTGGTCACACTCATGCCAGTAGCCCTGCAGGGCTCACCCAGTACCCAGCTGCACAGACATCCAGAGAACAGGAGGGCGACACTCACACCAGGAGCTCTGGGTGAGTGCTCCAGGCTGAGGATCACTGACCAGTGGCTTTGCCTGTGGCTTTCCCCCTTGTTTATTGTGTGAGGTGTGTGCAGTAGCAGGGAGCTTCCCATGCCCTACTCTCAGCATCAAATCTCAGAAGCCTCACCTGCGCCCTGGCTGGGAGAGAAAATCAGCTTTCTTCCTACCAGCTTCCAAACTGCAACAAGAGTAGCACTTAAAAGAAAAACCAACAGAATAAAACCAATGGGAAGAGATGGATGAAAAAAGCAACCCTCCAATATATTAGTCACTTGTAAGTGGCGATGATTTCAAGCAGACTGTAGGCTCCTTGACAAAGGGGAGCGGGAGGGAAGGCAGCTGGTTTACAGTGGGTAGATACCTCCTTCCTGTGGATGAAAGAAAGCATTCAATTGCCTTGTGGTGAAATGCTTTTGGCTCTAGACTCGGGTGGAGACACCCACACCCAGGTGCCTGGGGCTGGCGATGCACAAGTGCAGAACGATAAGACACCTCCTGGATGCTCAAGTCTGAACCCTGCCAAGACTGCATGCGAACTTCAAAATCTTTCTGTTTGGCAGCACTCCCCACTTCGCAGGGCAGAGGGAAGACGGGGACTGCTCTTTCCTGTAAGCCTCAGAGGGTGTCCAGGCAGGAGTGAGGACTGAACACGACCAGGACTAATATTCTTTGCTGATATCTGAGTGTTATGGGGTTAAACCTTTCCTATACATCAGGGGACCGAGGAGGGGTGCTGCTGCCAGGCCCTAACGTAGCCATGCAGTCCATGGAGAAAGAGTAGCTTCTCCCCAGCGTAACTGAGAGCATCTGTGTTAGGCTGTTGCTCTGATTCACTTCTGGAGGAGCCTCCCTCCTTCCTTCCTTCCCTCCAACTCATGCTCATAAGACTTCCCTGTAAATGGGTGCCAAATGCCTCCTGCCCCATGGTATCGTTGGGGAATATTTCTGCAGTGTTATTTCCTAATCAAGTTGTTATGTGTCCACCCCGTATACATCGCCTCTCGTAAGACTGTTGTGGGAGGCAGGCAGTGGCTGGTGCAGAGGAGTTTGGAAAAGACTGGTTGGACTGACGCGGCTGTTGTTTTTCTCCTCAGAATACTCTCTTACAACAACCTAACCAGGCTGGACGAGGGAAGCTTGGCAGACCTCGGGGGACTGCACGTACTACGATTGAGCCACAACTCCATCAATCATATTGCAGAAGGTGCCTTCAAGGGACTGAAAAACCTGCGTGTCCTGTAAGTTGCTCCCAGCTTGTCAGATAATGCAATACCCAGCTTCCCTCTACAGTTTATGTTCTGCCAAACTGTTCTCCTTTGCTCTGGGTGCCTGTTTCTCAGCTGCAAACTCCCCTACACACAGCTCTGTTGTCTTGAGCAGCTATTGTGTTTACCCATTATTCAAATTCAAACTTGTATTTTTTAATTAAGAGTAGTAAATTGCAACTGGACTGCTCGCTGTTGTAGGGTGCTTTTAAATTAGGGAGCCCCAAAAGCTCCCGTAGGAGCTCCTGGCTGCTCCCCTCCCCTCTCCAGAGGCTGCCTGCTCGGCGCCTTCACCTGAAACCCCACCAAGTTCCCAGCACCCGTGTTACAGCACTGGCCAAGCCTCCAGGCTGGCTGAGTTCAGCAGGCTGATTTAATTCTTCCTTCAAAGGAAAAAAACACACTTTGATACCTTTATTCCTCCTCAGAAGCCCATTATGGTCTGGGTAATGAAAAGGAAATGGGAACAGAGAGATCTCCCCTCTTTACAGTACTTCTCGCATCCCACTCTTCCCTTTATTGAAGTTCACAGTGGAGGAAGTGACTGGAAAGTGAGTTTGGGTTTTGTTTGTCCTCCCCCCCACCCCCACCCCCCGCCTTTTTTTTTTAAACTTAAGCCAAAGCCTTTCAGCCACTGGGCATTCAGAAAGGGCCTTCTCGGAGGCAGCTGTCAAGACCGGAACTAAAGGTTTCCAAAGAAAAATGGAGGGGAAGGGGAGCTGGCCGTTCCCTTTGCTCTGCAGTGAATGTGGAGCCTCTTTTATGTTCAGGGCTGAGGGGGGAGGAGGAGAGGGAGTGTGTGAGTGAGCTCTAATTTAATAAAGAGAAAGGCCCATTGGGTCCTGCACCTGGTGAAAAAGACCCGAGCGTGCTTTAATTATGGCCTATTGTTGGGGAGCCTTTGGTGGGTGTGAAACTGCTGAAATGTGGAGCTATTCAAATAGAGGTCAGGCCTAGAGACCTCAGAGCACAATGATTAACAAGGCTGCGAGCATTCAAGCTCAGCCAGCCAGAAAGAATAGGAAATTGGCAACAGGGGCTGGGAGAGGAGTTTGAATACAAAGAGAGCCAGGCCAAAGTACCCCACTCTTTTTTTTTTTTTTCTTCTTTATTTTCACCCATTTGTTGGGAAGGCTTTTTTCCTCCTTTCTAACACTAAACCTTTGAGTTGCCTCTGGATGAACAAGCAATACCGTTTTCTTTTCCTTTTTCAAGAAAACACAATGTGTGGCAGTCAATTAATAAAAGTGCGTGTCAGAGAGTTCCTACGGGCTGTTCCCACTTGTCTGCCTTTGCCATGGGAAAGGCTTTGCCGGTCCAAAGAGCAGTAGCCAGTGGTGGAACTGAACAGGACAAATGTCTGAGAAGGGGTTTTTTCTTTAAAAACCAGACAAACAGAACAACTGGCATCGGCTTGGCAACCATAGGGGAAGGGTAGAAACTTAGCTCCGGGAGGATATATTTGCTCTTGCCCCACTTAGATAGCACGGGAACTGTCAGCACATCAAAACAGCTCTCCTGGAATTGTCTCTTCTGCCACCACAGCATTCTTTGTGCCCAGACCCCACTGGGGCATTGGGTTTTTATCCATCCTCTTGGCATAGACGTACCCACCGATCACCCTGACATCCCTAATAATGCTGGCTAAGGCGAGTGTTCCCCAGGGCCACGGCAATCAGGTCTCATGCTGAAGCCAGCTGAGAAAGAGGATTTGTGGCTTTTGGCCATCTCCTTTCACATCTTTAGTTCACACACCAAGGCTGAGAAAGACCGCAGCCAGCTTAGGTACCGAGGGCAAAAATCTCAGCCCCGTCCCCACTGAGGAAAGGCATGTGAATATTCAAACCGCAGGGTTATTTCAGTATTATTATTATTGTTCTCTTCATGTGTATTGTTGTGTATTTGTGCATTATAGCCCAGAAGTTGTACTGTGATACCTGTGCCTGGCATTTTAAGAAATACAGGGGGCTTTGTTTTAGAAATCTTTTTCTTTTTTTTATTTTATTATTTTATTTTTTTTTTTTTGGTTTTGATATGTTTAAACTGGGATTGTTCTGATAATAATCTTCAAAAGGTGCGAAAGAGTACCTGAGGGTTCGGGGGGTTATCTGGATGATTTTGCTTTGTTGTTGGTTTTTGCTAGGTTTTAAATGAGAATGATGTAACAAAACCAACAAAGCCTATTTATTTTTTCTTTCTTTTTACTTACCATTAGAAATGATAAATTTCTGTCTGTGTTGCTGGGTACTCATTTCTAGCTGGAACTAAAGCGCAGGGAGGAAGGATTTTTAAACAGACTGTTTAAACAGCTTTTGTGGATCTTTTTGTTTGTTCTGTGTGCTTGTTTTTCTTCAGACCCCTTTGACTTTCATAATTGATGGTGGATTTGAAAGCCAAAAGAAGCTAACTCTGAAGAAGGAATTCTTACTCTTTTTTTTTTTTAATGGTTATACAGACTTAGGCTTGTGCAATGGTGATAGTGCTTTCCTTTGTTGAGCTTTCAAGTTCATTGCCAGAAAAAAAAAATGCAGTTTCATAGAAAATAAACCAAGTCATCTTCCTAAGATATGGTTGTAGACAAATAAATGTAGACAGGAATAGCCAAATTTATCAATTTATGATAGTAGCATTTAGGGACAGCTGTTAAACCTTTGTTGTTCAGGTTTAATATGGCCTCTATCCTGGTGGAATTTGAACTGAGTGAGAAAATGAAGAAATTATTTGCCTTCAGTGGGCACCATCTATGTGCAGTGAAATTTCACCATCAGAGACTTAGATGCTGTTGTAGGTCACTCCTTGCCTCATCTTATCTACCAATTCCCTTCAGTTCTTTCAGTTTACTTCGGGGACTTTGTGTTCTTTTTCCTCCTGTTTGGAAAAACAGAAAAGGTCTAAAACCTCCATGTTTTAAACAGCAGCTATCAGCTACTGCAGCCTCAGAAACAGAGGGTTTCAGCTGGAAAAAAAAGCTCTTTTTGGAATACATCAACTCAACATGGGGCAGTGCAGGAAAAGTGGTCTGTATGTTTTTGGTACGGGACTCAGCTTTTTCTGCTAAGTGTCATGAGGAAATGGGAAGCTCGCTCTTTGCCATTCTCAAAGTTTCTTATGTTTGTTTTTAATGATGACCCTAGGATTTAGACACTGATTATGAGCTTTCTCTTGTCCTCTCCCCAGGGAACTGGACCACAACGACATCTCAGGCACAATAGAAGATACCAACGGAGCCTTCACAGGCCTAGAAAACCTAAGCAAGCTGTGAGTATCCCTGGTTTTGAAGTTGTGCAAAACAGTTGTGTGCCTGTGTGGGTCGAGTCTCTCCCCTCTGCAGTCTTCCTTCCCTTGGAACAAGATAGAAAAACAGAAAATCGGAGACGTGGTAGTTTTGCAGGCTCCCTGCAGGAGTACAGATGGGGTTATCAAGCACTCGTGTTTCTAAGCAGATAGGAGGCAATCCTAGGCCTTCTAAAGCAGTCAGCATCGCTTACTGTGTTGGATGCTGCAGTTAGGAAACACCAGAGAGAGTAACTTAAGTTGTTTTCAGATATAAGATTGAGCACAACTGCGCTTTGCTTCCAAAAGCACACAGCAACAAAAGACCCCTTGCAATCGTCAGCGAACCACTGACTGATGCAGCGAGTAACAATAAACAGAAGAGAAAGATCTTACCATTTCCTGTTACAACAGAGAACTGAAGCAGGATTCGTTTCTGTGGGATACTCTGTCTGAGAATGATCTTTTGGGCTTGCTTCCATGTGCAGTGACAATAAAAGGCACCATGGGGCATAGACTCTTGAAGAGATAAAAAGAAACCTAAGGCAAGCATGCGCCTTGCAAATGTTTATTGCTTGCTTGGCCCTCGCAAGTATTTTCACATTGCTCTGTACTTGTTCGTGTTCCATTTGAAATCAGTTATATAAATCAGCGCTGTCAGGGAAGTCTCTGATGGCTTGTGACAAATCAAGAGCCCTTCTAATCATTACCTCTTGCCTTTGTTTAAGTTCTCGGCACCCCCCCATCACGCTGTCTCTGATGCTGCGATGGCACAGCTAGAGGTGCAGTAAAAGTACCTCGATGGATAGCAGATGGCTAGAATGAATCCTGGCGGGCGGTATATTGTCGTGTTCTCATTAGAGCCTCCTGGGGGAGTGGGAAGAGCCATGGCAGGGCTGGTGGGGATGTAACGCTGAGATGGAGGAGAAAAAATGGAAGTCACGGACATAGATGGCATTCGATCATTGTTGAGGGGAGTCACTGGATCCAAGGAGAGGGGAACCAAGCCGTAGCTACAAGTAAAGTGAGGCAAAAGGTAGGGAAGGACCTAAGGACAGGGGAGGCAGGCAGAGAGGTGAAAGATGTGTGGGAGGGAGAGCAGCCAGTAGGAATCGCTGTGTGTGCGGAGTCAGGAAATATTCCCACGAGCTGCTAGAAAAAAGGCAGAGGCAGCAGATGTGGTGGGTGGGAGATGGCTTGGCTGACGCTGCCGAAGTTTGTGGTGCATCTGACGAAACCAGTAAGAATGGCCGGAGGGGCAGTGGGAGCAGAGGCCTTGTCCAGAGGGAATTGCAGGCTGTAGGACTGATTCTGAAAGTTGTGCTGCTTTGACAAGGGAGAGAATACCAGAGAGTGCTGTCCTGGTGGGACAGCCACCGCAGGGCATCCCTCCAACGCGGCCGCTGGCATGGGAGCACGAGCGGAGGTCCTGCGTCACTGGGCTGTGTCCGAAGTGCTGGGTGCAAATGGCTGCAGAGGGGTGAAAAAGAAAAAGCCAGAGGAGGCGGCACTGGGGGAAGGAGATCAGCGAAAGGATTGACTCAGCAACCAGGAGGAATGAGTGGGGGGGTCAGGCAGAGGCCAGGAGGTGTGGGAGGAGGGAAGGAGCAAAGGCAGCCTGCAGGGCTGTGCGGGGTGGGTGCGCGGGGCTCGGGGCAGAGCAGCTATCGCTGCCTGTGAGACGTGTCCTGTCTGACGTTCACCAGCCAGCACAGCAGCGGCTTCGGAAGGTGGCCGGTTTTCTTGCCATAGGTAGGAGAGAGGAGCAGAGAAGTCGCTGGAGTCATTCATTGTCACTGCAGGGCTAGAAACCCCTCAGAATATGAAATTATTTCATTCTGGAGCATTTTGGAGACTTGGGAGTGTTCACTCTTAGAGGGATCTGGGGAGCTCTGCTCTAGCTCATCAGCACTTAAATCCCAAACATGTAATTTCTTCTAAGACTGAAATGAGTGTTATTCTTGCAGGGATTTTTTTTTTTCTTAAATAAAGTAAAATATCAGCCTCTACAGAGAACGTTTCACTGCCTGATTTAAGGCCTGTGTTTAAACTGTCAATAGGCTTTAAATGCATTAGCATACAAAAAATAAATGGGCACTTCAGAGGAGACCTTCCAATGAATTAATAATCACCTCAGCTCTGTGGAGATTGCCTTAAAAGCCACTCCCCTTTGATCTGGCACAGATTAGCCTCTGAAAGGATTTAGCGAGGAGAGGGCTGTTCGCCGAAATGAAGGTGTTAAACTGAGAGGTGGGGAGGCCGGTCACTTTAGCCTTCTCTGAATTATATATGAAGCTCTCCAGGCCGGAGAGCACAGGCCTAAATTAAAACGTTTCTTCAAGAAAGGGAGAGTCAAAGAAGCACCGAAGCGTAAAAAGCATCGGTGGAATCGCCGGGGAGCGCCGCGCTCCCTCATTATTCAAGCTGCTAACCGTACCCGGTTTCTTGACGGCTCACTCAGTGACTGAGGTCTTCCTGCAGGTGCAGAACTGGCTGGAGGAGAAAATGCTGCTTCCTAATGAATTGCGTGCCTGGCGCGTAATTACACTTGTGCAGTCACCAGGAGAGCATGCTTGCGCCCAGCTCCGCGGCAGCGGCGGAGCGCGGCTGGGCTGCGGGGGCGCTCGGTGCGGAGCTGCATACCTCCGCGCGCGCCTCCCTTTGAAGGGGGCCGCTGGGTTCAGAGCATTCCCGAGTCAGAGCAGGGACTGTTTGAGGTCTGAAAGGCATCGTGATTTTAATGCGTTTGCTGGAGCGCGGCGTCATTACCAGTGTGTTATGTATTTCCCATGAATGCAACCATAAAACTGTATGCACCTTCACAAGCAGCGCGTAGGTGGGTGTATTCACACCCCAGAGGTCCTGCTTGCCTCTGCACAGATGGGTAAATTGACAGAACCGGTATCTCAGATTTTCAAAGTTCAAGATCTCCTGTAAACCACACACAGAAATCTCCAGTTATCAAATCCAAGCTCAGCGTAACACTCACTTAGGATTATGGTTCCTGACCCATTTAGGATTATGGTTCCTTAAATTAGTTTGTATGGCTGCTGCCATGTGGCCAGTTTGCATACAGTGAATTATTTACTCCATTAACCGTTCTAATGGACATTTCAAAGCCTGCACGAATACAAGATACCTTTTACCAAATGATGGTACATGTGATTGCATACAACCCTTGGTGCTTGGGGTACTGTATAAAGCTTGTAGCTTGTGTAAAGCTTGTACATGTAGCTTGTATAAAGCTACGCAGTGATGTAGCATAAAATGCAGGAGGTAGAAGCTCTGATACGCTGGTTTTGGTGCTGTAGTGGGATGCTCAGGAAAGCTCGCTAGGTATTTAGGACAATATTGTTTATAGAGCAGATTGCGGTTCTCTGGAGCCTTGATGAGCCCCGTTTTTCCTTCTGCTCCGTGTGGCATCCGCTGTGTCACCCGCATGGAAACTGTCCTTTCTGGGTGGCGGTGGCGAGCCACCAGATTGTCCTGACACTCAAATGGTGCTTTGTGGAGAGCCCTAAAAACCTCCTGCAAATGGATGAGCTCGTGTAATGGCCACGCGTGTTTCGTCTTGTACCCCAGCCTCCTTTCCACAGCTGGTAGCGAGCAGTGCAGTGGGCACAGTGTTGGAGCCTTATTAGCACGTAGGTGGCACCCTGTATTTGAGGGAAGAATCTTGCAGGAAAACCCAACCAAACAGAGCACCTGATGCGGCAGTCCTGTTACCGGAGCTGTTAGCAATGACTTGTGTTGGAAGCCGTGTGAAGCAAGGGGGGATAAAAGATGCACCTGGAAGATAAAACCTCACACAGAGAGAGCTCGGGGAAGGAAAGAATTTCCTAATTAACGACATCGGTGGATGTTTTTTTAAAACAGTTGAGGGGCTCATCCATTTTGCATGAACCCTGCCCCTGACCAGTCACCACCGGTCAATATTTACAGAGCACTGTACCTCTGCCAGCAGCAGCTGGGCTGGGCTGGCTGCAGCTGGCTCGGCCGGTGGGGAGGAAGGCTCCGCGGCCACAGATGGAGGCAGGCGTGCTCCTCGGCTCAGGGCTGCCTGTGCATTATTGCCTTTTCTCTTCTTCCCTTTGGCCCTCGGAATTACCACACCGCTCTTATTTATTGTATAAAATGTCATGTTTGTAAGAGGCCGAGGAAGGAAGTCAGCACTCACGTGGGCGAGGTGCTGTGAGCACGCAGCCCAGAGGCAGCCCCTGGCCTCGGTGTGGATACCCGACCTGCAGCGAATAGATCGCTGCTCTTTTACTGCCTGGGAAGAAGTCAGAAATGAAAAGTGGTGCAGGGAGAGCCCCAAATCCTGTTAAACTGTCATTGCATTTAATCCTGTCCACAGCCAGCCTTCAAAGACTGGAGGGGACCTTGCGTTACTCCGCGAGCTGGTTTCCAAGCACTGGAGCAAACCTGCCTCTTTATGTGATACGGCACATTCCCTTTTGTGCTGTCATCACTATTAAATTTGAATACAGATAAAAGGGTTTAATTTCAGGAGCGGGAAAGCGAGTGCACTTCAGCCCTCTTAATCTCCACGCAGTTCAGATTTCCTGGGACTTGCAGCGAGCGCGTCCATCAGATAAAGCCACGCTAATTGTGTTCCTTCTTTTTCTGCCTCCCTCTCCCCATTTGCTTTCTGTTTATCTGGCACTGGATGTTTGGAAACTGCAGAACTCTGTTGGGAAACAAGATCAAGTCGGTGGCCAAGAAAGCGTTCTCAGGGTTGGAGGCCCTGGAGCACCTGTGAGTAACCCACCATGCCTCGGAGTTTGGGGAGGGGGGGCTGCCAAAAGTAGCTGCTTGAGAGATCTGCTAGCAATTTAATAGCGTCTTTGTAAACTGAGAAGCCAGTCCATTTGTGGGGGCCACCTGCTTCCTTCTCATTATAAGTCCGCCTCAACTTTGGCCTTTTTTTGTGCCAGGAACAAAGTTATAGAGCATATGGCAAATCTGCATGCTCTTAATTTTTTGATTTGTTCTTGGATAAATACTGCCTTGCACATTGCTTCTTTGCAGGCTGTTCGCAATGAAATTCGGCTATTTCAGATGTAGGGCTCCCTCCTCTTCCCCTGCCCCGACTTCCTCCTAAATCTAGAGGCTGGCAAACGAGTGCCTATGATACAGGCACCAAACATCCCCGTCCAGCTCCACTGCCTAAGAGCGATTTGCAAGAGGTGAATTTTGGCTGCTGCTATGTAATATTTTTTATGTCCCAAGGCTGATGACTCCAGCAGTGATTCACGAATAGCTTCCTTTCTGAACTAAGACAAGTTAGAGTACGTGTGATTCTGCTCTAGATGTCCCATTGGCCATTGATCCTAAGAAACGGTGTGGCCACTGAGAGCATACTGAGGGGTGAGGACTGTGACTGGGGGGTACCATCCCCGATAAAGGATCCCTTACTAACGCTGTACTGAGACTTCCTCCGCAAGCAGTGCTGGCATTTGTCTGTCCCGCACTTCACCCTAAATCTGACACTATCCCTCCTCAGAGGACAAGGGATATTTTTTAATTAGCGACAGTTGTGAGGGAAGCTTTTAAGAATACCTTCCTGTGGAAACACTGCAGTGTTTTTCAAGCACTCTAATATCCTCTCAAAGTCACTTTCAAACAACTTCTCAGATGCCATTTAGTGCAAGTATTAGCTTTCTTTACGTTTGCTGAAGGTCTGCCTGGGATTCAACATTCCTGACTATCTTTGGTTATTGAGAGGGCTGAGGAATTTCTGAGCCCTGGGTGATGGAGGTAGCTGAGACTGAGAAAGGGTAGTGAGAAGGTGGGCTATGGACTGTCTTAGCGATTTATTCCTGAGTTTTTTGTTCGTTTACTATTGCTCAGCAATACTTGTTCAATACTAAAACGTTTTGTGGAAGGCTGTTTGTGTGAGCTGTGAGTGCGTACTGTCGTAACAAGGAGCTGCCATCTCACCTCCTGCTGCTAGACTTACTGCTTAAATACGGAGAGGTTTTGTCACATCCCTTTTGCTCAAACCACCTCTGTCTGTGTTCTGCAGGAACCTTGGAGATAACGCCATCCGCTCCATTCAAGCAGATGCTTTTGCTAAGATGAAGAGCCTGCGGCAGCTGTAAGTAATCGGGCTGTACACACCATTAAGGAGGCATGGATTTTTCTTGCCCTGGACGTGAGAAGTAGCACGTTGTTTGCAAGGGGGTGTTATTCACATTACCACTCATTTATATCCTCCTCCCGCTGTCCTCCTCTGCAGGGTATTTTTACACACGAGTGGCTGTCATGGGAACATCTTGCATTTAATAGTGAGTGAAATTAGATCATCGAAACAGGTTCTTCCAGCAGGTTCACATCTGTGCAATTATTCATCTCCGCTCAGGAAGTCCAGCCCTGGTCCTGTTAGCCATCTCTCCTTCTCACGCTGTCACAGATTTAATCCCAGTGGCCCATCTGCTCCTCTGCTGTGCCTATGTTTAGGGTCCGCGTACAGTACTGACATTTCAGCGATAAGCACCATTTGAACTGAATCCGCTTGTCATCCAGCCTTCTGGTGTAAAAATACAGATGTGTTATCAGAGCTGCTGCTTGCGCTCCAGCCTGGGCTCCGTGCTGTTATCAGACACTGTTTCCAGTCTTGCCTGGTTTCCTTTTCTCCTCTTCTCTATAAATATTTAATCCACGTCAGTGCATTTGCTGCACTCTGGAGTAGTGCAAAGTCTGCGGAACAAGGAGTCACTTCTTTGGTACTTGGGTAGGTTCAGGATCTTCTTCCTGACTTTGAAAATGGGAATCAGGTGATGCTAGCAAGGACATCGAGTACCTGTGACTGCAGAGTAAGACAAAGGTTGCACGCTCACTGTCTCTTTAACCACCTTATCTGCTGCATCTATCGCATTGTTGAAAAAAAACTGAGAAAATCTGATCTAATTAGAGAGGAGCTTGTGGGATGCCAGATATTGTGAAGGAGCCTTTATGTCTTAGCAAAGGTGGCTTTCAGAGATGACGTACAAGTGCAGAATACATTTTATTAAAGTCTTAAATACTAAAGGTCTCTCTGAATTCTCCCAGCTAGCCAGCAGCGTTTATGCCATCACCTGTTTTAGGGGCAGCACATCTGTCTAGGACAGCAAAGCGGACAACTCTGGAAAAGCAAATCCCAGTGTTCCCTCATTCCATCCCTTTCCGGTCCATTTCTTCCTTCTCACTTTTCAGGGCTAGTTTCTTCAGGATTTCCCAAGGTTTTCAAGTATAAAAACGGGAGGAGATTTACACGTTCCTATCACACAGTGCTGCAGTTGGGATTCTGCTGTGCTGTTGATACTCTGCTATTGCAGAACCTGCAGCATTGCGGGGCAGGATTTCTCTGTCAGTCTCTGGGGCACCCGCACGTTTGATGTGAGGGATCACACTGGCTTTTTCTAGGATCTCGGACCAAACCAGACCAGTCTGAATTCCCTGTTGATGTAAACATGCAGCTCTCCACAACCCTCAGAGCTATGCTGAGCCACAATTCAGCCCAGATTAAAAAAAAAAAATGAAGCTCCCCTTCATTTGCATCTTTTTCCCATTTCGTTTCTTAACAGAAGCTGCTGAGTTACTGTTAGGGTGCTGAGAAATGTTTTTGTACTATTTGTGACTGGTCACTGTCTGCTGCTGGGGACCACTCTGAAAGTGGATAATAATTATAAGGCACCAGGGAGCACAGGAGTGGGTTGCTGTATGCAGAGATGAAATGCTGCTTGAATGTGTGATGTGTTTAGCTTCATTAGTGCCTTGAGGACAGCCCTGCACTCCTTTTTTTCTTCCACCCATGCTGAGGGGACGGGAGGAATGTGACCAACATGAAAGGGCCGGGAGCTTTGCAGCCTTCTCTCCACGCAGGAGTCACAGCAGGCTCGTGTTGGTTTTGTTCCCCTGCAGCCACATAAACAGCGACAGCTTCCTCTGCGACTGCCAGCTGAAATGGTTGCCCCCGTGGTTAGTTGAGAAAGAGCTGCAATCCTTCGTGGTGGCCACCTGCGCCCATCCTGAGTCACTGAAGAGCAAGAGCATTTTTGCTGTCCTGCCAGAAAGTTTTGTGTGTGGTAAGTCTTGCCTGTGTGTTTTGAGGTTGTATGAAGGGCAGAACTCACTTGGGAAACATTTTCTTTGACTACTAGCATGTTATTACGAGAGGGTTTCTGTTTTGTTTTGTTATTCAATGGGATCAAAGGAAGCCCAAGCCTGCATTTTAAAAATTTGTCATTGGCTACAATTTATTTCCCACCAAAACCACACAGCGCATTGCTTGCATGTAGTGTATTCCTTACGGAGCTCCCTGAGTATTAAATCAAAAGGGACTAATGCTTGTTCCAGTTCTAAACGGGACAGCACAGCTGCACGGTCCTTTTGGTTTGATATTACCAAGACTGCAGCTATCATTTTTTTCCTACTGCAGCGCTTTGAGCTTGTTGTGTAGCCTTGTGTTCCTCACTCATCTTTTCTCCCTCTTGGAAACAAGAATGAAGGGTTAAAGAGCAGAGCAGAATCTCTCCATTGCAGTTCCTTTTATTGGTCCAGTAAGGTGTCACACATAACCGACCGACCGCTAACAATTGCATTATAATCTTCTTTTTTCTTCTGCTGCTGTTTTTTTATCTAAACGGTGTTCACCTACTGGTGTTCTCCCACTGCAGCTGACTCTGCCTGTGAGCTGTGGTTATCTTTGCTAAACACCCAGCATGTAAAAAGCATCTACTGCCTCTCTAGGAAAGAAAAGAAATGTAAATGATCAAAGGAGGCCACAGCAATGCTACTGATGCATCCGGGTTTTGGGCAAAATAAACACCTGGTTTTGGGAGCCAGTCCCCGCTCTGTGGTGCTAAGCATCGTGGATCCCAGGTGGAGCTGCACGTGGCTGCTGGATGTAGGAGAACTGAGCTTCTGAAAACACCATTTAACTCAGCTCAGCACGACTTGCATTAAAAACTGAGCGAAAGCTTTGTTCCAGCTGCTGTCCCACGTCCCTCAGGTCTGAGTGCTAGGGCTGATATATGGCCTCTGTCAGAGTGAGACCGGGAGGCTTGCTGCATTCAGGGGGAAGACACGATCACGAAGGCTCCATCTCCACAGCAACATCACAAAGTGAAGACAGTTTTGCCTCTCCAAGGCCTCCAGGCACACTAGTACTCCTGGTTCCAGAGGCCTGGCTTCTTAATTAAACCTTAGTCAAATATTAAATTACACCATTTGTAGAAATCTAATAAATGAATCTGCTTGGAACCCTGCTAAAACCAACAGTCTTCAGGGCAGAGCACGAGTGCACAGAGCTTTCCACCCTGGAAGGGTGACAGGCGAATACAGCTGCTTCTGTTTTGAGTGCAGGCTGCACTCATCCTAAATGAGGCTCCTGAGCCTTACCCGCAGAGGTGGCATTTGCAGCCCTATGCTTTAGCTGCCCCCCTGCTCTCTCCTGCTGCTTCGTGCTAGCACAGACCTTTTTGAGGTTCGACCGCACTGGTGAGGAGAGCTGGGCACCTTCGGGGTGCTTCAGGCCTCTGAGTGACTGTCTCACTCTGCTGATCTCAGAAGAAACCAGAGAACAGAGTCCTAGCTTGGACCAGCCACTCAGTGGAGTGGTGCACGGCCCATCTGCGCTGTCCCGGAGGTGGAGTGCTGTGCAAGAGTGAGCAGCTTCTCTGGTGTAGAGAGCGGTGGATGTAAAGGCAGATGTGCAGTAATGTCTCATTTTCTGTTGCATCTCTGCCTGTCCCAGTCTGTCCTCACAGCCCAGAACTAACTCTGCTTTCTGTTGTCTCTCAGATGATTTCCCCAAGCCTCAGATCATCATCCAGCCCGAGACAACGGTGGCAGTCCTCGGGAAGGACATCCGCTTCACTTGCTCGGCTGCCAGCAGCAGCAGCTCCCCCATGATGTTTGCGTGGAAGAAGGACAACGAGATGCTGCACAACGCCGAGATTGAGAACTTTGCCCACGTGCGGGCGAAGGACGGAGAGGTGATGGAGTACACCACCATCCTGCACCTCCGGCACGTCACCTTCGCCCACGAAGGCCGCTACCAGTGCATCATCACCAACCACTTTGGCTCCACCTACTCCAGCAAGGCCCGGCTCACTGTTAACGGTGAGTAGAAAGCTGCTTTCTGGTTCCTTCCCTCGTCCTGAGGTGGTTCAGTTCTCTGGGGCCTGCTTTTGGCCCTTGGTTACTCCTGAGGGCCCATTGCTGATGGTGAGAAGCTCCCAGCCAGTTCACACCAGCTGCCTGCATCTCTGGGTGCTGAGAAATGCCGAGAGGAGCAGCGCCAGGCTTGTGACGGCTGCCATGCAGCCAAGCACTTCTGCATACTCTCAGTGGCGTTAGTCACCTGTCTGTGGCTGTTCCATCAGAGTCTTTGCCATAGGAATGTAAAAGGATAGAAAGAAGAGCAACAATAGTGATTGAAGGCTCTCTGTAGGAGGGACAATGGGTTTTGATTTCAGGTTAATCATAGAAAAATATTAGTTCTGATCCCAGCTCTAATGATGCTGCGTGTGGGGGCACCTTGGACAGGTACGTGCTGTAGAAATGCAGGGTTGGCCCTCAGCAGCTGAGATATTTAAAAGCCGCTTGCAGTCCTGTTGCCTGTGAGCAAACACCACGTCCGCGTCCTGCCTAGGAAGGAAAGCAGTTCGAACTGCCTGGAAGATGGCGCGTTCCCCAGGGAATTGCTCATCTCTTTTCTTGTTATTCTCCAACAGTGCTGCCCTCCTTTATCAAAACTCCCCACGACATCACCAGCCGGACAGGGACGACGGCGCGCCTGGAGTGTGCGGCTGAAGGAGACCCCACCCCCCAGATTGCCTGGCAGAAAGATGGGGGCACCGACTTCCCCGCGGCCCGGGAGCGCCGCATGCACGTCATGCCTGACGATGACGTCTTCTTCATCACGGATGTGAAGATCGAAGACATGGGTGTCTACAGCTGCACAGCTCAGAACCCTGCGGGGTCTGTGCTTGCAAATGCCACCCTGACTGTACTGGGTAAGATGCCTTAGTGCCCCTGAGAGACCAAGTGGGAACTGGAAGGGACTGCAATCCAGGCTCTTTGGCAGTTGCAGACACAGAAATGGGACGAAGAGGTGATACTTACTCTGTGTTAATCTTCATCCTTTTACACTGTAGTTAACTAATGAAAAATACCCCACTAATTTAAAAAGGAGCTTTGAGTTGCATTTCCTCTTGTGCCAGGGAAGCCCTTCTAACCATGCTATTTCCTGCCTGGGAAAATTACTTCAAGAGGAAATTGCACTCCTTCTCTCTGGCCCTACCAGATTATTCATTTGTCAGCCATTGCCCCTTATCCTAGGGCATTTCTTTGTTGGGAAGACCAACACCAGCTGCTTAAGAGAAGTCTTTGGTTGTGATCTGTCACGGTGTGCTCCTGGGACATGGCCACGCAGCGCATTGCTGTATATTTGTCTGCAGAAACACCGATTATGTTCAGTACTGTTAAAAGAAATGGTTGTCACACTATCCTGAATAACTAATTTTGGCATTTATTCCCTGCAGAGACACCGTCTTTGATCCATCCACTGGAGGACCACGTAGTGTCTGTAGGTGAGACCGTGGCTCTCCAGTGCAAAGCCACGGGGAGCCCACCCCCGCGCATTACCTGGCTGAAAGGCGACCAGCCCCTGGTGGTGACGGAAAGGCATCACTTCACCTCTGGCAACCAGCTGCTCATCGTTAGGAACGTTGTCTTGGAAGATGCTGGGAAATACACCTGTGAAATGTCCAACACCCTGGGCACGGAGCGGGCGCACAGCCACGTCAGCATCTTACAGTCCCTTGGCTGTCGGAAGGACCGCACCACGGTGGGCATCATCACCATCGCTGTGGTGTGCAGCATCGTGCTGACCTCCCTGGTCTGGGTCTGCATCATCTACCAAACCAGGAAGAAGAGCGAAGAATACAGTGTCACCAACACAGGTACCTCTCGTCTCCTGCTGAGGCTGTCCCTAACCTTCTGTCTTGTCAGACTTCCCACTGAGGCCAGACTGGCGTATCAGGAAGCCACAATCACACTGGAAAAGCAATTGGCTTATCTCTGTGGTTCTCGTGGCTACAAAAGCTGGAACCAGCAGTCGCTTGCTGCTGAAACGTGCTTACAGCTGTGTTTCTCTCCTTGGCTGGCTCTCCAGATTGGTCTTTTCCACTTGGAAGTGTTTTTTTTTCCCTTGCTTTGCTACTTTGATGTTCCATGACCATAAATGCTAACTCTTGAGACAGCCTGCATTATGCCCACAATGCTGGGAGTCTGTCTTGGGAATTTGTATTTTCAAAGGCTTTGTATTCAAAATATTGCAAAAATAGACTTAGAAGCTGGAAAACCCTTTCGTAAGGGCTGTTGTAACCCTACTGATAAGGGGCATCCCTCACTTTTCGGGCAAAGAAGCGGTGTTTACTGCTTCCTGCTGAGCTTCAAAGGGGATAATTTGGTGCAGTAAAAGTAAATGGTGCAGTGAAGAAAAACTCTCCTGCCCTCAGCTTTCTACAGCTTCTGTACAGAAGTACAGCGGTGAGCTTAAGGTTTCCATACCCTTCTTGGATTTGCAGCCTTGCTGTGTTACTGCTAGCTTTAGATGTAGTATGACATGGTATTCTGAAGACATGAGCTAGGTAGGAAGTATCGGGTACCATATGGCCATCGCAATGTGTAAGTGGGATTTTCTCTTCCCTTTTGTTCAATCCTGGTGTAATTGAGTTTCGTTTGGTGTTTGTATGACGGAGGTGTATGACATTTTGGTGTTTGTATGACTGAAATTGCCTGATAAGAACTAGGGAAAGCCCAGGGTAGCTAAGGGACTTAGACGTGCCTGCTTAAGCGAATCAAAATCCCCGCTCTCCAGAAGTCTGTTGCTTATGACTTTGGGAGACTGAGGACTTGAATCAAATGAAGTATTCTGAATTTCTGGGGATAAGGATGTGTGTGCTCTGAAGAGACAGTTCCCCTGCAACCTACCTCGTACTGACCATGCCAAATGCAAACATCCAGAATGGCTTAGTGGCACTAAACCTCACAGCTTCGGGCTTTGAGAAGTCAGGAGCGGGGCCTCTGAGGGGCACGGGGTATTTAGGCAGCTCAATTCTAATTCGTTGCACTTAGGGAAAATACCATGTACAGATCTGGTCCCAAATGCCTCTTGAATATGTGATTTTAGATGCAGGGAAAGCAGAAGCCTTTACGTCCTACTAGGAATTCATATTTCTCTATTCCCATTGCTCTAGATGAGACTATTGTGCCTCCAGACGTGCCGAGCTACTTGTCTTCACAAGGGACTCTTTCTGACAGGCAGGAAGCGGTCGTCAGAGTAGATAACCAACAGCCTAACGGGCACATAGACAGCAATGGTGAGAACCAGTTTAATTATTTCTTCTGTAATGCTGTATCTGAATTTGATATGAGGAGGGGAAAATCACAGTACAAAGTACTTTGTGCTTGTTAAGAGTTATCTGAAAGATCTTCACCATGTAATTCTCCAGCTACTGCACTTATGCAAAACAAGGATCCGTCTTCTGCTTTACAAAGCCACCCTCTCCCAGTAATAACTGCACTTATACACGGAGACTGCTTCAGAAACTGCTCAGTCAGGCCCTAAGGAGTACTTTTTTGCTAATTTTGGATTAGTTCTTTGGCACCAGAGCTACCCCTGGTTAAGCTCTACTAGAGAATACATTAGCATTGCCTGTCCCTGCCTTCAGGCTTAGAAATTAATGCTGGGATTTTACAGTATTTAAACACAGTACATTAGGAAGGAAAAGGTAAGTGTTCTGAACTGAGATTCTCCTACGATTATACAGCATTTATTCTGTTAAACGTTAACTTAAAATCATCTATTATCTCCACTGCTATTTTTCTCCCTTTCGGAGTTTTTACATTAGAAATAAGGCTAACAAGCCATTCAGCTGAGGGCAGATGGTTGTAATCCTAAGCCAGATGGTTCGTTTGTTGCAGGTATGTGTCAGACTGATGCTGGAAGGTGTCCAGATGTTGAAGCTCCCACTGTAGGTTGCAGGCAGCCAAAGCTATGTATCGGCTATAATAAAGACACTTGGAAAACTGAAGACATGGCTGATGGAATGCTTGTTCCAGATAAGACAGGTACAAAACCCATTAATCTGGAAAGGTATTTCATGTTTGTACAGATCAGAAAGCCCTCTAAGTCAGACAGCATTAAGACAAGAAATTGTTACCTTCAGAAGAAAAAAAAAAGCCCAGAATGATTCTCAGGTGCGAGTACACTAAATTTACTTTCTCCTGCTTGCTTTGATCGTCTGTCAAACTTGGATAGTTTGAATTCGAGGAACCATCAGGAAGGGGCAGACTAAAGCTCATGATAGCCATGGCTCGCAGCTGGCTGATCGGTATTTTGATTTGAGCTATTCCTGAAACGTGAAAGCACTTTCAAACTGAAGGTGTTAAAATTTTTCATGACCTTTAAAGGGGCCGTCAACTTCAAAGCTCAGCTCTTTTTTCTTAATTATCAAAATTTAAATGTCAGTTTGGGCACTCCACCTGATAATCTTCTCTTTGGCAGTTTCTTGGGTGATACACTCACGCTTCTCTATTTTTAGGATGAGTTTTGTGTTCTTGTGCTAACTGCAGTATCCACAGAAAAAACAGGCAGTGAAACAAATTTTCTCTCCAGGAGAAACTATAAAGTTGAATAATGGAAAGCTGTCAAGTGCACTAAGGAACTTAACTTTCAAACCTTAGAAGCTCCTTTCATCTTGCTGCTTTGAATTCTGCTCATCTGTTATTCCCACTAACAGTAATAAAGCATCTTGAGATAACAATATGATTTGACAGTGATCCCTGTAAAGCAGCAGCACAAAAATAAGAAAGGTAACTTGGTATTATAAAACAGTTATAGAAAAGTTTCACTTTCTAATTCTGCCTTGACTAGAAAGTTTAGAAAAGAAACAAACACACAATTATTTTTAAGAAGTCATCACCTCTTTGCAGTTAAACCAACCAAACAAAAACTGCCAAATAAACACATTAATTGGAACTACCTTTTGCGATAGGACAGCTACTGAGTTCTGAAAACCACAAGTATTTACTAGCCCTGTATAAAAACCGAAATATGTCCATATTATTTATTGAGAGATTCCCGCACTGCTGAGGGACAGATGAGCTAAACAGAGTTGCTTTTTCCTTCCGCAATTTGTGTGCTCCGGTGCTGACAAATTCCAGCTGGTTAATCCCCGTTTGTTGCTGTTCTCCCTTCCTCCCGCACAGGCTACGGCCTGCCAGTCGTGTGCGCGGACTGCAGCGGCAGCACGGACAGCATGAACGTCCACATTTACCCCAGGGAGCCGGAGTACTACTCCGAAGGCCTTAAGACTATGGATAATACCTACCACAACGCACTGAGCAACAAGGAACGGAGCAGGAAGAGGGCTGCAGGCACCGGCCTTCTCCACCCGCAGCAGTGCAATGGGATTGCCGGCGGCAGGAGGACGGAAACGGACGGGACCCTCTACCCCAGCAACCACGACAGGATAAGGCCCGGGAGCACAACCAGCCCGCTGCTAGCAGACAAACACGGTACGTCGTCCCCCCTGGATGTCTTTTTCTCCCCAGCTGTTACACAGCACTGCTGGGGTTATATCAGAGCCCTGTTTTTAGCTTTTATCAGCTTTTTTAACTTGGCTCAAGAGCATGAATGACAGTGGCAGGGTTGGTTTTATGAGGCGCACTGTCAGGCTGAGCCAGCTGGCTCTGACCACCAACTAACCACACTGGTTCTTTCCTTTCTGCAGGCTCTTCGCAATCAGTAGCGAAGCCTTCAGAGCTTAACAACCTTAATTTGGTGAGAGCTTCACCGGCAGGAGGGTCACTAAAGCAACTGAATGTCCTTCCTGAAGCTTCCCCAGCACTACTGGATTTGCAGAGCGAAGCAGAAGTGAAACAGGCTCTCCTGTCCAACGGCTACGCACCCACGGCGTGCAACTCCATTCCTGAGCTTAAGCCACCAAACAGATCGATAGACTGAGAGGACAGACTGCCATGTGCAAATTAACAAACACGCTATTATTATTATTATTATTTTTTGCACAGAGTATATAGGCTACTTACTTCTACCTCAAATCCTGAACTGATGACCTGTCAAAGGCAACACAGCTGAGGTATGAGAAACAAGCTTGTATGGGGAACAAACTCCTGTTCGAGCGTCATCTGTTTGTATATAGTTTAAAACTTCCCTGAGAAGTATGAAGCGTTCAAAAGTTGACTTGCATATGAAGCACATAAATGCAAGGGATTATTGTGTAAAGAGAAAAGTATTTGATACAATTGTACATAAGAGTTTTCATATATAAATATATATATATAAATATATATATATATATATATATCTTTTACAGAGGCTATTTTAATCTTTAGTGCATGGAAAACTGAGTGAAATTTTACAATTTTGGCAATATTGTTTTCAGTATCAGGTTGCTGTTAAACTTTGTGAGAGAAATAATTCTGGTGCCTTAAATGCATAAGCAGAACTTCAAAAAGCCAGACTGTTCCAAAGGGATTGTCCTCTTTTCAATGGAAGTTCCTTGAAATAAGTATCAATTGGGTTACTTAGCACAAATTTCCTTCCCCTTTGAAATTTATTGCACTTAACACATTTAAACAGAGATCTGCAACTGTTTCAAATGAAGTTTATATGAAAAAAAAACAAGCAGTGAGAAATTACATAGCAACCTGATTTTTTCCTGTTTGTGGAAGAACTTAAATTCCCTTATTTTTCAAAATTGCCTAAAAATTAATATTTGAACTGTGACTGTGATACATTAGAGTGGACCACACAAGAAGCACTAAATAATGCAGCAACAGGGCAGAGCCCCAGAACAACCTGGCTATCATGACTGGTGAACAGTCACTACCAAAATAAATAATTCATGCAGTAAACTGTGGGGTGGTCCCAGACATTGCACCCTTCAAAAGCTTCCTAGCAGAAGGCATTATCTGCCCCTATGTGCTCTTACAGCCCTGAGCACCTACAGAGCTCAATGCAGACATTTCCCCCCGAATGGACGCAGCTTCACTTGTAAAAGGTGCGCCTCGTGAGATGGCCTGGCCTTGTGAAGCAGAAGGAATAACCTTGGCCAGTACAATGCATTTTCTACCCAAGAAAAACACATCTATTCTGGAGGGAGTTTGAACCCATGCAGCTGTTCTGACAACAAAACTGAAATCACAGGCCTAGGCTGACAGCTGTACCATGAATTCATGCGATACTTTTTTTCCTACGACACAATATGAGGCTTTTTTTGTTTGACACCGTTACCCTGATCTGCAGCCAGACTCTTTATGTGAACATACCCGCCTCAAACGAATTACGGTGCTCTGTGCAGCGATGCTAAGCGATTCAGAAATACGCTCACTTAGAAGGGAAACTCTGTATTTAGGGTTGAAAGTACTCTTTTAAATGGAAATGTCCCAAATATTTTTGTGGTCTTTTAAGTTCATCCATGAATGGGGGAAAAAAATACCTACGTTGGTGAAACAGCTCTTTGTCACTTCTAACTTCACTACAAAGCTTTTTATTCCTAGAAAGGCTGCTTTCTGTTGGTACCTGTGGATGGAGGACTCCCTTCCAGCTATTTGTAATTTGAGTTCTGCTCATACAAGGTTGCTAACTCTGGTGATGACTACTTTGGGGAAAGGTTTATTGGGGAGTTGTTACTTTTTTCCTTAGGAGCAACACAAATGCCAGTCCCACTGAAGCGGAGTCTAGTGGAAATCCACCTTTGTTAGGGCTGTGGCTCAAAACAAGTGTTAGAAATAGGGGCAGAAATGCTGCATTTGGGGTTCAGATTCGTTACTTCTGGATCTGCTTGAGCCCTACCACACAAAGAAGCTGCACGCTGCCCTGCACCAGCACAGTGCCCATTCATTATAAGCTGTTCACGTCCAACCTTAGCTCAAGAAGCCACCACCTCCCTTAAGGGAAGGACCTCTGCCTTTTGCCTAGCAGCTGAGGAGAGTCTGGCTGCAAGCTAGCCACCCGAACCCCCCGCTTAACGAAGCAAGGCGTAATTGAGCCACGTACCTGTCTGTATCAGTCCTGACCAGTGACACATTTGCACTTTGAGACAGGTGGCTAACGATGTTGAGTGCCAAGCCTATTCCAAGCAAAGGAAGAGGATGTTAGACAATTATAAACCAAGCCCATTTTTCCCTTTAGTCAAGGAATAAAAGAACCAACTGATGAGGTGAAAACAGTGGGACCGGGAACAGGGGGAAGGACTGACCCAACTGACTCCTTGGGCTGGCGAAATGTCATCACCACTGCAGAGACAAAGCATATTTGCCACGTTAACGTTTGAAAATGATGTTTCTGAATAAAGTTAACTGCCTAACGTTATGACTTCCACTAAATATGTGAATTTGCTGCTTCTAAGAGGCAATGTGAAAGAGGAAGTATTACTTTTGTGTACAAAGTTATTTATTTATTAGAAAATTTGGTACAATGTTGTACATTGAAAAACATGTAAGATATTGAAGTGTCTAACAAATGGCATTGAAGTGTCTTTAATAAAGGTTCATTTATAATATTACAGCTTTTTTGTTGAGTGAGCTTTTGGGAGTTTCAGTTGAAAATTAAATAAAATTCTAATCCATTGCTACATACACTCTTTTCTGTCTTTCTCTGATGAAAATGCAGAGTAACTGCCAGAATATCCACTTGTGAAATTAGATCCACAAATTTAACATCAGATACTGTGGATCAGCGTGAGACTCTGGCAGTCTGACTTGTGGACGGGGTGGAATTTGGGGGCTGCACTGAAAGATACAATAAAGAATTCACACGAAATACACTTCTAATATATCAACTGTGTAAGTATCTGGCAAGTACCCTTATCCTGGCACTGAGAGCAGAATAGATGGGGGGGGTGGGTTAGTGGGTAAAAAAACAGGGCCAGGACAGCACCAGAGTCAGCTGCATTTTGAACACCTCTGGCTTGCTCAAATCCAAACCCCACCCTCTACAGAAATTCCAGAGGCAGCTTTGGAGATAAGCATGAATTCTTGCGTTAGCTTAAATCGCAATACAATGTCTGTATGTTATTAAAAATATATATTTCCTTCTCCAAATCCTAACCTTGAATATAACACAGCTTTTCTGAGACTACTCTGATAAATCCTTTAACACATTAAAGTACTTCAAAATGGAAAAGAAAGAGCCTTTAAGAAGCTGGTGCCGTGAGATTCAAGTATTCTTATCCACATTATCCCAATAACAACATAAAATGAATTTTTCAATTTTCAGTAAACTTGAAAAAACTGCCAAAATGTAGCTAAAACTCAAGGCAAATAGGCAGTATGGGAAAAGAAAACAAACACTGAGGAGCATTTTTCAAGTTCCCCCCCACAGTCCCATCACCAAAAGTGTCATTTTCAGCAGGATCAGCCAGCTGTGTGCACACCAGCCTCTCGCCACCACTTGCCTGGTGCCGTGCCGGGGCCGGGTCCCTCCCGCAGCGTGCCGGGGTGCAGAGCTGGTCCGTCAGCGCAAAGGACGAGGAAAACCTTGGGGGCTGCTGAACGGCAAACAGGTCAGCAAGGCCAGCCCCATTATTTCACCTGGTTTTGGCAGCACAGCTGGGGGGGGGGGGGGGGGGTGGGAGGGGCGCTCAGGTGCCAGCACCACTTTGTGTGGGAAGAGCTGTGCGTCCAGATGGTATTTTAGCCTTGCCTTACCTGCTGAGTGTTCAACCTTGGCAAACTAAAGCAGGAACATACGCTGTTTTGCACAGCAATTATTAAATCAGTATGGGCAAAAAAACGTTAACACAACAGAATTGCAACAGTCCCCGCCCCCCCCCCCCCCCCCCACCCCATGCACTGTTGTTTGCCAAAAATTTGGCTTTTTTTTTTTTAAGTGGTGATGACAAAACTGGTTATGTAAATATTAGTAACAACACCAACAATCCAGTATTTGGACCCAAGGACTATGAGGCATGATTACTTTCAGCTCAAGTAATTAAATAGCCCAACTGCAGTTCTAGCCCTCTCATCTGTTTAAAGAGCTTTAACAGAAAATATGAGTTCGCTTTTAAGACTAGGTAATAAAGCTCTCTCCCACCCCCCCATGCCCCTAAAATCGGGCCTGCTATATATAAAGCTTCATAAAAGACACAACCGTGGACGTGCTGTACTGTGCCAGGGCAACTGGGAGACGTACCCAGCCAAGATGGGCCTGGGTTGAAATCCCCCATTTTAATTGGAGATTTTTTTTTTTTCAGAATTACGGTCTTTGTTCCGCACATTTTACTCATTTGCCAATTTTCTAAGTTCTGGACTCAAAAAAGCCTGATTGCTATGTCATGGGATGACAGGGCAGTAAAACAGCCCTTGTCAGTTGGCCAGGCCCACGGTCGTGTCTCGGGGCAGCACTGCCCATTTCTCTGTGCTGAGGCTTTGCATATGCCCCCTGCCCCCAAGTTTGCACTGGCCTGGCCCACGTTCCCAGTCGCCCCAGCCTCCCTACACCTGTGTGACCTCCCAGTGCGGAGAACACCCTACTGTGAAGTTACAGCACCCCGCGGAAGCACCTAATCACAGCTCAGACTCCAGTTAACTCAAACACTCGGCACACCAGCTGGCAAGAGCGGCACGGGGAAGCAGAGCGCAAGCACACCACGTCCCGTGCCGATCGCCTCGGTGCCGCGATGGCTCCCGGCTCCTCTCCCACCGCCCGAGTCCGCCAGCGAGGAGCCCCAGCCGCCGGCCACCGCGGCCTTGCCCGGCCCAACGCACGAACCACAACCACCCGACACGGCCCCAACGCGGCCCCAGGAGCCGCCGGTGCCTGCCGAAAGCCTCCCGAAGCGGCTGAAACCCGCACCTCGGCGCTGCCTGCCCCGGCGGCCCTGCACAAACACCCTCTGCGTGAACGTTTTAAAGCGTCACGCAGCCAGGCTCCTGAAATGACCGTGGCCGATTATTTTTTCCCCACGTTCTGGTGATAATTTTAACTCGGTAATTTCACCGCCTTTTCACCAAGCATGTCCCAGCACCAGGCTGGCCCCCACAGCTCCTCCTTCCCAACAGAGCAGCAGCAGAGGTTCGCTCTGCTTGTCCCGAGAGCCCTTCGGGCCCATCCGTATTTCGACAGGAGAACTTGGGCACTCTCCCTGCCCTGCCTTCCCAGCCTCCTTCCTGGGCTTTACCATTTCCAAACTCCGGCTCCTTCAGCTGCTGAGGGAAGAAGACCTAAAAAAGGCCTAACTGCATGTCTTGCAGAGGCACAGCTGTAAAATAATCCAACCCCGGGCTTTTACTGGAGAAATATGAGTCTAATTAATAAAGCTGCACTGGTTACCAGGCAGGAATGCATGCTGTGCACCTGTAGGTATAAACAGGAATATAAACGTTCACAAATATGGCTCAAATCAGAAACAAATGGATTATTGTCTTTTACAAAGAGCCCTCCCAACCTGGAATACTTTCAGTGCTGTTGGAGGGCAGCAGGCTGTAACTCTATCGGCCCCTTCCCCCAGCAGTAAAACCCTCCCCGCGTTACGAGGCAGGTGCCACTGAATT
Organism: Cygnus atratus; assembly: GCF_013377495.2. NCBI lineage: Eukaryota > Metazoa > Chordata > Aves > Anseriformes > Anatidae > Cygnus > Cygnus atratus. Next base: position 6,487,624 of record NC_066371.1, read on the forward strand.
ATGAAAACTTGCTTTATTTCAGCCTCCCCGCGATCCGGAGGTTTGCAGAACACTTCCCCTGCAGGAGTTCTCCTAACGCCTTTCTCAGGCACCGTAATTAGCTGTTTACCCCCCAAACATCACTTTTTTGGCACGACTCTCCCAGTGACTTCACTCACTTTCCGTGCAGGAAAATTTCATGTTTGGGAAATCGGATTATTTGAGGATTTACTTTTCTCTAACAGTGAAAGTGGCGCTCGGGCTGCTCAGCAGCTGCTGCGGGCGCAGCGAGGAGGCGGCAGGAGAGGAAGGCTGCGCTCACGGCCGGACTCCTCCTCCAGGGCAGCAGCTTCTCCGGCTCTACGCAGGACAGAGGCAGGAGCTGGGTCAGAGCAGCAGCTCGCGCGTCTTCTCGTAGGTCCCCAGGAAGATGAACCCTCCCAGGCTGATGGCTGCCATCCGCGGGACAACACCTGCAAACAAGCTGAAGGCAAAGGAAAGGCGGCTTCAGAGTGAGTGGCTGCTGCGTGGCTGTGCAGAGGCTTCAGAAAACGAAGCCAAGAGAAATGGTCTCGGACGGGAAGAGCCCCGTGCCCTGCCACCCCACCCAGCCTCAGCAGAGGTGCACTGAGGCCAGGACCTGCTCTCTCTGCCCGGAGCTACCCCGACACAGACACAGCACCACGGCCAATTCCCAAAAACACACAACAGGGAGGGAGCAGGACCGGCTGCGTGATCAGCCGCGACGGTTTTTAGGTGCCTGATCCTAACAGTTCTTGGAAGTTAACAGGAAACTCATGCAAAGCCCATTACTCTACACATCTAAGCTCGCAGTTGGTCTAATAACTCCAGGACAGGCCAGCGTATCCTCCCCAAGGATTACAGGCTTCCTTCGTTGCAAGCAAGGATTAAACATTAGGCTCGAACCTATTTGGCTTCCTTTGCCGACCGAGCGCCCGCGCCGCGGGAGGCCTCGCGCAGCGAGCTCCGGCTGAGCTGCACGGGGACGCCGCTGCCCTGGGCTCTGCAGCCGAGCCTCCACCGCTCCTGCCTACCTCCGGACCTCGTGCCGTGCCCTCGTGCCATGCCCCGGGAGGAGAAGCGTGCCCCGAGCACCCAGGGTGCTCAGCAGCCCTCTCTGCGCTGCTGCTCACGGCGAGCTCTGCCTGCAGTAACTCTGCTTTCCGCTGTAATGAGCTTTGCTAAGGAGCCTGCAGCACCCGGGCAGATGGAAACATTTTATGGCTTTACTAGACAGCAATTGGGTCTATTACCATAATGACAGCTTTAAACCAGAGTAATTTGTACAAGGCATGTATGGACAGAGCGCTGATGGGGTAGATCCTGCGGTGAGCACTGCGCTCACAACACGCAGCATCCCTCTGCTGCTGAATCAGGCAGCCCCACCACAGGAGCAGCGGCGGCCGTTCGTTGCCAGAGCTGCGCATTCAAGCCCCAGCTATTACACAAACAGGGGCAGATAACTGAGTTACCCGGGAGCTGCAGCCCTGGCAGCATCCACTGCTCACCACCACCCCCGGGGATCCCTGGCCCTGCTCGGCCCTGCTCCCTTTCCTCACCTGCCCCCCGCGGCCCCCCGCCGAATGCCCAGGGCTGAACCTGGAGGGCCGAGCTCTGCGGGAGGCCTGACCCAAACCGGACCCCTCCGGGCCACACCTGCCCCATCACCTGATGAATTTTATTCTATTTTTTTTCCTGCTGGCCCCATCAGAAACTCCTCTGTGGGGCACAGCTCCGCAATCCTTTCCCATCGGTCAAATGACACTTGGCTTTCTCACCGAGCTGGGAAGCTTCCTCCATGGCTTTCAAACGCCACCAGCTCCTTGCACGAAAAGCAGTCGGAAAAGATGTAAACCTGCGTTGGTGTGAAGGGCTCGATCACCCTGCTGGTGAGAGTGAAGAGGCACACGGACCCGTCCACCTCATCCCTGCTCTGTCTCCTCCTGCAGACTCTCCCGGCACGGAGAGGGACGTCAGGTCTCTCGGCGTGAAGCAGAGGGATTTACTAGGTGCAAAACAGGAAGCCGAGCCCTGCGCTCTGGTTTTAATAAGGTGGCAATAAGCAATGCATCTTTCTGCCCCTAGAATTCCTCCTCTTCAAATACAAGATTTATTAGAGAAGCCGTAAATCAATTCGTGTTGCAACTAGCCAAAAAGCCTGACATTTTTATTGTTTTTGATTAATAGATTTATAATTGGCAGCAGGCATGGCAGTCTCAGCGTTTATTTTTCCCAAGACTTTCTTCCTTTTCCTTGTAGCTGACGCAGCTTGGCCTACTTTACATTTTCCTTCTTCTCCAGATCACTTATCATTTTGATTTCACTTGAGTTGCGTTCCCTTTGGTCCCAGTCCCCGGGCACTATCTTTAGGCAGAATTTAATTTGGGGCTGTTTAGAAAAGGGCACTGCTGAAACACCCTGAAACGAACCCAAACATACATTCTTATTTTCTGCTCTTTGCTTCCCCAGCCAGCCCCCTGCCTGTTCATGCCCTTCAGTGCTCGACTTCCATCAGTAGCACAAGCGGCCTCGCTTCTCCCAGTCCCTCTGAAACCAAGCCCCGGAGCCCGCCGAGCAGTGGAGGACCTGAAAGTCGTCCGCAGATGGGGCACCTCGAGGAGCGAACCCGAGAGCACAGCTCTCCGCGCTGGCTGCTGGGGGCACGCAGCTGGACGGCTTCCTGCACTAAGTGTCCAGAGCTTCCTGCAATTTGTTTTGAATTATTTCCCACATGTGGAGAAAGAGGACCGAACTTTTATTAGTCGTGGGAGCAGAGATCAGATGGTAAGAGAAAGCCATCTCCCACCACGCCAGACCGTACAGGCTGCTTCCAGCAGCAGTTTACAAATGTCACGGCAGCACCCCGAAAGCATCGGCCACATCAAGAGGATTAAAAGCCTATAAAAATTACAGTGAAAAGCCCCGAGGAAAGGTTCCAAAAACCCTTCATTTCTCTTCCAGCCCCAGGGCAGGTGGGACACGGGCCCCACCGAAGGAAGCACAGGCCGCACCTCGCGGACTGGAGGAGCTGGTTAAGATGTCACGTTGTGTGTGCTCGCTACGAGAGGCCAACAGGCACCCTGACTTGCACTCAAAGAGGGCAGGGTACCAGAAACGAAGCAGGTGCCTGTAAAACCTAATAATAATTTATAAGCCTGTGACACCTTCTTCAAAAGCTCTCAAAATGTTCTACAAACACTTGCAAAGGAATTTTTTTTTTCACGACACTGCTCCAAGGTCAGGAGAGCGGCTCTCATTCTCAGAAGTAAGTAAAGCGAGGCAGGTAAGAGATTGGATCAGCATCACCCCCGACTTCCCGTACCGGTCAGAAGAAACCCAGGACAACATTTCTACACACCAGGGACAGCAGGAAAGCAGCTGGAGAGCTGCTCTGGGGCTGCTCAGATTGATTCTTTGAGCTCAAGCTAAACGAGCTGTCTCCAGCCTTCCTGCACCCCCTGTCCCTGCACTGGAGGCACTTCTGGTGCTGAGCTACTGCCCGGCGAGGCCAGGCCGGGGGTGCTCCCGGCGTACAGCCCCACACTGCTGTACACAAACACACGTGTTCATGGAGGTAAGTCCATCACAGGTAATTAAACACAAAGCCACCTTTGCCTCAGAAGTCTGGAGCTAACCTTAGAGACTGTACCAGGGGAATATACAAAATAACACCATTTCTGTGCTCCTCCATGGACACTGCTCCCAGCCGGTGCTAAAGAGAGGGTACCAGACCGGAGAGACCTCCAGTCTGACCCAGGACAGTTTGTGCCTACCTGAGAGGTGCCCCCTGGCCCTGCGTACAACAATTAAAAATCTTTCCTGTGTGACGTCATTTAAATACAAGCAGACCGCCCCGTCCTCTCCCTCCCCTCCCCACAGGCAGCGATACGAGCCCTGAGATGTGCTTCATCAGCACGGCCTTACCCCGACAGTCCTTGTGTCCTCCAGATGCCTCCGAGGGCGGCCAGAACATTTCCGCGAGCCGTGGCGGAACCAGCCTGCACCAAAAAAAAACAGTCTGAAAATTGTTGCCAGAGATGTTTGGTTATTTACCGAGCTTTGTGTCCCTGCTTAGTGCCACCTTACAGCAGTTACAGGGGTCCTAACGGTCCTTGTCTCCTGGCACAGGCAAAAGCTCACTGTCTCCAGCAATGAGGCAAAGGGCAGAAAGGGAAAAGGAGGCACAGAAGAACAAAATAATCACTCCAAGGTCACAGAGCGGGTTAATTACAGAACTGGGGCTCCAGTCTCCTCTGCACTACACTCTGCTTTATGTCCAGCAGCTGACTCTGGACTAAGACGTTAATAGAAACGCACTCTAAAAGCACCAACAAGTGACTTTGCTACTCGACTGACTTCAAACTCAAATATTAGCAGCCTGGCATTAGCTTAAAAAATACAAATTACAAGTAATGGTTAAAAAACATGAGTGGTGTTTTGCATGGGGAAATTACCTTGAGTGAAAAACAGGACAAACACCAGGGCAATTACATTACATGTGTGATCTAGTTAGTGTGCGATGACTAATAATAGATGCTGCTGGAATGGTCTCAGAACATCTCAAGGCACCATCATTCCCCTGCCAGTGCTGACCTGGTTGCTGAGGACAGCAGCAGACATAAACGAAACCCAGTTCTTAGAATTTTATCACCAATGCTGCCCAGAGGCAAAGAAGCTGCACCAGGTACAGCAACACGAGGGTCACAACACACCGTGGTGCGCGCAGCTGTGTGTGACTCAGCTGAGAAGGTACGTGTCATCGAGAATAAACACCCCTTTACTGAAAGATGTGAGCCATAGGGTAAAAACCATCCTCAGAAACCCCAGGATGCCTGACCCCTGCCAACATAACCTCTCTTTTCAGGGCAGGGAAGGACTTCAGGAACATCTACCTACTGAGGGCTTTTAGCTGCGTGGCTGCTTAGCTCTGCTCTGGGTCAGTAAGAATGATGGGGACAATAGATTTACTAGCAATTTAACTGCTTACTAAACATATTAATCTTACAAGCAATTTTCCTTCTGCCTTGGTTGGCAGAACTAAGCCACCATGATCTCTGTGGTTTGAAGTTTTCGGACAGAAAACCTAGTGCCGAGCTTTCCTCAAAAACCACACACACACACACACAAAACCATTATCGAAACAACACAGGAACAAATTCCTGGTGGGATGTTTAACTTTGGGTGTCATTGCGTAAGACCCTGGAAGCCTCGAGTCCAGCACAAGTGCAGGCCCTTCTCAGAGAGCTCCTTTGGGAAGGGAGCAGAAGAGCAATTCAAGGAAAGGAACAGAGTTTCATTAATTCTGCGTGTGGTACCTGCTCGCATCTGACCCTGTCTTGAAGGGCAAGAGCTGAAGCCATTATTAATAGGTGCTGGTTTCTTTCTGCTATGACCATTCCCCTGGCATGTCTGCTGGTCTTCTCCACTCTTACCTTCGCCAACATAATTCTTGTCTTCGCTACATCGAGAGGCGTGGTGACGGCAGCTGCGAATCCACCTGAGCAAACCAAAACATCAAACACAAGTGAGACATTGTTGGCTGAATACGAACGACACCCTGCCTATAATTCCCGTGGCTGTGGCCAACACCGCTGCGTTATTAACGCCTATGGCACATTTCCTCGCGGCAGAGTCCAGGTACGTTTGTTGAAGGTCTGTACACAGGGTGTTTTATTCCTGTGTGTTGACCTAAGGAAAACAGTCTTAATTAATTGTACTTTCAAACAACCCCACCGAGGTGAGTGTCCTCTTGTTTTGGACTCTGTACATAAACGTGGGAAGGCCTTAACCATAACAGGCTCCACTTTCACCAACTACAGACAAGGCTGAAAGGAAGAACCCCCTAACAGAGAAGGGGAAGTAAGCCCATCCTGCTGTGCTCTGCCTTGAGAATTAAAGCCTGACCGTTCAAATTTCAGAAAGAGCAAGCGAGGAAGATGCTCTGCATCTGAAGCACACATGGTGCAGGGCATCGCTGGCCGCAGGCAGCAGACAGAGCGGGTCTGACCGGCAGCTGTTAGACCTGGGATTCTGTCTCAAGGAAAACGAGACGAGGCAGTGCTCTGGACGGAGCTCATCTCCAATTGACGATCAGCTCCATTTTGGAAAACAACAACGTGAGTCTGCCCACAGATCTCAGGAACTGTCAGGAGGCTGCTGCCACAAGTGCCATCTTCTCCTCACAGGCGTTTTTATTCTCTCTAATCACTCCCAAACGTCACCCTTGGAGCTCATTACTTTCACTCAGAGCAGCCAGCTCAGCTGTGGCTTTCTTCCCAAAAGCCAGAAATCTTAAGCTTATCCATGTGCATGTCTCACCCACAAATGTGTGTGTCTATTTCTCCGTATTTTAACCCTGTGGGTACAGCCTGGCCTCTCATGCTACCTAGGGACCAGCTTTGCTGGTTTTTCTCCCAGGCTCTTATTCCCTTTGCCTTATTTCACCATCCTAAAATTAACTCTGAGCTCTCCCTCCTCTCTTCACAATATCCTAAGCAAGTAATTCATGTTGTGGCAGAGCCAAAGAGAAGGAAACTTCAAATGCTGGAACAGCACAGTGGTAAGCAAAGAGAGAAAAGGGACGAAAGCAGGGAAGAAAAGAAAGAGAGACTCGTTCTGAAATTTGTCTCGCTTGTTCCCTCCTATTTTTTTTCTCCGGAGCTTGGATAAACCCTGTATCTGCTGCAGCAGGGAACAAAGTGATTCCAAGGGCTGAAGCCTACAGTGTACCCAGGGAATAAGCTAAAAATAATCTGTTGTTTTGATCCAAGTTCTATGGAATGTAGAAAAATTGATCCTTCTTTTCTTGGGATGGGAAGGGGGAAAGCATTTCTTCTAACATCTGTCAAGTAATGAAAAAAAAAATCTCTCTTCCCCACCGGCTGGTGATTCTGCCTGCGTCTCTCTCCGTCACCTTGGCTGTAACACAGGAAAACCCTGCTTTATGTCAGACGGGGAGAGGCCAGCTGGCACCCCGGGATGACTTCTGACAGTTAATTGAGGAATGTCCCATGACAGCTCAGGGCACACAGTGAGGCAGATGTGCAATCCCGTGGATCTCAAACAAGAGGAGCAGGGAAGTTCCTGAACCACCCAAACCCAGCTTGGAGCAGCAGCTTTGGCTCCCATAAGGTCAGCCCATCAGCTTCACCCTGCCGGAAGCCTTCTAGCAGTGATACCTCATGAAAAGGCAGAAAAATGGGTTGTATTTAAGAAACCAAAGCAGAAACTATGAGCAAGTTAAAGTAAACTCCAGCCCGTTCTTGGACCTTCCTTAAGGTCACGAATCTTTTCATTGTGAGCCAGTTTTTGACTAAATGACCCAAAGGCTTTGAGAGAACGATCGGGTTAGGAACTTGGTATTCATGTCAGCAAAGTATTTTTAGAGTAGCAAAAATAACCTCCATGGAAAAGAGTGGATTTACAAGTTTGGATGCAGACGTCCTTCCTTCGCCCGCAGTGAACCACGCGGCTGTTGGGCCTGTATCGGGCAGAGACCTCAAAGCATTGCTCAGCTGCGGAGGTGACAACTTATTTCCCTTATCAGACCCCATTAATTTTTTTAGGCACTCATTCCTAAAGGTCCCTCATTGGCAGAAGCTTTGATCTTCACTGACAGAGTGATTAGAACCAACAATTCCTGCGGATACGACGTTCCCCAGCACTCGTAGCCCAACGCCTTAATCAAGCCTGGTTGGTTTTCATTTTTCCCCAGCTAACATCTGGATCTCTCAGACTCTTTTGTTATTAACATTTCTATGTTTCTTTTTCCATCACTGGGAAGTATTTGGTACAGATTTACCAATCAATTTAGAAAGACAACAGCAACAATAAAACGCTTCATAAGCACAACAAGCAGCAGGACAGCAGCTAAATTAAATGCAAGTTTGCATATGCCTGACAAAAACACCAGATTAAAGCTAGCGTTTGTTGGGAATGACATTTCATTGCAGGCAATGAGTCTGAAAAATGAATTTGCTCCAGCCTTAACCCTAAATGTCCAACGTGATTTTAGAGTGACATCTTCAACACTACTGCATGGACATCCCAGGACAGGCCGCAGTGCTAGCGGGGTACTGTGCCTCCCCATCTGCTCTAGGTGGGCAATGGAACCTACAATCTGACTGCTTCCAGTCATCAAACTAATAAAACAAATACAAGCGAGTACAGCCAGAGCCTGCTCAATCAAAATAGCAGCACTGTGCACTGGCCTGTCCAATACGCAGTAAAGGCCGAAAGACATTTGCATGCTCTCTTACTGATTTAGTCTATTCCTGCTGTCACCAGATTCTCCAAGAGATGCCACACAAGGCTGGAGTCCGCTCAACAAGCGGAAAAAAACAGGTATCAAAGTATCAGGGGGACAGGAACGGTCCAAACACATCCACCCTTATGCTCCTAATCATTCTGCCTCTGCAGAGCTGACAGAAAGGCACGTCCAGAGGCAGCCCGTGCCCAGACGGGCAGACTGACTCACCTGCTCGCTCGCGGAGAAGGCTCCTTTTATCCCCTGCCCTAGAAAGATCTGTCCGTGGCTTCGGCTCAGCAAGTAGGCATAAAGATGGATTTGCACATGGGAAAAGGCTCTTGGCTTGTTAATACTTCTAGCAGAGTGACAAACTCCTCTGTTGGGAAAATAAAACTTCGTACTACTGGAAAATTCATCACCTGTCTCCCAAGAAGTTACAATGGATGCTGTATATTCACACGTCAGCTGAACAGCCCAAAATTTACCAAGTGCAGGGTGTTAAACAGAAAATCCCCCTGCTAGTCACACTTTCCCACTGACCAGTTCTTGATGGAAGTGCTCGAGACAGACAGCCGCTGTGCTGAGGCCAAGCAAAGAGAGCAATTTACCTTTATTTGGCAGTAAGAACAAGGAGCCTTGAAGACTAAGATATTCCCCTAGGTTCTTGTTGGCATTTCCTTTTTAGCTGTCACATGCAAATCAAAATTGAGAAGCATCAGAACAGAATGAAATACTTCACTTGAGAACAATAAATAACCCGAGGTCCTAGCAGTAAGGTGGCTGCCTGATGAATTTCCTGCTACCACAGGGAAATGCACCACTGGTTCCTTGGGACACTCCGCAATTAAGATCCTATGAAGGGAGGAATACAAGTTATTCTTCAGCTCCTGTATCTTTTTTTTCGGTATCATTTCAATTTTTCCTCACCCTTTCTGAAGGCACCAAAGAACCCTTCTGGCCAGGCCTCACAGGTTTCTGTCGCCTCGCTGGACCCCAGCACCCTCCTCTGAACACCAGCCCTGTCCTGGAGGCCAGGTTTGTCTCAAGAGGTAGGAACTTGTGTCTGAGAATTAAAATGTATTTGTTTGAATCAGCCCACCTTGGGAGAAGAAAAAAAATGCCGGCTGAGTTTTATTATTGCCTGTCTTCACTGCTGATTTAGGATTAAATCCCAAATTCTCATGGAAAAACTGCATAGCATTGGTCTAACACGAACTACTCACCACCCCTCACAACATCTTCTTACATTGACTGACTTCCTAATTAACTTTCTCAGAACTTTTTTCAAGACTTTTCTGATTTTTTTTTTCAGAACTCTTCAATCAACCGTTTTTTATTTGAAGTTGCACTGTATCGACATTAGGTTGATTTTAAGAAGCTGTTCCAGGTCCTTTATTCCTGCAGCAATGACACCTGCCAAGGGCAGAGCAAAGCGACCCAAGAAAAACCTCTCCGGGTCTGAGCAGAGGTACCAGGAGGCAAAGCACTGCTCCTCCAGGGATTTAACCAGCTCGGGCTGAGAAGCACCATCCAAGAAGGCACGAAAGGGAAATCTTGAGAACTGCTCAAAAATTTATCCAGAGCTATAAAGAGGCTTTTAGACACGGCGTGTAATCTTGTCAGAGCCAATTAGATGAGAACAAAAGTGATGGGAAGCCCTCCCTGTTAATGTGCAAAAAGCTCCCGTTAGTGCTTTATTATGCACTAGGCTTGCACCTCCATTCCCTGTGACTTTTTCACCACAGGGCATAAATTATTAACATCAAGCCACACTTTTTTTTAACATTGGGGAGAAAAAGGAGGTGTCTTTAGCAGGGGCAGTTTCCAACCACATTAAATGGACACTCGGGTGCTTTGACAAGCAGGAGCTGCCTGGCTGCTGCAGGGCAGTGCTCTGCTTTCCCAGCAAAGGGCAATCAATACCCAAGGAATTTCCTCGTCACCAGCCCAGCAATGTGGAGGGCACTGGAAACTCACCCAGAGGCCCCTTTTGGGACAGCCTGCCCTGGCACGGTGCAGGGCCGGGGTGCAGTGGTCCAGCCAGGCAACGTGAGCCCCAGGATGGCTTGAGAATCGAGAGCAGCCACAAGCTGGCCCGTGGCACCATGCTTCCCTCACCTGCCTCCAGCCTGCCAAATCCTGGGCCCAAATCTGGGCCGGTACCCAACCAGCTCAGACACGAGGCAAGTTCTGGTTTAAAGGAAACCTCAGGCTTAAAATATACCACGGATCTACCCTTGGGTTCCTCCCCACTGCTCAGATATCTCCTTCTCTCTCTGACTGCTCCAAACATCTCCTCCAGTTAAGACACCAGAGACAATGATAAAGCTGGACAAGGCCTCCAGGGATTAAATTATTAACAGACGAGACAGAGAGGGTTCCAAATCTCTGATATTTATGCTCACGCCTATTAGGTTTCTATAAAAAGCCCACAGATCACATGCATACATCTGACACATGTGTGCTCAACGAGGAGGATTCAGGCCTCTCGCAGCACTTTGGCTGAAATCGCTGTTATTTCGCAGGCACTGGGGATGGAATTCAATATATTGTTACTCTTTGTTCTGTCCTCGCCAAATAATCAATTACGATTTAGCTAGGAACTAACCGACACACACAGACACATACATGTATGTGTGCGAGAGCCCTAAAGGGAAGCCAAACAGGACTTCTCTTTCAGTTTGTTTCAGCTTATTACCCTGCCCCTCAGGACCTCTAACATATTTTTAGAAAGTATTGAATTCAAGCAAAGAGCACAGGAGAAAAGCATGTCTGTGTGGTTTCTCCATCCCACTGCTACCATGGTGGCATTTGATAGCATCTCTGTGTTTAAAAGTTGTTTTTTGGATAATCTTCTCCGTTTGAGGTTTATAACGTGATGATTTTAAATCATTCAGATGCACACACACAGCCTGTTTTCTTCACAGGGTACTGCTGGCATTTTGATTTTTGTTTTGGGGTGGAAAAAAAGGGATGAAGAGCTTGGTCTGGTTTTGCTTCCCTCATCTGAAGCTACAGGTAGGTAGTTAATTGTTTTTAACCATGGAAACCATTCCTCAGAAAGCAGGAAATTACTTTTCCACCTCCAACATTCAGCAATGGAGCTGAATATTTTCAGGACAACAGAGACAGAGCTGGGTTAGATCAACAGAGGTCCTGCCTGTTGTGTGTCTGCAGAGGGAGGGAACAGAGACCAAAAGGTAAGGTTCTGGTCCAGAAAATGTTTAATCTCGTCAGCTTTGAAGCAGGCCCTCAAAGGACACATCAGAGAGGAAGTTTAAAATGCTCCCGGTGAAAAGGAAAGAATGGGGAAAGAGAGAACAAAGAAGGAAAACCAGGCTGGAGGAAGTAAAGCTGGAAGGATAACCCACAGAATATATCATCACCAGCTACATCACGAGCTACAAAACAGGACTGCAGGTCTGCACAGATTCCTGCTTTGGGAATTGAGCCTACAAAGTCAGGGCTGAACTGGCCCACCTGAGCACGAACCTGGAAGTCTCCGGGCTACTTCAGGACCTGGGGTCTCCTTGAGCACCCAGCGTTAGGGCTCCCCAAAGGCAGCGAATGCTCGTGCACGACTGCGCCTCTGGAAGCTCCCTCTGCAATATTCCTGCTGGAAAGCGAGCAGACGCTACCACCATCCATCAAACAGCAGCAAGTTCAAGCACAACTGGTCAGAATCAAGACATACACAGGAGGAAACAGAGGCACTGGGCTAGGTTTCCAACTGAGGCACCAAATTGGACTTCAGGAAATTACTCCACAGGGCCTTGGGTAAATCAGATAACCTCTCCAGCTCTCTGAACGTGCCTGAACACAGTTTTTGTATCAATCTGACTGTAAAGAAATCAGCAGAACTAAATTAATGATCTCCTATCACACCTGCAGACATACAGATTGCATTTTAAAGCATTTTTAGCCCGATGGCTTGTTTTGTTTCCAAACAGAAATGAACAATCTGCTTTAACTCAATTGCTCTGATTTTGCTTGCACTGATTTGACTAAGGCAGTGTAAAATCCAAAAGGAGACCGAATTTTAAGCAGAACAAAAACTCCCTTCACATCACATAAACATAGAAAACACAGCTGGACACACAACATATCCTCTAAAATATCCTCTTTGCCCCAAAGCAGAATCAACCCTACCTAAACCATTCCCAGGCTGCTTGCATGACTGATCTACTGAACTGAGTGCAGTTAGAGCCACGAATCCTCTCTCTGTTGTGTCATTACAGTGCCTATCAAAATGAAGCCTCAGTCTCTGCTGGAATCCTGTTGCTATTAATACTTCAATTCCCCTAACAGAGCTTATTTTTAAAAATTACATACGATGTAATGGCTCTGATTTTACAAGTCATCAAAGAACAAGCTTTGCTTTTGATAATCTCTATTTCAAGAAATGTTATAATTTCTGTTTAAGCAGGATTTATTTTTTCCACGTATTCTGTTACTGGTTTGGAATCTCAAAATGTATTTTAGTTCCTTGGGGAGAAGCTCTGGCTATCCATCTCTTAACTACTAATCTGTTTTCCCTGTTAAGACAGTTGAGTCTCTCCTCCCTTTAACTTGTCAGCTATACTGATGAGTCATTAATTGCCCCCCCCCCTTTTTTTTTGGAAAAAACTACAGTAGGCTAAAATCAAGCAAGAAGCCTACTGAAGAATTCAATTAACTTTTGGCTTGTTTGGTAATAAATAGTGCAGTATTGTGTTCTGCCACTCTTTATTCTTGTTGTAGTGTCTGGAGATTGCCCAGATGTTTCGTCCTCTTGTTTTTTTGCCGTGGAAGGCTTTTGCCTCCAGGCTGTGCAGTGCTAGCCTCTGCTCTCCTGACTCTAGTTAATCTGCATGGCTGTCAGAGCTGTCACATGAATGGTGAATCATGGCCTCTCGCTGCAATCACTTCAAGCCCTGGGGAGCTGCTCAGAGCAGACAGCTGCACAAACCCGCACCCAAGCAAAGTTTCTCCTGGATGAGGATTTTACAAATCAACTTTGAAATAATCGCAAAGCCTGACTGACAGGCCCCTGATTTTTAAATAACAGAAATTTGTCAAAAACAAATTGGTTGTCTTTCAAACAGACACCCTGTTTGAGTCTTTTTTTTTTCTTCCCTCTCCTTTGCTGACTTCCCTACTTCCAAACAACAACTGGATCCGTTTTCTTCTAAACAAACTTGAATTACAAAGGAATGTTGTTCTGCTATACTTAATAGATTTGCACATTTTTCCCTTTCTTCTTTAGTCTTTCCCAGTATAACATATAATCCTTTGCACCTGCAAAAGCTCCACAGACTGCTGACTGCCAAGAATCCACCACGTGACCCTGCTTCCATGACCAGAGATCCTGTGTTTAAAGAGAAAGGAAAATAAAAAGTTATTAAACGTTTGAATCTATCTGATCCCCATGTGAGTTAACTCCGAGGATGGGAACTTAAGTGAAAAGCTATTTTTGTGGCATTTTTCAGTGATGTAATAAGTGATTTTTCCCAAGGAACTTGTGTACTTGAACAAGCAGATGGAGTGAGAAAGATGTCTGGAACTGAGGAGGGCTTGAAGCAAATTGCTTTCAGGGGTTTCATATGTATGTATTTAAGCCTGTGGCCATGCAACTTTGCAAATATTTTGTGAAATTATTTTCTTTTTGGCAGATAAAACGGTGCAAAGCAAAACACTAAGCGAGGGGGGCAGCATGCGAGAATCAGCATCAGGTCGGCCCAGTACCAAACACCCTCGTGTGAGATGAGCAGCCCCCAGCCCAGTTGGACACGAATCCCGTTTGCTCCCCTGCCTTTCGTAAGCCAGCCCCTCCCCTCGCACTCCCCAAAGAAGCCATCATTAAGAAATTACTCTTATCGCTCCCATTACATTCGGAAGCAGGTGTGTCTGTTTTTCGCTTGGCGTCTTTGGAGACCACACACCCTCCTCCTTGCCACCGCTCCCACACACCGTGCTCCGACCCGTTTAACTCACAGCATCACTTAAACGCACCACCAAGAACAATGTCTTCCAAAACACAAGTACTAGGAATCATGTCAAACATGCAGTTTGATGGCTCTGATTGAGATCAGCAGCAAAGGCCAAAGCTTGCTGGGAAGATCTGTCATGATGCCAACTACAGTCACTTTGTTCTCTCCTCCTCCCCTCACCTCATCACCCTTTTTCCATCTCCTGAAATGCTTTGGAGGAGAGATTTCTGTTTTATGAAGTCAGGAACAGTGCTTAGCAAGAAGGGATGGGATCCATGGCCCTTTGAGGCCTACCACAGAGAAATCAATAATTTTATTTTATAGCTGTGCTGCTATCTCATTCTTTTTAAATCTGTATTACTCCTATACTATAAAACTTTCTTGAAAGCAACCCGATAGCTTCGGAGGCTGAGATACTGCTCTCAGGCTCCCGGTCTGCAATACAGCCACACTCCACTGGGGCACGAGAGCTCATTTCCTTCATTTGCTGACTCTTCATTTAACACGCTGTCCTTGTGACTCGCTTCTTCCAACTTGGCTGGTGGTTATATTTCAGTTGAATGTTTTAAAAATCAAACTGTTCAAGCAACAATGGCCAGCCACAATGTTGTTTGGTATCCTGCCATAGCTAAATAGCTGCAGCTCTGCTTTACGAAAGCACTACAGAGATTTCAGTCTCTTTAATGCTAGCCATTCTTCCTCCTGGTGTTTTCAGTATGAGTTCCTATTCTGCTGTCACCCACAGCAGAAACTGATTTTCATCTCATAAATAAATAAAAAGGGATTCGTAATTCTTCAAGCCCAAGAGATGCTTTTCTGGAGTAACTTCCACCCTTTGGACACACAGATTTCTTGCCAGTCAGTCCTGCCGGATGAAGGACACATGCTCCCTAAGACAAAGGGTGCTCTGCTCCAAAGCGTCTAGGTACTGTCAAAGCATAAATCCCATCTTCAGAACCCATTCTCCCAACACTAAAAGCACTTAAGAAACCTCAAATTGAAGGTCAGGGTTTAGAAATGTAACTGCTGCAGCCACTTGACAAAAACAGAATCACTGTATTTTTTCATTAAATGTTCTCCAAACGCACACACAACCATAACTCAACCTGAGGACTCCGAACAGTTTCTTCTGTTAGGCAAAAAACACTATGCAAGATCTGCCGAAGGACGAACAGAAAACAAGCACATCAATAAAGACATTTAGAAGCCCAGCCTGTTCTCAGTCATGATGGGGTTTTGTGTCAATGGTATTGTCCAAAGAGTTGTAAAATGTCTTTCTTATTTGTTGGCATGTGCTTCTGAAATCTAGTTTTTGATAAAGCCTGGCTTCCCAGTACAGTTCTGTACAAAGAGCCTCTGCCAAGCAAGGCAAACTGTGCTGAATTCCCATCCGTTATGCCTGCAAATTGACAATAGGTATTTGCAAGAGTCATGCAACATGGAAAATTATTTAGAAGGGTGGAGCCAGGAACAGTTCAATTAAATTAGGGAAAAGGAGATTTGAGGCTAGAGAACAGGAAGAAAATTCCCCAACAGTGAGGTCTATTGAACAGCAGAGCCAGCCTCCCCAGGGAGGAGAGGAAAGCCCTCTCCTCTGAGTCATTTAAAAATAGACTGGAGAAGGCACTCGAGACTGTACTGTGGGGAATAATCCTGCATTGGCAGGGGCAGGACAAGATGACTTCATGCATTTCTTTCCATCTCTGATTTCAGTGATTCACCCAGAGCTCCAAACCTGAATATGCAGAAGAGCGAGAGAAGCAGGGAGAGAGAGGGAAGCCGTAAGGAACAAGTGTCACAAGGCCAAGAGGCCTGGCAGGTCTCTGGTTCAAATTCTTTCTAACCACGCTCGCACCGCGGGCCAAGCTGACGTGCTGAAGGTCGTGCATGTTTTCTCTCTCAGTCCACAGAGCATTAATTGACAGGGCTTTACGGTAAGTTGAGCTGGTAACGTCTTCAAAAACACTCGCCTTGGAGCTGCACTGAGCACCGTGTTGATACCACTAATATAGGGCAACGCACAGCGCTATTACAGGCTGTGGATACAGGTAATAACATCACTGCAGAAACAGGGCCTTGTTGGCCTCGTTCCTGAGGAGAAATACATGGCTAACGCACCTATCCCCAAACCGCTGGCTGCTGACTGATTGCTACTTATTTGCAGCGCTGCCTGGCTCACTCCCCGCCATCCTGGATGGTGCACAAACGCAGAACAGCTTTCCCTCGGTCACCTCCTGACCAGCGCAACGAAGCCATGGCCCTGCGTCACGTAGCGGAGCGGTGCCAGCCACAGGCTCCCCGCTCCCTGGTCAGGGCCTCCGAGGAGGCCGAAGAGCCTGCCCAAGTCCCTCATAAGCCCTGATATTATGCTGCTTTTTCAATACGTGCTCTTCCAATACGAAACACAAACTGGAAACTGCTAGCAACACACTGCAATGACTTGGTCGGCCTGGTTTCACCACCACCAGCCAGCTCCTACCTGACGACACCGCGCTTCTCCTGCAGAAGGCAGCAGGAGATAACGAGGCTTTTCCAGGGCCATACCCATTCCCACTAGCTTTCACAGCCTAGGAAAGCAAAATGACAAGGAGCACATTACATGAAAGCAGGCCGCCATGCCAAGCCTGTGTCATGTGTATTCTATTAAGCTGAAGGCTGAATAGAAGACTTTGTTTTCCACTTCAAAGGACCCCATCCCAATCTCTCGCTCTTCCCTTATGAATAACAAATTGGAAATAAATCTTCTGGCTGAAGCGCATGGAAACTCGTACAGTTGGGGCCCTCTGCAGCTTCCCAGCTCAATCACATGCTAATTTTTTTGTAAACACATTTCTGTGATATATATGTAAATATCCCTGTGCATTGCCGCACCATGTAAAGCAATACAGCGGCTGTGTCCTCGAGGGATCGGCCTCGGCAGGAAGCCTGAATGCAGATCTCCAGTTATGCACAGGGATAACGTTTGCAGAGAAGGGTCCAGTTTTATACGTGAGCCATGCCTCACTTCTCTTCCTAATGATCCCATTACATACTGTCTCAGAGGCTCATGCCCTCCGCTTCTCACCACAAACATTATTTAGCTCTTTTGATATAGACAATACAACAGCACTCGGACACCCCGTTTTGCTGGGCAGAAGACACATTGGAAAAGTCCCTCTTACGATATATCCAAGACCTTTCAATCCAAAAAATAAAAATAAAAAAAAAATCAAAAAAAAGAAAGTTTACCATCTCCTTTAAATACAGGGGGAATTATATGGTGCCCCCGAACATGTGGCACTCACAAGGCTGCTCGTGTGTTGAGGACACCTGGCCGCAAGATGGCCAATAACTTTTTACTCTCTCTCAGAACTCCTTACCTGGGCACATCTGTCATCTCTGCCTTATGTTTGTGGTAAAAGTTTGGGGCAAAGATCAGCCTTCAAAGGCTTCGTGCTCGCAACACCGTTGGGTCTTGGTCTATATTCAGGACACCCTAGCTATGGTGATACTGGGACAGGACAACACTTAGATCTCTCTCAAACCTGATGACCAGAACAATATCCCAAATGCTGCAAGAGGCACCGCAGACATCGAGACATCTCTGCCTTGGCCTCCCTATTCCTCAGACACTAAGAGGCAAGCAGGCCTCATGGCATACTCTAAACTTGAGGCCTGCAGCTGAGTAAATATTACAACTCACTCCAATGATACACATCTGTAGTATTTCTCTGCACCCCTCTGTTCAACGAGTGTTCAACTTTATGATAACAGAAGGGGAAGTTATCTCTCGGAATTAATCACATTGATTTGTGCCTATGTGTAGTCCTGCAGACTGAGGAAGGAAAGCATTTTCATGCTCGCCTTTGCTACTAGGTGTTTTATTTGCAATGTGGCATTCTGCATGGTTGGTCCTTACAGATGCGTGGCACATTAGCTGTACGAGAAGCAAAAATTCGTAAGCAGATTGCAATTTCTAGACGTAAAATCAAAAAGCGCAGAGACAAATGCCATCCCCAGTGAATTCTTATGCGCATATGTGCAGCACATGTGCAGTACATGTGTATATTAATCACGCAGGAAACATGCAAGCCCAAACATGGGAAAAATTCGATGATCTAAGTTAACTGTTGATATAAATGTTGAGACTCCTTTCACACTAATGGAGTTGTACTCACTTACACCAGTGCTGAATTTGGCCCTAGAATTAAACCCACCCAAATCCTTGATAAATTGAGAGAAAGAGAACAAAAGTTGGCCTACACGCAACAGCATATTTTTCATGTTAAAAGCGTTTCATTCCCTTTCTCTCCCCATATAATACTGCATTGATGTCTGCGACCCATTTGGATGTAAATCAAAATGGATGTGCTAAAAGCCTGCTTAAATAAAATGTCTTCGAAACACTGTTCCCATGGCAAGGCAGAACATAATATACCAGCCACACTCAGTTTCCATGGCACAAAGGGCCATCTATGTGGCTGGGAAGGAAAATGCAATTCTAAGAAATCACTTCAAAGCTAGGCCAGCTTTCCTTGAGCATATGCACCGCTACTACCTGCTAGTAAATGTGGGTTTCATGCAGGCGTGGGTGAATAAGTTACATGGAAGAATTATAAGGGTTTTTTAAGATTCTTCAGCAAGAACAAAGTGTCTGAGTCAAATGGTGAGCCCTTCGCATCGACTGTTTCTATATTCTACTAAATGTCCCCTGACACCATTGGCAAACTCCGACTTGTAGAGAACTGCTTGTGGTCTAGGCATGACCAAGAGCATCACAATCTGGCTCTGTATCTACATACTGCACAAGCCTGTTTTATTTCTATGTTTTAAATGCTGCATTGATGATCCGAGGCCATCTGACTTTCTCAAACGTGTCTGCAGTGCTCTAAGTGAGGATTGCATTTGTTTCTTTCTCTTCGGTGCAGATGGTGCATAGCATTCCTTCGACTGTGCTTAAAGACTGTGTGAATGACACTTATTGTGCCACTAATAAAGCGAGGGCTGTTTGCTGAACAGCTGTTGGGTATATTGTTCTTTTGTGAGAAAAATGCAGCCGTTATGCTAATGGCATGCACACGCCGCATTGGCTGCAAGTTACATCACGCCTTGAAATGCTGCCGTGGAAATCTGTTTTCCTGATACAGCACCTAAGCAAATGGCAGACACGTTAGCGTTATTTAACGATTAGGACTTAATCCCTAAATCCGCCTGATCGTTAGTCAAAGACGGAGGGAGGCATGGTAGAACACTTACTACACTGCCTGCAAGGAAATGGGTTTAAAGCCAGGCCTGGGTTTCATTTACTCTTGACCTACATGCAGCTGAACGCCGCAGAAAAGAAACACTCAGCTGCTCCTCCAGGAAAAAAAGGAAAGTTGTCACCTTCCTATAGAGCCGGGAAAGCCATTTTAGGCCCACTTTGGCTACATTCCTCTGTTTTCTACCGATTCTGTTAAACGGCAACAGATTTGACTGTAAATTTTAGGAGGGAAATAGCATGTGGTTTATTCTTTCAGTGGTGGAGTTATAAACACGTATTACAGCCAAGGACCCCAGCTGCCCGGGGAGAAGCATTCTGTAAACTTTTCATTCTTAGTAACTTTAAAACTCAGGTGCAATGAGCTCAGCCATGATCAGAGTCCTCGCCCTCACAGAAAACCCACTGAGCAGTCCTTGCACGGCTTCCTCCAAGGTCTGTCTGCACGGACAGTTATGAGCCAGGCTGAGCCCACCTTGCCACCAGACTTGTTCGCATCCTTTGCTGAACACCAGACCCCATAAGTCAGGCTCTCTGGAGCAGGGAACCAAGGGAAACAGTGCCCCCACACCGATCTATAGTCCAGGTTCCTTGTGCCTAGGGTGACAGCTGAACCTGGACAGAAAACAAGGGACCTCAGGAGATGCAAGCCCAATCCCAAGACTTCTTTCCACCCAGAAAGCAGTTTAGGAACAACACAAGTGCTGTGACCCAACCACCCTCCTCCTACTGCTCAGATTCAGAGCGGTTGGACTCCCCCCGTTCCCTTTATTGCCATGTCCTGCTTATTTCACAGGGTGGAAACGTGCCCGTCTGTACTCTGCAAACAGTTCTCTGCCTGAAGCCATCAAAGCATTCCTCTGCTTGTTCAGGGTCTTACACAGCTATCACATGCCAGCGCAGTCATTAAAAAATCCCACAAGAGAGATCTGCCCATGCATCTCAGCTCCCTCTCTCCAGCTATTGCCTCTCAAGGTGCAACCAAATACACGGCTTTGTAAAACACCTGTCAATTTGGGAGATTTAGAGATCTGAGAAAATTACCTTATGGCTAAAGCCGGTGACAAAAACCATGCGAGTTCACTAGAGCTGCAGAAAGACTGAGAGCGTTGGGTTTTGCCCAGCACTGAGACTAAAAGGGAAATCCTGGCTCCATCCAGCGCCAGAAAAGCCATACCACCACCTTCAGCACAGTCAGTGCGAGATTTTTATCTCGCCTCGCAGGTCGCAGGGCAGCCGAGCAGCACCGTCTGTGACAGCCCTCCCAGAGAGGCTGCCTGTGCAGGAGCAGCCTTCGGCAGGGCCAAGTCAGCCTGACCCTGACATTACAAAGTTTTAGCAACCTGCAAGTGTCTCATCTCTGAACTGGATGTGTCTGATGAAAAAGACAAAAGATTGCCAGGATAGGGGGTTTGTTTTCCCTCCTTAAAACAAAACCCAACCAAACAAACTAGTAAAACCTTACTTTCCAAGTCTACTCATTTGAGACCTGTGTCCTCCTGTCCCGCCTGTTCCGTCCCTCACCGACTGCCAGAGCCTTTGCTTCAGACGTACGATACATTTGGTCTATAAAGAGAGCATTCTTCATTTACAGCTGCACTGGCGCAGTTCTTTGTGGCTCTGAAGTGCAGCCAACATGCAGAAATATAAAACCCAAGAGGACTGAGTCTCATTCCACCTGAGAAGGGTTTGTCTTACACACAGCATTGTTCTCCTAGGGAGCTGATCATTTCCACTCAGCCATAAATAGCAGGCATTCTGGACAAGATGTTGCTCGACTCAAAACTAACCAGCAGTGCTCTATTTTGTATTTTTGTTTTAAACCCTATTTTGTTGGAAAAATAAATAAATAAACAGGTGCCCTGTATTTCTGCAATATGCCCCCTAAAATAACCTAAATCTGACCACACTGCTACAGTGGTAACTGGCCATGGTGTTCCTCCAAGGGCTGGGTTAACACAGAGCGAATGATACTTGAAACACCCCTTCTTTTCCTGAACTTTAAGACTTTAAAATTGTTTTAGCTGTACAACTTGGGCTAACGAGACAGAGCAGCACTACACAGCCCACTCTAACAGAGAATTACAATGTCTGTCCCGACAGCTGACATATCATAGTACAGTTTCCTTCTCCCCTTTGGTTTTTATCAATAATCTGTACCGAAGTAGAAATATGAAAAAATGAAGAAATGGGAAGGGAAAGGACATTAAGCATGTTTTATAGCAGTGGATGCTACCTATAAATATATATATATATATATATATATATATATAAATTGTTGTTTTTGTTTTTAAATGAAAATTGCTTGTGTCTTTACTGCTATTCCTTGAGACACTGTGATGTAAGAACTGAGTCTATTAACTGTTTTGGATTTGTATGGTCACCTGGGTAACTGGGAACAAATCTGTATTTGAAGCAACATCTATTTCCTGCTACGTTCTGCAATACCCCTTTGTCAGCACCAACCGTGTAAGCAGCCTGATGGTTCAGTGACCCATACCGCGCTCTCTCCTTTTCCTACCTTACTTTACACCAGTGCATGGCACGCAAGTTTACTCTCACACAGGACAGCCAGTCCACATTCACAGACAAGAAAACTGTGCATGTAAACTGCATGGCTAAAGCCAGCTGGAAGCAAAAAGAATAACTACAGCAGCCTAGAGCAAGGCAGATAGAGAACATGGGATACAGCAACACCTGATTTGCTGCCTACAAAGCCTTTATTAAGCTTCTTTAAGCTTAACACCCTGATGCTGGCCTTAGCCAGCACATATGTGAAGGAAAAGGAAACTGTTCTTCCACGTGCTCCACTAACTTTACAGAGGAAAGAGAATTTTCATCATTTTTATGGTCACTAGCTTGTTTGGGGAATTCTAAGACTGAGCCTATCATCCATCGGTTTGTGTAATTTTGTATTAATGGCTTTAAAAGTCACCCA
Source organism: Cygnus atratus (assembly GCF_013377495.2). Classification (NCBI taxonomy): domain Eukaryota; kingdom Metazoa; phylum Chordata; class Aves; order Anseriformes; family Anatidae; genus Cygnus; species Cygnus atratus. Next base: position 6,510,018 of record NC_066371.1, read on the forward strand.
GCCACACCACTTGTTCTGTGGATGATCCGCACACATCATGCATACACAGCTACTCCCGCATTTACTTTCTCAAGTAACCCCATTGATACAGTGCAGAGAAGTCCCTCAGACATTAAGTTACGAACAACTTCACTTAACTCTGGTATATTTAGGCTTTGCACCTTTTGCCTCTTGTCCTCTGCGCTATTATTGCTTCTTAATGCCTGTCTCTTCGTGCTCCCTTCAAAGTACCCATGAGAAGCCCTGTGCTCAATCATGCTGCTATTGATGCTACCAGCCACATCTTGCCAGCTGCTGGGGCCATCGTGATTTTTCTCCTTTGTTTTACTGCCATAGTAAATTTTTTTAAAGAGCTGTATGTTTTCTGCCATCACTGCCTGGCTTTGATGTGACAAACCTTGAGCTCTCTCCATGTGCTAAGCCAAAGTGACTGAAGCATGCAAGATTGATTTCTGCAGATTTCTGCTCTTGGTTCCACAGGCAGAAGAATATATTTCAACCGGTCCAAAGAACAAACTAACCCAGTTTTGTTTCTTTTCAAACCTGCACCGACCTCTTTAGATTAAACCTGATGCCTCTCATCCTAAGGGACTCACTCCTGGAGCCAGCTAAATTCAAACTGTCTTCTTTAACCTGAAATTTAAACAATACATTTTAGAGCTGCAGCTACATGGACATTAGTTAAAACAACTTTGTGTTCTGAAAACAACTCCACTATGGTGCTGTTTTATGTGGTTTTGGAGAGAACGCTGCACTTTTTCTCTTCAAGTACTGCCATCTCTAGCTCCCAGCTGAGCCTGCTGCACTAACAATTGGAGGTCACGCCAGCATCGCTCCGAAGAGTTTACACAAAGCAGTTCCTAGACACTGGCAGGAAAACAGATTCCTAATAAGGCAGCCAAAGCTACCCCGCGCAGGGGGATGATACCCAGACACTGCAGCAGGCTGAGCTCATGGAGCACCTGCAGAGCCCGCAGCAACTTACAGCTCTATTATATGAAAGCTCCTGATGTATTTCAGGCTTCTCCTACCTGTGGACTCCCCTTTAATTTGCCTCCCTGCAGCCTCTAAATGCTCACGATCCCACTGTGGGCTCTTCCCCCAGAACCACTCCAGCCACTGACACAAAGCGAGATACAAGCTGTGGTCCCAGACAAGCGTACAAAGACTGAGGAGACCATAGGCACTCCTTCCTAATTCGAAGCAGCAAGGGGCAAAGAAGACTACCACCAGCTCCTGTCCTCCCCAGTACTTGTTCCCAGTTTGGGTCTCAGTGCCAGGCTTTCTCGGCAGTCCAGCACACTTATCAGGGAGAATATGACTCCCTTTCCAGCTCCCCTCTTTTAAATGCTGTATTTTGCTACAATGCTTTTAACGATCTGCTCTAATTTTCTGTGTTTCCAACCCAGGATCTCAAAGCACCTGAAAAGCCCTGACTTTCCCTCATCATTCTGCAGTGAGGACCACACCAGTATCACCATTTAAAAGGAAAACCAGAGGGATAGAGAAATTACACAACTTCAAATTCAACTCCGTGCTCAGAAAAATACACAGTGACTTTCCACGATAAACAAAGCAAGCAGCTGGTGGGAGAACAGTGCATCGTTCCGAAAGACTGCACTATTAAAATATCATCCAGTCGACACCTTCTTTAAATGACCTTTGAAATAACGTATATACAAGCCAATCAAAATAGTGTGTCAGTGATGTACTGAGAGTTTCTCCCTGTCCAAAGAAACAGGTTCCATCAGTCTGCTCTGTATCATTTGCAATTTCCTGTTACCTTGAAGAGTGAAACACTAGAACAGTTAAAATAAAAACAGAATAAAATAAAATAAATCACACAACACAGATAGTTCCCACTCTACTGCAACCAACAAAAACAGCTAGGGCAGCAAATAAGACTTCTGGCATGCCAGGGAGTAAAATGTAGACTGCATGCCACATATTGATGGTTAGGTGTTCCCTGTTATTTTTCAAATATCCAAGCAAATGATCTTCACATGCACAGGTAGGGTGGTACATGCTTATTGATTCTTGGATGCGCCCATAATTGTGATAATCAAGTTAAATAAGTTACCGTGGATAGCCTTTGTGAGTTGTATAACTTATATTTGCATCATTAAAGAGGACTTACCTTTAAGGCCTCCCAGAGGGGAAATTGTACCAGAGAGAAAGGAATCTGCAGAGGTGGGAAAAAAAAACAACAACATAACGTTATGAAAGCAAATTAGGTTGGCGTGTTCCTTGACTGGCTAAATTAGGAACAGTTATTGTTCACTCCGTGAACTGCAGCTTATTGCATTTGCAAATCTTTAAGGACACTTTATGTAGGCTGCCATTAAACGACTGGTTTCACTAAAGCAGTTTTACTTTGTTTATCACATTCCCTGCTGAGAGGTTAATGTATTGTTACCAGGGTGGCCTAGAAGAGCAATAAGCAGTATGATCTAGTGCAGGGACATTCTCGGTTTGATGCTCAGCCAAGAAAGCCATAAGGATGGTTCAAGTAACACGCTCCCAAGGCCAGGAACACAGCCTGTCAAAAAACCATCTTCAGTAACACACTCTCACAAACGCTGAGCTGAAAAGAGCTGTGCTCTAACCGGGGCTTTGCAGGTCGGGTATCAGCTGCAGAGAGAAACTTTTCTGAACATCTCCCCATGATCTCACATTAACACGCTCCCTTGAGAACTAAAAGCAGGTAGAGAAGAGGTAGCAAGCTCATCAAAGCCCAAAGGGAGAAGCTTGATGTTTCCCTTCTCATCAGTGGACGTAAGAGGTTCTTCTGTCCAATAGCCTGTATCTCTACCCGAGCTCATTCCTTCTGCCATGTGTCCCCAGCAGTGCCCGTGCATTTCCAGCTCTGTTACAGATTTTGCCCTGATAAACGTCTTGTGAACCAACTCAACACACAGGAAACAAGCAAACATCCTTCTCCCTCAGTTCTGTAGGCTGTGGAGGGCTAACACATATAATAAGTTGTTTTTTTCCATGATCAGACTGAATCCTTGCAACAGGAGAAATCACTTTTCAAGGTTTTGCATTTCCATATAGCTTCCTTCTCCTCCTCCGGTCTCCCACCTGGGCTCTTCTGGCTCTTCCTCCTGCTCACCACCCTGAGAAGCCCTGTTCCATCTCTGGCACTGACTCTGCCTTTGCTATCTCCAGCCCAGGATGCCCATCTCAAGACTTTTCAGAGGAAGAACTCCCTATGACAATACCAGCTCATGCCAGAACTGCCCTACAGCTCTAGCTGCAGGTCTGGTTTGCCCCTTGCTCACTGCTCGTACAGTACCTGCTCTGCTTCAACAGCCAGTCAGCCCCAGTTTCAAACTTTCTTCCAAATATCTAATTTCTTCTCCTATGTGCATCTTCCTTCCCCAAACATGATGCACGCTGAGTTAGTTTCCTCCCTTCTTCAGGTTTTGTAGTTCGTGCATCATTTTATTAGCCTCAGAAACCACTTACACACCTTTCGCCATAAAAAGTAGAAGACAGTCAAAATACGTCATAGTTAACACATACATCTTTGCTCTTCGTAAGATGAGTAATGTCAGGTTAAAACCATTCACTACAGAGAAATGAACAGCTTATTAAATCTAAATTCTAGCTTCACAAAGGAATCTGAAATGGTACATCTATCTAACAACACAGGAGTTAGAGAGTATTGTCTCCTTCACTGTGTTGCAACTAATGATTAATAAATGAGTCTATTAAGTTAATCTGCCAGGCAAAACTAAGCTTGACAGACACCTGCCACAGAAAATTTGTTATCTATTCAGGCAGGAAATGGCAGTGAGAAGAAATCAATGTCATTGCTGTACATTGAGCTGACAAACTGAAATCTCAGAGGAAGTTTGTCATCTTGAACAATGAGCAATATCCCTGGTGGCAGCTCAAAACCCCACAATAAAGGTCAGACATGGCTCTTATTTATCAGGGCCTTGAAACTCTAGTGGAGCAATTAAATTTCATTTTTAATACTGGGTGAAAAAGTCCAGCTATTTGACAGTAATGTGTGGTAATATATTTATGAGAAGATATATGTATATCCACATGCTGCTGCATCATTGTTGAATTGGAGTTAAATGGCATGATTTCCTTGCAATGTGAAATGAAAAGCAACAGAATATTCTATTATCTAGGCCAAAAAATAGAAAAAAGAGAAACAATACCCACTACATTTGCTTCAAATTTGTTAAAAAAGAGAAAAGGAAATGCTCTATATTCAGCTGTACACCAAACAAAACAAGCTTTCAAAGGCAGACTCAAAGTTTTGCTTTTTTATACTTGAGAACGAGCGGCAAAATTATGCAGCTGTTAATAAGACAACAAGAGAAGCTTTTGACAGAACCCCCTTTTTATCTCCAGAGCTAGCTAGAAGCATTTCAGTCAGAGAGGAGAGTTGTTCATGACGGCTGTTTGATTTCTGGCATCAGCGGTGTTTGCTTTCTGTGTCCTGCTCAGTGGGAATCGGAACTGGACGGGGATTATCGGTTTCACCTCCCCGTGCGCCCCACAAGCTGCAGGCTTCCAAAATGCCTGGGAAGGTTTCGGATGTAGGTCAGTGGGATCCGCACAGCCACGGGGCTCCCTCCTAAACTGCTGGCAGGATAGGGGACTAATCATTCATAAATCACACTTCAACGGAATTTGAAAACTCGAAAAAAATGAGCAAAGAAGCACCACAAGCAAAGACAGAGGCACCTTTGCCTGCACCAGGAAGACTCTAGCCGGAGATCTTCTCCATTCCTTACAAAGTCCCCATTCCAGCCTGTTTGACAACACCCTCCTTTATAAACAAAACCCACACAAGCAATTTCACGGGGAGTGGAACTAAGAGGAGCCTGGCTTCCTGCAGATTTGGTTTTTGTCACCAGATATTCTCTGAAGCCAAGTCATTTACAAGCCTGCTTCAGCGATCGTCCCGTGCCTGCGACCTCCATCACTTTTCTCTCGACCTCTATTCCCCAGCACAACTGCAGGTTCGGTTCGTGTGGCAAGCCTGCCCTCCACCCCCCATCGCTTCCCTTCTCCCCTCGCACGCCTACGTTCGAGAAGCTTGAAGGAAGTTACATCGATGTCCCTCTCTCTCTGCCCCATTTCTGTGGCCAACCCGTCCAAGGGCAGGCAGGAAGGCAGGAGCCGCGCGCACTGCTGCTCTTCGTGTGCGCATACACCCTGTTTGCATAAGCCTTGTTTCCCTAAGAAACCAGACTAAACAGCCCACACCCAAAAGCAGGATTAATATATGCAAAAAGAAATATCTCTGCGACGGGAGCGAATCCAACAATCGAAAATCCTTTCATCCCTTGTTCCTCTATGATAGACGTGACAAAATCGCTCGTTTTGAGACACTTCTCAACCCGAACATTTACAGCGTTTGCCATTTGATTCCTTTCTGCTTTTAAAAAGAAAAGCTCTTCAGCAATGAAGAGAATCACACCCTGTCAGGCAGCGATATTTATGCCTGAAATAGGCTAAGGCAACAATAAAAATGTGGTCCACACATGTGGCTAACTTTCTGCCAGCAAATATGAAACCCTGGCAAGCTTCACCAACCTCTCATTCGACGTTAATATAAAATAGACAGAGAGTACCAGTTCTCATGTCTGGCCTAACGTTATATAACTGTGCTGTTTGTTCAACAGAGTCAAATCTTACACCAAAAGGGGGAAAAAAAAAAAGTTTAAAGCTCCCAAACAGCTGTAAATCATTATTCTAAAATGTTTTATAGGTTAGTGAAATTGTCAGTTACTCTGGTCCCTGCGTTCCTTAGCACTTGATAGCTAACAATGTAATAAATGTTGCAAATTCTTACTTGTAGTTTCACTTAATTCCTCTGATACAGGTATTTTTAAAGACATTTTTAATAAATTACTCGTAGAAAGAGTCACACTTCACAGCTAGAGCAACAGAGATCTCCACTTCTAAAAAACCACCAGCCTGCAAGTACTGAAGATCTATCACAGAGCAAAAGAAGTCCTACCAAATACTGCTTAAGTAAGTAAGAGAAATTTAAGGAAGAGCTTAAAACTAGCATCCATAGAGATGCATAAATACTGAAAACTGGTAGTGGCAATAATCTTTGTAACCAAAACGCACCACTTTTTGTAATTCAAGATTCCCTCTTTCGGTATGTGACGCTAAACTGCAAGCTGATACTGTCCAGAAGGAAAGAGAGCAGCCAGAGAACAAGGAGAGCATGCTGAAGGATGGGCAATGAGAAGAGAGTGGGAGGGAGAACTGGGGGAGGGGGAGAAAAGAAAAAAAAATAAAAACCTCATCAGCCCCTTCAAAACTGGGAATCCCTACAAAATATGAGAATTCTTTCACATAAAGAGGAAACAGATGTCCATGGCTGGAATTTGCATGTGGCTTTATTCTCTTCTCGGATACAATAAAACTACTCTTCTTCTCATCCTCCGAGCTAGAAATTAAACAGTGGCATGTCATGCAGAGTCCAGCTGTGCTTTCTACCTCCAACCTTTACTAGCAATATATTTAAAAAGAAGAAGAAAACAGAGACAGAAGGAAAGGGAGAAACTAGAAAAGCATAAGAAATGAAAAACTATGTGGTATGTGTTCTCAAAACAATATAAAACCTACAGATGTTCTTACTAATCTGTGGCACATGTTTGTTTATTCAGGTTTTCGCTGTCTCCAGTTCAGCGGGGCCTTGCTCTCCAGAACTATCTGTTTTTACAAACGTTAGAGTAAATACCAGAGGAGAGATTGGCATAAACAGCCAGCGAAGGAAACAGGCTCACCTTGTAAGGGCTTTCTCAAAGCCCCTGAAAGTGCACCTCCGTCCCAGAAACGCTCTCACCAATACCAGTTCCTTATATTAGCAGCGATGGGAGGAAGGCCAGTGGTTATTGAAGAGCATTTTGACAGTCCCCATATCACAAAGGCCAATGGCAAGAACATCTGCTCATTTCAAGAGCTTTCTGCAGTCACCATTGAGTATTTCTCAGACTTGCACCTAATCTGTCACTGGTGAGCACTTTTATGAGGCTCACAGAGATGCTATCATTGTTGAAACCCGGATTTATTAGGCGCACTCCACCACAGCGTCTGAGCTGCAGGTGCCAAACTGTGGCTTCCCCATTGCAATTACAAAGAAAAGTCCAACAACCTAACAACCCACATCTGAGAATGAAAAAAGAAAACATTTTCCAAGGATACATAAACTACACATTTCGGAAGATCCATCTTTCATTCTCTTAAGTCCCTTCTACATTCCTTCTTTATTTTTATATCAACTTCTTTTTTAAAAATTGGTTCTTTCCAAATAGGTTCAAGTTACAGGAGAGCAGAACAACCCTGTCTGCTCACCGGAGTTAACACCAAAATATTTCAGTTAATAATTGCAGCAAATCTACTTCAATATCTTGTCCCCTTCAAATTCCTACCACGCTTGCCCGGTACATCTGGGTTATGATAAACTGGCGTTCCAACTCTAAATACACTTTCCTCATAATGGGATTTGAGCGGATAGCATGAAATGAGGTAAGCCTCTCCCTCGGTCATGTCAGAGGTCACAGCAATAGACATGGTTATATATAGTGTGGTATAAAGACCTGCAGCTTTCCACGGCACTGCCTAAAGGTGGAGATGTGGAGGAGCTCGGCGGAGCCATCTTCGGTGCTATCCTGAAGTTGACAAAGTCAACTGATTTTCTTGCAAAGCTTCAACGAATGCTGCCTCCCAAATCCTGCTTGATAAATTGCAGACTCCACAAGGAGCCTAATGAAAGTAATTTGTAATCCTAACGTGAATGAAAGGCTGTCAGAGCCATCAGCCGTGTTCCTGCAGCTCTGAGAGATGAAAGGAGTGAGCATGGTGAAAGAACGGACAAGTTTATATGTTAAAAAAAACTGACGTAGGGCTCTGTTAATAAACACTGATGCAATTAGAAACAAAAGTCTTCAAGCAAATGACAACACGGGTATAATAATCACTAGAGATCTTCTCTTGGCTGAATTTCTCAACGAGAAGCAGCAAAATGCGATTTCCACATACGATGCCTTCCTATAAAACTGCAAAACCCAAAGAGTGGTGGGACCCTAGGGGAAATCAGGGCCATCAGAGGTAAAACTCTCAAGCTCCATTGCAACACCAACTCTTCACGCTGGACGTGTGGTCCTGCAGCCCTGGCAGGAGCAAAGGAACAGCATTTAGAAACACCAGTCCCTACAGTGGCAAGGGTGACGTTATAACAGAGGTTTTAGCTGATGCATCAGCAGTAACCTGAGCTAATCTGCAATTCCCTCATTTTCAAGCAAATAACATTAACCCTGCCTGAGCTGTGAGCTCTAAATGGGGAGAAATACAAAATTCCTGAATTATAATCATTATTCTGATTTAAACATCTACTGAGCCTCAAATAAATATTTGCACCTCGCTTCCTCTGGTCCTCCAGCTCTAAAACCAAAATAATTCCACTTGTACCTGGGCTACGTGAATGCCTGGAAGTAAATTCTTTCTGAGACAAAACATTATACACCCCACAGAGCTGCTTTATTTGGTCGCAAGCCTTTATCAGTGATGTCTTTTGGACCCGTGTGACTGAACTTCCCATACAACAGGGTTTTCTTTTAAGCAGCACTGCACACTCGTTGTAACAGCAACACAAAAAGGGCGTTATGTAGAAACAGAAGAGTAGGTACGTTTTTGTAAAAGGAAAATGCTATCCAATTTTCCCTCCGCTAGAAAAAGGGTTGATGATACAAAAAAAAAAAAAAAAAGCTTTTCTGGAGAGGCGATGTTGATTAGGGAAGGAGGAAGACACAGTCAGAGATCTGGCATAACTGCACGTTCCCAGCACATGGGAAAAAGGGAAGCAGTGAGGCAGATGCACAAACTCAATGCAAGATGGATTGATTTAAGAGAGCCTGATGATCACAGAGCGCTAACTTTTCACACACGTGAGACAGACCATCAGCTAGCTATTGAAGGCTCCTTCCTCAAAGAAACAACATTAATAGCCCTCAAAGCCCCTTTTGCACGAGCCCCTTGCTTTGCTGGGGAGATGGGATAACTGTTAGAAATTGTTTAATGCTGGCACTAAGTTGGTCTTATTGGACTTCTGCAAGAGCTGGACTGACCAGGCTCTGAACAGACAAATAATATCCACATTCTCCCATCCTCCAACAAACCAGCACTAAAGGAGATGCCCGTTTTGCTGTTCCTTCTTGAAAACATACAACACAACCCTCCATGAGCAAATGAGTGTGCTAGCATCAATTTGTACATGCTGTTTTCAAGGCGCAGATAAAAATCTTGTAGGATAAAAGATGAGTTTAGCAGCTCTAGAAGAATGAAGGTATTGTTTAACAGGAAGCAGATGTATGTCAGATGGCAAACTCATTAAAGTGTCCCATCGTTAAAGGAAACAGGATAACAATGAGCCATCTGAAAAAACCTGAACTGATCAGGAAATATACAAGCCGCAGCTAATCTCCTATTTATTGGTAGGTAATGCCTTTAAGTCATGCACATGCATTGAGTTTAGGACCATGAAGGACTAATCTTTGTTCTCATGAAAAAAAAAACAACAACGTACGAGCAGAGCTCTGGAGCATGGGGCACAGCGTTTCTGCAAAAGCCTTCTGAGGAAAAACCCCAGCATTTGGAGAAGCTATTACATAAATCCGTGGGCGCGCACACACGCATGCTTGTGTGCTGCTGTCAGTGGAACACGTCGGTGCCGTAACTCTGAAGGTATGCTAATGTATATTTTACATACACGTAACATTTTTAATGTAAATATAATTTCAAAAGTGTCTTACAAAAGGCAACTATCAAGCGAGACCCTCCAAGTACAAATAACAAAACCTAATTCCAGACAAACTAATTACAGAATGCCCTGACTGACAGATTTTCAGTATCACAGAGTTGCACATGAGGATTTTGAGTCAGATGCGAGGACCTGGGCAGGGAATTAAACCAGCAGCATGTCTGATTCATAAGGCAGGTGGATCTGGGGAGAGGGGTGAGAGCGTTGCTTCACCCAGCAAATATTCCATCAAACAAACTTGACAACAGTGCAGCTGTAATTGCACTGACATCAGCAGAGGAACTCTTGTCCTCAGAGTAACAGCTACAAAGGACTAACAGGCTGGAAAGAAACGTGTTTCTCCCTCCCTGGACCTATCTCAGTCTCTAGCAGTTTTGTTAGAAATGTCTTGTTACTACATTGTGATTACAAATATAACATAGAAGCTCTTTATTAATATATTAAACACACGTCTCTCACCAGGAGATTTCGGTATGTCACTGAAAGCAATTCCATGGGAAAACCCACATCTTCCTCTGCGCACAGGCCTGATCCAAAGGTCATCCAAATTGCTGGGAAATTTGTACATGTGGCTTCAATAGGCTTTGGATCAGGATTCACGCTCAAGCTGGAGAGCAGAGGAGAGCCAATGCAAGGGTCCTGGTATACGGCACGAGGACCAGCACGTTCAGATGCCACCGCATCCTCAGGATGCACAGAGTCAGACTCGTGGTGTCATCAGGAGCTGGGGATGTGCTCTTGCTAACCTGTTAAACAGCAACTGCTGCAAATTCCCTGCTTGTACAGAAAGAGGTAGCCCTGCTAGTAGCTACGTCTGAGCCCCAACAGTGAACATCTCCACACAACTTAAAGTCCCAATAAAATCGGTGTAAGCTAAGCACATTCTTCTGACTGTTCTACCAAATACAAACTTTGGTGTTTGATCTGGTAACTGTACTGCATATTTTTGTACGAAAAAAAAAAAAAAGTAAAAAAGAAGGAAAAAAAAAGAACCGAACCAAACAAGTAACAACACGTTGCTATAAACAAAACACCCATAGATAAGTATGAGAAAATTATTCCATCAAGGCTAGTGTTAAACCAACACCAAAGAATAACTACTGGAGGAGAACAACCACTCTCCTTGAACAACTTCTCCGCGCAGTGTATGACCCACACAGCACTGCGCATACATCCCACACCATTATCTCCATCATGTGGCTGAGAGAAAAAATGCAGATTGATATTAAGTTTAGGAAACGCTACTCATGTAAAGATATTTTATTTCTCTTACTCGTTTGTGTGTAGGCACGTTCCAAATGTTGGGGCTCTCTCACAAAACGGGGCATTGCTAGGCTTTATTCTGTGCCTGTTGGTGAAGAGCCACACCTGCACTGCGCACCACGGGTGAAGGAGGAGGCAGCCTTGTCCTGCAAGGTGCTGACAGTCGCTGGGGCAGCACCAGCGGGTGCCAACGAAATGCAATGAAGAGGAAACGGGAAGCTTCGGCAGGCCAGAGCGAGCGGGCAGCTAAGGGCAGCCTGCACAGGCAGTCAGCACCCGTAGGGCTGAAGATCTGCCCTTCACAAACTCCTTGAAGGAGTTCCCCACCTGCGTTCTCTGCCGGCGTTAGCTCACCAGCCGTCAATTCTGCAAAGCACTGAAACACGTACCTAATATCCCTACAATGTAATACCCTTACGACAGCGGTTTCTTCTAGCATTTATGTCCTAAGGCATGAGCTGTCCTGAGCTGCAGCTACAGTTCCACAAACTTCAGTCTGGTTCCACCTTACAGAAGAACCATTAAGGTGAGCTGAAAAACCCCAACAGGCATCCGATCAAACCCAAGTGAGTACTTAGGCAAAGCACGCACAAGTACAGCAAGGACGGTCCCATTTTATCTATTTTTTTTTACCCTCTATAATTCCTCCTGTCAGTTTAACCAACCCCGCTGGCCCCGTGGCTATTTAAACAAGAAGCCCCCCGGCCGCGGCAGACCACCGTGCCGGTGCAGGGGGACTGCTGCTCGGCTCCTGCCGCAGCATCGCTTCGCCCAGCAGCTGCGGACGGCACCGCGGGGCCTCCTGGAGCTCGCTGCCTGCCCAGGTGTGGACACGCAGAGCCGTGCACGGCCGTGGGGCCCCTGGGCAAGCCGTCGGGCTGCCGCAGCCCCCGCCTTCCTGCTGCCAGCGGCTGGGGAAAAGCTTTAGGCTGTGAACAAAACGCAGCGTGCGAGGAGGGGCTGCTACAGAATCCTTCGCAGGCACCCTCAAAGCAGCCTAACCCTGCTCGCACGACTCGGCACAACCACTGCAAGACCCGTGGAAATAGAACACCATTCTCAAGCATCACTCTCAATGATTTAATTTGTTTACGGAGAAGAGGCTTTCGCCGTACGCAGTCGAATTCGTTTGCTTGTCTTTAGGCGGCCACCTTATTTCCGTTTGCCTTGAGGGTCCCTCGGAACCACAAGGCTGAGTCGTAAAACAACCCAAACATGTCTCACACAGCCGGCTGGCCACGAGCAGTGTGCCTGGCTACAGGGGCCGGCAGGAGCACGGGTGCTTTGGCGGGTGCGCCCTGGACAGCTGGCACAGCTGTACCCCCGCAGACACCCCCCACAAACCCTCCTTTGCCTCCTGTGCCCACCCTGCAGGGCGTTCACACCCCCCCGCTACAGATCTGGGCCATCTCCTCAGCCCGACACCGGAGCACAGAGCACGACAGCAGCGAACCCTCGCTCTATGAAATTCCCGTTATTGCTGCGATCAGCAAAGTAGACACTATTAAGCTCCCACTTCACCAGTGTAAATCATCCCCTCCGAGCTTGGCAAAGCACTTAAGCACATGCTTAATTTTAACTACTGCTGAATAGCGAACAACATTTTGCTTTAAAAACACTGAAGGCCAGACCCAAACAAGTTTTTACACTCCTCACTCTTCCTTACGCTCCCAACCTCCCATTAATCTCAAAGCTCCTCCAGAGCTGGAGCTGGGCCAAAGTGTTTTGTTGAACTGACGCCTAAACAAAGTTTTCTGCTAATTTGGTGTTGTAACCAACGTGGTGAATGAAGAGAAAAGCCAAAGAAAATAGTCTAAACTTTTCCGTGGCTCACTCTAGATACACAATAAAGAACTCCAAGTGACCTTGAACACCAAACACGGGATAAGCAAAGGTAACGACACCGCTGCAGCTTCCTCCACGAGGTTTTAGCGTCACGGCGAGGAGCAGACAAATGCAAGCAGCCAGCGTGATAGCCGGGGCCCTGGGACGGGATCAGATCCCACCAGTTCCAGCACGTTCCTCTCTCAGGCGGCAGGTCTGAGCCCGGCATCTGTTGCACTCATGGGCGCTTTAAGAACCCAACTTCTGCAGAAAACATTGACACCAAAAGGAGAAAGCCAAACTGCACGCCCACTGCAGCGCGGCCTCCAGAGGGAAAGGGATGGGAAACGCTGTTCTCACAGCTTTAATTCATTTAGAGGCCACTTCACGTCCAGAAGGTTCCCCTAAGATGATTTCTTTCCCTCGTCGGTTTTGCAGCCATGCCAAATGCCCATCAGAGCCAAGGGGCAGGTCTGCCAGCTCCCTGGTGTCACAGGTAGGTCCACGGCATTCCCAGTGCTATGGCTAAGGTCGTGTCGCCTGTTACGGGCTTTGCTCTGTGATACACAGCAACAGAGGGGATTTACGTACGTGTGATTTGAACCACAGCCTCCACAATTGTTTTCCAGATGGAGAACAGAACAGCAGCAATGAAATGATTTTCATGATAACGGCTGTTATTTGAGAGGAAAGAATCGAACACAAAAATGTTGGCTGGGGAAACAGGCAGTCTTTCCCTAGGCACAAGGAATCTCCAAAAATTTGTACCTTTCTAGTGGACAGCATTTGAGTATCTGCCTGAGAAACCTGCCCCTAGGTGGGTCTCCAGATCTGCTTCTGTTCCTGCAGCATCCCGCTGCCTTTCTCTAGGTGCCACCCCCAGCCCCCATAATAATACCTGCACGACGCTCCTTTCACCCTGAGACTGACCGGGATGGATCTGTCCAAATTAGCTCAAGGAAACTGTCGGACAGCTTCTGGAGACAAAGAATGCAGAACCCGATCACAGATGTGGTATCCCTGAAGCAGCACTGCACATACCTGGATGCAACAAACTGGGCAACAGGCAGTGTGTTAAAGAGAAATTAACAAGCAATTTAAGGACCAAAGAGAAGAGGGAAGAAAGGAATGTTACTGCCTAATACAAAGAATAAGCTGGTCTCAAGACAAATGCCTTTTCCAGTGTAACATGATTCACACCCACAATTTTAAATGCTCAGCTACCACGATGCCAGTAAATGACCACACTTTGTGGTGGTTGGGCTCCTTTTGTGACTGCCCCGTTCCCATTTCATGCCAAGAAGCCAGGTTAAAGGTGGGGAACTGAGCGCTGGAAGGATCCTATCCACGTTTCCACACACTTTATAAAGACACGCTGGTTAAAAAAAATAAGTAAAAAGCAAAGAACTTGTGCCTTTGCATGCAACACGTAGCAACTCAGTAAGATAAATGACAAAAGCCTTTACCGTGGCAGAATAGTTAAATACAATCACAATAAAATTCCACCTGTCAGCTCCAAAAGCACCCCACATGTAGAATTTACACAAGCTGAACTGGAGCTGGCTCAGGGCATGTCATAACAGTTAGTCATTTCTGCACTGTGCACTGTTAAAATTGGCCTCAAGATGAATTGAGTGCCTGTAAAGGGCACCCATATTTCAAGCAAACCAGGACATGCTCAGGGTAGTTGGACTGCCCCTTCAGCCGCATTCCTGAGTGTTTAATTTTTGCCACTCGGTTTCATGAAAAATATTTGCAGCGCACTTCCAAAAAATTCAGCAGTCCAGCAAAAATACTTTGCGGTAAAACTGCAGAGGAGGAGGGAGAAGAAAGGTATTAGTTTATATTGAAAGGACTTTGCATAGCATTATTCAAACCTACACTCCTAAGAGAAAAGTAAGAATCAAAAATACGTTTTGCTCACATAAATTGTCTGCAGTCTGTCAGTACCCAGAAACTAAAATGCGGCATTCCGGTATAACAGCATCAAATGAGGTTTTGTTTCGAATCACTGCCTATTTTGTTTGTGTTGGTGATGCATTCCAGCAAAAGCCCTCTCTGGCCACAGGAGACAACATTGTAACAATTTAAATAAGAAGGGTACTACACACAATTTCACACTTAGGCAGGTTTTTCTCAAGGGGCTTAAACTCAAGAGATATTCTCACTGTGTGCAAGAATTTTAATCAAGCCAGTGGCACCGAGCACCCTCATGCCTTTTTCAAGTCAACTTAACTTTGGGCAAACAGGTACGGAGGAGATATTCAGGCACAGCCCTTCCTAGAGGGCTAACGTGTACGTTAGAGAAGTCAGTTTGACACGAATAAACAGAAATCCTCTTGGGCTTGCTCTGAAATTAAAGCACCAATAATGCAAAATTAATATGTAATAATGAGCCTATTTTTTCCATGTCACACAAACTACATGTATTATATCAGCCCACCACACGCACTTTGAAGCCAGCAAATTACACTGTCAGCAGCAAATACATTTCAGATGTAGCAACTAAAGCACTCGTTAGTGGTAATTTCACAGCACAGGCTACACTGAAGCAGCCTTTACCTCTACAACTGAATCCAATCTTCAGACACTCAGGTGCACAGGCCAGACACTTGAGCGACACCTTTTTAACAGGGTATTTACCTTCAAAATCAAGCAACTATTTTTGCAAGTGATTCACTTTTAAATGTGACTATTCTCACAATTTCCTGGATCCTCCCCGCTCCTGTTTCAGTTTCCTGGTGCTACTACCAATACCCACTTCACAAAACGTGCCGTTCGGAGAGAGGAGGAGAAAGCCAAATGTCCAACTGCACAAGGCTGGTGGTGTCCTCTGAGGAGGCCAAAGGCTTTTCTGAGAATAAGCAATTGCACAGGGAGTGATGGGGTAGCAGGAAGAACTTATCACCATATTAGAGAAAGATAATGTGGAAAAAAGCAGCTAGAATTTTGTTGCAGGTCTCTTTTGTACCAAACACTTCACAAACAACTGAAAATTTGCCCCAGGATTTGCAAAAATACAGCAGGGAAGGCAAGTATCATCGCTCAATTCACTTAAAAGAAATGCAGCACAGACGCTGCAAGCTTAAGTGCCACTTTGGTGACAGTTTATTCTCGACTGATAAATCATTTATACACCTGACACAGCTCGTTTCTTCCTCTCGTGATAATTATAGCTTTAGAAGCCCCATTTAAGGGGTGCAAATTAATTTCCAAATTCCACCTACTGTCAAAGAGTGTATTTTATTAGGTGATTAATTACCTTCAGGAGCACTTCAGGAGACACCTTGAAGGCAAACAAGGATTGCTGTGACAGCTCCTTTAAGATATGGCTCCGCTCCTAAAGCCTGATGAGCCCAGAGATAAAATAACTGCATACAGGTGTTATCATCTACAGTACCTTGGGATGTTTGTGCTTCAGAGAAGTGCTCTTCCCCTCTAGAACAGGCAAATATTCAACTCGATGCTGTAGCCTCTGCTCTGTAAGATGTCCAATCAACCACCCGGGGCTAGGTCCACAGGTAGAAAGCAAGGGCAGCCACGGGGAAAGTGCGCGTCCTTCAACCTCAGCACGCTCCTGCAGTCGTCTATGCTCACAAAGCACAGGTTATATGCCCGGATGACACACAAATGTCTTAAAACTGCTGGGCCAAAAAAGCTTTAAGTTTTTTAATGTGTCAGTCATAGATTTTAGTCTCCCTTTCTTAGTCTCCCAGTAACACAGGTGCAGCGACTCAGTTTAACACATTTAACAGACTGTCTCCACCTGGTTTACCAGTGTCTCTTGTACACAACAACGCAAAGAACTGGTGTGTGGCACTGCTGTCACAAGAAAAGACTGCTCTGCCTCCTTGCACTTCTTGTTCACCTCATACAACTACACCTGCCTTTCCCTGAAATTACATTATTATGGAGAAAACAGGATTTGAAGGCCCTTCGTTCCCCTGATCAAGGGCAGAGCCTGTTCCCAGCATGTTTGTCTAACCTCGTTTTATGGCCGCTCGTGATGGATGGGCTGCAGAGACGATCAGCTCAGGTGCTGCGTGGCTGGATAGTTCCCCAGAGTAACTTCAGTCATTGCTTCTTCACCTCCTCATCACAGGCAAAAGAACAGATCGTTCTTTTCTCCTTCGCAGAAAAATTTCAATTATATTTGCCTTTATTTATCATTTTTCTTCCCTGTGCCTTTTCCAGTATTTTTCCTCCCTTTCACACACGAAGACATCAGTCTCAGACTGACAAAGGCAGGTCTCACTGTGTATTTCATCAACAAGCTTAAGGCAGATTGTTAGCAAAAGCTGGTTAAGTCTACAGCAACTTTAAACCTACATCTGTCAGCAAGAAATTTCTTGTTCTGATTTTGGGCTGGTGGGATGTCACCATCTCACTTCAATATGTACTGAAGATGAAACATTCCTGAGGTGGGAGAAAATAGAAAAAAATTGAAAATCTGAGGATATACTAATCTCTAACAAAATAATGAAAGACACCAAGTCTTTTCAGAAGCATTCTGAGTAACTGAGGATACATGGTGAAGGGAAGGGTTGCTCTGCACTCTGAAAAGACCACGTGAAGCCAGAATATGCCTACAATGATCGTTTTTAAGATGTGGATGTCTAACATGACCTGTTAAATGAGCATAAGCCCTTGACAGAACTCGCAGCTAGAGCAAGATCAGAAAGCTACTTGCTGCACTTTCTTTCTCTGTCCCTCTCTCAAAAATCCAACAACAAAACAAAACAAAAAACCCAACAACCAACAACAACACGCAGACTTTCCAGAAAAACAATCTGCTCACAGAGAAGATCAAACTGGGGCTTATTGCTCCAAACCTGCCCCTGATTAAGTGTGGAGCTTTCCACTACTGTCGTTGTTACCAGGTTATACGTAGACGTCTCATCTGAAATGTCATACAACCCCAAAGCAGCTAACCGAGTCCGAAAAACACCCCACTACAAACCTCCTTCGATTTTAACCCCTATTGTATGCTGGAAACTTCCCGTCGAACATTCTGTGTTTTCTCGTTTGCCCACATACGCTCGTTATTAAAACCACATGCGGGCACTGAATCATTTCATGGTTCGTTTAGAGACAAACATGCAGAAAATTGTGGGAAACAAGTATAACCCTAAGAGCCAGTGCAAGCCTGTGTAGTCTCAGGCACGCTGTTATTGAGAAGCTTGAGGAACAGGCCTGTGTTATTCTGGGGCTCCGAAGTGAGCAGGAGAGAAGTCACCATATATGTACACCGAATCTCTGAGCAGATCATTAGTGAAATCAGCCAGCGTGACATCTGCAGCCCTCAGTGCCTTGCAAAATGCTGTGTGCGCGCTCAACTGGCAGTTCCCAACCAAAACCCTAAAGGAGGCAGCAGGACAGCCTCTCGTTTATGACGGTGGTCTGGCCCTCAGGAGAATTCCCCAAGCGCACAGGAAGTGAGCAGCATAACCTCGGGAAAGCACTCCATCTTTACAGACCCGACATCTGGGAAAAAATGGTTTCCCTTTGTCTTGGCCGTTGAACTAGAAGGTGTGCAGCTCAGGGCCAGCCTTTTGCTGGGAGGACAGCCAGAACAACAGGCAGCGAGCGCATTTACAGGGATTATTTGTGTTACAGCAGTGACTGAAAGAACCAAACAAAACATGCCAGCTCAGATGTGCAACGAAAACACACGTGAAGTCTACCTGAAGACACAACCTCTTTCCATTTGTAATTACTGTTGCATTAAGAAGCAAAAATTCCCCGAGGAGAAAACAGCTCGGAGACAGACTGGGCATTGGTCAGCGGGTGGTGAGCAAATGCATTGTGCATCACTTGCTTTGTGCATTCTATTATGATATTATTTCTCTTTCTTTTCTATCCTATTAATCTATCTTTATCTCAACCCATGAGCTTTTACTTTTTTCCCTCCCGATTCTCCCCCCCATCTACTGGGAGGGGAGGAGGTGGCCAAATGGCCATGCAGTGCTGAGCCGCCTGCCGCAAACCCCAGCGCAAGGGAAATTCAGGTTATTCTGCACATCTCCACTTGCGCTTTCAAGCCTCAAGCAGCACGTACATGCCCCAGGTTTCTCGTTGAGCCCTCTATCAGGACTGTAAAAGGTCAGATCCTGACGTTGTAACACAAACATTGCTAGTAGCTGCAAGATCTCAACTTCCCTCTCACCGGGCTGTATGTACACACACGCACCAGAGATTTTCCACAGAAACCAAATGCCTCAAGACTAAATGAAACCATTAAATAATGAGATCTTCCAGGAAGTTCTAGGGAACACCTCTCAGAGTCAACTCCGATCAACCGGCTGTCTGCTAGAAAGCCTCACAAAGAGGTCGCTTGTGAAGACAGAAAAGGAAGATGAGAAATGACAAACCCTCTGGCCAGAGAAGCAGCAGGCATTTCTCACCAGACCACGGGACAACCTGTAGCTTTACAAGGACAGCAGCAACACTGAAAAGCGCTAATAAAAAATTTCAGACATCAGCTTTCCACAAATGTTTCAGCCTTGCTCCTGTTAATGTAACCCTACAAAGGAGGACTTGTAACTGGTATTAAGGAGGCCATAAACATCCCCTTTCAGAAAAGAGGCTGTAGTGTCAGACAATGCGATGCAGAACTCCGTCTCATACTTACTGACTGATTTCTGGACAGGAGAGCAAAGGAAGCCCTGCCAGGTTCCTGTGACTGAGGCTCTGATACTTCTGACGGACGGCTGAAAAGGCGGAGGGGAATGGGGTGGCAGGAAGGTCCCTAGATGAACAGGCACATAAGGAACAGGACAATATCCATCAAGAGGATGATTAGTGCAGTCATTTCAGAACTGGGGAAAGAGAGGTCTTTGGTGCCAAAAATTCCAAGTATGCACTAAACTTGTTTCTGACCAAGCTTTTGGGGTATTCGGAAACTGTATTCACTGCTCTTTACTGCTCCAGGAAGAACTGTTCCTTCCCTTTCCACTTGCACCAACGGTTAGCTGCGGGCATAACGCAATCCTTTTCTCCCGTGTGTTTCAGAACAGAAACAAAGCTTTTTCCATGAGAAAAACCCGTATCTTAGAAGGCAAGAACTTTATAGTGCAATCTAAATATCCATCAAAGCTCTGCTTGCAACAGCAGGAACTTAGCACACGGAGGCAGGTGGTGTCGATAAGAATTTATGGGATGTCTGTAGCCATATTAAATGTCCCAAGTTCTTCAAAGCACAGGTAATGCTGAAGTGGAGTTTACAGACACAGCTGATTTAAAATATGCACAGTCTCAATCCCTACTCAATACCTTCTCATATTAAAACGCATTCAGAAGACACCATCTGCTCTTTATAGGCACCGGTAATCAAAACGTTCTCTGTCAGTGTAAGCATAGCCATGAAAGGATATTTTGGGGTAAGGTTCATGCTAAAAAGTGAGCAACGCTAAGTTCTGCTCTCTTCCATCCAAAAGTACTCCTGTACGCCTGATCAGAAAGTTTACTCAAGCTGTGCCATCTGGACTGTGCCCACATTTATGACACTTCAATTTTCAAAACCTGCAAAATACTTTTGGTCTGCAGGATTCCCTAATGCCAATTCTTTACTGTTAAAGGCCAACTTGTTAGGCAACGAACTTCTTACATCTCCTGATTATTCTCATGGAAAAATACAAGGAGAGACAGGGCACTAGTAATTTCCTGTTCTCTCAACATGCTTCATCAAGTAAAGAAGCCCAGGATATCTCCCATCTACATGCCTGGAAGCGGTCTGATCCTGCAAACATCCCACTCAAGCACTTCACACTTAGGTTAACACAAGCTTGGAGAGCAGAATAGCTGTGAACACACAGAAAAGAGCAACAGCTCTATTATTATTGTGATTTTTCTTTACTGTAACACAGTATTTCAAAACATGCTTGTACAAAAGTCTTTCAGTAACGTGGAATATTAAGATGTGACTGAACAGAAAAGCTTTATGGTCACAAAACGCTAACCAATTTCACCGTCTCTGATCCAAACTGTAGCCGGAGTATCCATTTTCCAACAGAACTAAAACCTACTGGGAGCTTTACACTCTCTGAACTGCTGTTAAGCTCCGTTATAAAATTAATTACAGAAACTCCTTTGACAGAATTAAACAGCAGTGTTTCCAGTCGGAAATAACATCACCAATGGCAGAAATAACACTGATAGATTGACATAAAACCTGACCACCAATGCTAAAGCCTGAAACCAAAGAAGCAAAGATCAGACACAAGCAAAAGATGTCTAAGGCCACTCAAGCAATTGTAAAACTTAACTGGTATGGATGCAATTAATTGAAAATAAAGCAACAATGGCAAAACTTTACCTCTGCAAATATACTGGATGTGCAAGTCTGATTCACCATGGGCTATTACAACCCAATGCACATACAACAGCATGCAATTCTATTACCTTTGCTTTAAGCTGCCTTTTATATGCTTTTTTTCTTGCTATTTCAGGAATTTCACTACAATAAACTACGGAATTCTGCTCGTTGAGAGAAAATTCCATAACTAAACCTCCAATTAAGTGCTCTTATATCTACCAGGAAAAGGAGAGCGGTATCTCAGTCCTGCATCATGATTTTGTTGCTGACAGACTATCCCTAACAATTACTGAAAGGACATCTGTGCTGCTGAAGCTTAAGGACATTTTGTACTGATAAGTATTCCTCCTTTTTAATCCCTGAGTGGTTGCAGGAGTTCTCATAATGTACCTTCCATTTGTGAATCTGTACAAGTATTTGGACTGTAGCCCAGGGATTTTCAACGGGTACCTCAGATGCAATAAATGACCATATTTGCTTATTACAGTAAAACTCGGTGTTTTTGTCAAGTATTAATACCGTAACATGGTCCTGATTGAAACTTCAGCACGATTGTTGGGTTTTGCCTTCCACTGGCTCCAACTACACAATGCCTGGGTGGTAAGATCTTAGCTGATTGCTTGGATAATAGTACTTAATTGGTACTACGGTTTCCATCTCCACCACATCCTTATAATCTGGCTGCAACAAATTTGATTTATTTAATACAGAAAGTTATTTTACTGATGTACCTGTAAGCAATGAAACAAGATATTAATAAATGTCATACTGAATGGCCCGTGTATCTGACTGTACAGAGGTTCATTTTCAGTCTGGTTTATGATAGAAACAGTGCGTGAAATTGCCTTCTTTTTCTTTCTCCTTAGCTTTTGAACTCAGTGTTTAGTTTTAGGCACATGAGACAGAGGTAAGGATCTCAGAGCTAAAGAGCTCCTAAAACTTCTGTGAACGTCCAACAGGCATCTCAAACACATCTGAAAGTGTTTTGGTTGAGCAGAGAGACCCAAACTGGCCACCCTACTCTGCAGGAAAGGCTGCAGAAGGAGCTCCACAATTACCTGTTTGGTTGACAGCCACGGAATCAGTGGGTATGCACAGGCAGCAAGCAGCACACAGCCACCTGGGGACGCACCCCAGTGGGTGTTATCGTCTGCACAGCCGACAGCTCAGGGCTGTGGGACAGAGCCCAGATGCTGGAAGGAAGGGGGGGAGCTTGGGGGCCATGCATGCAGAGCTGGAGTCAGCGCAACGGGGACAGCAGGGATGCTGCAGATTGCAGGTCCATAGAGAGCGTGTTTCTGCTGCTTATAGCACCTCAGGAAAGAAAAGGTATTGTGGCCTTGAGAACAGGATGCTGGACGTGCATTACACCGTGTTCAGAGGGCACACGAGTGTACAGGGAAGCCAGTATGCATGCAGCTAAACAGCCTTTCAGAATTCCCTACAGAGAACAGAACCATCCAAAACAATTAGGGGGAAAAAAGAAACAACAAAGAAGTCACTGCAGACCTGTCTAAATAAATGATAAAGCTGCTTAAACTCCAAGGATTTCTGGTTGGTGGTGCTGGATTCCAGGGTAAAGCAAGAACCTAAAAGATTGTGCCTGTTTTCTGCCCTCAAAGGAAACCTGTTGCATAAAAGAAAGACTGACGGCACAATAAAGATCCAGTGGTTAAGGACCAGAGTGCAACTATTAAAGCTGAAGTGCTCTTTAATAGGGTTCTAACACACATGCTCCCTGTTGGGAAGCTCTGTAGATGTAGCATTCATTTAGCCCTTTTCCAAGGTCACGGCACCACCTACTCTTTCCTGGCCACAAAGGGGTACTGCTGGCCTTTTAGGACGTGTGCAGAGTCCTTGGTCCTCCCAAGGAGATAGGGAAATCCGTGAGACTGACAGATCAGCAGACATCTGAGGAACAGCTGCTGAGAACTTCAGAAGTTCCAGGAACCTTAAAGTTTATTAAAAATAGAAATAATTTAATCAAGGTCACATTTGCCCTCAGAGAGGAAGAAGGAATTCTGTTTATATACACAGACCAGTAAAAGCACTCTCTGTGTTGGTAACTCCTGGGCCTTGGGAAAATGCGTATTTTAAGTTGTCCTAGGCCCTACCACTTCAACATCAGCATTTCCCAGCGGACTGAGAGATCAAACATTAACCTCAACAAGTGGCCCCATGTTTCAGCGTATCTCCGTGATATCACCACACTTAAACACGACAAGAGGGGCCGAGGCTCCATACCTCATTTTATGCTAGGAATGTGCACAGAAACACCCCTTAGGAGCAAAGGAGTGGGGGGGAGGCTCTAAACATACCCTCGTGCCGCACACGGCGCTGCATGATGTATGTAGCTGATCAAACATTTAGACGGGATCCATAGATACAGGCGCAGCTCCAGCCTTGGCCCCGGGCTTCCAGGTGGCGATGGGATTTACCCAGAGGCCCTTCTCCAACAGGCCTCTGAGAAAAAAAAATAATAATGATTTTTCATATTCCTAGAGTTTTCTCCACATATAGCACGATCACACGAGAGAAGGAACAAAAGAAAATCCCATCTTTCCATTCAGGTAAACAAAGCAAACTGCAGCTTAGGAGGTGACGGCAACTGGCAAATCAAGGAACGCTCATCTACAAGGGCTGCAACTTACAATTTGGAAGGATGAACTTCAGAACACAGTTTCCTCTGTTACAAGCTCTCCAACAGTCAGGAAAGCCCCTGACACAAGAAATTCAAAATAACCTGACCTTCGTAAGCAATCTTCTTCCAGCAGTCACCGCTATCTGCCCTGCCGAGCAAGGGCGGGGGGGAAGAGTCAGCGCTGGGAGGAATGCCCACATCTTAGTCCATGAATTTCAACACCTGTGAGTATGCCACATAATCCAGGCAGGATTTGTACTAAGCAGGTAGCAGAATATTTATACTAGATACTTGAGTTGGCTTCTTCCTACCGATATTACCCAGCTCCACTCCCTACTTCTCTATTTCGATTATAATTGGGGGGGGGGGGGGAGTTCCAAGAAAGGAAATCTGGCCATGGGAACACTTTCTTTAACGCACAAAGGAGACATTTCTAACTCATATATGAAAAAGTTGAAGAGCTAAATCTAAATTCAAACACTTTAGCAGCCTTATTCATTTCTGGAAGTACTGAGCTCCCTCCCCACTGTTAGTGGGGGCTCTGCATGTCTGGTAGTTTTGGGGGGAGCACAAATGTCAAATGAAATCAGTGGTGAGAGTATACGCTCTTTTTGGGTCCCTTGGTAATACACAGGATTCTGGTGGCCTGAATTAGTTAATTCCTAAACTGCTGATGCAGATGCTTGGGGATGTGAAGAAAGCCATGGTTTTACATTCCCTTCTTGAGGTTCCCTCTGTTGATGTGCATTAAGAAAAGGGGCTAGGTTGTCAAACCACGGATATTCATACGCTGAGCCAAGAGCCTTCACACTTGGTGGTCTGGAAATCTTTAAAAGGACACAGAACTAAAGATGAGTTGGACAAAACTGGAAAAGGAAAGGTACTTCTAGTCGCTCTGAGCACAAAACACAAAGAGGCAGACCGAGTTTTCCTAGCACTGGCCACAATAAATACATCCCAGGGCACGAGGGGGGAGAGAACAATGGGACAAGGACGGATTCTTGACTGATTCCGAGTGTTTTGTTTGTGCCCAATGGCTTAAGAAATTTGTTCATCCTTCCTTGAAGACTACATTTGTAACGCTGTACCACTGCTGGGGTCAGTCAGAGGCTAAGTTAGTGGCCGGATAAATTCCAACTGCACAATTTCTGTTCACCTGACGCGTGGATATGTGCAACACATTGACTCAGGTGTCAGAGTAAAACACAGGATGAAAGCTCTGTTGCATCTTGCTTTTCACCATTTTGAACAAGACGCGGCCCTGTAGTATCTCAGGAAGAATTCTCTCCCCTTGGTTTACACATCCCAAACATCTATTTTTAAGTATTCCTTCCTTACCCAAACTGTTATTCTTTTCTCTCGTTTGCTTTGTCTCACAGGCATCCCGAACATCTAGACAGGGTGAGTTTGCTCTCAGGCACCAAGCACAGAAGCCACTGTAGTTCACCAGACTCCTAAACTGCAAAAATTACATTGCCTTATTCAAGCACCCTCCTAAAATCCTGAATCAAGCATCAACCAACATGAAATAGGCTCTAAAATGTACAGGAACGAAAACAAATATATCAGGGCTTTTTTGTTGGCTGGTGTTTGAAACTTCGCCATAGAATCTAGCTTACTTCTCAGGCATTTTTTTCCTTGGTTGTTAGATGTAGACATTTTTTTTTTGTTTTTAAGCAGGTCATATTTTACATATTCACATCAATCTGAGAGATGTGGATCATAAAAAGCACAGTGAGAAGACAAAATAACATCCGAGTTTATCCAGAGAACGTTTATCCACCCGGCATATTGATATTGTCTCTCTGCAGCATGTGACATGTATCATAACATCAGGGAACAGACTGCTGCAGTGATTTGCAGAGGCACCAAGAGCTTTATTCTCCTTCCAGTCAACGACAGCTGAGGCCAGAAGTGCCTGACCTGCCACAGAAATTCCGGAGTTCAGTTTCTAATTTCATTCTTTCAGAAACTACGTGTTCTGTAAATAACTGCTAGTGCCGCTAAATATTCAGAATAAGTATCTCTCAACTATATAAAATTCAAGATGAACAGAATAAACACATACCTAGACTTAAAATGAACATTAAACAACAACAACAACAACAAAAAAACACCAATAAAGACCATTGGTGACAGAGCTATGAATCCAGAACTGAATTCCTACTGATCACTTGAAGATGAAGTGCGAGCACTCATAGAAAACACGCATTTATTTCAGAGTACCAAAAAAGCTATAAAGGAAAACAAAAGAACAACTAAAAATACATAGAATATAACCTTGTGGGATACGATTTTGATACAAACACTAGAGACAACTGAAAGAGGAGTGACTACCAATCCTCAATAGCTTCAAATATCAATTTACAAAACAAATACTGCTGAGATTTAATCTCAAAGCCCTCACCACCCTTTTGCTCTCCGTCACACCCAATTCCATGTCCAGTGAGTCCCCCTCTCACCAACCAGCCAAGCCAGAATCCTCAGCTCAAACTGTCGGCTGGGCAAAATAAGAAAGAAGTAGTTCAGCTATACAAATTACTCAAGATGAAGCTGAAAAGTAAAATTTCAGAAGACGCACCGTGTCAAAACTTCTGAAAGAATTAAAGACACAAAAATGGCCTCTCCAGTGCCATTCTCTACACATTTTTAAAAGCCAGTACAGAAACCAAAAGCCTCTACAACCATCAACAAAACCCACCACGCTTAAACATTTCTCACCTTGAAAATTACAGGTGTATGCACTGGTTTAATATGGGGTGTTACCCTTGCAACACACGACGCATGACAGCCAACCAGAGCACATGACAAGGACATTCAAGCATCCACGAGTAAGCTCATTGCTTCCAAAGAGAAGTCAGCGGAGGCAAAAAAGCACAAAAGTGGAGAACTCTTCCCCCGACCATCAGGTTTTTGATTAAATCTGGAATTAAACAACATGTCTTACTTAACACAAAGACCACCAATTCCTTCACTGCACCCGCATGTTCTCACTGTTGTCACACATCAGGTTTCCCTTGCTCTCTGCTGTTTTCTTTTTTGTGACAGCTCCAGCTGAATTTTGATGTCAGGTCTTTTTTGTGTACCACGCCGTATCTACAGACCTCAGGGTTCTTTGGATGCGTAGAGCTTTTTCCCCCCATGACATGGAAGTGAAATCCTCTGCCAAGCACAGCAGGTGGGAGATGAAGCCGTCCCAGAGTTGCCAAGAACTGTCATGGTGAGACATCTTCCTGAAACGTCTTCTCTGCCGACAGCAGAGAACCCTTCTTGTTGGCCCTTCTTCTGGTTACTGCTTTTCAAAAAAAGAACCGCAGCATTCAAAGGAGTTTGCAACAGAGGTGAGAGACCACCAAGCGGGCACCCTGAGGAATCCTCTGCCATACGGCTCTGTGAGACACCCACAAAGATTAAAGTATGTATCTGTGTGATATGATGCTTTGCAAGGGAGGACGCAGAAATAAAAAAGGGGGTTTTGGAGGTGAGGCTTGAAGGGAAACGAACAGGGAGGAAGCAGGAAGGATCATTCATTTTCCCAAATAACAAATATAAGTTGCCCCTCCAAAATCAGTTATTGGTGTAAGACATCTCCGAGCCAGCTGCATCCATTTCAAAAGACTAATGTAGAAGTTTGGGATTTGTAGTACCTACTTCTTCGGTCTTTTTTGTTACGGGCGCTTGTAGTAGTAAGGATTGACTTGAAGAGAGGATGAATGCTTGCCTTCTAACAGCTGCCAGATGTCAGCCCAAAACCCAGCGTATGATTTTTCCTACCTCCTGCCCTCCCTGAGGATTTCCCATCTGGCCCCAAGGAGAGACAAGACACTGGTCTGGCCAGAACACGGGGCTGATCCCATCAGCCAAGGCCAACTTTCCTGCTTGGGTTTTATCATCTGCCACCCACAGAAATAAATGCTCCACCAAGCGAGAGGTATCTGGCATCTTATCAAGGGACTACAAACAGAAGAGGGACGGGGTTCCTTAGAAGAGAAGCTTGTCTTTCTGCTCCATTTCAAGCTTATGGGTTGAGGGGGGAGGTGGAGGGTTGCAGTGAATTTTCACCGGGTACAAAGTTGTAGATTAAGGTTTGTATAGGACAAGAACTCGATCTAAGTAGACCCCAAAGCAGTATGAAAACAACTCAATCATTTGTGTGGAATTTGGGTAATTACACAGCTAACTACGCAGCAGAAAAAAAACACATTTCAGTACAGCTTAATGCTGAATTTTTCTAAGCAAAACAGTGGGAGTTGAATCACAAACAATGGAATTACCCAGCTGGAAAGCTGATGGTAAAAACACTGAGTATCCGTAATTCCCTCATTCCTTTGCTACCAAGAAATCATACAGCCCTTCCTCAGCTAACCGATAAGCCCAGAGGTAGCACATTTAACTACCTATTTTTAGTTAATGCTGCTTATTGAACTAGGTCTGCACCTGCGTATACCTTTAAGGTGTAACAAACGGGGTCTGCCTGGTTATCTCCCGCTACTGGCTGCTGGAGGGCACAGCACGGATAAAATAGCCCAAAGTTGAAGACTGAGAAAAAGGCTGCAGCGTGCAAACTACAGCAGGGAACAGAGTTAGTGAAGTAGGTAACCGAATGCTACAGTGAAAACAAACCTTTGGTTCACTTTATTTTATACCGCTGAGAAAGTGAAAAGATAACAATCGCCATCAGTATCGCAGTTCCCCTGCAGCCAAGGGAGGGTTGCTTTTCATTTCCCAGTGCAGCTGCTGAGCTGGTCTGGGGTACAGACCAAGACAGAAGTGTTTGCTGCTCCTCTTAAAACAGGAAGAATGAAAAGAGCTATCTTTGGTAGCTTTCTCCATGAAATCTCAAAACATGAATAGCCGCATTAATCTGATTCAGAACTATAACTAGAAGTGAGGTCCATATCTAAAAGCAAAAGTCATGAATGAGTTTGATGTATTTTAAGTAAGGCACTGAACTGCAGTTGTTATTTACAGATCAAAGAAGCTCCAGCAGTGTCCTGAAACAATCTAAGTGAGAAATGCCAAAATCTGATTTCATCCATGTCCATATGTTGTGCTTTGAACTTGTAATTCACAGAATTGGTCACTATATTGAACTAATTACCAAGCTTAACGCTTGCCAGTTTTGATGGCTGTGCTCCCTTACAGAAGAGTCGGCTCTGAAGGGAAGGAGGATGATATACTGGAAGAGGTATAGCCTTTATTGAAATCTGGGGAGGAAAAACAATGCATACACAAAGAATGCTCCTCCCTCCCATATAACAAAGTTCATTTAATTTTCTAAATGATTGCTGAGACACAGATTAGCAAAATAAATTCTCTTTGCATTAACCAATACTTATAAAATAAAGTGGTTAAGTCCTCCTCCCTCACAGAAAACGCTTCTTTTTAAAAGTTAAAGGGAATATATCTATGCTAAAATCTAACGAGGGCACATATTGTACATAGAAGTAAAATTAAAACAACAGATTCACAGCACAGCCTAACATGTTTAAATTAAAATACTAATAAAAACGAACACTGAGAACATATTTCTTCTGCAGACAGGAATATATCAGCAAGTTGTATTCTGATACCAGTAACAACTTTTAGAAGCGAGTGTTTTACCACTTAGTTACAGTGGTTTGAAGTGTCCACAAACATTGGTTTGCTTAAGAAGTGATTTCAGGAATCACACAGCTTAAGGTATAATTAAAAAGCAATCTATGGGAAATGGGTTATTACCAGTATTTAGCAGCTAATTTGTTAGTTAATGCCTTAACAAAGCTCTCCTTTGATTGCAGTAGGGGGAAAAAAACACAACTTCAAGAGGATTATTTGCTATTAAGACCTGTACTCAATTATTGAGAACGCTGATGTGCTCCTTTCAGGAGGCTGCAATTACCATCGCAGAGCAGTCTCCAGGCAAGCGGGGATGGATTGAGCCGCGCTGCAGCCAGCTGTTCCCAGGTGCAGGGCACGAGTTCAGCCTCTCATTTTTAAGAGCAATTTGCAAAGTACCCTCGCTAACAGGGGTGTTTGCTAATAAACAGAGGTGCAACCTGCATGTGCCGTGATGCCCATAACGCTTTTATTTTATCACTCACATCAATGTTCCCCCTCGGCTCCCCCTTTACCCTTCAATCTTATTTCTGCAGAAACGGTCACACTGCTGCTGGAGTCTCTGGACAGCATTTTTCATCAAGATAACGTGACACTTCATTTGCTTTTCCTTCTGACAAAAGGGACAACATAAGATAATTTTTATCAAGTTCCATGAACACCATATTTAAGTCACATTACTGGAAATAAGCATCACTGAATATGTTTGTAGGCTGCAGCTTCCTGACAATCAACTTGAAGCTACCATTTACTATCACAGTTACTATCATGCTGATCAGGGCAAGTTTTTGAATACCACACTAACCCCAAACTTAACTTCAGCCACAGCAAATGTAACCAACTAACTTTCAGGTAACATGACACAGGTGGAAAAAACAATCCTCACCCACTCTTATGAATTGCTTTTCCTGCCACTACCACCTCTTCAGACCCCATTACCATATTTCAACTGCAAAGACTTTCCTATAGCAAAAGCTGCGAATAAAAATATATTTAACGGCATCATTAAATCTGAGGCATACTTTTTATGTAAAAGTTAGTTTGGGGAGCTGTAGCCCAGCAGACACAGAATCTCGGGAAGCCTTCAGCTGCAGAGCAAAGCAGAGAGGCCCATTAATCATATTTATCAAGATTGTCTACCCTGGCTTTCATGCAGTGAGGGGAAATGTGCTATACTACTTCAGCAACAAGGAGCAAGGCTAAAACAAACTGACCTAACTGCATGGGTCACTTCCAGAAATAGAAAGTATACTAGCAGCACAGCTGTACAGGCCAGAAGACAAAATGCTGGAGAGTTGGAGAAAAAGGAAGAAAAAAAAATCCACCCCAAACTTGTGAGGTATGTAGCCAGTGGCAAGATTACACTGGGCCAAATTTTGCTTTAATTGGCATTTAGTATGTTAAAGTCTACAAGACGAGATTCAGTTAAGTGCTTCAGAGTCTTATATTTCATGAGGCTCCTAAAACACTTTCTTGTGCTTCAGGATTTCATATCAGCAAAAGCAGGAATGGAGCAGATAACCTCCCACTGAGGTAGGACTATTTAGATGTGTAGGGATACTTCTTTATTGGCTCTTCTCTTTTAAAGCTAGAGACAGTATGATGTCAAATGCAAATACAGAATACAATGTACTAGCTGTTCTCCCGTGGAACACAGGGGTAGTATCCTGGTTTATGTTTCTCTCTTTTTGGGGATTTGTTTTGTCTGAAAGAGCATCCAGGGGCCTCAGTTTACTCATGACAAACTCATCCGTGTCACATACCGTGCATCACTAGCAGTATTTAACTGGGAAAGATTCAAGCCTGGAACAGCCAGATCTGGTAGAGTGACCTGAGGGTTGCTCTATTTGCCATATGAAGCCAAAATATTCAGGCCAAGCTCTGCTTTATTGTAGCCAGGCCTGCTGGCTTTGAAAAGCAAGAATACAATTTTCACTTATTCAACCTGCATAAAAAGAAAATTTGCAGAGCTTACACTTTATTGGCTTCTATAAAATTAACAGAAAAGTAAAAGCGAGATAAGAGGCTGGTTTAATAACACTATTTCCATCTGCAGCATACACACCAGGCCTGCTTTGCCTACATTTCTATAAAAATAATGAAAGTCACGCTACCATCCATCTCTCCCGTTCCTTCTCCCACACGCACTTCCAGCTACACACGCAGTGACTGTGAGCTCTCCCATTACACCTCCAGTTCTTCGCTCCATGCAAATATGAAGCCAGTCTGCCTCCTCAGTTTTCGGAAAGACCTGAGAGTCCTTCCTCCTTGGAGGGAGACCACAGCCAGGCCGCTCTTCAGAGCTGGAGATACCTGACCAGAAGCATCCCATGTGCAATGCAGACCCAGGTTATGCGGGAGTTCTGCTCCTGCATCGTGCAAGTCCTACCACCACACGCAGCTCTCCTCCTGCCTCACAGGAGATGCCACGTGCCTCCCAAGGTGTGACTGCAGCTGATCACTGCGGTCCTGGACACAGCAGACGGGGGGTAGCTCACCTGGCCAGACACGGCTAGAGCAGCTCTCTGCTTCCCGCTAAACAAGCACAAATGGAACGAGCCACCTGGTATCAAACAAGCAAACAAAAAAAGCACAACCAATCAAACTGAAAGTATCGGCCTCAGATTTGCACTGCCATAAAGGTCCCTGCCTATCCTTAAGAAGATTTTTTTTTTAGTCCCAGGAAATTCAATGGGGCTGCTCCCCAGAGTCAACAAAATGAATAGCATTTCAAGTTTTATGTTTCCTTTGCAACTGGGTTGAGAGGCAGGATTAAAGCAAAGTCAATTCCAAGATCCACAGGTCACCCTAAGATCAGATCCCTTGCAAGAGGCATTTCCTTGAGCTGGCGCTGCAGCAACCACAGGCATTGTGTGCCCTCTAGTGTGTGACCGCTCGTAGCGCTGAAGTCCCTCTGCCCAGAGCAAGGGAGGGACCCAAGAAAGGTCAGTGTGCTCCAGTTTTTTTGTTTTTTTTTTTTTTTTGAAACAGAAGCAAAAGTTCCCATGCCCAAAATTAACTTCTTTTCCCTTAACCAGACAAAATGTTTACTATAAGGATTGATTGCTAGTGCATTCCCAGAATATCCCTTAAAAAAAAGCTAAGCAAGTTGTTTCATCTATTTTGTTAGCTAAAAGCAGCTGAATCTGGCCCTTAAAATGTTCTGAGGCTAGGTATGACTTTCAGCATTTTGTTTCTTTTGGGTTTTGATTTTTTTTTTTTGGGGGGGGGGGGGGGGTCACATCTCCTCTGCTCACAATAGCGGAATCAAAACTTATTTCCTGCAAGATAAAAATAAGCTGTTTTTTCAAAAAAAAATTGCCGTGTGATCTGTGTTAACCCCTTGGAAGAGCCACTCTTGTAGCCAACTGCCACAAGTGCCATACTTCCAAAACGTGGCATGGGGGCACATGGAATGTACCACAATTGTGATAAATTAAATAAGCTCTGCTGCAGGTCTGCTTTGTTTTTCCACACCTTCATCCATAATCTTTGGTTTTCAGTTTCAACTTTTCATCTCTCTCAGTTGGTGCCTAATACTTATTTTTATGTGTACATACGTAATCTAACAAGCAACAGAGCAGGCATTATATACATACATACGTGCATGTATATAGATAAACGTATAAAAGAATTTAAAATCTAGCCACGCATCAGGGTTGGGTGGAATTATTTATGGCTAAATGAAGCATGGTTTCAGCAGCAGCAATCTAAATTAAAATCAGTTTCTTCTCTTCTGCATGTTTTAGCTACATCCCTCCAGTTCTGCTGTTGTACCTACAGATGAAAATCACGATTGCTGTTGCCTTCAGAAATCTGCACAAATACTAAGTCAAGCACCGAGGCTTCCACCAAAACCAGTACTGCTGACAGGCACGGTATTATGGATACGCGCAGATCTGAGTTTTCATATCAAGGGTACAGACAATGGATTCCTAGAACCAATGCTGGGATGATTTAAGAGAAGATTTTTCCATCTGTCTGCCCCATCCTACTGCCAGAGGTTCCTCACCCTGTGTCAGACCCAGCAGAAGCTGGTATACATCAGGCCCTCCGAACCGCAGTTCAAAGCCCACCGCTCTGCGGTACTTTAAGTCACAGAGATGCTAACCTCCTAGCAGAAAGGGGGGGACTCTTCCAAACAAATCACTAGAGCTCGTCAGTCAATGCCCTTGGACCTTTCTCTTGCTGAACTATATCAACACGCTACAGAATCTGAAATCATATCTTTCTTATAAAAGAGAAAGCAAGAAGAAGACAGTCACCACTCGACTTGGGGCTGGAAGCTCCCAAGTGCTAAGTGCCAAGCCCAAGGCTGAGCAGAAAGCTCCCCAGGGCTCTGCACCCTCAGGTCCCGAAGCACTCTCTTGACCAGAGCAGACACTCAGCTTTTTGTGTTAAAGCAGAACTGCTGCTTGAGAGAACATCACGCACGGAATTTGGGGAAAAAGCTTTTGATCTTGGATTGCTGAGTTTTCTGTTCTTCAGCAGATGTAGAGAAAGCCAGGCGACAGCTGCCCCAAGTATGAAAAACAGATAATTGCTGTTAATATTGACAGCAGTATAGTTCTGTACATGGAAATCTTCCACTGTAAAAGCCATTTTTTGGTCTATTTCAGGCAAGAATTTCATCCCTGAAAGCAAGTCCTATATTGCCAAACTGCTTGCTGTTCCAGACCAATCATACACACTTAGAGGACTATTTGCCTTAGAGAGTGCAAGACCCTTGATAAGGTATTATTAAAAACAACGCCGTATTTTACATGTATATGCATGCGTGTCTCTGTTCAGATTTTATACAAACAGCTATACCACACACGCGCCCCTATCTTTTTACGGTTAGATAAGAACCTGCTTCAGCACAGCCACAAACGAAACGCAGTCTGCACCAGATCCAGCCCGGGAACTCACCAGCCATCTGCACGGTTACTGCACAGCGTGGTAAAGCGGGAACCCTTGCCTCCTGCTGAGAGCTACAGAAAGAATTCCGACAGACGAAATACAGTTGCCCGTAGAGGAATGTAGCTGTGGAATTAAAACTGGGATCGACCACTCAGCCAAAAATTCCCCAAGTTTTTATATGATTCTTTTTGCCGTTAAGCAGTCACAAGTGTTACGGCCAGCCAAATTTCAGAAGTAGGCACAACTATCTAATCCTACTAGACATGACGGGACTTTAGTGCCATGCCACCAGGCTGTAACGATACAGAGATATCCCACACAGAGATACCCCAGCTATCTGAAGATACAGAGTTATCCCATTAACTCTAACACCCTTAGCTTGCTTTGGAAAACTTCAATGTTATTCACCCAATGACACTACCAGATATAAAATAAATAATAGTAAAAAAGTTAAGTATCTTCTATAATCACTTCTATTTGCTATCTATTGCTTTTACTACTTCAAGCTTTTTCTCCTCCTTTTAACCATGAGGGGTCATCTGTTGCCTGTCCTCCCTTCTATTATGGTCCCCAATTCTCACCAGGGAAAGGGATTCTTTTCACATGTTCTCCTTCATGAGGGATTTGCAATCACTTCCTGACCCGTTGTCGCAAATTTATTTAGGTGCAAAAACTGGAAGAACTTGGGGAAACAAGGTGGTGAAGTTCATGTGAACATTCTCCCCTGGAAACAGCACATGGAGTATGCTCTCCAAACCACTGCCAAACCAAAATCATGGGAAACCAATGTAAAGAACAGTTCTTAGGTTGTTTGAAAAACAGCCAACAAACAACCAAAAACTTTACAGCACGAAGAAAACCCAAACAAAGTCAGGCATCTTCCTCTTCCCAACTTGTTCTTGTCCACAACGTCACTACTGCCCCACAATATGCCTTCCTTACATCAAGAACGATGCAGAAAACATCACTTGCAAGTACGCTTCAGTAAGCTGCTTCGAAGAAGTATGGGAACAGTACCTCTATTTCAAGCACGCGGTGAAATATGCTTCCTGCAAGACGCTGCTTGTATACGCTTCCATTTGGAAAGAAAGCATCTGCATTACCAAACCACATAAGCCATTTTTACTGCACGGTTTTTGAAAGCGTTTTGTCTGTTTGGAGAGCCTAGATGCAAGGCTATAGTTTTCCAAATATAGAAACACTCTGCATATATGAAATTCTTTTCAGATGAAGATATCCACTGATGTCAGAGACCCTATTAATTGTATGCTCTGGTAAAAATTGATTTACCAGGGGCAGAAAGGATGGCTGCTTTCTGCTTCTAACCAGTGAACGCGGATGCTGCACCTAGCCTGAGAAAGAGAGCACATTCAACTGGGAAATCTGTGATCACTGCACATGCTTAAACAAAAAAAAAAAAATCCACCCCCCCAATTAACTTTACAAGGAATTTGCTTTCCGTCTCTGCTCATCCTGGCCAGTTTATTTACCATTCAGGCATGTCACAAAACCTACTTCCAAAGACTGGGAAATCAGAAAAAAGCAGGGTTATTTTGTGGTTTGTAAAAGACATTTAAATGCTTTTTTAGATCTCCATTTTAATTTCCAAATACTACTCTAGTGACTGTAGAAAGTAAGGAGTGTGATGAATAACCCACAAAAACAAAGGACAGTTATTTCCTTTGTACATTTGTTGGTGTTCCAGGTCCTGAGCACCTGGATGTGCCTGAACCTTTACACCAGAGCACGGAGTTTTCTCCTGCTCTTACACCACAAGAATCACTTTCAACCCTTACGTGCCTTCCAAAATGAAAATCCATTGAGTATAGATATCTAGAAAGACACAAGTGTCCTACCAGATACCTGATACAACTCCAGTAATACACATTCCAAAGCACAGTGGTGTTACGGACAGGAGGAAGCAGATTTTTTCTTTTTTCCCCTCCCAACTTTCCTCCTATTAATCATGTTGCATAACTTCTGCATAATTTTTCAGATGGTTGGGACTAAGTTAATCCATTTTATAGTTCCCAGCCCTTCTATGAGACTTAATCTATACGGAAACACCCAAGCCTAAGAAACGTTGCTTGTTCAGTACAAGTCAGAACCCCCAGTCTTATGGATCCTGCCTGGCAAATTCCTGGTTAAATCTAACCTCTCTAGAATCACAACATAAAGTAAAGCCAACTCAGTTTTCCAGAAAGTAACAGAAGACAGATACTGCACATATTTCATTAGAGAGGA
Organism: Cygnus atratus; assembly: GCF_013377495.2. Taxonomy (NCBI): domain Eukaryota; kingdom Metazoa; phylum Chordata; class Aves; order Anseriformes; family Anatidae; genus Cygnus; species Cygnus atratus. The sequence goes on from NC_066371.1 coordinate 6,546,609, forward strand.
TGTTTATTTTTCCAAATATTGTATTAAGATAGTGTCCTGTTTGCCCATTTCAATCGACATCTGCTCTGTAATACAGAGAATGATAGAAGATCAAAGATTTAATTGTGCAAGAAAAAGAATGTCTTAATAACATTCTTTCTGTCCTACAGCAACAGAGATAAACTTTAAAAAAAATCTAACAGCTAGGAGAACAGGATATTTATATAAAGATGTCCTAACAAAAGGAAAGCATGCAAAACTACCTCTGGTGGATAAACAAACTAGGCTCCCTGTTTGCAGACTGTTCTCTATCGAGCTCAGCCCTCAGAGATCCCCTCCCTTGCTCGGTCAACAATGTTTTAACATATCTCAGCTGGCTTCCACATTTTTATACACAACCTTTTCAGCATCCTTTGTTCGTTGACCCTTTAAATTTAGGAAAAGGCAGCAGGTGTGTCTTTAAGACTCATTTTGCTTCCAGCTGCTTCAGAGTGCCTCTCACCTCCCTGGTAGTAAGTCATTTAAGAGTGGGGTTTGGGTCAGTCAGCTGCACGGGCTGCACTGCATGTCCTCCCCATCCCTGTTGACGCAGGCATGGTGACAGGACAGCAGTTGTACTGCACACAGCACAGCAGTACCTCTTGCTCACGAGACATTACCTCTGCGGCTTTGGAGATCGGAGAAAGCTTGAGTGTGTTGCCTGTTTGTCAGAGCACTGCTGCCACTCATTAATGCAGCAGTCTACTTTTAACTAGCTCTCCTCCTCTTCCCCACAATGAATATAGCATAGAGTGCCCTCTTCCCCCAAAGCAGCAGGATCTGCCTGTGCTCACCTACAGCTCCGACTTGCACACACTGAAGGAAAACAAACGTGCGTCCCCCAGCCAAACCTCCAGCTTTACTAATTCTAAAAGTTCAGACTCCCAGAAATCACAGCTAGGTTACCTCCCTGGCAGTAAGATCAATAGCATGCTACACAAGAGTGGGTTCAGATCTTTCAGATTTACCAAGTTATCTGTCAAACTCCGAGCCCTGAGATGAGCTCTCAAACACCGCTGCTCCGTAACTCATCATTACTGCCCCCCTGAACGGAGGCCATTACAAGCAAAGAGCCTGAATTTTCTCAGAGAAGTCTCTGAGGCAATACAAACAACAAGCAGGGCTACCTGCACAGCAAGGGCTGCCATTTGAAAGCAATTCTCTGCCTCCTTTCAAGTCATACGTGAATTATAAACATCGATTCCTTAAAGACAAAGGGATGGAGGACGAGTTCAATATCCATTTTAGCTCCTTTCGAGTCTAATCCTGAGTTAGGGCCCAATCCCTCTGCAATATTTTTAGCAGTGACAAACTAGATTAAAACCAAAGCACCCACTCAGTTCTTCCGAACACTTCCAGAGCAATGTGCAACAGAAGGGACACCACATTTAAGTCTGGCGCTGCTCAGCTGTGCGAAGCTGAACCCTGCATACAGACACGCAGAGAGTAAAGTGACTCACTGTCCAGCGAGCTGCTGCACACGGTGAAACTGGACAATGCACTTCATTCTCTTGCGTTGTCTTCCCATTCAAAATAGTGGCCTTTAAGACATCTGCTAGGCTCCTGTAACATTAATGGAAATGGATAAACTCCAAAGGGAACTCAGGGGCTTCTGTCTTTTTCCCATGAACTGAACATTATGGAATTTTAACAGATGTTCTACTTGGTCATAGTTAATAAAATGAATTATGCAGGAATTAAAAATCTGGCTCCATTTGCTTATATAAGATCTCAGCAGCAGAACTACATTCCCATTAAGAAATTCTAGAGGATTTACAGTGCATTTACAGTCTACTCCTGCCTTGTTATAAGATGGCTGGAGATTTTACAAATGAACTCTCTTCTGGAAAACGTGACTACATTTACCTGCTCGCTGACTGCTCTTGGTAGCATGATCCAGTTTGCGCACCAGTGCACGCTGGTGTACTGTGACCACAAGAAAGGACAATTCTCGCTTTGATTTGCTTTGGAGGTGACATCATGGGAATTCCACATCTTTTCACAGCCTCAGATTTCTGCCATTATTTCAAAGTCTCATTCAACAGCTTAATAACCATACTCTCACTTCGTGCTTTGTCACAAAAGCTTTCCTCTCGGAGCACGGGCATCTCTTTCAGGCTACTACTGCCAAAAGAATGATGCACCATACCTTGTTTCCCTTCAGATTTTAGGATTAGTTCAGAGCAGGTGAAAACAACACAGCCAAAACTTTACACTTTATCCTCCACTGAGACTCACTCAAAGATAGATATTTCCAAAAGCATTATAGATCTAACCATCTTCCTTCTTTTCTAATATTTGTCTGTACAGAAGGTATTCTGTTGAAAAGATAAGGGGGATAAGTGAAGGAATGAAAATCAAAAGTGAAGGGTGAAACAACCATCTCATGCCAGAACAGAAGCAACACGGCAGCTAACGCAAGTTACACAGAACGGAATAAGGCTGCCTTGAAAAGATCTACAATACTATGGAAAAACGAAGAGATTTCAAGATTGCATTCCCTTTATAAACATTCAAACTCATTTTCATTTAAGTCCAAGCAACTGGCAAGCAGATCTCTGTCCAGGCATTGATACCTGCTTTATGTAATATGCAAAATCTTACCCTGATGCAACAACTAAAACTAACCTCTCAAAATCTGGCCCAAGAATTCTGGCTGTGCAAGAACATCACCATCTTCAAAGCATCAATATGCACAGCCTCTTCCATTACTGTTTTTTTTTTTTAAATGAAAAATTGTTCATTGAAACCATTCTACCCCAAAACCCGCTCTGCTGTAACTAAACAAAGGGTTTTGTCTAAATAAAAAAACAAAACATACAAATGAACTCTGTAAGCGTAAAATTCAGCTGGAGTCTACATATGTCATGCAGCTACCTGAATATGTCCAATAACAAATTAATATAGATTTTTATCTGAAAATAAAGACTTTCCCTAAAGGAAGTGTGTTTCAATAGAGGAGAAAATATCAAGATTAAACATCAGGCTTATAGTGGTTCCAGCTGGAGGTTCAGCATGCCGCTCCTACTTGAATGGATATTGCTTTACGATATTCGGTGTCTGAAAATGCAATGGTCTTAACCGGCTGTTAAATTCAAAGATTTTTTTATTTTATTTTTAAAGACATCACTTATGATTTGTTCCATTTTGAAAAGAAAGCACATTTCATTCAGTAATCATTTATTCCTCATTCCATCGGACAGATTCCTCTGAAAAGCAATACTTCAACAGAAATCAGTTCTGAAAGATCTTTTATGAATATACATAATGGAGAGGACCCCCATTAAATTTCCAACAAAGTGCTGCCATTTTGAGTAAACAAAGTTATCTCAGCAGGGTCACACACTGTGCCATGAATATGGTCTGCAAATTAATTACCACCCTGACATATGTCAAAACAAATTTTAAGTAGAACAGCACCCAGTTGTAGCCATGTGTTTTATCTACCTGTTAGTATGCAAAATCTGTATTCAATGGCATCTAAATTTATTCATTTATTCAGAACCCCTCAGAGAAATCAAAACGACTCGTTGGCCTTTTTTTTGCCCGTCTCCAAATGAAATCTGAGTGAATAACGTGTCTAGTGAGCCAGAAAATAAGTACAGGATGAAGCTATGGTGCGGGATACATTTCAGAAAAGCAGGTGTCATCTCTGCAAAAGCAACTAATTTTTGAAACACTCAGAACTGCTCAAATAAACTGAAGTGCACTGTCATTTCTCAGCACTTCGGAGAATACTAAGTTTGGGATTTCTTATTTTAGGTAATATCCATCTTTATCCTACGTTGTAACAAGAACTGGCTAACATAACCATCCTAAAAATAGTTTGCAGCAAGAAGAAAGGCTTTTTAAAGAAGAGCTACTGAATGAAGGCTTAAAAAACCCCTGCTAGCTTTGTTATCAATGGCAAAACATCCAACCGATCTGGAGGGAAAAAAAAAGAAAAGGAAAAAAAGCAGAGATTTAAACCTAGTTTATTCAGTTGAGCTATATAAGGAGAGAACAAACCCCCGCGTGCCACATTGAACACAGCAAATAAATAACCCTTTCTGGAAAATAGCTGCTACGTTTTCATAGGAATCAAGCCTTGCCTCTTTATTTGAGGTACTCATGGAGAAAATTCTGCTTTGTCAAAAGATGGTCTACCACCTGTGATGTGATTTTTAAGCTGTTTTGGATTGGGATTTTATCAGTGTATGTTAAAGGCCAAAAGAAATCTGTCCACTGGCTAATCTCAAACAGTTTAGAGAAGACTACGTACATTTTATAAAAACATTAGTATTAGGATTTTTTTTAATTAGTTAAAGTTTCAGGGAAATCATAGGGGTAATCCAACGTGCTGAATGAGAGCTGTCAAGAAGTCACACAGATGTCATATTTAAGGAACTAAAAGTCAGAGCTGTGAAGGCCGTCGGCCTGCACGGGGTCTCCTGTGGGCAGATCTCAGTTGCCACAGTTCCAGATGCACAAGAAGAGCGCCAGCATTGAGCACAAACTGAATCCATAACTGAAGCCATGAGAACACACTGCACAACATGATCAGAGCCTCTGCCCGCCCACCACTTTCAGTGGGTCCAAACCAGGGTCACAAAACCCAACAGAAGAACTTTTCTATTTCTTTTGTAATCTGTCTTCAGTCCACATAGCGTATCAAACACTTCCATGACACTAATCCTAAAATTGGTAGGATGTTTATGAAGAGATTTTAAGTTTAGGAACTATTTTCTGCCAAGCAGGCCAAAATATTTTTAGCTCCATTTTTCCCAACAGTGAAGTACTTCTGATTTGCAGTTAAGTAATGCCATATCAGATCCACAGACTGGATGACTAAATGCATTTCTTTCACACATTCGGGAGAAAAAAAAAAGTGCACACAATCTTCCCTATATACAGATGACAGATAATCTCTTGGCATCTGCTGACAAACACATTTAAAGAAAGCCTAAATCTGTGCCAAACTTGGCCTGATTCCACCAGTTCACCATTGTTAAATTATATACTTCACATGATGCAATCACAAGACTTGAAGTTTCCAGTGCTTTATTTTATGGTTTTCATTGTGTTAATATATATATTTCCATCCTTTTACAGTTTAGCAGCAACAAAACTAAGGCAGAAAGGTAGCTGACATTCTGCATGTATCATATATTTCTCTAATGCATGTTATCAGTAATCTATTTAAATTACAGGCTGGTAACTTACCTAGAATGAAATATGCTAATATTTCTAGGTTATGGTTAGGGCAACTGATCTCAATTCTACTAGTACTACCACCACCTCTTGTTAATGAACAGAAAAAAGTGAGGCAAAGGAATCAATGTTTTTTTTTTTAAAAAAAAAAAAAAAGGAAAGACAAGTGTTTTACCTCTCTTAATACTGTGCTTTTATAACCCCGATAAAGTCCTTGAATACCCTGTAAACCAACAAAAGAAAGCATCAGCTATAGGGAATTAGTTTGTCAAAGACCACAATTTATTGGTGATTACAAGGCAAGCAGTGCAGCCTTACTTAGCGTCAGACCGGACTTCTTACAAATTGACTATATTGATTATAGCATTGTACACTGTATTCTGTGATTTACAACGCTGGGCAGTTTTATGTTCATTTCAAAAAGCATTTAAACACTGTTCACAATAATCAGTTACAGAGAAGAAAATATACCTTACAGTTAAAATTAAAAGATAGCACAGAAACACATTACTCCAAGTTCTGCTTGACTAATCTTGGGCAAGCATCCATTATCCTCCATATATTTTGAAACTACTCCTCTCCTGCTTAAGTAGCTTATGCAAAATGAAGACATAGGATGAAAACTTGCATCCTTCTTACCTTTGATTCACAGCTTTTATGAATACAAATATTTTGTACTTTTAACTAGCTAATAATATGCAAAACGATTAAGAATTCTTTTTAAAAGTACATATAAAATTAGGTTTAATATTTTATAGGCCAGTTTCTCGGATGTTTAGCAAATCTTACAGTTCTTTGGTCAGCTACAAAGGAGAAAAGAATACAGTTTGGAGAGCACCAGCTTTTAGAGCAGAATGACCAAATCACAGAGTGAAGTTCCAGGGACCCTCTCGTACAGGGTTATCAAAATAGTATTCATTTGCAAGCAACTAAAAAAACAATTGAATCATTAAAAGGTTATATTTATGTCTTCCTTTTCCTGGCATTTATACATGGAAACTTGTATAATATTTTTCCCCACAGTATCTTCAGGAGCCACCTTCTCTTATGGGATAAAATTTGAAAAATGCCCCTTTTGAGACGCAGTAAAAGCGGCGCCAAGCAGGTTTTCCAGAAAGAAATAGTACAACTACAGAAAAGATGACAAAAGCCCTGATTTTTTGAAAGTTACCAATACCAGAAGCGTATTCATTTCTCCCTAAAGCCTCTCTGAAATGGTACCTTTAGGACATCTCCCCAAAAACCTGCCTCAAAAACTAAAAACCACGCAGCAAACCTTAGATACAGGGTCTTGATGTCCTGCTGTCACAGACAAGGGCTGTTTAGATATATCCAAGCACATCTTTCGACAGCTTTTTTTTTTCCCCCCTCCTCTTATGCAGGTGCCCAATATAAAAGAGGGGGAAAAAGTTGTTTAAAGTTTGCATGTGTGTGCATTTAAGTGCCCACACATGGGGGAGGTGTGGGGTTTGGTTCCCTTAAACGTTAACATGCCTACTGCTTTCAGGAACAGAAGAATTTTACGAAAAGTGCTGAGAAAGAATAAAATTGTAGTAATGCTTCTGCACATGTACAGCATCAGTGGGAAGAATGAAGCAACTTCTTTGAAATTTTGCTCTGAACTCACCTCATGGTACAAGGTGTGGGAAAGAATCCGAAAGGTGCTTGCAGAAGGTGAAACTTGGGCCCTTTGCTTGACAACTTCAGATGGAACCCTTATGAGGCACGCAACCTGCAAAAGAGTGATACAGTCAGAGAGCAATTCCTTCCGCCGCCTTCATACAGCTGATGCTTTTGGAGTTTGTTCCCAGTACAGAAACCTGAGAAACCAGGAAATAATTTTTGTAATTATATGAGTTGAACTTAAAAGCTGTTTATAAGGCGCTTATGTGTCTGGTCTCACAGCTACATGCTTCCTGAAGGTGAAACTGTACTAACAGAAAAATGTAAGTACCCTTGAAAAATAACACTTCAGATTTTAACTTCTAAAACAGAAGTGGGTTTGGTTGAGGAAACTCATTGATGAAACCAAAATCTTGATGCCGTCCTGTCTTTTGGCAGCCACAGGAAAATCCCCCTACTTCTACAGATCTAATCTACAGATCTGGGACTTGAAGAACAAATTTCATAGATAGTTCCATTGTGCCCTCTAGTGACTAACAGCAAAAGACGCTCCAGTGAGCGTTAGGTGCACACAACACACTCAAGGTTTACCTTAAAACACACCGGACGTCATTCAAGGTGAAGCATCAGGCTGATTCTCTTCTATGTAATGAACTTAACTAGGCAAGAAAGGCCCTTGTAGCTGGATGTAATAATGTGACTACTGCCATAAATCTCTAGCTTTTATGAAATAGCTAGACCTGGCTTTAAAGCGTTCACCTGCCACCACAATTTAAGGGAAGAGTTAAGATTGCATGCACATCATTCTGAGAAACGAGGACACTGAGGTGTCAGAGTTAAGAGCCTCATCTCTAGAAAATGCCTGTTCACCAGCACGTAAACTTTTAGAAGTTGTTGTCTTCAGGTGATCCCAGGAATACTTAAAACAGCGCTGGGAGTGGTGGCATGACATCGGAGATGCCACGGCCCTTTGCTCGGCTTTAGGCTTTTTTCGGTCCCTTCCTGTGCTGGGGTCAGCAACCTACTGCGGTGAATTTGGTTTCTAGCAGGAAAGGTGATCACGCATGCCACCAAGAGCTGAAATTCAGGAATTCACTGCCAGACTGTACAGACACACAAGCGCAATGTAACTTGAATGATCACTTGTGGGTAACACTGTGTAAAGTTTAAGTTCCATTTTCACAGAGACTAAGAAAAAGTCTGTTATCCTGTTATATTCCTACAAGTTTACCAGACAAGAATTTCCACAAGTCATTACAAACAGATATAACTCCATGTGCTCTTCAATCCTCAGGGTCAAAAATAACAAGTGACCCCAATATGTCAAGAAAATAAGAACTGTCAAGTTTTTTGATAGTTCAGCATAAATATTTATAGAACTTCATGCTTCATAACACCCCCTGTCCTTATATTAGCTTTTTATTCCTTAAGAATACGGAGGCAGGAGGAGAACTTTAAAAAGGCTCGGATGAAAACAATCTAGTCGACCACGAGCAGACAAAGAACGCGGCGTGGCTTTCTGACACCTGGGTGCTGCTGTTTCGGCACGAGAAGGGTGGCTACAAAGTGATGTCTCCATTTCCCCAGACTACTTGGGGTGCCTTGCATTTCAAACTAACTTTGATGTTTCTCCCATTTGAATTTGAGCTTAGAAGGCAATCTCTGGCTGCACAAGAACAAAAGCAGTGATTACATTGTGCTGTTATGAAAGGAATTAAAGGCTCGCGTCAGCCAGGCTCTGCCGTCAGGTTGCCTCCATGGGGCACTTCAGGGACTAGAAAAGCCGCAAGCCTCAACTGCCCACCTCAGGCAGCACGGTGACATTTCCAGCGTGCATCCAAACTTACAGCGTGCTACCTTAATTGCTTCTACACGGGTACCTTACCAGCAATAACACTTCGAGCAGTCTTTTGATGTCAGTCAACACCAGTCTTTAGAAGGACAGTACAGAAGACCAGTGTCACACCTCTCATCAGCCCACAAGGTAAAAGAAAGTTACAGGCTGGGACAGATAAGTGCAACAAATCGTAACCAGTCTAACCCAACAGGTTACTTTTTAAACTCACTGCTGTTCATGCAGATGTAGCCTGTTGCTTGCCACAGAAGAGTGCAATACAACCTGCCAAACTCAGCCATTCCCGGTGAATCCTGCTGGTTTTAGGGATGATGCAGCGATGAGCTAGCTTTCTGTCAAAGAACTCCGTAGCCAGGAAAGGAGAGGGTTCAGAAGTGGGTCCTCAGCTGCCTCAGCCTATATTAAGGCATCTGACAACAGCACCCAATCGACAGGGCCATGCTCACTCCACCAAGCAAGCTCTGGAGCCGAGCACTATTCCTACCTGTTGACGGGACCAGAAATACAGAGTCAAGATCCTACAGACCAAGTTCAGGGAATAAATGAGTACCGCCCTACAAACTCCTTCCTTATTTTCCATCTGCCAATACAACTGTCCAGTTTTCAGTCCATCTCCCAGGCCAACACACAGGTATACATCCACAGGAAAGGAATGATGAAAAAGAAGCTCAAGGATTTTTAGCTCTAAGCTTGAACAAAACCCTAATTTGCAGCTGAAAGCATTGCTGCTATTAGTTTACACAGCAGGTATACCAAAGTGACTATTACCATCTATTATCCGTGTAGTCTTTTAACACTACAAACGCTTCTGAACAAAAACAGAAACAAGAAGAAGAGTACTGAATTTCAAAGTCATTGTCTTAAATCATTACCAGGCCAAACTGGTGACTCAAGAATTCAGATGCAAACCTAAGTACATTTTTAATTTACTGACTTGCATTAGCCAGTTAGAGACAAAAGCTAAAGTGGGATTATTTTGTTAACATTATACTGTCTTAGCAATACATAGATAATCTTCCAATTAAATGATGGTAATTTCTTTTCCTCTGTCGGTTTGGGAAAGAGCATTTTAATTTTCAGATACTCCTTGCGTGCATCAAGGCTGCCATCTCCTGGTCAGATCTATGTTGGAACCAGACTTTCCTGTGCTTGCTGTGACCAACGTGTCAATTGACCCTGAAAAATGACCAGTGCACTTAAAAGTTTCAAAAATACACTAAAATCAACACAAAGCCTCTTTATACATACTGATTTAAACAGTTTGTTTCAGTAGATGAGAAATTAGATAAAGAAATCTGTTTCTACTGGGCTGTAAGGTAAAAGAAAATAAGGTATGCTACAAAAAGAGCACAACTCCTCCTAGTCTTCAGTACTGTATTGTCTATTACCCAAATATTAATAAATCTCACGTAGATTATCAGCCTTTTGGTTCCACCCTTTGTGCCCCTGGCTAACCATTTTCTACATGGCTGATTTTTTTCTAGGATTGAGGAGAGAATCCAAGACAGCGATGTCATGTTTGTGCATTTGTTTTCAGGCAGCTATACTAACCTTGCACGCATGATCTGTGCAGGAGCTCTATCCAGAAGCATTAGTGAGAAGACAGAGCAGGTGTTACAGTTGCCATTAAGGGTTGATGCAGAGCCTTTGGGTATCTGCACGGCAGGCTTTTCTCAGATCTGGGGACACAGCTGGTGCACCGCAAGTCGCAGCTTTGTACCTTTAAGTGGAGCAGCTTGAGAAAACATCTCCTTATGCAGCCTGGCATGGACCTTGCACTGCAGATGATCTGGCTCACGCACTTTAAAGCTCCTATTAAAGTCTGAGCACTTTAATAAGAGAGATAATACCCATACTCTTAAAACCGAAGCGCAAAGACCAAGAGCCCAATCTGCGAAGACACTGGCACTTGCTGAGCTCTTGGCTAACTAGGGACGGGGGTGAGGATCAAGACCAATTTTTTCCATGCTGTAATTAGCCAGCTATTCAGCTGCAAATGGGGAGAAGAGTAGTCTAAGGACAGAGAACTTTTCTCGAACACGTTAGTGGCTGGTGGTTTAGGGACATGCGCTCAGCAACTAAGAGCAAGTCTCTGACCTCCGTGCCTAAGCCTGCTTTGAAAACTGGGTACAGAAACTGGTGATAAGCTCCAGAAAACTTGTCTGTGTTGCAGCTGTGAACCCTTTAGAACACTGGCTTTCCAAAGGATTTTTAATTTTCCTGAGCAGGAGGTTAATTTTAATAACTTTATCTGTCTGAGTAGGCTGGGAAGCTTTAATTGATGTTCCCCACATAAATATAATTTAATAACTTTAGACAGAACTAAAAGAACATACCTGAGGAGAGTTATTCTTAGATATCATTTGCATAAATTTATTCTTAATCAAATAGGAACCTAACATATGACACTACACAACTTCATATCCAGAAAGCAGACTTTAACCCAACCCTCAGAATCCCTGCGCAAGACAGTCACTACGCCATTCAGGAGAAAAAGCCACTGCAGGGAAATGACGACAGAGTTTGACTGATCAAAGGACATATGTTTAGGCTGTAGTCAGTCTGGAAACAAAACCCTAATCTTCCACCCCGTTCTTGAAGGTCAGAGAGATTGCCTGCAGCTACATAACGCAGAAAAGCCAAGAAAAATTGAACTCTAAAACCCCATTCAAAAGGGAGAAGCAAAAACAAAATACACTTGTTTGCTTGGTTGTTCGTTGGTTTTGTTAGCTTACTTTTGTTTTAAATTCATTTTGCGTTAGCCTTGGTGGCACTCCTGCAAACAAAAGCTACCTTATAGTTCAGGTTTGTTTGTTTACAAAAAAAGGCTGCTTCCCAAACCAGGTTAATAAACATGACACAATGCAAGCATCTCAGTTTCTACATCAGATGCCCCGTCTTGGTTTAAGGCTTGTCTCTTGACAAGACTCATATTCAACTTTCCATACCTCTCCAAATACTGAGAAGTTATAGTTGGTTCTCCAGAGATTCATTGTGCTCTCTGAAGAGAAAAACTGAGTGTTTTCAGTGCAGCGTTATGAGATTAGCAAAGTACTTTATCCTCCAAATAACTGTTTCTGAACTCCGGCCAGAAGTCTGGGATTGGAAATGTTCAGTACTGGCGGAGGTGGGAGCAAGGGATGTACCTGCAGGCAGAAGGTGAACTGCCTTAACCTTTCCACCACCATGAAAATTAACAGAAGAGCAGGGATAAATGAAATACACATTTGTCATTTGGTTTCATATTTTCTTTGAACAGAGAAGCCTGAACTGCTGCAATCACAGACCCGTAACGGTTCAAACACCAGTAAGTGTTCATCTAAATAATTGCTGCCCTTTTGACCAAGGCAGAAAAAAAGCGCCAGCATGGTCTGTAATTTGCTGTGGATCACAAACTCAGGCAAGCCCTTCCACACGTGCTTGTCAGCAGGCTCTGCTACCTGCTAAAACACAATGGAAGAGGAGAACTTAAGCGTTAACACCTATTTTAATGAGGAAATTGTCCCCAGGGACAACAGGGTCTGCCCATTACATGTATTGTATGCTCTCAGTTTCTGCTTTAAGTGTCAGCCCCACAGAAGAAGTGTTCATCTTCAAAATGAAACCTCAGAATATTTAAATCCTACTTTCCCCTCCCACGCTCACGCACAGCATGGATGTGCCCTTCCAGCAGAGTTAAATTCAGTCCTGCGCAAAGCTGCTGGGGTCATGAACAAGTGACTCCACTCCTAATTTAAAGCCCACAGAGAGAACAAGTTTTGACTAATGGGCTCTGGATACGAAAGTTCAGACAACACCAACCTCTTCGTCCAGTCTTTTCCTCTGACTAACACAATAGGGCCTTCATTAATTTAACTGCAGCTCCCCTGCATGCTGGCAGGAAACATTTCTTCAAAGAGCAATCTCACCCAGCAAGATCCCTCAGATCTCTGCACTTCCCAGGGCTTAAAAACATACTATTTCAGAGATGAGACCATGCACATGGACTGAATGTCGCAGGCATTTGGAAAACTGGAGCTTCTGCACGAATGTTTTTGACTTCCTCCAACTTTCCACCTTCGAGGACTCTGCCTGGAATTTGCCCACCTGTTGAGCAGAGTGCTATTTCGTCCTTCACCACTGTCAAACCTAAGTCAGCTCATTATTAATGCTTTCCAGAGCCCCCTTCTTCCTGCTCCAGAGCATCACCCACATCTGCACACACTTGTTCCTTCACATAGGCCATCTTGACTGAGCCCTTTCACCCCGACTGCCTGAAATCCTCAGCTGGATGCTTCAGCAGCCCTCTCAACACAGGCTCTCAGATTTCTTTCCCCAAACATGGCTGCTGTTCAGTTGCCCACCTACATGCCCTACCTCTCTTGCTGTAGTCTCCCTGCCTACCCCTCCATCAGCCTTGTCAGCTACGCCTTGGAAACGGACCAGTACCTTCTGTCCTCAGACAGCAGAAATTGATGCTCAGCTCTCTTCAGTACAGTACAGACTGAGCGTCCCGCGGATTTTGAAGATCCTCAGTACAGTCACAAACAGTTGGATTCAACCCTTGAGTGGCAGAAATCAGACAGTTGCGTAGCTTTAGAAATACCAGTCTTTACCTTCCCTAACCAGGCTGATGCTTGAATCATCAGTTGCTACCCCTCTTAAACACAGAAAGCCTTAAAGCCAAAGAACGGAAGGCCCTCTATTCAACATACAGAACTGTCTGCGTGACCCAACCTATCCTAGCAACACTTTCACCACTGTGAGCCTGCTAAATCTATTTTAGAAGACTTAAGAAACTAATTACATCCACCAGCCAAACGGTTCTTTCGGCAAAAGTTCCCTTCCAAAGCAGTGTGGTGCATCCCATCCAGCATGAAACTGTTTCCAGAGAGCCAAGAGGGGTCAGACTGTGCTACAGGAGGACAAATGTTAATGAGATTCCAGGCAAGAGAACACAGGCAATATTTTCTGAAAACACATTAAGTCTCCTGTTGAAAGATGACTAGTATTTTACAATTTGCTCAGGCTCTTGGGGATACGTTGGCCCAGAACATGGAAATTTCAACTACATCGTATTTTATCAAGTATTTTCCTTTAATTGATCCCTTAGTCTTTCCTACAGCCTTCTCCCCTGAAGAATTACGGGCTTGTTCACATATGGAGCTGCTCAGAAATAGCTAACAAACCCTGTACAGAACCTTACACTGGAATAAACGTTCCTTATTTTAAGCTTCCTCAGTCCTTTCCAAAGCTGAGTCTGGCAGAATAAGTTGCAAGCCAGGAAATCCATCAGGAAATAGTTTTAAATTATTTATTTCTCATGTATACTCTTTAAGCCAAGTTAATTTTCCTCTACAGTCATGTACTTCGAGCTACAAATATTTTTAAATCAGCTGAGTATCAGCCCTGGGATGATGAGGCCCAGCAAAGAGATGACAACCTCCCAGTTTCCACTCTGTAAGTAGAAACAGCACGTCTTTTAAGTCCTGAACTGAACTGATAACACAAAGTGATCTAGGAAGGACAGCTGACAAAGAAGAGGTAATGCACAGAGTTAACATGGAGCATACAAAAAAAAGATCAGCGTGGGTGGCTGGCTAGGTGCTTGACAGTTCTTATTTTGCTGTTTCAGTCTGTAATTGTATGATGAATTTGTTGGCAGCAGTTGTGAATCATGCCTCTATTTGTCTCTATTTACAACCAATTTCCAGCTACAGCTTTGGGTTTCCGTCCACCCTAACTACACTCCTTCTCCCCTGGCTCTTAATGGCACCAGTCTCACATTCACAACCAGCTTCCAGCCACTGCTCAGCTACGCTTCTGCATACGGGCTTGGCAAAAGTCCTGCAGCATCTGTATAGCAGACCTGGCCTCACCTAGATTAATTTCTGAATATCTTAAAATCCATCATGATTAATTCAGGAGACCACATACCTTGCTGCGCTCCCCACCGCTGCTCGTCTTGCCAGGGTCGGCACGTTCCCCTGCTCACTGCCTGCGTGCATCCAGATACGTACAGCACAAAGACACAGACCCACAACGACAGGCCCTGATCGTTGAAACTAAAACAAAACCACAAAACACATACGTACTGTGGAAGAAGTCCCGTCAGACACCGATTACGGTCAAACTTAGGATAATACTTTGACTATTATGGTCTGCCAGCCTGTACTACACAGGCTGGGAGATGGAAGACAAAGCAGAAAATGGAGCTTTTCATTTTTAAACAATTTTGTTCGGTTCTTAGTTTGGCTCTTAGAAAAAGGATAGTTAAAAATTCAAAGCCATTATCCCAAAGTCTAGACACATTAAGTGCTAAATAGCCTCTTTGCTCCAGCAGATAATTGTTGATTAGATGCAACTCTCCCTAGAGTGTCCAACTTGCCTATTGAACTGAAAAGCAACATCTTCCAACATGTTAGTTTTTGGAGTTTCAACTAGCTAAAACCTTAACTCCACATCTGACGTGAGTGGTTGTTTCATCTCTGTTAAATTTGTCTCCTGCAAGCCGGTCTTCTAGGGCTTACAGCGCTGCAAAGCCCGAACCAATTATCCTGCTGGGGATGCTTTCGTGACATTACTCTTTGTGGATCTGTCTGGCTCAAGCCTCAGTCTTTTCCTCAAAACAGGCATTAATAGCAACTCTCCTCTCTGACCTAGCCAGCTACTCGAATGGAATCCATACTAATACACTTTTAGAAATTGCTGCTGTTCTATTACTTTCAAACTAGTTAACAGTTTTGAAAGACACTGCCACAGCAGAGGGAAGAAGAAGGGGCTGATACGTGGACAGAGAGAGACAAACAACATCACGTTTAATGCATCCTTTTTTTTTTTTCAGAAGGAAGCCTAAAATACAAAACACTCACTTCCCTTCTTTTTTATTTGAAGGGAAAGTATACTCAAAATGTCGTTCTACAAAATTGTGATTTGTGAACTATAAGCTTGCTTGCATTTGGACTTGCTTCTCCTAAGAAACAAGTTAGGACGAGTAGAGAAAGCTAGCTGAATTCCCCAGAGAGCTCATTCCTGCATTAAGAAGCCTTTCTATTTGACGCATCCCAACAGCAGATAAAAAAAAAAATCCAAGTTATTAATACTGAGGGTCCGATGCTAATCACAGATGAACCACGCACTTTGCTCTTATCACACAGGTATCTTAAGTGGCAACAAACTGCAATACACAAGCGAGGTTGGAATTTCACCTTGGAATACCTGTCCTCGCCTTGCCCTGTGGAGCCACATGAGGTGACAATGTCATACCACCTGCCTACTTATTTATGCCAAGATGAGACGGCGGACTGAACGCCCAACTGCATTTCTACGTTCTAGTTACTGCTCTCCTGAGCGCATTTCTCCCACTACTTTGTTTATTTAGTTGAAGTATGACAAGTCAGCCAGTCTCATCCCCTCACCCCAGTAAAGCCACAAACTTCTGGACATTTCGTTTCAAATGTACTCCACATCCCTTATTTCTCAATTCTGGAAAAACAGTTAAGTGTGAGGCTGTGCCAAAATCCTTGTTGTTGAAGCCAGCCAAGCCTATCACTCTTGGAGGCAGCAGTCCCTACCTGAACATCAGAGCTGTCTCAGAAGAACACAGCTCAGCTCTCCACCTTCTCCTGTGAGGTTCATGCTCCAGCAAAGCCTGGTAGATAGCCCAAGTTTCAGCGTTCTTGGAGGCAGACCAGAAACGCCTTTCTACACCTGAAAGCTTGTCCAGGATTATATGACCCAAGGGAGCGCAGTGCACAGACACCGAAGCAGGATGAAAACAAGCCAGCTGAGGAACTTAGAAGTATCGTGGCTACATCTGCTTCAAAATTAACAAGCAAATTAACACAGGCACAGCGTCACTGATATGACCGGGAAGCCTCCAGGATCTGAGCTGCTCACTCTGTCGCGTGCTGCTGCGTCCTGTGAAGACGCCCCACCCTCCTGCGAGCAGCCGGGGATCTCGCAGCACTGCACAGCGTCAGCACATCTCCAGCGCTGTTATCCTGAAGTACTCTGGAAACATACACAAGGACAAAAGCAGCTCAGTAACTTCAGCTGGTAATCTACTTGCAGAGCAGCACCTTAATGCTCGCTGCCAAAAGAACAGGACGTCGACCTCCCATCCTGGTCTTCAGTCCTTCCCCCACGTTTGCTCCCACAAGTGAGCTAGAAGTCAGGTAGTTCGCTTTCCTACAGAGCGGGAAAGAAGAGACAAAGCTACCAAAAAAGCCCAATCAAAAGTAAAAGGCCAGAAAAATGGTAAGGGTAGACCTGGTATTTACAAGCAACAGCCCTAAACTTTCACTAAATATCTTGCAAAGCTCAGATTGTAACCATAACAATATCTAAATATGAGATGGAAAAGGCTCTTGTCAGCTAGCCTCTCTAGAACGTGATCCAAATGACTTTATTCTCACCTCCATGGAAAGCCAGCAGGATGTAAAATTAACTGTGCTGAATCCAAGCACTTTGGCACTCACGAAGGAAACCTCATCAGCCAAACTGGGACAATCTTAAACTTGCCCCATAAACCACATTTACAGGACGCTGGCAGTGGTGGGGGCAGAGCGCAACTTCTCTTTACCAAGGTTTCTTGTAACTAATAGTAGATACTGCCATGTTACACCACAGGTAAAAACAGTTACAAAGTCCATCAACTCTGTATCTACAATAAGCTGCCTGCTGCCCTAAAAGCCGGCGCTGGGAGGTTAAAAACACTGCTTCATCTCAGGGTTGCTTACACCGCCTTAGAATATGAAAAGTAAAATTTGTGAACATCTGGTTTTCCTTTCCACCCCCTATGATATCATGTTTTCCAAGCGCATTTGGCAGCTCACCGTAAAGATACAGGCAGACTAAACATGCAGGGCAACGCCGAGTCAAGATGAAAAATTCCAAAGCCCTGGATGCACTAAGTGTGTTTCCTACCTCCAAATTTCACAGTTAGACAAGCGGTACGCTACGAGGTTTTTTTCCCCCCTTCGGTAACTCATGTATTCTTCGACCTTCATTCTTCTTTGATGAGATGAAGTGATATACCGCGTATCTGTCCTCTACGGTTTTGGCTCTGTCTTTGTATTTTTTTCTTGCATTATGGGATATTCAGGGTCGCTATACAACAAGATTCGGTTACAGGAAAAAAAAGTATGTTTAACAGGGTCAGATGATGTGTGCTTTTTTTTTTTTTAATCTCACCCCTAAAGATGAGATTACTCTCCTAAATTCCTCCTGTATAAAAGGAAAAAAAAAAAAAAAAAAAACCACAGTACAATCACTGCCCCTTCACTGCTTGGTTTTATTCCTCAGCCTGTAACTGAGTAATTGGACCAAGCCAGCTCCAGGGGACTGTTTCCCAGGAATTTACACAGGCTGTAAGCAGTATGGAAGAGGGGCTGTTACAAAAACCGAAGAGCTCCCATTCAACCAATTTCTCTCATATATTTTACCATATTTTGATGCAGCATTTTCATTTTTCTGCCTTTACCTAGTTTATCATTTTTAGCTAGGCACATACAAAGTAGATTAGTCAGCGTTAACGTACCTTTAAGCTTAGCACATTTTACTAACGCACAAGAACGTAGCCATCTCATCTATGCTCACCAGTAAATGAGCAGCAAATCTGGAAATCCAACCTCAGTTTCTCGATTTGAATCCTAATTTCTCTGTTTTGCAAAAAGACAGCTTGGATACGCAAACAGATGTCTTGGGAATCCTAACACGACTGAGCCTTTGGCTTATTTCACATTTAAAAGCAATGTATATCAAAGTAATTATTAAAGCGTACAAAGGAGGGAAAGCATGTATTCAACAAAAACAAAAAAACAACTGACAAAATAATAGTCCCAGTGGTTATACCTTGATTAAAACATAATGGCTAATCAATAAAACTGTAATTGTAACTTTCAGTCTGATGCAATTTGGAATAGTTTATATATCTTGATTGATCTGTTAAGACTTTATTAAAAAAACAAATGTAAGAAGATCTTGCTTAGTGCTATTTTTATTACAGATTTGCTGTAGCAAATCTCTAAATCCCTGCCTCAATATTTTACAGTTTATTTCTCCCAGCACACCAAGAGAAGAAGAAAAGCTAGCAAAAAGCAAAATCTTATTAGCTGAGAAATGGTTGTTACAACATCACAGTTTCCACACCATAAAGTCAGATTGCCGTTTCAATGGCTATCACCACACATTTCTCTGGCCTTAGGGCAGCAAGAGCCAAGCACACGAGGCATAGATAAAGTCAGTCCCGAACAACTCATTTAACTATGCAGCATCTCTGTTTGAAAAAAATGAAAGCAGCGCCTGCCTGAGTTGTAAGGATCACGAAAACAGAGAGCACCTTGGAACATTCAGGCAGCAGCTTCTGTAATCACGCAAAGGAGTCAGCTGTAGCCGACCTTTCCTTGGCTGCTGCTGATTCAATTACCCAGTTGTGGTTTTCTTGCAGAATACTCACAAGCAGAGGAGGTATACTATAAATAACCCCCTCGCAAAAGAAGAGAGAATTTTTCAGTGGATTTTATAACAGAACACTGGCACTTCTTCATAAGCCCAATCATCATTTCGCTTGCTTCTGAAACAGCACTAGGGAAGCTTAAGACACCTGTTCCGTGATGTTCCAGGCAAACAAGGAATTTCAGAGCTATGCATTGCCGTGCTGAAGAACCTCCTGCCGATTCCTAACAGCCCTTGTAGGATTTCCATAGAAATAAAGTCTGTGCACTGCCTGAAGTTAAACGTCATAAGCTAACAGCGCAGATTCTAATCAAGATCAAAAAGAATCCGCCTGAGGAGGCGACACAAACGTATCCCACCCAACCCTAAATCTACCATCTTCTATCTACTCCTGCCTATGATTATACTACAGAAGGGGTATGCCGAATTCACCTATCTTCACGTGCTTGGTATGTTAAATGAAGTTCACTGTCTCAGTCCCATTCAGTCTGATAAGTATCATTTCCACAGAAGAATAAAAATTACTTGGGAATCAAAGCTAAAACCATGGAGAGCAAGAACAGCTGAACTGCTTCCCGTGGCAAGCCGCTATGCCAGTCTGATATAATAGCAAGGCATCTCACAGCTAAGTCAAAATGGCACAGCTCCATCTGCGCTCCTCTCAGCCTGGGACCAAGCCACTCAGAGGAGTATAAATACACAGCTACGCATGAAGGAGAGAAAAGCAGCCAGTTTCCTAAGATTAAAAACCTCAGTTAAAAGCAAAATATGGAACCAAAGACACAAAACATTTTTCTGCCCCATATCACAAGCTAAGTTTAAGTTGCAAAAGAGCCAGAAAAATTAATTTTGTACAGCCCGTTGCCCTCCCCTTGACCTGTGGGGAGGCAGCAATTCACACCCCACCTCATCACTGCAGCGCCAGGAAACACCCAGTGTGACAAAAGCAGGAATAAGGAGGGGACAGCGCTGGCAGCCACAGCAGCGGGCTGTTTACAGCTGAACACCCAGACCCGAACACTGCCAAGGCACAGTTCCAACCCTGCAGTTAAAAACAAGAGGGACATCTAGAGAAAGATGGATTTCGCTGAACGTGGAAAATGTTTGATTCAGCTAACCCAAAGCAGCTCTGCTCTTTTTGTTTGCAAACAACCTCAGAATTATTATTTTTTTTTTTTAACTGTAATATTCAATCTGTTCTGAGAATTTTACTGCAAGGGAAAGGCAGCTTCTAGGCCTGGATCGCAAAACGGTGTGGATAAAGCATCTCTAGTATCTGCCGATAGACAAGTTTGTGTCTGGATCAGGCAGGAAGGGAAGCTTTGGTCAGTGATTGATCACATCAAGAAGTGTTCTCTTTCAACACTTGCTGCGGACTATTTCGGCAGGGAGTTCCCTCCTGTTTCTGTCCCATACTACCCCTTGCCAGAGCTGAACTTCCAGCCCTGTGGCTCTACGTGCTGTCTAGTCATCCTGACATGGCACGTTGGTGATGAAAATAATGTTAGGATATTAATCTGGAATATAAAGTCACTTTTAAATGTACCCTTGACATTACTTTAGTATTGAAATCTTTTCCCTCGTCTCTACAAAAAAAAAATACATAAAATAATGAAAATAAATAAAAAATAAAATCATAAAAGAAAAAAATAATATATTTATCAAAAGAGTGGTCAATGTAAGATAGGAAATAGCCTAAATATACCATACCGGAAAGTCAAGAGGGCAGATGTGTTTTATTATTTCAGTCCAATAGTTTAATATTACTCGCTAGGTTAATGGTTGGACTTGGTGATCTTAGAATTCTTTTCCAACCTAAATGACTCCGATTTATTTGTTTTGATACTGTAGGTTACAAACAAACAAAAAACTACTTCTATCCACTACTAAATTCTACAAAGTCCACGCTGTTAAGAAGGCAAGGGCAACCTAGGTATCAAAACAAGCAAAGCTTTTCTGGTGACCCTTCTTATTGATCATCTAAAGTGTTCAATAGAACTTGGTCCCAATTATTCTCGGTACTGTTTGAACCTTGGCAAAGCAAGTTGTTACTTGCAGCTCCAGATCCTGCTATAAACAAAGCGATTAGAATTTAAGGGATAAGAAGCACAGCAACTTTTCCAAGGAGTGGGTGGAAAAAAGTTTTTTTAAAACTGAGTATACAGAAATGATTTTTATTATTCACATGTTTTTATCCTGCAATAACCCAACCAATACACTAACCTAAGGGCTACTGCTACCAGAGAAACTATGAAAAACTGTCACTAAAAGGTGTCCATTCCAAGGAAAGAAGAATCATTACCTACCCAGGACACAGGTTTTGTCAGAAAAGTGTTATACATTATTTGGTAAGTGGAGTCACACAGCTGCCAGTTGCCCTATCCCGTCCTATGTACATCCACTAGAAGAGTCTGTATATAAATAAATACTAGAAAGTCTTTTCATCAGCACGACACTCTCTTTTAGAAAATGGTGTTGGTTATGAATGCGTGCAGGGAAGAGGAGAAAGATAAATATTAATATCTGCTCTTACCAGCTAAGCTGCGTGGGTTTCAGATGATGGCACCTACCTGATTTACTTCCATAGGACAGTTGTGTTGTATGTAAAAACCTTTTAAAAATAAAAATCATTTCCGTGACTACCCCACCTGATGCTGAAAGGCTGTAAACGCAAGAAAAGCCTTCTCGAAAGTTAACGTTGACACACAACCACTACAGTGTGAAGGTGGATTCATATTTCAGAGCAACGCACACTTCCTACTGACACAGCAAGCTCAGCCTACTAACTCGTTTACACACTTGGGAAGAATTCTGACGAAAGTCAGCACATCATTAAAAAAAATTCGAAAGATAAGAACTGTTAAGCACGTATATGGGCAGCACTCAGAAAAGACATGACACCAAATGTGACTTCTGTAATGGAACGGTTTCTTCTCCTTCCACAGAGGCACAATATATAAAGTTCTTTCTTACCACTTCCCCAGAGGAGGCAGCCACCATGTGTGTTACTGGAGTCAAGTATGATGCAGAGCCATGGAGCAGCACAGATTTCACATTCTCATAGGTGATAAAAAACGCAGCAGCTGAAATTCAAGCATACATTCAGTCATTTAACTGTCCCTCCATTCTTTCATCATAGAACTAGCACTAGAACATAGAACTAGAACATTTAGAGGTGGATTCTGTCACCTATTATTCTAAAAACACATTTGAAAAAAAGATATTTATTGCCCCAAAACAGTAACACTGTAGGAAAACAATCTGTAAGGAAATTTCTTCAGCAGTTTATGCTCCTAGTGGGGCATACCTCCCATTGCTACCAAAGGTGCCAAGACTTCAGGCAGCACTTAGTTTTGAGATAAGGAAGGAGATGTTAATGAGTCGTGACTGTCCAACAGGTTTTGGAAAACCCTATCTTCCATACATGTAGAGGGGAAAGGTAGAAAGGAGGCTGTTCTATCCCAGCTGAATTGGACAGGTGACTTCAAATAAACAAACAAAAATAATCAAAATACTTGATACAAACCTGCTACCCTGCAATCTGCAAAACCGTTTCAGTGGCAGTTATAAATAACTTTTTCCTAGCTACAATCAGTTCGGTATTTTATACTTTAGCTCCAGAAAGAAATTCTTCTGAAATTCCAGTGGACAAGAAACATAGAAAAGTAAATTGAACATAGCAAGAAAAACTGCACTTATTCACTGCAAGTCAACTGCAAAGGTACTTGCACCTTAAGGGTTACTCCTTCTCCTAAAGATAATTTCAGTTTTGAGTCATATGCTGGAAAGATAAAAACACAGTTCAGATTTTGAAGATGTAAATCTTGAAAAAAACTGACATGTCTTGCAGGGGAAAGGATTTTAATTGTAAAGAAGGACTACGTGAATTGCCTTCTGCTAATCAAAAGATGCTTATCACCTCAAAAGGAGATAACCGAGCAGACAAGATAAAGAACTGAATTTTTTATATCATCTTATGAAGGACATCAAACATCTGTAGGTGTAAGGGGATTTGTCAGCAAAGTTCTCCTAACATTTACTACTGACAGCAGAGCTTGGTGTTCTGTTTTTTTTTTTTTCCTTCCCTACAAAGACAAAATGGACAAAGGCATTAGGATTTTTAGATACCTTTTCTCTGCAGGGACAAGTACTATTTTTTTTTTTTTTTAATGTTGCAGTTTCAAAAGTATTCCTGATGTCTTCTCATTTTAAGTGATTTGTAGCTGTTTCTTAGGGAGAAAAAGATGTGCAGAGCATCCCCGGAACATTTAGTTCAAAGACCTCCAGTGCTAAAGCACTTTCTGATTCATTCAGATGAATTCTGATTCATTTCTATTGCCATGGAAGGCTGGGTCATGACAAAAGCATCCAGGGCAAGCAAGACTTGAGTCCTCTTTGGCACCTGGAAATGCCTTGGGTGCCCCAATTAAGTAAGAAGTGGCTCATAAGGCACATCCAGGAACACTTTCTAGGAGTAAGGGCCATGCAGGGAAGTACCGCTAACATTTAACATCAGCAGCTGCTTGCCCACTTGCCAACCTTTAGAGCTCGTTTATTTAAGCTACGTTTGAACTGCTGGGCTATGCCAATCAGTCACGCACTGCTCCCACCACAGAATGAGGCTTACAACAGTGGGATTCATGCAGATGTTTAAGAGAGTAAAAACACGCCGGAGGAGGGCACCAAACTGCACCTACATTAGAGCCGTACACTGCCTGCGACACCAGGACGGGCTTCTTTAAACACAAACACAGCCTCCAGGTCCCACTGACAGGGGACTGTTTATGCCAGAGCTTTCACAGAAGTTAGCTACAGCGTGGAGCTGAAGTGGAGGAATTAAACCACAATGATAGCCTCAGATATGAGCTGCATGTTTGCAAACGTTCCTGTTCAGGCAAGTTCCCATCTGAAATACAGAACTAAGGACAAAACACAAGAACGGAGTAAGTACGCAGCAGCCTTTACCCCAGGCTCGCTCAGAGATTTTGTTCAGTGTCATACAACCCTGGAAGCTGCTCTTCACAGCTGGACATTGTCCCACAGAATCCAAACTGTCACCTGCAGGAGAGGAAGCCACTGACATGAATGTCCTATGCTACCTAATACCCACTTAAAGGAAGATAAAGCATAATCCAACCAAGATTTACCATTTGGAAAGGATCCTATAGCAGTGGAGGGAACACCAGCATAGATGCCACGAAAGCCACCAGCCTTCCAAAATCCTTGGGGACTTTGTAGTCTGGTTTTGACAGTGTCCAGAGGAAAAAGGATCAAGTCGACACAGACACCAGCAACTCCACCAGCCTTCAAGATAAAATCATAAAGCGCATTAACATTCACGGGAGCGAAGCTGCGGTGCTTATGTGAGCAGCCAAGACATGTCTAAGCCAAAGCACTACCGAAAGTATCCTTTCTGAGATCAAATTATAAATTGATAGTCCTACACAGATCTCTTTAACTTCTACAGCTATAATGAGAGATTACAACCTTTAAACCACTTAAAGGTGTTTTCAAAATAATCTCATTATGTTGCAGAGTACAAGCAAAGCAACGATTATCTACCACACCTAAAAGCGAGACAGCGAATGTCACTTAGCAAAATGCCACAGCACAGAATGACCAATACCTCTAGGAAGCTGTGTGATATGATCAGGGAGGACAGAAGCAATTCTGCTTCCCCCATAAGCATCTCTGGAAAGCACATTCACATTTCCTAGCAGACTTCTTACTTATAGTGTTCCTGTCCACCCTCTTCCTTTGTTGAGCAAAGCCTAAAGCAAAACTGTTTTATTTTCTTTGTTGACGTGATCGCATAGAAAAAAGAAAAAAAAAAAAAAAAAACACTGAAAGAGATATTTTCAAAGTCATAAGGAAAAGTGGAAGGGTTTCTTATTTTTTTTTCCAAAGCAATTCTTAATACTAACCCCCCAAAATAGTTTCAACTAAAGTTCAAGCTTTCTCAGTGTCTGTGTTTCTAGATGACTTTGGTTTTAGCTTCCCCCAGAACGTGGCTGATCTGTAGAAAAAAATTACTTGCCAACAGCAGGAGGAAGGGATTGAAATAAACTGGAAAAAAAAAAAAAAGCTTAAAAAGGAAAAAATATTTAGCATTAATCCATTATAGGACATCATTTATTCACTGTTATTCAGAAGGAAGACATACTTTGCAGAAGTCTACCTTGCAGAGACAGCAGGCAAGAAACTATCACAGGTTTTTTTATCTCTGCCTGAAAACAAATCACTCTCTGTTGAATTACTCTGATTTTTTTTTTCCAGTGCCAATAGAGGATTCAGAGAGGTGTTGAGTCGCTACTACTGGAGTTTTAATCAATAAGTTAATTACTCTTTTAATCTATCTGGCTATTTTGCATGCATTGATTTTTCTTCACTCTTTTTCATCAAAATCCTTATCTGCTCAAAATAGCATTGATCAGATTTAATCAGATTTAACCGAGCCATCTGCTAAAACATGAATCAAAAGTTACTAATTGCTTCTTTACTTTACAAACTTCTGTGTCTTAAATGCCATTTAAATTCATGAAGCAGCAAACGGCGCACCTGCCAGCGGGTGCCAATACCCGCGTGCTTATATCTGTGGCGGAACAGAATTGATTTCAGGTAAAAAGACAAGTAAAATCACTTTATTCCCTGGCTCTCAGTCACACTAGCGTTATGAGGAGCTGGGGACACCCCAAACCGGGCACCCCACTGCCATTACATCGAACTGAGCCCCAATTAACAGCACCCAGCGCGACCAAGCGCTGCCCAGCCGGGGGACACAGGGGGGCGACCTGCACCTCCCCACACCCCCAGGCCAGGCCCCCCAGCGCCCTGCGTCCCCCTCGAGTCCCCTCAAGGCCCAACTCAGGCCTAGGCCGCAGCCTCCGCGTCGCCATGGCAACGGGCAGGCCTCGGCCCCCGCACTCACCGCCAGGGCCGCCCACGACTCCCGCGGCTCCATGTGCAGGTGGCGGCGCGGAGCAGCAGCACGGCACGGCACGGCACGGCACAGCACGGCACGGCACGGCCCGGCACGGCCCTAGGGGAAGGGGAACCGGGCCTAGGTCCCCGCAAGGGCCTAGTCCCGCATGGGCGCGGCCATCTTGGGGCGCCCGAGCCGCGGTCAGGTGGGCGCCGGGCGTCGCTGTGCATGCGCCACCGCGCCGCCTCTGCCCTCAGTGGGCGGCCTGGGCGCCGGCACCTGCGCAGCGGTGCGAGGCGTTAGCGCTTTGGTAACGGCGACCGAGCGTTAATGAGCTATTAATTAACGATGAGTTGTGTGCGAGCGGCGGTGCTGCTTGAGAATGGGAAGCGTTTCCCGTTCTTTCAGCCACAAATACTCCTGAGTAGCTGGGGGGCGTTTCTGTGCCCCGCCCTCGCCCCCCAGCGCTGACTGAGAGCTGCTGAGGAAACGAAACCTAAATCCGATAAAAATAAATAAAAATAAAGCATTTCTGACAGGAAAACAATACTGAAGTCACTTTTTCTTTTTTCTTTTTGCTCTCAATTACCAGCTTAATGATGGCAGGGGAGGCAGTGGAACCACCCATCATGTAGACATACTGCCGCTGCCCTCAGATTCCCATACAAACACCAAACTGATCCGAGCCATGGCAGGGGAACAAATGAAACCTCCTGGCTGGGGTCAGCTCTGCTGCCTGGCTTCCCAGGGGCCAACATTGGCTCCCTCTGCCAGAGAAAATGCTGCCGTTAGCTCCTGTCCCCTCAGAAACGTTTCTGCATCTTGTGTTTGTGTCTCTGATGCTTCTCACCCTCTCCGCAAAGGGCGCCCAAACCCACAATAGGTTCAAAAGATGCAAAGAGGGTTTTGACACAGAGCTCTCATAATCCTTGTCCAGCAGAAAACCACACTTGAAATTATGGGAAATATGATTCCAGAGGAGGAAGAGGGAGTAAATGTTAGCACTATAGACTGCGTGCAGAGCAGGCAAATCAGCAGGCTTTAATTCAAGGTTTCCTTGGCTGAGAGCACTTTGTTTGGGAAGACTTTGGAGATAGAAGCTGAGGAAGCAACAATGCCTCACATTTTCAGCGTCAGTAACCATCTTCAGACAGCTCAGCCCCTCTTTGACAAAGCGCTGAGGATGTTTGCAGGTGGGAAACACTCGACCTATAACATCTGCCCTCAGCAGCACAGTGGCTGACATCAAAATGGAGTTGCCAACTCTAGCAAACTTATTACAGCTCTCCTGCAACTCAGTGATTTTTCCTGAACTCCTGCATTTCTCAGGGACACGTGATGTTAGTTAGAATAGTCTTCATATTGTCTTCATTTTCATTTGAGTGAAAAGCTCAAAGCTCTGCAGTCAAATATAGAAAGAACCTGAATATATTTCTCACTCTCCTTTGACTTTTAAGGCAGACCTTGATTTTCTGGTCCTAATTTACTTTTTTTTTTTTTTTTTTTTGGTCTGGTGGATTATCAGTACTTCGTTTTAAATTAGGCTTTGTTATGTTCATTGAGGATCACCTCCTGATTTCCTATCAGTACATGATCAAACAAGTGGAGTTCTTTGACTTTACTAGCACTCTTGTCCCCATTATGGCTGGCTGACCACCTTTCTTCCAACACCTGTGATTCCTTGGAAGGGCTCAGGGGCCAACCAGAGCCAGTTTGCTATCCAAGGAATTACTTCCTGAAAACTTTGGGTTGAATTCCTGGAAGAAACAGGAGCCAGTTACACATGTCAGCTACAATAAAGGGAACATGGGACTGAACAGTATTAAAGTAATACCCAGCAGAGTGCCTGACTTTCTGAAAGAACCCTGCTATTTAGGTAGAAGTAAAAATGATCCAAAAGCTACCATTTCCAGCTGGTGTTCTGCTAAGTGGCTAAATAAACACAAAAGCTGAAAGGTCCTTGGTTTCCAAGTCCACATCTGTCATTAGATTAGGTACTTCAAATCAATATTAAGGGGGAAAAAAAATGAGACGTCTGCAGTAAATGAAGCATAATTTTAGAGCTATCCCCATATAATCCACTGATGGCAGCACTTCAAAGAAGACCTTACTTTCCATGTGTGCCCAGGTCTCTTGATGTAAAGGTGCTTAGGGTCATAACAAGAATTTTTCACATTGTTCAGTGCAAAGCTTTCAAATACACACAGTGGCAGTCTCTTTTATTTAGCACCTTCTGTCAGGAGAACTGCTGCTGCATCAGAGAGGCCACAACCTTCTACTCATCCAAGCCACCATCCTGTCTTAAATGAGCAAGCTCTGCTTAATGCTGCAGGCCAAGCACTAATCTTTGTGCGAAGTCCTTCAGTGGACTCCCCCCAAGCTTGCAGAGTAAGTTGAGTAAAGAAAAAAGTCCATTTTCTCACATCCTTTCTGAAGCTCAAGGGCTGAAGGATGAGCTAGGGAGGCTGAGGCATAGCCCCGTGGTGCTTCTTCCCCACAGTGCATGTACGATGGTTGTCTGGTGGTTTTGCCGGAGTCAGTCTACCAGACGACTAGGCCAGACAGGGCTTTCAAACCTGCCAGTCTCCTAAAATATAAGCTGATTATAGCTTTTCTCTCACTACTTTTCTGCTCAGTAGGGTCCTGATTTCTGTTATAAGTTCAAAGTTTTTCAGTCAATTCATCCACATGACTTTCAAGCACTGAATAATTTCACACGCTTTCTTCCTGCCTGTAGGATTTCTTGTTTTCCTCTCCCCCAGTAGCACTCTGTCTTTAGTTAAAAACTACAGCCCAGGAACATCCACCCGCTCAGCCCCTTTTAATCTCTGACATTCCCTACTCACTTTCTCTGCCCTTCCCTGCCCGTGGCTGCAGGCTGGCGGGAGTGCTTTTAAAAATGACCACCAGGCCTACAGCACCTCACCTGCTTCCCTCAACCTTTGCAGCACATAAAAGCCTTGGCAAGAGATGAAAATCCCTTTAATCACAGTATGGTAAAGAACATATTGCATCTATGGATGCCCCAAGTGGAATATGAGTTGCCGACAACAGAACAATCCTCTGTGCTATGCAAAACATAGGGAATGAATATGGGCCGCTGATAGGGCCCCTTTTTATGGGCTACTTAAGCACCATTTTGAATCTGTTTCATATTATTAATCCTCGCACTGGTGGGTATTTATGTACAAAAAAAGCATATATGTGTGTATATATATAGATATATGCTTGTTTACCTGTATTTTCCCTGCTGTCTCTAGCTGCTATAGGGAGCCTGACACCAGCAGCAGAAGATATATTGATCTGGTCATAACATATTAAGGCCGCTGAAGAGCAGATGTTAAAAACAGACTTCTTGGCATGTATCAGCCCCTGGCGGTATCAGTTGCACACATGTTCCAGTTTATTTATTAAAGCAATTGCTCTCCTCATTCTGTTTATTATCTTTCTCCTGGGCAATCCAGGCGCATCCGAGCCAAGCCCTTCCAGTCAGCCAGCCCCTCTTGGATCGTCAGGTTTGCCTCAGCTCAGACAACACCCTGCAGCTCTTCCTTCCTGAGAAACCAGGCCCGCCCCACTCTTGTGAAAAGCAGATGGAAACTTAGCCCCTGCAAAAATGTGTCCTGGCATAAGTAGAATAAAAATAAAGACTCGTGGATCCCTCTGATTTGAAACTAAGCAGGTACGTGACTGAGCCAGGGAGGCCATCTGGAGGGGGATTTCAGCGATGTGGCTGCGAACGGCACCCAAGGGGCTGGGATGCAGTATAGGAGCACAGCATGGCAGAGCGGGCCTGCTAACTCAGAGACCAGAAGCAACACAACCTCTTGGCCATCAAAAACTTGTTCGTCCCCATTTTATGACAAACTGCAACAGAACCGTGAAGTTAGAGCAGAGCTAAAGGACATCCCTGAGACCACATCATGAGCATATCTCCATGCAATGGAAGGCGTGACACTGGCCTTTCTCCAGGAGACAGCGTTGTCACCAGCCTTCTTAAACACCCACCATGTGCACACATGAAGGCAAGGGCTCCTGACACAGTCTTGCACAAGCACGGAATTATTTTCTACAATGTATTTCTGTCAGGGATGGGCCAGCAATGATTTAGTCACAGCTTCGGTGCAGTGAAGTCTCAGAGGCAACCCAAGGCCTAGTGATCGGGGCTGCAAGGAAGTAGGGTCCTGTGCCCAGTACATGCCCCAGAACTGGTCCTTGCCTCCAGCTGCCACCCCAGTGCCCCACAGCCCCTCGGCATGCACAATCGCTGTGCTACAGATACCGGCCTACTTCCCTGGCTGCTGCGTGGGCCTGTGGAGCTGCTTCCTTCAGAAAAAAATGAAAATGAATTAAATATTAACCTAGCATCTCGCCAGCAGTAGACAGCTGGACCTGGACAGGCAGCAGTTTTTCCAGCCTCTCCTCATTTTGTCAGGCTCACTTTTATTGCTTTGACCCTCTTGCAAAATACAGGAAAGGCTGTTTTAATGAGGATTTTAGAAGCATTTTTTGCTACTCATACACCATAAGCTCCCCCTCACACTTACAGTAGCATTCCCTGTTCTTAAGAAATCGGGCCATTTTTAGAAATTTTGCTGAAATACTAATTGCAGTAAATTTTTGTGGAAGCAGATGGGGGAACCAGACAGCCAGAGATTTAATAACTCCTTTGAGTACTTAGCAGCAGAAACGCTAGTCCCCAAATTCATTAAGAGAAAAGTGATTAATGAACTTGTAGCTTTTGCATAATGATAGAAAACCTTAAACAGTACAACTTTCTGGTGATCCTCATTTATTCTGCCTTATTGGCTGCCTGGACAATTGGAGATGAGTGGTGTGGGAAAGACAAACCGTCCATTTTAACTACTGGGTAAAGTAAGTGAAATAACAATCCAATGGCAACACGGTGACCTTTTCCATGTGAACATATCTGCCAGAGTCTCTGCAGTTCATCTCACAGCACAGCTGAATTAATCTAATATTTCCATTTAGTACATAAGAGAAATGAAGGAAAATCTTAATTATGCCTGCATTTGTGGCTATAGTCCAATGACCTGACAACTGGAATCGCTCACATCTGTTCTTAGCTCGTTTTGTGGGCTGATGCAATGACTTAGTTGACTCAGGAAGCAGAGTTAAGAAAATGTTTGCAACAGGATGGCCCTAAACTGCCCAGATAGTTCTGCACCACCTAACTCTTCCAGGGGAGCATCCCTGACATTCCCAAAAAGTGGGTTCCTTGGGCAACTGAATTGCTTGAGTCGTTCTCCTGGTGGTTTAGTGCCTTCCTCTCTTTTAAATAGAGGATTAACAGACCAGGCCTCTTCCAAAGGCTGCAGCCAGGGTTCATGAAGCACGCAGTGGGTTGTCCTCTAAGAGAACAATATTTTGTTGAGTCTATGTAAAGAAGGACTCAATTTCAATTGTATTTCGTCAAATTTCATGGTGTTGTGTTCCCCCCCTCCTCAGAGCTGGACACTGACACCCCAGCCTGCCCAAAGTGAAGCGTGAGGCCGCCTGGTCCCTTCCGAATGCCCCCAGATCCTCCGTCCCGACACCAGTGCCACAGGGATGGCAGCCCCAGCCCCAGGGGAGGTGTGTGGCCCTGGCTCACGAGTGACCCTCACCCCCACTGCTCAGCTCCATCAGCCTCCTAGCAGAAATAAATTGCAAGTGTTTCCATGCAGACAAGGAGCAATATTTTAGAAAATTAGTTCCTTGCCAGCTGTTTGCTCAGCTCCTAGTTTTTATCAGCTCAATTTCTTCTCTGGCTCCCAGGAGCGTGGCTGATGGGAAGTGCTCGCGGTGACACACAGAGCAGACACCGCAGCTGAAACGATGCCCCTACCGGGAGATGCTGCTGAAGGAAGGAGCATAAGGGCTTATTTGAACAGCTGAATTTCAGCATGTAAACTACAGCTATTTTTACATGTGAACTGTAAAAATAATGACATTTGCTTTAAAAAAAGTTGTGGCTGTGCTTGGTGCTGTGTACTTGCTATAATTCATTTTTTAGTATCCTTTAATTCAAGGAAAAGTCTCTCTCAGGCTGTTTTAGCTACTCAGAAAAGGACAAAGAAACCAAGTTGTCCATGCACCACAGAGTCTGCATCAGAAGTCCCAAACTACCCAGCATTATTTCTATGGCTACGTGGCTTTGATAGCTTGGAATCCCTGCTACCTTTTTGCAGAAGACTCACCAGGTCTCCAGAAAGCTGAGGTCTCTGAGAGGACTTGTGCAGCTCCTTCCACCAGCTTGCACAAGTGGTAAAAGCCTTATCTGCAGGCAATGCTTGATTTTTGGACTGTAATAAACCATGAAATGTGATTAAAAATTGTGGTATTAGTCCCGAGAGGCTGGGATTGCAGTGATATTAAAAGGGAGAGAAAGCAGGATGTTGAAAGTCTCAATAGTACCTAAATATTTTCAGGTTCACAAATCTCATTGACTGTCTGGCATTTGAGAATACCCCTAACACATCTCTGCCCACCCGTAGGCACCTGTAGCCGTGGAGCATTGCTGCAACCACCACCAAACCCAACAGCTGAGCCCAAGCCCAGTAGTCAGGACGTGATTTGCCCCTGCAAAAAGATGTCATTTTATCCTGAATAGCACACGGCACCCCCGGACTGCCACGCTGCTGCTCTTCTGCACACACCTTTAATTCTCTACTGAGCTGCTTTAGCCTTTAGTCTCCATCTCCGATGTTGTCTTTGACATTGTGCAGCCCGTCCCTTTGGTGAGACGCGGCCAAAGCATCCTTCCCAGGACCAGAGGAAGGAGGCTGATGACAAGACATTCTCGTTCACCCTCCTGTGAGTTTCCAGGGGCCTTTTCCTTTTCCTCCTGTTGTGCAGCGAGGGAACCTTGCCAGCCTTTCTGCTGTCACTAAGCTTATCACAGCCACCTTCCGATGGGAAAGTTTCTGATCATTTCTTCGTATCACGCAATCGGGAGGTGCGTTGCCATTCCTGGCAGATAACCTATCATTGGTATTCTGCTGCAGAGAAGCCATTATCTAAGGGAAACAAAAGCTTGGGAACACAGGCTGTTTGTACATGGGGAAGGAGAAGCATATGACATGTGAATTTGCCAGATGTTACCACTCTGAATCTTACTAAAATATGCTCTGTGCTGACCATGGCTGCATAATCTGTGCGAGGAAGGAGTCAGAAGATAAGAGGAATTTCACTGACAGTGTTATAATGGCCTGAGCAGGCAGGCTGGGAGCAATTCTCTGACACAATATCTAAGTTGCTTGAAGAGGTACAGACAGCTGACCTGGGTTTTGTGTAGTCCTGACCATTGCTTCGTTTGACACTATCCTGCCTTCACATCTAGGCAGAGACTTTTTCCAGAAAATAACATAAGCTTCCAACATGTGCATTATAAAGGGTCCTGACTTCTGTCCGGCTCAGATGAGGTCTCAAGGCATGTTTTAATGCTCTTCTGCTAGCATTGTGTGTTTGTCTAGTTGGAAATATTCCAGGTGACTCAACTTGCACACAGCTTCTTAAAATCTATTCTCTATAGATTTATTTCACATATCTTTGGCTTTAGAGGAGGCTGTTGCAATTCCCTCTTCCCCCTTTCCTCCATCCCTCTCATCTCACACCTAGAAGCGCTTTGGGGCATGCTGTGGGGATGGAGAGGCGTTGAAGGGCTCTTTGAATTGTTGCCTACAATTTCAGCTGCTTGGTTCATGCTAGCTCAGGTGCAGAAGAGCCCCGTCAGCTCCTCTGGGGCTGAGCTACCATGCTGTGCTGCTCCTAAGGGTGCGCTTTCTGTGCAGCCCCAGTCAGCAGGCACAGAGAAATAACGTCTGTCCTTCTCCTTTCACCATCCCAAAGCTGCTGATGCACTCCAGAAACAGTTCATACCTACCACTTCAGGGGCAGATATTGCAGCTGCCAGACCTCCAGCATCTCGGAAAACCTAAATGCAAAGACTTGAGCCCAAGCTTCTCTAAAGTCTTGCAGAGTGCCCTTAAGTGGTGCCTAGTTATTCCTTATTGCCTTTTACTATTCACAGGAAACAATATGGGGAGGCTGTGCCAGAAATACAGATCTTGTAATTATTTTTATGATGGAGCAAACAGGAGCTTATTGTTTTAAAGTCAGGTCAGCTCCGTGCCCTGCAGTGCCTCAATTTGGAAGTTCACACTTGAAAGGAGAGAAAATTGTATCCATACCCCTCGTTTGTCCTTGTCGGCAGGCTCAGGGCTGCGCTGATGAGCTCTAATCACACACGTGAGTCCAAAACAGGGAGAAGCATCATTTCTCCGTACACAGAATGATCAACTCCAAGTTAAATGCAGTGCTTTAAAGTGATTTGTAGCCATTCGCACCCCCACCTCCTCAGTCTAATTAACTTCTCTAATAGAATTAATCAGCACACTAAATATGAGACTCACTAGCAACTAAAAAAACCATACCACTATCTATTCCAAAATACAATTACACTGACAAACTCAATTACATGCCTCAGTCGCTTCTGAAATTACTTGCTGATATTGGACTGCGCACAGTTTAAGTTTCATTGTTAAAAGAAATCATAAACACTTTCTAAATCATACAATGTTTACAGAAATACACAGAAGCACAGCTTTTATTACCCATGTGGCAAAATTAATTTGACACATTGAAAGCAAATGAATAGAGCTGGAGGACTCTATTCAAGCAGCATTCTTCCTACTGATACAATTTACACTGGGGGAACATCTAGCGCATTAACCTTATTAGACTCTGATGTAGGTAAATAGCATTTCAAAGGGAGGGAGGAGGGATCTGAATCAAAATCCTTTCTGCATTTGAATGAGAAACATCAATTACTGCATTTCTAACTATTCATTTAGCACAAAAAGCTCTCTCGCTAAGTAGATTTTTGCTCTGAAATCAGCAAAACTTTTGCAGCAGGGGCAGCCCACAATATGTAATTATGATCTTGGCTTTAGTCCTTTAAGTCTGTGGTGAACCCTTCAGCTGAAAATAAATTCCAATCAGATTTGATAATGCGAGTTTAGCTTCATTTGCAAGTCAGATGAGGGAGAAAAATGTTGCTTGTTTTTTTAAAAACCAAGTTTATCAAAGTTCATCTTGATCTGAAGATGCAGATAGAGGCTTGCTGAACTTCTTCTTTGTCTGGTCATATGCAACACCTGCTTCTCAGTTTAATTTAATTTCAAACTAAGATACCAGTCAAGTGGTAATGTTTCTAACCTAAGGGATGGAGCTACCCTTGCTTGTAGTTGGCCAAAAGTAGATAAAAATTCAAGCTCCAGTCCGGCAGAACATGCGTTGAACTAGAAACACCAATATCCTGCTGCAAGCAACCTCTCCCCGTATATGAGAAGAATTTATGTCCTTTCAGAATTAATATAATGAATAGTAATTTCAGTTGGCAGAAGCATTTGGAGACCTAGCACCTGTTCCACAGGCTCTTTGCTTCCATAGCAGGACGATCATAGGAAGTAGTCTTTGCAGCTGCAGGTTCAAATGGACCAAGCCCACATGCTGCGCTCTGCAGATGACCACCACCTGGGCTCCCCTGCACCTCCCATGACCCGAGGGAATGATGTGAAGCTGTGACGGGCGGGATTCTTGTTGGATATCAGGAAAAGGTTCTTCAGCAAGAGGGTGAAGAGGCACAGAAGGAGAGGGTGAAGTCAGGCACTGGGACAGGCTCCCCAGGGCAGTGGTCATGGCACCGAGCTGCTGGAGTTCATTTGGACAATGCTCTCGGACACATGGTCTGATTTTTGGGCGGTCCTGTGTGGAGCCAGGAGTTGCACTCGATGATCCTTGTGGGTTCCTTCCAGCTTGGGATATTCTGATTCTATAAACAAGAAAGGCTTACATGCAAAATGATTGGCCTACGTTAGAAAAATTCTCATTCCTTTCCCCTTAAAAACTAGGGATGCTTGTTATATGCTAGGGCAGTAATATTTTGGGGCAGGACAACAGAGAGAAAGCATCTCCAGAGGAGCCAAATCCACCCTTTTCTGGGGAACGTTTGTCTTATTTTGGGCTTTTGGACATAGCTTTTAATTTCAATATCTCAGGCACTTGTATCCAATGCTCTGCTCTTCCTGCTAGAAAGCTCCCTTCACAAGCAGCCTGACAGTTCACACCCATCCTCTATCTTCTGCTCCCTTCCTCTGCTTTGGATATTTAGAGATAGTGAAATATTAAAATAGAAATGGTTCTAATCCATGCTTGCAACCCCACAGCCCCTCCTGTTAGCAGTGCCATAGCACAGCCACAGGATTTCGTGGCTGCAGGTACACGTTGGGAGACAAATAAATGGATGGTGTCAAAGGGCTGCTTTTACAGGAGCTCAAGAATAAGACTAGCTTTGGGAACTGAATAGATTTTATACTTTCATCAGAGGAATATCATGCATCAAACTGAAGCCTTTCAGGAAGATAGGAGGTGGTTAGCTATTCCACATCCAGGCATCCTCTTTATTAATTCTGCACATTTCTCCAGTCACCAGTGATGCATTAGATGACACTTGCGAAGGATTACAGACCTGATACAATATTAGATAAAAATTACAAGTGAGAAGCTATTTTACTGCCATTTATTTTCATCAGCTAAGCATCACTCTCCTGAATGCCGTTCTAGGTTGGTCGATATTGGCTTTTCAGGCTGCTGAAAAGTTTGGTAATTCTTTTCTATTCACAGCTTGTGTATAGAAATCAATACTAGTTTGCAATCTGTTGAAACTGTGAAAGAGTCAAGTTACAAGTAATATATGCCTGATTTCTCTTTGCATTCTATTCCCAGTCTATCAGAGTAAAAATTGGATTCATTTCTCAGTCAATCTGATATCTCATAATTAAAAAAGGTTATTTCCAAGTTCCCCACCCCCCACATTTTCCCTCACACTTAAACATATGCTGAACAAAACAAGTAGGAGCGTATCTGAACGTTTCTTAACATCACTGTCAAAGGGAATCTTTTCTTTGATTCAGAGCAAGCTGGAAGAAGTTCCCTCCCTCGCCAGGGCATCTAATGTAGCCTGAATATTGGTCAGTGGGGAGCAGAGCCAACTGAGCCTCTTCTGCTTCACTGCTGCTATTAAATTCTTCCGTTCTTGAAAGTTTATGGCATATGCAGATTTTATTTTATATATATACCTGTGGTACTAAGCTTTAACAACTCCGACTTCTCAGGGGAAAAGCAGATGAAAAGGAACATCTTGCAGTGTTGGGGTTGGCTACAGGAGATGCAAATTGAGGTTTCTTGCCTGCCTCCTTCAGAGCAGAGGCTTGAACTTGAAGCATGTTACAGTCGTAGCAGCGATGAGTGCAAGTCGGTGAGCGCTTCATGACATACACAAAGCTGACTATACCCAAGCAATCACATAGGATACAATTAGCGTGACTTTGTACGTCAACGCTTGTCTATTCCAAATTTAAAACAAATCACAAAATAGCCAAACTAGAACACTTGCATAGCGCTAGGTAATAATTGCTCATACGTCTGCTCCAAACGAAGGGGAAGGAGGAGGGTCTGCCATGTCTTCTACATCCCATTGACTCCAGGCATCAACATAGGTAGGGACTGGCCTTTTTTTTTTTTTTTTTTTTTTTTAAATCAGAATTTGTGCTCACACCATCAGAAATAGAGATCTCACTGGTGCTTTCAGGAACGGTTAACTACAAAAATTGTAGTCAAGATCCGCCTTTTCTGGAGATCAGCTGGGACTTCGTGACAAGTTTCAGAACCCAACTGCGAAGAGTTCGGCTTGGAATGAGACTTCCACATCAGCACTCGGTCCTCTCAAACTGCGTGTCGCAGGAAGCAAACCCCACTGACACAGACCCAAGATTTACCGTCCCCACAACGCCAAGTGTTTCTGGGCTGAGACTACCACCTAGTGTCCTGATGGCAGACTGCGGCTTCTTCGCGGGGAGAAGCGTACAGGGCAATCATTTGTTCACTTCGCTAATTACATTATCATAAGTTACTCATCTCCTGAGACGCGTACAAATAGAAGGCAGGCTGAAGGCTACACAATGCCGTCTTATTTTCTCAGCTGAATTGGAACAGAAAAGTCAACTAGGCTTAGGATCTTGGAGCTCAGCCAGTTTAATAATAGCTCGTGCAGGAAGCCTAAGTGATGCTTTCGGTTGCTATCTTTTAACTTCCAAAGGTCCGGTAAAATAGATAACATTAATGCTTCGGTGTTAATACACCTTGGATATGTAAGGTGACTCCAGCAACGCTAAGCAATTTAAGTGACGGTCTGCAAAATCAAGGCGATGCAATGGGATACCAAGGGGTCCACAAGCCCTGCAGGGGCTGTGAGAAGGGGAAGAGGACTCAGTTCTGGCCAGGTTGCTGCAGGGAAACTGGAAAACACTGCAGAAGCCACTGAAATGTTAAATGCTTCCAAATGAAATGCCTTCTCCAGCTTTGACTTTGATTGAATTACTATTCATTTTCTACTATACTTTGGAAAGTAATTTTGAAGCAACAACAAAAAAACAATGAGAAGTTCCCCTTTGACCCAAGAAAACTCTTGCGCCTTTTCCAAATGAAGTTGCCCTAAAATCCTCCCATGCCATCCTTACAGTTTCAGTGTGCTGTAACAGCACTTTCAATTGGAAAAAGATTGCGTTAGGAACTGTTCAGGCAGCTCTATTTTCTTGCAGATACTGAATGAGCTGTGACAGACTGCACCATGCCAGGCTTGTTATATATGTCTTCCCCTGAAAACACTGCAGTTTAGAGAAAGCCTTTAACCCACTGACAGCAAAGAGCCATTACATCGCTTTTGATGCTAAAGCCATAAAGGTATCTTATTGCTTCAAACTGACAATTTCGCAATGTTGTAAGGGGGCCTGGACATCCTCAGGCAGAAGGCACCAATGCTTTCGAACCATTTTTAGAGCACCTGCCTTTCATTTTCAGCCCACTTGAATTATTCACAGCCTACTGGAGAGCATATATCTCGGATTTCTCCTTCAGCTCAGGCAGCCACGCTGTGATCCTCAGCACGCCTAGCCATCCTTCTCAGGCTGATGAGGCCGTTTGAAAATTAGAACTGCCCACTGGTACGAGCCAAAGTGCATTTTGCTGTGCCAGGATGAGAGCTGAACCATTCCTGCCATGAAGCAGCAGGGACAAAGCAAAGGGGCAGGTCACTGTAGAGCAGAGCCCTCTGCTCCTTCATAGTGCAGGGGGAGAGACGAAGTAGAGCTTTTCTAGGAGCAACCCATTGCCTTCTCGCCCCTGCTAGAGCCAGGACTGACATGTGCAGGAAATCCCAACCCATACTCAGGTTTGAAAAGAGGCATTTGTAACCACATCAAGCATCCCTCTCTTGCTGCCCTGTGTGACTAAACTTCTCTTTAAGTACCTTCTGGTCCAGCCAGAAGCGTGACAGCAGGGAAAAACAGCTCAGGACCGATGGGCAGGCAAATTGTTCCCTCTAGCATTAAACTGACACTGTTGACATCTAAACCTGATGGCTTCTTTCTCTCCTGATGCTAGCTTTGTGACAGTATTCAAGAAATCCCTTTTAGGGGAAAGTAGTTTCATTGATTTCAGAGAAAACTTTACTTGACACATTTGTCACCAACATTTTCCTTTGCCACAGATAACCCAGAAGCTGGGGGAACCCAAGAGGTCATTCAGAGATGATTCCCACCAGCCTGGGGCTGACATCAGCAGAATTTTTCCTGACCTTTCTCTCCCCTTCCTTTCACTTATCTGTTAGTGCCCTCAGTACACAGAGCCAAGTGAGCACATCGCCCCCTGCTCCTGCAGCCCCCAGGGGCCACACAGCTTGCTCGGGTTGGGCATGGTAACTTCAGAGCTCAAAACCCAAAGGAGGGTTCAGGCTGATAGCTTAAGAAAACTGATAGAAAGGGGAGAGAGCAGCCCACCTACTCCCTTCAACAGGGGGATATGATAGCTAAACACCTCTATGAATCACAAAAGACAAGCCTACATTTGCTGTATTAAGCAAAAGCTACTTCCCCACACCTGGAAACATGTGCAAGAGCTTTCTTCAGTGTCTTTGACACCGCACTGGAAGAACAGGGCAGCTGGCTTTCATCTACTGCTCATCACACATTTCTGTTTCAGGGTTACTCTAAAGCCATCGATGCGTTCAACCAGCCATGAAAATTTAGAAACAAAGTTATACCAGGCTACCTTATATAAACAACCAAGCACAACCCAGAACAGGGATTGCAGACCTGGGTGTTAGTACCACATAAAAACAGAGGCTGTCTTTCATCTGAAGAATGCACAGAAAAGGCTCAAGATCATCTTGCTGTGCAAAAAGAAAGATCAACGCAGAGGAGCATTCAGCTCCTTCCTACTGAAGGGTGCTCCCTGCAAGAAAAAGAGTTTTGCTACCCCCTTGATCTTAGAAAGCATCCCTGTATGATAACAGGCAGCACACTAGTAGGTGCCCCCAACACAGAAAGCTTTTTGTGTAGAAAAGAAGTTGCTGGTATCTGGGCTCAGCTTTATCTGTGATGGATCGCTGATCCCTCCCTTCCTCAGCTGATCACAGTCACCCAGGAATCAAAGTCACTCACTGCCTGGGCTGGGAACAACAGCCCTTTAAAAGGACGGGGAGGAGAGGGCTGCGGAGGAAGGGTTGTGTCCCTTTTCTTTCTGAAGGAGAAGTGGCATAGAATAGAGGGGGGGAGAAAAAGCTTAGAAGTCTCCTGGTTCTTAGGATGCTAGTACGGAGTTAGAAGAGTAGTAGGCCTCAGTCTGAAAGCATGGAACCCCCCAAAAGAAGAGAAAGCTAGAGAGAAGCTTACGTGAAAGTAAAATAAAGGGGTAGAACAGAAAGGTAGGAAAAACTTTGTTTACTCTGTTTCTTTAATGGTCATGTCTGTTACTACTTTTGCTTAGGAGCTTTTGTAGAATGTTGTGTCTGGCTGAACTTGCCTTAAATGAAGGTTAGCTGGCTGTAGGGTGTCCTAGCAGATACTAGCTCCAGTCCAGGTCAGAAGGGCACTGTAAATACTGAAGGCTCCTCTGTTTGAACTTCAACAGAGCACTTAATGTGGTCAGGTGGGCATCTGTCTCTAGAGTTAATCTTCTAGAGCCAACACTGTAATGTGGCTACTAAGTTAACTCTACAAAGATGTAGATGATACCACGATGCAGGTCCTGAAGCTCTATTTCAGCTAAGGGCTCTGAGGTAATTGAAGACCACAAAGGCTGAAGAGCTGCTGGTACCCCAGCAGTCTATGTTTAGGGAAATATGCACCAACAGGTCAAACAAGAGTATGAAAGGGGTTGTATAATGGGATTTCAGGGAATTCCCTTAAGGAATTTTCCTGAGCAAGCTTCTCCAAGAGTAGTAGACAGGATCAAGCTCCTATTTGCACCTGCAGTGTGCTTGCTGAAGGTCCTCAGGGAGCCCTTTGTGGCATTCAGAGCACTGGTAGGGCTCAGTCCTGTGCCCCTAGCTCCCTGGGGTGAGTGGGGAGGGCAGGGAAGGCAAAGCTGCCGTTCCTGCTCAGTGTGGGGTTGCTCACCGTGCTCTGTGTGTGGCTCAGGATAAGCCACCCATGTTGACTGTCACATGAGTTATTTGCTGTAAGCTGCCAAGCACAACTCAGAATTGCCTCTCCGTGAACCTGCAGCTGGAGGAGTGGTGTCAAGGTTGCAGCTCTGTGTGTGTCTCTGGGCTGTGCCTTTGCAGTCGTTCCTTCAGCAGGGCCTGGCCTCTCGGGCTCTGCTTTCTGTCTGCATTGTGCAGGAAGAACAGGCACTAAAAAGCAAAATGGGAAAACAAACTGGAAAAAAAAAAGGCAGAAAAGAAAGCCCTAGCCAAACAACAGACTGTGTTAATTAGGAGTGAAGGAGAGGCTGCCATGCACCAACACCAGGCTCCTAAAAGCTGCTGTAGGAGAATATTGAACTCTGCTTGAGTCCCCATCCTCTCGCTCTTCTAAGTGGATTGCTGCCGAATAACAAGGCTTAGGCAGGCAGCCCGCTGCAGTGCTCAGAGAGCACCCACTGGGAGTGCAGTGGGCTGGGAAAATCAGGTACCAGCACCCGGGGGCTTGGTCACGGTGGGGAGGAACCAAGCACACGGTGGGAGGCAATGTAGGGGCTTCTGTTTTCTGGCCAGGATGGGGGAGAGCTTCAGGGCTGGAGCAGGAGGGGTGTAGAAGACACCTTTTTATCAGGGATGAGGGCTGAGCAAGCCACGAAGTAGTAAAAGGCTCTCTTCATGGAGAGAAGGGACCCTAAATTTGCACTTGTACAAGGCACGGTGATGGAAGTTGTCCCTGGGCTGGGATTTCTCTGCGTTTGTTCCACCCGCCCTCGAAGAGGGGTGTAGATGTGGGATATGCTGATTTATAGTGGGTCTGTACATCTGGGCCTCTTAATGGCTTCCATTGCTGCTGTGGGTTTAGGCAGAAGGTGAAGAGGTGAAACTGGTGCTGAGTCTGGCCTGAGGTCCCTGGCACCCCAGAAACCTCCAAGCCACGGCCTCAGTGAGCTGCTGCTGCTTTTGATTGTGAAGCTTTACAGTAGCTACTTACAGCTCCTCTGCTCCCCGATGGGATGCTGGAAGGGACTGACTGGGATTTTACAACCAAAGCTGGTAGGTCTGAGGGAGCTCGAAGCTCCCCCTCCCCTCCCAGTGAGCAGACAGGCTCTTGTTCTGGGGCAGCTCTGCTGCCATTTACAGGACAATTTGTTCCTGGGGGGTTTCCACTCTTGTCATCCTCTTAGCGATGCTGCCCAGCTTTCAGACGGGTGACTTTTGGGTGGAAGGAGACGCCAAGCGTGGTATTTATGACCATTGTTCTTGTGCCTGGACATGTGCTGTGGGACAGACCTCCAGCCTGTGCCCCGCAGAGCTGACCCTGCTGCCAGTCA
This sequence comes from Cygnus atratus, assembly GCF_013377495.2. Taxonomy (NCBI): domain Eukaryota; kingdom Metazoa; phylum Chordata; class Aves; order Anseriformes; family Anatidae; genus Cygnus; species Cygnus atratus. The sequence continues at coordinate 6,589,529 of NC_066371.1, forward strand.
AAGGCAATGTACAGAGAGCTGTGCAGGGGGTAGCACCCAGGTCCTGGTCTCTGAGCTCATTATTACTGAGCGCTCTTGAGAAAGCTCTTGGGTCAAGTTATTCAGACTTGCAATCATTTTGCCATGCTCTAAATGCTTAAATGGGAGCAGGATCAGGTCCTTAATGTATTTAAAATTGTGAGGGTATCTGCACTGGAGAGGTGGCTCTAACTTCCGTAGTGAGGACTTAGTATAGATAAGAGCAGTTCCATTTTCCTAGAGTCAGAACTGGTGTCTTGACATCCTGTTTCTTCTGTCATTTTATTTAATAATCCATTGCCCTTCGGTTAATAGCTTTTTCCTTGATTAGCCTGTATAAATCAAAACTTCACGGCTTTCTCCCTGATGTGCCATATATTCTGAGATGAGGGTAATGAATTGTGCTGCGGGTTGATGTACTCTGCCTCCCCTTTAGAAGAAGTCCTACATCAAGGAAACACCTCGGCTTTCAAATTGAGTTGTCAGCATGCTGTCAAGACTTACAGGAGGCAATGCTGGGGATCCTAATAACGTGCAGCCAGGGATTACTCAGCTCTGAGTGGAGTATGGAGCTACAGAGCCCCTTGGAAAAGTGAGGCTCCTGGAGGCACTGCGGGTTCCCCTCTGCGTGAACCCCGTGGGCTGTGCTGGGCGTGAGACTGCAAGCAAAACCTGCTGGCTTCTGCCAGAGGCTACATGCAGACTGAGCTGGTGGGGTTAATGCAATGCCCTGCTGCCAAATTCTTCCTGGTGAGGGGCACCTCGGCCACCTTCTCACCAGCTCCTCCACCAGGCATTCGCCTCCAGCCTGACTGCTCTGCAGACGTGGCTCCTCCAGAGCAGCGCTGTTTGCCAGCCCACCCCTCCTTACCTCTCACTTCCCCATTCCTGTAACACGGCAGCTAAACCAGTTGTGGGGCAGGTGGCTTGCAGAGCTCTGTGCAGATCAGGTGTCCTTCCTAGTCCTTAGCTCTTGGCTAATGCATGTGACTGCCTTGCTCTGGTCTGCATTTGTTGCCTTTCTGCCCCAAATCCTCTGCCACGCTGCCTTGCTGGTGCAGGGAGCAGCAGCCTTTCTCCTGCTGACTTGTCCCAAAGAGGAGCCTGAAGTATCCTGGGGGCTCTCAGGTACCTAATGCATGCCCCAGCTCAGTGCTGCTTGAATTGCTGAGGACTTATTTATTTTTAGTGGGAGCTGCTGGTTTCCTGAAGGCAGGAAAATTGCAGCTCGGGCTCTAGACTTGAGCAGCAAGGAGAGAAGATCCAGCACCATGCCTGGCCTTGGTCATTACTTTCACCCCAAAGCAGACCTGCTTCACAAAAGAAAAGCATCGCTGCCCCTTGCCACTAGATGCCACTCGTGCTGCACCGTAAATCCTGTGGCATGTCCAGCCTCGGGCCTTGACGATTTCTCTCGTCTTTCTGTATGGGTCTTGCTGGGGGGCGTTGAATCTTTCTCGTAGCCTTCCTGTTCCACTACCAAGTTTCTTCTGCAAATTTCTTCCCATTAACTGCATGCATTTCGAATGCGAAATCATCACTTCTGTCCCAGTCACCACACAGCTGTGGTGCTCTGCTCCTCCTGGAGCTAATGGGGAAGGCAGAAATCCAGTGCGTGAATGGGGAGCGGACGATTTTCACCCTGAAGCCAAGTACAGGACTTTACATTGAGCTTTCCAGCCCCTGCCACTGTGTTCTCCCATGTGGCTGTTATGCTGTGGGTGCTGTGCGTCAGTGGGGCTGGCTGGAGCCAACAGCTCTGGGGAAGGAGCCTCCAGCAGGGAAGGGAAGCTCAGTGTGGGGCCTGGAGCATGCCATGGGGTTGGGGGAGGACAGATCTGTGGGGCTGTGGTGCTAGAAATTGGCAGCATCTGTAGGCACTTGCAGAGAAGGGATGGAGACGATGACCCACAGGCCTGGTGATTGTATTTTTCTTTTGAAGACTGTGAGACGTTCATATTAAGCGATTACCTCTTGGGAGAAGCAGCAAGGTAGCTGCTCCATTAGCCGTGGGTTTTCTTAGAAAATCTAAAATAATTTCTTCACAGGGTGCCAGATGAGATGGCTCAGGCCTGCTGTGAAAGAAGCACAAAGTAATGCTCACAGTTTGTAATACTTCTCCAAGCTTTTGCATTGAAAAATGAATGCCTCCTGTAAAATGCTTTTAAATGACAAATCCACTCATATTCTCTCCAGCCTGCTGGAACATAGAGCTCAGATCCCCGTCATGGCCCAGGTTGGCCAGCATCATCCTTGCTCTGGGCATGGCAGGGGTGTGGGCAGGCAGCTTTGAGGCCAGTGTTGCCATCCATCGAGCTCGGCGTCGGCACAGGTGGGGCTGAATGGAGAGAGAAGCTTCCTGAGACTGATCCTTGGGGAGGAGAGCAGTGGTGGAAGCTGAGCCTGGTGTTTGGAAGTCGGGTGATGCTGGCTTGTGCAGGTGCTGTGTGTGTGCCCAGCACTGCCCAGCCTCTCCTCCCTAACCAGGGCTCGATTGGTTTTGATTCCCATCAAGGGAAAATCCAGCAGAAAAATAGAAGCAGATGTTTCTAGACAGTGTCTCAGGCTCCTGGAGCTTCAAAGAGCTTTTTGATTGCATAGGATTTAAAAAGCATATAAAAGAGCCTTTTGCTGTATTTTCACCAGGGCAAAACCCTCTTTGAAATTTGTACAGGGAGAGCTTGTCAGACTGAGCCAGCGCAGGGGAAGCCTTATTGCTCACAAACCCCACTTAAAATCCTTCTAGCTATTTTTTTAGGGTGCAGCCTTGTGGGCACGTTGGGTCCTGGCCCATGCTGGTCACTGCAGGCAGAGTGAGGGGAGGGGTTGCAGCTGGCAGGGGCTTGCTTCCCCCAGCACCGACCTTGGGCAGCTCAGCTCAGGGTGTCCCCTGACCCCTGCTGAAGTAACCATTATGTGGAGAAGTCACAGCTCTACCAGGTTCTGCATCGTGAAGTCTCCATCTGCGTTTCTGTAACCAGCTCTGTCAGACCCACAGGGAATTGCAGGGAGTGGGGGAAGCCCTTGCTCCTCTGCACATGGGTGCAATTTTCATCATAAATGCAACTGCTGACACTGCTCCGTTTTCATTTTTTCTCTAAGAGCTGGAGGACTGTTATTACTGCAGGAACGACATGAAGATGTCTTTTCCTCTACTAACATTCTGTTAAAATTCCGTATCATTACTTCCCTTGTAAAGGTTTTCTCTGTCTTCTTGAAAGGCTTCTGGGAAGGATGCTGCTGAAAAAGGTGATGTGGCTGCACTTTGAACATGACCAAGTGCCCAGGGCTCCCCAAAGCAACCCTGTTTATAAAATTTATTGTATTCTGCAGCCAGTTAAAGGCAGATAATGTGTAAACACTCCCATGAATCTCCAAGGACTTCCCATTTGCAGAGCCACCTGACACAGCTCTCCCACAGCACCAGGGACCCAGTGAGACCATGAGCCTTCAACGGCAGATTGCAGTGAAAATAATAGTTGGGTTTTTCCACTCTCAGTGCAATTTCTTGCAAGCATAGCTTTTAATTTTTTGGCTTGCTTCCTCCTGTGGTGTACACACATCTTGCAAGCAATGAGGAATTTGGATGTCGGTTCTCATTTCCTCTCAGCCTTCTCAATCCAAGCCCTAGTTATCATTTCTCCTTCAATATGGAGAAACAACAGCTTGTTTGGAACCAGCTGTGAAACTCCCAGCCAAAAGCTGAGTAGGAAATACCTTGGGATGAGCAATGGGTGTGATGTGCTGTGACTGCCAGCCCTGCAGCTGTTGGGATGCCCAGGTGAGCATGGGCAGTATTTCTCAGCCAAGTGACTTCGTAGTTTGGGGCTATAGCAAGTCAAGCAGCCCTGGCTCTTTCCAGTCCTGTTTTTGTCCTCTGGCTGTTCGGGCAGGACAGGGCTGCACATGCTGGCTAGGAGCCCATGTCACACGTGCTGGGGGGGACAGAGGCAGTGATGGGGACAGCCTTGGCATGATCCCACCAGAGACATTGCTCCCAGCTGGTCCTGCCTGCTGTCAGCAGCAAGTCACTTAGAGAAACGTCTCCATAAGAGCTCCCTGCCACAACCTTAAAAGCACAAGAACTGTGCAAGGAGATAAAAATAAAAATATATAAAAATATATTTATAGGTATGTCAACTATACATTGGGTCTATGATGTGCACAAGGTGACGAAAACATTCTCCTGCCTAGCTTGTTTCATCTGAAAAAAAACCTGGCATAATCTCAGGGACTGCAGAGAGTTTATTATCTGGCTGATGCTAATTTAATTAAATGCCAGCAGGTGGTGCCCGAGTAGGAAAAAAGCCTTAAATCCGTGTTCTCACCCAACGTGTGGCTGTGCCATGCTCAAGTCATGCTCCAGCCACTCAGTTTCAGACAGACCAACTCAATATTGGCTCTTACTTTTCTTTCTCATCTCAGTTCTCCCAGAAACCCCCCCCAAATCCTCGTGAGTTGTGAGAAGGCTGGGAAATAACAATCAATACTGAGCAAAACAATTTTATGCAAATGTGATCCAAAGGGGCCAATTGGTCCCACCTCAGTTGACACAAGGCTTGATTTCACTCGGGAAGTCCATAAGCATCAACACACTGCCATTTAGGCTGGTGCACAGAGAGGGGACAGGTCAGCCCAAAGGAGTGTCTCATGGTTTGCAGGCTGCAGTTTTTTTCCAGCTGCAATCATTACTTTTAGAGATTTATACCAGAATGTGGAAAATAATGAGCCATGTTGAATGTTTTGTGCAGGAGAGAGAAGTGGCTTCTCTTAGCCTCCTTTTAAAAATATAAGGAGAGAGATTTTGTCATCTACTTTTTCCTGAGGGGTGGGGGGGGGGAAAAACAACCATGAACTTCCTCAGCTGGTTCCCACTAACAACACATACTAAAGAGATGCAAAAATATCAGGTTTATGTATTCTGTAGCTCTGGCAAGTTGCTGATCTGAGTGGTTTTTGCAGGTGCTAAAACACAGAACACAGCCCTTGCCTCTGCAGGGCTTGAAAACGATTTAAAGGAACCTACCAGCCCCTGCAATTCCTTACTGCTTTCATTTTTTACCAGAGGTTTCTCTCTGGGCTAGGAGAGGAAACCTGCAAAGGGCACTGTTAAGTTGCTTGGCACTGCAAATGCCCAGTGCAGCTCTGCCCCTGTGCCGTGGCAGCGCTGCGATGAAAACAGAGGCCAAGGTAACTGGGTAATGCCTAGGAGCAACTTTTTTCCTCTGATCAACAAGGGTAAAGGGCCCATGCCACCAGGGAGCAATCTCTACTGGAGATTTTCTTCCGGGTTGAAAGTAGAGCCTCTCCTGTCCCTGCTTGTGTTGAAATTCCCGACATGAGCAGGCAGCCTGATTAGCATCAGTATATACTGGTCCTTTAGGAGCAGAGCAGACTGTCAGGGAAGAAATTGCTTCCACTGGTAATTTATGCAGTTATTCTCCTTTTTTTCTTCCCCCCACAGAGGACACGAAGCGGTTCTGCTGGAGAAGGGCTGAGCCATTTCAGCTGTCCCCAGAGATCCCGGTGCCTGCATGGCTCACGGGCCTTGCAGCAGGTTGGGCCCTCAGCTAATGGTGGTGTTACCCGCAGGCCCGTCCTCTAGGGAGCTGACTGAAATAAAAGGCAGAACACCTCAGGGCCTGCCGTCACACCTCAGGGAAGATGTGAAAAGCAAGGGTATTAAACGCCGGGCATTTTGCTTTTCTCTTTGGTAAGCTGATTTCCTGATCCTCGCTGAAAATACGCAGCGCTCTCGTGGGTCGAGCCTGGTTCCTGTCAGTGCTGCAGATGGTTGTGCTGCTCCTCCTGCTGTTAACACTGACAGCCATGGGTCACTGAAAGGCTCGCAGAAAAGATCCTCTCCTTTTTAGAGCGCCTGGTGTGCGTGCTGGGGAGCCGGGGCAGGAGCTGCACACGCAGGGCTCACAGGTGGTGGCTTGTGCTGCTCCACTGGCACACACGCACACATACTAACAATATATTTTCAAAGCTTCCTTTGAAAAGCGTGGTAGTGAGCCTCAGCTTCCCATCAGGACCTCACTGAAGCCCTGGTGCTCCCACCACTCGTGTATTGGATGAGCCCGAGCACAGTCCTGGGCCTCCTTGCAAATTCAAAGCGGGCTGTAGCCAAATGGCTCAAATGGCTTCATGCCCGCTCCTTCACAACCCATTGCAGCGCCTCACTCCCATACGACTCATGCTGTTGTTGCACTAGGTCCTGAGCCCTCCCTGTGTCACTCAGCTGTCGATCCAGGACGCCTCGTGTCCTCCTGCATCAGATGGTGCCCAGCAGGGAAGGGGGCACCTGCCAGAGTTCACCTGACGTCCCCTCCCAGGCACCACTGCTTGCAGTGCTAGTGCCAGGCAGTGCCTCCAAGGAGATAATTTAGTCGTGTCCCTGAATGTACCCTTCCCACTTAGCTATTTCCCACAGCAACAGAGGCCAAGTGTTATTGCACAAGTCAAGACAACAGCGTGCTGTGTTCGGCTTATCTGGGAGATAACATTTTATCGATGTGCCAAGAGCTACGAGTAATGAGGCACAGAGCAGGGGAAGCCAAGTCAGCACTGGTAAGCACCGTCCTTCCACACCCTGGTAGCAGTCACTTGCAGGAAGAGCATACAAAGAACTAATGAGTGAATGCACAGGAACCAAGCAGTGCCAGCAACATCCCTAGACACTTGGTCTGTTCTTGACAGACCCTGAAAATTGCCCTTGTGCAGTCAGTAAGAGCTTACACGGCATCTCAGTCACTCATTTTAATTTTTACATCAAAATGTAAGCTTTTCTGAACAATCAATGACTGGACCTTGAGGGTCCCCTAGTCCCAAAGCGAGCTGCTGGTGGGCCACAGATAGGTTCATGCTGTCAGCCTGGGTCCTCTTCTTCTCAACATTTCCTTGGCTCTCCAAGCAGCAGGTCCCTTTGTGGCATTATTTAGGACAGCGCAAACCACCAAGGCATTCACAGGGAGCCAAGCCAACCACTGATGGAGGGAGTAACACATCCTGGGAAACCCCACTGCTTTTGAGAGCAAAAAAGCCTTGAACTACTGGCATAAGATAACTTGTGTTCGCTTCAGCCCCTTCCCCATGGCAGCTCGGCAGTGGCAGGGGGCTGCGGGGGGAGCAGGGCTCAGCCCCAGCGCTTGGAAGTGCCGGCAAGCGGGAGGCCTCAGCCGAAAGGCAGTGTGTCCTGGGCAGGGGGAGGGAAACATTGGCTCCTGTAGGAGACTCCCCTCTTGCCAAGAGCAGGAGGCTAAAGCAAGAGGAAAGAAAGTGTTATGTGGTCAGAGGAGTAAAGTCTCTTTTATAATGCATGTCTAATGGAGAATGGCTTAAGGCTTAAATGTGTGATAGCAGAGCCAAGTCAGTGAGGAACCTGGTCTGCCATACTAATGAGCTTCTGGGTGTGCAATTGACTCCTTAAAAATCCTTGCTTTTTTTTTTTTGTATGTTGTTTTCCAAGAAGAAGAGAAGAGCCTGATCACCTACCTGTAGTTCTAGTTTTTTCGTTCTTTCCATTTTTCTGGTTAAGAAAGAAATTAGTTTTATTTATTACCATTGACTAAATGCTCCACTTCGTTACTGGCTGCCATATCTCATGAAGAAATAAAGCTGAGCATCAGCCGTAATTTAGCAAGCTTCTGTGTGGGCTGCAGTGCTGAGGGCAACTAAACCACGCAGGGCATCACAGCCCCTCACCACCCCTCCTGCAGCAGGGGGGTGCCACATCTCTGCCAAACCTCCCAGGGCCAGGAACCAAGGCAGTCCGTGCTCCCCAGATCTGCTCTGCCGGGATGCTTAGCTTCAACTTTAAAGCCAGGCAGCCGCCTTTGTAAGAGGAGAGCTGTATATCTTCCCAAGGCACATTTTACCTTGTCAGTGGCTGTAGCGTTAATGTTGGCAGCTTCCCAAGCCCTCTCGCCTTTCCAATTTAAATAAAACCAGAACAACAGCGATGCTGGAACGAAAGGCTGCCGCTGTCATTCTCCCTGGATCACAGTCTTCTGTCAGGGGTCAGGTAACCACACCGCTTCAATCACAACTCTCCCCCATCCCAAGGCCTCGGGTCACATTTTTTGGAAAAATCCAAGCGAATCTTTGCACAATCCATCACACCTGGGCTCAGACTTTTTGTAGGGAATATATATGGTATTAAAGTAACACATTTTCAGGGACTTCTTGCCCCCAGGAATTCTTGTTTAGGCCAAGAATTTATTGGCTTGTGTGTTAAAAAAAAAAAAAAAAAAAAAAAAAAACCCACATTTATACCCGTAGGCAGGATATCCAGGAGAACTGTCAGCGTACACGGGGCTAAGGACTTTCAGAAAGGATATGAACTCAGTCAAACACTAACAAACAACAAACTGCTTTCAGCTTTGCTGTTTCTTTCCTTCTCTGCCTGCGGATAGGAGGTAAAAGCATTCATTCAGGGAATCAGGACAGATGGTCATCGTTCCTAAAAAGAAGGAACCCCAATTTCTGGTAGAAATTTAGATAATGACAGCAACATTTTCAGGTAAAATTTACTCTGCTGAAAGTAATAGAAGTTTTGCCTTAGAGAGAACATCACAGAACCAGAGTGGCTGGGAGGCAGCTCTGGAGGTCGCCTTGACCCAGAGCAGGTTGCTCAGGACCGCGTCCTGTCAGGTTTTGAACATCTGCAGGGGTGGAGACGCCACAACCTCTCTGGGCAGCCTGTTTCAGCATTCAACCACCCTCACAGTGAGGACTCTGCTCCTTACGTGGAATTCAGTGGAATTTCCCATGTTTCAGTTTGTGCACATTGCCACTTGTTCTTTCACTGGACACCACTGGAGTTGGTCATGTCTTCTTCACTTCCCACATGGATGAGATACCCCCAAGCCTTCTTTTCTCCAGGCTGAACAGCCACAGCTCGAACCTGGCCGTGAGATAAGCACACGCCTCTCCTCTAGCATTTGGCAATGCCACTGCTCCCAGTACAAGCAACGAGGCTGAGGAGCACATTGGTGACTTGCGTGTCAAAGCTAACGCTCGCAAGGGAAGTGGATGGATTCCTCTTATCTTCTACTAACAGAAGCTAATTTTATTATTTTGTCCAGCCCTGTTCTCCAGGATGAGGTGTGAGACTGCAAGCCAGCCCAGTGAATACTTCCATTTGCAGTAACCAGAGGATGGAACCTATGTAACAACCTTCCTACAGGTCATTAACCGAAGATAAATGCCATGCAATTACGAATATATCTGATATTTATTATAATGGCACCATTCATAATGAATTAAGTCAGTGTTTAGGTGAGTTATTTCCATAGGTAATTTAGTGTAAGTTAAATTTTCCTTTACCAAATCTGTTTTAGAGCCCATAACTTTATCTTTAATGCATGATGTATCACTTAATGACAGCTTTTGGCTGTGCATTAGTGAACTCTGGTTAATACAATAATTCTTCCAGATAATTTAAAAGAAATACAGCATTTGTATGCAATTTCATGCCAGCTTTTGAGAGAGGTGTCGAGAGTGAAGGTGTATATAAGTATTTAACTACAAAAGAGCTAAAGGTGAATATCTGCAGAGTATCTTCACACACACTCTGGTGCTGGTGTTTTCTGGCCGCGGGGCCATCTGTGTATATAAATAAGCCCTGAGCCGACAGTCTTCAAAGAGTAATAAAGAGGACATTTTGGGATGAACAAGCACAAAACAGGTGCAGAGCAAAGGCTTGAGAAGCCCTTGGGGGCCTTTCTTAGATAATGTAGGTAGGAAAGGCACTTTCCTATCTCCTGCACACCGGTATTTAAGAATGCTGATTTGGTTGAACGTTTTCTAATGCACTTCAATTTCCTTCCTATCAAGAACGAAATGTAGTTTAAAAGAACTGCTCAGCTGTAAATGCCTTCTTATAAAGAGATTTAAAATTAAATCTTTTTGGAGGAAAAAAAAAAAAGAATAAGCTTTTTAGCCTCTGAAATTACTTTCTAAATCAGAGTGCTGGACCCCCAAGTGAAGCTAGTGGGGTTAAGAGTGGTACTTGCTGCTGAGCAGCAAATGCCAGCAAGGTAATGCATTTTGTTAGGTCCTGATGACAAGCACAATCTATTAGGGAAGCTGGGAATGTCAAATGTGACACGATGAAACCTCCCAGCACGCCATCTCTTCGCAGCCAGAACGCTGCCTTCTGCCTCTGCGCGGGGGCTGGGCACGGCGTGGTTTGCCCAGCGGGGCTGGGGCTGGTGCAGTGTGCTCTGAGATGGTGTCGGCCAGCCCGGCCTCCACAGGGAACTGCAAGTCCCCTTTCTGTAGTGTCTAATGAATAATAGATAAGATGATAAAATGGGTTTCCAAAATTGATCATGGCCATATTGCGCACTTTGGTGTGGCCAGCCTGAGGCCGGGCACAGCTGCTTTACCTGCTTGCTTGATGACTATATTTCAATGTAAAGACCACTGATCACTGGCACTGGTCTGCACTGCTTCTCTGCAAAATGGCTCACTAGTGATTTCTTGCCAAAATACCCCTTTCTTACCCAAAATCTTCTCTTTGGAACGAGCAAGAAGGTCTCTAAGTGGTGGCCCACTGTCCTGGTTGTTGCTACGAGTCCTGGTTGGCTTTATGTATAAAAATGAGGACGACTGGACAGCAAAACAAATGAACAGTTTTTAACGGTGTAAAACATTTTGAGTGTGACGCCAGCCAGAGCTCAGCATGTTTAATTAAGGTGTGTGAGCTGGAAGGAGGCTAATCTCTGATGCTGAGGCTAATTTTTGCTATTTTATTGGATAACACAGTAAAAGACAGATTGAGACATTTTTTTTTCCTTTTCTTTGCTTGTCACCAGCAGTAGGGGGGAAGATAAAATCCCTTCAAATGAAATCAGCTTAATGAAGGACCAAAATCAGTACAATTAACCGGAGGCACAGCTGTACACCTCGCTGCGCACGCCAAAGTCCCACTCTCCATTTCCCCTGCGAGGATATTTACAGAAGGACTGCTTGGGCTAAAGTTCATAATTAAAGCTGTAAATCCTAGCTCACTGCTAAATTTTGCCTGCATGCAGAGAGAGAGTAGGAGGGAAAAGGAGGAAAGTCTGTCTCCCTCCTGGCAAGCCTTGTTTACTAGTATTTTGTAGGTTTTCTTATGCTGGTGGTGCTTATTAGGCTTGCAAAGAGGTGGGTACTGAGAGCACCCCTACAGAGAGACTTTTTTGGGACCTGACGGCCACGAGCACTGCTGGCTGGTCTCCTTTGTGCAGCAGAGCCCTGCCATACAGAAATAACCGTGGAGCCAGATGTCTTCACACTGGGTTCCCACGCTGGCAGCGAGGTTTGGGGGTTTATCAGGACATCCTGCTGCCATGAAGCCTGGATGAAATCTTCAAAGAGAAATGCTTCCCTGTGCAAGGAATCATCACTGCTCCTACAGCAGAGCCCTGGGAAGAGCGGGATGGCACCAAGGCTCCTGGAAAGACCTGGCTCCTTAGGAGGTCGGGGGATACTCATCCATGATTGCAGTTTAATTCCAGGGAGCTCCCTGAAATTAACAGCAGCAGTTGCACATATTTCAGCACACAGCTAGTGCTTTCCTAGGTCTGCAGCCTGTGCTGGGGCTAAATGGAGCCAAGCTCCAGCCGAGGAGGCACCACTGGCCCGTCGGGTACCCCCGTGCATCCCCTGCCCGGGCACAGCTCCTGGTAGCTGTAAATCCTGCTCTGGAGGTGTCCTGACACGTCCCAGGGACTGACAAAACAAAGTACCGCCGTGACTGCTCGCGGCTGGCATTTACCACATTTGAAAGTACAAATACACGTTGCGATCAACCACCTGAATTTTAGATTATTTTCCAGAGGAAATGGCATGTCTAATTTACCAGAAAATATGATCCTCTTTCAGGTACCTCTGATGGGATTGCTCATATGCAAATACCTCCTTATCGTTTGTCCATAATCTGTCTAAATGTGGCAGAATAGGGTTTTATTAACAGTGTTTGTGTGCCCATGGCACGGTGGCTGAGACACCGCTTTGCAGTATGCGAAGCTATAGAGCATGTCTATAAATAAACATGATAAACCCCTACCTTTGTGAGAAAAAGTTGCACGTCTCTGCTGAAGAGACAGCCCTTTGTTGAAATGGTGATTTATTGCTATTAAAATTGTGTGATTAGCCAAGCTTGGAAGGCAGACCCAGAAAATCTCACGGCTGCCTACTCCCATGATGAGTTTCGCCAAGCATGGAAATGCAGGAACGTTTTATCAGGTCAGAACTTCAGGGGAAAACATTTAATTACAAGGTCAGCTCTTGATGATGCACTTGTGGGTTTTCGCTTGCAAAATTACTGCACGGTTTATAACGAAGTTCCCATTTGAAATTCTAAAAGATTCACACACGCACGCACACACAAAAATAAATAAATAAAAAGAAGAAGTCAGAAGATACGCTGTGTAAAGCCAAGCTGCATGGCATCAATTAGCCATCTGTTGTGCGCTGTGGTTTCTAATGATCAAGGTGAAAACTTTGGTCGGCTGTAAGAATAGAGGATTACAGCATGCGAGCTCCCTACAGTAAATAATTTAAGCACAGCCAACACGAGATGATGCATGGTGGAATTATGACCGAGTTCAGTCATATTGGGAACAAATCAGAAAACCTGATGACTGAGGTGGGACGTTCTGCAGGAGACATTACTGGTTGTGAATGCAATATGGCTCCGTAGCAAAGACCCGGTGACTTTCGAAAGGGAAGGAAAAATCCCCTATGTTTATGTGAACACCGTCCTCCTCTGATTAACCCCACACAGTCCTGGAGCACGCAATGCACTTTTTCTGATCTTTACATACGTTAGTGAATGAACTTTCATTTGGAGTGGGTCCTTTTTGTGCCTACCCACCCTGTTGTGGCCCTTTTATGTATCTCAAATATCTCAGCAATAATAATACGAGGCCTTCAAACTCCCCATATAATTAAAACTTAGTGAAACCTCTTTGGGTGGCTACCTTTGTGCTCCCATTTTAGAAGGCCCCAAAGGCAACATTTTCTTTACTTTCCTTATAAAGGATATTTTCCTTGTCACTTGTGCCAACTCAGAAGTAGATTTTTTATTATTTTTATTATTATTATTTTATTTTATTTTTTCCCACAAAGAGCTCCATTTGGAAATAGCCGTTCTTGCTTCATCTCCCACCAGGGCTGAGCTCATCTCTGCGATTTCTTCTCTCAAGACGGTCATTGATGCAATTTGGCCTTGGAGAAGTGAGAAATCAGAGCTTGTTGATTCACCATGGGCAACCCAGGCTTTCCTCTTCTCCGTTACACCTTTGGAGCAAGGAGATCCTTGTCCAGACAAGGTGAGAAGGAGAACTCCTGCGCAAAGATGCAGCTACTTTTCACTTGTCTCTCCTATGGATGATCTTGTATCTGAGAAAAGCAAACAGGCATCAGCATGCTGATTACACAGAAATCCTCCAGAAGAGCAGGAAGGATGATAAGCTGGCTCTTAGATGAAGACAGTGATGGATCTGTGAGCCTGTGTTCATTTATAATGTTGCACGTGTTGGGGCCAAGGTCAGCAGGTGCAGGCTGGGGCAGATCTCACGAACATAACTCATTAAATCCTGCCAGGCAATCACCAGCCAGAGTCCTGCAGGAGAGCTGCGACTTGTGCCAGCTTCCCTGCTCGACAGCAGATTGCAAAGCATAAATGTGAACCCACAGCTCTGTGATCGATCGTCCCCATCTCACGGGGTTCAGCTCCAGTCACTGGGAGAGTTTGCAGTCACGGGGAGCTGGGCTGGCCATCTGCACCATCACCCCCAAAATAAGAGACTGGTACTGGTGCAGATCATGGTACTGCAAAGGTTGGCAGCCTGTGGCTCCTCAGCACCTGTAACCTTGTGGTGGGAGCCTCATTTGTGGCTGGTGATGGGAGAAATGAAGACGGACCGCAGTGTCTGTCTGTCTGTCCCTTCCCCTCAATACCTGCTGGACCCACCGGCCAGCACCAGCCATGTTGAAGAGCAGCGAGGAGACCTCAGAGGTGTTTGTGAGCTCAGGGCTTGGGCACAGCAGTGACCCAGGTCCCTGCAGCAGGACAGGCCGCAGCAGGAGGCCAGCAGTTACGTGCTTCACTTGGCTCGGGCACAAGTAAACGAGTGCAGGTGGTCAGCCACGTCCCAGCTGGCCCAGCCTCACCTGCTGGATGTTAAAAGCCGGGGGGAGCTGAGGGTTTTCACAGGGCAGGGGTTTGTCCATCCCACCGCTCCTGGGGCTTGGTAAGGTCTGTGCCAAAGTGCTGCAGGACCAGTGTGCAACAAGGTAATCCCTGAACTCTGCTCGGAGTAACTGCTGAGGAAGGATGCTGCACTGCAAGGACGAGAGAGGCAAGTGCTATTTGATCAGCACAATGCCCTCGGCTCCTGTCTCCACAACGTGCTTTGATTTCATTGTTGTTTCTCTCAATAGCCTTCTACATGGGTGAAATCTGAATGAAGCCATCAAACAGGGCAGTGTCCCTGCCCCTCTGCTCTGATCACTCCTGTCGTGCTCCTCTGCATGCCCTCTACCTGCCCTTTGGCAGCATCCAAGACATACGTGCGTTATGAATTCAAGTCTCGCCCTGGGATGCGGTGAGGCAGATGGGGCTCTCTGCTCCTTTCTGCATTGGAAGAGCACCCTCTGAGTGCAGCATCCCAGGAGCTCAGCACTACAGGTACAGGCGCTGTTCTGAAAGCTTGTAAGATGTTAGATTAAAGGCAGATGCCCTAGGAACAGAGAGAGGTGGAAGGTTACATTACTACTTCAAAAGGATCAGATTCTGCAACTAATCAACTGCTTTTCAGGTGGTATTTGATTTTTTTTTTTTTAATTTAATGTAGCCATTAAAGCGTTACATTGCAAAGGCCCTGAAAAATATATCCAGGGTTCACAGAGCTGATGGGAAAAAAGCCTGCCTGGGCAGGGTTTGCAGGTGAGCATCATGTCACGGCCGCTGCAGAGAAAGGCAGCAGGGAGCTGTGGTGCTGCGGTCAGTGCTCGCCCTGTGCTGCAGCACGAGAAGGGTGCTGGGCTTCAAGATGCCCCCTACCCTGTCTGTAGTGGGCTCTTGCAGGACAAAAGGAGCTGATTTAGCTGTTTTCTCATGAATCAGAGTGCAAAAATCCCCCTCTGAAAGCCAGCCGCAGCCTGATGCTTTGCCAGGGAGCTGGTTTGCTGTGCAAGGGCAAAACCCAGGGCAAGGCGGGCTCAGTGCAGCCTTCAGAGTCACAGCATCAGCAGCCGCCCAGCCAAAGACCTTAATGGTGGAGCTGTTTTTTTAATGGTCCCCTGTACGGCTGTTAGTCCTTAAGGAGGATTTACATTGCAGCCAGCTGCTATGAAGATATTTTATTGGTATAGTAAATACAGAGAGAGAAATGGTAGCTTTTAGTCTTCTGGTTGCTTGTGCTTTTCCTGTCCCATAATTCACAACCCTCTTTGTGTCAGAGGCTAAAATCTGTCCCGTTGAGTGCCCTGAGGTGTCCCCTTGTTCCCACCACTTGGCCGGGCCAAAGCCACCCTTGGGTGCCTCCTTCCCCTTGCTGCCCAAGTGTTTGTGCTGGTGGCTGTGGAGCAGGGGAGGCTCAAGAGAGCAGAAAGGGGCAATGGCAACTGTGCAAGGCATGAAAGCAGTGAAATCTCACACGGCAACCTGTTAGATGGGAGCCAGGGGGAGCACAAGCAATGCCGCAGTAACGCTAGGGCTTAAACTCAGTTCTTACTTCATTTTGTTTCATGGTTGGTTGAGGGCTTGGACTCCCCACTGTATTTACCCACTCCCTGACCTGCAGAGCCTCAACAAGGGATGGAAAGAAAAGCAACCGGAGAGCCAGAGGCACAGGAGGTGAGAAGATGCCTCATTGCATGGGGATATGTCAAAACACACCACAAGCATGCATCGCACAGTCCCAGGAGTGCCACCGACCCACAGACCCTGTGCAAACACAGGCTGACAGCAGAAGCAGAGCTGCAGAAAAACAGCCATCGCATCTGCCCACTGAGGTATGAGCCATTAGAGTTACACAGGATGTTATTTTGCCTCTTGCAAGTCATGCCTGAAATCTGGTCTCATAAATGAGCTTGTTTTTATTAGAGGGAACTTGCCTTTACTGGGATATAAATCTGAATGTGAATGCTAATTTTATTGCCCTGCATCTAGAGAATAACAGAAACACAAACATTACAACCCAGAGAGCACGGCCAAAAGCACAGGCACTGCATCTGAGCCTGTTCCTGAGGAATTTCAAGCAAGACACAAGTGCTGGCTCCTCTCTCCCTCCCTGGGCAGCTGCTCGAGAGCTGACCACGGTGAGCGGGTGCACGCCTGGCAGAGCTCACAGCATGGCAGGGTTAAACCATGGTGAAGAATCAGGACTCTTGGGTGGTGGTCCCATAGTTCAGGTATTTGTTTTGGCAAGTCCCATAGGAACTGCCATGGGATGGTTTAGGTTTCAGAGTATCGCAGTAGGGCAGGTCGTCTTGCACATCCCCCAGTGCCACGGCAGGACCAGCCACAGCTTTTCTGGCTGCTGGGGCAGATGCCATCTAGCTGGTGCTTAAAAGTCTCCAGGGAAAAGCTTCCCTCAGCTCTCTGTAAATTAATTCTGGTGCATAGCTATTGTACATCCAGCAATTTGTTCCTAATGTGCAACTTAAATGCCTTGTTATCTTTCCTCCTTTAAGGGTTATTTTACGGAGGTGGGGTGAGGCAGGACTCTGCATATCAGTACGAGAGCAAGCCTCATAGCTGTCACTTGGGCTTCCACACATCAGCTCTGCGTCATGCCACCCAAGCAGCCTGACCATGGCATCACAAGTCTTGCACAAACCATTACTTCCTTCAGACAGCTGCCAAAGACCTTCCCATAATGTAATACAGGAGTGTTCTCCCCTTCAGCAGGACACCCCATCTTCTCTGCCCTTCTTTTTGTTGGTACAGCACTTGCAGAAGCTTGTGCTGCCTGGGATGTCCCTGGCTGCTTTTAGCTGCCACTGGGCTTTGGCTTTTGGCCTGGCTGCACGTGTGGGTGCCGGAGCACTGCAGGCCTCAGCTCAAGCCCCTGCCCCGCATCGTCTCCAGGGTCTTGTCCTGAGCTCACAGAGCCTTTGACACAAATCTGGGATGAAGGGTTGAATCAACCGCTGCCTGGTAGGGCCGAGTTACTCAGCAGATGCCCATGGGGTTGGTGCCACGGGGACCCTGCCCTGAGCTCCATCACGAGCCCAGCCAGGCTCCGGCAGGGGCTGGAGGCACTAGCTGCTCTGCAGCTCTCTGACAAGTCATTTCCTCAAGCACAAACGAAGCTGCTCATCTCCAAAATTATTTGTCTGGCACATTTTCTTTGGTGCAGAGCTCTGGCGGAGGGGCTCTGGCTGCATCAGCAAACAAGGAAACGGCGTGACCTCGGGGCACTGCAAATAGCACGAACCTGCGCAGAATGAGTGCGCATCGAGGTGCCTCGCCTCCCTTGCTGGGAGAAGTGATTTCAAAGCCAGCAGATTGCTCTGGCCTCACTGCTCAAATTGCAGCTGAGTCTACACTAGAAACTCTTTCTGGGAAAGCAATAAAAGTTAAGAGTTTTTTTTTTTTTTTTGACCAATACTTCTATGCTGGCAAAATAAATTTTATACTGGCATAGCTGCATTCGCATGACTTTTTCTAGCGTAGGAATGTCACAAAAAAAAATTGAATCCTTAAGGAGCATTGCTGTGCTGGCAAAACTGTTATCTATAGCTCAGTCCTAGAGGTAATTTGTGGCTGTAAGTGTAGTCAGTGTGTTTTTGCTGGTGTAGTTTATGCCATTTCTTTGAACAAATTAAGCCCTCATTTTAAAGGTACCTTGGCAAAGCGGCCATGGAACCCATGTGCTGATTAAGAACAGATAGCACGCAGACCTGGGGCAGCTTGTACGTGTGTCTGACCGGCACGTGAGCACTCGCCGTGTCCCTTGCTCCCAGCAGGCTCTGGAGGCATGGGGTGGGCATGTGTAAAAGCCTGCCTGAGCAAACCAGAGGGAAAATCTGTTCATCTGATGATTCAGGGGAATTCAGTTACAAAGCAGCAAGACTCGGTGCTGCGGAGAGGTTGTAGTTAGCTGGGGTATGCATCACTCAGCTACTCTAAATGCTCGATTTTCTTTCTGGTGCTATAATAGGACACACTTGACGCATGTTTCAATGCTATTTTTTGCCACCTGAATTTGCAATGAGGACGGTCATCCTTGTCCCACTAATGTACCCTTGCAGTTCAGAGATGCGCTTTGATCCAAGGGATGTGGTCAGTCCAGCTGCAAGGGCTCAGCTGGCCTTGCAGGGCACTTTTTTCACTTTGAAGACCCATGTGAAGGCCCTAAATGCTGACCTCAGTCAGGAGATGATGACCTGAATATCCTAGAGACCAATCTACCACTAAGATTAGGTATCTCACCCCAGAAATTTAGGGTAAATGATATATGCTTCCATTTTGGGCCTACTTGTAACTAAGCTGCCTCATTCCCCATCTGCATTTCAAATGTCTCTGAATATAAGTGTGTGGAGCAGGGTTTCCTCCCATGACAGTCCCGAGAGCCAGCTGAAATTATGGTCCTTGCATGAAAAATGAGTCAGTAAGAACCATAACACACTCAGCCTTGTTTGAGTAGTTTTAAGCCAAGTTTTCATTGCAGGTTTTGTTTTGTTTTGTTTTTTAACTTAAACCAAAGCTTTCATATGCACTTGTTGAAATGGTTTATCTCTAAAAGGCTGCTTGCCCTCACCCTCAGACTTTAAATCAGATATGTTTGAGGGAAGAGGGTTGAAGCAGATGAGCTACGATCTGAATATCTCACAGGTTAATAACCTGTTAATGAATTGGTATATATTGGTATATTTGCATTCAGAGCCTGCAGACAAAATCAGGGCTCTGTTGTGCCTGGCGAACATATCACAAAGTCCCTGAGGCCAGGAGGCCGCTCTCATCCCCTGGGGGCCTTCCCTTGCTGGAGAAGGGGAGCAGCCACTCCAGCCTGGACACCCTCGAGGTGCCTCCTCCTCAGGCCAATGCCCCCAGGGAGGTGCCGGCCCTGTGTGGGGCGGGAAGGACCTGCCCCAGCTCGAAGGAGAATGCACAAAACCCCCAGTGGGATGGCAGCCCACCAGAGGAGCAGCCAGGCCACGCTCTGGCTGGGCCTGCCAGGCCGAGTTCGGGCAGGGGAAGAGCCATGCAGCTCCTCCAGCCTTGCAGGCAGGCTGGTTGTGGCCCAGGAGCCCCGTCTCCTGCCAGCCTGCGCTGTGTGGTAGCCACAGGGCCACATCACCCGTACACACAAAATGGCTGCCCGGGGGTGGGCACTCCCCCGGGTTCAGCCGTCTGTTCTCAGCCGTTGTTGGCATAGAAACACCCTTTTTAATTAACCTTCTGCAACACACACACACACACAAATATTCCACAAACAAATTATATTCTTTTATTTTCCTTTCTTAATTTGTATTTCTCTTTCTTTCCTTTTTATTTTTTCTTTTCTTTTCGGCCTGTGACAAATGAGGAGTCAGGAGAAACATGAATCTGTGTCTTCTTAATTTTGGAGTGGTTTAGGCCCTCTGCAGACTGCTGCCAGGCTGTGTAGCTGCTCCCTACTGATAGTAACAAGCAGATGAAATATGAAGCAATCAAATTTCCCATCTCATTTGGCCTTGTCCTCCACATGTTTTAGAGAGGAGAATGAGTACTGGGCCTAATAACTATGTAAATTGCTTGAAGCAGGAAACAATCACATGAGGATTAGTAAACTCAGGTCTTTTAAATGCTTAGGACAAATCCCTTACAAAGGTACCTGAATTGCTTCCAAATGCCTGACCCTAATGGAAACAGAGGCCTCCATAGGTGTTGCGGACTTCTGTTGGGGTCAGGCTGCTTTTGCTAAAGCCAGAGGGTGTCCTGGGCCAGCCTTGCCCCTTGCTGAAACTGCTGGATTCAGAAGTCAGGAGGGGAACCCCTTGGCTATCCAATGGAGATATGATCCTCCCTGCACTCTTGTAGAAATGAAAATAGCTCAGGTCCCAAGACTTGGCATGAAAGCCATCCATTAACTTGTAGAAAATAGGATATGCTGTAGTTTGTGTGGCATGAGGGGCTTGAAATACCATCTAGGTGATTCCAAGATGCAATATGCAGAGTGAGTGATGGACATTTTTAACCTGCACACCTGCACAGAGACCACTGACTGTCTACAGTGCCCATGGAGGGGCATAAAATTACAGCCCATCACAGAGGTAAGATGATATTCCAGCATGCTGCCATTTTCATTACAGTCTTTGTCAAAAAGATGGATACAGGTACTATGTACTGTTCTTGGTATTAAAATAAGAAAGGGATCTCTTTTTTTTTTCATCTTCTGTTCTCATCTCAGTATTAGCTATCAGAGTGAGCCATCAGTCAGGCAGCAGTGCTGATAGATCTTTGTGTTCACTGATGCTTTCACTCACTTTTGTGACAAAGATTACTAGACTAGAAAATAGTGTGCCATTAATCCATTCCACCAGCAATATTAGGACTAAAATGGAACAGAGAAAATGGCACAAGATGTGCCTTTCCAACGAACAAAGATAGCAGTGCAAGAGAACGAAATGACACAAAATGAAGCAAAGTTTGGCTGGGAGGTAAAACCTAAGCAACAAGTATTACGTATGCTGTTCACCTATAGCATTTTGGATCACCTATAGCATTTTGTTCACCTGTAGCATTTTGGATGCCATTTGGCATTTTGGATCCATCATTTGGATTCTGGGCTCTGTGGTTCTTGTACAGTGTCCTGCTTGAGGGGGTTCCAATCCAGACTGCACCCAAAGTACCACTGTGTTGTAAGAGCTGAAAAAAGACTGATGCTAACTCATCCATGCAGGTCTGCCCATGACTCAGCGTAGCTGTAGGATCTATCACGGCTGTAAAATGCTCTAAGACAGGTTTTTGAGGGATGTGTGACTACAGATTGAGTCCTTCCCTCCCCCCTTCCACCAGGGACTTTCTATAGCATTTTTGGCAAGGTTAGCTGTGTTTCCTCACTTCCACCTCTTCCAGGGCATCATAAGACAAGAAGACATGCCATGAAAATGCCATGTCTTTGCAACACAAGAAGCATTGGAGCCAGCAGCTTTAGTTAGGTGCTACACCAACCCGGTGTGTTTAAGGCATGTGAATTAAGCAGACAAAAGCTACGTAGCAGTGTCCTTGACAAACCTCACGTCTGTCTGCCTTCACGCCTCCTCCAGAAAGGCCAGACACGTATTCAGCAGGCTGATGGGGAATGACTGTCAGCAGGGGCTGGGGTAAGGCTCAGGCAGAGCAGGGCACGTCAGCTGCTGTCAGCACAGCCTCTCCCTGTGCAGGCTGCAGAGCTCCGAAATGTCACTCAGCTGTTAGCAGCCTGTCACTTTGCCTTCCTGATGGTGCTCAGTTCTTCTTGTCTTTCTGATCTCCCAGGCCACTTCCGATAGATCATTCCTCTAGGTACATAAAATGCTGATTCTAATAAATAGAAGGACTGAAAACTTTTGAAAGAGAGGTTTCCTTGAGCCTTAGGGCTCAAACCTAAAGATGAGTGATCCAGAAGATCTTAGGTCCTCCTCCTAAGATCCAGGAAAAGTTAAGGTATGGATTCTAACCTACAAAACAACAAAAGACTCCCAGAATTGCCTCCATTTCTGTAGGCATGCAGCCTGTTAATAACCTGGCTCTAACTAGAACCAGTTCTCACCTTGCCCCACTGGTATTTGAAGTCCTCCTGGGTGGGCTCTGGCTCCCACCCTGCCTGTCTGGAGGCACCGGTGTCTTTAGCACGTTCCCTTTCTGGGTCACCTGGAAAAATCCTCAGGAGTTGGAGTGACATCCAGAGCTTCAAAGTGGGCAGAGGGCTCTCTAACCCAGATACTTCAGTTGCAAGATGAGTTGTCTGGCACAAGACTGGACACCTGACAAGCCCATCAACCTTTTGCCGCTCCATTTCCTTGCCCTGAGCCTGCAGGAGAGCCAGGGGCATTCAAATGTGGAAGGGACTTCTTGTCGAAGGCTGCACAGCCAAAGTCTTAATGTGTTTTTTTTTGGTTGGTTGGTTGTTTTTTTTCCTACATAGGTTAGGCAGACCAGCTAGAAGCAGATGGCAGCAGTGAAAGCTATGTCTATTTTCCTATTTCTAGCCCCCTTTGTGTTGAAACCCAGCCCACCAAATAAGACACCTTTCTCACTTGCCGATACGTCCTCTGAAGGTGAATCTCTATGTACTTCTGGGCATGGATGTTTTCTTCCCTCCCTGAATCTACCTTAATGCATTTTGGTTCTTCACCCACTGGATCCAAATTCTGAAGTCACTCAATATCTTCTGATTAATGACCTTTGAACCAGCCCCTAGAGTGGTGCAGTCTCAGAGATGCAAGTTGGGCTTCCACTCTTTGTTTTATTGGACATAAACTCCAGGAAAGTTCTAAACTTCACAGTTTTAAAACACAGAAGTATAAGGAAAGTTCTTAATGGAGAAGTCTCCAAAGCCTTGCTTACACAAAATCGCCCATTATGATCCATTAGTACCTTACCAGAGCGAAGACTGAAGATCTTGATCTTGTGTCACTTCTCATTTCCAGGTTAACCTATAAGCTTCTCTAGAAACAATTTTCTAAACATACATGATAGATTGCTGAGAATGTGTACTCATTGCTCAAATCAGTATGGCCGGCAGCAATCCCAAGCACAGAGCAGGGAAAGGCTCGCAGGTTGGGCTGCTGAAAACCTTGGGGGATTTCTCAGAGCGCGATGCATTTTGTGTCATGTAATTGGTATGCTGGTAGTGGATCTGCTGCAAAGAAATAGGTTTAGACATTTTCTGGCACACACTGTGCATGTAAATCTTCACCAGTAATTATCACATGTAACCGAGGAGTTTTGCTAATGATCAAATAAAATAAACGATCCTGTTTATTCCTCTCTCTGTGTTCATTATAATGTTTTGGTCTCAAAATCCAATTACAGATAGTTTGGCTCTGTGCTAAGTTTTGCTTCCAACCTCTTTTGTAGGTCCATTCTCAGAGCTGTATTTCAGTAATCTGTTGACAACACTGCAGTTTTTTTTTCTGGACCACTAATTTATAGGCAGGGAAACCAATGATTTCTGCAGACAGTACAAACAGGAGAAGAGTAAGCAAATCAAAAAAGCAGATGGTAAGTAAAGCCACTTAGTGTGATTCAGATTCTTAAAGAGAATAAGTTCACTGCATCGAGCAATTCCAGTATGTTATGAGAAGCATCTATCCTGAGCAAAAGGTGGGCAATGCACAGTAATGACACCCAATTGAAATTCAGAAGGAAACAGCAATGCAGGCTTTTCCAGCAAAAAAACGAGAATCACTGGAAACCAGGCACAAATTATTTTGATGACTAACAACTCAGCTGAAAAAAGCAGAGTGAGTTTGGGTTCTTTCTTCCATGAATCAAAAGTCCAAGCCTGAGGCTGCTCTTTTCCCCTGAAGGGAGGAGCTGCAGGTGATGGGTGAGAAGTGAAGATCCCCCACAAATCCTCGCATCCAAATTCTCCTGTGCCGGGACCCCACAGCTGCTTCGGCCACAGGCTTACAGCTGGGGCAAGTGCAGGGATCAAGTGGCAAAGGACTGAGCTGGGAAAACCAAAGAGCAGAGGTCATGGCTGTTATTTCCCCAGAGTATCCAAGCCATCTGCTTATTACGGCCTCTTTGCTGGCCAAGCACTCCTGCGATTACCCCTTTCCGTTGTGAACAGCCCTGTGGCCAGGGAATGAGATGGCAAAGATGAGCTTCCAAAATATTCCCTGTAGACATCCCCTGCATGCTCCTGGGCCGAGGAAAGGCCAGAGGGAGGCAGCAGTGAAATACAGGTGTTAGAAGGAAAATAAAAGAGCTGTAGAGAAAGAACAGAAGTAATGGAGAAACACAGGTAGTGGAAACCCTTATAGGGCAGAAGGAATAGAAGCTGTTTCTGGGGTCTAATGGCCTGTATTACC
Source organism: Cygnus atratus (assembly GCF_013377495.2). Taxonomy (NCBI): domain Eukaryota; kingdom Metazoa; phylum Chordata; class Aves; order Anseriformes; family Anatidae; genus Cygnus; species Cygnus atratus. Next base: position 6,613,559 of record NC_066371.1, read on the forward strand.
AACTACAAGGGAAAAAATCTCCTTAATGAGGCACAGGCACACAGCATCCAGCCTCAGCATATTCCAGACACCAACCCTTGCAATCAGCACATTTCTGTGTATTGCAGCATCTTCTTCAAGTCGTTGGAGACATTTCAGCTTTTTGCTCAGCATCGTTTTCCTCTCAGACCGTACGTGGCTGAGCTCTGCACTAAGGCACCCCGGGCTGCTCAGCACAGGGTGGTGAGAAGTATTGCCAACTGGTAGAGGTGGGCAGAAACCTCGCGGGGGTCCTCATTTAGGATGTGCTCAGCTGTCAGGCAGAATTTCAGAATTTTCAGGGAATTTCTGCTGGAGCGTTCTCCTCTTCCCAGCTGCACGCCAGCCTGTGGCACTACCCTCACCGCCCACCCCAGCCTGGGCATGGCCCCACTGATTTTTGAGGGTCCCTTGAAGGCCACCTCTCCTTGCAACGCCTGCTAAAGCAGAGGCTTTTCTCCAGCCAGACAAAAGGTGGGACACCTGTAGCTCTTCTCTAGTGTAGGCAAAACCTGGAGTCCTTGTGGAGCTGGTATGGTGCAATATTAAAGCCCTTTTAGTGCTGTTACTTAACCAGTTCCTCTGCAGCTACATTTTCTTGAACATTTTAGTGCCAAATTCATTGAGATTAGAGAATCTCAAGGGATCCCAGTGTTTTGGCTGTGCAAGCTGTGATGGGGAAAATGCTTAAAAGCCTGGTTAGCTCTCATGTAATTTGGAAGGGAAATTCCATTGACATTGGACCATGGTCTGGCCCCAAATCTCCTTTTTGAAATTGGGAATCTTCCACTGGGGTGCATGTACATTTGTTAATAAAAGATCAGGCATTCAACTTATCCATACAAGCCCTTTCAACCATGCTTAGCACTTCAGAGATTGCCACCAAGGTGTATTTTACATCCATGACAGGAGTTTCTTCCAGCCAAATCTGTGTGCCATACCCAGTCGGGGCTCCTCTCAGTGCCAGCCACATGATCCTGCAAAAGAGAAGGAGAGCACTGCTTTCAGAGAGCTTGAAAGTATTGAATTATTGCAGGATTTAATGTTCAGTAGATGAAATTACCCTTTTAAGTGACCTCAAATGTAATAAAGAACCAAGACTAGTCAGTGCAATGGTTTTATTGCAGAAAATCACAAAATGATGTACTGAAGCAGGATAAACATGTCATAAATTACCTTGAGTAATGAACCATGATAGATACCAAAGGCATGTAAACTGTGTGTTTCTGGGGGAGGATGGCTGTGCTGGGTAAAATACATACGTGGCTTCCAAAAGAAAATTGCAGGTGTGATTTAGCTGGATTTATTTCCTACTGATACTCCACCAAATGGAGTTGACCACAGTGATATCTGTGGCAAAATTCCCACATCGGTGTACATCAGTGCCAATGACCTGTCTGTGTCAAAAGGTAGGAGCAGGTGTCAGAACCGCTTAAATTTTTTGGTTTGTGCTCTTTGTGCCGTCTACATTTGGGGGTTTTGTTCTGGTTCACTTATTTAAGATTCCACTCTGCTGTCTGAAGTCCTGCTATCTCTCTGGGAAATATATAGGTTTGGCTGCACAGCTGATATAAATATGCGCAGCTCCATCACTTCAATGGAGCTACACTGATTTATATCGCAGCAAAGAGATTCTCAGTGAGATTCATCAGTGTAACTGCTTCATATTAACTGGCACGAGGGAGGATAAAGCGCACAATGACTGTTACTTCTCCATGAATCACTGCTTTCTGGCAGCGGGATTCTCACCGAGAGGCGCATTCTGCACTAGGAGCGCAGTTAGCCATTTTTTAGAGCCCTTGTTGGCCAGGTCAGGTTATCTCTTGTATGAGGGGATTTAATCCCTTTTCAGAAGAGCAGGCAGTGGTGTGACTCCCGTATGCTGCAGCTGCAGGGCGGGTTCTGGGGTTGATGCGCATATGTACACCCGTAGCCTGACCCCACTGCAACGCTTCTCAAATGACTGTACCGCAAAACCAAATGGGCTACAATAGAGGGAAGGAGAGGGAAGAAAGGATAAAATCCTGTTTGTGCTTTAAATAGATCTACCTGCTGAGTGGGAAAGGCAGAGCCTGAAAAAAAGAGGTGCTCTCATCAGCCGGCGCACTGCAGCTGTGCGGGAGGGCTCAGAAGAGAGACGTGAGGAGATCTCTGCAGCCTGTGCTCTTGGGTCTTCCCCTCACCTACGAGCCTGGGGCATCTTCTGGGTCCTCAGCAAGACCTGACCAAGGGCTGCTTTACATTTTAAAGAAAGTTCAGATCTTTGATTTTGGATCAGGGTTGTTGCTAAAAGTAGCTTGCACTAAATGAGTATCAACTCCCATTTTTCCAATTGAAAATCACAAAAAAAAAAAAAGTCCAAAAGCTGAGCTTCATCTCTTCTGAGAACCCAGCAAAAGAACGTAGAATTTATTCTTGCTTTTATTCCCTGTGAAACAGTTATTATGTCTGGCCAAAAACAGAGAGCAAAGTTTTGGGCTTGCTTTATCTTTGAACGTCACCTCCCGACTCTGAGGACAATACGTGAGAGCGGAGAGCTCGGGGCACGGGCGAGGCACATCACTGCTGCCCGCCTGCCAGAGCCATGGCAAGAATCCTTATTCGTCTCTCTAATCCCCACGGCACATGATGAATTACTGACATTAATCTATCTGGCCACAACAGCCTCCGAGCTCACCAGTCGTATGTTCATGCCACTTCTTTTTGTAAACATATATTTTAAGTATGCATCGATTGGGTACGCGCTGTTATTATTCATCAAAATGTTCTTGTCCCCTAACACTTAATAACAATAATGAAGATTAATGCTAAGCTCCTGCATAGAAAAAGACTTCAAGACTATGTATTTATTTTGCAATTTTAATTAGGGTTGTTTGTTACAATAAAAATTAATGTTATTGTCTTCCTGAGTGCAGCATAGCCAACATGAAATAATGGATTCACACTGCAGCTCTCTGAAATGGCACTAGGCTGGAACCAGCCAAAAGGAGATGATGCCCCAGATGCATCTGTGTTCTCCTCTGGCTTCTTTCTGAGATGATGAATGAAAAGAAAGCACAGTTACCACAGTTTTCTTTCAGTGGGGGCAGGGGGGCGTCTCAACAACCTTGTTTCACCTCTTACTCTGTGAGCGCTGCTCTGGGGGACCTCAGATAAATAATTTCATAGAATCACAGAACGGCTTGGGTTGGAAGGGACCTTAAAGATCACCCAGTTCCAACCCCCTGCCATGGGCAGGGACATCACCCACCAGATCAGGTCGGCCAAGGCCCCATCCAGCCTGGCCTTGAGCACCTCCAGGGATGGGGCAGCCACAGCTTCTGTGGGCAGCCTGGGCCAGTGCCACACCACCCTTAGAGTGAAGATTTCCCTCCTAATCTAATCTGAATCTATCCTCTTTTAGTTTAAGACCATTCCCCCTTGTCCTATTGTTATCCACCCGGGTAAAGAGTCCTTCTCCATCCTTTTTATAAGACCCCTTTAGGTACTGAAAGGCCACAATGGGGTCTCCCCGCAGCCTTCTCCTCGCCAGGCTGAACATCCCAGCTCTCTCGGCCTGTCTTGTCTATGTCTCTAGAACTGAATTCTCTGGCCTTTACCCTGCAAGAAGCAGATGGCATATCCTGTTACTGCAAATAGGTTTCAAAGTAAGATGTATTTGATTTGCTGTATTTAAATCAATACCCTTCAAATGTACTTTGGATCTGCCATCTTGATACACTCACTTGAAATTGGTATGAGTTTATTAGGTTGCAAGCAAGCAAGGATGGTCAATAGCAAAGGACACCAGACACAACCTGCCACGTTTTTCTTCCTCTTTTATTTATTTATTTATTTTATTTATTTTGCCATGCAGTTTCTGTATGTCCCGGTCCTTTCCATCAGTGTTACCACATCCTCTCCTTCTTGACCAATTCAGATCTTGGATGAAAATTTGCAGCTACCTTACAGAGCAAGACAGTAAGTTTGAAAACCCTTGTTTGGCTGGAACTGCTTTCTAAATGCAGTCTCCCCATCTGGCAGATCCTGAATATCCACGATCAGAAAGCTTCCAGCAGGTCTGGCTTTATCCAGCAGAGGGCAAAGCCACCCTCCTGCAGCCCAGCCTGTCGGGGAGCCCCTTCCCTGCTTTCCCTACCGAGAGAACCAAACATCTCCAGACCCCAAGGATGCTGTGGGGAAGAGGCAGCTTGGAAAACACTCCCCGTTCCTCGCCGTGTCTGCACGCAGGGGACGGGCTAGCAGCTTTCTTAACGGGGCGGGGGGTTTTCGTCATATGCCATTGATCAGCCTTTTGTGTGCGTTACACTTCATCAAGGGTAAGATGAAGGACCCCCTCTGCTGAGCGAGTATGAAACAGAGGTGGCTCTTGCTGGAAAGAGCACGGGCTGTAAGAAGAGTGGGGAAAGGGGTGGGAGAGGGGGAGAAGTCACGGGGAAGAGCAGCTTCTGGCGGTGTCTGGCCCAAGGGGCACGCAGGGAGGAGCAGCCTGTTTCAGCCCCTCTGCGTGTTCGTATGACATCCCTTATTTTACAGCTCTTTAGGGCTTATCCTCCCACCCCGATCACCGCCTATGTATTTCTGTACACAAATAGCTCTCGATGCCTGCACCTGCCCACTGGAAAGGGAGTTTTTGGGGTGAGAGATTCAGGGCCAGGCTGACCCACGGCCACCTCGGTGATCAGCAGGAGGAAATGATGTCCCACGTGCCATAAACCTCTCAAAATCGGGCTGCAGTCCATCTGCCCCAGTATCCCAGCTCCAGCTGTGACCAAGAGCTTTACAGGATGCTCAAGCAAGATGTGCTAGGAAGGTGCTGAGTAATTACCCTACAAAAGGCTTTGCCTAATCCTGAATTGTCAGGGATTGCCTTGCTCTGTGCAGCAAAAGATTTTGATCCTTTCTAAAGCTCTTTGTGTAAACTGCTGCTAAAAGTTATTCCTCTCCTTCATATAAATGTCCACTTTTCCCTCAAATCTGCTGAGTTCTTGGCTCAAACCCGAGATCATTTCTATCTGTGTTTTATAAAGTTATGATCAAATTCTAATCAAAGCACTAACCCCAAGGTATTTCCAGACGCCTTGCCAATAACTAACGCAGACAGTGAATACGATTTGATACCTCAGAACGCCTCCAAGTCTGATTCTCATCGAGATGAAAGCCTTTGGGCAACTGAGAATTTGGCTCCTACGCTGCTGACAAAAATCTAATCAGAAATATGGGTGGGATTCCCAGCAGCTCCCAAGAGATCCTTGCCTCGCTCCAAAATGAGCATTTAGGGTTTCATTTCTGGCAGTTGTCTTCTGGAAAAATAAAACCTGACATTTTAATGTGGGCCCTTCGTACAAAAGGAGTTTTAGAAAGCGGAGAGAGCTTAAAACCACACACAAAACGAGGAGAAGGGGGGAAAATTAGACCGAGGAAACATCTGCTAAAGTTTTCCTGTTATTTCAGGAATGTTTGTATAACTCAAGCATTCCCTAACTCTTCGTATCTTCGCTAAAAGATTGCCTGGTGTCCCGCTCCCGATCGCATAACCTCTCTCCCCACTTGCGTTTGCTTACACAGGAAGGCCGTAGCAGGAATGTGCTTAATGTATCTGAGCTTTGCTTTAATGGGGCCGAGCAGCTGGAGACGAGGCGGGTGTTTCTCCAGCGTGCTGCTAGCAGCAGCTTTGCCAGGCACAACTAGAACCCCCCTGAACCTCCCTGTCTCCCCCCGCAGCTGTTAAAGCACACGGACTTCTGCAGCCCTCCGTAACGTAAAACTGAAGCCCTGTACAGTCAGCAGAGAGAAAACACCCGCAGAACCGAGGCTGCCTTGTGTTTCTTGTTAGAAAGTAATGCAAAAGGCTGGCCTCGTTAAACTTTTAGTAGCAGTTCTGTGCATAAAGAGCGCTGAATACTGATCTGATTATTGAATTTGCTCAGATCTCGGTGAAATGGTAATAGATGGAGTGCATTACATTGAGGATAAAAGGTAAAAACTCACTTGGATTGTCCTGGTGCCATCATAAATGAATCATCACTTAGCTATTAAGACCCATACTCGATCATGCAATTTGGAGCATATTGAAAAGCAGCACTGGCTGATTCATGTAGCAGGATCAGAGCAGAGCGCATTTGCTTACTTGTTCACAGTGAAACATCCTGGATGCTGGGGGGAGTCGGGAGCACTTTGGTTGCAAAGCTGCAAGTTTTCCTGCTGGATGTTGAGACCTCCAGGTAAAATGAAAATCTCCTTTCTGTCCGAGCAGGAGGAAGAAAAGCTTCAGCCATACACTTCGGTTGTCTCCATGGGCTGGGCTGTCCCTCTGGGTGATGTGCTATCTGGTGTCATCTCCGGATTTGACCTCCCCGCTGGTGCTGGCCGTGCTGTCACCTGCAATGAGGACACCTGTCCGCTGCAGCGTGGACAGAAAGTGCCGAGTGGTCTCGGTTTCTTGGGCAGCTGCCCGAGGCTGGGTCTGACACCAGGACACAGGCTCTTGGTCCTGTTACGCATCCCCTGAGGGTTTTCCCCTCCCCCATGTCTGTACAAGAGACATAAAATCCGTCTTGTAAGGAAATGATTTCTTTTTTCTTGCTCAATCAGAAACATATGATATTAACCTTTGGGGAAAAATACATCAAGTTTTACATTTGCTCCTACAGTAACATTAGGAATTGATTTTAGGACAGACTAAAGCAGTACCACTTAGTACTTTAGCAGTACGGTATAAATAGGGATCAGGTTACCAGTATGGGAATCATTGCCTGGGTATGGTAATAGCAGGCAATATGGGAAAACCTTAAACAGACAGTGATTATGCAAGTAGGTGAGAGCACGTAATTAACTGTGGGAATGGCTGGGCTTAACACCTGTATTTAATCCTTAAGTATGTTCAGCAAACTAATTTCTGGAAGCCTAAATTAATACATTCTGTGTTTTCCTTCTCATTAGACAGACTTTGCTCCTTGTTTCCATTACCACCTCATGTCCAGCAACACGTTTCCTTTCTCTCATCAAAAGGACTGAGTAACAATTTCACACACAAAGCCTCCCCAAAAGCTGTGCTTTCTCGTTTCCCTGTGGGAGCGATGGCAGGGAGGGGGCTGGCGGCCAGAGGACCCCGTTCAGGGCGGTTCCTCCACGCAGCGGCACCATGCGGGCTGCAGGCATCGGGCTCTCTGGGCGAGCCAGAAACTGAGCATCTATTTAGATGCCAAAACATCCTCTTTATATAAATATATATATACACGTGTGTGCATGTATATGTAAAAATAAAAATGATATTTTATATATATATAAAAAAGTAATGCAAACATATGCCTGCCTTAACTCCTGCATGTTTCAAATATCAGAAAACACAGTCTGCTGGTAGCTGTAAGCCTCCTCTAGTAAATGCAGTGCCCAAACCCTCCTGCCCTTCACGTTTGTTATTCCCGTGACATTGTCTTCGTGCTCTCTCACTTGGAGGCAAACATTATCTGGCAGCCGCCCCCTGCTCACACATTGTCTTGCTGCCTCCCGTGTGCGTTCAGGCAGTGGTTCCTCTTCCAGCCCCATCGGGAGAGAAATGTTTCTGCATTTATCCCGAAGGAGGGCAGTTTTCCATGCCACCAATTTCAAGGAAACGTCCAACAAACCTCAGTGCAACAACGAGCACAGACCTTTCCCAGTGAATATCATACAGATCCCTGCAGCGTGGGATCAGCCACTTGTGCTACGTAAAATAACATCACATGGAATAGCACAGCAAGTGTTAGCTTGCTTTATGTGCACGTGCATGTATGTACCAGTGCACATGACTCTATTTCTCTTTAGAAAGCAAGGTCTGTGAACACAAATGGAGTACAACTAGTAATCCACCGGCTGAATTAGAGCCTTGGGATAAACAGCAGGGACTCACTGAAGCCAAAAAAAGCATTTGCAAACTTTTTTTCCCCATTATATCTATCTGACAGCACTCCTATGAAAATGAGAGTGTGTGCTAGATACAAAAACCAATTAACAAGCACAGAATAATCCAAATCTTTCGTCTAGGAAACATTTTGCTGTATTTATTTTTTTTTCCCCCAACCAAGCAATCTTTAAGAAGCTGGACTCTGCTTTCTGTCAGAAGCGAATTAATAAACTGCATCTCTGCTCCACTCCTTTAGAAAGGAGGTTTGTGTAAGTAACAGATCAGAGAATGCACAGAGGTTTCTGATCAATTCACGGCTGATGTTTGTTTGCATTGTTTCAGAGTTCAGTCATTTTGTTAGGTAGCCTTCAGATATTGCATGAAATATCCGCCAGAGCCCGGGGGGAGCTTGCAGCTTGCCTCTGCAGAGGCTTTGTTCTCCTTGCGAGAGCAAAAACTCTTTAGCAAACTGCTGAGTGACTGTTTAGTGCCTGCCCATGTTGTCCTCCTCCAGCTTTCGGCCACTGATCCCAGCGAGCGGTGTATTTATTGATTTCAATGGAAGATGTATCTGGAGTTTTAACCAGAAAACAGGTTGGAGCTTCAGGTTAGTGCGCTTTGGGTTATTTACTGCATTGGCTTGAATATGAGATGAAGGTTTTCAAAAGGAATCGGGAGCTGGACAGCAATGGCACTGCTTATCCACATGGATTATGCTCTGGGAACTGATTTAGTGCATGCCAGGCTTGAGAGCAGCAGCAGGGTGAGAGCCGACAAGGAGGGGTGCACGAATGAGCCCCCCTCCTTCAGTCCCACATGGATCCAGAGCTGGGTACCTGCTCTGCCCCACGGAGCCCATTCTGCAGGTGTCCCTGGGGAACTGATGCTCCCAACTGATGCTGCAGAGCAGCCCTCCAGCTCATGGGACACAGCCGGGACAGCGAGCACTGCTGCCAGAGACATTTTTGGGGTGCTCACTGGGGGAACAGGGATGGTCCTTTACTGCTAGCAGAGCTGATGGTAACTGACGTGCTCAGTCACTGAGCAGTGCCTTGTGGCTTAGCCAAGAGCAGTTCGGGCATCCAGGAGGGTTAACAGATCGAGGGAGAATTTGGTATCGTACCAGCTGTGACAGATGCAAACTCTGTCAATTACTATTGATTCTCAGGAAGTTTTATTAGACCAGGATGTCAGCTCAAGCCTGGCCATAAAGACGTGTATTTCTGCTGTGGTAATAAGCAATGTTATCCTTCAACTGTTGCAAACACTTTTCTGAATGGGCAGGTTGAACGCTAACTTCTAAGCTCTGCAATTAAAGGGACTATGTTTTTCTGGAGGCATATTTGGACACTTTGTACTGATCATCAATAATGCAGAAGCTAAAACAGCAATTAAAGTGAGAAATAAATATATGCCCTGGTTTGTAGGACTGCTGAGTAACTGCAGCCCTAGTTAGAGATAACAAATGTGGGTGCTCTGCACTTCTGAAGCATTCTTCCCATGGTCCTCAGGAAAATGAATGGTCCTAATTTAAATTAAGAAAGTCTTCTGCTTTCTGAAATATCATACAGATTTGTTTTTGTGATTCATCAGTAAATTAATCCAATGGTTTTCTTGTATCCATGTCCAAGAGCTACCGTGGCTATTAAATTCAGTACAGCGGTTGGGCTTTTTTTGTGTTTTTTAATGAATTGCTTTGCTTTGGCTGTAGACACTGAACATGTTCCCATGTGCATGGAACAAGCTCTGGGGTGTCGGGCACATGAACGAATGCCCCTGCTGCTTGCTGCCAGGCGGATTGCTTGGGCTCATTTTGGACATGGTACAACCCCAAAGTTTGACCCGCCACAGCCTGCGGTTTGGTTTGGAGCGATGTGGAGGGGAAATATTAGGCGGTGGTGTAATGTGAAGGCACTCCCTCCAGAAAACCCGAGCCCTCCATGAGAGCTCCTTCCATTTTCTGGGTCCCAGCCAAACTTCTGACGTTACGTGCGTTTTGTCTTCTGTGGCTTGTTGTTGAATTAGCAAAGTGGGAGCCAGCCACTGTAAGGATTTTTGCTTCTAAAGGCTTCTCATGGGAAATAAAATGTGTTCTTCCAGCATGGGCATTGGCTTTACTTTGAAAATGCTTGTGTTATTCTTATTTATTTAGACCACAGAAGACGCAATGATCTGGTTTGGCACCGAGTAAAGAAGCCATCACGTCCCCAGCAGTCTGTCCCCTCGTTTCCATACCCAGGGCCCTAGAAGAAGGCTGGTGGCACCTTGAGACCAGCGTCCTGCAGAGCTGGGGCTGACCTGGGCTCTTGAAACATGGTCTCAGTTTCTTTCCTTTTATCACAAACTCTAAGGAAGTCGTGCGGCCTTAGATCAAGAAATGTTGATCATTTACATTATTTTTTTTACGTTATGATATAAATGCTCAGCTCCCTTCCATGCCCTGGCTATAATTTCTGAATGATAATGGGGTATTTTGTGCTTGATGTTTTCAAAGATGATTAAGATCAAAAGTATTGTGCACAGAAGGATGGCTCCCCTTCTGTCTTCAAAGAGGAGTAACGTTCTCAGGCTTTAATCCAGTTTAGTTGGTGATCACCACTGCAAACTGGATTGTGAATCTCTGCTGAATGCCAAAATAAAAGCTGTAAATCTCTGTACTAAGAAAAAGAAACAAAGAAACAAACAAAAAACAACTGAATTAAAATTATTCATTTCCAGAGGGAAGGAGTCCTTTGGTCTCATTCATTGTCCCAGCAGTGTCTGGGAAAGTTTGTTGCTCTTATCCTTGTGTTGTACTGAGAAGAACAACAGTGGTCTCATTAGATACAAGTTCCATATGATAAATTGCAGATCTAAAAATATCCATCACAATTACATGATGCAATGAAACCAATTTTCACTTCGGAGCAGAAGAGAGAGAGGAACTTGATAAATGACAATTGGATAAGCCGAGACTCCTGTGCTGTTTCTGCTAAGCATTAAGCTCAATTAATTGCATGTGTAACCTGGCATTGTGACCCACCCCATCTCTAGGTGTGCATCAGGACCTGTGCAGTCACCGAGCTGCCCAGACCTGGGGATAACAGAGGAAGAGTTTGCTGCTGGCTTGGTTGTGCTGCCCTTTTTTCCAGAGCAAGGACTGCAAAATCTAGGCTGACTGTGGTGATTGTCTGGGGCTGATTGCAGGTATTTCTGGTTATGCATCATATTCCCGTGACATGGATACAGAGAGGAACTCACAGAGTCACAGCAGGTGGTCACAACGTGTGTGGTTAGCTGGGACGGGGTGGGACAGAGATGGTCCCAGCAAGCTGTGCGGGTAGGCACTAAATAACTCACGTATTTTGGAAAAGCTTCTGAGCTGAACTTCACACCAGCAGCTTGGTACACATTTCCAAAGCAATCTCTCGCGCTGAAAAGGGCTAAGGATCTGTGGGCACTTAAAGAATGAAAGCTTATATTAGGTGTGACAGGTACAGAAACTTGAAACTGAAGAAGCTGCCGTTGGAAGCCCTGAGGTCAAACACAGCTAGTGAGATCTCACATCTCATTCAGGATCCCTGTTTGAAACAAGCAGTTGTTACTTAGAGCCTCTCCGGGTCCTCCAGCTGGCTCCTGCCGCCCGCAAAGATTGGGGACTGCGGCCCTGGATTCTAAAGTTGGAGTGGCTTTGGGTGGAATTGTCTGTGCTGTTTTTTTGGCATTCATTCTTGTTAAGATATGCATCAGATGTCACACGAGATACCCCACAGTCATAAATCCTTGGCTCTATTGGCCATATGTGGTTTTCTGTCTCTGTAAATAAATATTTTTGCTATCGCTATCAGTGTTATCACTTGCTTCAGCCCATGCTCCCATGCTCCATAAATCAGTGAAATTAATTAGTGAATCTTTCAGTGCATTAATGTTTCCAAGTCTTTGTTTAAATAGGTAGTGCATAAGCAGCATCATGGCCAAGGATGTGGAATGCTGCTTTAAATCTGCTGAAGAAATGGTCGTGGTATGCATTGTTTGTGTATGTGATGGCAAGATGCTTCCTTTAAATTCTTCCTCAGTCTCCAGCCATTTACTGCAGGCCAGAAGCTGTAATGACTACGAAAGAAATTTGCCTTGTTTCAGACAGAGCTATTAAAAGAAAATTATTCTCAAAGTAATTCTTATCTCATGATGGGATTGCTGAATTACTGCATATTGTGGGAAAGGAAATTACAAATGTGTTGGCTTTTCTTCCCATTAGAACTATTGTTTTATTACATTTGTCATATCAGCACACACACATTTCTTTTTAAGTCTTTTTAAAACTGGAATTGTCCTGCATTAGATACTAAACATAAGATAAAGTTGGCAAAATTAAAAAGCAGACTGTGCACACCACTTTGCAAAGGTGAGCTGGAATGGCGATGCATTTCTTTAGCTGTGCTCCCAGACCCACGTACCAGAGAGGCACAGAATGACACCGCCATGGTGCCAGGACTGCCCCGAGGAGTAATTCTGCCTATGAGAGAGAACCCCAACAACCCCGTATGCTGAAGGCCTTTTTGGTGCCTTCTCACCTGGGATCTGTTTGTGTTCCTGTTCCAGGCTGGTTCCTGTCACCCACCACCTGAAGTGCTGCGTGGGGGCTTGCAGGAAGCCCCCATGCTCACTGCCTCTTGCCTGGGCAGCACTGGTGGTGCTCGGAGGCCCCATCTGCAGAGGCCTGATGCAACGGGGATGCATAACAAGAACCTGTGTTTTCACTTACCTCTGGTTCTAGCCCAAAATACTAAATCTAAGTGTGTTTCCATTTCCATTGCAAGCATCTAAGGCAATGGTGTGGGAATAATATGTAATCTAAAAAAGGAATCAGAAGAAATACTTTTCTTGACCTCCTGGGCATTACAGAACATTATTCCGCTAACACCTTCCTGCAGGAGTTGCTTGTGCTGGGCTTTTTGGTATCGTTCCAAGGTGTCTGTGGCTCCAGCTGTGCACAGCAGCACAGCATACGCTCGCCCAGAGGATGCTGACCCTGGGGTCCGCAGCAGCCCTGACACTGGAAGCCTTTTCCTGTTGACTAAAGGCTTCATCATCTCTTCTCTTACCTTTAGTTTCCTTCTCCGAAAGCTTCCGCGTGATAACAGGACACAAATGAGAAGTCAGGAAACTGCCTGATATGCCCCAGTTGACCAATTAATCACCGGTCCGTGTGTCTGCGGTGATGGGCCCTGACAAACAGCGGTGCTGCAAGCCCTCCTCCCCCTTCCGACTGCTTATCTCCTCCAAAATCCCTGGTCCTGAGCTCAGCTCTGCCCTGCCCCAGCGGCACACTGTAACAGGAATGGCTCTGTCCCAAGTAAACAGGAAAAGGAAAGCCGAGGGACGCAGCCTGTAGCTGGCACAGGTGGAGCCAAAACGCTGGGCCATCCCAACATTATAACACACGTTTCTGTGTGTTTATAATGTTACAACACACGTTTCTGTGCCTAAGCAAACAACTCCTGACAGACCTCTGCAGCTGCTTGCTCTAGGCCCGGCCGGGACATGCGGCCTTTCCGACCAGGTAATCTGCACCCCAAATGCTGTGAGGCGCGCTTCTGAGGTGGGAGGGACAGCATTAACGTCTCTCTGAAGTATATTCTGCTCTCCTCCAGGCCCCAGGGAGCACAAAACAGCCAACATGAAGCCTACTCCAACTGCTCAATCCACGTCTTGATCTGCCTCCTGGGCCGAGGACAAGGACCGAGGCCTGTGCTGACCCAGCTCCGGCGGCAGTGGTGCAGGAACAGGAAACCATTTTTCTCCTCTTCAAGGTTTTTGTGTAATTTGAGAATCAAGCCCCATGCAGATCGGAACACGTTAGTAATGTCTGGAAAGTAATTATGGCATATATTATTATTTTAATATTTACTAAGTGCTGACAGTACAATGCCTTTATTAAAACTTTGGGGAGGGTGAAATACACACCACAAAGCATGGTGGGATGAAGGCAGTCTTCTGAAATTGCTCATTTATATTTCAATTTTACAGTCACTTTCCTGTGACCTACTTTTAATCATACATTGTTTTCTTTGCGGCTTAAATCATGTAAGGTGGTTAATGATTTTAATTTAAAGTTCTCTAAGGAGGAATGTAAATAATACTTCTGCCTAGTGGAGGCAGGCTGTGAACTTCTTATTGAGAAGCAATTTATCACTGTATTGAAGAGCAATGGAAGAGGTTTAACTTCGCCAGAAGCTGGAAGTGTTTCTTTTCACTTATTCTGATCATATAAGAGCAATATGCCAAGGGTTATCAGGAGAGCTCTATGTTTAAAATAAATTGATTAGACTAGATTACTTCTGGCCTTTGGATTTTTTTATTTATTTTTTCTTAAAACGAGGGAAATCCAGTAAGGTAATTTGGCAAAATCAAAGAGCAGCATTTTCTCTCTCTATATATATATGTATATATGTGTATATATATATATATATATATTTGCCTGGCCTGGCAGGCTGGATAATCTAATGCAATCCAGGTTTTCTAATGTTTTTCTTTTTGCTCAAACCAAACATCATAACCAACCAAGTTAGGTTTAGACTTTTTATCTAGCTTGTATACTTTTTGGAGAACGTGCAGTCTTGTGTCATTTGTCACCTAAATCCATGGATTTCTTTATGGTATAGCATTGGTGATAGTGGTTGAACTCATTAATTGGCTGTCAAATTGATTAGGAGCATTAGTGAGGTTGATTTAGATGCTCCACAGAGACTGGAATCACGATGCAGGTGAACTGCTGAGGTTAAGATCCTGGAACAAATGTTAGTGCCGTGTCCAGACTAGTCTGCACAATGGCTTTTGGTAACTCATACAATTGGCACTTGACTATTTTAATTTAAAACAGGACCACAGACTTGAGAGAAAAATCTATAGCAATATAATTATATGAATACATGGACTTTGAGACAGCTGAGGGACACAAAAACACTGAGAAGCCCACGGCCTACAAGAACCGAATATCTAATAGGTAGAGTTGCCTGACATCTGGATTTCACTACTACAAAGCCTTATGAAAACCTGGCTGGACTGGAATTGCAGGCTCAAATCCCATGGCTTTAACTAAAAAGCTTTGGTTTTATACTTTGTTTTAATTTCTAGGTTCTTAATTGCTGATACAGATAAGATGTCTTCGTGTGCGTGAGCTCTCCTTCGCCTTGCATTCCATTAGGAAGATATCACTACATTTCAGCCACACATCATTAAACATTTCAAAATATACCCAGAAAGGCAGCTGTATATACGAGGCACATTATTACAGGTAATATATTTTGCTGAGTGCACAGCCCTGGAGATGCAGAGGCCACCTGTACCTGGCCTCTGGGAAGGGCGCTTGGAGTGCATGCAGCACCCAGCCCCATGCCACTCCTGGGAGCAGGTCAACAGAGAAAAGGGAGCCATCCAAAAGCCAAAATCTGGTCGATGTGAGGATAGATCCCTTGCTGCCAGACCCTTCCTGTAGCTATTTGTGTGAGGGAGATGTTCAGACATGGTGAGTTACAAAACCCTGGCATGAGCTGAGTTCCGGGGCAGCCCTGGCACGGGTGGCTTACTGCTGCCCCCCGCACCAACAGCCTCGTCGCACCATTCTGGGGGCTGCCCAGGGTTAAATAATTCCTGCACCATCACGGAGCCCCTCTCAAGGTCCATCTGGAGAGAAGTCGCCCACGAGATACTTATTGCAGTCAATACAAATAGAATAAACAGCAGCAGGGGACCGAACAGGCTCCTTACGCTGAATGAGGGTGCAGAGGGATGGGATTTCTTAGAAAACAGTTCAGCACACTGGTGGCAAACACATCCCTGTCCTCAGCTACAAAACCTCCTGGCAGGCAGCACCGTGCTGAAGGTAATGTTTCAGTTTCCAGCACCTGCACATCTGGGCTGTCTCAGAGACCTTTCTGTGGCTGTGTGTCAGGTCGTGCTTCACGCCAGTGCCACATTAAAGGTGAGAAGTCCCCGTTGAGGGACTCCCAGCTGGGCGCACACGCCAGCCTGTTAATTTTCCAGCCAGTAGCACTGCATTAAGCCGCTGGGCAGCCGTGAATGTACGAGGTCGTCCAGGAGTCAGCAGATGCTCTCAGGTGCATTCAGGCTGCCTGGTGCCGACACCACGCGGCAATGGTGGAGGAAATGATCTGTGCTACCACGAGGATTATTAGCTGGCTTATCACACACTTCAGTGCAATCCTGCAGACAGGAAAGGATGCCCACAAATTCTTCTCTTCCAACACACTCCCAGTTCTGATGATTTACTCTTTCCCACACCTATCTTTTTATGTTTGTCTGCTTTAAATTGCATTAACACAGACTGCAGCATTGGTCTTTCTGTCCTGTTGTCCCAGCCAGAGCCATGGCTCTCACCGCCTGCCTGTAGGGAGGCAGCGGCGTTTAAAGACCGTTTTCCCAGTGTTGGTTACTGTAGCCGGATTAAAGAGCTGACATAACTAACTGCTTATTTCGTCCTGGTGGATTTACTGTAAATCTTTTCTAAAAGTCATATTTAGGAAGAGCCTGGTGGCGTCGCATTGCATACATCTGGAACTGCAGCCAGCGCTAAAATGCAGGATAATCAAATGTCGTGCTTGGGGTGTAAGCCAGCGCTGGCATGGTTCTTGAAGGAATTTTCTTCCTTTTCTGACACTTGCGTGACCACACAACCAGCTTTGTTGGATATTCACCTGCACCTGAGGGACTAGACATTGACTGTGTTTGAGGCAGAAAATGGGATTTTGAGGAGGAATAATATGAATGAGGCTATCAAATCCTACTCGTGCTGTCTTTAAAAGCTCTTTCAAAGTCTGCCTTTCTTTTCTCCCATTTGCAAGCAAAAAACATCAACAAGAAGAAATCCCTAAAGCACATGGAGAAGGAATAGCACCAACAGGTGACAGCTCATTCGCAGCCCAGCCCTGGTCTGTGTGAAGTGAGGCAGCCCCACAGCACAGCCTGGCCGGATCAGACAAAGCCCTGGGGTTGGTTTGAAGCCCAAAGCAGATACTTGTGTTTGATAAATAAACAGTCGTGTTTATAAACCGGTGAGCAGTGTTAATGACAGCAATATCGCATGGAACTGCTGGCAAACAAATTGTGGATTGAAAACAGCTGGCAATGTAGGGCTCGGGGAGGGAGAGATCACAGCTTAATTTGCTCTGTGACAATGTGGTGGATGAGTTTTGTGAGTCCAAAAAGTCAAAAAAAATGTCTGTCCCTGAGGGCCTGCAGGATGCTAGCAGTGGGAGCACATTCTGCACAGTGTCCCCAGGCACCACCACCTGCGAGGAACCTGGTTTGATGGCACAGGATGAATTATGCTGGGATCAGCATCCCTATGGGCAAACCCTGCATGGTGCCTGCAGCTCCAGCAGCCCGCGCTGCGGCCTCCAGGAGCATGCAGCGTAACGGGGGCATCTGTTGGGCAGGACACACCATACCCTGAACGCTGCTTGCTGCTGAGAGCACCCTATAAAGGCAGCACGGATATGTAGATTTCAATAATGAATTATAATACATTGATTATAATATATTGTTTTTTTCCCAATGTGGAATAAAATAACCTTCAAGTCCTCCACAAAGGCAGGTAGCCAAGTAGAAGGGAAGCTCCCCTGCTGAATCCCACTGCCACGGAGCAGCTTCTCCATTTCAGTAACTCAGAGACCTCTGCTCCCTCTCCGCAGGGTGCTGATGGATGGGGACACAGTGCCCTGGGGCACAGCACAGCTGAGCTGTGTGCCTGCTGCCCTGCAGCTTGCCAGTTGCCTGTGCCACCCCAAAACCACCCCAAAACCACCCCAAACCTGCCCCATGCTTCCTTTTCTCTTCACTCCTCCATCTGCCCCTGCCACGGAAGAAGACAACAAACCCCTTGGAGGGCGCAGGGATCGATGGTGTGCAGACAAATCAGGAGTCAGAAAACTTCTTGTGGAAGTGTAATACTGTGAGTGCTTCCAGATCAGTTTCATTCAAGTCCTGATACTGAGGTTTTAGTGCGATGCCAATTTTAGCTTGAATTGTGTGACAGCTCCTCTTTGTGAACGGGAGCAGTATTGACGGAACAGTACTTTTTGAAAGAAAAGTGATTTTTTTTTTCCCCCCCAGAGAAAATAGACTCCATTTGTAATGGGGTGATGCTGTTTCTTTCCCTCCTGATCTAAAGCTGCTTAAAAAGAAAGTCTGATAGCTGGCTTTCTTTCCAGTCATGGCTCTGAGTTTTCTAGAAAAATAGGCATAGGTTATGGGATCCAAGCACATACTGTTTTAGGGGGGTTCCTCTTGGGGTTTCTGATCAGTTGCCTTCTCTGGGATGCTCATGAAATGAGTGCCCTGGAGAGATCCTGGCCAAATCCTGAAGGACCCAGCAGAGAAAAGATGAGAGGTGTTCCATTTTTATCATGGCTTTCATTAACTACCCTCCAGCGGACCATGGCGTATTAAGTGGTGTAAGTGCCATGAAGCAGAGTTTGACCCACCAGGTGAAGAAGCAGCCCTTTGCAAGTGCAATGGCAAGGCCAAAGGAACCATTCCTCCTTTCATGGCTCTAAAAATATGCTTCATAAATACCATAGGATCCCTTGGACACACGTAATATCCTGAGAGAAAATGAACTGACAAACATAAACTTCTTCTCTGGACTCCCTTTTCTTCACCATACACATTTTTTTCCACATCTTTCCGTTCATGGCATGCCACAACGAGACTGCAGGGAAAAAAGAGCTACTGCCAGCATGTCCTGAAATCAGGTTCTGATGGTAGATCCCAAAGGTGGTGTGGCAGCTTCTCTTCTGGGAGTCCAGAGACTCTGCACCTCCACCCACCCGCCTGCCAGAGCCCGCTGTGCGGTGCCCTGAGCGAGATCGGGATCACTGGGAATATTCAGCAAACCTCTCTGTAATACCCCGAAATACTCTTTCTAAACACAAAGGCATCCAGACATAGAAAAGGCTGCATCGTAATGAAAAATGCAATTAAATTTTTGGTCAGATTGAATCCATTACATCTCTCACAAGTACTGGGTATTGATTTCAGTCTCAGCTCCAGGGATCTGTAGTCTGATACCTCCGAAATCCCATGAGCCGGGGCCTAAGCCTAGGCATGCGTGCCATTTGTATGGCTTGAAACCAAGAATACGCTTCGAACCAACTTTAACTCAGCCGGATTCAGATTTGATTGAATCTGAGCAAATGTAAGTGAGTGGATGCTGTATCTGCCGCAAGGAAGATGGGTTTTGAGACTCCATCTGTAAATAGAAGGGAAAGGGCTATTTTGGCTGTATTTCTGAACTGGCAGAAAACTGCAGCAGATTACATTATTCAGCGGGTAATTTAATGTTAATGCGTCCTTATGGCTGGGGGGGAGAGAACTTAAGGTTTCATCATTTTGTAATGCACTTACATTGCCCATTTTAGATTTGTCAGCTGTCATAAATGAACTGCAGTTTTATCCGGGGACTATATATAGGATCACTATTTATATATTTTTCATCTGCAGCTTATGCAGTTTAAATGAAGAAAAGCAAGGGGAGAGGCAGGCAGGAGCGGGGGCCGCACGCCCAGCGCGGCTCCATTCAGGTTTTTGCTCCGTGCAGCTCCGCGGGGCAGTGCAGCCTTCCCGCCAGCCTCGCCTTCCATCGTTGGCATTTTCCATAAAACAATTCCCATTTCCACAGAGCCACTTAAACGTAGTGGGGAGAGAGGCAAGGAAACGCTGCATTTAAAAACACAGCCACGTAGGAATGGCATTTGCTGAACTTCTGGATTGTGCCTTACGTATTTATCATTCGTAAGCAGAAAACTCCAGGAAATCCTATCCCATGGCACCGCTCTCACGAGTTTTATTGAAAAACTGTAATATCCCTTTGCATTCTGAATTCTGTCTGAAAGCCACCCACGTTATGGCTTTCTGTATACATATTTGAGCAGTTGTCAAACAAAGCCCATTCCTCCCTCGGCTGCTGGGTCCTGCTGCTTTATTGCTGCATCTCCCTGCAGCATCACTCCAAACCTCACAGAGTGTTGCAGGCTGCCTGAGTGCTGATTAATGGTGTTACCAAAAAAAAAAAAAAAAAAAAAAAGTTTGTAGATTAAAATTTGAATGTGCTTGCTTTTTGGGGGGCAGACATTTGAAAAAAAAAAAAAAACGAAACTTGAGAAAGCAAAATATCCTTCTGAACATAAATTTCAAGTATTCCCTTTGTTTCATTTTTTAATCAAACACTTACTCTGGAAGTGATTTCTGTAGGGAGTTTTGCATTGACTGTTCTTCCCACAGCTACATCCTACAGGCCTAAGGATTTCTTTTCTCCAACAATAATAATCAATGATTTTTAGGAAGCGAGAGTAGCCCCGTTTTCATCCCTAACGTTTGCCTACAGAGAGCAAGGTAATTTATACAGAAAATGCGGTCTATCCTTACTGCAGGACAGCCTGATTTATCTACTGTGCATCTGTTTCATATAAAGTGCCCTGAGTAGAACAAAACCCTCCATTCTAGCAAAACCAGGACATTCTCTTCAATTTTCAATAAATCATGTTCTACCTATGGGATACCTTGTTAATGACCATACACTAAATATAGGGGGAGAGTGTTTTTTCTTTTTTTTTTTTTTGGTCTTTTCCTTTTCTATTTTTTAGACTATCCTGTAACAAGTATCCTGAATTTCTGGAGCCAGTTAAACACTCTTGTCGTACAGGCAAACCCCACTTCCATTTCAGAGGCATTCAGATTTACTGAGCTGACTACATCAAATATCTCATCAGTGACACACGTCACTGCAAAGATCCATGCCAAAGCAACCAGGATTCATAAACCAGCTCGTGAAAACCACAATCCAAAATCTTCCTGGCCTGTGCTTGGTAAATGTCTTTGCCTTTACCTACCTACCTTATTTTGTGCAGGGTGCAACCCTAATGTGTGGCAGAGCTAAACTGGTCTCCAATATGAATCCACTGCCTTGGTTTACTTTTTTGTGCATCGTTAAACCATTTCTTCTGTTTTTATATTGATAGTGAGACCACATAGGTCTCAAACACCTTGAGCATAAAGAGGTGCCAGGAGAAATCCCATGGCAGTTGGTGTGAATGAGGAGCCCAGAGCCCTTCCCTAAACGCTGCGGGGACGGGACAGGCTGAAAAGTCCATGAGGGTGCTGCAGGCACGGCTCCTCACTTCTGTGCAGGTTGCACTCTTTGTGTCTTTGGCCCCAGCTTTCCCCAAACCAGCTGAGGCTCCAGGAGCCTGCAGGATGGGAGGAGAGCTGAGTTCCCAAAGCAGCACCACTGAAATCTGTGTCTGAGTCACAGCCAGGCTGGGCTCAAGGGGCCTATGTCTATCAAAAGCACTGATGCAAAGCTGAAATCATCTTTTGAAGGATTATATTGATGTAACTGGGAGTGGAAATTGTTTTTCACTGCGGGCATAATTCACGCAGGAGGACGCTCATAGCATCCAAGAGGCTTGAGGCTAGCATAACGACACTGCCAGTGAAGTGCAAAGGTGCCGAGGGAACAGGGAGCAAATTCCTGTCAGCCCAGTGAGCCGAGGCAGAGCTGGATCTTGCCTCCCACCCTTTCTGCTGCCCCATCATGTCTCTGCAACCCCCTTCTTCCCCACCCCGTGTCCAGTGAGCTCCATCCACACTGGTGGCTCCTCAGCAGGGCCGTGAGGCCTTTTGTAGGTGGAGGCCAAAGGCACTCTGCGGTGTGAAGTCCGTCTGAGGTCCACCACCCCCCTGACATCCCACTGACTGCTCGGCCCTCCCTGGAGAGGGCTTGGGGAGCTGAAGCTGGAGCACAACGGCTCTGAGGTACGTGCTGCCTCTCCTACCTTGTTCCTCCTGGGCTATGGGGCCTTGATTTCTGACAAGGCCTCTTGTTCCTACTGTAACATAAATTGCAGTGTAAAAATACCACAGATGGGATGAGCCGAGTACTTGACCTTGTTTCTATGCTGCACAAAGCCAGGTGGTGCCTCTGCCAGTTCCTCCATTGCCAGGCAGGACTCAAACAGCTCCCCATCATCAAATTGCTGGTCCTTTGTCCCTGGGCTGAAGAGCAAAATAAAGTCACCTTTCCAACGGCATGCCAAGTGTTGAGACGCGTTGCTATTTCGGTGTTATCCACGACGTTGTGTCCTTTGTTCAGGAGATGCATCACGGGCACCAGACGCGGGGGATTAGCTGTGCAGCCTGTGGGTCCCTGCAGGGAGAGGAGAAGCCCTTGGGCGTGAGGGCACCTTGCTTTGCCTGCTCCTCTCCTGGAGCCAGCAGTGCCCCGGCCTCCACCTCGTCCTGCCACGACCGACCCAGGACTCCTGGCAGCACCGTGGGGTGTCTGGGGTATGATTTTGGGCTCCTTCCCCCGAGGAACACTTTCCCAAATGTTTTGCACTGCGGTAAAGGCTGTGCCTATGTGGTGTTTTAGCAGGGCAGTTTCTGCTTCTCCTGCCTTTCTGATGCTTTTGCCAACATGGTTAGGATGGGATTTGGCCTCTGATAGACGCTTACCCATTAGTCAAACATTCGCCTTAGGTGCAGGGTCATCCTGAGGTCTAATTAAGTTTATTGTTTCTAATTAAATTGATTTGAGGTCCTTGAACCTTTTAAGAGTAATCATTTATTAAAAAGTCTAGAATTTTTAGCTTCCAGAAAGGAAGGATGAATTGATCTTTCACAGTCTGGTGTTGGTGGTTGAAGCTTTTTCTCATTCACCTTAACAAAAGAAGCAACCAAAAACTGTTAATCACCTTTGTGAAGGTGTTCAGCCTTTGTGTCAGGGTGAAATATATGGAATCCTATACACATCAGAACGCAAATAACTTTTGATCAAAAAGAAAAAATGTGAGACAGGGTGTCTCAGCCTGCTCCTGGGCCAGCCGCTTTCAGCGTACTGCCGTTCAGAACTGCACAGCTGCACACCACCATTATTCAAATGAAGTTTAACACTTTTCATTTCTTTGGACTCAATCAACCAAATCAAACATTTTGCATGGAAAACTTGATTAAATGTCAATCAGACATGGCAGAGAAACCTTCAAAATGATCAAAACTGCCTAATCTACTCTTCTTGCCTTTGTATGCCAAAGTCATCTCAAATCTTAATAAACCCTAATCAATGCCTACTTTATCTTTATGTGTCAAAACATCGCTTTGAAGCCCTCCTTTGGGCTCTACTGAGGGTCAGACTTTGGGGTCAGACCAGGGCCTTACACGGTGTGTCCTCCAGAGCTAACAGCACATTTGTTCACTTGAAGTCTTCAGAGGCTGGGGAATCTTATTGCCTTAGTGCCCTGCTTGTGTTGAGCCTTTTGTCATGGGAGAAGGAGTCACCCCAAAAGGATTCTGAGGGCCAACTGAAATCTTATCTCCCCAGTCATGCCTTTGGAGAAATGCTTGTTTGTGGTGTTTTTTTTTTTTTTTAATTGATATCTCACGTAAGATAACTAAAATAATTAAAAGAAGAACAGAAGAAAACTTATGGATCAAGGAGGTGTGGGAGATGTGGACTGTGACTGTCCAGTCCCTCTTCCCTCACTCATATTTTGCTTTCAGCATCTGGATAATTAATAAGTGCTGTTTGACAAAGTGTCTCTTTTAAGATAACTAAGAAAACATGACCTTCTCCAAGGCTCTTGCCTTTAGAGCTTGGTAATATGCAATGGATAAATGACTGTGGGGGTCAAGGATTTTTAGCTGAAAGACTTTTTCTCCAAAAAAAATAATGCTGACTTGTTGAAAATGTCTTTTTCACTTTGAGGAGACAGGTTTCAATAAAGCTTTTTGTTAACAGTTTGAAATATTTTCAATGTTTAAAATGAAATTGCTTTCCAGATATCCAGCCTGAGTCATCTTTTTCATATTCAGAGGTAAGATAATTATAAAGCAGGAATTATAATAAGGCCAGAGTGGAAATGACAATTTTGAAACTAATCTAAACAGATTCAGGCCAGACTTTGTCTGAATTTTCTTTCCCTTTTCAGTTTACATTTCTTTTGTCCCGAGATAAAACAAAGAAATATTTCCAACTCTTCCAAGTGCAAAAACATTTCTTTGCCCAGTTCTAATTGCTCAACCGAATTAGTGGTAGACAGATCACAGCTACCTTCAATTAATCAGTTCCATGTCTGCTTTTTTCCATACTCTCTGACCCATAGCTCATTCACAGACTCTGTGCTGTACTGATTTAATTAGCTGGTTAACTCACGTGGCCTGTGAGTGTTTCCTGCTTGCACAGACCCTCGCTTCAGCTCACAATTTGCATACATCTCCTAATTCTCACTTAAAATTCACCCCTTCCCAAAACATTTGTGCCTCTGACCTCCCATGCTGGGATATGTGTGGGATGCTGATGTGCTGGAAGTACAAACCCAGCTGGAATAAATTTGCTTAAAAAGCTGAGAGGACTTTCACTGAGATTTTTTGGCATTGCTCACCCAGTTTTAATTGCTTTATAAATGTAATGGAATTAGTGGTGGCCACCAGGTGCTAGGCTCGTTGTGCATAAGGGATATAAAGGCAGTGCAGGGTACCCTAAAGCTCTTCCTTGGGGCGTGGAGAGCCCTAGGCAGGGGATACTATGCAAGTAAAGTTTTAGGCTCTAATGCAGTAAGTTGGCAGCACTAGGGATGTTTCCAGAAGTTGCTGCACCCCCAGTGAATGAATCTGTGGGGTTTAGTAGGTGCTGTGGTGGTCCTGCATGGCCCTTCTGCTCTCACGAGCCAGGAAAATGGTAAGAAATTAACTTCTTTGCCTGCTTCTTTGTTCATGGGGCCTAGTGACTATAAGAGAACTAGGACTGCTGAGGTTTCTCAGTTGTGCATCAAAAACTGTTTAAACTTAAACTCGTGCATTTTGTTGTTGCATCCACAGAGGAAAGCTGAGGTCTTGGCTTTACATGAGCAACTCTGTCAGTCTTTTTAGAGTTAATAAAAAGTTCAGGTTTGGGATAAACCTGTAACTCTCCAGTTTCCTTGCCAGAAGGAAAAAAAAAATCTGTGAATATACTTAATCATTCCCTTGCTGATTACTGCAGGGATTTTTGCTGCCAGGTAAATCTGCATTTTACAAGGAAGATCACCAGCAGGATAGATGTCTCTGATACGCATTAAGGGCTCTGAAATTGTTCCTCTCAATTGAAGGTGACAAAGAATGTAGGAAAGAATTTAGTCTGCTTTTCTGCCCATCCCAGAACACTAATTTCTTTCTTCAAATCAACTTCTTGAAGAGCAAGCTATTAAAACTCCTTAAGCTGAGGCTCAGTGCCTGTTCAGCGGGCTTCCCTGTGTGCCTCTGTACCTGCTCACCCAGGAACGTGCTGTGATCTGCTTTTGTATGGGGATGCAGCCAAAACGCACAGAGGAGGGGGGATTGCTGGAAATCATAGAAAGAAAAATAGATTACCAAAATGTCTTGTGTTGGAAAGCTGCCCCCTGAGTCAAACACCATATCTGTGGTTGGATGAGGTGTAACCCTCCCAGGACGCTGGTGCTGGGCTGCAGGGCCAAGCCAGGCTCTGCCTCCTGCGCTCTGCTCCCGCTTACTGTGAATAAAACCCCAGCAGCCAACTTACAAAACTCACTTTGGAGAGCTCTGGCTTTATTTCTAGCTCGTAACCAACAGCGCTGTCACTTGAGAAGCTGTGTTGATATGGATCTGCTCTGAGCAGGCTGCGCAGGCAGCAGCCATGCCAGGGCAGACGCGGGGAGCGAGCAGCCGGGCTGTAACTGTGTCACCGGGAGCGATAAAACCCCACCGAGCAGGGCTCACAGGCACCTAATGAGAATCAGATGCAGTGCAGGATAGGCCATGGGCATGCTCTTATCTATATGCACAGGGAATTATGTACATAAACAGTATAATTTGGTTTTACATCTTATTTTTCATCCTCAGCTTCAGGAAGAAATGAGTTTGTTGCTGGCTGTGCATGTAGGAGAGCTCAGTGGTGCATGCTGCGACTGCTCACCCATAAATGCACCTTGTTCCCGATGGGATGGGATCTCTGCTCCTGGTGGCCCAGAGCAAACATCATGACATCTCCCAGGCAAAGGGCAGAGCTCGGGCTGGAGGGAGGAGGGAGCCCAGCAGCACCTGGGGTGGGAGAGGAGAGCGTGGGTCCCTCAGCCACAACGTGCTGCTGTGGGTGGCACTGCCCTTGCTGATATAATGGTCCTCTTTGCCTGGGCCTGCTTGAGGCTGGTGGACTTCTTTAAGGAGAAAGGTTTGCAGTGCTTGAGAGGGACAAGAGGCAAGGACCTCAGGGCCTGGTGGCAGGGTGACTTGCTTCCCCCCAGGGTCCCAAACCTGCTCAGCAACCCTGTTCCTCCCCATCAGGGAGCTGGCTTCATAAATTCCATTCTTGCTGTGTGCTGCAGAGTAGAGGTGATGTGCTCGGTGCTGCCAGCCTGAGCCTGCCAGGAAGGCTTTCTGTCTGGTGTCTGAGATGATACAGAGCAGTCAGTGTTGCTTGGCTGCTTGAAGAAAAGAACAGTGTCTGGGGCAGGTCTACATTGGTGTAAATGCAGCCATTTCTCACCAGGGAAGTGATGTTCTTAACGATTTGCCCCTCTGATTCCCTCCATCACTCCTAAGGTTTGCTCACGTGGTTTGGTTAGAATTTATTCCCTCAAACAAAGCCGAGCAGGGATGCACCTTCCCAGCACGCTGCAGTCCGTGGGGAGGTGACCCACAGCTGTGCTACCCAAAGGGGCCCGGGGGAAACCAGCACCCAACAGCATCCAGCCCCTGTGCAGCCAGAGCTGCGGTGCTGAGAGCTGTGCGATCGAGAGATTTGTGTTAATTATCTACCTGCCTGTGGAAACCTTAAAGATCATGATTAAGGGCAAAGAAATTACACTCAGGGGATATTTTAATGAACAGAGAAAACTCTACTTTGTCTCACAAGTCACTTCTTACATTAAAACTTCCTGGGTTTATAATTAGAAATTTAATGTTTTGTGAACTGTAGCTCAGATTATGTGGGAAAGAGGGTTTATTGCTGTTATCTTCCCCCCTTCCTTAATCAATGCTCCCCCCTCTCCTCGCTGGTTAATGACAGAGCACTTATACCCACCTTGTCTTGCTGAGGAAATTTAGATCTACAGTGCTCTGTGGGTATGTGTGTGCACGCACATACATATTATGTAATAAAATCTCCATCCAGGCAGTGAGTGAACCAGAACTAATGCAAGTGCTTGGCTGTTGGGAAGTGGAGGAGAGGGCGATGTGAGGGCTGCAGGCACCTGTGTGTCCCCCGAGGATGTCACCTCCTGGGGGCTGCCACCCCCTGCCTGGTGGGAGCTAGTGTGATGGGCAGGGTGGCACGGGGGTCCTGCCTAGGGCAGGGACTGCCTTCCCCAGCTGCTGAGGCACCATGCAAAGCATTTAATAAATGTGTTTTAGAGGCAATTATGTAATTATACCTCTGCTGTCCTCCCGAGCTGGGTTCACACCAAGCTCTCAGGCAGAGGCAGGATTTGTGTTGCTCTCTGCAAGGCTGATTTTTTAAAATAGACTCTTTCACTACACACTTCTTCCTCCTTTTACCCTGAGTCTGGGAGCAACAGAGCTTTTGCTGCTGCCTATGCTTGCGTGGGCACCTTGGGAGGGCACCCACTTACTCTGCTGCCCCTAATAGTGACAGCTGTGTCCCAAACCATGCATGAGCATGATGTTTGAGTGTGCAGGGCTCCCCATTTCAGCAGTAAAAGTGCTTGTGGTGTGCCTGAAGGAGCCATCCTCCCTCCCTCAAGCTGTGCTGGTGGGACAGTGCCATCAAAGGAAGTGGCATAGGGAAGAGAGTCAGAAAACTGAGCATCCGTGTGGCTTCAGCCTGGGATAAATCAGTTAAAAAACAATCTGACAGGGCTTTACTGTGGTGCTTGGGAGCTAAGGTGACTACCTGGGGGGAAAAGGAGTTCCTTTGCACTGTGTGGCTTTCAAAAGGTGCAAGGCCACAGGTGCAGGACTAGTGCCTTTGAGCAGCTACCAGCCTGCCTGATGCTTGGCTGCAGGAGATGTGACCACAGGCAGGTTTCTCAACTCTCAGAGCTGGGTTTCAAGCCCAGGAGCAGACTTGTTGGGGGAAACATTTGGGGAACAGCTGGTATCAGCTATCGCTGCTCCTCCTTGTCCATGGGGATGGATTGCATTGCTGTAGATTGCTCGCTTGGCAGCAGTCCCTGTTCACACCCCGTGTCTTGCTAAAACTGTGGGATGGGAATGGAAGATGTGGAGCATCAGGACTGGCTTTATGCCACCTGGGAGTTGCCTGTGCAGAGGAATCCTTGGGTACCATTTGGGTGAGCTCTCTGTGAACCTTTTACTGCCTGAGAAGCTGGTGGTGAGGGATGAGCGAGCCTGGATCTAACCCACTGTGATCTGTATAGCGGAAATCTGGATGCACCCAGAAGGAAGGAAGGGGAAATCAGGACAACAGAAGTTACTGGGCTGAAAACTTAATTAACATGTTGCAAAATCTGACCTGTACTTGGGCTCTTTCCCTTTCTTTTCTCCATTGTCACTTTAGGTTTGGTTTGATTGTTGATTTTTAATATTGCTGCTCAGGATAAATTTTGCTCCCATATTAGGAATAAATTATATCAGCTAAATGTCAAGCTAATGTGTTAATTCTGTTGCAATGCAGTGGAAAATCGTATAACAGAATTCCCCCTGCCATGCACCTTCCTCTGATTCACTCTGTGGCTCAGCTAACAGTTCTGCGGCACTGTAGATCTCGAGTAACTGAATAACAACCAGAAAGTTTTCTCTTTATTGCATCCATCTGCTGCCCTGGGATGAGGAGCAGCTCCTTGTGCTACATCTATAATAACACATCCATTGCTGTACGGGGTACTGGCCCCTTCTCCTTGCTTTCTCTGACAAATAAGCAACAGAACGGCAAATAAAGCTGTGGTTGTCTTTGTCAGCTCCAACTCTTTGTGTTGCAGGCTAGATGAAATACCCACACAATCATGGCACCATCCCATATTTATTTAAAAATATTAAACTATTTATAATGGAGAGGTCATCAGCATGCTGCATTCATTAGTGAGGGCTCCGGGGAAGAGACAGCAGTGAGCAAAAAATACAAACAGGCTCTACACAAAAGAGGGAGCAAAGAAGCATCCTTTTGAAATGTCAGCACTGAGCAGCAATTAAAAGCAGGAAGACTGAAGTATATGGGGTTTCAAGAAGCTGAGCACCACAGCCAGCCACAGCTGGTGGAGTCCTGGGGGCTGAAGGATGGAGGATCAGGTCTGTGCTGCTCAGGGAGATGTGCACAGATTTTCCTTAGGAAGGAAGGATGGAATTGCTCCTTGTGTAGGTGACTGGTGGAGGCAGGTCTGCACACAGCGAGATGCTGAGCACCTCCCCGAAGGCTGCATGCTGGTGAGCACAAGCTCTGTGCCCAGCATGGGCTGGAAAATGGCCCGTTGGGAAGAGGCTGCTCTGTGCCAGGTTGCTCAGAAACTGCCAGCTGACCTTGTACAGCACTTCTGGGTATAACAGGTCAAAGTGGGTGTTAGGGTCTGATGGTAAAAGAGGGGAGTAGAGGGTGTGCTGTCTCTTGCAAAGTGTTTCTAAGCAAATGTCAGTTTGTCCGGTAACAATGTTTGAACTAACTTAAAGCTATTGCAGTGGTTTTATAGCTCTCAGTTCCCTTCATTACATCTCCCGTTGAAATGTGTTCAGAAGAGCTCTTACACCTTGAGCAAGGGCTGGCCGGTCTCTGCTGACTTTGCATGCAGGCAAAAGCTAAATGTGGTACTGAAGCTAGTATTAGGATAATGAATTGGAAGAGGTCAGAACAGATGAGGAGATGAATATTTCATCTTTGGCTTGCCATGCCCATGCAGAAATTAATTTGCATTGGGCAGTTGTGTGGCACTTTTCCTTTTATATTTCTTTTTATCATTCCTTTTTTTTAAAATAGACATGGATCTCATCCAAAACCCAAAGTGCTCAGATGGGCTTTGGAGCTGTCCTCACATCTTCATACTTGAAGTTTCTCAGGCTGCTTTCCGAATACATTTTTTTTTAAAGGTTTCTCGCTGCAACTTTCTTCTTACCTGCTCACAAGATTTTCATGTTTTTAGTGACAATGAAGTTGCTGCCCTTACAAATTGGCCAAACCCAAACCCTGAGCTGTATTTTCCTTCCTTCTCCTGCTCAGCTGCTTTCCCCTACCTGGTTTCTGCCTTTTTACCCAAAACACTTTTCTCCCCCTCACTGAAACTCCAATAAACATTTCCCAGCTCTTAGGGGTCCCTGCAGACATGGCAGCTGAGGATCGTGCTTTCCATTTTCCATCCCATTGCTGGGCTGAGAGCATTTTATATTAATGCAGAATTTTGCGGGAATTCCTAGGGGAACTTTTCAAGTCCATATTTCCTTGTAGTGCTGCTGCTGAATCATCTAGGAACTGAAACTTGCTTGGTTGGATAGCAATGTGTTTTTATAAGTTATCGACATGCTGAAATTGGACCTCGTCCAAGGCAAACCTTCTACTCTGCCTTGAGTCTAATCCCCGTCATACTGTGGAGGACGAACACGACTCATCTCCAGCTAGCAGAGCTGTATGTAGGGCCTGGTGACACATACAGGCGATGGAAAACGGGACCATATATGCTAGGAGCAGGTTTACAGCCGATGTCATAATAGTGCAAGGACAATTCTCCTGTTTCAGATGTCTACAAGGAGTAATTGGGGAGCAGCAGCTCACAAGAGCAGGCACCAGTAGTTCATGGTTGGTTATCGTCCGATGGGCTGCTTTCTCCCAGTTCTGGTTCTCTGCTGGGCAGTGAACTGTCTGCCATTGTGCAATGCAGTTCTGTTTCCATGGATCCGGATCTTCAAATAAGAGCTCATTTGATGCAAGTCAGGAGTGTTAAAACTTAATTCTACTGCAGTTAAAAAAAAAAAAATGAGCCTAAGAGTAAAATAGTGCTGAGATGTGGCTCAGATATGAGAGGTGATCTCCAACCTCCTGGTGCCATATGGATGGACTTGTATAGGGCTTCGCTGATCAGCCTTGGGGTTGTGGAAAGCCTCTGTGACCTTGTGCTGAGGGCTCAGCATGGGCAGTTGAACCATCCCTGCTGCGTGACAGGGACAGTGTTTGGATTTGTCCCTGTTGCTGTGGCTGCCTGTGATGGGTCTGGCATGCGGCAGTGGGCTGGGCAAGGTCGTGGATGCCTCAACCTCCACTGTGCTGAGCAGCAAGGTGGGGCTGCTTCCTCTTGGAGCCTGCCAGGGACGCAATTTAGCTTTCATGGCTGACTGACTGCGTTGGTCCTGCTGCCAGGAAGGGATGGTGTTCAACCAGTCGCTCGTCTTCCTGCTGCTGCTGCCCTAGGCTCTGCGGGCACCTCACGAAACCTGTCCCGTGACTTAGCGGCCTTGTAGCACTGGTGAGTGCCCCAAGGACACCGCAGGCTGGATCTCCGGCTCCCTCCCCTCCTCACAGTTCAGGCCATCACATGTGGAGGAGCTCAGCTCCTGTTCACTGGCCGGGGCTATTTACTGAGTGACCCATGGGCTGGGCGAGCCACAATGGGGCCTTGCGCCATTTCCTCCATCTCTGCTGGTTCAAGCCTCTCAGGGGTGGGAGACTGGGTGAGCTCTGTGAGAGGGGGACGAGACCAGTGGCAGGAGGAGGCCAGGTCTCACTATAAGTTGCCCAGAGATAAGATGTACACGTGACAGAGGAAAACCTGTCAGTGTGCTGACTGTGAAACAAGGAAGGAAGCTTGTAAATACCACACCGAGGAGGCCGGCATGTTCTGTGAGGACAGGCTGGAGCTCGTACAAGCCCTCGTGCTCCTCCTTGCTTCTCGCTTTGCTCATCTGCTGCCCAACTGGAGTTTATTTGTTAGCACTTCTTCCCGAAGCTCGCTCCCGGCAGAGCCACCGCTGAGCCGGCTTTCATCTCTGCACCGTGCTGGAGAGAAATGCGGGGCTGGAGCAGGAAGGAGCGCACAGCCAACACTCCAGGATCTGGCCCAACGTACTTGTGTGATGATGCTAGGAAAATATAAAGCAAACAATGCTGTAGGAATAGCTTAGCCCACATACAATATACGAGAGCTGTTCCCATGATGTTTGCTCAGTCCCTGATTAATTTAGCGCACAGGATGGTCTGGCAGATTATGCAGCGAGACATGCTAATTTGGGCCCGCGGTTCATGTGAAAGAATTACGCCAGTCTGGGAGACAATGCGAGCTAATATTAGGACACTAGGCAGGGAGTCAGGAATCCTCAGCCTGACTGCCACTGACCTGCTCCCAGGCCCCGAGTCCCTCTTTGGAGCTGGTTGGAGAAGAGGAGCATCTCCCTTGATGTTCACCAGAGTCAGCCCTGGGAGCCGTTCATCCCAGCCAAGGCTTCTGGCCATTATTGTATATAAATAGCAGTGATGATGATCATAATCTTTCCATAGGGGGTAAGGCACTGCAGGGGTAGCGCCTGGCATCCAAGATGCTGCTTTTTTTGGATCAAGCTCGAATGTGAAGTAGATGCTGCTTTAGCTTGAAGATGCTTTTACAGGACCAGCAAAGAGCAAGTAGATCAGGGCCATTTCTGTGAGGATACAACATCAGACACAGCGATGAATTCTTCTGCTTCGCTGCTTCAAAAAGCAAGACGGGTTGTATATCTTCCAAATCACTGAATGATATCTTGTGGTGTGTTAATTGGCTCTGCTTCTGAGAACATTTGTGTGTGCTCAGCCTTACACATGTGGCTTGTCTGATGCCTGTAAATCACTCTCATGAGCAAAGCAAAGCCAGTCCCCAGATGGCTGCAGGATCAGGGCTGTGTTGCTGCCTTGTCTGTTGTGGCTTTTGCCAGAATTACAAGTGTGTGACCCAGAGAGGGACCTCCCAGCTACCGCACTGCTGAAGGAAGGGTGCATTGGTATTGCTCTGGAGGAACTCCTCCCCAAACCCTTGTTGTGTCTTGTCATCATGCCTTATGATGACAAGACACAACAACTTTTTCCTTTCTTTTAATTGTATTGAGGGCACCTGGACATTATTTTTCTTTCTTTAAAGAACAAAACCAGTTCTCTGTCATTGAAATCTTTCTCCCAGTCAGAGTTTCTACAGGGAAAAGGGATTTCTACTGTTTGTTCTGTACATGGTATCGCTATTAATATTCTGGGCTTTGACCTTTGACTCTTCACATTGGAGAATAATCCTGCATGGGGGAGGCGGCAGTCAAGGCACTGTACTGCCTCAGTCCTGTGTGCCGGTTAGTTTGGTGAAGCAGAGCCTTCATGTCTAGTTTTATTGTCAAATGAACCCATGAGATGGACACCTTTAAGTAGCTCCATGTAAGCTGTTTAAACCAGGTTGTGCTACAGGATGGTGTGGATTTTTGAGCTTTTTCTTCCTACTCTTTTCTGTGCTCAGGCCATCAGCCTTGAACACGGTTGCATTGTAAGGGACTATCAACTCACTCAATACGCATCCTCTTCAAGAGGCTCAGATTCTCCCTCTCCTTATAGCAGAAACCTTTCCTAATTTAGCTGTCTCCCACTAGTTTTCAGGATTTTAGGGGGGGGGGGGGAAGTTTTCTGTGTAGAAGATGTACAGAGAAAATGGGTGACAGAATGGGACAGGAAGGTGGTACAGTGTAGGAAGCAGGAGAAAAACAGGGAATGTTATCTCCTTTAGCCTCAGCAAAGCTGGCAGTGGTGTTTGAGGATGCAAAGTGGTTCACTGCATATCTGTGGAGGGGAGGTGGAGGAACAAAGGAGAGGATAGGACTTTCAGGGTCTGAAATGAAAGTGGGCAGTGTTGGTGCCTTGGGCACAGAGGTAAGCAAGCCCTTCTTTTTCCAGAAGCAGAAAGGGGGAGGCTTATCAGCTGACACAGATGAGCTTAGGATAGCTTATCTTAGCAGGACAAAGCTATTGTCTACTGAAAAGTCCCTCTTAGCTCATGTGGGCCCATTAAAATAGCAAAAGAAAAATTCCCAGAGAAGAATGTGAAGTGGTAAAACTTAATATGTACCAGACTAGGGGCAGGAACTTGCTCCTTCTGCAACGAGATCATAGACAAGAAAGACTAGAAAAGTCAGGATTTTTTTTCCATTTTGAAACTATTAGTGGTAAATGCTCCTATGTGTACCAAACCTCCACTCCCACAAAAGCTGCCCAAAATGGATACTGTGGGGAGGTTTCCTTCAGGTTTCTTTTGGAAAGTTGAAGCATGTGGCAGGCTCAGCTTCCCTCGCAAAGTAAATCTGATCCTTAATATAACCAACAGGCTGTGCCCTATCCCCTCCGCTCTGGACTTCTCGGGAGCTTTACAAGGCTGGGAACAGACTGACTTGGTCCTTGCCAAAAAGCCGCACCCACGGCAATCACATCCTGGAACGGCAACGGCTTCTGCAGGGAAGATGTGTCTGAAAGAAACTAATAAGCTCAGGAGCACAAATGCTAATGAAAGTTAATGAGATCTGCACTCCTTCATGTGTAGGATTTTTTTGAAAATCTTGCTTCTTAAGATGACTGCTGGTTTCACTCTCTCTGCGGGACACCCCGAGGCCTGCATCCAGGTGGCTGCTCTGTGCCCTTGCGTTTTGCCCAAAAAGTACGACAACATCCCCAAGGTGCTGTAACAACCTGTTGTGTGTTATTTAAGCTGTATGATATGACAGAGCATGTCCTATGGAGCCATTAATTTATGCTGTGGGTGACTTTAACCACCCAAGAAGTATATTAATGGCCCCATAAAATATATCCTGGAGTGTCTTAATATGGTTATGAGATTGATCTTCAGCTTTATATTCCGCTGTGTGTGAAATTATTGAAATAAATTGTAGAGAGAGGTGACATGGTGGATCCCAGCAAGGGGCGAGCTGCCTTTTTCTTAGGATCCCGTGGTCGCAGAGTTGCTCGGTCTCCTGTTGCAAGTGCCATGGGCTGGAGCTCCAGCCCCCTGCCAGTGGGATGGTGGTGATGTCCTGTGCAAGGTGCTGCCTTTCAGGATGGAGCGGGCTGGCACAGCTCTATGAAAACCCCGTGGTGTGCTCCTGTTGCCTGTCCTGTGGCTCTAAGCAGATTTGTTCGTGTCCTGTGCTTGGGAGGATTTCTACAAGTGTGGGTTTGGTCAGCAGCTGGAGTTGGGGCTTTTCTTAAACATTTGCTAGAGGATGGATAGCGGAGTCAGCCCCGCTCCTCTGCGCTACCAGGGAGCAGTACCTGCTTGTAGAGAAACCTGGACACCATGCAGAAAACTCCTCTCTGGCAGG
Source organism: Cygnus atratus (assembly GCF_013377495.2). Lineage (NCBI taxonomy): Eukaryota > Metazoa > Chordata > Aves > Anseriformes > Anatidae > Cygnus > Cygnus atratus. The sequence continues at coordinate 6,648,723 of NC_066371.1, forward strand.
AGCGTGCTGGGATTGCTGTGAACAGCAATTCCTGTTTGGGAAATGCAGCAAACCGTGACTTTCCTACTGATAGATGCTAGCAGCATGAGTGTACTGACAGGAAACCTCGATGTCAGGAAGGCTAGACCTTGTTTAAAGTCTCTCTTCATCCCAGGATCTACACATTCAGGGTTTTTGAAGCCTCCAGGCCTATGATGTCAATGAGGATTTGGGTTTTAGCTGGAAATTAAAAATGAATTCTGCTCTATTAAGTAATCTGTGCTTTTTTTTTTTATATAGCCTTAATCATTGTGATCTTTCTTAATGCTCTCTGGTGGGATCGTATGGCTCTGAACTCTAATAAACCCACAGAGTTCTCAGTGACTGAATGTGGTGTTTCATCCCAAAACGAGTAAAAACCATGTTTTTTCTCATCAAAACTTAGATGAGAACTTTGACCCACTTTAAAATCCAGGACACAGCCTAAGATTTCAGAGATGCTTATGAGACCAAGACCACAGGTCAACGTCCTTTCTGAAAGAACCGTTTTAGCTGCTATTTTGTGTTTGCAGTGGGGCCCAAAGCATGCAAGCCTTCCTCTGAAGGAGGAAGAAGGCATCATCCCAGGTGAAGCTTTGTTAATTAACATTTATAAAGCCCTTGGAGACCCTTGCAAAAAGCAGGGCAGGTTACTAGAACTGAGGTTCCTTACTGAATGCAGCTGGCAGAAGATGGAAGGAAGTCAGTCAAACACATCATGCACGGAGGAAAACTGAAGGGAGAGCCCTAAAATCAAGAGAAACTTCTGGCTAAGCTTTGAGGGTTTGTTAATTACCAGCAAGAACAATTTTTGGAACACGGTGGCCCAGACATGAGCACAGCGTTAGGATTAGGATGGGAACAGATCACACGTGCGTTACTGTTGCAGTGTTTGTGAGCAAACAGAAAACGGCCCTGAGAAATCTGTTGTATCATAAATTTTTATTAGTTAAATTGTTTTTCTAAATGGTGTTTTTCAATTATTTTTCCCCGAGGCAGGCGTGGTGCTGTGAGATCTGGTCAGGGCAGCCACAACGCATGCGATGGTCATGTGGATCCCAGCTGAATTCTGGCTTTGCGGGGCTGTCGCATCACACCCCACGCAAACGGCGGCAATAAAAATGTCACACCCAGGTCTGGCCGTGAGCGGGAGGGAGTCTCCCTGGGCTGTGACCTCACACGAGTGACACAACCTTCAGCTGGCAGGCAGCTGAGACAAACCCTTCCCTTCGGCCACGCTGCTGCCTTTACTCTCTGGAGGATTTAGCCTGATTGCTATTCCAGTTTTTACTGGTCAAGGCAACATAAAAAGTGTGCCCTGATCCTAAAAGTGACAAATGGGGTAGCTGGTTACAAAGCCAGCCAAAGCAGACGTAAGGCAGCTACGGCTGCTGCGAGCTAGAGGATCAGCGCAGCTTTAAGCGTGAAAAGTAGCAAAGCCCCGAGTGGAAAGAAGCCTTCCAGAGAGCTGGAAGGAGCCAGGAGCTGGGCACGGCAGAGAACTGGGGTTTCAGGAGTCCCATCCTGCGTTTCCCTTCGTTCCCAACTTCCCAAGCACTGACAATCCCACAAGTTTCCCGCTGCTGTGCTGCGTGGCAGGGGGCAGAGCATCCCTGTTCCTGGTCTGGGGGTGGCTGTGCCACCCGGGCCAGAGCGTGCAGCTGCGGAGCGCTGCCTGCAGTGCTGGGGATTTGATGAGAGCCGTGGGAGGGAAGCGGCGATGGGGATGCTGGATGTGAGGGACAGGCTTCTTCCTCCAGGACAGCTAGAAGGGCAGGGACGGCACTGCTTTTGGGGTCTGTGCACCCCCAGTTACTGCACCCCAAGCTGCCAGCATCGCAGATCATTTCGGTACACAGGTGGCTGGAAAGATGGGGGGATGAGAGCGACATGGGGAGCAGCAAAAGTCCCTGGGCTGTGCCAGCAGAGCACCTGTGAGGGCATCGTGGGGAGCGGGATGGGGCTCTTTGTTTCCCTGGGTCACTTCTCAGCCCCGATGAGTAGCGAAATAGGGCAGGCACGCATCTGACAGCTGAATTCCTTGCTGGAAGGGGTTTGGTGATGCATAAACTGCTCAGAATGAGGCCTGGCTTTCAGGTTTGGAAGCACGGGGTGCGACCTGGAAGGGACAGCTGGCTGCGCACGCCTACTTATTTTCCCCCGTTTGAGTTTTTGCACTGGCTCTGGGTAACTTCGGAGAGCTGGGGCCAAGGGCAGAGGGATGGATGGATCCCGGGGTGGATGGATGGATAGATCCAGGGGTGGAGGGACAGATGTGTGTCTCCCCCCGCCCCCGCCACGGCTCTGACCGATTGCACAGGAACCCAAACCGCCCACGCTCGAGTGCTGCTCTAAGTTCAAGCCCCCAGAAGCGGAGAGCAGAGACCAGAGCATCCCCCGCTCCCACCCAGCCTCCCCGCAGCGCTGGCACCACGCGTGCAACTTTTCGCGCGGCCCCCCCCCGGCCCCTCCCGCAGCTCCCCCCGCAAGGTGGGCAGCGCATCGGGGCCGCGCCCCCCCGGGGCCAGCGCAGGACCCCCCCCCCCCCCCTTTTCCCATCCCCTTCCCCGACCCTCGGGGGCCCGGCTGCCCGCGGGGGGGGCCCGGTGCGGGGCCGGGGCTCGGAGGCGGGGATGCGGGCGGGGGCCGGGCCGGGGCGGGCCGTGCCAGGGCGCAGGCGCCGGCGGCGCGGAGCGGGACGGAGCCGAGGGGAACAAAACAAGCGGGGGGACGGCGGGCACCGGGGGGAGAGAGCGGGGACGGCGAAGGGAGAGGGGGAGCGCAGCGGGCCCGCGGCGGCCGAGGGAGGGAGGGCGAGGAGGAGCCGGAGCTGCTGGTTGGGAGCTGCTGGTTGGGCACTTTTTGACTTATTTTTTTTTAAATCATTTTTTTTTCTTTTCTTCTTCTTTTCTTTTTTTTTTTTCTCCTTTTCTTTTTTCTTTTGTTATTTTTACTTTTTTAAATTTCGATTTTTTAAATATTTAATCTTAATTTTTAATTTTTTTTAATTTTCGTATTTTTCATTTTTTTTTCATTTTTCTTTTTCGTTTTTCTTTTTTTTCGTTTTTCTTTTTTTTTTCTTTTTTCTTTTTTTTTTTTTCATTTGTTCATTTCCATTTCCCATTTTAACTTTGGTTTCCCGTTTTTTTCATTCCCCGTTTTTTTCATTTTCCGCTTCAATCCGTCCCCCCCCCCCCCCCCCCCCCATTCCCCCAATATTCCTTTTTAAGCACGGGAGGCGGCGCGCTCCCTTCCGCGGCCGCGGAGCCACGCTGGGGAGGGCGGCGGCGGCGCCGGCGGGGATGCCTTGAGCGGCCGGCACGGCTCGGCTCGGCTCGGCTCGGCTCAGCCCGGTCTATGAAGCATCGGCTCGGCTCCCCCGCGCACCTGCTTAAGCGCGCTCCCGCGGGCGCGGAGGGCCGCGCAGCGCCATGGCGCGGGTGGTGCAGAAGAAGAGCCACTGGGCCGGCCGGGTGCGGCAGTGCGCCCTGAGCCGGGGGCCCGGCGGGCAGCTGGGCTTCGTGCTGCTGGGGGGCGCGGAGCACGGCGAGTTCCCCTACGCGGGCGCGGTGGTGGCGGCGGGGGGCGGCGAGGAGGCGCTGAGCGAGGGGGAGCTGCTGCTGGAGGTGCAGGGGGTGCGCGTCTCCGGGCTGCCTCGCTACGACGTGCTGGAGGTGATCCGCAGCTGCCAGGAGCCCATCGTGGTCAAAGCCGTCCGACAAGGTGCGAGGTCCTCGGGGTGTGCGGGGTCGGTGGGGTGGGTGGAGAGGGCGGCCTCGCCCTTCGTGGCACCGTGGGGTCCTGTAGGGGCGGCTGGGGGAGCCGCGCGTGTCCCCGGGGGCGCGTTTGCCCCCACGCGCGTGCTCCCCTTGGCTGTGCGCCGAGGTGCCCGCAGAGGTGGGGACGGGCACGTTGCACCCCGGCTCAGCCCCGCAAGCGACTTCCACTGCGGGGACGCCCCCGGGGGTCGGCTGGGGGTCCCGCAGCCGGGGCCAGCGCGGGCAGAGGTGCCCACCTCCCGCCTCCGAGCATCCTTCGGAGCAGCCACGCTGCTGGGTGCCAGCTTGACCCTGCTCCGGAAAGTGCTGGCGGGCTGCCACCATCAAGGAGGGGACGGCCACCCCGCCGTGGCAGGCTCCCTATCCCTTCGGGTTCCCCGTTCCCCCGGCCAGAGCGCACCCAGCGAGCAGGTGAAGGTGCCCCGTCACGGTGCTCCAGCCCCGCAGCACGGCTCTGCTGGGAAGTTTGGAGCCTGTGGGATGGCCCCAGCCGAGTGCCAAACCTCCAAGAAAACTGTCCTCGCCGAAGGAATGCCTGTGCCCCCCCTGCATTTTCTCCGCTTGATTAGAAAGCGAGGAGGGGAGCGCCCGGGACGGAGGGGGAGAGGAGGCTGGGGAAAAGTATGAGGAAATCGGGCAGGTTTTCTTGTGTGCTGATCGCTTTAGCAGGTGTTAAAATACAGCCTGCGATGTTGCAACGGGAGCGGCGGCGGTGGGTGACGGAAGGTGTGGGGGTCGTTCCCCGCAAGCAGTTTGCCATTAAACTTTGGGTTATTTTGGAAATGCTGCCTAGTGTAAATAGAAACTTGCCACGGGAATACACCAGAAGGGACAGAATTTGATAGGAAACGTGTCCTAGCTCCGGGAGGGTCAAAACGAGAGGCAGACAGCTGGCTTTCAGCATGCTGGTTGGGCTGAAAGCCCTGCCCAGAGCCAGGGCAGGCACCTGAGCCTCGCGCCGCCCTCGTCCCGAACCAAGCCTGGTTACTGCAGGGCTGTGTTTGCCCTTTCCTTCTTTCCTTCTTTCCTTCTTTCCTTCTTTCCTTCTTTCCTTCTTTCCTTCTTTCCTTCTTTCCTTCTTTCCTTCTTTCCTTCTTTCCTTCTTTCCTTCTTTCCTTCTTTCCTTCTTTCCTTCTTTCCTTCTTTCCTTCTTTCCTTCTTTCCTTCTCAGAAATCCCCTTTTTTCAATCATTAAATACTTCTGTGGTCTGAAAGCCGCTCCGTGTGCCTCCCTCAGTGAGAGCTGGGCGTCCGTGCGCTGCTCTGCACGGAGCGGGGAACTCCCTCGCGGATCAGGAGTGTATGCCTAGGAAAGGAGAGTGCTTTAATTAAAATGCTGTGCTTCTACGTTGATTAAAAATCTCATTATGGGGATGGCAACTGTCATTCCACAGGAGGTGTGTGGCAATAGAGCAGACAGCGAAGGAGTGTGAAGATGAAATTGTAAACATATGTTTAACTCTGATTCTCCTCCTCTTCCCAGTTCCTAGTGCCCAGTCAGCCAGTCCTGAAGTGTTAGGGCAATCCTAGCCTGGAAGCGTATACGTTTTATTGCCTGGTCTATTTTGTATGACATTTATAAGGCTGGAAAAACAGGAAATTTACTCGAAATGAGTCAGTCATCTGCCAGCCTGAACAGAGAAAATAACCGTTCTGACCTTGCACTTAGTGGATGACAAGGGAGCAGGCTGTGAAAGAAAGGTTGAACAAGCCGTGCGCTTGCTTTATCATTAAACTCCGGTTTATAGACTTACAGGTCCACGTCCAGTATTTTCTTTTGCTTTTGTGAGTTGTAACTTTGAATGGGTTCCTACAAAGTACAAAAATGGGGAACGTATGTGAATTTGCTTAATTGGAATAACTGCATTTAATATTGCTCGTATGGGATTTCTTGGTCCTTTGCTTACCCTGTGAGAGAGAGAGCGAGGAAATCTAAACTTAAAGTTTTTTTCCTTTCTCTTCCCCATATGTGCCCTTTTTCGGTATTATATTTGAGAAAAAATATATACTGCTAGAGTTGCTTGGGTTTGGGGAGAGAGAGGAAGAACCTGCTGTCATGTCTCCTAGTAACTTACAGAACTGTCAAACGTGTGAAAGAAACCTCCGTTAACACGCGGTGCTTTTATGACTGTTTCCAGCTTACATCTGTGCCCAAATTCTGCTGGATTTGGCAATTAACTCCTGTGGAGGTAATAAATGCAATTTTATTATTGCTTGGTCAGAGAGTACAGAATTAATAGATGGGATTATAGGAGCCGTGGTAGCGTGTTCTTCTGTAAGACTTGCAGTGCCTTAACACGGTGGTTTCTCGGCTGCGTTGCTGACATTGTGGTTTCCTTGAATATACTTCACATCATTCAAAACAGCTCTTTGAGATGAATCAATAAGAAGTGACAGTATTTTAAATCAGGCACCCTGTTTCTTTTTCATGTCTCCCGGTTCGCAGAGTCGGGCAGAACGAGCAGAACTTCATCGTGCCGTCCTTCACAAGGCTTAAGGCCGTGTCTACCACAGATGGATCGTGTTTCATTTAAGGAAAGATATTTGGGCTTTCCATCTCCCTCTGAAGGAAGCATGGACATATTCAGAGAGGTTTCAGATTGTGGCCTTTTATTTCTGTACTCTTTGGTTCGATGGCCTGTGCCAGATGCTCCCCAAGCCGGGTGCTTGGTAAGGAGATCTGTCAAAGCCCATGTTTTCATACACTTATTTAAAATGTTTCTCAGTTCTGTGTTCAACTCCTGGCTTCCGTAAAAAGTCTCTTTCAGGATCCTAAGCCCTAAATAACCAGTTGCTTTGAAACCATGAGATATTTCAATCAGTTCATGCCATTAATAATTTCCCTGGTATTTGGAGCTCCCACAGTAGGGAGGAGCTGTGTGGTTGGGTTTTTTTAAATCCACATTCAGGGCAAACGGGCAGGTGTGACCCCAAACAGAAACAGTCACTGTTTACCGTGTGCTATCAGCTGCATTTGTTTCTTTTCAAACATTAACTTGACCCTGAGATAAATCGTAAGGCTCGGTGCGGTGGCTGTGCACTTCGGTGTCGGGCTGGCATTCGCTGCAGGAGCCAAGCGCCGAGTGTTGAAATCAGCTTCATCGACCGACGTGAACAAAAACTGCTTCTTCCAGAAAGTTTCCACGAGCTGGTCTTTGGGCCTTTTCCTTTTTCTTCCTGGAGAGGGTTGGTGAGACAAGTGGTGTACTCCTATAGTTAAAAAAGAAAAATAATGAAAAAATCAAAAGAACGTGAAAAAAATAAAAAAGGTTGCTGCGTCTGTAACTTTATGTGCATCCAGTACTTTTGCCAGCTCCGGGAAGCAGCACAGCACCTCTGGGCACCTCACACTAAGTAGGTTACACCACTTGGGGTTGGACCTGCTGATCTCTTGAGGTCCCTTCCAGCCCCTACAGTTCTGTGATTCTGTGATACGGCGGTGCCTGGCATTGCGTCTGCACCTCCGTGAGCTGCAGCAGGGCCCGTGCTGGCTGTTTGGGGCATTTGGCTGCCTCTGCCCGAGGGAAAAGCTGCCTGGGGAGACCGGGAGAAATACAGCGAGCTCTGGTCGTTCCCAGGAGCTGGTTTCTGCGGCGTCAGGCGTGAGCCCCCAAAAAGCGTTTTCCTTTGGTGGTGGTGCAGCCGAGTGCCGCTCGCTGGCACGGTGAATTTTGTAAGCGTTTTTTTCCGGGTGACCCAAATTCTTTGAGGCCTTAAGTGGATTTGAAGCGGAGTGAAAGGTTTGCCATCCAGAAATTTGGAGATGTTCATGCGTGTTAGATTTATAAGGCCTGTTTTCGACAGCGACCCTCTGGGATGAGCGCTAGGCAGGGCGCGTCACTACCGAAACGTCAAATAAAAGAAGACAGAATCTCTTTTTCGCATCGCTTCTCGTATATTTTGTTACAAATCAGTAATCTTCTCTCTTTAAAGTGCTACTTCGTTTAACAGTCATACATGTATGTCTGCCCGTTGAAATAGTGCTGTTAGGAGGACCTTATCTTCGCTCTGCCTGCGTGTACAGTCCGGTACTTGTCAGGATTTAGTCTGATTGTGCTTGTGACGAAGCAGGCCATGGAGCTGTCCTCCACGGAGCTGCGAGCGAGTCAGCGCCCCCGAGATGGGTGGTGGAGCCGAGGTGCCACGTCCCTGTGCCGTAAAAATGCTGGGGAATTAATACAATCCTTTTAATGGCATGAAATGGGATTATGTTTTCCTCAGTAAGGTCAATCTTTCCACCCATTGTGATGGGACTCCAGGCTCCCTCTTTATGGCCAGCCAGATCACGGCACAATTAAATCACAATTAAAGTCTCATTACGAGCAGTCTTTCAACAGGATTGCAAAAGAAGATGTTAACACCATCCTGTGCGCTGTTTCAGTTTATTTCCTAAGACAGTTACAACTTCTGCATGAGCGAACTATCGAGCTGCTGTTGTGAGATTTAAGGTTCCTCTTCTGCGTGCCGTGTTCGAAATGGAAAATTCACCTCTTACCAGGTTTGAAGGCCCAACCATCAATAGCTCGACATGTTTCATTTTTTGGGGAGTCATCTTTTACTGGTCCAGGCTGCGATCATTCATGAATCTTCTACCATTTCTGTCTCTTTGGTGCCTGAGAAATATCCTGCTCCTTCACGGTGGGTGCGCACACAGGGAGACGGTTACTAAAGGCAGCGACACGAAGTTGTAAAAGTCTTCTGAGCAGCATTTTTGTGGCTGTGCAAAATGGGTGATCAGGGCCAACAAGTCCCTCATTTGTTATGTTTCAGCATCGCTCAGTTTGAAGGAAACTGAGAAGATGCTGCTGCCTCAGGGGCATTTTCTACTGAATTAGCAGTGTCCGAGGGTGGGCAGCGGTGGCATCCTTAGGACTTCTACTGACGTGCGTGTGTTTTGTTTTGTTTCTTTAATTGACTAAGTTTCTTATTTGCATTCTTTACTCTGGACATATGCTATAGTTGTTAGTTATTTCACGTTTTTGCTTCTTTTTTCCCCCCATGATCTCTCACTTCAGTTGGAACTCATAAACCAAAGCGTGCGGGTTTTTGATCTGTGTGGGCTTCGAGTGACTTAAATTTTGTGATGAAAAGCATGGAATGGTGGTTCTGTGTGCACAGGTGCCATGAGTTTGTAGAAGCAATCTCATCACTGGGATCAGATGGACGGGGCTGAGCACCGGCCCTCATACCCGAGCACCATCCCGCTCCGGTACCAGCTCCAGGAACAGCAAAATCCAGGATCCCCTGGGTCTGTATTTCTGCAGGAATTTTCTTTAGCTCAAAAAAAAAAAAAAAGCCTTTTAGAAACTGAGTGTTATCACCCTCGCTGTGCTGGATGAAGATCCCTGCTGTCACCAGAGGCACCACGTGTGGGACGGTGGCAGCAACGTCTCGGCACTAAGCGACAGCACTGCTGAGTGCGGGAGCAGCTCCTGGAAAACACCATTTTCACTGCTATCATCATTCCCTTTGTCTCTTGACACTGAATATTCTGCTTTCTCACTCTTCTTAGGGCTTGCGCCACTGCTTTTGGCGAGCTACGCCTCTCGTTGAGGCTTTTCGCACCGTCTCAAGATCCCTGTATGAAATGCGTGCCCTGTTTTCAGTCTGGGCTTCTCTGCGAGGATCTGCTGTTGGGCAACAAACCTGAGCCTGGGCTATTGGCCAGAATTTGTTTTCTGCTGATCTGATGGAGAGCCGTGGCAGAGGCTGCCTATTTCCAGAGCAGCTTGGCAGCCTTTACGCTGGGCTGGTATGCTGGCAGCCTTGGAGTTTTTTTTTTTCCTTTTCTTTTCACTTTTCCTTCCAGCCCAGCTAGGTGGGCCAGCATCCTTCTTGGCCCTGTCGGAGCGGCGTGGCTCGGGGCAGAGGGGCTGTTTTTGTCCGGATCCACCTTTCATTTTCCAAAGGTCAGACGTTCCATCCATCCTCCAGCCTCTGACGTTGGCAGTGCTTTCCAGAGCTGTTCTGCTGGAATGATGGCACCGTTCTCTGCTCGTCCCCGCTGCTGGCTTTGGCATCACTGGTGCTGGACTGTTTTGTGTTAGTAATCTTCTTTAAGCCTACATATATATTTTTAACTGCCCCTAGTAAACCTTTCAGAAGCAAAATAGTGTTGTTTTTTTTCAGGTCCTGATTTTTTGGGTTACATTTTTACAGTCATGGCTTTTGACTGAGAACAGTTCCTGGTTTTTATATTTCAGAGGCTTGTACCATAACTTAAAAGAAAGAAATGTAAAAATATTTGTTGGTTTTCATTAAGCGTCCTTTATCAGACTAAACAACATCACTCATTATTACGTGGTGCGAAAACAACGTAAAGTGTCCTGTCTTCGCAGGGGAAGCAGAACAAAACAATGGAAAAATAAAACAACAAAAAAGAAAACAAACAAGGAAGCCGTTGGGCTGACTTGCAAAGTGGAACAGAGGCACTTACAATTGCAAGGCATTTGAGCGAGGAATCAGCTTTACATGGTTTGCTAATCCTTGACGAAAGAGTTCATTGTCTTGGATTATACATCTGTAATTTTGGAACCCGAAAGTCAGTGTCTTGGTGCAATTAGGTTGGGAAGAGAGAGGCCGGCTTCTCTTTCTTCATATCCCTAATCACAGTGGCTTTTTTTAAGGAGAAAACCTCAGCTCTGGGGTTTTTCATTTAGTTGTTAACAAAAAGCCTTTGAAAAAGAGGCTGCCGAAAATCCAGCCACTCCCTCAACACAAACAAAGCCGTGCAGATACCGTGTGCTCTCAAAAAAACTTTAATGTTTTAATGGGAAACTTCTCATATTCCCATGGTGCAGATCCTGCACTAAGTGGGTATTAGCCCGAACTGATGACAGACGCAGATGTCTTGATTGTATTTATATACTTATTTACTTGGATGCGTGAGTGAAAGGGGGGTAAGGTACCTCCAAACAGGTTAAAGTGGGGAAGTGAGGACCTGGGCTGCAGAATAACCGTGAGAAAAACTCTCTTACAAATAGCAAGGGATTTGCAAAGAGCGGACGTATCTCTCCTTTTCCAAAGGTGCATGTACTACTCCCCGTTGGTAATTTAAGCATCAGGGATACAGGAGGGTGCTCTGGGTCTCGGGCCTTCAAAGAAACAAGCCATTGATGTTTTGCTGGAGGCTGAGGATGGCTGGATGAAAGGCAGAGGACCGGGCTGCAGGGGGTGAAGGATGCTGAAAGTGTTGGGTTCAGCAAAGACTTCCCTGCTCACTGCTGGACGTGTTACCGATGCTGAGGCCGCCTCCAGCCTGTAAGTGGGAGATGAGGAAGGGAGGAGGATCTGCTGTGCAGCAGCAAGCCTGTCCCTCAAGAGCAGAGGCAGGGATGCTCTGTGCAGGGCCGGACAGGCGCTTGGCTGTTTCCAGCTGATTACAGAGCACCGTCCCTGGGCAGTTTGGACAAACATCTTGTTCTGGTCACCCTAAATGCCTGCGTCAATGTATAATCTAGTGCAATACCCGGTGAGGATGCTGGGTCTAAAATAACTCGTGCTGCTCGGGGCTGCTGCTGGAGGACAGCTGGGGACGCGTGGCATGGCGTGGCCTGGGCGAGCTGGCATCCAGCAAGCGTGGGGAGAGACCTGTGCCCGCGCTGGATTTGGGGCCGTTGGTGTCTCCCCATGGAGCATCCCCTGTGCAGGGTGAGCAGTGGCATTGCAGAAGGTTTTCGGCAGCCGGCGGTGCTGCTCGGGCATCCTTCTGGCCTCGGGGCAAGAGAGGGATTAGTTTCATACACGACAAAGAGCTGTGTCCTTCTCTTTCTCTGGTATGCATTTTTCCTGAAACAGTGGAGTGACTAATATAGAATATGGTCTTAGTTCGCTCTGCCCAGTGGTGGAGAGGAACGGCAGCGGGCCGGCTGCGTGAGCACGTCCGCCGGCTCTGCCGGGCTCACGGGGCGCTCCGAGGATCGCAGGCTGGGGTATTTTTTCAAGTCCATAAGAAGCTGTTCGCTTATTGGGGGTTGGCTTTTTTTTCTTCTTCTTTTTTTTTTTTTTTCTTTTGGTTAAATTATCTTCTGCCCATATCTCAGCAAATTCTGCGCATTGGTTTTACGTGCAAGTATCAAGCGTGCAGAGCAGCGGTATGCAGCCGTTTGTCAGCTTCTGCGTGGTCTGCGTGCGCTCCGGGCTCCTGATATTACTCAGACTGTTTCCAAAGGGAGGTCCGAGCCAAAGAATATGATGCTATGCTCACCCTAGCTGCATGCCCCATTTTTTTCAAATGAAGAAGTACAGACCGGCTGAGAATATCGATCGCTGACCTAAATTCACGCGGAGGTATTTCTGTCTGAACTTACAGCATCGCCTGCGTGAATCCTTCATGTGGCTGGCAGCTTTCATCTCTGCGAGGCTGCACGGGGCAAAAGCCAGGCAGGGCGCTGAGGACAGCGGTGCTGAGCTGGTCCAAGGGTTGGCTTCCCAGGGAGGTTACGTATGGAGGAAATTTCTGTATCAGCGCCCAGCCAGAGAGGAGGAGCCTGTGGAAACAGTGTGCATCACCTATCAAAATAGTTAGAATTCTTGGGTGAGGCTCCTAGGGCATGTGACCGGTGTGTGTTTATGTAGATATATTTAATTTTTGCACTTTAGCAGTCTGATTGTCAAATGCTGTTTCGGTAAGGAGTTCTGGAAGCTTTTCTCTATTTTTTTTCTTTTTTCCTTTTCAGTGGAAACTTATCTCATGACTCCGAGAGCTCCGGCTGTCAAACAGCCAGTGCGGTAAATTCACAGTAAATGGCAAAATTCGTTGGTGGAACGGCTGTTTGGAAGCTGAAAAGGAGCAGTGTAAAAACACCCCGTAATGACCCCGAGCAGTTCCCCTGCGCGTTCCTGCGTGGGGTGCACGAGCAGCCTCCGGTCCTGTTGAAAACGTTTATGTTCTGCTCCGTGCCGTTCCCCTGGTGAAACCGTGCCCGTGGTGCTTGCACAAGTCCCCTGGGGGAACGTGGTGTTTGTGCGAGCCCCTTTGCTTGTGAGACCCCAGTGGGACAGGACCCGGCTCCCTGGCAGGCGCCGCGGGGCAGCTGCCGCGACCTTTGTCTGGTGTCCGTGAGGCATTTCGGGAGGGAGGGAGGGCGAACCCGAGCGCTCCTCTCCACCTTATCTGGGAAAGGTGCCTGGTTTCGCCCTGCTGGCAGCCCTTTAAAGGCAATAAAGTTGCGTTCGCTTCCCTCATTCCAAAGGCAGGTGGAAGTTACACGTTAACCGGCGGTGATTGGTTTCGGGGGGGTGGGAGAAGGAAGGCAGGCTGGGGGAAATGGCGGGAGCCTGACAAGCCTGGGGAAGCTGGGGCCTCGTGGCCAGGCAGCGCGTAAACCTGTGGGATATGTCCCTGCCTGGATGCAGGACAGGAAAAGCGGGAGGGCGAGGTCTGTAAGGTCTCAAAGCGATGCTGGAAGAAGCACAAAGCGCCTGGCCGGGATGCCTGCAGCAAGGCCACGGCCCCCCCGATCTCAGCTCCCCGTCACCGCCGTGCCTGGCTCTGGGCTGCTCCCGGCAGCGCTGAGCAGGGGAGAGGGGAGAGCGCCCGTGGAAAATCCAGCCTGCCCCCCGGGGCCTTGCCGTGCGCTCACAGAGCGTTTCAAAGCTATTTTATCTGCAAAGGAGATGACCTAGGGACCGTCCAGGGTGGCTTCTGCATTTCGCTTTGCTTTCTGCTGCCAGTTTTCCAGTGATTACTTACACACGTATCAGTTTTTCCAGGAGCTAACTGCAGTCTTTTTTAAGCAGTTCTGAGCCGGGCTAGGCTATCTTGGCCGCATCGTGGACTGGTGAGCAGTTAGTGGGTGACTTCGGATCTGCTGAAGCTGCTCCACACGAGCAAAGCCCCAGTGAAGAGGGTGCTTACACGTAAGCGTGTGCCAACACAGTGCATCACCGAGGGCTGCTTCAGTCTGCCTGCAAAAGATGCTACAAGCGATGCCGAGGCTTGTCTAAACCAGCGTGGAAATTGCTGTTTGCATAAAAGCCGGGCAAGTTGTCACAGTCTTGGAGAGCTCACTGACGTTCAGAGGTTGCGGTGAATTAACCAAACCCCATTTCGCGCTGGTTTCGTGGAGCTGGTGCCTGGCTCCGCGTGGCCCTTGGAGTACGTCCCCAAACCTGGAGCACGGGCTGGATTTTGGGGCTGCCGCAGCTGCCCTCGCACCCCAGCCGTGACCCAGCACCGTGCTTGTGTTCTGCTGAACACCGTGACCTCTGGGACAACTGTGGCTGCTGCACGCTGCTTGCTCTGCCCCAAGGAAATGGGAGGAAGCCAGGAAGCCTTGGCTCCTGCGCCGGCTCGTCCTGGTTATCCTCTTATTTTATTTTAGTGTTCTTTCATTCGGCACAGGGTCTGCCCTCGTGGACGCTGCCCGGATGGGATCTTGCCCCTGGCTGCGAGTACAAGTGTTTTTTCCACAGCACAGTCGAATGGGCAGGGAAGGTCACGTCCGCCCCGTGCTGCGAGCCTTTGTCGGGAGATGCTGGGCACAGTAACTCGCGTTGCTTCTGACAAACCAGCCTCGCTGCTGCCTGCACAGCCTCCCTTCCTCCGTGTCTGCTGGGGCATCTGAACCAGCAGCAGGAGCAGCGGGGAATATTCCTTGTGTGTGTGCGATTCCTCAAAGTCCCTAACGCAGAAGAGACCTTAGCATTGTTGTGCTTGCAGCGGATCATGTTCGGAGGACTTTTTGCCATAAAAAAAATGTCCCTAGCCCAAGCTGAGCATAGGAATGCTCTCAAACTGAGCTCTCCTTCAGATCGTATCTTGCGTATTTGCCAGGTGATACCCAGGTGAGGTTAAAGTTGCCCCTATTACAGAAAATATCCCCAGTTTCCCCCATTTTAAGGTGAAGGTGAAATATTCCCCCTTATTGGCACCCGCCCACCAGGCTGCCTGAAACAAAGTTCAGAAAAAAATTCCAGAATGGGATTTGCGGTGTTTTCCCCTGCTTTCAGCCCTGCATTTCCTCTTAACAAGTAAAATCAAATGGCAGTGATGTTCCAAAGTCTTCCTGAATGGCAACATTATAAATATTCCCTTTATAAGAAGACTGAAAGAAGTAGTTTAAGCATTGCATGCAGCCACTCCAGTAGGAAGTTGTTTAACTTGTCTAAATCTCTCTTTTGCTGCAGAAGCTCTATTGAAAATGACAAATTGCTTAAAGCAGTTTCCATGTTAGTCTTTAAAAAATTCAGCTTCTTTCCATCCCGAACACGTGGAAGGCATTTGTGCACTTGACTGAATGTTTCTCTGTCCTAAGGCTTACACTTAGTGGTTTTTGCCTTCATGTAATTTTCACACGCAGCTGCTCGGGTTTGTTTTCGTCAACTTCCCATTGGATGGGGATTTTTTTTTTTTCCAGTGCGTGAGCTTAGACATGAAAAGTCAACTATCTCCCCGGCTCAGACGCTGGGGACCACGGGGAAGGCGGAGGAGGAACGCCGCGAGGTTCTCGCTTTTCAGAAGCGCTGTTCTGGGTGTTACGAAATCCGTAACGCGGGCTGGGAAGCTTGTGTCCACGGCCAGGCTGCTGCGATGTCCTTTAAAACAGTGAAGCGCTGAGCAGCGTTAATGCTTCACAAGATGACAAAAGAGCTTTTCCTTAATGTTTTCAGTTACTTCCCTTAGCTGCCACTTTCCCAGAAGGATGCACGTGGGCAGGTACCGTACACAGAGCCAGAGCTGCCTGTAACTGCTGTAGAAGGAAAACTTGCTCAGTTGAAAAGGCCTTTTTTTCTCTTATTTTAAAGAAAAGAGAAATTTTGAGTCATCCAGCGTGCTCAGCTGACTTTGCCCAGAGCCGCGTGCTGTGTAGCCAGCGAGGATGTGTTACCCAGCCTTGGCTGTGTGGCAGAAGCGGGAGGACCTCAGTGCAGAGGAGAAGCAGGGCTCCTCAGCAATGCTGACCAAGTGGCAGGCTCTGAAAATAGAGTGGAAATGGTGCTTCTGGAGCCTCAGCAGGCTGATTTGGGGCTCCCTATGCTCTTCACTTCACCTGGTATGAGTTGCAGCATCGTATTAACTTGCAATTAATTTGGTTGCAACCAGGTTGCTGCTGGTGTGCTCCCGGCGTGGCTTTGGGCTGTGCCCCAGCCGGTGAAGCCGAGGGAACAAACTGTTCCCCGCCGGCCGGGGGGTTCTTTGCCCCAGGTGGCATCGGATGGAGAGAAGTCAGCGTTACCCCACTGCTCGGCTTGAGAAAGCCCTGTTGCTCAAGAGGGATGCTTGCTGAATTAGGCAGCGGTCAAGAGGCGATGTGAGGACAATCCAGATGCTTTTTCTATAACTGGGAGGCATGTCACATCCTGGCAATTCTATTTATACCCACTTTTCTTGTAATATTATTATTTTTTTTCAGTCTGTTATGAGCCCATCATTTTTGGTGAGTTTGGGCTGATGAGGTACTGACTTCTTAGCAGCTATTGGTTTTGCTGTGTTTTTTGCTACTTTCTTTGCTGCACGTTTTGCTACTTTTTTTTTTTTTTTTTGACTCCTGGCTTTGTTTTTCTCCTGGTGTGTTGGCTCAGGAAATTAACTCGGTGCCGGAATGCTGCTGCTTTCTTTGCTGTAGGATGCGTCACTGCACAGTGAGGTGAGCGGCCCTTTCAGTCGGTTTCCTGCTGCGGATTCTGGCTAATACAACATAGTTTAGAAGAGAGCATTAGAAACCGGCACCCCCTGGTTAGAAAAGCACTTCCCTGGAAGATGGTCCTGCTCTGTTGTAGACAGGGGCAGTTTATGCCCAGAAGCATGGAGCCTATACACTCCTTGTTCATGGTGTTTGTTTCTTTTCTTTCTTTTTTGTTCTTTTTTTTTTTTTTTGAATATCAGATTATGCCTTTGGCTATCCTCGTTATGTGAATAAATGTCTGATTCATTTCTGAATCCTGCAAAGCTCCCTGGTACCAGCCATAAAATATTTTTGCAGTGGCTCTTAAACCTGTCTTGCTGGCTGCTGCATCCCTGGCTAATAAAAGCAGTGCACCCCAAATCCCCCGCAGATACCTGTTACAAAACCAGCTGCTTTCTTCTTGCAACACATTTGGGTCACTTTCTGCTCGTCCAACATCCAGAGTCGTAACAAGCCGGCCCAGGCTGCTGCTGTGTTCCCACAGTCTCATGCCTGTGGTTGATAATTAACCCATTTCTTTAATAACAGTGCCCTATTTACTCTGACAACCACTTTTCTTTCCTGCACTCCAGTCTTTTCCCAGCAAAACGCTGGAGTTAATATTGCACTGGCGGTGTGCTAATGAAATGCCTTGTTACTTGCGTAGAGGTGAGCTCTGTGCATTTGTTTTAATAATTCAGGGCAAGAGCACGCACCAAAATGCAGGAGTAAATGCCCTTAAAATAAGGCTGGTGTAGGTACCTGGTTAGTGGTAGTTTTTGTAATAGGGTAAAACAGCTGGGAAAGGGGACGGACGTGGCAAAGCACACGGCACTGAAATTTAATGGATACTCATGAAACTTTAACTGGAATAAAAGCTGTTGCAAAACTTAAATACTGAGTAACACCAAAACCTGTTCTTCTGTGGGGAGAGAGGTGTTTTTGGAGCCGCCAGGGTGTAGCTCTTGCATTGTCCCCCTTCCAAAGATGCCATTTCTGATTTCTCTTCCTTCCCAGAACCTCCTTTCAGCCTCCAAAAAGCAACGCTTACCATCGCTGGGGTCGGGAGTCTGTGCAGCAGCCTGCCTTCCTGCATCTTTCTAGTGCCGTGTAAGCAAGTGTAAAATCTGTGTATTATACCAATTTACTTTTGGTGGGATTTGTTCTGACACGTCCAAAGCTTCTGACTCTTGGTGCGTTGTATGAGCAACTTCTTTATTATGGAGCCCTGGGGACAAGACCCGGTTTAAAATGAAGTTGTGCAGGTAAAAGCAGAATATACGCCTGTGGCTGGCAACTGAGCTAACCGAGGTGTTCGTGTTCTGCTCTGCGTTTCGTCTCGAGTGCTGCACTCCCAATGGCACCGTGTGGCTCCAGTCTGAGCCCCGGCTCAGCCAAGACAGAAGCCGTCTCGCGAGGGCTGCGCCTGGCGTCCAGGATTTCACAGGAGGAGAGGCCGATAGCAGCAATTCCTCATCTGCCTGCACGAGGATACTGCCTCAGTTTTCTCGTATGTGCTGCTTCTACTTAGGTCAGCCAGCTTTTTGAATTAAAAGATGCGTACTTTAAGTTCTCAATGTGATTTTATTTTATTCTTTTGTCATTTCTTTTTACTCTACCTGGTGTGCGTCTCTTCACTCAGAAACAAGATGGTTTTAAGGAGAGTGAGGAAGTAAACTGTAAAACTTCCATTAACCCCAGCAAGTAGTAGCAACGCATCCCCGCAAACTCTGTGAAATATCGTGGCTTTAAAGTTTACTACAGCTGCTTTATGAGATTCAAAGCTTTTTGCACCAGATGAAAGGAAGGCTTTGCTGTAAAGTCTTGTTCCTTACTAATCGAGCTTTTCTTCAAGTATTCTGAAGTTGGATGCAAGCTATCACAGAGCTTGCTGTGTGCTTTGTAACCCCATAAAGGAGAAGTTGGACATGCATGTGAATAACTGTGGAAGCTGCGTTAAATAAATGAAGCCTCAAAACCTGCGGTAGTTGCTTGATAGAGACTGCATCTGTCACTTGGGACTAATTGTTTTCAAAGAATCTCATTTCTAATTCTAGATAATGAGATTTTTAAGTACGTACAAAGCCTTTTGAAGTCAGTAGCTCTAAAGGGTCAGATCTTAAATTATACATAATATCTAGAAGTTTATTACGGAGGATGTTGTATACTGCATGGTGGAAATTCATCTCTGTAGGGTCAGGGATAGATCCCTGAACAACTAGAAACTTTTTGGGAAGAAATGTAAGGTGTAATGCCAGTTGGCTAGCTTGGGGCCAACACTTAATTTTTCTTAAGTGCTTTCCTAATTCTTTCCATGGGTACTGAATTAGTTCTGTGACACAACACATTGTGGACAAGGGCAAAAGTTTAGCAATCGGCAGTGCAGAAGAGCTGATTTCATTGCCGGTTTGTGATTCTGGCTGCGTAGCTGCTGTACCAGGCAATTAAAACCCACACTTATTACAGCCTTTGCGGTTTGGAAGTAAAGTGCTCCTGCATTTAACTCATAGTTTTACAGGATGTTGGTTTAGGCTGGAGGTTTGCAAAGCTGAAATCTTGTATTTTCCTCTTGTGTATGCTCGGGCTAGGGAAGGTGAACGAGGGTACAGAGAGTGCTGCATGTCATGAAATGGAAAAGGTGTGCGTTTTAGTTTGAGAGCATCCAGGAGCCTGCAATCACCTCCTGAAATTTTCATGAAATACCGCATTATCTAACATACCAAGTTGCTGCAAATAGCAATGGACTCTGCTGCAGCGTTGTTCCTGAACAAATGGCAAGTCCTCTGTGAAATGCTGGGCATCCATGTGTGAGCCTGCTCCTTCAGCTCTTCTGGGACATGTTGCTCCCCTCCTCTCTCAGTGGGGTTTTCTGCCCGGTTTGCGGATTGCTTTGGGAAAGCTTCTCGGCAAAGCAGAGGTCCCAGAGGGGAGGAGGCTGAGATGGAAGAAGAATGTGACCCTCCGAGCCGTTACTGGTGGCTGCACTATTTTAAAGTCAAACTTAATTTTTAGCTCTTCATAAACAAATCTTTTTGCCAACTTTTTATATAGCTCTGAAGTCAATTGTGGCGGCTGCTGTGTGCTCCGTGGGTGCCAGAGGGAGAGGAGCTGACTCTTCCTTCCTGAAATGGCGCTGAGCAGTTGGGAGGACCTCTGGAGAGGTGCTGTGCAGAAGGACAGACCTTCCAGCTCTTCTGAACATTGTGTGAGGCTTTCTTTGTCCGGGGTAAACACACCTAATGGGTCTGATAGGGTATCCCAGATGCGGGACACATTGCAGGTCACTGGGAGCTGGTGTCCTTCATCCCGTGACCCAGTGGACTGTATTTGCCCCAAACACTTCCATATTTGACTGGAAATGCAGTGTGCAGCGTGGGCAAGGAAGCAGCGAGGATCCCAGCCCTCCAGACAGGGTTAGCGATGTTTAGCTTTGTTATGACATTAGAGTCCTGTTGGCTTTAACTTCGAAAATTCAGTGAAAACCACACACGCTGCTGTGAAAATTCATACTTAGTAACAAGTAAACAAGGGATAGAGCAGTCAGACTGACTCAGGAAATTCCCTCCAGATCCAGCAGGGAGGAGGAGCTCTGCATTTTTCTTGTCCCGTGTTTATTTTTAGTCTCGCCTCTAACATTGCTGATAGTACCATTATAGCCCTGCAGATTAAAGTCCCAGCATGGGGTAGAGTTGAAAGAAAGATGCTGCGAAGCAGTCAAAACCTCTAGGATTTTGCAGCTGCGTCATGCTACAGGCAATTAATTTCGCCTGCTATTTGCCTGCCTGGGTACTGCTCAGCGTCTTAGCTCTGTGGAAGTCTTTGATTGCATTGCACATCTCCTCTTGTCAGAGGTGGTGCCTTGAGTGGTGAATCTGTTCTTGTGACTTGAAAGTGCCACATTTGTGATGCTAATATGTTGGGTGTAATAGCTGTCTTTGTGAGCTCCTTCCCTGAATATATTTTGCACTTGCTCTGAGGCTAAATTGTGTTTTTGAGAGGGAAGAGTAGAAAGTAAGTAGTGTCTCCTGTGCGGTTTCCATCACTGGTAACCCTTGTCTGAAGGCAGCGTACCAAGAGCACTCACAGGGCTTTGGGTGGTGGTGATGAGGGCTGGCTTGACGGCAACACCCGTCTGCAAGGCCGGATGATTTACCCGAGGAGGAGGCCTGTTTTTTTCCAGGGCTGGCTCTATTAGTGTGAGTCAACAAAGGAGTATTTGGTCTTGAAGTCAAATAATGGTTCTTGGCTTTTCTGAGTTGGCTTTTCCTCGTAGTTAGTCAAAGTCTCCCGAGTTGGCAGAGGATGTTATTCAGGACTCGAAAACTCTTTGAGAGAACAGTTTCTCTTAACAGCCAAGAAATTGTATTGTGGGGACTTCAGAGGAAACAGTTTACCAGAAACTGCTGAATCTGAGGACATTTGCCTTCTGTAGTGGCAGAATCTGTACCTGATCCGCAGTGAGAGATGTGCTGGAGCAGTTACAGTGCTCAGAGGCCGTGGAGGCTGGGAAGTGTCCCCCTTCCCGTGCAGGATGAGGCCCAGGGAGCAGCGGGCGGCCTGCTCCACGCGGAGCATCGCTGGCAGGGCCTGGTCACCACGGGATGGAGTGGTGCTGGACCCAGAAATGGGCCTGCCAGAGCTGGGTTGCCTCGGCTTGGAGACATGCTCATTCCCTGGCCAACGTGGTCGTCTGAGCCCTCCTGTCCATGTGGATGGGACATGAAGTTGACGCTAGCTGCTCAGCCCTCTCCTGAACCTTGTAGACACACCCCAAGATGTACCCTCAAGAAGTTGCTTTGGAGCCTAATTGTGTCTGTTCATCCCCTAAGACTAGTTTTCCTTACCCGTGAGCTGGGGAGCTGTTACAACCTTGGAGGAAGTCGCTGTGTCCCAGGCAGTGTGTCCAGGGGACAGCCAACGTGGTGTGGTCGAAATGGGATGATGCAGAGGGCAAAAAACATGTTGACGTGCAACAATATCGTGCTAACCTTGTGAGTCTTCTCAGTTCTGTGTTAATGTGCCTTCTGATACCACGACTTAAAGGTGAGTGGGAATGCTCATTAGGAGATACCCACCAGTACGTTGTGTTTGGCATTTTTGTTAGTGGAAGGGACGGTTAACAAAGCTGGGAGATGCTGGAAACGAGGGGCCTGTCTGTGCTCAGGTGCAGCTCTGCTCCTGCCCTGTATTAGACCAAAATGTCACAGTGCTGTTGAACTGGGAAGAAGGAGGCTGGTCTAACACTGGAAACTTGAAGAACTTGTTCAAAGACAAGACCAACTGCTTAGCTGTACGGGCTTTTTAGTAGACTTCTGCCAAATTTAGGTGCTAAGAGAGCAACTCTTCTTGGCAAGCATCTGCGTGCTCTTGATCAGCTTCCCTAGAGCTGAACGCCCTGCAACAAAACCAGCTTTTTTTTCAGATGAACTGGCTGTTGGGTTCGCTTTGTTTTTAAACAAAGCAAGGTCTTTGGAGACTGGTGCCTGGTGGAGTCTCTCTGTGATAGTGTAGAAAGGTTGTCAGCTAAAATGCAACTAAGGATAATTTAAAAATACAGCAGTATGGGCAGGGGTGGTTACAGAAACCACAGAGATCTGTTTCTGTGCTTGGGAATCAAGGATTAAAGTGTGTTGTTACAAGAAAATCCAAATGACAAGTTTTATTCAGTCTCTATTATTCATGAAGTGGATACCTCTGAAGGCTCTGCAGAAATATGTCCTTTTCTAGACTTACAATGAGTAGACAAACTCTATATGTTTATACCAAATGCTGGAGGATTTACGGGCAACTACTTTGTGGTTTGAAGAAACAATATACACAATGTATTGTAAATGATTCCCTTTTTATATTTGGCCTGCATTCAGTATAAGATTAAATACAAGAATTTATGGCCTTAAAAAATCTTTCCAATGCTGAAAAGCAAAAAGAATGATCTATAATGAGGTTTTACAATGTATAGTATTTTTAAAGCAATTTTTTTGTTTCCTTAATATATTTCCATGTAAAAATATGTATTTTGCACTTCAAATAGCGTTCTGTTGGTTGCATTTACCAGCAAGCAGCTGGGGGATTCTAGTGCTTTAACCGCACAGCAGCTGCTAATTAAAAATATATAATTCTACCCTGATCAGCTTTTAATGATTCTAATCCCCTTATATTTGATTATTACCACAGCATGGCAGCCTCAGCCACCCCCTGTTTCATTGTGGGGCCTGTTAGTAACAAAACTAGTCATTAGGAGCTGATAGCTGGGTCCTGAAGGATCGCTTCCTAAAAGGGGAGCACGGATGAATGGAGATGCCCTGTTCCCGCATGTCATAGGACTCTGTGGAGCTGCCTGCTTTGAGTTTGTTTTTTTCTGCTCAGCTGGCATCGTTTCAGCAGGGGCAGGTTGTGCTGCTGTGCTGGGAAGTGGAGGGAAGAGGTAAACGTGAAGAGTTACAGGCACAAGTGCAGTGAGTCCTGGTCAGAAACCAGACCCTCTCTGTCCAGATGCAGCAGGCAAGCAGTGTACTGTAGTCTTGATGGTAGAGATTTTTCTTCAGTGTTACTCTGGTTGTGATAAGTTTATTCTTGTCTTCCCATCTATTTTTATTTAAAGAAACAAAAAGGTCATCTTTGCAAAACCAAAAGTTGTGCTTTTCACCCCTAGGATTGCTTTGCTTTCAACTTGTGCCCATCTGCTTAACCTTCACAGGTTTTTTCAGGATATTTCATAGCTCTTGATAGCAGGGAATGGCCTAATTCTTTCTTATTTCTGTGGCACCTGGGTGCTTGGGAAATGACATTGTAGGATGGAGTAATAATAAATAACTGCTGATGGAGAGCGGTTTGGAAACCTTGAGTTTAAGACTGCAGCAAGAGGGAAAAAATTGCCCAGAGACATGTAAAGAGGCCACGTCAAGTGCCATGCCAGAGAGCTGCCCTGAGCTGAAAGTATGGCTTCTTCGTGTCGCTTGGAGTTCATCTCTGACTTGGGGAGCTGGTATTAATGCAAGAGCCGAAAGGCTAATTTTATAATACACAGTAGATAATAGAACCTGCCAGTTAAAGAAGAAGAAGAACAACAAAACAACCTCACAGAGCATAAAAAAACGACTGCATCGGAGCTAAGCATTGGCTGGAGGAAGGCGGTGCTCTTCCCGGAGCAGTGTGCAGAGCTGTGGCTGTGGAGCTGCGGTCCCGCTCGAGCGTGTGGCCGGCTGCTGCACGCCTGCTCTTGCAGAAGCTCTGACGTTTGTCACGCTGCCATGAGTTAGTCCTAAAATTGGCGCAGCTGCTCGGGTCTGGAGATGCTGGCTGCCCTTCAGCTCTCGGATGAGTCCTCTGCAGCATCGCTGGGTGGGTGATGGGATCCTCGCATCACTACGTGCCCAGCGGAGCCTCAGGAAGTTCACTTCTGTGTTCAGCTTTTCTGCTTTGGAGAGGTGATTTTGATGGGGAAGGAGTTTTTTTCCTCTTTTTTTTTTTTCCTTAACATTATTCTTATTATTCCCTTAAACTTCTTCGAATTTATTGGGATTGACACCAGCTTCTAGTGCATTATTTTAAAGACGATTTATTTTATTTAAGATTTCGATGCACAGACGTTCCCTTTGAGTTTCATTCCACCGCATATGTACGCTTGCACAGAAATAAAAGGGCAGGCTTTCTGTTTGTAGACAATTGATAGCTATTCATTAGGTTATGTCAGCTAATATAATGCTTGTTAATTTTAAAGCTCTCTTGTGGTTGGCGACGAACCAGAACTATGGATTAGGCTCCAAGTGATGCAGCTGTGAAGGACGATCTCTGGTCTGAGCGCTGCAAGCCCACGGTCAGCTTGTGCTGGGGTAGAAGAGAAAATGTCAGTGCCCTGTAACTTCCCCTTCAGACTCTGTCCGGGATGCGAGATGGCTGTGCAATAAAGGCAGAGCAATGGAGATTTACGATTCTCTTCAGCGGAGAGGCATTGCTGTGACATCTTGTATCTCAGAAGAAGTTAATCACAGCTTTTTCTGTGTTGCTGGGTTACATTGCTTTGAGAAAAAACAGAAACTGCTATGAGCAGTATGAATAGCTGAAACCACAAGTCCCACTGAGATTACAGCCAGCTCCTCCTAAAGGAAACGGATTCAACCACCAACATAGTTTTTTCATTAGACGATTTTTTCTGAGTGAACAAAATACCCCTATTGTGGCATAATTGTTTAGCTTTTGGAGATGTAGGCTGAGTTGCGACTACATTGCAGTTTTAAAAAAAAAATAATTCAACTTGATGAGGAGGGGAATGCAAAGAGACATTTGGCTTTTTATTTCATTTTGTACCATGTTGCAGAATAATGCAGCAGGTTTTAATTTTCAGGCTTTCTGTGCTTTTGGCTCTGCGAGGGGGGGAAAGAGCAAAGTCTGTCTTACATTTCAGGACAAATCTAAATCTGATGGACAAAAGTTTTGGCTATCTGATTAAAACCTTTTGTTGCTGAGACTGAATGACTTTACCATTTACCAGGCTGGCAGAGCTGGAGTGATTTGTGCCTCAGATGCATCAGTTTGAACTGTTAAAATATATTTACTTGCGGTTAATGGGAAAGTTAATCTTTGCATTACAGCAATATGATAATAGCTATAAAATCAAGCTGAGATGCAAGTGGGGAAAACACACTACAGAAAATCCATGGGAGTGGAGTTAGAACTGATTTCATTTAATTTAAGCATTTTTAGATCTGTTACAGTGATCCTTCAAGTATCCCAGAAATGCACGCAGTTCTTCGAGATGTGCAAAACGATGGCAGTTTTGATAAAACTTAATTAAACAGGAGGTTGCTAAGTTTAGCATATTAATGTTTGTCAGCTGCAATTACTTCTGCATCTTAGCTGAAGACCCTGCAATGCGTTTGGTCCGTTCTTCCCCTGCCCTTGTATTGACAAAGTTTATCACTCATCGACAAAAGCTGCTACTTTCTCTTGCAAATGGCCAAGCCAAGAGACAGTGTTTACTTGGGGTTTTAGGAACTACAGACAGTTGGGAATTTAAAAAAATGATTGAAGACTTGGGGATCTCAGATGTGTGGTTATTGGTGTGAGGAGAAGACAAAGGTTTACAAAAAGTGTTAAGACTCTCTACCCTCTGTGAGCACGAAGATTTAAGACATGTCAGACTTGGCTAGCACAATCGTTTTTAGTCCTACAAATCTTGGTCATGCTTTTGTCCTGGCTAGGCTAAATGTGGCAACCATACATTAGAATTTTTTTTTAATTAGGATTACCCAGCCAGTATGTCTTTGTAGACTTCTCTCATGGGAATTGCCCGGCTGGTTACGCCATGACCACAAAATATCAGACAATGCAAGGATCGTCCCTTTCCCCCTGCTTTGTTTCCATCCCTCCTCGCAAAGGCAGCTTCCTGGGATGGTGGCTGTGGTTTGCTCTCTTTCCTAGGAGGCTTGTGAACAAAAATGCTTGGACTTGCTGGTGAAGTGCTTGCTAATATCAGATCTTGGCCGGGCAGTTTTCCGGATAAACTTGTGCTGTGTGCATGTTTCAAACATCTTCAGAATGCCTTTGGAAATTAATAACAACTGAAGGGCTGAAATACAGACGAAGTAGATGCTATAGGGCATAACTTTGTAACAGTGGCTGTGCTGTGAGGCCATTACAGCCTCTGTTGCTGTAAATGGACAGCCACGGAGCAGCAGGGGCGGGGGCAGCTCCATGGGCTCCTGGACATGCCATCCCCTGGCTTCCCTCAGCCCAGAGGGTTTCCTTATTCCAGGGGTTGCTCTGGTCAGGGATCCCACATGGATCTGCCTTCTGAGGGCCTGTCTGGTCAGTCCTTGAAGACTTTTGCATCCCACGTGTTTTAGATTGAACAGGTCACACGCAGTCCTGCAGCTGCCCCGTGTGATGGCTGAGGGCGATGCTGCCGGCCTGCCCTCCCAGGAGGCCCCGCACCACACCTCCCTGCTATCTCCTCTCATAATATCTTGAATATCACCTCTTCTAAAGCTCTCCATAACCTCCCTCCTCCTACAGCTCTCTGCCTTGCAGCAGCCCCCGCCGCAGCCATCCTTGATCCCTCACCTCTCCCTGTTTAAGGCAGACCCTCGTCAGAGATGCAAGCAGCAGGCACTCTTGAAAGGAAATAACGTCTTTGCACCACGCTGGATTTAAATACTTTCATGTATCTGGTCTACCCGCAATGTTTTATTAACCATCTAAACCAGCTTAGGCTGCAGCCGAAGTTTCGGCAGCGAAACCAGATAAACCAGTATGTTTTGCAAAACTGAACGTTTGTTGATAGGAAGGTGCTTGAATTGCTCCTGTGTGCTCCTACAGAGGGCTGGATTGCTGGGGAGCCGAGTCCTGGCAAGGTAACACAAAAGGTGAAACTCCAAAAGAGATGGAAGCCATCCAGGGATGACATACACTTCAAAGAGGATTAGAATCTAATTAAAATAATCCATCATAAGGAAATGAGTGTGTTCGAGCCTTATTCAGCAGGAGGGAATATAGCTTTGAGAAACTGATACAAATAAACTTTGTCTGAATTGCAGAGGAAATTAATAGAGACAGTTGATTAAAACTGAGAAAAAGCTTTAAATGTAAAATTTTGTAAGAAAGACAAATATCGTTCCCGTAAGCAGAGACAGGCCTGTGAAAAACATGTCAAAATGGAAAATAGATAGCAAAAGTTACATTAAAAATATAAGGTAAAAGCCATGGCAAGAATTGCAAATCACTTTTAGATGCAAGCCTGTCTGCAACTGCAGGGCCAGTGGGATTTTGGAAATTTGCTGCTCTTGCTGCTGCTCGCCAGCGGCTCCGAGCTGTGGAGCATGGGGCAGTGCATGTGCCCAGGGGATGTGGGAACAGCCTTCCTGCTGCCTGCGCTCTGGCTCCCACGTGGCACGATGTGCTGGAGGGTGCTTGGAAGGGGAATTAAGGACTACAAAAAAAATAAGAAGAAAGAAAAAAAGAAAAAAAAGGGAAAAGTCACGTTTGACTGAAAGGTACTAGGAGCGCACTTTATTAATTCTGAGAGAGGCTGCTGTGGCATCACCTCCTGTAGCTGCCTGTCCCACCCGCGGGCTCTGTGCCCTCCCCAGCCCCTTGGTGCAGCTCCCCTCGGGCGCAGCGGTGCTGGAAGCGTGGAGCATCCCTGCAGGAGCGCGGGCTGGCTGTGCCGGGGGGACAGCCAGGCTGCTTTCTGCCTCTTCCCTGCAGTGTCAGCGACTCAGGAGCGTGCACTGAGAACGAACAGAGCAAGGCTGTAAAATGCAGCTCCCGGGGGCCTCTGGTGAAGTTCGGCCGTAGCCAGTCCAGCCTCGAGTAGGAAAGCCAGGTCGCAGCGTGAAGCAGAACGAGCAGGCGAGCTGCGTCCCAAGGACAGGGCAGGTAGCAGAGACCTCCCGTCCATG
Source organism: Cygnus atratus (assembly GCF_013377495.2). Classification (NCBI taxonomy): domain Eukaryota; kingdom Metazoa; phylum Chordata; class Aves; order Anseriformes; family Anatidae; genus Cygnus; species Cygnus atratus. Next base: position 6,676,527 of record NC_066371.1, read on the forward strand.
CACTTGCAGCAGAAACAGCGAGGGTGTTTATATAAACAGAGCTCCCTGCAACTGTGCTAAAATGATAGTGCTGCCTCTAACGCTGCTCGGAGTCTGCAGACTTCTGGGCTTTGTTATGGCTTGGAGAAGTAAGTCTGATTTATTTGTTTTAACTGGTGAGCGTGCATGGTGTTGGGAGGGTATTAACCATTGCAAAGCAAGCACAGTTTTACTTCTCTCTTATCTAGCTTTTAAATAGGGAGGTTTGCATAACATTTATTGATTTTAATGGGTTTTGAGGCAGAAGATTTAAACCTGCTGTGCTTTGAGATGCAAACTGGTCCCCTGTATCTGCGACGAGATCACTGCTCTCTGAAACAGGCCTGATGTGCACATCCGCAGCAGCCTCGGGAGCCAGCGCTGGACAATGGCAGCCGCATACCAAAGCCAAGGCAAATCCGGAGGGAAGGGCTCAGGAATTAACATGGAAAACCAGGGAGACACCTGCGTGCTGTGCTGAGGAGGTGGCATCCACACCTTGCAGATCACCCCCATAGCCTCAGGAAGCGTCAGGGCCAGGCTATTTGCATTAAGGAAATGTCAGCTCGTACCCTGTACATATGTGTGCATATTTTATTGATTTTTGCATATATTACACACGTGAAATCTCTATACTGTTCCCTGGGAGCCAGCTTTGTTTTGTTGTGCTGTTTGTCATGCAGCAGGTGACTGAGATGCAAGTCCCCAAAGTAACCCGGGCAGGTTCAGTGCCCGGCTCTGAGCGGCCCCAGCTGTGCCAGGCTGCGGGTGCTTCGTGGGGAAAGCGTGCGTGGAGAAAGTGTCTGGTTTTTGTTGTTGTTACTTGTTTGTTCCTTGTCCGTTTTCTTCATTGCACTCTTGAATACTAGCGCACGTGGTTGTCAAGCTGCGGTGGTTTTTGTAAGCAGATGCCGTGGCTGAAGAGCTGAAGGCAGCCTGGTATCCTGGCTCTGGAGTGATCAGAGAAGGACCAAGATCCTTTCTGAAGGGGAGATGTGAGAATTTTACCCTGGAAATACGTAGTGCAGATTTTCTGTCACAGCCCAGTGACACCACCAACACTTTACCAAAGTTCTTGTACTGCCTCAGCAAAACTGCTAAAAAAGAAAAACCATGAACCAGCCTAGCCCCAGAAACGTAACCAATAACCAGACAGTAACCCATGCTTGTTATGTGTGAAATTTTCCTTGGCTGCAGGTAAACTAGAACTTGTTCACCAGGGTCGCAGTTTTTCTTTGCCATCCATCTTTACCCGCTGTGTTTCCTTATTGCCCAACTGGATTCTTCCCGGGCGATACACATCCATCTCAAGTCCATGAGGTTTTTGGGGTATCTGCCAGCACTACAGAGAGCTGGGTTAGTCCCAAGCAATCCACTGCAGTTTGCATACTGCTGAAGGTGGAGTACTGGCTCTCATTTATTGTCCTGAAGTGAAATAGTTGTTTTCCAACTGAGTGACCTGACATGACTTTATAATTAATTTTGTAATTGGTACAACACATACTTCCTAATGATACCAGTCAGTTGTCAGCCAGGACACGACGTTGTATTTACTACCAGATTGTTGCCTGTAACTGAAATCAGCAGTTCCACAGTTTGGGCACTGGATGATCCGTGACACCGTGTCACCCGCGCTGTGGAGCAGCATTTAATTGCTTTACAGGGTTGTTCTAAAGTTGTTGGCTAGTCGTGTAAATACCACTTCTCTGAAAAATTGTTTGCAGTGGGTCGAAAGCTCAGTGTAAGTTAATTTAATATTTAAGATCTTAATATATATTATATAGGATATAATGTTAAATATTTAATATTTATTTTTTCTAACGATTGCAGGCACAGCTTTGCCCCCTTCCAAAGGGAAATGCCGTGCTTAGCTCAGCGCTGGGCACAGAGTAGCTGAACTGAGCATGGTTGTCCTCACACACAGGCTTGCGGTGGGCGAGGAAATAAAATGGACAGGAGAAAGTAAGGTCTGGTTTAAAAAGTCTGATGGGGGGAGAAGTTGATTCCATCAGGTGATTTTCTGCTTCGCTGGGAACTTCGTCTCAAAACTGTTCTTATTTCCAGTATTCATCATCTTTCCCTACAGGAAAAGGGTGAGGCAGGAGCGCCTTTTATGAAAATGTTGGTTCCAAGCCATTTTTTTTTTAACAAATCGGTGCAAGTTCCAGCAGCACTTGGTGATTTTACTTGCAACCCTCTTCACGTTCGACCTAAACAATGTGCAGAAACCACCAGGAGCAGAGCTGCAGCGGTGCTCACGTAAGAGGCGGCTGCCATGTAGATGAGGACCTTGTGTGGTCAGAAGTCAATGGAGACGATAAAGCTGCAGGCTCTCCTGGCCCAGATGGGATTTTACACCTTGAAAAGCCATCTCCTGGGAGTTGGAGCCACGTGTACCAGTTTGTGGGGTGGGGACGGGGACAGTGAGTTTGGGGGTGTTTTGTCCTGCTGCTGTCCCAGTGAGCTGGTGGGGTTTAGATCTTCTTCAGCCCCGTGGGAAGGTGTTTCGGTCTGGTTTTGTGCCCAGTGTAGCCTAAAGCATCATGGCGGGCTTAAGGGCGTGTTTGACTCTGTAGTGATGCGGTTCCTGATCTGGGAGGTGATGGAGGAAGGCCTCAGTCACGGGGCTGATCTGTGTTTTGCGTTTCCCAGCCTGTGTGGTTGGAGGCGCCCTCCTGCTCCGTCCGCACTAACGCGCCTCTCACGCAGCCATAGATGAGGAAGCCTCGGAAAGGCCCGTACGGGCACGATCCTGCGTACGTGAGAGCTGTAATTAACGGCCCTCTCATACCGGCCTTGAGTCATCTGTCTTACCTCCTTGCAGCCTTGATCTGGAAAGCTCAGCCCCATGCAAGTGCTGTGGGATTTTGTGTGTGTGTGTGTGTGTGTGAGAATTTTGGTATCAATGCACATCAAGCTGCCACCTAACGTAAGTGAAACAGAACTAAGAGCTTAAATGTTTGCCAAATATATGCTATTGCCATGAAAAATGGCAATCAGTTGTAGAAAGGTAAGGGAGGATGAAGTTAACTCTGGGAAGAATATCTGGTATTTCAGCTCGAGGTGTGAGGAAATTCTTATTTTACCTAGTGCTAATTCATAAATTATAACCACATGAGTGTGACTGTTGCAGTTCAGGAATGGCATATACAACACTCTTGATGGATGCTGTGCGTTACATTTCAACCACATAACCTGCCTTGGGCTTCTTCTTTACATCTCCCTTTGAGCTGAATGTTTTTCGGGAGGTTTCTTAACTTTGGGTGGCCTGCGTGAATTTTAACAACCAAGCACAGTCGGGATGAGTAATAGGAGAGTCAGTGTTATTTCTGAATTTCCTTGTCTTTGAAGACTGAAGTCGGATGCTTTATTCTTCTGGCTGTAATCAAAAGCCTATGGTTTGATTTTTTTATAATACATGTATATATTTCAAGTCTGTGCCCTCCCTTAGGTTGGTTTGCAGTCCCTTTGGAAATACCTTAATTATCCAGATTTAAGCAAAGGTCTGCAGGAAGAAGGCTTTCTTACAGAAGCTGGTTTTGCTCATCATATTTTACTGCAGTTGCATGGTCTTTGTTTTTTTTTTAAGGTGGAAAACCAAAGAAAAGGTTAGTTGTGATGTTTCTTTGGTGTTTCCTCTGCAACGGTTCATTTATCATGTATTTGTGCAGTGTTATATATGCCAGGTAATTTATATAATTACGGTGCCATTAAGCTTGTCTAGTTAGAATCAACAAAACCAGAAAATGTGAAATTCAAGTGTCTGCAGTAGAGGTTGCCTGGTTATGTTATATCCTGTACAGGATTTCTGTGTGCAGTCCTTCCTTTCTCTTTTTCTGTGTATGAGCCTTTGACACCAGCACGAATTGCACTGAGGTTTAATCATTCCTAAATGATTAAGCAGGAAAAATATTTGATTGGAACGATATATATGTAAAACATTACTTCTTTAGTGATGTTATTAGAATATTTAATATTTTCATTTCCTGGCCTCTGGGAATTTTACTATGCAGCCTTAATGCCGCACTCCAAAGGAATCAGGGAATGTTTTCCCCATGGTAATTTGCTGAGCTTCTTGCCGCAGGATGTTACTGAGGGCCAAAATTCAATGTCTGAGACGATGCCAGTAATTAAATAGTGTATGCGAACTGTTGGAGCAGCTGAGATTAAGGCAAAAACCCACCCAAAACAAAAAACAGCCCTTTGAAATTAAGAATGTTGGAAGGGCTAGGGATCCATATTTCAGGATATAAATTGATATTAAGAAGAAGTTTTCTCTGGAGCGTGTTAGGAGACATTGCTGTCCCTGCTCTATCCAGTGTCCTCTTCTGGTCTAGCCTGGATGCTCTCGCCTGCCAGCAGTGATGTTTAGCATGGAGCATCGTCAGTTTGTACACCAGAAGGGATTGCTCCTTCCTTTCTCCACAGCAGTTACCATAGTGCAGCACATTCTGCAGGAGACCACAGTAGCGGGGATATTTCCAAGTGTTTCCAACCAGGGAATACCAGGCAACGCGCTGTTGTGGATGTCCTGAATTCCCCCACACTTCCCTCCCAGCAGTTATCCCACATCTGATGGCACTTCATTTTCGTATCTCCCAGCTAAGGCAAGTGCCACGCGCCTAGCTTGTATGTAACCTTGTGCCTGAATTGATGGGAGTTGCTGCCTTTGTGGCTGGGAACACAGGTCTGACGTCTGATAGTGCAGGGCAGAACCTTTGGTTTTGGGGCAAATGTCATTCCTGAATGGGAGGGAGATGTGTTCTGCACTGGAAGCTGGCTCCAGGTTGTTTGGAAGAGTTGATGAGCCAGGTTTTGCTGAGGTTGAAACAAGCTATTTGGCTGTGCTTTCTTTTGGAGTGTTTTTATTCATTAGCTTATAATAACTTTGTGGATGAAAGTCGGTTGGGTTCCAGTTGGCACCAAAATAACAAAAAACCTGATCTTTCGTCCTTCATTCAGTATATTCCCCAGGTACCGTTTTCTTCAGACTTGGTCTTAAAAAAAGCATTTTTCTGCAGGAGTTAAGACTAGCTCATTCAGCCTTTAGGCCTTTCTTTGCTCCATGGTGTGTTTATCAGTTCCAGTCTGAGAGCACATTGCCCTTTTCCTGGCCAGAAAATGTGAAAATGTGAAGCTGTAGAGGGAGGGAAAAAAATAAAGCAATGTTATTTCCTCTCAGAAGTCATCACGTATGGAGCTGATACTGATGGCATTCTAATAGATGAGGTGCTCCCCATCCAATATTGTGATAGAAATCCATTATGTGCAGAACCAGTGAGGATGGGAAATAAGCACACGCACAAAAAAAAAAGATTGATTTGCGTTGGGAAGAGGGGGAAGGGCGAAATGTAATAAATGGGACTGTTAAATGTTAGGTGATTTAATGGGGTCTTGTCAGCCTCTTCTAAGAGCTCTTGGAATCCTAATAAAATAATTCAGAAACCTTGGGGAGAAAACAGCTGCTCCTCATAAAGCTCTTGTCCAGCCAAGTCCTAGTCTTTTTTTTTTTTTTTTTGATGTTTGCTTGATTGTATATTTTCCTATTTGCATTTAGATAAGGGTTTAAAACAGGATTAATCTCAGGAAGTTGGGGTGACACAACCATCTGCATGGTTTCATCAATTTGCCTGCATAATGTGGGTGCTTAACCGTGCCTCTAGGGGGGATAATGGATCAGGATTTGGGCTGGAAGCAGTGCCCCCAGCCTGTCAGCTGGCTGGCCTGCTTCTGTGTGTGCGAGATCTCCCTCTGCCCACAAATTCAGCCTGTGAGGGCAACTTTTGGGAATGAAATGACTTGCAGAGCTTTGGAAAAAAAAAAAAGTACAAACTTTAAGAAATTTCATCTTTGCCGGAAGGGTTTAATACCAGGGATGCTGGAGGTGCTTTCTGCAGGAATTGCTCGCCCCGGGGGGCTGCAGCCATGGGAGCAGCCGCGGCTTTCCAGGGCCTTCCAGGCCTCGGATCGCAGCCAGGCGGGCAGGGAGCGGCCGGGACGCTGTTTTCCAGAGGAAGTGAGGTGATGTCACGTTCGGTAGGAATTATTACCGGCTCTGCAACGTCTTCACACAAGGTGAGGCTGCTCAGAGAGGAGAAGCAGCTGACGGGGGATCTGGAGGGGCTGTGAACGTTCACGTCAGCACCTCGGGATGCTGGGTGGAGAGATGTGTGGGCACGGGGACAGCGGCCTCTTTGCCCATGGAGACTGGGGAGCAGTGCTCCCACCTCGGCCGGGAGCCCCAGCCTCCCTGTGCACCCCCTGCGTGCATGACCCGCCTCTTAGCTCAGCCTTCAGGGAGGCCTGATCCCGGCCCAGCGCGCCTGCGCAGGGCTGCAGGCCCGTCCGACTGGTTTCCACCTGCCAGCCCGGTTACTGACGAGCTTTTTTAATTGACAGAGTGCAAAAATGCTCCCAACTTCATCAGCGGCTGCGAGCGGTGAAGGCCGAGGCCGGCCTTGTGGAGCCCGCAGCCCAGGGAGTCCTGGTCGTCACCTCCGCTGCGGCTGCCGGCTCCTCGGGGCTGTGCTGCCGGCCTGCTGCCTGGTCCTATTTGTGTTTGCTTTTTCCCCCTTTGTGTACTTGTGTTTGCACCGCCAGGCTTCTTGTTTGGGCTAAATAAAAACTCAAAATCTAAAATATTCCTCCCCAGCAGCGAGACAAGAGCGGTGCAGCTCTTGGAAGAGGCTGTGTGCGAAATTATGTTCAGTGCTGTTTGTCTGCTGGGTCTGTTTGTCCTTGGTTTGCTCCACATGCGCGTTTGGCTCTTGGATGCACAGCCTCTGCCTCCAACCTGTGTGGGATGGGATCTCCTGCAGCGCATCGCTTGGGAAGGCTCAGGAAGGGCTCACGACACTGTTTATCCATTTTTGCTCAATTTTTTACTCCTTCCTGTCTTTCCTGTTCTTACCCAACCGCTCGGCTATGGGGGGAGGAAAAAAACACACCAGGTTTCCTCCCAATATTGGTTTGAACGTTGTGGAAAACAGGAATCGTGAGTCATCGGTCCCAAATTAACACTCCTGTGCAAGGCTGGAATGACCTGCGAGAGATGGGTCCCCTCTGGGGACAGGAAGAGCCTGGTGTCACACTTGTAACTCTCAAGGCTACCGTTCAGTTTGTGGCGGCTCTTCCGTTTATAAAATCCTCGTTGGAGAGGCTTGTAAACGCCTCTGTCTGCGTTAGTCTCGCTCCATAATTGAGGGTTTTAGCCTGGGAACAGGTTTTAAAAGCTCGTTGCCCTCTTCTGTTGCTCTTATGCTTTGAAACTCGGCATATAAAAGTTTCTATCAGCATCCTTGGAGCCTGTGGAGATCAGCGATTTCTGGAGGTATTTGTTCTGCCGTATTTCTTTTCGCAAGATGTAAATACAAGCCACAGAGTATTTTGGGTCTCCAGGGTCTGGTTCTGACCCGTGCCTTGGCGTGGGGAAGGACGGGTGCCTCTGTGTCACCCAGCGTGCTGTTTCCAGTTGAAGGATGCTTTTTCTCCTGCCTTTCCACACGTTCTTATGGATGAGAATAAGGCAAAATTTCTACACCTGTTCTGTCCATCATGAGACCACCATTTTTTTTCTGTATCTCTTGACCTTTGTCATTTTGGTAACCAGGATTTGAGCTGAAGGGTGGGGATTTAATCAGGCCTTGGGAGTCCTAACTGGTTGATATTCTTAAAGGAGAAAAAAAAAAAAAGTCCTAGAGCCTGTCTAGGTTAAAAAACAAGTATCCTATGTCAAGATGAAATTCCTCCTTTGCTGAAACACGGTTTGGAAAAATATTTTACCATTATTTCTCCTTTCAAGAGGTTGACCTTGGATTGTTAATCTTAAAAATATGCAGCACAGATCAGTTATTCATTTATACAGAGGGAAAAAATGCCACGTTTCTCAGATCACCTCCCTAGAATTTGTGGAAACAAACCCAAAAACCAGAGTGACTGATAAATGGATTAGAGGCTAATCCAGGAGTGACAAGAATTTCATGCTGTCACAGTTGGTTTTATCTCGCTAATTTGCCATTGTTTTCTTGCCCTCCCATTATTCTTGTTGCAATTTGCTATGCATCAATGTGTGCATGTTAAGAAACGCTGTAATTCTGAGTGAAATGATAAAGCTGCAGCCTTGGAAGTGGAAATGCTTGCATTTTTAGGCTCCGCTGATGTATGTTATACCCAGGCTTCATCCCCATTGCTCAGCTCGGGTGGCCCTAAAATTTCTGCTGAGCATTTGGCACAATTCATCCCCTGCTGTCTCAGACCCTGCTAAGGAGGCTGCCAGGTCTGAGTCTGCTCCACACAGGTCCCGGGGTGCAGCCCGACTGGTGCCAGGAGGCATGGGGACTGTGACGCTGCTGGGAGAGTGATCTCCCAAAAAACATTTACCTACAATTATGTCTTTTCTAATGACCCTACTAACAGCCGACTTACAGCAGGAGGGCAGTGCTGGAGGATTGCAGTGGGGACTGCCTGTGCGACGTGGCTGCGGTGGCAAAGCAGACCTGCAGGGCATCTGAATGTGGTGAACGCTGGAAGTTAAGGGGAGAAATAGAGAGGAGAGCAGCCACGAGCGTACTGGAAGGGAGTAAGATGAAGAAAACATTTTGAAGCCTGGGCATGAAATAAAGAGGGTGGCTGGGAGAGCACCTGGAGCTCCCTCCAGAGCAGGGATGCGCGGTGCCGCATCCCCCAGGTGCTCACAGGGCGCAGGTGGGCAGGGGCCTGACCCTGCACCGGGCTGCCCACGGGGGCTGCAGGGCTCTACCTGTGGCGAGCTGCACGTCAAAGCATCTCTTCCGTGGGTGAGGAGCAGAGAGGTTTGAGCAAGAGCTGCATCTCCTCCTGCACTGCAGTGTGAGCCCTCAGGGCTGGCATTGCTCTCTTCTTTGGTAAAAAAAAACCCTATGTTTCTGTGGCTGTTTTAAGGGGGGTGTTATCACTGAATATAGGCACTTTTTGGAGGTTCTTGCTGATAGTGGGAATTGGAGGTGACTCATTTCTGGAGCGTTTCGTCTTTTATTGGCCGCAGGGAAGGAAGGAAGCAGGGTTTGCCACGTCATTTACAGTTTGGGTGGCAGTTCCCAGATTTTACCCTTTTAAAATACATGTCATTTCCAGTTATGCTTTACAGGAGCGTGAGGAGATTGCTGTGCATTTATCGAGCAGTTTTATTTTCCTATCCTGTTTCATCCTCACCCAGTTTGGAGAACTGGGGCACTATTTCGCAGGACTAAGTCCATGTGGAAGAAGCTGCAGGGTTTTTAATAGACTGAAAAGTACAAATAACACAGCACCCAAATCACCACGTGGGACCGGGTGTGATTGAGAATTAGAGCTGGGGGTGAGCAGTTGTGCATGGTCAGGACCCCAGGGGGCCCGGGCAGGGGCAGGTCTGTGGAGGCATCACGCTGGAGGACCAAGGTGAGGAGCATCTCAGGGGGGTGGTGGCACTGCGCCCTGGCACACCTGGTAGATGCCGGCAGGCTTGTTGGAAGGAGATCCTCTCAGAGATAGTCTGGGGCTCATCCCTGAGTCACCGTGAGTGGTCACGCATAGCAGACATACGTCTGCAAAGGTAGAGCCTACCTGGTGTAAGACACACCAGCGCAGGCTCTAGCAGCGATCGCTATCGAGGCTAGCCGCCGAGGCTTGGAGGTTTAACGGTGAGAACGCAGTTAAAGGGGAGGCCCTCCCAAATGCCTTCGTGTGCGTGGTGTGTGCTTGCCCTGCGTGGAGCTGCAGCTCCCCAAGTCTCACTTGGGTGATTTACGTGCCTGCGGATAAATCACGCAGGGTTGGGACATTGGGCAGAGCGTTTAAATGAACGCAATAAGGAGTTGTGTAATTAGGAGCGTTTCAGTAAATGCTGAGATCATTGGACTCTCTGACCCTAATGGAAAAGAGGAGGTATTCAGATCATCTACTATTTCTTGCTGGTGGTTTTGCGCTTTCTGACACTATTTTTCTATAGCAAAATAGAGAAGTCCGAGGGAAACTGCGGTCTCTTCGCAAATTCCCTCTTGATTCTGTTCCGTAGAGGCCGAGTTAAGCTACAAGTGTCCGAGCACAGGCAAAGCTGCCGGCTGCTCTGCGACGTGAGGCTGGTGCCCGCAGCCTCCGGACAAACTTTGACCCTCAGGGACCCAAGGAGGAGCCAGGTTCACCCGGTGCTCATGCAGGAGCGATTGGAGGTCAGCAGCAGGCCGCTAATTAGAGCTGCTCGTTACTTCTGGCCTCTGTTAGGTTTTATGAAAATTTACAAAGACGGTCGTGGAGTTCAAATTGCATTACTAGTGACCTGTGCACCCCTTCATTCCCTCCTCCACCAAACCCTGCTGTTCTGATATATTTTAAGCAGTGAAAATACCAAAGTAGCACTGGAATGAGACTTGGTTTGAGCCGGAGAGTAGGAATTGTAAGCAGGGGTTAAATTCCATTTTCTTCCCTCCAAGGAGAAGCACTTCTCCCCGTCCCTGTGGCAGGAAGGCTTATCTCAGATGCTGCAAGTGCCAGGAGTCTTCTCTAGTGCGCTACTGCTGAGAAGCAGGGTCGCAGCCCTGCTCAACTCAGTGGTGCAACTGAAGTCGGCGTGATAAAGAGCTCCTCAGGATTGACCCTGCACTTATAAATATTTGGTTATGAAATATGGCGTGCACGTATGAAAATATTTGCCTGAGTGGAGTGGCCCAAACTTGCTGATGCCAAGGGAGGCTTGCTGCTCTCGGCGTTACGCGAGGGTGTCGTGGGAATCCAGGAACCTGCCACCGGGCTCGGAGGAGGAGGGCTGGAGCACGGAAGAGTTAATTTGTAATGGAAGAGGAAACCTCGGGGGAGGAGGAAGGGAATTGGTAACGCAGAAGTGGTAGGATTTCAGCCCCTGCAAAAATAGGCGAGCGATCGCCGTGATAAAGAGGAGAGGTTAAAACAGTGCAGATGCAAATGGCAAAGCTGTGTGCACTAGGGAGATTTAGCGATGTTAGGAGACACCCGGAAAAAAAAGTAAATAAACGGGACACAGAAAAATGAAACTTTTTTTTGGTATCCTTTCCTTCCTTCCATCTTTCTTCTGCCAGGTTCCAGTTTGAAATAGATTAATTTCTGTCTGTACCTGAAGGCCTGTTATGACAAAGATCTGAGCAGGCAAATGGAATGGAAATATTGGGAAATGACTTTTTTTTTTTTTTCAATGTTGCTCTATTTGGAAGAATGACCAAGCTTTTAAAATGTGAATACAGTTCTGAATATATATATATATACGGGGTGCTGCACATCTATATTAACTATTTCTGTTATATTATTTCCTATTTTTAATGCTCGAGGCCTTGTTAAAATGGGTTTTATGGAAATGCATGTTCGAATGTTTATATAAAATGGACATGCATCACATATAATTGTCCATTCAAAACGAAGCCAGCAAATCTCAGTTTCACATTGCAGTGTGACAGAAATCTGTTTTTTCTTGTTTTCTTTTTCCTGTTTCACTTCCAGCCCCGCAGCCCCAGCCACGTGCTCCTGGCTCCCTTGCCCATTACTGCGCGCATCTCCAGGTTGCAAGAAAGCAGTCAAATGCTGTGGTCATTCATCTCTGAAAGCTTATAATGAGCTTATCAGGAAAGAACTATAAATACATCTTGTACCCCTCTTGCACTGGGAGACGCTTCTTCAGGCCACGAATAATTAGGTTGGCCCACCTAAGCTAATTACAAGCTGTCTCACCATTGCAAATACCCTCAGGGTAACATTGTTAGGACTCTCTTACCAGGTTAATGGGTTCTCTGTACTCTGAATATTAGGTTGACCTTTACCATTGTGACCAAAAATGCACTGTATGGGATCTTTTGCCATGTGCCCATTCGTGATTTGTTCTCTATGGAGAGCCTCATCTCTCCTCCTTGGCTGGTGCTCGGAGGAGAGGAGAAGCCTGCCTGGAGCAGACACCCTGGAAGCCGTCCATCGGCCCAAGAGCGCAACTCCAAGAAGTTTTCTGCAAGCCTTTTTGAATTGCAAGGTGGAAGCAGCTCCGTAGTTTGTCCCTGTTTGCATTTAGAGCCTCTGCAAAATTTGAAAGGTTGCTTTTCTGCTGTGATTACCTTTCAGATCTACTCAGTGTGTTGTCTGGCAAACTTGACCCACCTGCTTATCTTCAAGAAAACAAATGCAGCAGCTATTGCTTACTACAGAATGTGAGCCGAGCCGCGTTTTCTTTTTTTCAGTGGGCTTGCTGTGATTTTGTTTTGACAGATTGAGCTGTGTTTCACTTTGCTTTCATTTTTCACCCTGTCAAAGGAATTTCTAGTGCTCGCCCCCTCGCCCCCCTCCCGCCTCTTGCTGTCTGCCTGGATCAGCGCACTGAAGCAGCGCCTCCCTCTCCTCTGCATTGCTCGCCTGCAGCTCGCCGTGCTGCAGAGCTCTGAGCTCAACGGTCCCGGTGGGAAGCTCAAGTCCAGCCCTGGCCATGGTGGTGGGCAGCACGCTGTGCCCTGGGCTCGCAGCATCGCCCCGTGGTGGATATGCAGGAGGTTATAAGGGCAGGTGAGCCTCCAAAGGGGGACGACTTGAGCAGCTTGAAAGTTTTGTTTGACTTTTTTTCTGTGTTTCTTCTGAACTGCCCTGATGTATGTGCCTTTGGCTGGGTCACTTCCGCTGCTCAGCATCAGGTGGGCCGTGGCTCTGCCGCAGTGTTGTTGCAGGGAATGTGAGACTGAAGCTGTTCTCAGGTGTAAAACCTGGTTTGTTGAGGATTTAGGGCTTGGCTTCCTTCCATTCCTTCCCTTAGCTGAACTGCACCCCTTGTACAAGCCCACGTTGCCATCACTGGGGCCTAGGGAGTCTTCACAGAGCTCTGATGTGTTGCTTATATCAGGAGAAAGCAGCTATTTAACTAAAAGAATTAGAAAATTATAGGGTTTACATCCAGCTCACTTGAATATTGGCACAGTTAAGCTGACCTGGCACTACGGGGTTGTAGTGATGAGTGAATGTCTGAGCCACGCTGATCTGAGCAAGAGGAAGCTGGAATCAGGTGTAAGCACAGCATCTTCGTGACAGCGGTTTCTGAATAGCCTCAGTAATGAAGTGTTAGGGGAATCTAGCACGTGAGATGTTGTAAATACATCAGGAAAGGTGCAATCCCTGCCCCTGGAGAGCCTACGCACTAAAGAGGACAAAAGTACAATAACAGCTCAGCCGTCAGCATTGCGGTACGTGCTCACTGCTTGGAAACCAGGCGTGCCAGCTGCCTCCGGGAGCGAGGCCGGGTGTCATAGATACCCGTGCTTTGTTTATCCTTGTAATCAGGCAGCAGCCCCGTGTCGGTGCAGGCAGTGCGCACGCTGCTTTCCCTGACCGTAAAGGCACTGGGCCCGTCTCCTCCTGCCTTGGGATGGGCTCTCCTGGGACCACCTAGCGCTCCTCTGCCCGTGAGGGATTTAAGCGATCATGATCACGTACCAAATCCCTAAGCACCTTTTCTTTCTCTCTTCCGCACTTGGAGTACTTTTTTGGGTGCAGTTTGCCTCCTTGATACTGCATTTCCTGAAACTCGTTGAGCTCGGTTGCGGTACGGCGACCAGCAGGCCTGGCTCAACTGTGAAGTCTTCCAAGTTCTCTCCTGGTCCCTGGAAGTGTTCTTAGGACAAGCAGAGGAGATTTATTTGTCTAGCTGGTCAGATGGAGGTTAGTGTGAAATAAAACACACGCATGTGCTCCTCTCTCCCTTCCCTGGTGCCGGGTCAAGGCTGGCTTGTTTTTCCCGGGTCCTCCCACTGGCAGAGCCTCTGGGGGCTCTGGGCACTGCTCCACGTGCTGTCACCAGGAGTTGACTTTGCTGCTCAGAAAATTCCCCATCTTTGCAAACCCCCGCCATGGCTATCGTATGACAGCATCCTTCACGTTACACATCTGGTAGTGGGGAAAGAAATCCAGTTCTGTGTAGTCCAGAGATATACCAGGGCAAGTCACGAAGTGGCACACGGCTCTGTTACAACCCTCTGCGTGGCTGTGGGCCTGGTGCAGGCCTGGTCTCAAGGCCTGGCCCTGCAGCGTGTCCCCTCTCAGGTGTCCCTACAGCTTGGGACCCAGCGTGTTGGGTACGCCTCGGCCTGCTCGTGAGGTGCTGAAGGCCTGGCCTGGAGGGGAGGGATTTATCTCCCAGAAGGTCTCTGCCTCCAACAAGTTGGTGTTCAATGACATCTGCCCTCCTGGGGCTGAGCATCCTGCTCCTCTCCTGCCTACCACAACTCCCTTCCCTGGTACAGGAGAGAGACTGCGGATGGAGGGGAGCTGGCATTAACCTTGGAACCCAGCTTTTTCTTTCCACTCCTCCCCTGCGAATGTTAAATGCTTCATTCTGTGTAGAGTTTAGCTACAGGTTACGTTTAAAATATGTGCTGAAGCCGAAAGTGGCTGCGCTGGTAGCGAGGAAGAAATAAAAGCAGCGACTTGAGATGGCAGGACAGGAGACAAAGAGGCGGTGGGGCTGTAACTGACTTATTTATAGCAGCCTAGAGAGCAAGAAGTATTGCAGAGGACACAATTCCTATAATGTTTATATAAGGCTGTAAGAAATTGATCCCAGCTTAGATATGTTTTGTTGCATGCTGCTGGTAGGAATCATAAAAGTAATGTAGCAAAGTTTTGAACACGGTGTTACTGCTGGTCTTTTCGATAGCCTCGTTTGCCACAACAAAAACCTGTAATTTGTTATTCCTGCCGACTCTGGTTGTGTTTGCTTCAGACTCCTGTGCTGTTTCTGCTTGCAGAATTGAATTCCTTCAGGCTGCAGTTCTTTGAGGCTGAATCTTTTTTTTTTTTTTTTAAATTCTCAGTAATTTTAAAAAAAAAAAAAAGCTTGGGATTTTGCAGAAATATGTGTTTCACGGAGGTGTTTTCTTACAGCTATTGTCTGTAGGGGAGTTTCCAGCCGAGGTGGACCCAGCAAGTGTCCAAGGTCAGTCTCAGCGCAAGCCCTGGCCTCCACGGGGGCCTTTTCCACGCGTTGGCCTCCCTGCTCAGTGTGTCCCAGCCGTGCTGTGACTAAAGTGGAGGCGGGATGAACCACCCTGTGGGCTGGAGATGCTACTGGAGTGGCAGTTTTACAGCATTTTGGTTGCTTAGCTTGTCAGCAGGGAGTGAGACGTTGGGCATTGCCAATGTCCTGTAGACGTCAGCAGCCCGGGGCTCCAGGCTGCTCAGCAGGACCCTGTCCTGCTCTTCTGTCACATCTGGAGCTTTGGAAAAGCCTTTCCTCTTGCTGTCCTCCCACCTGCCCACGGCAGTACGTGGTCAATCGTAGTGTCCCTGAGCATCTGTAAGCCACCACTGGTAAATGAAGCTACTTTCACCTGTTTACCTTCTGATGCTCTCTTTCAGTGAATGCTTTCAATTGCTTTTCTCTCGGATCTTCTCTAAAGCAACGGCATCCTGTGTCCCTTCAGGAACCGCATGCTGTAAAGCTAGTAGAATGAAAGCAATAAAAAAAAAACACATGGCTTGCTTGTAAAGACTAAAACCAGCAATAAGAGACACAGGAGTGCTGTTTTCCAGTCTGCAGCCTTGCAAGATCCCTGTTCCCCTTCTGTAGGGCTGCTGGAAGGGCTGGTGAAGCAGTTCAGGGTGGTTGCACCTGGTGGGACTGGCTCTTTTGGGACAGCGACTGGTTAGCACTTATCCTGGCTTTGACTTCATGTCCGACAACACAGTGCAGACAGTGGCGGGCCTTCATTTTTGTGGATAACTCAGAGAAGACCGTAGATGCTTATTTGGCCTTTGCTTGCCAGAGGTTTAACAGGTTATGAACCCCGTGTGCCGTTTGCCGGTGCTGTTTCAAATGAGGAGCATGGGTGAGGGGAGGAGAGTGCTGAGAGGCTGTTTCAGCACGGGTGGGACGGGCTCGGTCCAAACTGGTGGTGAACAGTGCAGTTCATGAGCTGCTGCAGCCGTTTTTAATCACGCATCTGCCCGTGTTCTTGTGTTATTTCAGTAACATGGACACAGTATTGTGGAGCTGCACAAAAGCAGTTCTGCAGTGATTAACCTGCTGATCTTAGGTCTCTGCATGACTGCTACTTGCATCAATGGAAGTGGCACTTGCCGCTTACTTTCTGACAGAGCAATGTGGTGAAGGATTTTAATTGCCATTTCTAGTTTCACTGATGATAGCGAGTGGAAGGAGTCTGCAGCTGACATTCATTCTCTCGGAGCAATCATCCCGCAGGATCATGGAAAATGATAGCAGGGAGCAAAGTGCTGAATCCCATCCAGCCTGCTCCCACCAAGAAGGAAAATCAATGGAAGCACATCTAAAATGGCAGTGACTGTGGGGAGCGGACCGGAGAATGTGGCACTCAGAAGAAAGGACTCGATTCTGTTTATTATTTGTCGTATTGCTTGCATCATGTCTGCCATTTTTTGGTATAGCTTTATGTGAAAATGAGGCACAATTCTTAAGTTGCATGATGTTGAATATGAGGATATTTTATTAGAAATTTCTTGAATGATGAAAAATTTGCGCTAGGGAAAGACCGAGATTTTTACAAACCCATGTCTATAAGGTGGATTTCTGAGTTTATTTAGATACCAGAAAAAGTGTCTTCACCTTAATACTGCTATTTTTATTATTACTGTTATTTTGCTGTTAAGTGCTGAGTATCTTTGAGCCTTCACTGGCTGTAGAGGGAACTGCAAGATGTTCAGTACATCCGATACTTCCTATGTACAAGGTCCAACCATGGATTTGAGTGCCTGGCACCTCTAGAAAACATCTTGATTCGTGTAATGTAAACTTAGGACAGCCAAATTAGAATCAGATGCTCATTCCCAGCCCCCCCTCGCCCCTGTTTCGGTCCCAAGCCAAATGGTTTACCGTGGAATACAGCTGAATTGCTTGCTTTATCTCATAAAACAAATAGGCCTTTGTTCCTCTCTCAGACTGACGTTTTCCTTAACTCTGTGTTGTGGCTTAGCTATACTGTACCTTTCCTCTTCAGCTTTTTGATTCCTCTCTTGCAGTTACAACAGCCTCAAATGCAGCCCTCACCAGTAGCTGACAGAGTTGTCCGTTCCATGCCGCAGGGATCCTGCTGCACAGACAGTGGAGATGTGCTGATAAATTCTTTGCTCTTGTTGTTTTTTTGTTTGTTTTGATGTAGTCTGTATCACTTCCCATGTACAACTGCTTTAATTGTATAGTTGGAAAAACCCTGTTACTCGGCATTGGGAAAGGAAGCGGAGTTTAAAAGGAAAGCAAAAATACTTAATCTTCAGCATTTAATTTAATAAACAGTATTTTGGGGTTCCTTTTGCTACGTGCTACCTTTTGAACTCTGTAAACCAGCATGCAGATCCAGTTCACAATAGCGTCACTGTGTTGAGCCGCGTAAGTAAACACTTTAAATGGGAGGAAGCACCTGCGTGTTGCTATTGTCTCTCCTCTTCCATTAGCAAAAGTCTCTGGGCTGGCTCTGTTCAAGCCAAACCTTCCAGTAACCGGAGCTCCGCGGGCAGTGGCAGGGCGCAAAGCAAACCTCGCCGTGGTCGGGCTGCGTGCTGCCATGGAGGGGAGCGTGGGTGTGCGTGTGGACACGCGGACACGGGTGGGCTACCAGGCGCTCACGCACCTCCTCGGCCTGGGCCCCAAAAGAGCGGCTTTTCCGAAGTACGGGAATCAGCAAGGTAGGTTCCGGACACGTTGGCTGCACCTGGAGCTGTTTTGGGGCTGGGGATGCTGATGAACCCTCAGGGTTGCTCTGAAATTGTCGCTACCGTCTTGCTTGTTGAATTCATGTAATCAGATGTTTGACTCGATTGCTTTCCTGTTGAGTTTATACATTTTTTACAGCCCAGCACCATTCTTGATGAGGAGCTGGTTAAAGTGTCGGGGTTATAGGTACAACCAGCGACGAGTCCACGAGACGAGCTTCAAAGCTGGAAACGCTGCCTTGTGTAGAAGAGCCTTAAAGGCTAAAATCTCATTAGTTTACCCAAGACAGGTCAGGAGGTGACTTACCAAGATTTAAAGGTATCTGCAAACAGCAGGTCTTTGCTAGCGCAGGGCTTCTTTTGATCTAGGAAACAACAGTGTAAAAAAGTCCCATTACTTACTGCTGAATTTGGGTAAGTTAAATCTAGAAAATGCTAGGATGGATTTTCTGTCTCCAGTGCTGTCTGTGGCTAACAAGAAGTTGTGGGCAGAGTAGAGTTAGCTAGACAAAGTGCCTGGTGTTGTATAGGAGACCTTGTTAAAGGAGGCTCACTTTTGGATTTCTGGTTTTTCAATCTGTACATGTTAGAGGCGTTTGGTGGCAAAACACCTGGGGAGCATGGACTACATGTCAGTGTACTAAATGTTCGTTTCTGGTGTTTGAGATACCTTTGGTAAGATGCTAACTATTGTATTATTTGTCCTTTTAACATCGGTTTTCATTTAGGAGAAATTGTCTTTGTGCCCTCTGGTGGAAAAGCTCTTTATCTAAAGGCTTCCAAGTTAGGGGAAGTTCTTCCAAAAATAGTGGAATGTGCGAGAAAGGTCACGGAGGAACAGAGCAAGCCTGGAGAGACGAGATGGCGAAAGGCAGATGTGCTCCATGCCACCTCTGCTTCAGTCCTCACGAAACCTAACATTAATTACATTCACTTACACGTTAACTTCTTCAGGTAGGAGCAATAAGGGGCTGTGAATAGAGAAGGAAGAGATGATCCAATACTGCTGTTGGCCAGGCTTGATGAAATTGCCCTAGATTACCTGAAAAAACCACAGTCTCAGCAGTCACCGAACCACTGGTGATTGCCATCGGTGCTCACAGAGGATGTGGTGGGGAGGGATGAGGAGCAGAGCAAAATCCACGCCGGGCCTTTAACAGGAGAAGGGAAGGCCCAGAAAATGCAGGATCGGAGAACTTGAGCCTGGTTCTGGAGGAATTTGTGAACATCAGAGAGGTGGAGGAGGATGTGGTCAGAAGGAAAAGCTAACTGGGGAGGAAAAATAAAATAAAATGGTAAATCTGTCCAACTTGCCTTTTAATGGGATAAATACTTGGTGCATGAGATGGTGCTTTTGATGTGACCAAGGCTTATGAGCAGAATTTCAGATCTTGGTGAAATGCAAAAGTAGTTAGACCCCAGCATGGTGAAGCACAGGGAAGGTGAAGGTCCAGAAGGTGCCAGGAGCAGGAGCCCGATGGCCAAATGCAAGAGGAGGAGCTGGGTGGGATGTGGTGAGGGAGGCTGCTGGGGAGGGCCAGCTCACACGAGTCAGCAGCGTCCCGAGGGCTGAAAAAAGGATCGCATCTCTCTCTGAGTCACCCTTACAGAAGTGGTGTGTGTAAGACTTGGCTGAGTAAGTAAAGGAAGACTTTGGCACAACTTCCCGTTGTGCTGAGCGGTGCGGGCAGTGCGTGGCAGGAGGAAAACGCTCACACTGCTGCGTCTGGAGATGAGCTGCACAGACTGGGGGCTCGGAAAATGGGGCTGGAGAGGGGAGGCTGAAGGAATCGTGTCTGGAAGTGCAAGCCTGAGCGCAGGCGGTTCATTTTCTGACACACAAAAGATTTCTGTAAAAAGGATAACGATCAGTTTTTAGGAGCCACTGGGGGAAAATACCTTTATTTGCCTGAAAAAAATATTCAAGGTGAGTGTTGGGGGGGAGAATTTCTCACTGTGAGGGTAATGAAGCAGGAGCAAAAGAAATTGCAGCTCTGCTTCATGGGAGGATTTGCAGAGCAGTTAAACGAGCGCCTGCTACGGATGGTGTGTGTTAAACCCATCTCCATGGGGTTTGGGGCATGCGATTTCTCCGGAATTGCTTTCTACCCCCCCATCGCCATGGAGGGGTAGGAAGCAGGTGAAGTGCCCATTTTCCGTGGGAGAACCCAGCTCACGTCAGTGACAAAACGTTGAGGAAGGTGTGGGATTTTTTTCTGTGGCACTTCTTATTAAATGGTTTCCCCCCGCTCTTGCTCCCTGTCCATCCCCTCACCATGCAAGGTCTATTTTAGTCGTGAACCCATCAGTTGCTACCGGGGCTTTCGGGGGCCGGGGGTCAAAACCAGTAGCAGTGTTAGAGGCTGTGGCGTGGATTTGGGATATAAATTCTGCTCTCGGTGCAGCCATGAAAACTTCAAGCACCGTTGTAGATCACGAATTGCTGCTGTCCCATAGATATTTCCTGCCCTCTCTCTGTTCCTGCCTGCAGCTCCCGTGTGGGGTGTTACAACAGCAGCAGAGGTGAACGTGGTGGAGTCCCCGCGCCCCCTCCCGCCACTGCCATCCTTCCCCTTGTGGGATTGTCATTTTTGTTTGAATTTTAATTGCAAAAGCCGTTACATCACCGTTTATTTGCTGCGTGCCATGAGTCACTGGTTACATTTGCTGCTGTTCGCATCGCCTCTCCTCTCCCCCTGCCCTATGCCCGCGGGCACAGCTCGCCTCGGGGCATCTCCGAGCCTCTGCTTCTGTTTGAGTCTGCGGTGCTCTGGGCTCCCACGAGCGCAGGGCAAAGCGAGCTGACAGTGAAGACCCAGGACTAGGCTTTTTACTTTTTTTTCCTTTCCCTCCTGGCATTTTGTAAGGGCCCTTGGTCGAGTGAAAATATTCCTTGGGGACTCCTTCCCTGAGATCTCTGCGCTTAATAAGTCTCTCTCATTCCTGCCAGGCGGCGAGATCGATACTGCGTTTTCTGGCTTATAGATTTCAGGAAAGGGGGAGGGAATCAGTTTAAAAGGGCTTTTCTTTGCAATTAATGGGATGCCCATGCTCCACCGTCTGCTTTTGTACTGGCAGGGGTTAACCCACACGTGCACTTGTCACGGAGGAGGAGAGGGGGGCGTCCTGCACGAGCCCACGGTGCGGGAAGGATGTCGTGGGGCTTTGCTCTCCCTGTCCCTGCACTGCGTTGTGTCCAGGGCGATTCGGTAGCAGGGCTGGGAAGGGAGACTGGATCTCTCCGTTGGCCGGTTTGCCAGGTTTATTTTTGGTCCAGAGCAGCGTTTTGCAATGCATGAAAGCGTGTTAAGCACTCTGAAGCAACCAGTGCTGACGCCTTGTTGCATCAAACACCTCCTGAGACAGCGGGAGCCCAGGAAGCTCGCAGGTGCTGGGAGTTTCAGCGCAAAGCAGGACACAGGTTGCTCAGGTGTGGCACATCCCTGCCAGCTGGGAGGTGGCAATGTGTCAGGGCAGGGCCCAGGCCTTGGTGGCTGGCAGCATGGTGCCGGTGGTGGCCATCGCAACCAGCTTGCCCCAGGACTGCTCAAGACTTGTGCCTCAGTTTCCCTACTTAAGGAGAGGGGGTCAGCGACTGCTCTGCAGAGAGCTTTGAGCTCTGCGGATTAGAGATGTTGGGTAAGAGCTTGTCCCTGTCTGGAAAATCCCACCAACCCTTCATGGGTTAGCAGGCTCGACAGAGAGCAGGCAGGTTGTCAGGTATGAAAATGGCCGTTTTGACTTGTTAAGTGTTCTCAGATGGCCCACGGAATGTACATTTTTACCCTATTTGTAACGCAAACCCGTTTAATTATCTCCAATTCCTAAATCCCTGGTTCTGTGCTTGAGCGCCTGTAAGAAAATGATCATCTTTTAGAGGACAGCAATCAGTGTCGGAGGAAACGGGGGATAGATGGTGGGTGTTAAATGGTGGCAGTTCCAGCAACTGGAATGTATAATTTAAGTCACTTGTATTTAATCATCCTTTAAACACTGAATTTCAGTCTCTGCTGCTCGGCTCGCTGGAAGCTGATGGCTTTTTAATGCCGCTAAGGAAAGGCTGAAATTCCTCCAAGCCCTGGCCGCTGCCGTGCGGCTGTTCGGCGTGGTGGTGCTGCAGCTGGGTGCGGGGGCTGCGCTCTGCTTCGCCTCCCCTGGCCCCGATTTTGGAAGTCTTGGTTGTTTTACCCAGCCATAACATCTGCTGGAAATACCCCGGCCCAGGGAACGGCTGCCGGCGGTGGGGTTACGGATCTGGGGTGGGTGTGTGGCAGCTAACCATATTCCAGCAATTCAGCAGGTTGCGGAGTAAAGCGGGTAAAGCTTTGTGCGTCGTGGGGAACCCACTGGTCGCAGACACCTCTGCGGGGCTGCCGAGGGAGCTTTGCTCAGTCTGCTGGTGATGGGCACACGAAATGCTCCCTCTTATCTGTGGTGACGGTGCACGTGATACCAGTCCGCGTTTTGGAGGGTTGTGGATGTCTGTGTGCATATGTGTAGGCATTCTGAGATGTATGCACACACATACAAAGAAGAATGTATTTTTTTTTTTTAATAAAAGCAGATGGGTGAGGCAGACGCGCAGCTCTGTCTGCATTTAGGATCCGGTGGGATTCTGGTCCCTGCCTGCCCCCCCATCCACCCGCTCCCTCGCCCTCACCCTGATGGGCAGCCTAACTATAAAATAACTTAATTTGTGCCTTCCTCTTGGCGAACGGTCGATGGCGTTAGCAGAGGGAGTGGAATTTCATCCGTAGAATATACGATGGGGCTCCTAGGGAGCGAGCCCAGGCAGAAAGGGTTAACGGTAAAGGGGACCCAGGCCCTGGCCGCGCGGGGCAGAAGACGGCAGCCTTTATTTGCGGTTGCACATCGGGTTGGCATTACAGCAGCCTGTTTGCCTGCATGGCAAATAGGTAATTTCTGTTGTGCCTAGCAGTCAAACTGGACATCCTTAAATTAGAAGCTGCCACTTCTATTTAGAATAAAGTTTGCTTTTCCGTATATGCATGAGAATATTAGCGTTTAAAGCCTGCTGAGCTCTACCGAGTGTGCACTGGATTTGCAAACAAGCCCATTAGTGCTTGCGGAGGAAGGGGGCAGCGGGGAGGAACATCTTAATGAGTCGGGGTGAAGAGTTGACGCGAGGACACGGAGCGCTTGGAGCCACCGTCTGCTGCGGGAGGAACCCGGCGGCCGCTGGAGGAACGGCAAACGCGCGTGGTGCTCGGCGGTGGGGGGGCTGTGAGGAAGAGGAGGGTCCCAAACCGCCTCCCCATCCCCTCCTGCAGTGTTGGAGGTGCTTTGGGTGTGGGCCAGGAGGTGACGGAGGAGCTTTGGTCCATTCCCCCAGTGTAGTAGGGGCTGCGGCTCAGCATCGGGGCTGCGCTGCCCCAGCACAAGCTGGGCTGGGGGTGCAGGTGTTTGTTTTTTGTTATTATTTCGTACTGCTAGTCGTGCGTCGCTCCCAGAGGTGGTTCAGAATTGGCAGGCACCAGCAGGCAACATTGCGTTGGCTTTCATTGGGAGTTTCACCTCCAAAATTAGGGGATAGGGCCTGGAACCTCTCTGGAAATACTAGGATTTGGGGGCAAAGGTCTTAAAAAGAAATATGGACCCTTTCTTCTGTGCCCTTACTGCTTCTCACATCGTGCTTCTTTTCTTCTCCTTTTTTTTTTTTTTTAAACCATTTTAGAGAAAGAGCACTCTGTCATGACAGCAAGAACTAAAGGAATAATTGGGACTTTATCCTGTGAATGTCACCTTGTTTCATATTATGGAAGTAATGGTGGAGAGCTCGTTTCCCTGAATTTATTCATTGCTCAGAATTATGCACAGCATAAATTTCTGAAGAAAATATTTTAGATGTTCATGGAAGTTGTGAGCTGAGCTCAAGAAAAAAATCATTTAGCTTACTAAGCACCCCTCACCCCCAATATTGGAAGCAAAGGTAGACGGTAAGGGGTTTTTAGCTCTAGGATTTTTCGTATTTTATAATGTAAAGTTTCTTTTTTTTTTTTTTATTCCTTGGGCAAAAATGATGATCTAAAAGGCTTTTACTTAATAAAAGTGCATATTTCTACTTTATCGCATGACTCCAGGAGCTGAGCTTTTTTAGACCACCATCAGATATGTGTGAAAATCATCAGTCTTGGCAGCACCGAAGTCGTTCAGGAGAAGTTCAGCGCTGCATTGGCTCAGAACCGAGCGCGTTGGGATTGGATGGGTTGCAACAGCCTGGCGTGCCTCACAGCACGGCTTTTTTAAAGCTCCTCGCACAAGTGCATGTGATTAGATTTTGAAGTTTATTTTCTGCCACACTTGATAAAAGCGTATTCACTGCGGTGATGGACTTTTTAAAGGCGAAACCATTGAGAACTGCAGGTAGCTTCTTCGCGGAAGCACGGGTTTTGCTCTTTGCCGAGCTGCTGGCGTAGAAGCTGGAGATGAGGGCACCGAGAGGCGTGCTCGGGGTGCGATGGCTGGGGGTACTGGTTTATGACCAGAGAACCCACAACCAACAGCAAACAGTCAGCAGAAAATAAATAGACCCCCAAAACCTTAACGTGGCCAAAGTCTTCCACCAGTGTAACCTTTTTCCCATCCCATATGGGAATCACTGTACTCGGATACAGCTTCTTTCATGGACTGCAACGTCAGATGGGCCCTGTCTGGCTTGAAAATCTAAAATTTACTTACAAAAATATTTAGAGCATAAGAGGAGAACGAACAGTCTTTACCTGGTAGAAACAGTGTCTCATTTTCCTGGTAACCAAACAGCCGATCAGACAGCTGCCCTTTAAACTCCTGGAGCATCCTTCTGGGCTAAGACTGTTTGAAAGATATTTCAAGCCAAAGGTTTTGTTTGTTTGTTTTTGAGAAAGCTACAAGCCATGGAAAACAAGAGCTTATAAAGAAAGGGCCTCGACCATAATCACCATATGATCTTACAGTAAAGACAGCCTGGCTTTAATCTTTCTTTAGTCTTACCGGTCTGCAGTCTCAGCCCTGGCAAGAGGCGACTCCAAAGAATGGCACTCGCTTTGTCAGTCACAGGGAAGGCAGCAGAACAAATCTTTTCCCCTTACTATCCTACACGTACTGAAAGCACGGCTCCTTACCCACCTGGCTGCACTGCAACCGCTCTTGCACCCCCAGAGCCCCTGCTCCATAACAAGGGCATGTTTGCAGACTGGGAAGACCTGGGAAAATAGCATTATTTACGAGGCAGATGCATGGAGGAGCGGGTATTTCTGCAGCTGGAGGTTCCTGCATCGACAGAGAGTGCATGAGAAGCTGGCTGCTTTAGGATTTTCATCTTAGGTATGACACAGACACGTCGTGGGGATCCTGTTGTCAAATGGGCAAAGAGGGATGGGCAAGAAGCCGGAGTGCAGGAGACATAAGGGGAAAGTCTATGGAAATTGGATCGGGCTTTGGTGCAAGGTTCCTGGCAGCCTTCAGCTCCGGGGAAGCGGTAGTCCCCGAACCAAGCGTGCTCTTGCAGCCGCGGGGAAGCAGCGTGCTGCTTTTGTCCTCCTGCCCGTTTCCCTTTCCGATCTATAAGATTTCACGTCTTGGCTCCGGCAGCTTTGCTTATATTGCCGTCACTGTTTGGATACTGGAAGAGACTTTTTTGACAGCCACTTGGGAGCCGTTCCTTATTTGCCTCAGTTCTGGGTTTACAGTAATGCAAGCAATGTGAGACTATTTAGCAGCTATAACAGGGGTCAAGGCCCTGTTGTCTTAGGTATTGTAAAAGTGCCTTGTAAAAGGCTGCGCATTATCCACATGCTTTACAGGCAAGGCAAGCACAAGAAGGACTAAGCCCGCCACTTCCAGCTGCTCTTTGTAGGTGGGAAACTGAGGCACTACCAAGCATGCAGGTGTGTTTTGGCAGTGCCTGAAGTGGGACCCCGATTTCCCGTGTTTTGTTCGTATGGGTCGATTTCGACCCGGTTGTTAAAACAGGCTCTCCTTGTGTGCAGTTTGCTTGCTGCTTTATCCCCTTTGGAGTTTAAATGCTTTGAAACGGATCCAGGATAAAGCTCATCCACGGCTGGTGCTGGGACATCTCTAAGCTGCTTTCAGGGAATCGTTTTTCCCCTTGAGACCTGGCTGGCGAGGGATTTGGAGCATGCTCAGTGTCCTGCACACAGGTACGGGCAGAGGAGCGCCGTGGTCACACCCTCCTCCAGCAGCGGCCGTCGGTCTGTCTGGGGATCCCAAAACGGAGTAAGGGAGTGGGAAAAGGAGGCAGGTAAGGAATGCTGAGCTTGGTTCAGACGGCGTGACTGAATTCTGGGGCTGGTTGTTTTCTTTCCCTCTCCCTAAGATGCAAGGAAGAGGCTTGAGTAAGAGGGAGTGAGTCTGAAAGCGCTTCTCAAGGTGCATCCCTGGGCGGCTGCTGCACTCGCTGCTCTTTGTTCGCTCCCCATTCGGAGCCCATCGTTCGGAGCCATCTTGAGAGCTCTGGTTAATTTGGTTTGTTTCTAATTAAGCTCCTCATCTGCTGGCTGTCAGGGCAGGTTCTCCGTCAGCCAGCCCGACTTGTGGCGTACGTCTGCGCGCTCGCTGCCAGTGGCAGCTTTGGCTGAAACTTACGTTTTGTAGATCAAGTTTACAAGCTGCAAGTCTTACCAAGAAAAGCTGTTGGGTATGTTTTTTTTCCTTAAAAAAATCCTCTTTAATTTCTTGCTTCCTTGAAAATAGTGAAATTCTTACCCTGGTTTTAGGTGCCTGCCAGAAAGGGCGGTCCTGTAACCCTCTCCCCGTGTGCCTAGGAGCAAGATCCTAAATATTCAACTTGGGGTTCTGTTCCCTGCCCTGGTCTTTGTGGTTCATTGTGGATCATTTTTCTGGATCATTGTGGTTATAGTTCCTAAATGACTTGAGCATTAATAAATAGTTTATTCTATTTCCTATCAACATGCCAAAATAATAACTCGATCTAGGAGGATATAAGTTCATTTTATGTTTTAAGGTATTGTTTGCTTTTGCTATTAGCATTGTTTACAAGAAATTGTTTTCAAGCATTATATTGTTCGCTTGTGTATTTTAAAAGAATAACAATAAAACCTTATTGTGCTCCTGATTTCCCTTTTAAAAGGCAAAGTAAGCATCCAAGCACAGAGGCTTTACGTATTGTAATGGTTCTGCGCTCTTTTACCATTGTGTTCCTTAAATAAAAAGCACAAGACGATCCCGTCTCACAGAAACTTAACAATTGTTTTTATAAACAGCGCAAGTTCTGCTATCTGTTGAGAATAACTGGATTCTTGTTTATAATTGTGTCTTCTTAATGAGAATCCAAGTTGTCGGGTACTTCCGTGCTTTTTGGAACTAATTGTACCACGATTTTTAAAAACAGTTTATGTAATTGGGAGTCATTAACTCGTGATACAATGTGATGGAGATGGAGGAAGTCCGCACTCGAAGGACTCTCAGCACAGGTCGTCCCAGCGAGGATCGGTCTGGACGCGCATGCAGCGAGTTCCTAAATTCAAAGCTCCTCTTCTTTTTGCAAGAGCAGAGGTACGTAGCAGCCCGCCCCTGGGCTCTGGGTAGGGCTAATGAAATTGGGAGAACCTGGAGTTCATTGGGATAAGCACAGGCTTAAATACCTTACTGAGCCGAGCCTTGACTTGTTCTGCCTAATTCCCTGCACCTGCGTACACCGGAGATTGTTAGGGGCCAGGGAGGGGATGCCTGGGTGGGTTTGCTCTTTGCTTTGAAGGGCTGGTGATAAATGCTAGCCCCCCCCCCCCCCCGCCCCTGCCCCTAATTATCTTATCGGGCAAAGCAAACGATTCCCTGGTGACTGCTGGGAAAGGAGAAGGTCGGTGTTTGCAGCTCTGAGCGAAGCTGCAAGAGATTCTTTGCAAGACGAGCTTGTTGGGGCAGCGTGAGCAAAAGCATCCAGCCCAGGAGGGAAGAGGGCATGCCTGGCGGCCGTGGCACGGTGAGGCTGTAAATCCTTTTGAAATAGTTGCAGGTGCTGTAAACTTTGCCTTAGGCACTGGATCTGCAGTGGCGTGGGATGCAGGGAGAGGGCTGGGTGACTGATGCTGAGCCCGGCGTGCTCCTGCTGCTGCCTGCCCCTCGCCCCCGGCAGGAGGACAGCAGGGGGGTTGGTTCTTTCCACCAGGTGGAAGGGGGGGTGCGCGTTCGTGTCCTAGCCCTTCTGCCAGGCAGGGTGCTGGGTTTCAAAGGCGCTACTCTGTCCTAGAAGTCCTGCCTGCAGTTGTCGGCTGCCTGTGCTCTCCTCTTTCCCAGCAGCGTCTCTGACAGTCTGTTGGCAACGAAGCCACTGGAGCCAGGCACAGACCGGTTTCGTCTACAAGGGTGCCCTGGGCTCTGGTCAGGTTCCTGTGCCATTCCTCTGCTGCCGCGGCAGCGATCCTGCGTTGTTCTCCAGGCTTACCTAATGGCAGGAGAGTCGGCATGGCTCAGGGAAAACTTTGGGTTCTCGTTGGTGCATCCTAGTTCCATCCTTTGTAACGTGGATTCTTCTCCCTTGAAGTAATGCTGTCGGCTCTCCCCTCAGCCCCAATATTTCTGTGTATTTGCCTTCTGGGCTGGGGTCCGTTTGGTGCCCTGTGCAGCTCGGTGTCCCGCAGGGAGCAGTGGGTCAGGCGCTGAAGCAGCCCAGGCTTTGGAGGAAGGCGTGCTCGTGTGCTCTGCGTGTAGCTCCAGGGATGCGTCTGTGTTGCGCAGAGCTCAGGGATCTCTCTAATTTCTGCCGGTAACCTGAAACCTGCCCGGGATGTTCGCACACGCAGAGCGCAGCGGTTCTGCAGGCCGGGGACGTGTGCTGCTCCTGTTAGAGGCAGGGCTGTGGGGTTTTGCAGGGAAAGGGATTTGAGAACGCAAAACTACTTTCTCTTGATGCTCGCTATCTTCTGTGGCATTATCCATCTCCCAAAGCATTTCTGTGTGAATGAGTTTAAAGCAAAGCCCAACACTAAATGGCCTTCCAAAACTGTGCACTTGTAGCCGTCTGATCTTGCTGCCTTTTGTCTCTGGGCTGTCCTGACCTATTCACGTCAAGAAAGCAAAGAATCTGTTAGACTGTGATACATCTGTATGGCCCCTGCATAATCCAGGAGAAGGTCTAATTTGATCTGACATTTGCTAATCTGCCAAGACTTGCAGTGATTTGTTTTCATACTGAGTTTCATATAGCATGGAGAAATGGGTAAATATATTGCATTGTTAAAAAACTGAAAATAAGGTGCCAAGTTTTTTGCGTTGATATATTTGAAAATTCCTTTCTGCTTGGTTTTTACAGGGGTTTATTCATTTTGCTAATTGTCAGCTGGGTTAATTTGCTTCACCTGGTGAAGCACTGGCAGAGTGTTTGCCGTGAACTATGTGAGGCTTTTTGTTGGGCTTAGTCTTGCATTGTGTTCATATTTTCCTAAGTCTGTCGCCTTAACGCACCAGTTGTAAAAAGTGATTCCAAGTTTCAGATCACTTTTTTTTCTACCCACCACATACGCCTCGTCCAACGGCAGCTTATATACTGCATAGATATTCCTGAGTCTGTATTCTTAAGTGCTTCTCGTGTTACTGTCCTTGATAGTTTGTGTGTTTTTGGCATTTTGGGAGCAAACTAGTGAAGTGTGTGTAATTCCACAAATTCCACAATTCCACAAAAGTGAATAGTAAAAAAAGTAAAATTAAAAAAATAGTAAAAAAAAAAAAAAAAAAGTAAATTCCACAAAAGTGAAATGGTGTAATTCCTCACTGCATGCTGTGGTTGGAGCTTTTTGTTTATTTTATTGTAGCTATTTTCATGTATGCTAGCATACTCTGATTAGGTAACACTAGAAGGGTCTGCAATCTGTAACCAGTGAAATCAGTCTGGGAGCTCCACGGGTCTCTGTTCCCTTACGGGGTTTAGGTGGCGGTGAGCAAAATGGCCTGCGAGGGCATCTCAACTCCCTTCTTGATAGGAAGAAAGTGCCCTGTGTCACCCTGCTTTCCGAGCTCCTGTTGCGTCTCTGCAGCCCCGTGTCTGGGAAAAGGGCCCCAGCCAGGATAGCTGGCCCTGGGACCTTGTGGCACAGTCATCTGTGTCCTTGTTTTATTTCCTCAGCTTGTATTTCATTAACCTTTTACCCCGCTTGCATTCTGCAGCCTAATTTCTGACAGGCACGCGAGCGAGCTCAGGGTTTCTTGGCACCCCTGTGCGTGTGATCAATAGACTTGACCTTTCTGATGAATATTCACGTGCTCTGGAGAAGTGCTCTGGGAAGCACCGAGCTCTGCATTCTCCTTTTCTGCTGGTTTCTCCTAGCTTTCCTGCTGGGGAGGGATGCCTGGCTTAAAGCAATGCGGAGCGTTTTACAGCTTTGTAACTGGACAGCAGGTACGAAGGAGTTCATTCTCCCTAGAATTAGTAAAATGTTACCTGGCTGCAGGTAAACCTGAAGTCAAGTGCAGCTGGCCATGTGTTATGTTTTGACTGGCTTAAAAACTATTTAGGATGAAACCTGTTCACAGCTTAAAGCTGTGCAGCAACTTTTTTTTTTAATTTATTCACACTGTGAGCAAGTTGGCAGAAGGTTTGGGATGTTCACCAGCTATATCGATCACTTTTAGGCATCATCATATTAACTTCAAACTTGGCATTTTACAATTGTGATAACTTTATATTAAGTAATTCCTTTGATAATAATCAGAGGGATTCTGGGTTGAGATGGTATTTATGATGTCTGGATTCCTTGTCAGGATTTAAAAATAATACCAAACTTTGAAGACAAAGGGTTTTTACAGAAGCCAAATCACTTCTAAGAGGCTTCCTGCAGGCTCTTCTTAACCTCCTGAGGAACTGGGCTCAGGCTGGTGACAGAGGTACTGTCGGAGATCTTGCCCTTTTCTTTTATTTAAAAAAAAAAAAAAGCTTGGATTGAAGCTTGTGGTGCCTTGTTATTGAGAAGTAATGGTCACGACAGGGATCTGGGCTGTTTGCATGTTGCAGGGTGGTCAGTAAAGAATTGTTTCTTTTCCTTTTTCTCTTTTTTTAACTTTTTTTCTTATTATAAATGGCCTAGGCGCTGCACTGAAGAGTTTGATCCTGAAAGTCTTAAAAATGCTGGCTTAGGCCCAATCAGTTTTATTTGCCAAGGTTAAGTACGGTGTGTTTTTTATACGTGTCAGAAGAAGCTTATGCATGTTTGGCTTGTTTCATGTCTTCAAATATTTGACATATGCAGAAAAATGAACTTGTAACTCTTTGCTTGCTGAGATGGTTTGTGTAAGAAGCCAAAACTGAGAGAGGTTCTTCCCTTGATTCAGTAACACTTAAACGTTGCCTCACTAATTTGATTTGATGTGATAAGAATCCTCAAGCTTGGCTAAAGTCATCTCTGCTGTAGTCATTGGGCCTCTGCGTGAGGCCTTCAACCTTTTTGTATATAACTTGCTTTTCTTTAAGTACAACTTTCCCAGAACCACAACTGCACCATAAGGCATCTGTGACTGCGTATCTTCTGGCAAGTGAGATTTGTGGCCAAGGGATCTGGTGCCAAGCGCCCTGCCATTACCAGGGAGCTTGGCTTGCTCTCTGGTGCAGCACAGGCCGCGCTGCGGGCCTGCTGAGGTGGTAAATGGAGTAAGCTGAGGTGACTGATGTGGTGTATTGAACAGCCATCGTTCACACTTGGTGTGTAAGCGAGTTGGCCCCTGCAGTTACCCATCCTTCTAGGAGGTCTTCTGAAACAGCCCTTCCCCATCTTTCCAATGTCTGGTGGTACTTCGACGTCTTCTTTGCTCAAGTATATAAGAATGGGAGATTTTGTTCATATGAGTCCATTTTTCACTAGCTAAAGACTAAAAAAAGGCAGTTTTATCAAACTACCACATTTTTAATAACTAATTCACTGTCAGGAAATAAAATATGCTTTTTTTTTTTTTTTAACAGGGTGGGTAATTAACCACTGAACCAATTTATCAAGTGTTACACAGTGGATTCTCTGTCGGGGAGGCTTTAAATGAGCGATTGATATACAGGGAAATGCTCTAGTGTAAGCACAAGCCAAGGAGGAATTGATTGATGTGATGTGGCCTGTGTTACACAGGGAGACGGGAATAGATCACTTCAGGATCCCTGGGGGCTGCAAATCTATATGAATCTGTTACCCATAAATATTGACAGAAGATGAGACCTGGATGTGTAAAAACGCCTTTAATGTTTCTGGGTGACCGCTGTGCCGTACTGGGTCGTTGTCCTGGTCTCTGCTTGGTGTCACCTTGTGAATTAAGGGGATGATTTAATGAGCTCTTCTGGGTTGCTGCCTCGGTGGGTGCTCACCAAACCAAACTTGACTTCTCCAGTGAGGGATCGGAGTTTCAGACTGAAATGTCTTCTTGGAAAAGACTTCACAGCAAGAACCTCCCCAGCCCTTGCAGCAGGAAAAACAAATGAAAACCAAGAAACACAAACAGAAATAATTAGAGACCATACGGTTTTTGCTAGTTACTAAAGAAAAGTGTCAGTGGTGAGGAATATTAAAAAAGACCATGGAGCGTTTCTCCTGCTTGTTTGTGGAGAGGGTTGTTAAACACATTCAACTAGAAAGAAAACACATTTGCTTGCTTTCTTTGAGAGGAAGGAAATTCAGAGGCTTTCAGGTTTCAATGACTGTTTGTATTTGAGTTCCATTCAATTCTGATTGTAAAATGAGTTTCCTTTGCATTTTACAATTGCGTGTGCTATGCAGGCTATGCATGTTTTGTAGGATTACTGCAAGGATATTTAAGAAATTATTGCTCCAGTTGTGTTCTCTGTTAGTCATTGGATTCACACTAAGGGTTATCTGTTCTTTGTATTAGCATTTACTTAATCACAGATTTGTCTGTGCTGCCGCCTGTTTTGAAAGTAATTACCTGCTAGGTGATGGTGTAGCTGTAGTTCAGGTAGTAAGCGCCTGCCCGTGAATACTAAAGGCTCATGGAGTGATTCATGTTATGTTGTGGCTCAGTGGAAGCTCTGTATTGGTTCAGATCTATGTCGCTCTGCCATGAAAAGCCTTGGGAGGGAGCATGGTGTTGGGTGAGGGAGTGAGAAGTTAGTCATGATTTTTATGCATCAAATAAGAGCTCCTTTCCCATCGTTTCTGCCTCCTCCTCTCCATGCTTCCAGCCAGAGCGATGCTGCCTGGAGAAGGACATGGGAGGAGGGTGTTGCAGGGTGCCTCGATGCTCCCAGTATCTGCTGCTGCTTGCTCAGGTTCAGTAAATAGGTCCGCATGCTGTCTGCGAGGCTCCAACATTTTTGTCCAATGGATTCAAAGGTCTATCTGTCTCTGCTTTACTATCGCTATTTATTGCCTCAGTATTTGTTTGGCAGAAAGGTTTAGTGTTTTAATACCATCCCCGCAGTGCATTGCCAGGAATTTTAGAACCTGTGAGTGATTTCAAAGGCCATCGGGCTCCAGTGCTTCCAGCAGGATTTATGTCGCTGCTGGTGCAGAGTTACAGTGTCATAAGCTTTTTATTTGTTCTTATTATATCATGGGCATCTGCAGACTGTTGAGTCCAGTTCTTTTCAGCTGTTTATGTGCAAAAACATCTCTGATCTTGTGAAAGGAGGCCATTCTTTATATCCACTGACTGCAGCTCCAAGAAAAAGCTCCCCAATAAGTCATTAAAAAAAGGAATTAGTCCTGCCAAAACTGATGGCTGCAGAATGCATATGGCTGAAATGTTTGTATGAAGGCTGAAAAAGATCTCGGGTCCTTGCAGAATACCTAATTCAGTATCTGGTCAGGTTTTATTCTGGTAAATCTGGCTTGCTGCTCACAGCTCTGTTGGCAGCAGAGCCTGGGGTGTATTGCCAGAGCTGGGTTGGGATTCCAGAAAGACTTGATTTTATTTCTAATTGTTGCAAAGAATCATTTATTTAGCAGTTAAGCTGCTGCTTTGTTTCCTGACTGGGTAAAACAGTAGCAAGCTCCCTTAATTTTGAGATTACTTCTAAAACCGTGACTTGAGGTTGAATCTGGAGGTTGCAGCCTACAAGAAACAAGAACCAGAGCCTGGTCCTTTGCTTGCAAGACTTACAACTTCCGAGTCCGAACTTAGTGTTTAACCCTGTCTGGCTGTTATTTAAGTAAACGTGTTTATTACCGTATGTGCTGTTGTGGATTCTAGGAACTGCCAAGTGTAGCAGAATAACTAGGCTCATTTTGGGGAATGCTTCACTGGGGATCTACTCTCCCCTTTTCTTTCCTTTTTCGCCTGAAAGTTAAACTAAATTTTTTTCCAACTGGCACATGCTCTCCAATGAGAGAACTAAAACACAATTTCTACGTATAGGGTAGGCCTACTAAGAAGCAGCACTGGGTGTTAGGGAAGGAGGCTGATGCTGAGAACGGCAAAGGGAGAAGAAACCTCAAGATCTGTGTTTGCCCCTGTGAAGAAGAGGTGCTGGGGCGATGTGACTGGAGGCAGGTCAGCTCTGGGGTTGCCATTGCTTCTGTGAAGCAATGCACTTCTGTCGTTACTGGCTCGTTTTAGTTCTACTTAAACCTTTAATGTGTTCTAAAAACGATGCATTAAAAAAAAAACACACCATTTTTGTGCCATTAATAGAAGGCCTGCAACAGAGTTCAGATGGCTGGATGATAAAAATCCAATTTTACCTGTAGCAATGACTTTCCAACATCATCTGCAGATGTCTTAATATATCTCTGTTTGCTTCTTGTGCCCTGAACAAGAAACAGCTTTTTGTGGGAAAGCAATGTCCTTTACAGGGAAATATAATTGAATAACTATATCACTTTGCTGATGTTTCTGCAGGAGATGCATGTAATTCACCACTCTTGTCCTGACAGCATGCCATCGGAGTATGTGCCGTACTGACGAGGTAACCTTAGTGCCTGGCTTGCTAGAATTTTACCCAGTATACGTTTACTTACCCAAGCATTGGTTCTTTTACAGCTGTCAGTTGCTATTCTGAGCAGAATAACAAATGTCCAAAAAGAGTTACAAGTAGTACCAATGTTTTCTTCAGTCTATTGATTTGGTGGCTCCTCTGTATAACCCTTTGAAAGGGGAAATATAACTCCCTGGTACAATTCTGTGAGCACAATCGAGAGGTGGTGCTTTTGTCATGCTAGGTGGTAACCGGCACGTAGCAAAGATGACAGGCCTTGTCTTGGAGAGCTCCTGCTTTGTATTGAGACATGGATTTTTGTTCTAGAGCTAATGTCACTTTGTGCTGTGACTTCTAGTTTGGTGGGCAAGGAGGGCGACCTCTGAGCCTACCTCTAAGCAGTCCAGAGGTGCCGACAGAAATTGCTCTAGGGTTTTTGAGACGCTGGAGGAATGCTGAGGCTGATGCCATCTAAAGAAGTGCTCCTGGAAACATCCATGCTGGGTCCTTTGCCAAACGTTTCAAACAGATTTATTGAGACATAAAATAGATTATTTTTGAAAGGAAAGGTAGGTGCTCTGAAATACGTGTTTCCCATGCAATCACCATGCTCCGTGAGCAAATTCTCTTATGACATCTTAAAAATGAACCCTGCTGTGGTTTACAGCTAGAATAATGTCACTTGGCACATTATCAGCGAATCCTGGAGATGCTCTTGATGCTGGGAAGAGCATTGGTGTTGATTCAGATGTGCTGCTGGGTTTTGTGGGAGGCAGTTAAAAGGTGTACTGTAACTTCAACTGCTGCTCCTCTTTCTGCCGTGAGAAGTTGTCCAGTAGTGCTTTGTTGTAGCACGTTACTGTCTTGCGTATCTTATCTTGGATGCAGCAGTGAAATGGTAATTCCTAGATACGGTGCCAAGGCTTTGGTTCTGAGAGAAATTCATCATCTCCTCTTGTGGTTGTATGCCCTGAAATGCCCCGTGCAGATGGCTGCATCTAGGTATGACAGTGTTTTATTAAAGCAACCCCCTGCCTGCTTAAGTGAAGTGGGATACTTGGTGCGTCCCAAAGCCTAGACCTACCACAAGCAAGTTGGGTTCTTGTTCCTGCTGTTGCTGTGATACTCCTCTGAAGCCGCTGGGCCTTTCATAATCTGCTCCAAAGGGACCTGCCTAGCGTAAGCAGCAGCGTCCCACCCAGTTACATGGCTTGTGCTCCCTGATGTGCCGTGCCGTGCTCTGGAGCCAGGCTAGTCGTGCGTCTGCCCTCGTCTCTGGGGATCTGGGGAAAGGCTGCCTAGCCCCTAGGTGGGTTGGTTTTTCTTTCTTCTTTCTTTTTTTCCCAGTACAATCTGGCTATTAATATTTGTGGAAGTTTAATAAAAACAAAAATAAATATGGACTATTTCACTTCACTTTCCCTGTAATTGCCAGCCCATATCTCCCTCCATTATCCTTTCATCTTCTTTTCAGACTGGCTAATAGTTGCTTAGTGATTACATTTAATGGTGTGAGAGCCTTTTAGTTTGGATACCCTTCTTTTCCTCCCCTATTGCTTATAGAGATGTTTACATTTTCAGCTAGAGCTACGATTTGTCTCCTATGTAATTGCATAGAAAGCAACAGTTCACATTCCTAGGCAGGCATCCTGAATTTATATTGATACCATTTCCTTTTTGATGCATTTCCCACACTAGCTTCACCCTCTGCAATCTCCTGATGAGTTTAACTAACTATGACCCTTTCTGTAGATTTATTTCTTTGCAGTAAAATTCATAGCTTAGCCTGCCAAGTGCAGCCTGTAGGGCTAAGTCTCAGAAATTCACGGAGGAAGCTATGGTAA
Source organism: Cygnus atratus (assembly GCF_013377495.2). Taxonomy (NCBI): domain Eukaryota; kingdom Metazoa; phylum Chordata; class Aves; order Anseriformes; family Anatidae; genus Cygnus; species Cygnus atratus. The sequence goes on from NC_066371.1 coordinate 6,712,962, forward strand.
AGGAAATAATTCTCCAGTGGGGCTTTGCCTAGCTGGTGTGTGCAGCCTTGTTGGGATGCTCTCTGCATGCAGGTGCAGCTCGTGTTTGGAGAGCTTTGCTGGTGGAGGTGTGTTGTGGCCCTTGAGTAAAGCAGGTGCTGGCAGAAGCTCGTCCCTGTTGGCTAACTGTCTGTTGGACAAGATGGAGATGCCATTTAAAAATAATCCACTTTGTCAGCGTTATTACTGAAAATTTTCAGTGGAGAAGGGAAGGGAACCGGAGCTCGCATCTCCCCTGCGTGGCTGCTGCTGGAGGAACGTGGCCCTGAGCATCCAGCGGTGCCAGCTCACGTCCCTGGGTGGGGGGCAGCTGGCCAAGATGAAGGTCTATTCCAACCAGAATGATTCTGTGATCCTTGTCCTGCTCCTCTTGAAGGGAGAGGAGGGCCTGGGAGCCCACGAGGCATGAAGCTGCTGCATCTTGGATAGGAGCTGCAGTATCTTCCTGCAGGAGAAGCACGCTCTGCTGTACGGGGCTGGTGAATGGGGTTCTGGGGTACTGCAAGCCCTAGAAGCATTAGAAGCACCGGTCTCTTTTAAGGCTTTGTGTCTCTGCGCGTTTTCTGTTCTGACATCAAGAAACTTGGAAAATCTTAAACCGTCCAGTCTTGGTGTAGCGGCATCGCTGAGTCATCAGTGCTTAAATACTGGATAAAGCCTTCGTTAGGGGCTGAGGGATTTGTTGTCTGTTAAAAAGCCAGAGGTTGTCTATTTTCATCATCGAGTCTGCAATTCTCGCTGTTGGAGCGAAGCAAAATTCAAAGCTTTGGAGAAGTGGCTGGGGGTGTGTGGGATGAATAATGATCTAATATGAGGCCTCAGCAGGGTGAAAAATGTAGAACTAACATCTCGGCTGTTTTTTTTCTTTTTCTTCAGATAAACTCACTAGCAATGAGAAGTATTTTAAATGTTGCTGCTGTTGCTGATAGGAGCAGGCCATTAAATTGCTGCAGTCGACATTCCTTTGGGTGCTGGTCATAAGCCAAGCTGCCAACTATTTGTAAACTTACTGACAGTCAGTAAGCAGAATACAATATTTAAACTGTCAGAAAACTAATATCCACTCGTTTCAGAGAAACATAGCTCTGCTTCTCTTGGGCTCTGCCTTTTCAGATTGTTTGGTTACTGCTGTTATTTTCTGTTTCTATGAACTCTCTGAGGCTGTCCCAGGAAAAAAGCAAAGAGACGAAGTAGCTGCCAGCCTCCCCCTTCCCTGGGCACCCTGTTCTGCCAGTGGCCTGTAGCAGTAACGTGGTCCCTTCTGGCAGAGATGCTCGGGGCTGTAGCCAAATTCTCAGGGCTCCCGGGGCTTGGTTTGTCAGTCTTGCCATGGCTTGAAATGGCTGCCCTTCAATCTGGGCTAGCGGTGAACGTGAAAGCAGACATTCCCAAATGCTTAAAAAAAAAAAAGTATGCCAACTTCCTGGGGTGAGCGCTCAGATAGCAGAGAGCAGCTTGAGAAAGCCTAACGAGTACTTTGAACTTATTGTGCTACTAAAATGTTGTGGGAAAAATGGCTGAATCATTTGTTTGCTGCTTGCTGCTGAAACGTAGACCTGTTATCAATTACCCGCGCCAAGATAGCTCTCTGGGAGCCAGCGTTGCATGAGGAAATCTGTTTTTCTTTACTGTAGAGCCATGTTATGAGTTTACCCAGCTGTGGACCTTTGTCTGAAATAGCTTTTTGTGTAGCTCTCCGTGTGGGCATCCGTAAAGCAGGAACCCACGGGGGTTTCTCCTGGGCCTGCTGAGCAGTAGGCCTGCTGTCCCGCTGGAGGGACGAGCAGCCAAGTTGGCCACAGCGACAAAAACACCGCAGCACTGCTCTCCTCTCCTTCCCGTCCTTAGCTGAACGGCAGGGGCTGGGCATGGACTTGTTTCTGAGAAGCTTTAACTTCATCAGGCACACGTAGACTGGCGCCTTGATTAAACTCAGAAGGATGTGTTCTGAGTGCTCCGCTGTGACGGTTAGGTTGCAGGCGACAGCAAAACAAGAAATGAATTATTTTTTTTTTCCTCTCCCCAAAGAGGTCTTTTTCAGACCTCAGGAATGCCCTTGTTCCACATCAGGATCATAGCAGCCTGAAATGTTTGGATGAAGAGGGGAAAGGGCATACAGCAACTTGTTATAGGCTGGTCTGTGAGCCCTGCTGAGGGTTTCTGGCTTCAGCCAGGCACTGCACGGAGTTGGGCCCTTTCCTCTCATGCAGCAGAGGAACGAGCCTCTCTCTCTCCTGCCATTTCCCAGAAATTCTGTGTAAAATGAGGAACTTTCCTCCTTTAAAGCAACAAGCTCCCCTGAGCAGTCCTGGCTTCGGTGAATCACAGTGTTCATAGAAGAGAATGCGTCGGGACTTGCTTTAATTCCTCACCGTCTACGCTCCTGGAGTTTGATGTCCGTGGGAAAGCGACGTGGAGAATCTCGACTGCTTCCTTTGAAGGAGACGAAGGACGTGGGAGTGTGGAAGGTGACTGATGTGTGACCTGGAGTGTCCTCAGGCTATAGCTGATGTTACCTGGGTATGGAGAGGCTGCTTGTGTGTGTGGTTACTGCTCAAGTGCAAATAAATATGGCATTTATCACTACGTGCTGTCAGCATGTTGCAGATTAAACCCAAAGCCTGCCATACCAGTAAGTGTTTTTCCAATCATTAGAGCATTTGTCAACATTATGGGCTGCTGTCTGTGCCAGCAATAAATGCCTGGTGATCCTGCGAGAGTAAACGGCATTTTCCAAGGAGAGGTGTATTTAATGAAGAATGAGCAGCGCAAGCTGTGAAAGTGGCCAGATCAATTATTTTTACAAAACAGTTGGAAATGATGTGGAGCAAGGAGGCACGGGCTGGGGAGGGGAGCTGTGCCACTGCCCAGGGTGGGTCCTGGAACCGGCGAAAGGGAAGGCAAGCAGCCGAGGGCTAACTAAAACCAGTCGGCAGCCTTTCTGCGGTGGCAGAGCGAGGCAGGAGCAGCCTGCCGTGAGGCATCTGTACCTGTGTTGTGTCTTCGGAGTGGTGCACTCAGTGGTCACAAATGAGGTGGGGAAATGCAGGCCTGCCGTAGCACACTGACATCCCACCGCTGCGGATACCATCGTAAAATCAAAGTTTCAATATCAGAGTACTAGGAGAGGAGAAATGAAGAGCAAGGACCATTTGCTTGAAAGACGCTGTGATTAAGGATTCAAACGAAGTAACAAAGCTGTTGGATTTAAAATTAGCTTAATGTAGCTTTTTTTCCTGAAAAAAATGTTGATGCGTTATCTCCCTAACAAATGGCTCATGCTGCAAAAGTGAAGCACGGCACCTTCTCCAAATCAGACTGTTCAGCTTTACAGATGACAGCATCACCTATCACCGCGTCAGCAAGATAAAGGGATGATTTTTCAAGTGGTCTAAAAGCATCTATTTTTCATTGCATTTTCCCTTTAGTGACTATTCTACTTGTACCTAAAGCATTTCTGAAATAGTGTTTTTTCTGTAGCCAGTGTCTAAAAGTAAATGTTAGATAAGTGTTACACACTAAAATGTACTAGTGTGCATGGTCTGTGTGTATGTTTAGCGTATCTGTCTTCATATGGTGTATAGATAAAATACGCTATTATCTAGATATTATCCATGTCCTATATCTGTTAGACTATAAGTACTAGAAATCACAGGAACTTTTGTTTATATACCATGTCTGTTATCTGCTAGACAAACTTCAGCCTGAATAAGTTTGAGACCAGGTGGCCAGAGGTACAATCACATCCTTTACGTAGGAAATACATCTCTTCCTTTTCTTCACCTCGTCCCTCCTACAGTGCGATGCTTAGTCCTAAAAGACTTAATATAACAGTTCTGGATCGCTTCTGTCTCTTGCAAATACGATTCTAAAAATATTTACTGTTCCATTTAGGAAAGAACTTCCAAGTCGAGGTTCAGAAGATCCTTTGTTACTGCTCTGTGCATGTGTTTTATTGATTTAAAATCTTGCTTAGTTAATGTAGTTTATCATCTTTAAGGTCAGGGGAACTGTTAGATCATCAAACCTGACCTGTGCAACCCAAACACTTGGGTCCCACCCAGCAGTTCTGGCGTTCAATCTCCACCATTGCCCCCCTGAGTTTAAGCAGCATTTGTTTCTCATCAGTGATGAGGTCAGGTTTCCAAAGCATCAGTGTGGAGCACGGTGATGGCACAGATGGGTGCTGCAGCTTCAGAGCACTGTGCTGAGAAAGACGCAGCTGTGAGAAGAGGTGATGGTCGGTGATGTCTGGAGAGGGGCGGCTTGGGTGGTTGCTTTGCTTTTCTCCCCTCCGAGCCTCTGGTTGAAGAGCTGATGCAGGAAGGGTTGTAGCCTGGTAGGACTGACTCTTGAGCAGTTCCTGGCAATATGAGAGTGAACTAATTTCAGTTAAAAGCCAGGGGAAGAAGCAATCTGTATCTTTTATATGGAAGCTCTTCAAGCTTGTGATGGAAAACACTGATTTTTCTTCTGTGGTCAACGGCGCTGCCTTAAGTACGTTTTCAGTGCCTTTTAATTAAAGGATGTCTGTCAGCCTTTCTCAAGTGTTGTGTTATCATAAGCAGTGCAGTAATAGGTACCTGGAGAGAAGACCAAATGCATTTCAGTGCTAAACTAGATTTGCAGGCTGCAGTAGGTTAGCTGAAACGTTTTAATACCACCCAGACTGTTGCTGCACTGAGCAAGCCCCCTAGCTGTTGCAGACGCTCTGCGCACCCTCTTTCTCCCTATGTCCTTTTTCTTTTCTTCCCTCATCTTGTCTCAGATACTAAATTTGGGGCTAATATAAAGGTCAGCTTCAAAGTTGCAGCATTACAATAACTTTTGACTATGACCACTACATGGAAAGATGAAGGAAGGAAAACATAACAAAATCCGCGGGTTGCAGCAATCTGCTTGGCAGGTTCTCTTTTACTATGTGCAAATTAACTTTTTGTAGTTTACAAAACTGAACTTGCTATTTTTAAATGTACCACCTTGAACCAAACGCTGATCTGTGGCATTTCTTAGAAATCAGTGTTTCATGGTTTAGAAGTCCATGTGCATGGTTTTGTGCATGTCTGGCTGCCTGCCTGGTGTTGCAGACTGCAGCAGTACAGCTCCGTGGTGTAAAAAAGTGTTAGGTCTTGTTGCTGAGCTCTTTGTTTGCTGAGGGAAACATCTGTCTGAGGTTTAATATGCTGTTCGTAGCACCGCTATTAGGGAGCTGTAAATCCTTCCCACTTCTTCTCGCTGGGATTTGATTTTTTTCCTAATCAAAGTGCCGTAGTCAAGTGCTGTAATTAGTGTGTAAGAATTTATTGATTGTCACTGCTGTAATAATATGTAGCAATAACATTACAAGTTTTTATTCTTTCTATAATAAGATGTGTAAATATTGATACTTTAAATAAAATTAAAATAGAGCTCTCACATGTTGTTTTTTTCTTAGTACCAATTTGGTATGATTGACTAATTGGACCTGTTTTTGCTGATTCCATTCTGTCCTGCAAACACAAGCTGTTTAAAGACATCGTTCTCATTTTAACTTTGGTAGAAGACTCCCAACCATTTGGAGCAGGGGAGGGGGAAGGATCTTAGGCAGAGTTGTACACGCTTTGTGTGGCGTGCTGAAAATAAATTGCATTTTCTGCGACTTAGTCGGTTTGGACAAAATGAAGCGTGTACGTTTCCTCCCAAATTGCTAGCATGCTTTTTAAAACACAAAGCTGTCATCTTGCTTTGTTTCCCTACCACTACCTCCAGGTCCATAATTTTCATAGATTCCTGTTCAATTTAAACTTCTGTGCAAAGTATCGGGTAGAAAGAGTGCTTTATATTGTTAACTAATACCTGGGAACACCCACATGGGTCTTGTTTTTTAGAGGGTGGATTGGTGTGTGAGGTGTTCTCATTTAGAATTCTTGGCTGATCTATGGCGGTTCATTTCAATAAAACTTTGGAAAATTTCCTGTCACTGGGCTTTTGGAAGCCCCCTGAGAGAGTTAGGGTAAGCGGGAGGGCTCAGGGCACCGAGCTGCCTATGGGCACTTGGAGTCCCTTTGGAAACTCAACAGGGGAGCACTGACTGGACGTTTTGGCACTGAGGAGCTCGGGTGCCTGTGGCTCACGCCTGTGGAGGCGTTTTGGCCCCTCTTGCTCTTGGCTCCCTGTGGCTTTCCTCGAAGAGCAAACGGGCTTCTTGTCTGCGGGCAGCGTGGAGGCTGTCAGAAGTCCCTCACTGCTCCCTGCGGGGCCTGCTTGGGGAACCTCTGAGCAGCAGCCAAGGCAGCAGAGCCCTTCCCTTGGGAGAAGGGACCGAGGGCCGCCAGTGCCATGAGGCGTGGAGATCTCAGAACAGCTTTTGTTGCAAGGGACCTTAAAGATCATCGGTTCCAACCCCCGGCCAGGGACAGGCATGCCACCCACCAGATCGGATTGCTCAAAGCCCCATCCAGCCTGGCCTTGAGCACCTCTAGGGATGGGGCAGCCTGTGCCAGTGCCCCACTGCCCTCTGACTGAATTTTCTTCCTCGCGTCGCTGTGCACAGGCCCTGTGCTGCCTTTGCATACCAGAGCCAGGCCTGAGGGGTGTGTGTGTGTGGGGATCAAGCTAAAAGGAGTGGTGGTTGCTGCGACCTCACTATTTGTCTGGTGTAAAATCTTTATGGCTTAAAGCAAAGCGTTTTGGCCTTATCTACAATGCGTTTTGGAAACGTGTGAGCATCTCTCTGGGGGTGGCTGTGCCCAGATGTTGCTCCCCTGGAGAATTCTGCTGGCCTTCAAACAGGGCATGTGCTGTGGAGTGCTATATAATAAAGTGGGCTGGGAGACAGAAGAAATGAATTTTCCTTCTGAATAAGTATATCCTCCCCTCCTCTTATAGGAGCACACTTAAGGCTACTATAAAATGCACAAACCTATTAAATGTCACCTCTGGATGGATTTGGTGGTGTGTTTTTTTTTTTACCGCCCTCCTCCAGATTGTGTGCTGGGCCCCTCCGAGGTCTCATTCCATAAATCAGAGCGTAACAAGGTCTGTTACTGTCAGGGATCTCGTCTGGCCGCTTGGCAGCGGCTGCGGTCTAACAAATGGTCCCAGTGTGGTAAAGACCATTTGAAGAGAGAAGGAGGCAGTCTTGTACAGGGGTTTTACCAGCAGCATCCATCAGCAATTCCATATCTCTCTCCTAATCTCATTATTTGTTATGGCGTTGTGCTCGTTTTGTGTTCCGAGGAGACAAATAAGTGATTTTTCTGGGGGAGGGAGAAAAAAACACACCAGAATTTGGTATGAGTCCTTTTGTAAAATCCTTGGGAGCTCCAAAGTGTGGTGGTAAACCAGCCGGGCTGTCTTTAATTGCTCTCTCCTCACTGCCCCAGCAAAATTTCAAGGATTACCATGTTCTTAAAGATCTAATTTTTGCCAGACGTGTTTGCCTGTATGCTACATAGCAAAAATCCTTTCATTTACAAGCGGGGCTGTGGGACTGCTCTCTGCTCAGAGTGGGAGGAATGGTTTAACTTTCAGCTGTGAGCCAAATAACTGCCTCGGTTGCATGCTGAGTTCTGCTGGGGAAGTGTTAAAGTTCAAAAAATGTGCAATGGGGCCGAGGGAATTCAAGTTCTAGGGCTAGGGTTTCCTATGTTTTTGCATGTTTTGCTTTCATACAGACTTCAGTTTCTTTGCAGCAGCAATGGTAACGAAGGCTATTTGGTGTAAGAAGGGAAGTGAAACAAGTTCTTGAGTGGCATTGAGGAAAGGCACAGATAAGGATGGGGAATTTAAATGAACTGTAACGTTGTGCTTTTGGAAATACTGTGAGGAGTACAATTTATCAGAGCCTACCTTTCTCTGAAATTAAATAAAGGAATCTGACATAAAAGCAATTATTTCTGTGCCCAGAAGTTTGACCATCTCATTTTTCAGTTTCACTGGATCTTCCAAGTAATCATGGCTAACGACATACCTGCAAACCAAGGGCTGTACTTTTCTGCAAAACTTGCATGAATCTGAACTCATTATAAGATGAATACTTCCTTCCTTTGGAGAGATTTTTTTTTCCCATCTGTCTTCAGGAAATGAAAAGGAAATGATTTCACTTTTGTGTACAGGATTGCAAATGTCAACTTTGTGATGTAATGGGAAAGCTCTCTGGTGGGATTTGGTGTTTCTGGCTCAAGGCTCTGGTGTGAAAAAGGTGGCTGTCCCTGCTAGGCCCCTCTTGGCCCTGACTGCGGAGCCCCTCTGTGACTTTGCATGGGGCTCGTCTCAGTTCTCTGCTTGTGTCAGAGGGAGATGGTGTGTACGACAAGGGGAAAAAAAAAGATTAAGCTTTTAGTCATGCTGTGCCGTGTCTTGTTTGTCAACCACAATGTGAAACGCAAAGTTAAGTTGAAACAGATACACGCTGCATGCTGGAAATCGAAACGGGCTGAGCCAGTGACTAGAAGTTTTATGCCCGTGTTTATGAATGGGGAGCTTCAGTGCATGTATTTCAGATGTCGCTATTGTCTTAACAAGTGCCACAAACAGCAACATCTGGGTGACACCAATATGTCAGCGTGTGAAATGACAGCATGCGTATTCAGGGCAGTGCTGGCCTGTGAATTCAGCTTAGTCTTTAGTGACCTGTTAGTAGATTCAGTTTTATTACCAGATTTGTTTTCTGAGGATTAAGTGGCATTTGGAGCATATCAATTTAGTCAACTGACGCTTTTGTTAATGACGTGCATTAGTGAAGCAGTGTGGTCTGAGTGAGGGACAGAAATGACGGTTAATTATGTGTAGAAAACACAGAGGTCTGGCTAGTTGAAATATATGTAAACAAAAAAAATCCCACCTCCTTGTTCTCTGCAAGTAACATCTGTAAATTCAGGGCTGCTGCAATAAGCAAGAGATTAAAGCAAGTAGGAGCTTGGAAGGGATTTGGTTTGTGTTTGCAATTGGCTCGTGTCTCCACTCTGGGCACTAGGGAGCAGAGTGTGGAGCCAGCTGGACAAGAGCGAAAACCAAGCTCTGGGCTGGGACGGCGTGCTTTGAAACTCTAGCCCGAAGGATGTGTGAAGGCTTCTTCAAAGAGGGGGTGTGCAGGGTGGGAGAGCCCTGAGACACTGCTTGGGGCTGTGCCAACGGGCGGCAGCGTGCAGCTTTCCCTTCTGAAAGGGGAGGATGCGTGGTCACAGCCCTGCCTTTGTGTGGTGCCGTTCGGGGGCATCAGGGCATTCTTTTGGAGCCCCGTTGGGATACGGCGGCCGCTGGGTCTGGCAGAGGAGCCTGCAGCTCCAGTTTAGTTTTTCAAAGTCAGCTCAAAGTTTTTCAAAGACTCCATTTGTATTCTGGTAGCTGACAATCAACCATATTGCCTGTGTATGTGTGTGTATATATGTATATATATAATTTAATTGCTAGCATATGGGCTATTTGTCTGACCACAAAATCTTTTATTCACGTGCTTTAAACTTTTAAAGTCATGTCATCACCAGAAATATCGCAGAGCACGAGGCTTTTTCTTCTTTGGCAGCCACTTATCTGTGTGGCACAGTGGCAAAAGCGTGCCACTGTGGATCTAGCTGCGAGCTTGGGCATCTGGAATGGGGGCCACGTGCTGGAGGGCATGGGGTGAGTAGTCAGTAAGTGGCTGCTAGAGGTGTTAGAGATGGCTGCTAGAGGTGTTAGAGGCGCTCTGCTGCGAGGAGAGGGAGCTGGGCACGGGGCTGACAGCTCCTTCACACGTCTTTGTCTCGAGACCCCAGTGTTCTGCGACCGGTGTTAGGGACACGCAGTGCACACAGGGCTGCAGATCGCTTGTTAAGGGCGACAAGTGGCATTGGTGCAGGTAGCAAATAGTCCTGTCTAAGTCGAAACACCACCTTTTGTCGTCTCTTACCCGCTTCATTCGTGTTTGAGAAATGCCACCATGGTGCAGTACCTTCTGGTCCGATCTATTCATAGTGTTCTCTTGTTTGTGTGTAGCTCTGGGAGAAGAAGCTTCTGAATGTTTTGCGAGACTATGGAAATGTGACTGTGAAAGCACTTGAAAGCACTTATTACTTCTCTCCAAATGATTAGATTTCAAATTAACAATGTCCTTAACAGCGAAAACATGCAGTGCCTTGAACTGAGAGGAAGGCCAAACATATCGCAGCACCAGCACTAAGTGACTAAATGCAAACTGCTCTTTTGTACAAAGCATTAAAAGTTCATAATTTTGTTAATCAATAACATATTATACTTTCAAATCTTCTTCTATTTGTTTAAAAGCCGTCTGGACTGCAGAATAAATATCCGCTTGAGCTACTAAGCTGTTGCCCTTGGTGAAGGATAAAGACGGATCTCGTTGGTGTTTCATTAGCTGCTGTGGGCAAGCTTCCTCTTCCCCGTGTCTGAGACGGAGACCTTACGGTCGCTAATTCAGATCCCTACACACCAGGAATGGTCATGTCATATGTAATACTGTTACAGAAACTGACGAAATAATTTTCCTTTTCTTCCCCGAAACGCTCCAAACCTCGCTGCTGTGGCGGTTAATGGCCTTTGTAAGGAATCCTAATCCGTGCAGGTCGCCGTGCCAGCGCTGGCGCGGAGGTGTGCCAGGCATCCAGAAGCAGTGCGAGCTGGTCTGTCTCCCTCCCGCTTCAAACGTTCACTGAGACTGGTACTGTAATGAGCGCACAGGAAAATGCCAGAAATTGTTGGTTCACATCTTTTCCTTTTGTTAGGATGGCTTTCCAGCATGTGTGTGGGCCCCCTGCCCAGTCCCCTCAGCTCCCCACGTTGGGGCAGGTCGGCGTGGCGCCTGGTCAGGCTCTGCCTTGGCTGCCAGCAGTGGTCTCAGGCCTTTTGCACGCCTGGTGGGTATGTGCTAGTCAGGCCCCAGCTCTGCTTTGGCTTGGCATGGTGTTACCTATTTAGCAGGATACAAAAATAGCACGTATCTTCCTGTTCGGTAACAAGCTGTCACTTTTTAATTGCTAGAGAGGCAGCACTTTGAAGAATTTCTGTAACTTTTTCTTAAAGACAAATTTGTTCTCTTTTGAAACATCATTAGTGGAGGCAGTAAAGAGAGGCTCATTCGTTAGATCAAAAAAACCAGTAACCATTTTTGTGGAATAACAACTAAAAGGTGGTGGTTGGATTGTTGCAGTGACCAGTTTCTCAAAGATTATTGTGTAATTACTCATCTCATTGAAGAAGAGAAAACAAATTTAAGTTTGTTGTTTGACTCTGCATCATCCATCAAAATCCATCCAGACTGTCTGGGAGCTTATCAACGCTTTTCCTGATTATGAATTTAAGTCTTTTCCTAGCAAGCCTGTTGATTTGGGTGAGTAGTTCTCCTGTAGGTTGGTGCTGAAGAAAGGAAATTGGTCCTTATGCTAAATGTCACAGTACAGTATTATGATATGTCTTCTGAAGGAGTCATTTTCCACTCTTTCCTCATTACCAGAGAGGATCAAATTTACTTCTGCCTGGCTGAGCAGACGTTTATTTAATGTGCCTGTACAAAAATTCTCTGAAATAGACGTTTCTCAGCTCTTCTCTCAGGCACCGAGTGATAAAATGGGGGAAAGGCCTCAAGTTGTGCCAGGCGAGGTTTAGGTTGGGTATTAGGAAAATTTTCTTTACTGAAAGGGTTGGGCGGCATTGGAATAGGCTGCCCAGGGTGGAGTTACCATCCCTGGAGGTCTTCAAGAAAAGTGTAGATGTAGAGCTTCATCTTCATAGCATGGTTTAGTGGTGGACTTCAGTACTAGGTTAACGTTGGACTAGATGATCTTAGAGGTCTTTTCCAACCTGACTGATTCTGTGACTGATTTCCAGGCTTATCAGTGATGAGAGGCAACAGGTGGAATTTGTGACACTGGAAATTTGGGTTTATTCCAAGGCTGCCACAAGGGTGGTGAGACAGGCCAGGGCCCCAGAGGGGCCGTGTGGGACCTCTGCCCCTGGACACAGCTCTGAGCACCCTGCTCTGTGTCTGCTTTGTGCAGGGGATGTGCGGAAGGTCCCTTCCACCTCCATTGTTCTGTACGGCTACTGAATGCCACATCTTCAAACCACTCTTTGAACTACACCTTCAGTGCACATTTCTCTCCATGCGGTTTTCCGTTGCGTACTTGTTCTTGTTTATTTTGGGGGCTAATTAACATGGTAAAGATTATTCATGTCAGCACGCCTGGTTTTTGAAAGTTTTATCTGCTGATATCTGTGTGCAGACTGCCTGAGAGATTGTATCATTTAATTAAAGAAAGAACAAACAAGAAGATTAATGTAATCTGCAGGAAGGGGACGGGGGCCTGAAAAGGGTCAGGCGAGAGCTGAAGCAGGGTCTGTTTGAATATCTAGTGAAAAACACGCACGGTTCACCGCATGCTGAAATTGGTAAATAGAAATCCTTTAATATTTCTGGCAAATAACGAATGGCAAAGTCTTGGTGTCAAATATGAATGTTCTCATTTACATTTAAATAGTTCAGGTTTCCTCGCGTGTGTCATGCGTAGCACAAAATAATGTTCTGTTATTGCAAATATTGCTCTTAATGAAAGTAAATACCGTCGTCACCAGCGTTAATCTGCTGTGCTCAGGAGTCTGTTTCCAAATATTGATTGCTGGTAAGTGACCTTTATCAGCGCTGTAAGATTTTGTTGGGAAAACGGTGTGTAGCAGAGCCTGGAGACGTTCGCTGCTTCTGGTTACACTTGGTAGTAACCATCGCTGTCGATTTGCCCGCCGTCCTACAGACCCGTGACGGATGGGGTGCGTGCCTCCCCCTGGAGAATCTGGGGTCCGTGAGGGCTCAGGGGCCAGCGGGGACTGGGTGGCAAGCACAAGGTGAGCGGAGGCTGGCTGACCTCCGAGCCGCGGGGTGCCAGCTTCCAGGAAAGTCAACATTGTGCAACACTCGAAACCCCGCTGCGGGTTTCGCTGTGGTGCACTCGAAACCATCTTCTGCAAATGTTTAACTTCTCCCTGGCTGCGCTCCCACAGCGGAACAGGACCGGCTCTTTGCTGTAAATGCTGAGTCCTGGTGCAGATGCAATGCCATGAAATACTGCAGGGGAGCTGGAGGAACCGTGCCGGCTGCAGGGCTGGAGGCTGGTGGCTGTTTCTCACCTTGGATTCAAAGCTGGGGCCAGAACTGTGTCTTCCGAGAGATTTTCTGTTTACAAAACTGCTGCAGCTTACCAGATCTCACCTGGAAGTAGCTTCCTCATCTACATAATTAAGCTAAAAATAGCGGAGTAAATGAACCTGCTTTCTAACGATGAGGTGGTTATTTCTTGTTTAGGTTCAGGATCTGTGCTGCCCTGTATGTGGGCAACTTTCCTAAATTCTTGGCTTTGCCAAAACGATGGTGGTTCACCCTAGGGCCCTGCAGATTCAGGCCCTACTTGGGAGAAGTGTACAGGATCACTTTGAGCTACGGGAGCCTGTGGGTGACAATAACTGGGGAAAACCTCATCCATTTCTGTATTCGTCTGTGTTTACTGTGAAGGTAGAGGCAGTCCTGACAAATAGAGATGGCATTCTGTTGGCACTTGCATTCCTTTGAAATCATAAAAATAAAAAATTAAAAAAAAAATCCAAGTTTGCCAGTTTGTCATAGCTCAGCAAGTCTGTCGGACGCAGCTGTGTCTGCAGAGGTGCACAGGCACAAGTCCTGTGCCCCTAGGCCTGTTCTATTGATAAATGAGATAATAGCTGCTGCCAGTGAAGCTTGCACTTCATTTAGTACGGAGCAGGTCCCGCTGCCTGTTTCTCCAGATGATTTTTCTTATGGATTTGCTCGGAGTTGGGATCCTGGCATGGCTCGTGGGGCTGTGCAGGGCAGCTGAGCACCAGGCTGCATCGAGCCCAGAGCCGGGGCACTGGGCGACCAGAGGCAGGGATCCTCCGGTGACCCGTGTGGCTCTTGCATCGTCCTCAGGTGGGAATCAGCCGTGCACAGCAAGCGGCTTCAGCTGCCTCCCAGCTCCCTCTCTCCTGACGCCAGCGTAAGCAGATGGCCTGTTGTCACGGCAGACCAAAATTATGTTAATTAATATGTTACAAAACTGACTCCAGTTGAACATTTACTTTTTTACGAGCGTGTGATTATCAGCTTTTCTGGAAGATGAATTTCGTGAATATTTGGGCTGATTTATTTCCATGACAGCTGAGGTAGCTCTAAAATAGCTTTCTGGAGATTTAATGTGCTGTTTGTTTTTGGTGCTGTAATTATAAATGGATATCAGTCATCCAGTTGGCAGGGACACTGCTGAAGAACTTGGGGTAAATTAATTTAAAGAGTTTGTAAATACGCTGTAAATACGCAGTTGTGCAGGGTGTGTGCTGTCATCTGCGCACCTGAGCAGGGACGGAGGGCAGCGATCTTGGAGCCGTCCTTCAAGGGGGCAGGGACCGAGTGAAGGTCTCAACTCCTCCTTTCTGAGCCAAGATCGTCCCACCAGAGGGAACCTGTAGAAATTCAGCGTGTTTTCAGGGGGCTCTCTGCCCGCCCTGGAGATCTCTGGGCTGATGTTAAACGGCAGCCCTTCAGGCGGGTGTTTTTGGGGCTGGTTTCACAAGCTGGGCCAGCCCACACGTGTGCCGTTGAAAAATTAACTTCTGCAGGGCCCGGTACGATCAATGTTTCATTTCTGTTCCTCCAAGTCATCGATAGCCTTTTGAAATTTCTTGCATGCTGCCACTCAGAGGCCTTTGTATGCAACCTATAAAGCTTTTTTTCTCCTCTATAGGAGTGTGCTGGCTTAGGCTGAAGGCTCGCTTTGACAATAGCCAGCACAGATGCTTCAGAAGGTGTAAATCCTCCCCAGCCGGCAGATGCAGATAATCTGTCCCCTACTGTTAGCCACATCCTGATCTCTAACAGATAAAGACTGTCTTAATCCCCAAAGCGTGAGATTTAATATCCTCTGCAAAAGCCGCCTCCTAATTCACAAGGCCCTTGCAGGATTTTTTTTTTCCCCCCTGTGAAGTCGCTGCTGGGTGGCTGAGAGCCTTTTGGGGCCATCTGAAAGGCAACGAGGGGTTTGCTGGAAGGTGCCAGACACAGGTTTGTCTCGGGCAGTATTTAGCAGCGTGCCGTCGGACGCAGCCCCTCCTTCGCCTCCCTCTGCAGGGGGCTTCTCTTCTCGTGAAACAGCGAGCGCTGTGGCAAAGGGCATTCGCCAGAAGAAGGCACGGAGCTCTGCTTCCTTCTGCGCCCGAAGCAGCCCCGTCTGTCTGGGACCTCCTGCCCATCTTGACGGGCTGGGCTTTGCCTTACTGCAAGCCGGCGAGTGCTGGCAGGAAGCCTGGCAGGCCCTCAGCTGGGCAGGGGAGGCTGGCTGCTTTCCCGTGGCCGTGTGTTTCAGACCAAAACGTGCACGCTTCTGGGAGGAGAGGGCTTTGCTGCGGTGTCTGCGCTGGGGAGGGAGGTGCCCGGTGGGTTTTGGATTTGGTGCGGGTCCTGGTGCGGCGGGTGGCGCTCAGCCCTGGCCGTTTGGTGACAGCGTGCCGCAGTGCTGTGTTAGCCCCTTGGATGAGTGATGCAGAGCTCAGTGCCCTTTCTTGCTTTTGCGGTTTTTCCCCTAAAAGTCTGGGCGAATGTGGCTTTGTTATCGCATCTGTGGGATCGCGTGTGATGCTTTTCCACCTCGCTGTTCGCTCCCTGAGAGATGCTTGGGTAGCGGTGACATGGAGCATCCCGCGTGCCCAGCTCCCTGTGAGCACAAGGCTGACGTTCTCCCATCTTCCTGAGCTGCTGGCTTTTAGTTCCTGAACGTGTGCAAAGCGATTGAGATCCGTATGGAAATTGCTGCAAAGTGTTTGGGTTTTATTTATGCTAGTCATTGCGAGGGACGGATCGTCACGTGGATGTAAAAGAATAAATGTTGCAGAGGTGTAAAACAGCCTGCGAGTGCTCCTTTCAGAGCAACCCAGGGGTGGTACTGAGCTCCTGTTGGAAACTGAGGGGTTTCAATTGTTTTTTTTTTTTTCTTTTTCTTTTAAGGGAAACTCGTTTGTTTGAGTAAATTGCAAAGGACTCTGAACACCAGCGAGGGCTGCTTTTAATTGGTGTGTAGCAAGTGTTACTTTGCTACAGTCTCACGTTAACCTGCTCCCTGTGGCTTCCCAGTATAACTTCTGCTGTCGGTACGAATCGATCGTGCCTCTGCTGCTGTGGGCGAAACGCGCTCCTGGTGCCCTGCGCTTGCTAGAAATCGCTGCCTGCCAGCGTCTGTGAAAGCGAGAGGTAGGGCTGAACACTTGTGTACTGTCCTGAAAGCTATTTTATTTCACTTTCTCAGTTCCAATCTCTATTTCTTTTCAAAAGTGAACTTACGGCTCACATTCGTGATAAACAAGATTGTGCAGGTGCAAACGATTCCATCACAAACCTCGCGGTGCTTGCCATGCTTGAGAAGGAATTCTCTGCTGCTTTGAGCTGGAATGTGAATGCCTGAACTAAACCCAGCAATTCGTTACATTTAAAGGAAGGTTTAGACAAGGAATTATTCACCTCATTTGAAATTGCCTTTGAATGTGCGTGTGACAGCCTTTGTATGAATGCCAGAGCTTTATTTTGCTGCCCGTGTCAAATCTTTGCATGATGACAGCTTGACTTGGTGCAGAAGCAAAGGCGTGCAGTTCACGCTGCTTCCAGGGCCGTGTGTAGATTTATTTCACGCTCAGGCACACGTCAGGCGTAAAAGCGGGGCTCAGAGGGACACCAGCACGTGTGTGAGCAGTCGCACGGATTTCCCCAGGCTGCCAGATTTCCATCCAGGTCGGTGCGCAGCTCTGCCAGGGTGCCCGGTAGCGATGTGAAGGAAGGGAACAGAGGATGTGGAAGTGACCGTGCCAGCATCAGTGCATGCCTGCTGCTGGCGTCTTGCTTCACCCTGCCGCAGGTGCGTGCATCCAGCTCCGTGCTGCCCATGTGGCCAGCTCATGCTCACAACCTTCCTGCGGTGCTGGCTCTCTCCAGCTCTCTTGTTTTAAAGTGCAGAGGTGTGGGAAAACAGTGACATCAGGCAGCTGTGTGAGCTAGCTGTTGGCAAGCGCTGCCTGAACCGGCAAGCCCTGCGTGTGTCACCCTCTGCAGAGGTGCTGAGGGTTGTCGGAGGCTGCTGGGTTCCCTCGTCGTCCTCCAGGGCAGGAGGAGGCACGGGCGGACCCTGCTGGGGGGGGAGCCGTGCTCAAGCAGGCAGCAGCCTGCAGCCTGTGCTCGGGAGCATCCGCGGGTTATGCGTGGGGGTTGGCTTCAGATGGGTTCAGAAAAAGCAGATCTTGCTGGGGAGTGGAAAACGATAAATCTCATGGTCTGAAGGCAGATGGAGAGTGCGCAAGAAGAGGAGAAATGATGGCCGGAGAACTTGAGAAATCAGCCTGGAAGGATTTTGGAGAACGTGCCCCCAAGCACTGACAGCAGCTACCTGTGCCAAGAGGTCGCTCAAGACAGCTAAAAAGACAAACCACTGGGGCAGTGTTCACATCAGTGAACCAAAGGTTTCCAGCCACAACCAGCTGTTAATAATAGATGGCTTGATACCAGACCTGGAGGTCAAAATCAAAGGGCTGCTGAAAATGCACTGTGCTTGTCTTGTCTTACTTACCAAGCCTTGCACGTTAGTTTGGGGGAATTTCAAATAAAAATCTGTCCTGTCCCTCACTTTGAGTGCAGTCATCACAGCAGCGATGCACAATGTCAATGCCTTCTGTAGGTCCTGGACGCTTTCTTTTAAAGCCCTTGTAAACACCTTGGGGTAAAGTTTAATTTTTGCCTGTTTCTTGGCTGCTGTCTTTTTTTTCTATAATTTTCCACCTTTTAATTTGGCAGAAGTTTCATAGGTCCGGTCTCCTTGCTCTGCCCTCCTGAATAAGTGTTGAAAAAGCTGCGCTGAGGATATGTGCGGAGGCACCCACTCCTCTCCCATGCCCTGCTTGTTGGCTGGGTACTTCCAAGCTGAGAAGTGGGTGATCTCATCCCGTTGCTGAGAAGATCTGTGGTCGGAATTGCCCTTATCTTCTTTTTTTCGGTGGGTGGTGTTCTTCCCCTCACTGTTTTTCTCAGATACGTCTTGCCGTGGAACATGCCCGTGCAGGGTTTTTGAGGAAAGCTGAATTAAATTAACTAAAGGTGTGAATTTAAAAAGGATTATTTAAACCTCATTAAACGTTTGTGTTTGCGCACTTTTCAGAATTAAAGTTGCCTTAATTTGATTTCAGTTCACTTCATAAGTGGAGTAATCTCAATTTAATTACGGCAAATTAATTGAGTAAATGTCCAAATAGAGATTTAATGTCAGTTAGAGAAGGAGCATTCAAGGAAAATGAGTCAAAGGAAAGTTGAGTCTATTCAAAACTCATAAAAACAGACACTTTTTCCAGTCGGAGACTTGGCAAGAGTTAGATGCAATCCACGGCAAAGACCGATTTTTAGTAAAGGATACTTTTATCACGTGAAAACCATTTCTTCAGGCTCATGTTGCCAAACTCTCATCACTCCTTCAAATCTGGGCAGCAGCCCGATTTTGCGAAAAGAAAAAGTCAGGTGTATTGAATGTCTACTTATTTTATTTATGTGAGACTGGTTCCTAAAGGAACAAACTTTCTTCTGCTGGTTTTCCTTGAGAGGAGGAACTGAACTGGGGAGAAGAGGGCTGCAAACACATCCTTCTTTCACATGAAGGTGCTCATCTCCCTGTGTGTGAGGTGCTCAGCCAAATCTCATTTCCATCTTGTGTCCGAAGAAACTTGTCCGGTCCTTATCTGTCGGTGCTGCAGAAGGTTCAACAGCAGCAGAAGTGAGAAGAGGGAGGCGGTGACATTCAGGACCGCGGGCGGGTGAGGCGCGGAGGCCGGAGGTTGTTACGTGGTGCTCGTGGTGACCTTGGGTCTGACTTTTATCATCGGAGAGAAATAGCAATTACAGAAGAGGCTTCTCTGCTGTGGAGACGGGAATTGAGCAGCATTAAACATCAAGATCTCCGTAAAATGAAGGAAAAGGTGTGATTCACGGTACTGAGACCTCTTGCCCTCTCTGTGAGGGCGAAACTCAGGCTTGTTAGCCGTGTTCGTGCCTGCGCTCCCCTTGTCAGATTAGTGGCTCCAGGTGTATGGGTGAGGAGTTCTGCAAGTAATTTCTGGTTTCCTTGTTCTGCTTCTGCTTTGGAACAAACAAATATTTACTGAACGGGAGCTCATCCTGGGATAAGCTGTGCGGGCAGTTTGTTTATTCTTTATCCTCTTACATCATATTTTTAACGGTGGAAACAGGCTTATGTGGGCTTCTGCTCAGGGCTTCTCCTTTGCTTTCTAGCATGCAGTTGGAAAGAGGAAATGAGTAACTTTTTTTGGTGTGAGGATCTTGGGTTCTCCCCCATCTCCCTTCTTACGGACCTCCATGCAAAGGGCAGTTCTCTGGGCAGCAGAAAGCTCCTTGCGGTGCCTCCCTCCACCTGTGAGATGTCCAGGAGCCGGGCTTTTGGCATGCTCGCTTCAGCCTCGGAGAGCCTGCCTCCACCGCCTTTGGGGATGTCCTGCAGTCATCCACAAGCCAAGCTCTGCCTAAACTGTCCTGCAGCTGTGATGGTGCCATTAGAGCTAGAACTGAATGGCCAGAGGTGGAAAATGTAGGTTCTTACTGAGTGTAGGTTCTGGCTGTTACCTTTCGGTAGTGTTCATTCTGCAGGAACGTGAGATATCAAAATATTTGCACCTGAAATAAATTTTCCTTTCTACCTTGCTGCCTGAACAAATTAAACGCCAAATCTGAGTTTGAGACACCCCTCGGGCATGATGTGCAAGGGCTACAAGTTTGGCTTTCCGTATCCCTGGGCCGTGAGCTGTGCAAAGGAAGGAGAAGAGGGGCACAGATAACAAAAATGTCTACATAGGAGATAAAGTAGGGTAAATTCACCGACTGTTTTAAAGAGATGTTAAATAACAAAGCAAATATTTTAGTGCTTTATCTTGTTCCCCAAACTATTTTGGTAGAAAAGAACATGGCCTAAGCAAGCTGTTGGTTTCCTTACCAGCAATAAATTACGTGATGTACATCCATTTGGAGCTTCCTGATAGAAACCACAGAAGTGGTGCGGTCCTTGAGACCTCATCTGGTCTTCTACCCTTTCCAAAGGCGCTGCCTGCTGTCACTATCTGCTATCTAGACTTTCACTGCAAAGCAAAACTGTCGTCTTCTCTCTTCCTGACTTACTCCCCGCTCTGTAACTGGCTCAATTAATTCGTTCCGTGAAGGCGGCGATGCTGGGTGGAGCAGCGGCCTGAAGTCTGATGTGCTGTGAGCAAGTCGATTTGTTCTTCGCATGACCAAGTGCTTCCAGGAGGTCGGGCTGCACGTCTTCTTGGTAACCGACTAACAGATTTATCTGAAAGGGTCCAGCTTGCACATTCATATATGTTTGTCAGATGTTTAGGGGCATGGCTTTATTTGTTCAAATGACATGGAGGTGCATCTAAAGATCCCGATTGTAGTCCTCGGGGCCTTTTTTTTTTTTCTTCCTGCTACTTCACTGTTATAACTTCAGCTACGAGCTGATCCTGAGTGAGGCTAGTGTGGTACTAAACTCTAGTTTCAAGGCCATCGTCGTATGGTGTTAGGAACATTCAATGAAGACTTGTAAGCTCTTTCATAATGTCTGGTAGTTTAGTAGAACTTTTTTAGTAATCGTCCTGAAGTCAATGGGGGCTGTGCCTACCGTTGCTTCAAAACCAGTCTAAGGTGGAGAGGACACTTGTAAAGGGGTTTATCCCTGCCACATGTCTAATAGGAAACAAGAATACAAAACAGAGGTCCCTTGGGTATCCATCAACTTGTTACTTTCAGATGAGGCCTCGGCTTTACAAGTTTTGTTATTGACTCTTACAAAGAAGAGGGATGCAGCGTTTGTCAGAATCTTCTGTGTTAACATTGACTTATTTTCAAGTGCTTGCTACTGGTAAGGCACAGACTGTGCTATATAGTACTTGGCTTATGCCATTTCTGAAGCTTCTGTCCTGTATTGGTTCAGGGCAGACAGACCGAACAGATAGCAAGAAACCATTCTCCGTGGCTACGCTTCAGTGGAAGCCTAGTGTCTGGAAAGGCGAGGTGCCTTTCTCCATTTCAGATTCTTAAGACAATTGAGGAATGGGAACTATATTTAGCAGGCTGCTTTTTAAACGGTGTCTAAATTGATTTCCCCTCTTCTTGTAGGTTCTGTTGGCAGGGAAGGGTCAAGGCACTCTCAGGAGTACAGGGCAGGAGAAGCTTATGCTCCTGAACACCCAAGAATCTAAGTAAAACTCCAGGGATTTGGGAAAAGTAGAAAGAGGGGAGGTAAAGGCATGGGGACGGAGAGTAGGATGCCCATATTTGCACAGCTCAGTTGCAAGCAGACCTACAGATCTGTTCCAGCTCTCCTGCCCCTCTTTTCCCCTCTTTTCCTTTGGGTTAGATTTCCATGCTTCTCTACTCAAGCTGCTTCCAAGGTCGTGGTTTGCTTCAGGGTGGTACGTACCTCGGCACTGAGCTGGGAGCTGCTGGTGGCAGTACCTGCTGCAGCCTTTTGTGCGGGTGGTGGCATGGATGTGTTTTCCTTTCCTCTGCAGTATCTTCTCTGTCAACGGAGGGAAGTAGTCAATGAGAACACAGGTGGTGATTGGCATAAGAACAGTTGCTGTGCCTGCTTATTTGGATTTCAGGGCTTGAAGCCGTTTCTTGTGCTCCCCAGGCT
This sequence comes from Cygnus atratus, assembly GCF_013377495.2. Lineage (NCBI taxonomy): Eukaryota > Metazoa > Chordata > Aves > Anseriformes > Anatidae > Cygnus > Cygnus atratus. The sequence goes on from NC_066371.1 coordinate 6,734,708, forward strand.
GTGCTGACGTTTGCACTTCCCTTTAGAGAGAAAGCTGCGATGGGAAGGCGGTGAAGCTGTTCAAAATGGGAGTTAGTTCATCCTTTCACTTGCCATTGTGAACTCCTCTCATTAGGATCAATTTCTTATTCCCTGAAAATCAGGTACCAAAGCAGGTGGCTCTGCCTTCTGAGCCTGTTTGCTGTACTGTAAATGCAGAAGATGCTGTTAAGAACAGATCGTACTGCTGCAAATACAGTAAGTGCCCAAGAACAAACCCTGTTCTTGTTCAAACCCTTCTCCCTGTTCCCAGAAGGATGTAGCCCAGCATCTTTGCATCAGGGGGCTGAGGCTGATTAGAAGGCGACGTCAGGAGCCTGGGTACCGGTGGTCCTGGGAAGCCGAGCGGACAGGACAGAGTAGAAATCGCAGTCGTGGGGCGGGTTGGCCTTCAGCAGAGCTCCAGCTGGACGTTGGTGATATCCTGTTGCTTTTCCACCCTCTTGCCAATGCTTTAATTGGAAACATTAAAGGAAATAATTGCAATATTTATGTCTGGTCTGCATGGCATAATCTGCATTTTTCAAATTCTGTGCTGTAGCAAGACAAAGAAGAAAACTTTCCCATCCTCAGTCTTCCACTGTGGCACAGCCTGTGAATGAGCTCCTATCAAAATTAACAGACAAATGTTAATATTTAGAGCAAATAACCTTTCTTTTTTTTCTCAAATCTCTTCTGCTTCTTTGTATAAGCTAATTGACAATAAAGCTTTAAACAAGCACAGTACTGAAGTAACAGAAGTCTTTACCTATATTATTGTAATTAAAAAGCTTTTCCTTATGGCCTTTCAAATCTAAATCCTTATTCAATAGGGTGTCCCCACCACAGGCGTTTTCAGGGGTTTCATTAGTTCTCGGAGCACCAGCATTTATCGCTTCCTGCGCTCTCTCCTGAAAACTTAGAGGCCGTTAACGTTGTGGATTGCATTTCGGGGCTGTCTGCGCTAATTAGTTTTTTTCCAGGCTTGGTTTATACCTCAGAGATGGGCTGCAGAGCAAACAGCTAGATAAAGAAAGCCATTACAGCACTAATGAATCCGTGCGGCTTGACGGAAAGGTAGCGTAAGCTGACAGTAACGGGCCGTGGGGTGGGGAGGAGGTCTGGGCCTGACCGACCAAGGACAGCCTGGCCACAGGGAGGTGGGATACGGCCTCTCTGCCTCGCTTCTTGGGCTGTAAAACCAAAATAGGACAGTTCTGTTAGCAAGGAAGGGTGCTGCGAGGAATGCTCTGTGCTCCCTCTTGGGAATTGCTTTGCTGCCTTCCTCTGGGAGGTGGGGTGGGATGTGGAAATGTGATCCCTGGGGAAGAGGGAAGGACCACTCACTTCACTGCTGCTCCAAATTACTGCTCACGGAGCTGCTTCTTTTAGTGCTGCAGACACCGCAGACCTGTCCTCCTCTCCCGTTCTCCGGAGTCCGATCGCAGCGTGGGGGAAATCTCCCGAGCCGAGGAGATGCTGGTTGGGAGCCCCCGGGCAGCCTGGAGATCGGGGCGAGGTGCGGGGCAGGGGGGTGAGCCTCGGAGCCATCCCTCAGCGCTGTGTGTCCCTGAGGGGCTGTGAGCAGCCCACAGGTGTGCGGCTGAGTCGCACAATCCCCAGGAGTGCTGTGAATTTTAGTGTCTGTAAGATGCACGCTGCTCTAGGAGTCGGGGCTGAATGTAATTCCCTCCGGCATGAAGTACCGGTCAGATACCTGCCTCTGGAATGAGGTCGCTTACAAGAAACCGGATCAAACGGTACAAAAGAGTTTCTTTTCTTCGGCCTAAAGCTGTCAGTCAACCAAAAATAGCATTCGAATGCAGGCAGTGTTCTTCTCCCGGGTTCTGGATGGGGAGGTCGAAGTGGAAGGCGCGTCCCTGTAGCAGCCTGTCGCTGCGGGGCTGGGAGCCAGGCAGACACGGCTCCTGGCAGCGGAGCACTCATCCTGCTCACGCTCGAGCTGAGCTCACCAAAGGACAAGCAAGTGTTAGGTCTGCTGCGGGTTTTTGTGCTGCTAATGACTTTGCGCAGTCGAAGGAATACCGTCTTACCTGGCTTTTGTACGGTCCTGCTGTAACGTGCTGGAGTCCGTTGCAGGTTTGAGTTCACGCGTAGCGGCTCTGAGCAGGCAGCTCCGTAATCAGGCTCGTGAGAGCGGTAACCCTTGGAACGGGTGGCGAATTTGGCCCTAAATCAAGAGGAAAATGCACGGGACCATCGGAGGGGGAAAGCTTAATCAGGAGCTGTTTCGATAAAAACATTTTGCTTTTGGCAGAAGTCCTGCTGAGCACGCTGCATCCAGGGCCCACAGCTTTGTCGTAGTCTTACTTCTTTTTCTCTCCTATTGACATGAAACACAGTAATGAAAGCAACAGATTAACACGTCAAGCCAAGCTTTTCATTTGTCCTCTCTTTTTTTTTATTGCCATTTTTTCCTGTGACCTCCTCAGTTTTCCTTGAATTCAGCAGAGCGTGCCTTGTAGGAGGGTTGATCTGACAGCACGCTGGTGGCAGAGGGAGGAGGAAGTCTTGCTCTGTCTGGAACTTCTTCATATAAATACTTTGTTGTACATTAATGAAAGAAAATTATCTTCGTAAGCAGCCTTTCTTCTGGCAATAATCTTGACATAGCAGGCGCTTTGAAACATTGAGAGTAGAGTTTTATTTCCAAATGACCATCCAGTCTGCTCAGAAGGATTTTTATTCTTTCTAATTAGTTTTTCCTGTTTATGTGTTTTGCTGTCTTTATCTCCTTTGCTTGAGTAAAAGCAGCTTTTCGTTTAAAAATGAGTGCTTGCGTTTACTTGAGTTTTAGTTTATTTTGCTTGATACAGTAAATGCATCCAGCCAGTCAGGTAATTCTGCTGTGGAATTTCTGTCCAAAATGCTCCTTGTGGGGTAGTGCATGTTAGTAGGTCCCAACAAAAACGGTGCTGAGTCACAACAGCTCTGATCTGAGGAAAACCAAAGGTGCTGACCTGTTACAGAGCCAGATAGGGTGCTTGGGGCTGCAGCCCCCACCTCATCTCGCAGGGGGGACCAAGGGGAGGGCAGCAGTGCAAGGAGCTGTGGCTCCTGGGGTGCTTTTTGCTGCTCCCTTTTTTTTCAGGGCAGGTCTTTATCTGTGGGTGAGCAATTCGCGATACCGAAGCAGCTATCGGGTACTTCGTGGGAACACTGTCCTTGCATGACACAGGAGTGCTGCACTTGGGGAGGAGCGCTGGGGATCGGCCGTGCTCCCCTCGCAGGGTGGATTTGCTGGGGGGATGTTTCTGTTCCCTCCTGTGCGAGAAGAGCGGGGAAGGTGGCTGGTGTGGGAAGAAAGCTGGTGAAGAAGATAACGGCCGCCTGAAATAGGCTTTGCCTTGGCTGCACGTCAGGACATCACGTGGGCCAGTTGTGCTTCACTTCCAATTCCCCCGCCTGCACCAGAGGTGGAAGTCAGGCACCACGGAGCTGCTGGAGCCGCCAGCAAGCTGTTTGCCCTGCAAGGGTTTCCATGCGAAGGGGTGAGCATCGCAAGGGGGCACGGGCTCGTGTCCTCTTCTCCTCTTGGGGACAAAGTCGCTGGTGGCGAGCAAAGCTCTGAAGTTGCTCAGAGGGCAGGGGGAGCAGCCGGCCCCCGCACCCTGCCTTGTGATGTGTGTGAGGGTCGCTGCAGTCGTGCTCAGCTTGGCCAGGCTGTAAGCATCTCCTGACGGCCATCTCCTGCTGGACGCGCTGCTGCTGCCAGGCGGTGTCGGAGGTTGCTGATGTGCACAGGGGTGGAGGAGGCCCTGCATGACGTTTGCTGGAAGTCAGCACCTGGCTGCTCCCCTCGCTGCTCTCTGCAGCCTCGGTGTGTTACGGAGCGTAAAACAGGAGCGCTCCTCTGGCAACCCTCTGAGAAGGTGCTCGGAGCGTGCTCATTTGCCAGCTCCTGGTTAGTGATGTGTTAAACTCGCGTCCATTAGGCTTCAGTGAGCGAGCTGTAGCTGAGATGCACATCTTCTGGTTTTTATGATATGCAGCAGGTAGAGAGAAAACAAACCAGCCTCTCTAGCTTGCGTCACGTTGCTTTATTATCTGCAAAACGCGCTCCCTTGCTTTGTTGTAAGGAGAGCCTTTGCCAGCCTGGCTCTTGTGTGTCTGTGGGATTTGGTTTCCACTCACAAAGGCTGACTGCTGCTATGCAGACAGAAAACCACAAAACTTTGATTTTAGTTGGCAGTCGTACTTGGACCACTGCAAAAGAGAAAATGGATTTGGACTGTGTCTGCCCATAACTCACCCACCCCTCCGCACTCAGACTTCTGAGAGGAGATCAAGGCAAACGCTGTGCTCTGGGTTGGAGCTCATGCAGCTTTGAGATGGATCGTTCCCTCCTCGGAGCAGGGGCAGTGAGTCTAGGGAAGCTTTGGGAAGGTATGTGACCCCGGGCACTCCTCTACCACAGCGAAGTTGTTACTGTGACTTTTGGCAATGAACTTCGTGGCCTTTGAAGCTTGGTTTGGGTGCTACAGCTGGCTGCAGAGCTTTGTGCAGGCAGTAGCACTTGGGAAGCTCGGTAGCTGCTTGAACAAGCTGGCTTAGGGCTACCTTGGGTACGTCTCCAAGAATTAACCCCATTTGTCATCACGCTGAGGATAAACTTGCTCCTCTGGTGCTCGTTCACCTGGGAGTCAGGGAGAAGGAAGTAACGAACTCCTGGCCATATGCTCTGTGCCGAGGTGTGCAGACTCCCCTCTCTGACGGTCCCTGTCTGCTCATTTCTAACCCCATTCCCTGTCCCGTGGTCAGAAGTCATTCAACTGAGCACAGTCCAAGTTCAGCACAGTTCAGTCCTTTAATAAAGGAGACCTCACTCTGTTGTTTAACAAACAAAAAAACATTACAGGTGTCTCTAAGGAATCAAACAGGATGCTCTTACACCTGTATTCATTTGCAGCTCTTTCCAATGGACGGCTTTTCTTCTCAATTCTCTTTTTACAGTACGTGTTCTGCTTGTTTTCCTGTTAGCTCTTTCAGCAAGGGTGCTTTCAAACTCACAGCGCGGCTGAGGAATGAAAACTGCTCTTGTAATCTCACCACACGTGTGCGTGCACCCGCACTATCGTTGGGCAGCACTCGACTGTTTGCGTTCTTTATAACGCAAGCTGTTTGGTTTGATCACAATAGTAGAGCACATGATGGATGTCACTTATTGTTGGGACGTAGCTGTCATTGCACTGTTCAGCATGGCACGCAGAAGAGACTCTCCCCTGGCATTCTTCTGCTTTTTCATTTAAAAAGCCCTTTTGGTTGTGAAGTCGTTGCTGGTTTCTGTGTGCTGGCCTCTTGCTGGCACCGCAAAAGTGAGCCAGTGGCTCCCTCTGGAGCCAGCACCACTGCCACTCCAGGGACTGGCTCTGCTGAGTCTGTCGTGATTTGCAGTGCAGTGTCAGCTCACGCAGCGCTCTGTTTGAGCGTTAGGGATGTCTGCTCGCCCAGTCCGCTGCTGGAGTACTGAGAAAACAGCAGTTAGCTCCAAAGGTCAAACGCGCGTTGTACAAGCAGGGACGTGAGCTCGGTGCTTTGTTTTGCTAGTTTGTTTTTTGTGTACCTGTATTTATCGGTAGCCTTCCATCCTAAAGGGTTCTTTAAAGATCCAAATAACATGGAAGTCCCCCTTTGTTGGGGAGAGCAGTCCAGCAGCTCGTGCACGCTGGGTGCATCCTCTTGTTGCTGTGCGTGTGCCTGAGGTCTGTGGGAGCTGAGCCCTTACAGTGATCCAGCTGGTGAATACTGTTCGCACTTTGTTCTCTGATTTGTTATTTAGATAAAGTAGAAATTCTTTGTGAAGAGGCTCTTGCATCCCTCCTAGGAAAGCAGGGTGAGCGATTAAATGGGGTGGTATGCCCTGAAATCAGCACAGCGAGGTGTTGCTGCACCGTGTAAGGACCTTACCTGGGCTCCAAACTGCAAGGTCGCTTTAGAGACACGAGTAGGTGACAGTCCTGCCTTGCACAGCGTGGACACGTGGCTGCACCGCTCAGCCTGAGCTGAAGCCGGCTCAGAGGAAGCCGACAAAGGAGATGATGGGTGTCTCCGCGGGATTTGGTGGGCCTGGTGGAAGTCTGACATCATCGTGCTGGGGCTGAAACGAGTCTGGTCTGAACGCTCTGGTTTGTGTGGCTGCAGCGAAGCGTGGCTCCTGCCGGGTCTGCTGCAGAGCCGAAGTCGGCAGGCTTCGTGCTGAAATAGCTTGCGGTCGCTTAAGCTTGAAAGGAGAGGGGAAATGCTGACAAGTGGTTCGGGAGGGCACCAGTGGTGGGGAAGGGGAGAGGTGGCTGGGGAGCGTTTGGAAAGCTGTTCGGAGCGTGTAGGCTGAGTGATGTTGAGGGTTAGCTGGGTCTTGAGCTGGTGGTTGGGGCTGGAAGGAGCTGTGGTCGTCCCGGTGGGTGTTTGCCTGCCGGGGATGTGCCTGGGCCAGGTGGGGCAGGGGCGCTCCGGGTCTGCTACAGGCAGTTTCCTTTGGTCACCGAAGGGTCACCTCAGGTGTCAGCAGGGTGCTGCTGCCCGCTGGGGAGATGGTGAGCGCCAGAAGAGAGGCAGGGCAGACAGGAACCTCTAAATTGTGGCACCGTCGCCTGGAGCTGGTGAATGAGCTCTGCGGTTGCGTTGGGGGATTCTTTCTTTCCTTGTAGGAGACAGAATTATCTAATTTTTCCATTCACGTAACTTCTGACTTCATAAAGCTACGTGGCACAGGATTCACTGACCTTGACGTACACCAGCTCCTGAAAACCCCGCCGTAGGTGCCTGCTGGTAGGGGAATAACCCACAGAGAAGTGGCACACCGCAGCTGAGCTCCTCGTGCTCTCCTGGGGCAGCTCTCGCTGTGCCCTTGGATCCGCTGTGGAAGAAGGTGTCCCCTGGCAGCCCTAACGTAAGCAATAACTGAGCATCGGCCCTCTATCTTTGCCAGCCAGATGTTGTTTTTTCACCCCCCTTTGCTGCTAGGTAATTTTAGCACTAATAGGGCTGTTACTCGCTTTGGCTCAGGTTCATTGTTCTGCCAATAAGTTTGAATGACTGCTCTGGTGTGGAAGTCCCGCTGAATTCATCACATTTCCTTACAAGCTGAATTATATCATCTGGTTTCCTCAGCGTTGTGCACAGCAATATTTCAGTATAAAGAAAGTTTGACAGAAATGCCGAGTTTTTATTATCAGCGGGGTTTTTATTATCAACAGGCTTTGTGGTGGCACGCAGTAGAAAGGAATCCTTGTTAATTGTCTCATTAGAGATAGGCCTGATGTCAGCCTTGTAGAAATCTGAGAGCAGCTGAGGAGAGCAAGATGCCTTTGAAATGTTTCCAAAAGGTTTCTTAGCAGGCAAATTGATATGGAAAACCCTGAATGGGGAGGCATGGAGTAAGGAGTAAGGGATCGGAGCCGGTACTGGCTCCTCCCTTTCTGAACAGCCGTGTATGCCAGAGGGAAGTATCACTGTTTTCTCCCTGATCAAAACAGGCTAACAACTGGACCTGCTGGATTCATGTGGGATTTTAAAGTGGTTGGAATGAAATATCCTTTTCCTTTTAGGTCGAATACACTTGAAGTGTTCCCCAGCAGCTTGTTAAAATAACATGTGATGTTATATTGTGTTGTAAGGGAATAAGTTTTTATTCGTAATATTTTTCGTAAATATTAGCACTCCCTCAAAACTTTATATTTCTGATATACAGTACTGTGAATAAAGAATATATATGCTTACAGCTATCAGTAGCCACGTTATAATCCAGTGTTTGTTAAAGCAGGTGATGGACTGTCTTGTGTTTAAAAGAAGTGTAACAAAAGAGCAGGTCTGAATCTGTACCGTTACAGAACCCTGGTAGAGACTAATGACCTTCCTGCAGCTCTGCTTTCTCAGCTAAGGTGCGGCATTCGCAACAGAAACGTGCTTCTGTGCAGGAAGGGTTGCAGCACGCTCTTCTGACAAATGCGACTCAGAAGTACGGCTGGCAGGGTAATGTGTCTTGTTCTGGAGATGAGGGAAAGGTGAATGCTTCTTTTCTCGTAATTTTTTAATGTTGATACTTTTTGAGTACAACTTACCTGCACAAATTGCTTGCTCACTAAGAAGAGAAATGCGGAGTCGACTTGGAGCACTTCGAAACTGCAGCTGACGTTTGTAGGAGGCAGGAGGTGTGCGAGGTAACTCGAGTGTCCACGCAGTGCCAGTGCAGAGATGATTGCTCTGTCACAGCGATGTTTGTCCTGTCTCAAGCTTGAGTGTGCATATTGACATTTCACGTTTGTCATCTGTATGCCAGCTCTTCCCTGAGCGCTTATCTCCCTCGTCTCCAAACCCTTTCCTTCCTTGCTGGTACCGCATCTCTTATTAAGTTTTCAGCTTTAGGTTTTTTAAAAGTGCCCTCTTGTGGTGAGCACTAGTTTCTGCACAGTGGTTTTATTTCTTTGTGAATGTCCTTTTACAAAATAGAGCTGTCATAGATGTCTTAGTCCTGTACACGAGTAAACAAAGGTAAATATTCCTCTGTGACTCTTGTCTCCCTGCAGTGATTTTGCATCGGCTGGAAGATTTTCCCTTTAGTCCCCAAGTAATGGTGGGAAGCACCTGGGGATTTGGGGTGCTGGCAGGTACGCAGCTTTGAAAGGTGTTTCCCATGGTCATTCTCGTTGGTTTAGCGGGATATATACTGTATGCAAACATACATACTGCACAGACTGCGTCATTGACTGCTTCTGACTGTTCATGTCAGGGACAGTCAGGGGCGAGAAGCAAGTTGGCAGACTTATTAATTGGAGGGCAATTTTTTGGGGGTATTTTTTCCTCATTGAAAAGAAGAGGCACTAACATGCAGTGGGAGATTTTGTGTGCTGCAGGCCGTGTGACCCTCCTACCTCTGAACCTGTGGCAAGTAGTTCTCCATAACAGGTTGGGCAGTGCTCCCAGATTTTTGGAAATGTGGGCATTTATGCTTAGGAAGGGCAAGTTTGCATCTTAAGTCTTTACTTTGTGGCCTGAAAAACACTATATCAACCAGAGATACCAATACTAAATGAGATTCTTGGGGTGAAGCAGCAACAGTGTGAGTTTACTTTGTGACTTGGAGTAGTACTCTTATGGAAAAAAATTATACAGAATTGCCAAGTAATTCTTTTACTTAGATTGCTCGTGTTTCTCTAAGCAGGAGCAGTATGTAGTGCAGACAGGTTCATAAAAGATACGCTATATTGGGTTTGAGCTACCCAAATACTTAAACTTTTGCTCCAGTGTCTCATTAAACCGTGCCCCAAACCTGTATCTATTACCAGACTGACTAATTGGAGAAGATACTCATCAAAATACGACTGTTTCTGATTCATCAGACCGAATGCTGTGTCATCAGTATTTGAGCCATTGAACTTAAAGTACAAATGCCAAACGAGAAACATTGATTATTTTGGTCTAGGACAGCTAAAAATACTTCCTCTAAACTTTTCTTGGGGGCTAATTGGGATTTTCTAATGTCAATTCAGGAAGACTTGAATCAATTGGTTCCGATGCAGCTGTAGAGCAAGGCTGTTTGCGTTAATACCGCCGGCGTCACTGGCTCATGATGGAAGAGGTCATATCTGCAGTAATGTGTGCTGGAGCATAAATTGAGTCGTTGAGATGAAAGGGAGACTCAGGATCTCACTACTGTTGTGGAATTTAAGAAATTTACACTGCTTCAAGCAATCCACTTAAAAGTCAATGCCTGGAAACCCAATGACTGAGTGTGTTCCTTGGCCTTAAAGGCGCCTTTGAGTAATTTTTCATGAAGTGATTAGATAAGGGGGGAAGCAAAAGGTTATTTTCTCTTCCCCCCTGCTTTATCCCATGAATTGTAGAGCCAGAAATTCCCTTTTAAGAGAATGTGGTTTAAATGTGATTATTACAAATTATGCGTTGCTATAATGCGAAGCCTTCTCAGAAGTTAAGAATAGAGTGAGAACTAAAGGCAAGACCTATTTGGATGCTCAAATTAGAATTAAAATAGCTTGTGATCTCTAAGTCTGTAATCATAAAGGATGTTTTGCATGTCAAGACCAGCATTGTAAACTCAAGGTTAATCCCAGCCACAAGCACTGAAGAGAAAAAGTATACCAAACTCTCTTGAAAGGTTGCCCATGTTTGAGCTTTTACTTCTGGTAAATAGGAGATGAATCAAAATAACTTCCTGGTCTTAAAAGAAAAAAAAAAAAAAAGCTTTCTGGCTCTTACAGTGTGGTAACAGAGTCGTGGATTTGTGGTGAATTTCCACCTTCTAACAACTTTTTCCAGCATCTGTATCGGAAGAAAATACCCGAGTCAGTGAGGTATTTGCCGGTTTTGTTGGCACAAGTAAAAGGATCTGGGTTCTTCCTAGGAATGCGGACTCGTGTGATATGTGCAGGGCTGGGTCCACGTCGAACAAGGCAGTCAAACTTCAGTGGTAACAGGAGAACGTGGAGCTGGGAAAGAGGGTTTGTCAGGGAGATTAAATGACCACTTGTTAACTAATCGCGCAAGTGTCTTTCATCTGTTCCTGGCTGTAGGCAACACAGAAGCATGGTTTCTATTAAATCTGTGGTTGCACTGAGGGGCACCAGCTTTCATTATCATTTTTTTCTATTTTTTTCCTGTTCTTGAGTCCGATGGGTAAAGCTGGATTTCATTATTTGAGTGGTATGCATGCCCAAAGCCCTTATGCCCTTGCCAACAAAATTGTCATCCTGCAAACTGATACAATTACAAGAGATGTGAAGTTTTATTTAATGCTCTATTTTTTAATCAGCTTCGTTTTATAACTTTTTTTTTTAAAAGATAAATCTGAGTTCTAGAAAAGTGCTTTATTTACTGTTTCTGGTGTGGTATATTTGTTCTAAACGAAGATGATGTTGGCCAATATAATGGGTAATCTCAGTCATACTTAAAGCTATTCTGCAGATTTCTCAGCTTTATTCTTTTATTAATATCAGATGAGCAATGCAATAAGACGTATTTGTCATGCAGCGCTGGGATTTTCTTTATCTTCTTGTTTTGATCTCCCATGAATAAAATGGCAAGCCAAAATAATATTTTGATTTCCTTTCCTGGTCGTGGTGCTCTAATTTAATCTATAATGCTTGTTTTGTATTTCTGCTCGCGGACTCCTTGTGTTGTGTCGTTTGCAACCAAATGAAGGCAGCACCTGGTTTAATGGACGAGTTAGTCCTACGGAGTGCTCAGGTAGATCAGATGCTAAAACCTTTGGTTGGTTCTTGCGTCCCAGAGGTATAGCTGAAGCCCAGCGAGGATTTTTGCCTTGCTGACACCCGTTAGTGCATTGTGAGGAGCTTTCCTGGCTGTACAGCAAGTCCTGTGTGGTTCTGCACTCACTTTCTCTGGGATGCAGGAAAAGCCTTTTCCACTTATCCTCTGTTTTCTGCTTGAAAACAATACAAAGTAATATATATTTGCAAATCCAGCTTGAAACAGGCAGATATCTGCTAAAGAAAAGCACATTCACATTTGATGGTTGAGACATTTCCCTGAGGTGCCTCTTTTTAAATAATCAAGAGTCCCAACATAAACTCGGCAAAATAGATTTTATTTGCTTTGGGTGCCAATTCATCAAACAATATTAAATGTGTATTTACCTTTCTCCCAGCTGAGAAAAGCGTTCGAGTGTGTGACTGAGCTCTCTCTAGACTGGGATTTAAACACAAGTTTAAACACCCGTTGAGGTGCCCTGCTGGCTGGTGGCTAGCTGGAGGCAGCGAGGCACATCTGGGTTTGCCATTTTGGGAATGCAGAGGTGATGTGAGAAGCCAGGTGTGTAAAAGCAGCTCCTTGCCAACGTGCCCATGCTGGGTGCTCTGCTCTTGAGCACTGCCCATGCTGCCAAACCCAGCTTTTTTAGCTTTTTTTTTTTTTTTTCCTGGGCTTTCGTCCCTCCTGCTTTGGCTCTGGCAAAATGGGATCCCAGAGCAGGGGTGGAGCAGGACCAGTACCTGCAGAAGGTTTGGGCTGGCGGCTCTGTGAGCCTGGGTCCCTGCCTGTAGCTGTGGTGGCACCAGGGCTTTTCCCAACATCAGGCTGGCAGTGGGATCGCTGCCTCGATGAGAGTAAAAAGCAAATGAGAGGGTCGCCTGGCTGGTAACACTGCCCTGCAGCAGCCTGGCTGCTCCCAGGTGAGGAGGGGAATGAGCTGTTGGCTGCATAAGGTGCCTCCCTACCACTAGCCCTATTGTGTATAACCAGTGCAATTGTATTGATTTATATATGTGTGTTTGTGTGTGTATATATATATAACCCCTCCCGTTGATTATAATTAGGTGCTGGTATACAGAGACCCTAAAATCAAAGTACATCTCCAACCTAAGACAGTGTTGTGCTTGAGCTTCTGTTGTGAGTAGAGAACAGTGAAACAGACCCTTAAAAAGGGGAGGGGGAGTGAAGCTTGAAAGCAGCTGCAGGAAATCTGAATCTGTCTGGGATTTTTGCCTGCTCTGATTTAACCCTTCAGTGGCCAGTCACACCACAGTACGTAGCTCCGCTCTGTGGAGCTCATCTCGCTTGTCCTTTTTAAGCTGCAGGAGCTGGGAGCTCCACAGACCAGACCCAGGGGACCGCCCACCTGTCTGGAGCTGGGTGAAACCGATTGCTTACACAGCAAAGAGTAAAAACTGAAGATGGTGACATTACTGCTGTCAAAACAGTTTGGCATGTTTGTAATCATCTCCTCTGTGATGCCTGTTTGTCTTCCCTTGGGCTGTGATTAGATCTACTCACGGTCCTGTTCCCTGTACCTGTGGGAGCTAAACGTGGGGCAGGATCCCTTACCTGGGCGAGGAGTAAGGCTGCAGAGGAGCACGCTTTCTTCCTCTTCACGATGGTGAGAGCAGGAGCTTGGCCTTCATCTCTGCCTGCAGCGCTCCCTCTTGATCCTGCCTCTTCTCGCAGGATACTTGAGCAGCACACCGGGTCGAGTGGCTACGTGCCTGCCCCGCGGAGCAGGAGCTGGTGCTCAATTTCTCTGCTTCAACACACGCGTCGCCTCTCTGTACAGGCTGTGCGTCGTGCACTGGGGGCTCTCGAGAAGGTGAGGCTCCAAGGAGGCTCTCTGGCATCACTTGTGGTTTGTTTGCAAACAGAGTGCTTGAAAGGAGCTGGGGTGGTGAGGAGGGGAGTCGAGAAAGGTTAACTTGCCGCGAGCTGTAACGAACATAAAGGCACTCAAGTGCTCGCACAACAGCTTACGGACAGCGTAGGTAGAGCTCAGCCACGCGCTCGCACAACAGCGCTAGGAACAAAGTGAGCTAGGATGTGTCGAGTCTTGTGGCATTTTTTAAATAGTTTTTTTCCCCTGTATTTAAATGCTCCCCCCCCCCCCCCCCGGGATTCATCCCTTTTATCTCTCTTATTCTCATTTTCACCTGTCTTTTGTGCAGACTTTCCACTTCTCAGAGCCCTGAGGAGATTTATGAGTGGGGTTAGGAGGGAATGGAGTAAGTGTTACAGGGTGACTTGTGAGTGGATGCTTTGTCTTCAGGTTTCCTTAGCAGCTATTCTGAATTTCAAATCCAAGCAAGAGAAAAGATTTAAAAAAAGCAGAGAGCAGAACAACTGCTTGATCCCTGAGCTGGGTCACCCATATGCTGTTAGTCGTGTTCAACCCAAGGGGTTGGGGTTTCTTTCTGCTTTGTTCTGGGCTGTTCTGAACATAAGGAAGATCGTTTCCTCCACAAATAAGTAGAAAAGTAAAAGGGAATTATAGATTCTGCTGTTGACAGTGCCTTTATTTATTTATTTATTTATTATTATTTTGACTTACTCCTGTCTGGTTAGTGGGGAGGTCCTTTTTCTTAGACCCTACTGCACTAGGCCTTAAAGATCTGGGAATGCTCCATAACCTCACCCAGTCTTTTGTTCCTTTCAGCTAAACGTGACTCTTGGTGTACATTGAAAATCAGTTTGCGTGGCTGTGAATGTTACAGTCACAAGAAGATGTAGCTCAGTCTCAAGTAATTTTAGTCCTTGGACAATGATCTACCAAGGTGGGCCCGTCTGATGGGTTGACTCTTTATTTTATTTTTTTAACTGACTTGTTGAAAGAATATTTCCTCTGTATAACACAATGGAACTTCAGTTTGCACCTGAGAGATCACAGAAATTTAGACTCAACCAAGTCTCTCACAGTGAGTCGTGAGCCCTTTGTGGTGAGGTGGGTTTCGGAGACACCAGAGCCCCAGAAGTCCTCATGAAATTGTGTCTTCTCTGCTGGGGACCCTGTGGATTCTTTCACTGCGGCCAAGCAACATTCATCTCCAGGTTTTTGTCTCTTCCCTTAAATCTGTCAGTTGCTCGTGACAACAAAGAGCAGGCAGGCACCGGGCGCCATTTTGCAGGAGCCGGGCTGGCTTGAGGCCAGGCCCTCCTCTGACGTTTAAGGTTAATTTTACTGACGCTTGCAGTGGGCCAGGCTCTTTAAAAATAAAAAGATTTTCTGTCAGATTAGTCAGAGGGAACAGATAGTGCTTGTCAGACCAGAAGGTGTTTCAGACACCCCTGCGCTGACCTCTCCAGGCTGTTTTTCTTCAGGTGCAGTAACATGCGGGCTGGCTCTTCCAAGCACTCAGGATGCCCATCGTATCCCCTCCTTCTTGTGCCGGTTTATGCAGTGTTCAGATCTGTGGTTTGAACTAACATTGCGCTTTGCCTATGGTTCCTTTTTTTTTTTCTTCATTTAAATATATGTTTTTGTGCTGTGTTGTGCCTTCCCCCCACTCAGAATCAGACTTGCTGTTGTTTGGGGCCATTAAAACATACAGATTTAGGTTAGGCTATGCTCGGTTTCTTCTTTATTATAATAATTTTTAAATATAGGTTGAGGTTGAAGCAAGCGTGGAAGAACTTTGCCTCTTTCTCTGTCATATGCCTGGCTGTCTTGGGACTGGTGTCTGCTAATGCGTCTGCTGCTACCTCTCAGGGTGAATATTTAGCTGAAGGCAGCTGTATAAACTCTTTAAATTTGGTTGCACTCCTCAGATTGTCTATTATTCTTCCTCTGTTTTGCATTTTGTTGACAGCTGTTGATAAAGACAGTGTCAGTAGCAAGTGAAGGTGCAAGCAAGCACTGCATGACTTTACACTTCTTAGAATAAGAGGCAGAAGTTTTCACCAATTGTTTATAAACAAATGCCATACTGTTGATCATCCTTTATTTTGATTTTTTTTTATTGCGAATCATCCAAATGATAGCTGGTTTGTATAAACCATCTTGCGCTGCTATTGACATGAAACAGGGTTTGCAACTGTCAGCCATCAATAATTTTACTTATTTGTAGGGGGGGGAGGCGGGGGGGAAGATTTTCCTGGCTGTCTCTGGCCTTCGCTGCATGCAGCTCCCTCGTTTGGGGCTCCTGGAGATGCCTCTTCACCCTCTGGGTTATGTGAAGGGTTGCTGCTGTCTCAGAACTGATTTAGTGCTGATTTAAATAGGTTTTCCCGGGCAAGGTCGCAGCTGGAAGCAGGGGAGGTGCTGGGGCAGGAGGCCCCAGGGTGGCAGGAGGGCTGGCACCCATGGTTGCGGCAGCAAGGCTTGGTGCTGGGTGCTGTGCTCTGGGGTGCTTCTGTTTCTCTCTGCTCTCTTGCCTTTAAAACGTGGGAAGTTTAAAAGCTGCTAGCTAATTCTGTCCTAAAGTCAGGCTTTTCCTGCTCCTTGCTGAATCTTACACCACGGAGGGGAAAAGCAGCCCAAACTTAGTAAATAGCACCTTAATAACAGCGTAATAACAAATAACATTATGATTTTATACCTACAATTTATGTTCCTTTTATTTTTTAGACTCTGGACCAAGAAAGTACAGTAATAACTGGTGTCAATTTAAATAAGGGAAGGTGATAATCGTAACCTTTGAAATAACTAGAACTTTTTATTTATGTACTTTGCAAATATATCCTCTGAAAGGTTATGCTGGTGCTTTAGACAGAAATTTTAGTGTCTTCCCCTGTAATAATTTCTTCAGTGCTACTTTCCCTTTATTAGTGTAATTATTACAGGTTAATGCTGCTATCATTTTCTCTTTTCATGGCTCTGTAGCATGCTATTATTTTCAGGACTCAAAAAGGAGGTGTCTTTAATAGTACCATTACTGTTCTTCACCCTTTAAATTTCATATAAACACTAGTTAGGGGGTATGATTCCAGTGTTAAAATCGCTCTCTGTGGAATGCAGTAAGATGATTTATAACACAAATATAAACCTTTAATAGGCATCCAAAATGGCAACCCTCAGAGATTTAGTGGCACCAACACTGAGCTTTTGATCACTTTAACAGCACGTTCCTGGAACTTTATACAGCGAAGGGAAATTTATTTCCTTAGCAATGGATCTCTGGGCATCGGCTAGGTCGTGTCTCATTCTGTTGTCCTGGGCTTTGGGTAATTTATTGACAGCATTGGGGTATAGGGGCAGCAATTCTGGGGCTTTAGGGTTAGGCTGACATAAATGCTTGCGGTCATTAGTGAATTTTCAGATCAGAGAGGACTGAGGGTTTCAGTAATGAAATGGCTCAGTGTCTCTTGCCTACAGCTGAGAGCTCTTTACTGCAAGTGACACCAGCTGGAGGTCTTGGAGCTACGGCCCCATGCTGGGGACCAGCCTGCCTGGAGCTTTAGGGCTGTGAGTCTTGGTGCATAACATTTGTTTGGCTGTGGTGTTTTTCTAACACTTCAGTCACCCTGCCAAAACTTGGGTTAGGCCTTGAGCAGGCATGGGTGAGAAATGCGATGAGAAATGGTGTGAGTGTGCACAGCAGTAAGCTGGCTAATAATGAATTCCTGACGTACCTTTCTCTGTGCCTTCTCCTGAGCATCCACGTAGCAACACAGAGCTGAGTCTTTGGTCTAAATGTGGTTCGTCTCACCAGCCGAATGCCGAGGCTGTGGCTGCACTATTGCTACCTGCTGTGCCTGGCTGGCCACCAGCCCTCCCATCAGCCTGGTCCTCAGCGATGTGCAGGGCTGCACAGCCCTCCCCAAGGGCAGGTGCTCTAGAACCAGGGAAAAAAGCTACGGTTTCACCAAATGTTTGGCACGATGAACATGGCAAAGCTTCAGTACCAAATGTTTCCACGTTCAGGTAACTGACCTCATTTGCAATCAATATTTACTCAAAAAGCTGAGTAACTACTTACTCTTCAGGCTGCTGGAATATTAATTGGATTGTGGATAACTTTTGCTGCTTTCCTTTGGCATTTCTTTGTTTGCTACCGGTAAAACCATGAGTTGCCTAAGGTTTCGGCACCCTTAGCTAGGACTTAAGATGGGTATTAGCCTGTACCTAAGGTTGCAGCCGTGCCTTTTTTAGCCATGACATTTTTTTAGCCTTTGGAAGAAGTAAATGTTAGGAAAATAATTTCCTCTCCATTCAGCTGTGTTCAGAAAGCTGCTAGCAAAAGCGACTGCTGCTAAAATAACACTGAGTTTTCAAACAAGCTCTTCATACTGCTGCACCAAATGGGGTGGGCTTTCAAAGTTTTGAAATAATGTAAAGATTCTTTTCTTCTCTTATTGCTCTGGATACCGTGAGATCATCGAGAATTACGAACTCTTTTGGCTCTGGCCGTAGTCTTGTAGCTAATTGTTAAGATAACATAGCTGCCAGGCAGGGCCTGCAGCAGCTGTACTCATCCAAATGTTTTGATGGAAGCAAGCCTAATTATTTTGTTTTGTTATTGAACTATTGAAGTATCCTCTTTCAGTTGCTGATGTTTGTTTTTCCCAAGTCCCTGTGCTATAATCGTACAGGTATATCAGAATCATTTCAATTTTCTTTGAAGAACATTGCTTTTATTACCGGATTTCTGGTATAAACAGTGCATTCATCACCGGGATGTTCTCGTACGTTAAATCACCGAAGAAATTGGAAGAGTCTGGGGAAGATCAGCTAAAAATTCAGACCTTTCCCTTTCGATTACTTTACAGTTTATATTTTGCAGCGTAACCGAGGCCAGAGTGCATCGATTCTGTGTCTAAACATTTGTTTTACTCAGAAATGAGCAGGAGAGGGAAGTCTTTTTGAGGAGCCACCTCTTAAAATCTGAAAGTCTCGGAAGACTGCAGAAATGGTGGAAAATAGGAAGTGCTGGTGCAAGGCTGTTTGCAGCTTTCTCTGGAAAACATTTAGATAATTCCTTTATGCCTATGAGCAATTCTGCCAGTGCAACGTCAAGCAGATGAATGCCTCCGTTCCTTGTCCGAGATGTGTGCATTTTAAATGGGAACGTCACGCTGCGGATAGAAGTCCCCGGACTCTTATTAGGTTTCCTGCGACACTGAGATGGCGCTGTGCGAACAGAGCCCCGTGTCACTGTCGTGTTGGGGACACCTCTCGCCGTGTGTGACGGCCTCAGACGCAGCTCAGCGTGCCATCCAGCAGTGCTCTGCAGGAAGGAGTCCCCTGGGTTTAAGGAGGGGGGGACGTGAGGCAAACCCCACTCTCTACAGGTGATCCAAGAGGTGGTGAGGAGAAGTAACAGCTGGGGTAGGGACACTTCCTAACTCAACACTGGAAATCGCCTGTCAAGTTGAAGCAGGGTTTGCTTTTCTTGCTATGCGATGTTGTGCTGAGACAGCAACACCTGTGTCAAGTTTCCATCAAACGTGGTTAAAACCTGTCACTTCTGAGCCCTCCTGCACAGCACGGCTGTGACAGAAACCAGCAGGCGAGCCCCAGCCGGCCAGGCATGATCTGTCACGATGCTGTGTGGGTGCAGGAGGGCCTTGGTGCTTCCCGTGTGCTGCTGCTGGGGGGCAGCCAGCAGGGCTCGGGGCAGCCCACCTCCATCCTCTGCTGCTCAGCACCAGGAGCCTGACAGCCCGCGATGCAGTTACCTGCAGCGATCGCCTGGCGCAGCTCTGCTCGTCCACAAAGGCCGCTGATGGTTCCTGGGGAGCACTCAACAGTTGTGTATTAAATATAGTGATTGTGGATTATGAGATCAGTGGGTGAGGGAATACACGAAGTCAGGAAGCACTGATGGTAGTCTTTGGCCTGTGTGTGCTGCTGTCACACTGCAGAGCCCGGAGTGTCAGGGAGCAGGTCCTTGTAGACAGACCCCTCGGGTTCATGCTTTAAATCTCTGCCTGCAAGTGCAAATCCCCCCTGTCCACCCTCACTTACACCACTGGTTGAGGTCGTCTTGCTCCTGAAATGCAGCTCAGGAGCATCTTGCCTGTCCTGTCATTTCATGGGTTGCTGGGTTTGTCAGATACAAGAACAGCTGTGAGAGCTGCTCAGCCCTCCATGGGACGTGTTCCCTTAGGGCTTTGCACTGAAGCCCTAAGCACTTTGTAAGCTGTTTTGGGGGAGTGGGGCTCTCCCTGGTGCTCACCCCCCTCACCCAGGGCTCGCATGAACGCAGTGTGAGCTGGCAGTGTCAGTCCCTCTCCTCCCTGCTACTGCTCTCGCTGCCCGGCAGGGAGCAGGGCTGGTTTGTCTCAGCCCTGATCTGCTCCTCTGGCAAACTTCTGCAATAACCCCACAAAAACATCATTTGTGCAATGGGTAACATGGTTTCGGGCAGCCTCAAGGACCATGGGGCCATCCTGATGTGGATGTTTTGTCTGGATGCTGGCTTATGCTCCAAACCTGTGGGGAAAATAAAATGCATCAGCTCTGACCTGGTAATATTCAGGGATGTTATGTTGAACTTGGAGAGACTTTGGAGAGCCCTGTAAATGCAGCTTTGTCAGAAAGCTGCTGAAATATCTTGGCCTGGGTCTCCTCCTGCACTCTTAACCACCCCAGGGAAATCTGTGCTCGAAATGCCTCACTTGCAGATACGGTTTTAGTTACTTCCAGAAATTCACATTTAAAGGTATGGGCTGGGGGAGCTCTCACAAGTTTCCTGTGGAGTCAGGTTGAACTCTGTCAGTTTAATAAATACAGGATGGCTTCTTCACGGAGGAGGAGCACACGTACTGCAGAAATGACTGATTTGCAGACACTTTGGTTAGATTTAGGTGTATGTATTCCTTTCAGCTTCAGGTAATGCTTTGCCTTAAAAGCCCACAGCGTGTTTGCATAATTAAAATGCAATTAAAACTTTCTGGAGAATAAACTGGGCAGAGCTGAAGAGCAGTTAGGGAGGGTTGGAAATCCTTCCTGCAGCTCCACCCTAGGAACCCAGGGAGCTGGGGTGGCTTCTTTGCAGTTGCTGGAAAATCAAGTATCTTTCCTGGCCTTTTTGAGGATTGCTTGGTGTGTGCACCAAAATCCTGACTCCTGGCTTGTTGAAGTTTTCTTCCATTGCCTCTGACAGCAGAAGGTATTTTGAGAAGGAAGAGTAAAAAGGGGAGAGACACAGTTTGGTGGACCCACGTGAGATGAGGCACGTTTCCAAGGCATTTGCTCTCTGGCTGTTTGACTTGGCTCTACATCGCTTCTTGAAGATGTCAATGAAAAGCTCTCGTGCTTTATTGACGCTTTCTCTTCTACTGTTGTGGGTTTTGTCCCTCGTGGAGGCTTTATACATTAATACCTTTTTTTTTTTTAAATGTATATAATCAATCTGTGACTGCAGCCAAGGACCTCATGGCAACTGTATGGATTCTTGCTAGACCCCTGTGGATTTTGGATCATTCTAGGCTTATAAGTTTGCTCTGATTTACTGCTGAGACTTGCACCAAACATATTTACTATCTTAGCAGAGCCTCAGGGGTGGAGTTCATATTCAATACCAATTGATCCCGGTGGATAGGGACTGCGGACTGGACAGGAGTGGGGAGAATTAAAAAGCTGCTTCAAGTTTCTCCTTGATGCTGGTCTGTGCACCCAACTTTACGCACTGCTTGAGCCTTGCCCAAACGTGTGTCCTGCCTGTCCTCCCCTGCCAGGCCGATGTCTCAGAGCTGGGGCTGGTGCGTGAAGCCCCAGAGCAGGGGTGGGTGCTCCTGGGAGCTGTGCTGCACTGGGGCTTGTGTCCCAGGGGGCTTTTGTCATGGGGAGGAGGACCCTTAGGAGCTCTGTGGCTGTTGTGGTCCAGGTGGTGGCCCTGGGCAGCCCCCCTTTCTCCTGATGTCTGGGGGATCAAATGACTCGGGTCTGTAAGCTGGGGGTAATTCTGAAAGCATTGTACTCCAGTGAGCTCGTGTCTGTGGTAAGAATGTTAATCACGTCTCCGTATTTGGGATAAATATTTACATCTGAACTGTTCTAATTGGAAACTACTGTTCGTTTTAAAAACAGTCTAAAGAGGTGATGCAGTGTCTTTGCATGCTTAATGGGAAGAGCCAGTTTCATGTGTGATTTAAGGTACTAAATAAGATACTAAGTTATGCAGGATAAAATGTAAATGTATGTCGCTTATTTATGTTTTTCAGGTAAGAAATTGCATTCCGTTAAGCAAGGCTGCCTAAGGGATTTGACAGATGCTGGCTCCATGTATTCATTTGTAAGCTACCGAATCATGCAAAGTATTCTAGCCTGCAAAATTAGGAGCTCTGATTGTAAGTAAAGCATTTTATCCCTTCTTAACATGGTGAAGAATTTTTAAAAAGCAGTGGAGGTGAAGAGGGAGATCCTGGTGAACGCCTCAGCCTGATTTGCATAGGCAATTATGTGTCTTCCCAAGATGAATCGAGAGTTAACATGCATTTGGCAAAATTTCTTGCCAGACTCGAAGACCTGCTATGTCTGAACAGCTGGAAGTCCCAGTGGAGTGGTATGAGTGAGACTGTGCCATTCCTCCCAACGCTTGGAGAAACCCTGCTGCAGCTGGACAAGCGGTTTTCATGCCTGCTGCTCCAGACTGCGCATTTTAAATTTCTGGGTTGAACAAGTTGCAGACACACAAAGAGCTCAGCAGATTTGTTGGGCTAAGGTGCCTGTCAAAGCCAATACATAGGAAAAATAGCATCTCTGTGAAATAAGCTGGGGTGGGTAATGCAATAGTCGTGTTTGCTTGTTTTGGCCTAATACATGATCAGTTACAGATCTGGAAAGCAAATATCCAAATATAAATGGACAGTGCTTTCATTTAGGTAATAAATTAATATAGTTCTTGCATATATTGATTGCAAAAGGACAATAAATTTTTTGCTGAGTTGAAGATGCTGCTTTTAAACAGTTGATGTGAAATCCCAGCCCTAATGAACAGATGTCAGACTGGATGGGGGAGATGTTACATGAAGCAGTTGTATTGGTTTTTAATGTTTGCTGGGTTTGCTCAGCGAAGGGCAGTAACATATTGGTGAGTACAACCTGGTTAGGTTTGTTCCCTCTATTCCAAGTGCTAGCACTCTGATGCTACACTGGTATGATGTACGCAGGTTGCCAAGGAAAAGCAGCAAAAAATCTTCACTTCTAGTGCAAATCAAACATTTGATTATAAATTTACTGTTAAAAGCCAATGTAATGTATAATTTCGTGACTTCTGGAAAAACAAAACAAAACAAAAAAAACAACCTTTGTGATAACTGAAGCATTTACAGTGGTTTGTGTCTTCATTAAATTCCTGTTCTGATAGATGACATGAAACAGCAAGAAGCAAATAAACAGTATGTATCTTCCTGTAGTATTTTGAAAACAAAGAATCATTTACAAGACTTTAAAATACTCTAAAATTTCCCATGAAAAATAGCCGTGAAGATGCCAATTGTTTCTGTCTGTGTATCATTGTGTCAGTGTTTCATTTGTGATTGTTACTGGTTTCTCCATCATACTTGTTCTATGCACATTTTAAAACCAGAAAAATGGGACTAAACGTAGGAGGTTTGATTTAAAAGTTTGAAACTATTTTTTAAAAGTCTAATATGATTTTCTTTTTCATAAAGGTAAGTGGAAAAATATTAGAAGTAAGCTGTGAGTTCCTGATGTTTAAAGAGGCTTGGATCCTAA
Source organism: Cygnus atratus (assembly GCF_013377495.2). Classification (NCBI taxonomy): domain Eukaryota; kingdom Metazoa; phylum Chordata; class Aves; order Anseriformes; family Anatidae; genus Cygnus; species Cygnus atratus. Next base: position 6,757,605 of record NC_066371.1, read on the forward strand.
AACTGTGTAACTGTGTGAGGATGTTAGTTTCCTTTAGAAGAAGGCAGTTTCTGAACTCTGGAGAACTCTGAAATGAGAAGGCAACTTAATTTTACTTTCTGAACCCTGTATTTTAGACTGATTCCCTTTTATTTACTTATTTGGAGCTAGTTGCGTGCATTTTGATGTTGTCATTAGGACTGCTGAAGAAAGGAAAACCTTATGAATAACATTCCTGAATTATCAGTGTGGTTTTGCGTATTTCCATACCATCACAACCACCAGTGAAAAGGCAGGCTGGCTGGTTTGTTTGCAAGAGTTGGCTTCTCAATGCCAGAATGACTTGACCTCAGATACACCAAATTCCAGACTTTGTAAGTAACTGGGGGGAAACACAGGGCACAGTCTTGAACAGATCAAAGATTTCTTCATTGGAGATAGGGCTGGCCAAAAATACTCTCAGATTAGTGCTGTGCTAATAATTAAACTTGTTTCAGTGGCCAAAATGAAAAATAGTAAAGAAACATTTTGTGATCACTACTAATTGAATGTCTTCCCACTAATATTTTTCATCACAATAAAAATTAAAAAAAAAAAAAGCCTTAATGCAGCATTCTTTTTTAATCATTTTTTGATATTTTGGCAGCTGTCTGGATTATATTACTGCTTTTGAATATCCAAACAAAACATTTCATCTAAATTCTGATTTTCTTTCCTTCCCTTTGCAAAACCTTTTACTAAGTACCATCCAAATTAAGGAATATTTTCTGGTCCTTCTGTAGACCTGTATTTAAATGACTTTTTTTGTGGACAAATTTTATCTGATAACCCTAGACCTTTCTGATATTGCTCAGATACGGTTGTGCAGATATTTCTTTAAATAAATGTCACAAAGGGCAGCTTACAGCTCTGTGTTGTTTTGTATATTCAGTTACTGCCACTCAGTATTTCATTTCCACAGCTATATACTTCCCCACCTCAAAATTTCATTTTGTTTTTTTTTTTATTGTTGTGCATCACGGTTGAGCAATACAAAAGGTTTAAAAATGCTGCTTGTAGTATCTGGTAGCTAGGAAGTCTACCAACTGCAATCAATAACTCTGAATTTCTAGGGTAAATTAAATGAAAGCAATATACATGATTCTCTTCATTACACAGGAGAGGAACGGGAAGCTAGAAACGTGATCTGGTTCTTGTAGATACTTGAAAAATAATACAGCTTTGCAGGAAGGTAGCCACCAGAAGGCTAAAATTGATTCTCTTCATTACAGCTGCTTGAAATTTGCATTTTTTTATATCAAGAGACTTTTACAATGGGAGACATTTTTCCTTCTTAAGTAGTTTATTTTGATAAGACGGAAAGAGAAAAGGTTTTTCTTGGACAAACACTCCAAAGAAACCCTCAAATGTTGCTTTGTAAAGGTGAGGCTACTGTCTGTTTGCCATGGGTACAGGGAGGCACAGGTGCAAGCGAGCTAATTTGAGTCATTAATCCTAATGTGACTACATTTCTTGGCCTTTCGGCATCAAAAGGGTTGGTCGAAGGAGGTCACCATTGTAATTGTAGAAGCAGATGGAGAAACTTGCCCCCGGATTGCAGGGCAGCTCCCTGGTGCAGCAGTGGGCTCCTGTAAGGGAGCTCCTGCTTACACCTGTGTAGGGCCCCCCACTTCCTTAACCTTCCTTAATGATCTGTGCCTATGATTATTTTCATCAGCAAAGCACTCTGAGCATGTGCTCAATTTGAAGCATGACTCTTCTCACGGAAGTGAAGTCGGATTTAGGGTGGTGTGCTAGAAGGTCCCACGGCTGAGCCTGACCTGGGAGCAGTGCTGGGGTCTCCATCCCACCCGCTGTCCTGCAGAGCACCCACTTCCCTCTCTGCACCAGGGGAGGATGCAGTGAACAGCAGCTGAGGCCAAGAAGTAATGCCTGTTTAAAGCTATTGCTGGTGGTGTTTACAGGCTAACGAGGCATGGCTGTAGTAAAGAGAGCAGCTACTGGCCTTTTATATCGGAGAAGCTGTTAGTTAGACACGAGTAAAACTCCCGGCTAATGTGCAGCCCGTCTACTTGGTTGCAATCTGTTCCTTGGCAAACGTGGACTTCTGTTGGGTGATAGATGATGTCATGTTGAGAATGGCTAAAAGTCTCTTGGATGATATGGGCGAGCCTTAATTATTCTTAGTTGAACATAAGGCTGGAAAATATTTGGCAGGAAGGCATCTTTTGCATTCTAATTAATCACTGTCTTTTTCCTGGAAACAAAATGAGCCCTGTGTGCTTGGTTGGCTTCAATAGTGGAGAGCAGCGTCCTCAGCAAAGCTCGGGTTTTACCATTTAGTTCTAAAACGCAGCCCTGGACTCAGGCGAAGGAGGTCATATGGGGGTTATGCTGCTTTGGAAGGTGGTCTGCATTTTCATTTTGATTCCCTGCATGTCACTGCTAGCCAGCAGAGATGTCCCTTTAATGTGGTAAGGGAGAGTGGAAGTGCATATATTTCCTTGCAGAGGTTAAACCCAGATTTATATATCTGGAAAATTGACTCTTCTGCCCAGTTGATACAGCATGTGAATTTACAAACCGTCTGCTGTGCTGTAGGGATTCCCGTTGCCTATTCCCTTTCAAGCTATCTCCCCAGACGGGGAAGTGCCAGAATAGTTCTAATATGCGTAAACTGTGGAGGGAATGATGACAATTAACAGCAGGGTGCCCAGTTTTGAAATACTGCATTCATCGTTCCTTATAGTTCTTTTCTTATCATCCTTGCTCTTTGTCAGGCTGGGAGAAATTTCACCTGGACACAGCTGAGATTTTCTTGCAGAGAAGGGGAAAGGTACGTGATGCTGGGAAGCCAGAGCCCCGTTCTGCCCTTCTGGATGTCAGTTCCAGGGCTGTCATTGATTTAACCAGAAACCAGTCTGAGCCCTTGGACTGCAGCACATCCAAAAATACTCCAGGCATTAGTATGGCAGGTTATTAGGGTAGAAATGGGTTATTCGGCTTTCGCTATCCGTACCGCTGCCTTTAGATTTAAGAACTTAATTCCTGCACCAGTTTTTAGACATATGGAATATTATCATCATTAATTCATTTTTATAATCTAGAGGAATTTAGATCAGCTGGGAACTTTATTCTTCCGTTTCAAAACATAATTTAAATCCATAAAGAATTACAGTTGTTGTTAATGTCTCTTGCATAATTAATTTCTTTATGAAATAGAATGAATGCTTGCTGTTCCAGGTACTAAATGGTCTGGATTCTTACAATGCTATTTCAATTGTAATTTAATTAAACCATAGGTTATCCAGTTGAGATGCATTTTAAAACAGCAACAACAAAAGGTAGTTATTGTGAAAGTCAGAGTGATTATTCTTGCAGTGCTAAGACCTACATCAGATGGATGTGGAAGTCTAAATCAAGTGGAAGGCTAGTCCAGAGTCTGTAATCTCTATTTAAAATGTAGTCAATAACTTAGTAATTTGTTTTTTAGATCAGCGTGGTTTTAAAGGTGGCTTTTCTTTCATTGCTTCATGTTTTTCTGCAGAACAAGGCATGGCATCTGAGGTAGCTTGTACAAGGCACGTGATTTTATTAATTTATCACTTTTTTTTGTACAGCTGTAAGTCCATTGGATGGTTCATCTCAGCTGGCCATAAAGCTGCGTAGTGTCTTAAACTCAATGGGTAACATTAGTTTACACAGTTCTTGCCTTTTGTTTTTGCCAAGGTGTTCTGTTTTGCAGAAGTTTGTGGGGAAAAAAAGGCGTGGGTTCTTGTAGCTGTCTTCAGTACTGTTGTGGGTTACTGTATTTTTTTTTGATTTTTGACAACTGCATTGTAATTCAGTGTTTTAGGAACGTGCCGCCTTTTTAAGCGTACGCACTATGTAACTGCTTGTGCTTTTGATGAGTGGCATTCAAAGCGAGAGGTGGCGTTCTGTTTGTGGCCTAACGAGTGCTGATTTAAAAGGATTAACCTCTTCCCTTGATCTGCTGGCCTACGTGCCCCCAGGTGGAGCCCTGGATGCCCGCTGCCTGCCCTGCTGCCAGCGCTCACGTGTTGCTGACCGTTCACGCGGCCCCCAGGCCCCTGTGCAGTGTTAGCACAGATGTGGTCCTAGACAGCAGTTTGCAGAACGCTGTGTTTTTACGAGGAAAGGCAAACAGTGCATTCGTATCTTAAAACTTCAACTCACGTCTGCTCTCTTGCCGAAAGAGTGAGCCACCACCTGCTATTAATTACAAACAGCCTGCTCCAGCTAGTGGCTAAAACTGAACTGGGGCGTATGCGTCTTCTGTTTAAGCCGAGAAGTTGTTTCAGGCATTCCTGTGACTCCCCTGACATCCTGTTCCTTCTAAAGGCCGAATTCAGCTCTTTCTCTCGACTCCCACAGGCTTTGAGCTGTGCCCGAAACGTTTCCTTTCAGCCACAAGGTGCCCAAGCACTGCTCCTTAGGCTGCCCGCACATGCACTGAGGGAGCCGTGTGGAAGCGGCGGGGAGTGAATTAGGATGAATTAGAGGAGCCAGGTTTTATAAAAGCTGGAGGAAATGCAATGTAAATGCCAGTGCCAGAGAGGGACTGCCAGTTCCTTCAAGCTGAAATCTCGTTTACGTCTCTGTGTGTTTTCAGTTCGTCAGAGCTCTGTGCCCTTCCTCACCCCTCCCCGCTATCGTTGTCTAGTGAGTTCCTTGTCTTCGCTTATGAATTATATTTGCCTTCATCCAGGGCACCTTTTCTCAGCTGACCCCAAGCCTTCCGCTCCTGTGCCAGTGGGAGATTTCCCCCCGTCCTCTCCCTCTCCCAGCCTGTCTCTTGCCAGCCAGACGAGGACCCTGTGTGCTGTGTCCCATGGGCACTGTTCCCTTCTCAGCTCTGTGCCTCCCAAACCTGGCTGCCCACAGCAGCAGGACAGTGAGAGGCGTCTCCTCCTAGTTCTGTTCAATTCCAGGGCCTTGGTCCAAATGTGCAGTGTCAAAGTAAAATATTTGAAATACTTTTTGTTTTGGTTACAGTAATGCCTTTTCTCTTATCCCTGTTCTTTTCTTTCTCTAAATTGGTGTTTTGTTTTGCTGCAGTTCACCTCTGGTTGTCTGACTGTGTTGCACTTTCTCTGGTCTGCATTGTTGATCGCTTCTGTTCTTGAGATAATTCAATATATGGAATTCTGTTCTGTTGCTTTTACTTTCTACGTAAATCTTCACATTTACTGAGTCTTTTGCATTGCTTCTTCGCAGAAGGGCTGGCAGCAGTGCAGCCTAATGTTACCCCTTCTTCCCCAAAATAGTATCCAAAGGAATAATGCCATTTAGGCCCTTGACTTTTTAAATGACTTGCTGCTAGAGCTAGGAGGTCCAGCTGTTTTCTAGCACTTTCCTTTTCTTAATATAATTATGAATTTAGGCACAGGTTCACTTCAAAAACCAAACCCCGGATCCTCACACAAAAGCAGCCAGGGACTAGCAGGCACACCGCTGCTTGCAGTAGCCGAGCTTTTAATTGATTCATCTTCTGATAGCACTGCAACGAGCACTGAACTTTTTAAATGGTGCCTTACTACTTTCAAAGCACTCTAGAGCACTTCCTAAAAAAGCTGAAGGTCGATACTGTGTGACATTGCAGCTGTAGGTGAAACTAGCAGCCCTTGCTCTGTCAGGAGCCGTTCAAATGCCACAACAAATGGCAGAACGCAGTTTTTGGGCTTTGTTTATAGGAGACAGTGTCCTCTGGCCAGGCCATCAGCACACTTAGATTTCTTTTGATTTTTTTTTTTTTTTCAGAGCCTGCAGCAAAACTTCACTGTAGCTGTTCTGTTTGTTGCTTGCTCTGAAAGCACTTTGTAGTGGACTTTGAAAATCCATTGCAGCATCTCTCGGAGCAGGTCTGCTGTTTGTGGCTTGCCCCTGAACCTCCTTTGGGGCATCTTGCAGAGGGCAATGTTGCCATTACCCTGTCCGTTCTGAAGCGTGGCCTTCATTAGGATAAAGCTAAATTTCGATCTGCCTGATGTCCCGTAACATGTTTTGGACAAGTGATGGTTTGACTTGAGCACTGCGAGCAGTTGCGCTGCAGGATACATGCGTTGATCTCCTCCTGCAGCGAGGACATGCTCTTGTTGTGCCGGGAAGCATCTGATTCCCAAAAGTCTGAGCATGTCTGTGCAACCTCTTTGTGGTGCCCTGCCCATGGGTATTCCGTACTCCTGGAAGTCACCTCCTCCACGCTGATCTTCACAGCCCTCTGGCCTGTAAAGTCACCGGCAGGTAGGATTTGGCCAGCTGCAATTTGCACCACATCATGTATATTATTTGTAAAACGTGCTCCAGGAACTTGAAGCCTCACAAAGCTGAAGCGATGGCTGCCTCGTGCTTGGGAACCCGGACTGGGGAGGATGAAGCACTGGGAAGGGCTGGCACGGAGGTGGGTGCTACAGAAACCTCCCCTCGCCCTGCAGCCGGCACTGGTTTGTGGAGCAGCAGCAGGGCAGGGAGGTCCGTGGGTGCACAGTTAATGCCTTGTCCCTTGGGATATGTGTTTATGGGCTTGCCATCGAACGAGGGGAGATGTCTGACCCAGCCTGCACCTTTTGCTGTGTCTGGGCAGCTGCTGGAGATGTTTGGAGCTGTCAGTTTTGCTCTTAAAGGCTTTCTTTTCGTGGGGCAGACGTTGGATGTGGGAGCCCTGGCTTTGCCGTCACATCGGTGTGCAGCCTGGGGGCGGACTGTTTAATCTCAGCCTCATCTCCTCTGAAGATCTGACCTTATTCCCCTACCGTATAATTTTTCCATCCACAAGAGGACTGAAGATTAATTAGTTAATGTCTGTGAAGCACTTTGAGTGTGTTATTTAAGGGTGAAGTATTATCAGAACTCTCTGGGGAAGTGTCACAGTATTTAACGCGTGTACTGGCATCTGTCTTTCCTCCAAACTTACAACGTCTAAATTCTGTTTCTGCTCCTTTAATTTCTATATCATCATTACTCATTTTGCCCTGTTTTGGAACTCGCTTTTCATTTCATTTGAATTAATTTTATCTTTTGGATGCGTTACTTGTTTCAGCAGTATTTCTGGGCAATGCTACCGTAACCGCTCCAGCCTGTAGAAGTGAGGGACTGCTCTAACTGCTCTGTGTAATTTTCACTGCGTGTACTTCTCTAGAATGACTATATCACTTACATTTATTTTCATCCCGATATATCTGCACAGTACTTAGAGAGGGAAACCGTAGTGACTTTCAGCAGTGAAGAGGATGGCCAGGAGGGTGCTTACCTTTGTTCCCCATGTTGGCTAAGGAAATACTCAGGAAAAAAAAGTTATATACGCATACGTACACACGTCTGTGCATATATATTTTCAATATTTCTTTGGAGGGCTAGCTCATTAGATGGTTCAGGGATCCCAAGGTGGTGGCCGGGTGAGCTCCTCTGTAATCCCAGGCTCCCCTTGCCAGGAGCCGGAGCAGGAGGGTGGAAAGGAACAAAGCCAGACATGGTTGAATTTATTTATTTATTTATTTTAAGCTTCTGTTTTGCTCTCTCTCCCCAGGATGCATGCAGGAGGGCAGGGATTAGCCTGGTAGTCCAGCCGGCAGCACATCCCCTTGTGCTGGGGTTGCTGGAGGGCACGGGAGCTGTGCCTGGACAAAGTGGTGTTTTCCCATCTGTTGTCCGTAGGCTGCTGTGAAAGGCCCCCGAGGGGAGAATTGCAAGTTCTGCGTTGGCTTTAGCTCCTTTGGCCTCGGCACCGGCACAGGGACTGTATTTGGCCTGAAAACTGCTCTTCTGCACTGCAGCTTGCCACATAAACAGTGGCTTTAGGTCTAGGATGGATTAAATGTGATTCTGCTCCAGCCTTCACTCCCAGATAACTATTTGTTGATCCATATGGGGAATGCTTTTCATTGTTTCTAGCACCTGTAAAAAAATCCACACTGTATATAAACATGTAGCCTTCATAAGGACCTGAAACCTCTTCCCGCTGGTCTTGCTGACACATTAACAGAAGGGGGAAATAGTTAAAACCTCACGGAAGATGAGCTCATGGAAGCTCATGGAAGACCTGCTGCATGACGTGAAGTGCAGTCCTTACGCAGTTCCATTTTTAAATCTACCAATGTATTTTGAATACTTTAGAGTTGTCTGGAATGATCTAGAACTCTAGATAATTGCCTCAAGGTTAGAAGCAGCAGGAAGGCAGATGCCAACCTCTGCAGAAGCCTCAATAGAGAGGCAGTGTTTATGTTGCTCACTCTGCAAATAACGTGCACAGCCAAAATTATTGCTTAATTTCAGCTGGTGGTATTGAGAGCAAAAGTGGGTGGTGGTGGGTTTTTGGGGGACATGTGGGGGGTGGTTTTCAGCCTTGCTGCTGCTGTTACTGTGAGAGCTGTGCCCATCCTTCCTGTCTCCTGCCCCCGTTCAGGAAAGCTGGTCGCAAGGTGGCCACTAAACGGCTGTGTCCTACAGAGGCTAGTCTCAGAGTAAAAGAGGCAACAAAAATCCAAGACTGTGCTCAGGCTGCCAGGGGAAGGGGGAGATCCCATCTCCAGTGGCGTCTCAGCCCCAGCCCAGCCTCTGCTGGTGCACCATCCGTCACAGCAGGGACTCTCTGCTGACACTGTAGAGGGGATGACTTTCAACGTTACTATTTCTCCAGGGCTATCACAGGACTGGAGAAAACAGATCTTTCATAGCTCCCCCTCCCCACAATAAGTATTACAGCAAACAGTGGCTTGCACTTGGTCACTGGAAATCATTGCCTGGGTTTTATTTTCCAAAAGGAGTGAACCCTAACTTCGTAGAACTCCTAAACTTTTTTTTTTTTGCTTGGTTATATAAAATACAAATATCCTGAGATATAAATGAGTGTTTTGGCATAATCAGCTTCCATAAATATTTTATTGGTGTAATTACCTGCTACTTTAAATCATTTTCTTGCTTGGCTTGTGCCTGATAAAAATACTAATTCACTTCTGGAGTGTCAGCTTGAAATAAGCACCTGCATGTGTTTGTAAAACCTTTTAAAAAGGGAAAAAATCATGCAGGAAACATCCAATTGTTTTCAGCAACAAGATGAAATAGAAAAATTCCCATCTAAATTTGTGAAAATCTCAGCAGTTTGATTAGAAGTATTTTGAATTGTAAGTTGTTGGAACAGCAAACAGAACAGATCAGGTCTGCATACCTTCCCTTTTTTCTTCCTCCCTCCTCTTAAAGATTTGAGATGGAGAGCTGGTACGTAACACTGCAGTAGATCTGAAAAATCTCGTAAAGCACTGTAAAAATTACTGTGATTCTTCTGGTCTTTGGGATTTATGGATTTTATATATTTTTTCCATGTCAGCTTGCTTACTTTATTTTTCAAAAAATGATAGAGCATGCTCTGAAGTCAAGGGTGTTTGTCTTAAACTACGTAAATGATTCCTTTTGAGTATTTTGCTTCTGTCTGGAGGACTGAACTACAGCACAGAAATGAGTTCTTCATCCTTTGTTCAATTTTTTGAGGTTGTTTCCCCTTTAATTAGGCCATCTTTTTTTTTGTTCTTACATCCACACCAAAAACCAGCTGATGTCAGCAGGCTCAGATCACCATGGAGATCTTCCAAAAGTAAAATCTGATATTAGTTCATATTGGCCAGTAAGGAATCATTATGGATCAACAAAAATCCCAAATCCTCTTGGATATGTCATACCTCACAAAAAGAAGCTGCAGGTTTTGGGCCTGCTCCCTCATACAGCCCAACCCGCAGCTCCCTCGGGAATTGCATGGGTCTGTTTTTTCCAGGATGCCCATTTCTGCTCTCTGGAAATACGAAAGCCATTGCAGAGCCTGCACAGACACATTGCTTATTAAACTTGCATGAAAACAAGAGAGATCTCTTATATGGCAACAGTAGCGAAGAAGCTGGGTGTATTAACCTTGAATTTCACAAGGGTGATCTTGGCACTAAGGGCAAATCCTGCTATTTGATGGAAAGTGCATGTATTGGGTCTGAACGCAGGCTGCTGCAACGAGCAGTTATTTGCTTACGTTGAGCAGCGTTGCTTTGTACTTCGAGGCTCCCTAACACCAGTACCCAGTGGGTGGCAGTGTACTAGCTTTGGAAGAGGCGTGTTGATTTTTTTAATTTTTTTTTTAATTCTCCAGCTAGTTTCCATGGTGATGACTGCAGCTTTGATGCCTGTGCAAAAGTGAAGAGGGAAAGTGAAATAAGAGGGCGATATTGCATTAAACTAGGAGTTGAGTAAGCCATGGAAGTCACTGTGGTCACAGCAAACAGCAAGTTCTGCGTATGAAAAAGTAGTAGACGCAGAAATCATGGATGCCTGAAGAGCAGGTTCCATACAGCTGTTTTTCTGGAGTGGTTTAAAGGCACCACTAACCTGAAGGATTTAGGGAGGAAAAAACAAGGCAGACTTGTCATGTATTTACATCAGCTGAGCTAGACTCAGTGCAGGAGTTTCCAGAAGATTTTTGCATTACATGGGTAAAGTTCTGATAAAAATACTACATAATAAAACCGAGCGTGGACTCCACTGGCAGTACTTTAAGGTCATACATCTGAATAATTTTGTGGATTTAAATGCCAAGTCAGAGAAGCATTGTTTTTTGTGAACTCGTTCAAATTGTGCATTGAATCAATTTTATTTGCTGGTAAAAGAAATTTGTCAGGCTTGAAATTTAGATTTGTTAAAACTATATCTAAAAATCTTTTGCACAAATGGAGCCGCCTCTGCAGTGGTAACCTCCAAATTGCGCAGCAGAGGTCTTGAAATTCATGCACTGCAGTAATTGTCGATACTGTTGACTTTGCACCATAATCATTTGTGACTGCTATGAAACGTGGCTGAATTTAATGCCCACGATCTACAGCTTATCAGTGTAAATTGATCCAGGTCTGTTTTGTGGAGCAAAGCTGCTGATCGAGGAGTGCTGCGTGTCTGTTTCTCAGACCTGCTCTTCCTTGCTGCTTGGATTCAATCAACTTGTCCCACTTTGCTTGAGCGAAGTCTGTCAGATGGAGAGGGGTCTGACGGCTCTTGCAGGGGGGCTGAAGCTGAAGTCCTAGCAGACACTGCACCATCTGGAGATCTGAAACCATGCTATTTTCTTGAAACGTAACTGCATAACACAGTTGTTTTTTTTAATTATTACTATTTTTAAAAAGGTGGGGGGAGTTGCCACGGCATGCTTTATTAGTGCTGCCTGTGAGAGTGTGCATGTGAACCATGGTAGCCTTTCTCCAAGCTTCCCGAGACTTCCAATAAAACAGCATCCCCAATTCATCATTGCCATTGTCCTTCTACTTTCTTCTGTCTCATTTCTCATTACCCTTGTCCCCAAGTCCTCTCTGCTCCCTGACCAGCACCAGGACACTAGCAGAAGCCTCCCTATGCACAATTTGATCGCTGAGGATCTCACCACCTCTGAAAAAATTCTTCCCTGGTAATGCTAAGCTCCTCTTCAGACTCCTGTCTTCCACAGCAGATCTGCAGTGCGTCTGTGTTTCCTCCAAATCATGTTCAATGTGCAACCCCTGGTGGTACAGCAGGAAGACTCGTGCATACCTGTCACTTCTGTGGTGCCTGGATTTACAGCTTCGTGTCTGATGTTGATTATATGGTTTCGAGGTTTAGGTACATGCGGTAGGAGTTGCCAAATTCTTGTTGGAGAAGGAGTTGTTTCTTCGACTGCTGGAGGGGCAACATGGATGAGAAATCTTGTTCGCAGAGATTGCCGTGTTAGTGTTCCTCCTTGTTCGGTGTGGTTTTCTACAGGATCACGGAGGAGGAACATCAGCCTTCCTGCTCTGGGTGCGTGCGTATGCACAGCAGGTATGCCAGTCTTAGCAAGAGGTTTGAACAAGAGAGAAAAAGAAAGTAACCAGAGCTTGCTGGCTCCTTTTCTTTGCTTGCCCTGTCTCTGGACATACCTTTCTCTCTCATTCCCAATGAGCACCCTTCTTTAATGAAAGATCATCAGTTAGCCATGGGCTTCCTGGTCCTCAAGGCAGCTCTTCTCTCTGGGGGATGTTTTTGGGCACTGCTTTGACTATGACACTTAAACAAGTGATCTTCAGATCCAAGGATGGCCAGTCGTGGTTAAATGGTTACCCTCCGTGTTTAATACAGAGTATCTGAGGATGGTTTTCCTCTGTTCATTTAAGTTACATCGTAGGGAGATGTGTTGGTCAAATGGTCTTCACGGGTGTGAAACCTCTCTGTCATTTTGGCAAAGCCATCTCACTCGGATGTTTTCTTGACTTGCACAAGTTCTTACAAACTGTTTGGGGAATGTTAAACACACTGCAGCCAAGGAAAGCTGATGAGGATTGTAGCTGCCAAACTTGTAATTGTAGTTTCCTAATTTCATTGTGTTTTCAGCAACAAAGAGAAGAAAAATACTGTTAACTTGACAAAGCCTGTTTTCCCGAGTTTCTTGGGACGTGATAACAATCCTTACCAAAGTAACTGAATATATAATTCAACAAAAATTTGCTTTCAACAAAAATTAAAGCTATGTAACCCTACCCATATCCAATACTGGTGTATGACTTTCCTTGTTGAAATACATCACCCTTCTCCAAATGAATTAGACAGACTGAGACTCAAGGCTCGGGGATTAGCAGAGGACTTAATTAAAACATCATCAATGTTGTCCCTGCAGAATCAAAATCCTGACACTCTGGTTACTGAACTATATTTGAGCCTTAATTTAAATGAGTGACTTTTACTTTAAAGAGATCATCACTTAGAAACAACTTATACATAGCTTTCTTTTCAGAATTGGTGCTTCATGTGTGGTTGCAGGTCACAGTAATTCTCACCATTTTATTAGTGCTATGATCCCATTTTCAGGTTACTACAATGCACTTAGAGTTTCTATCAAGCTAATGATGTTTACTCTCTTGGCCTTCCAAATGCCATATCAACAGCTGAACAGTCTTTCAGTTTTGCGGTGTTCATCTTCCCTAGAGGTCCATGTTTCCCAGAAGGCTGACGACTGCTATCAGTTTGGCTGTAGCCTGTCAAATAAGCCTAAAAAATGCATACCAATCTCAAATGCTAAGCTTCAACAGGATGTCTTCTTTTTCAGACCTGGCAAGGAACATTCAAGTCTTAACTTAAAATTACACAAAAGTCCACCATGTTCAGGCATTTGGTAATAAAGAAAATAGAACTCAGATGTCCAGGGTTATGATCAGCTTCCTAAAGTGAGGACTAGAAATTTTAAGTTCTTACATTATAGCTTTTTGGCCTATCTTGCTTGTTGCATGTGTGTAACAGAAGATACAACGGCTGGTGTTCAGTGCAGCTTTTGGCTCTCCGTGCTAGAGTTTGGCTGCCTGCAGCTCAAGCAGGGCTTTGCAGAACATGTGTATGCTGCGCAAGGGAAGTGTTAAGATTTCTGTAAGATTTTTGCTAAGTCAAACACATGAAAAAGAATATGCATTAAACAATAGAAAATACTTGATTTTCAGAAAGCTGCAGTGAATTACAGGTAAGCTTAATTTTGCATATTTTAAGATTTAAGGGGAAATTTGCTTAGTTCTAGATTTTCTTCCTTAAATGAGACTGCCCTATGCATGTTTTTATAGCAGCTGTTGAGAACCTGCCTTTTCTAAGAGCTTTAAAATCAGTTTTGTTATGTAACCAACCCAGCTGAACCTGAAGTTTTAGGAATGTAAGATCCTGGCACTGCCTTTGACCTTTCCTTGTTCTTCATCTGCCACGTTAAACAGTTTGTGGCCAGCCCTGTGCCACTAAAAGCGTGACATTTGTTAGAGGTTTTGCTGTGGTGAGTAGTAGTGGAGAGTGGGTATCTTGTGGGTTCTTGAAAGCGAAATGCCTTATTTATGCCTTATTTCAGCGTTACCTACAATTTCAGGAGACTGGATTTGTTGTAGCTGGCGGCCTTTGGCATGATGTTCCTCAAATGATTATGTGGAGATGTGACTATCTTAACTTGCAGCCTAATGTGCTGGGATCAGAAGTATTATTTTCTTTTATATCAATCTGTAATTGCCTGGGTATATTCTGCGTCTGCAGTCTGAAATCACATATTCAAAATAAATCAAACGTGTTTGGAGTAGCTTCTATCTTCACGACTTGTGGTTAGGGCTATTTCATGAGCTGTGCCAGTGTAGTGATTATGATAGAAAGATTTAAGGAAAATAATGACCATGTCATATCCTTGGACTAAATGGCTGAAACTTGAAAGTCAAGTCAGGAGCGCCTTACAAAACTGCTCTTGGTTCGCCTTTCATTCAAACTTGACTAAATTAGGTATAGTGCCGCTCAAGTCACTGGTTCAGAAGGAATGTAAATGATGGGAGTTTGTAGTCCAGTATGCAAAGAAATACCAGTTGAACTGCTTCAGCTGTCTTGTGTAGTAGGATTCGGATCTCCCAGTGTCACTTGAAGGTCCTTCCATGTTTTGGATATAACACTTCTCAGTCTGTTGTGATTTAAGCAGAACTCGTAGGCACAGAATATTTAGCCAAAGTGACCTATCCATGACTTTTAGAAGATTCGAAAGGGCAAATCTTCTGTGTTAGCTCTAAATGTCAACATTGAATGTACCTGATTTCCCATAATAAAAAGCACGTGCAAAAGTATCTGAAATGTGCACCAAAAGCAAGTTTCCCATTGTGCTGACCAGACTAAAGATTACAAGAGTTCTCGTATAGCTCTTGGTCAGTAAGGATTTTCTCCCTGCCTCCAGGGAGGCATACTGCCACTTTGATGGCTGCATGTTTAAATTATTTACCAAGCATTGATCTTATTTTTATTTTGTGGCATCAGCCTGAAGCCACCCAAATAACAGGCCGGTGACAGTAGCGAGGACCAGCTAATGTGAAATACCACCTAGCTGGCTGTTTCAGTCCCTGCTAGCCTGCTAACTGCAAATGAAGGAGCACAAACCATGCCTATGTTCGCGTCCTGGCCGCACATGCAAGCGAAAGATTTCCTTGCGGCTTTTACATTAATGTGCTCTAAACTGCTAAGTCAGAGCTCTTATTTTCCCCTCGAGCTGGCAGCACAGGCCAGCTCCCTTTAATCCACACATTAAGCACACATTTTAAAGCGTGTTGTTTTTGGAAAGATGTTTAGCAACTTCCCTTTCGGATCCAGACATAGAGGTCTCTTTCCAGAATTGATGGCCTGTACTCGAGTGAACTGCTCTGTCTCTGGGCTTCATGAAAGACTGAGCCTGTGAGTTCAGGGCTCACCTTTCCAAATGGGGCCTCATAAAAGGCAGGGTGAAAGGAAGGGCAGCTCGAAGGGGGAAAAATAGATGATCCTCTAGAGTTTAGCTTTGCAAGAAACGGTGCAAGTTCAGTGTTCTTTAAAAACTTTTACTGGAGTCTCCCCTGTTTTAATTAAATCTCATTTTTATTACTTTCATCATGTATTAATATATAAAGCACATGGATGTGGCACAGTACAAGTGTGGCTTAGCTCCTGGAGCCGTCATTTATCTCACACACCCAACCAGAGGTCTCAGAGTGATGCCTTTGTGGCTTTCCTCCCCTCGGCTCATTAGGCTTATGGTGGTGCCCATCATGGGCGTCTGGATACCTGCTGTACAGGGTGCAGCATTAACAGAGCAAAAACACAGCTTAGTCTCCTCAGTATTTACAGTCAGTGCAATTATCTTGCCAACGCCTTGTGCTGTGCACAAAGGGTTGCCCATCCCGTGGGCTGGGGGTGGCAGCTGGGCAGAACTGTACTGGTTGTGGCCTCAGTGGTCTGTTGTATGGACCAAGACAGGGTTTTGTCTTGTCTAGGTGAGAAAGCTGTGCTGTAGGTGTTTTTGAGGTGTTGCTGGTCTCTAAAAACAGAAAGGGCTTACTTTAACCATCGCATACAGTCCTTCCACAGCTATTGCACTTGCTGTGTGCTGGCAGTCATCCTTTCTCACTCGTGACCCCTGTAATTATGATTACAGCAGGATTTGCTGCTGTAACTTATTACTGCTTCCTGTGTGAACATTTTGCAATGAGGTGGTTTATTTCATCTTACATGTCTGGAAAAAATGACTTGATTTTGTCAGTATTGCAATAGACCATTTCAGTTCCTTGCATTCTTTGAAAGCTCTTCTTGTGGAGGTCACCAGTTGCTGGAAACAAGCCTTATACTGCCTTAGGAAATAAACATTTTGGACATTTTTATATAATAGCTTCCTATATTTTCAGTTAAAAATATATACATATCTTTATGTAGACAAGGTAAATGCTAAGGCATTTTGCTTCCAGTCTGCTGATGGCTTTTGAAAACATTAAAAGTATTGCTGTTCCTGCTTGACTGATCAAGTGAGTTGCAATGAAACTTTATTGTGCTATGTCACTTAAAATAGTGCAGTAGTGTCAGAATACTTATTATGATGCAGCCCCCATTTGCACATTTATGCACACATCCCAAAGCACGAAATCTCAGAGATGTATCTTCAGTGCTGAGAAGATGGTGCTTAACTACAGATAGTACTTGGTTGAAGGGTGTATCTACCATGTTCATGGCGTGCACTGTATATTTCCTTTCTAACAGGTAGTTTTTCTAGTATATAAATATGTATATATAAATAAGTTTTAAAAATAACTAATCGAGAATTATTGATTAATGATTAATAATAATAATAAGTTTATTTTATATTTTTTCTAGTATATAAATATATATATAAATAAGCAGTCGTAAAGTCTGTCTCATTTGGCAGCAGAAGTTTTAACAGCAGTGAGCCAAATGGATCAATCTCTCTATGCCAGCAGAATAGGTGTCTCACCCACATCTGCCTAATGAATCCCAGGGACTTTATTAGCTGCTCCTTTTCCTCTGAACCACCCACATTTTCCTTCCTGGTAGGAAGGCTCTGTTGAACACTTCAGAGGAGGCCATATAAAAAGACAGGGAAGTGTCAGCTACCCCTCATATCTGCTTGTCACTTCCCTCCTCCTTATGGCCTGTAACCGAAGGCCCTGCCCAGCCAGGTTCATAATCAAGGCCATTCTCTCCATTTCCAGCTTCTTCCAGCAATGTTTCAGTCTCTCAGTACCATCCAGCAACCACCCCATTCTTCTGACTTCTTCCAGTCAGGACTCTTCCAGTCAGTGGGACAGCTTATAGGGCCAGAGCGGATGCCGCTGGAAACGGGGTGCCCGAAGGCAGATACCCCGGGGCTGCCCCCATGGGCTGTGTGAGGCACTGGGGATCTCTTCATGCTCTTGTCTGTAGGGCTGCAGAGCCGCTGTCAGCAATTAAGCTTTCTAGAGGGAGCTACAACTATGCCTATATTGATTTTTTTTTTCCTAAACAATTGCTCTGTTTTAGTGCCCTTGAAGGGACTATATGTCTTTTTAATTAAAAATAAAATAAATATCAAACGAGTGGTGAGGGGTGCAGTGGGCAGAAAACCAATTTTATATTGGCTTTTTGGTCCGAAGGTGGATTCACAGAAACAGTTTATGAGAAACTCCAGGCCGTGAAAACATTTTACCTGTACTGGTTATCTCATATGGCGACCTCATGGGAAACACTGGCTTGGAAATAAAACAGCTCGTTTACTTCACACTCTGGAAAATTCAAGAAGTTAAATCCACATAACAGCTTTCTTTAAAGGTTTTAAGACAGTTTTCATTGATACATTGGTTTCATCCCTGAAATTTCTGAACTTCCACTGCTGTGCATTTGGCTGCATGCTTGTAGGCCCTTGTGTCTGCCCTGGGCAATGAGATGAAGGCACTGGCCTAGTGAGCGGGGTACTGGCGTGAAAGATGATCTTAGGAAAGCTTGGTGGACATCCTTAGCATGCTAATAAATGACATTTCTATTGTTAATATTTCTCATCCTTTTTCAGAAGACTACTTGGGAGTATGTTTATATACTAGTAGATATTTAAGAAATACTGCTAGATAAACTGGGGTTTAAATTTATGGCACACTAGGAAGCTGTTCCAAGTTAAAAGTATATGCACAGACAGCGCAGAATGTCTAACAGGCAATCAATTAACCGGACTTCTAGCTCATTTAGTGTCATAACAGCAACAACAATTGAGGCAACTGAAGCAAGCTTGTAACACTGTCAAAATGTCAGTTCGTGAGTTAATAATAATTGTTTTGTGCAGGTGTGTCAAGCACCTATTTGTAACCACACACACACCCCTACCACCCAGCACCACGCAAGTCCTCGAAGGCATTTCCTTCCTTGAAGGTGAGGAAGAGGAGGGTGGCCCTGACTCATGCTGTGTGCCTCGTATCTGGCTCACCTGAACAACAGTGAAAAAATTGAATGCAAAGGAAAACAAACCCAACAAATCATCAGTAAATCTCAGTGTGCAGAGGGAAGAGTACTATTACCTGTGTCTTTGCAGACAAGGTTATGGAATAATGTACAAATAAAGCACCTTTCTGGGGGATCACCCAGCTGGCCAAGGCAGAGCCTGGGGCAAAGCCATGCCCTGCAGAGATCCCCTCTTACCCGCAGTTTTCTGGATCACCATGCAAAAGAAAAGGGAAAAACAGAATTGTGCTTCTAACATTTCCATAGTAAGCGCTAATTAGAATTGCGCTTATAATTTCATAGCAATAAATCTTATTTGACACTTCTGTTGTATTGTACTGGGAGATGGATGGATGGGAGGATGCAAACAATCGATTGCTTCATCTAACTAGGCGAGAGCTGGAGAAATGCAGTTGCGGAAAGAATGGTGAAGCTGTTTAGATCAACCAGCTTTCTTAGAAAATAAGCCCAGAATTTTTATGTGACAGAATATCTCTGGCCGTTTGCTATAGAAGAAAAGAGAAGATTTTCAGGGCAGACTACGAGGTTTGCTACACCGCGGATTGCTGGTCGGAGCGGTTGATGTGGTGGGCTGCAGAAGCTCAGCTGTTCTCTGGCCTGGAGCTAAATTACAGAGACAAAAGAAATCTTAATGCCTGTGGTTTAAATGGTGATTTAAAGAACTGCTCCTAAAATGGATCAATAAAGTAATCTGTTTCAGGTAATTAGGTGGAGGTAAGCAAAAAGGTACAGGGAGGAACACATCTCTTTCTCAATGAACATTTCAGTGACCCTGGCCAGGCTGAACATGCTTTCTGCTTACCGAGACTGGGAAGTGTTTTCTCTTTGCTGCTCTTTGTTTGGACACAGTTTCCTTTAAGGCTGATTTACCAGAGCAGCAGAGCGTTGATGCACACACAAGTCTATTTTACAGGGGTAGAAACCAGAAATTTGAGATTACACAGAGAAGGGAAATTTTTTTGAAATTTCTTGTGCTCCCTCAGCCAAAAATTATTGTAGGTTAGGAAGTTTTCTACTGGCCTATTAATGAGAATTGCCTTTCTATCTAATTGTGGTTCTGGATCTAATTAGTGAATTGAGACAGCATTGTCTGTACTGCACGCAGTCTCCTGCTTCTCCACAAGCTTAGGGGCCAATGGATACCGACACAGAGCTGACGTGAATATTTTATATATATGTATATATAATATATTTTCTTCATAAAATATGCTGTTGGGCTGTCCACAGCTGCATGCAAGGATCTTCTAAGAGGAACACCAAATCATGGATGAAACCATCCCTTACCACTGGCAACACCACCAGTGTGTTTTCCTCTGTTATTGCTTTTGTCTTTGTGGCGTCCTGTGGCGTTCGATGCTTTCGTGTACTTCTGCCTTATGAACGCTGGCTTGTGGAACAGCAGCAGTCGTCATGAAATAATGAGGCACGGCCTTCACGGACGGTTTTTTTTTGGTGAGGCTCTTGGCAGTGGTCTGATCTGGAGCTGGCCTTGCTAAAACTCAGCTTTTGACAGAATATTCTCTTTGAAGCACAGCTACTGTAGCATTTGGTATTCAGTGGCTCTGGGCACAGTACATCTAAAGGAGTTCATCCAATATTGATGGTCTTCCAGTAAAATCAGGAGAAAAAAAATCCTATTTCTTAAAGCTCACATTTTTAACTCCTTTTCTTGTTCCCTTATCTTGGTCTGAAAGGTCACAAGCCTGAGCAGGGTAAAACACAGAATTAGAAACCCGTGCTCTCTCTTCTGTAAATGCGAGTTAATGTTTTCTCTGACTTGGAGCCGTATGGAGAAAAAAACAAGCCTGTTTCTGAGAGCATTGCTGTATATTGTGAAGCAATATAGTACTACAATGTCTGAAAGTTTCTCCAAGGCTGCTTTAGATCAGCCTTAGAGTTGGCACCAGAAAGCATGTCTGTGCTGCTGTGTTTGAATATGGTTCTAAAAGGAGTAGTCCTGCCTTTTTTTGGCCACAGAGACAGCAGGTTTGGTTCCTGATCTGACCAAGAATGAACCTCTTCGGGTTATTGCTGTTGTCTCATGCCTTGCTGCTCTGCCCTCCCCGGCCAGCTGGGGGAGCCGAGGCAAGGAAGGACCACAGGAAGCTGGAAGGGGCAAGAAGGGGGCCCGATGCTTCTGGCAGCCACGCTGGCTGGATCAGAGTAGGCTGGGTGAGGCTTTCACCCTTGGGCTGCGCTCACGTGCCTACAAGGACAAAATCAGTGCTCCTGAGGGAATTGCTGGTCTCCAGGTGAGACCCTGTAGCTGTCCGTGGGTGGTGCCAAGCTGTTGCAAAGGAGGTTATTGAAGCTGAGCTGATTTATTTTGTGTTTTCCAAGAGACTGCAACTTCAGCAGTCCCTTACTGAACATACTTTGAGCTGTACGAACAACAGCGGTTTACAAAGGCGTTGGCAGAGGTACCAGCATCTGCCAATGCACCACAGCTGCCTGGGCACCCAAAGTCTTACCTGTGGTTGGTGTGATGATTTTTGGATGCATGATCCTGGCCTCTGGAGGTATGCTGGCACAACTAAAGGTGTGTTAGAGAGGTTCTTCAACATCTCTTTGTATGAAATGGCACGTGCTGTGCTGTACTATATGGTTTGGGTGTATCTGTGTGTTTATCTTTAAACCTATTTGATGGGATTTTGCATGGTGCGTGTGGGTAAGTCTTGCACTTTTTTTCCATGTATGAAGTCTCATCTCGGATATCTGAGATAACAAGATTATCATGAGAAACTGCTGAAGCCATTCTTTAGCATTAGCAATTCATTCACTGTTTGTGGCTACAGCTAACAACAAAAAAGTTGTAATGCTGGAGTGTAAACAAATATGGAAATAAGGCTACTGTTTGATTAAAATTCTCATATACCATGGAGAGAATGAGTAAATGCAACTTCATTTCTGATGTTCTTTATTAGTTTTTCACACGCACTGGTGTACAAGCATTTATATTTCAATTTATTTTATAGAAGAAGCATTCTTTTGTAATCTCTCAGTCAGCTCATTATGAATAGCAACCTCTGATCGCACAAGACTATTAATTCTTAATTATCTGCTGGTAATTTACTTGTGCATGAATTTAGCAATCCATTAGGTGGTGATTTATTTTTGAGAGAAATATGTAATGAAAAGTTTTAGGATTTGTTCCCCCCCCTTTTTGGCTTGCAGTGGAATTAGCTGATTGATTAGATTACAGGATTTATCCAAACCACACTCTGTGTGTGAGAGATTGTAGTTAAGTACATTAAGAAAATCTGAAGCAAGACACAGATAAATGAAATGGTGTTTTTGATGACACTCTCTGAATCAGGCCAGTAGCTGAGAAATTGGAAGTTAAATTAGCAAACAGTGGAGCATTGGTCTAGTTCAGGCTTTTCTTTTTTCTTCCAACCTCTCTTGATTTATGGATGCCCAAAAGTTTTTGAGTGGAAGTATAAATCCTGTGCAGCAAAGAAGCTCCCAGCAGTGAGCTGCTTTTTTCTGTACCGTGGGGTTGCATGGAATATGGACTGAAAACTTTGATCTGATGCCGCAAATGTGCTCAACAGGGAGGGGTGGGAAGCAAGACCTGAGCCTTTCGCTGCCAGCAGTGACTGCTGTGTGATGCGGTGTCCTGCTATCTTTGCTTGTGCTGAACACGAGCAGGCAAAAACTGACATTTTTTTGCAAATAGTTTCCCAGAAATAGCGTAAGATTTTTCCAAAGCACCCTCTGTGCTCTTTCTGTTGGGCATAACGTTAGTTTCAATTTTCAAAAAGCACCGCGGCTTGCTTTCTCCTATACCAGGAGCTACACGTTTAATGGTGAGTGCCATTTGGCAGACTTGATAGTGGCCTTACATTTGTGCCCGTGGCTCAGCAGCTAAGCTGCGGTAACTGTCTGTGCGTGCAGCTTTCGGTAGTTTTATTTACTGTCACTTGCAGTGGATGGCGTGGGAAGTTAAACCCAGTTACTTTTCACACCTGGTTCTGTGACTCAAATCTGTGGCGTGGCAATTCGTGCTTGAGGTCCTGCAAAATACCGGGGCTTGCTGTTCTGGCGTGTGTGAAACCATCAGGAAAATCAGGCCTCTTTGCTAAGCAGTCCAGTTTATCAGTTAATTAGTCGCTAAAAGAGTTAATTTCTCTAAGTGAGGTTAGCTTTAGTGGGCTGTCTGGAAACCGACTGCCATAGCATGATTTTTGTGGTCCACCGTTTGGCTGCTGCTCTTGACAGCGCAGTGCCGAGAGCAGGGGCAGCTTTTTCCTGCCGAGCGCCCCATCCTCACGTGCTAGTTCGCTGCTTTAGGCTCTGTCGCTCCTTCGCGCAGAGCTAATGGCACATTTGTCACGTCAAAAATTTTGTTAGTAATTGGCTTCGAGTCTGACAAGATGAATAACGCAGAGGAAGAAGGTGCTGCTAAGTAAGGAGCGTTCGTGCTCATCGGCCGTGCCAGGCCCGGCGCTCCTGGTGCACGGCGTAAGGCTGCGGCCTGCCTGGCAGAAGCAAATGGCGAGAAGCACCCCGAGGGCATGGGGGTCTGCTCCCTGCCTGGTCCTTTCTCCTACCAAAGCTGGAAAGAAGCAGACACCAAGACCTGAAAAGCGTTTTGCCCCAAGGCCAGGGTAAGCACCACGCAGGTGTGGTGAGGGAGGGCAGCGCTGGGGGAGGTTTCTTGGACCGTGGCCTGTGGCTCGGCATCTCTCCCTGCGGCGCTGCCAGAACCATGAGCCAGCCCCACGGGCAGCAGCTGCCGGCCTCTTAGGGAAGAGTTTCCAGGTGTCTGGCCAGAAAGATGGAGCTGAGCTGCAGAAACGACGTTGTCAGATGATCCATCCACTCGGGTGTCAGGCGCTGCCCTACTTGCGGTCAGCCTGTAAACAAGCCCATGCAGCGTGGGCAGTCTGCAGCCCCTCTGCTCTCGCCTGGCTGTGGCAGCAGCACGGGCAGATGTGCTGGGCCGTGGCAGCTCCTGCCTTCGCTGCCGGTGGCCGTGGGTGCAGAGCAATACACGAGGGGAGCCGGGCGCAGGGTCCGGAGGTGCGAGCGCAGCCCCGCGGGAGCTGGGAGCCCGGCTGGCTTCTGCCTCCCTCCTTGGAGAGGCTGTTTGTCAAGATAAATAATGGCATGCTAGTTTGGGAGAGGGCACTTAATCAGCTATTTCTCCTTAGTTACAGATGTCTTTTCTTCAAAGCCATGTACTCAGCAAAGCACACAGCCAGCATAACTGAAATAGCCACAGAACAGCCATCCAATTGATCACAAGGCTCCCAAACAAAGAGTCATTTGTTTCTGGATTCTGAGAAGGGTATTCAGTGAAAACCTGATGGCAGTACATTAAAAATCGCAGTTTATCTTTCAAGCATGCCTAGGGTGGCACAATGTTAGCCACGCATATGATCTGCGAGTGTTGAACAGTAGCAGTTCTCTTCCTCCCATCGTTTTCTGGAGGTTGGTAACAGCAAATAGCAGGACTTATTTTGACAAAAAGGGGAATTTGGCTGTATTATCACTGGGGATGACTCTAATAGAATAATGGAAAAGCCCTGCTTTAAATGGCAATTTTTACTTCTCAGGCATATGTGAGATGTAACACGGCAATTGCCGTGCATCTTACGGTGAGGATACAGTGAAAGAGAGTAGAAGGATTTTAAAGGGGCATAATCGTCGTTTGATGGCTTGTAGACAATTCTGCAAAGATCTGAAAGATGGGAGTGTTTTAAAAATGCATAGAAGTGGTCAGGTAGGAGCCATAGTCCTTAGTGTAGAGGATTTCAGTGGGAGCTACTTGCCCAGTAATCCTGGTTTAATGTCAGATATTGCCCTCTGTATGTCCAGCGCGCTCAGGCTGTATATTTTCCAAGATAACTAACTCGAACTAAAACCCTAGGGATGATGCTGGGCTCTGCTGTTTACAAATGAATTAAGACAAGCTTTTAAGGATGATGAAGAAAAAAAGATTTAACCTGAACTAATTTGCACGTGTTGGCCTTTAAGTTAACAAATTCAGGTTGGAAAAGGTCCAATTCCATAACAGAGGCATAACGCTATTGGAATTTGAAAAATGCACTGCAGCATCGTAACGTGCAGTTTAAGATATGAAACGTACAGAAAATACCCTGCTTTTGTAGGCAAACTCATTTCTGTTCCAGTTCCAAACTCGGGGTGATTCACAGCTGGGTATTGAAGGTGCTTAGCATTGGGCTGAGCCAAGTCCTTGAGGTGGCAACGAGCGCTTCTGAGCCCTGCACCTCTGCAAAGCCATAAAGGTGAGAAGAATGAAGGGTACTTTTTCTGAGAAACAGAAATAAACGGTAGAATGAAATATTTCTGTTGATTAATATTTCACTTTGAAATGGATTAGGAAGAAATAGTGAATTATGAATTTTGATTCATTCCACTGCTGTTTAAAATATAATTTTGGTGGAGTCTGCAGTTAGCGCTATGAATTTTAATTTTGTCTTTTAATTCTGTTTTCAGAATCCAAACCTAATTATGTCCATGCACGTGAATTGCAAGGCTCTGCATTGCATATTTTTGTATTTGCTTAACCATCTTTGGATATTTGTATGTTAGTTTTAGCAAGGGGCTGCGCTCCCCCCCCAGCATAACGAGTGCAGGAACGCGCCTCGGTGGCAGCCAGGCGAAGGCAGCCGCGCTCCCAACCTTGGGGTTAGCAGCTCAGGTTTTTTGCCTGTGCAAGGCATTTGGTGATGGTGGAGCAGAGCTCTCAGGCAAGTGTACCTGTGTTATCCTCCCCCCTGCAGCAGCACTGGTGGGTAGGGGTGAAGGCAGGCGTGAGGGCCGGGTGTGCCTGTGCCGAGCACGCGGTGGTAGCGAGCAGATGTCACCACCTGAGCCTGGAAATAAAGTCGCCTCTGTTTTGCTGAAGCTGAAGGAGGTTAACCCTCTGTGAGAAATCTGAGGCAGAACTGACTATACCATCTCTATTCCTGGTTTGTTTATCCAGTTCCCCTAGCTCAAAGCTATTCTCGGATAAGGCAAAACAACAGAGTTGCTCATCCCACTGGCAACAAGGCAGCATCTTGCCTTTGGAGCGTTATCCCCAGTGATCGATGAAGACACTATAAAACCTTTCTGGTTTGAAATGTGCTTAAATCAACTGCTAAAGTTCCTTGGCTTAAAAAGTTACTGCCAGAAACCTGGTGTTCAATCACTGTCAATGGAATATGGATGGAAGTTGTAATGTGCAATTCAGTGACAGGTGTAATCACTGGTGGCTAGATCTCTTCTCCTGGAGGCATTTAAATCTTGTATACCTCTTCATTTTACATTGGGATCACTTTTCCTAGGGTGTGCAGGTGCAAAATCAGCCATTGTTTTGTCTATCTTGTTCAGAGTTTAAACGGTACTTTATTTAATGTATAATTGATTTAATAATATATGCACTTTAATTTTAAGTGGGCAAAATTGCTATTTTTCCCTTGCACAACTCTCATTAGACATAATGTGAGTAGTTGGTAGCATAAGCAACTCGCTGAAACACCTATTTTTCCCATCTGCAACCTTACAAGGCTAAACATGGAAATGGATGCGCTTCTGGCTGATTACAGCTCCTACAATTCACTGCTGAGCGCCCGCACACTCCTTAAAGGAAAATTGTCGGTAGTCCAGAAGGTGTGCAGCAGATGAGAAACGAAGCAAGACTGAGGTGAAAGGACTGAGCAAACAGCAGGAGACACGAAGATGGGCAGTTCCGTTGTGGTTGGAAGCAGGCACTTACGGTGGGGACCTGTTGAGTCATAAATCTTGACAAATGTGCTCGTGTTCCAGTGGAATTAAGAGAAAGCTGCTGAAGTGAAAAGAGCTGGTACCTAACTGCTGAAGAACATCTTGAATGTTCAAGCTGAGGAAAAGTCTGACAGTTGGGATTGCTGCATTTTAAGTTTAAAAAAAAAAAAAAAGAAAAAGAAAAAGCAACAGTAAATTATTTATTTTAATACGGAAAATGAGAACCACTGAGATCTGAAAAGGCTCCCTGAGGAGTATAAAATCCATCTGACTTTGTTTAGTTTCTAATTTTCCAGCCCAGGACTTCCCAGTGTGTTTCCAAAGCCCCCTTTTTAAGCGATCCAATTTTCGAACATGTTGAACATCCTGCAGCTCATACTGGCTTCACCAAGAGACACGGTTTTGAAAACCAAAATGTTTTGTTAGAGATAGGAAGGCGAGAACAGAGACTGCAGTGATCGAATGAGGAACGGCTGTGGTGTACCAGAAATCAGATGCTTTGAGGGGGGAAAAGGGGTTGCAGCAATTGAGTTTGAATGAAGAACACCGATATTTTGCTGTGCAGAACCAAAAAGCCCTTTGAAGGAGTGGGTGGCACATGCGACAACCTCAAAGCTGAATCCCGCAAAGGGCCGGGAAGGGGGGCTGCCGTCTGAAATCCGCGAGCTGCGGAAGATTCACTTGTAAAGGCAGAAGTACTTTTCACTTCGTACTTTGGCCCATAATATCCTCCTTGCTGGCACTAATGATGTGGAGACATTTTTCTATCAAATGGTTTCTGACAGTTCAATTGCCAAAAATACTCGAGTGGCAGAATGCAACTGCAATTACTAACAGTGTGCTTGCCCCAGAGTCTGTAAATTCGCTCATGAAAGCCTAAAAAGCCCATTCACGTTGTCTAGAAATAGCAGCAATAACCATGGTAATAAGTTCTTCTCTTTGTTGCTGTGGTTCAATTCTTTTCATGGGTAGGCTGCAAAAAAGCCATTTGATTTTTCTGTAGCTGCCTCTATTGTAAGGAGATGTTGCTGTTCTCCAGGAACAACAGCGCTGCTGAAAGCCCTGCAGTATCCTGGCTTCCAGATTCTGAAATTTAGCTGACGGGAAGTTTAGCTCCCGTTTCAGCCAAGGTTGAACCCAATTCTGTGTTTGGGCTCGGGTCTGGGGAGACAAAGTGTCCCAAAGGAGGGTGCCAAGGTGGGAGGCACGCCCTTGGGGAGCAGCATGGCCAGGAGGACAACAGGGCCCTTGCTTGGGATTTGGCTATGTCCGAGCGGTGCCACGAGCATCCCAACACTCCTCTGCTGTCCAACATGCAAAGTGAACTGAAGGACGCGTGCATTTTTTGGAACCGGTGGCCATCCCTGCGTGGTATTTGTCTGCATGTGTGTTGTCTGTTTGTTATCCCTTCGTTCTCTCCAGCTGCAGCGTGGTCCGCCTGGGTAGTGCAGGATTTGGAAACGCTTCCCGTCTGCACCAGTGCCAAATACCCTGCAGGTTGCTCCTGGCAGATTCCTGCAGGGAGCACTGCTAACGATAATGAGGTAAATTAAGGTGTAAGGTACGTCCAGAAGGAGGATCGTGAAGGTCCGCGATACAGGAAACCCATGAGTTATGCGAGGCAGCTTGTTTGTGGAATACTGCTCACACATGCATGGGTTTGCAGCATTAGAGCTTTAAATCCCGTACTTGAGTCACGGGGACAGCCAGCTTTGATGCTTGTTAGAAAAAAAGAAGCATGAATATGGACTTACTCTCCCTGTTATTAAAGATTATTTTATCCTATGAGATTGTTGTCATGGTACGATGCTTGAACAATTTACAAGTGTAGCTTCAGAATATAAATGCTTTTTGCTTCTGTAAGCTCTGTCAGTCGGAAGCGTTGAAGTTTTCAGCAGCTACTTATCAGAGCGCTTTGTATGATGCGAGCTTTTGTTTATTTAGCTTGAATTTCTAGGGCGCTCCAAGAGATGAATGCTGGAAACCACTGTCGTCGTGTGAACTCGGAATGTATTTAAAACACTTGCTGGTTTCCAGTGTTGTGAAGTGCCTCAAACCTTTGCGTGTGTGTAGGGGGAACGCAGCATATTTACTGTGCAATTAATATCTTATTAGAGGTTACCTCTCTGCTAGTAAGTGTGCCTGGGAATGTTTGGTCCGGAGTGACCCACATCCGTAGCGTTAAGTCTCTTAACCTACACAACGTTCCCCCAGGTCGGGAAACGGTGCCAGCTCTCAAACTCTGCCTGGGATTGCATGGGAATATGTGGTTGGCACAGGCCAAAATTGTGCCAGGGACCTTGTAACAGCTTAATAGTAGAGAGAGCCACGTGCGGGGCAGGGGAGCATCCCTGGGCACTGCTGGGCTGTAGGTTTGGGCACAGCTGGACTCCCAGGTACAGGTACAGCTGCTAAATGAACTTTCTGATGCTTTGGGGCAGTGTATAAGCGGTGTTGCTTTGTTGCAGACGGTGTCCCACAATGACATTGCTGCTTTTGTGGGAAAAGTTCGTGTCACATTTAAACGACTATTAGTGGGGTTTGGTTTCTTTTATTTTTTTCATAACTTCAAAACCTACCAGCAGCGTAGTCGGATGCAAGCATCCTCTGATATTAAGTGCTAGTTCTTCACAACAGCAAAAATCATTACATCGACAAAGTCCCGCAGAGAAATTTCTGTAAGCTTTGAGTTTATTTAGTAAACAGATACTACCAGATCGCTATGCAACTGCAATACTCTCTCAGTTAAACTACTGATGCTGTGCCAGGACTGGTTTTATTTTCACCTTCGCACACTTCACCATTTCAGCTCTACCAGTCCTTAGAGTCCAGCCTCAATTCTTGTCATGTGAGAGCATCTGCGTGGGGACACCAAGGACAGGTTTGGGGATTTTTAAGGCAAGATGTAGCATAGCTGTTAGGGATGTTTCTGCACTTCCTATGGAAATGACTTAACGTTTCATGAATGCAAAGTAAATCAGTTCTCTCATGTTGCTTGGGTTTAATCATTTTGGATTCTTGGTTAGCATATTTCATAACCAAAGCCTGAATTCTTTATTCTGCATTTCTCAATGATGCAACAATCATCTCGTTATGGAGGATGAAGAATTGTGTGTGTGGAATTTGGGCTGAGCTATAAGCTTTTAGGAGAGCAAGAAGCTATTAAGACAGTCTGAGACCGTACATAATACAAGGTCCTATTTTGGGCTTTCTGGCAGAGCCATGTTAATTTGTCCCAGTTCTACCAGATGACAGCTCTGCTCTTCCCATCCTGGGCTTCTCCAAAGCAGCTCGATATTATTTTTTCAAGAATATAAAGGAAGAGTTTTTTCTAAGCCTCCCTAGACAGGGTCTCCCAGACTTTGTTGTTACGGTTTAAGCTGATTTGAATTGATAATAGGTACCGAACAGCAAAAAGCGTTGGCTCAGAGCTTCACCCTTGGGTTTTGCTAAGTGGAAACACTTTGGACTAACTATGATATGACTCGTTTTAATGACACAGACATGACTCTGCTCTTGGTTTCCCAAGAACTTGATTTCTGTGCCTTTCTCCAGGCTGCAGAAGAGCCTCTTCCTCTTCAAGGCTGTGAGGGCTGCGAACTGCTGGGGTGCAGGGCCCTGGGCTCTCTGCAGGTTTCCCAGTGTCCGGTAGTGTATAGCTGCCCAGGCTGGCCTGGAGGCTGAAAATATAAAGGAGACAATAATGTCACTGCTCTGGTCCCCTGTTTCTACTCAGGTAGCAACCCGGTGTCAGCAGTGCAGTAAGAGCACCAGTGACCCGATAGCCACAGGTGGTCATGTGAGGAAAATGTGGAAAAAAAAAAAAAAAAGCAAATCATCGTACGCCCCATAAAATTCCAAGGCGTTAGTGTGGCAGATATATTACCCAGATCATCTGCTTCTAAAAAGGTTTGAGATCTGTAAGTGTCACTGTTAAACAAATCACTGCCAGTAAATTAAGCTTGGAAGATTATTCTGCTCATTCGCAGGCTGCGGTTCTTTTATGAAATGAACCTCTAAACAAACTAATTATTAAATGTGGACTGAAGATCCCTAGTGACTTGTTCAGGGTGAAAGCTCTACTGGGGAAAGGGAAAAGTAACCTTCTATTACTGAGCAAGAATACCTCTGTGCTCCTGGAGTCATCTTTCTTTCATCCAATCTGCAATTCAAACTGCTGTATTCAGAAGGTGGAATTTCTGGAGATTCGTACATTTGAGTTCCCTACACCGAGTGGCTTTTGCAGTATTGAAGTTGGCTTCACAACAAATTTGTGTGTATAAAAACAAAATCTAAAATATTTTTAGATAATGAGTCTAATGAAAAAGTACCGTCAAAAAGATATCAAAGAGATCAAATGTTCTCAGAAGTGCCCTGAAAAGAATATTAAATAGTGTATCAGTGCATGTGTAGTGGTGGCCTAGATTCAGTTCCTTGGTATTTTTGCTGCTGTAAATGGATGCCATTGCAGTAAAACTTTAATAGTCTCAGCTTAACCTGCTTACCCAGAAAAGAAGATGTGTGTTTAACCTTTTGTTTTGGAATAGCAGCAGTTCTCCTCCTGCAGCTGGTAGAGAATTGGAATGACAACCAAAGCATTCCCAGCCGTGCTTCAGGAGGACAAAGCCCCTTGTCTACAATGAAATGAAAGAAATGTGGGAAACAGTGTTTGCAATCCAGAAGATGATAGTTTGCATTACAGGAGGAAAAAAAAAAGCGTAAGTTTTATCAAAGGTTGCTTCAAGCTATGAATAAATTAACAAATCCTTGAGGCAGTAGGCCATGAATCAATCTCTTCAAAGAGTCTGGATGTGTCTTGGCCTGTTGGTGTTTTGAGAAGTGGCCGAATTTGTTCTAGCAAAGCAGAGGGAACTGGTGGCTTTGCTTTAAAGATGTAATGTGTTTCTGCTAGTTTATATCAAGGTAATGTAGAGTTACACAGGTTAACAGCAGTGTAGCAAAGCTGGTGCATTAAATATGACTTCTTGGTAGCTCATGTAAGTTTTTGGGTAGCCAAAGCAGGTAGCTTTGTAAGACTTCACATCTCTGTGGTGAGAAAGACGAATGGGCAGAAGTACTGACTTTGTGACAGCAATGAACATCTCTGTGTTTTCTGAACGGTGCCGTCTTCCCCCTAGTCGCAGAGCCAGATGGAGAGTGATTCCTTCCCAGTCACCGTAGAGGGGGAAAATTGCACTTGTAATGCCTGTTATGGGAGTGGTTTTGTACGTTCCACTTAAAAAGATGAATTTTCTAGTTTTTGACTTTGCCACTGGTTTATTTCGCTTGGTTAGCTATCTAGTTTTGTTAAAAAGAGAAGACGTTAACCGGACCTTAATTCATTCCCTTCCCTTTCCAGACGTAGCGTGCCAGCGCCTCTCTGCAATTTTCCCAGTTAGCTGCAGACTGAACCCGGTAACAATGTGGTCTGCTTGGATTCCCGTCCCGGGCTGACAGCTCTGTTTTACCCCCAAGACCCGGGGTTTGTATGGCTTTCAATCACGAGAAACGCTACCCTGACAGCTACTTTCAAGTTCATGCCGTAGCACCGATTCCCTGCTGCTCAACACTGTGTGGTTTCGTAGCTGCCCTTTGTGCTCAATTTCTTCCAAATGAGCTTCACTTGTTGACAGATTTTGAGATTTTCATGGTCGCCCCGTGCGTTTCAATGCACGGTCCTATTCCTTGGTCTTGAAATAATTTATAGCATAAAGAATCATTATAGTGCTGTGCGATAAAAACCACAGCGAGGGGATGGGATCTAAATGGAAGAGCGTGTTCACGAAACGTCGTAGGACCGATCTGTGCCCTGGGTGGATCCCGACTGAGTCCTCCCTATGCCTGCTGTAGCTGTGCCGCTCTTCTAAATGCCTCTTCCAGGGCAAAGAGTGGGAGGAGTGCTTGGGGGCAGGTGATTGAGATACCTCGGGTGGGCTGTTTGCTGCTCTTCTGTCTGCAGGCACTCCTCGTGTCTTCCAAATCAATATTTTTCACGTGTAGAATGAGGAGTACCTCCCCACGTCATTGATGTATGCGTGTACATTGCAGATAGTATTGTGTAACAGGTTATAACCACAGTGAATGTTAAGACGCAGACACAAAAGGGAGCTGAACGTACTGGTGTTAGGTTTTCTTTGTCAATGAATTAACAAATGTGATTTCTGTGTTATAAATTTACTGCATTTGCGCTCTGTTCTCAGATCTTGACTAGGTTATATGGAAGAGGACGTAGTCTTTTCAGCCTTTTTAACCACCTTCTCCAGCCTTCATGCTGAACACATTCTCCTCTTGTACTTCAGCTGGTTCATATGGTCTGCTGGTTTGTGTCGCTACAGCAGGCTTTATTTTACTTTTTCTTCATTATTTTATTAGGTGGTTCTGCTTTGAATTGCCTTTAATTTCAGTGGTGCTGTTCAACACGAAAGCTGCAATCCTAGAATCGTGCCCTCTTCATAGCAGAACTGATGGGAAATAATTTTGTTCTGCACTTTACGTACAGTAATAACAGTAACTCTTGACATTTACTGCTCTTTGTGGTTATTGTACGTTCTGTACAGCAAAGCAACCAGGCTATCAGGTCTAGTACTGGTCTGTAATGGAGCAATTAAATTATTTCTGCTCGTCACATGAGAATGCACAGCAGTGGGTGTTTTGCCTTTCTTAATATCTTTATCTTCTAAAATGTCTGGTAATGTTTTGGAGAAGTTAGAACAAAATACAAATCTATCCCCAAAATGAGCGTATAACCTCAAGTAGAAGAAAAAGATAGGACACGGTGCAACTGTGTGTAGGAGGCGTGTGTATATTTGTTTTTTGGGTGGTGGTGTGGGCATTGTTTGAGGCTCAGGGTGCTTGGTGCTGCATGGGTGATGCTGGTGGAGGGCTGGTCCTTCGCTGAACTTCTCATCTGAGCAGCCAGGAGGGTAGGTAAAGGGAAGGATGGCACGAGAAATTGAAAAGTGGGAAATCTTTATTTGGGGTAGTCAGAAAAATATCCGTTCTCCTTTAGACAGGAAAAAAAGAAAAAAAAGGTTTATTTTCTATTTAAAGACCGTCTGCCTTCACCCTCATGTACTTGTATCTCTCTCATCTTCAGTTGTTTACTTCTGTGGTCACTGGGTACTTAAATAAACAAGATTTATTTATTTTCTTTTTTTTCCCCAAGTAGAGGAGCATTTTATTACACATTAGCAAGAGGAGCATGACATTTGAAGCTCACTGTTTTATGGAGACTTTGCTTTCCTTACGGACCCTTCTGGGACCACTGTCACTCACTCGGTAGTCTGGAGCTTTCTAAAATGCAGCAAGCAAAAGGGCAAACGGATCCGCTGAAGCACCTCCATGTAGTTAAGACATCTAGCCATTAGCATTTCTTGCGTTACCCTCTGTCTAAACTGTGGGTACGGAACAAAAAGAACCTTGTGTTTGTAAAACCCTGCCTGTTCAGTCTTGTATTTCTGAACTATTTTCTCAATGAGATTGTGGAAGTGATGACAAGCCGTGCTGTTTTCATCTTTTCTCTCTTCAGCTCCCCCACGAGCTTGTGACACGTACCATATTGGAAGTATAACTGCAGAAATGTTTCCTGCGATAGTTAATTGAGAATCCATTGTGGGATCAGGAATTTGCTAAATGTCAAGCCTGCTGCTTTGGTTAGGTGAAGGACTTGGAAGAGGAAGGCATTGGGTGCAATTTTCGTTTTCAGGGTACATAACACTCAGAGTGGTATTTAATGGGAGCTGAAGGGATGGCGGTGAGTTCATTTACTCAGAATAGTTTTGGTCATTTCTAATGATTTTCCAGGAGGGAAAAATTAAGGTAGAGTTGGCAAGCTTTATAGTGTTTTAAGCTGCGAAATGCAAAGGCAGACAAAATACATTTTGAGGAAAATGTTGTAGAAGACACCATCCAGAGAAGGAGTTTCCTTGCTCTGGCAACCACAGCAGGCTGCTGTCTTCGATGCAGGCAGCTTACACTGCTGCTGTGATTCTCCTCTGGCTTATGCAGACATAATTCCTTTCTCCTTAATAAGTTCCTGGAATAGTTGGGAGAACTGAACTGAAACCCATCGGGTGTCTTTTTTTTTTGGCTTCTCTTTGAGCACCAGTAGTTCTCTTGCCCACTGTGTGCTCTTTATTGAATGTAACAAAACACGATGAGGTGTAAATGTGTTAAGTTTTGTGTCTGTTTGCATGTGTGCATGCAGCAGTCCCAGCTTAGTTCTTTGTGGAGCCAACCTTCTCCTGATATGAGCTATTCTTTCTGTTGTGCGAGATGTATTGCTTGCAGGACTCGGGCAGAAGGAAAAGGTGAATTCTTAGTGAAAGGCTGTTGAAGAAATGCAGAAGCATTCAAAGCTTTCTATTGCATATGTGCTGTTGGGCACGGAGAGAATACCTAACCCATTTGTCTCCTGTTCATAGGAAAATCAAAGCAATTTGTTGTGTTGCTTATGGAAACCAAAACGTTGCAGGAAAAAAATGTGTGTATATATATAAAAAGAAAGTCAGCTAGATGGATTAATAGAGCTATACCATTTGTTTACCTTGCATTAATTTGCCTGTGTAATAAAGCTGGTGAGAGTAATGGCCTGCACTTTGCGTGTTGCTTTGGTGCTCTGCTTCATGTACTTCCGTAAGAAGTGTTCAAGCACAGAATTATTTGTGGCTGCTGGACAGTAAAGCTGCTTAAATCCTTTCAAAATTAAACCTGGTGGTCAAAATACCACTGTCTTAACCAGATCAGTGACTTTCAAAACTATAGACACAAGGGCTTCCTTTTGCTTTGGCACAGACTTATTTATGTTTGGTGTATCGTAACTGTAGTAACGTAAAAATAACTTTTTTCTTTTTTTATTGGGGAAGCAATGTGGCTTTCCTTAGAAACAGATTTAAACATGATATTTCATAGCTGAGCAATGACACTTGGCAGCAGTGTTTGAGGTGCAATACTCATTTTTGTCCAGAGGACTTATTTCTACCCTGGATCTTCCACCGAGGTATGCATATAAGCAGCCCTTTTGTGTGCCATATTTCTCTATTAAATTCTCCTGCAAAATTGTTTTGCTACTCTGCCTGGAAAGATAAAGGCATTCTCCGGCAGGAAATCTTAATTCAAATTATTAAATGTGTATTTCTCACTTCCTTTTCAGTAACGTCTGGTTCGTTTCTCTTCAGTATTAATGAGTGCCTTAGACCTGCCTTTTGATGGAAAATCGCGGTGTAAAAGAGACGTCTTTATAGAAGAACATTGCAGTAATTGTAGCCCTTGGGTCCCGAACTTGATTCTTCCCTTTTCATTTTGACCCGTGTCAGTAGGTCACTGTTGTGTTTGCGTTTTGACAAGTTTCTAGTCTATTTTCACTTAGCATAAATGAATTACCGTAGCCATGAATAGTTTGCACAAATAGCTTATCATTTCATTAAACTCTGATTTATAGCTATCATGCCGGAGTGATTGTGCTCTTCAGTCCTTCTGTTCGGTAGGCACTGATCTGCTAGGCAGTATGGTTTCAGCATTTATCAAATATGTTTTGCCTCCAGTTTACCTCTGTCAGCTTGACTGCGTTCTCAATTTTATTTTGTTTGGCTGTGAATTCCATTCCTTCTTTTTTCTCTCTCTGCTTTTCCTTTTTTCCTTTGTCTGCTTAGATGGATGCTTTTGAGTGGCCTTACTCTTTGATTATAGCAGGTGGCGTTGCACAGATACAAATATTGTTATTTCTAGGTGCTCAAGTATGAATGTCCAATAAGCATAAGATGTTCGTGTTTCTCCCCACGCTATGATGTGTTTAAGAGACTTGGAAGTGTAGTGAAAGGGCTTTTGCATAGGAGCTTTTGGACAGGTGCTGGTAACCTGAAGCTTTAAGCTTGCTTGGGATGGGCAGAAGGACAGCGTGGGGTTTTCCAGCGGTGCTGCCACCCATGGAAGGAAAGGCTGAGGGCTGTGCTGCCAAGGGTGACACGGCTCAGTCGGTCAGACGGGGCAGTGGCCCATGTGGTAGCTTTCAGGCAATGACTGTTCCTGCCCCAGGTGGGTTATCCGAGCCGTGATATGCGTACAGAGCTGTCTGCAGTTTGCCTTGTCCTTCGGCGAGCCTAGCTCGCAGCAGGTAAACCTTGATGATGACTGTTTGCGTATTCCGCACGCTGCTTAGGTGGGCATAAAGTTAATCCACTTGATTGAATTTGGAGCTGCTACAGCAGAATTAGGCATTTGAGGGATTTCGCATGGTAGTGGAAACAAATAAACAAAAAGAACCCCAAACAGGAAAACCTATAATGCAGTTGTTGTTTAGATGCGCGCAAGCTTGGCCTCAGAATAGTCATGACCTGAAACAGAACAAAGGGGAAAAGGTCTGTTTTGTTGGTATTTCTGTTTGCAATTACCCCTGGAGAGTCCACAAGAGCCAAGTCAAACCTGAAACATTTGCTTCATGTTCTCAGTGCAGGATGCCATAGAGGCACTTATGTTTTAAAGCAACTATTTCTCCTTTGTCATTAAAACTGTATTCAAAAAGGATTATCTTGATAAGCCATGCAAACTCTCTTTCTCTCAAATGCAGATTTTTTTTTTGTCAGTGTAGCCTGGTTGTCATATTAGCACAAAATTAGAAATCAACCTCATGCAATTGATATTTCTCTCTTTGAGATTGATTTTTGTTGATTATTTTCAGTTCTTATCTCTCTGTCTATGGAGCTGAAAAAAAACCCAAAACTAAAACCAAACCAGTTCCTTCTCCTTCTCAAAAAGGAAAAAAAAAAAAAAAAAAAAAGAAAAAAAAGGTATTTCAGTTCTTCCTTTTTTCAGATGTGGAAAGGTCAGCATTGATACAGCAATGAAGCAGCAGAAGAATTAACCGATGTAGCGTTATCTGTAAGCACTGTCTTTTTTCAATCCCTATTGATACTTTTCAAATAACTCTGAGCAGGTCAGGCCTTGCGTTATGTTCGTTTTAATTAAAAATCAGCTCGCTTTGATCTTCCCTAGGACAACCTGCCAATGTTACTGTGCACTGCTGACCGTCTGAGCCTTTTCTTTTCCCCACCTGCTCCTGGGGACTTGCACCTTTTTCTCCCAGACGCTGAGTTCAGACACAACTCACCAGTCCGATGCGGCACATTCAGCATGTGAGCTAGAGAAAGCTCCAAGTCCTTTCTCTTTAAATTGCAGATTGAGCACATAAATATTCATTTTGCTCTGTGCCATCGTCTCATGTTTCAACCCTCCAGATGATAATTAAGACAATAGAAGATAAAAATTTTGTACTGTACAAAATTGCGTTCAAGTCTTAACAAATAAGAGATTATTCTGTCCAGTAAACAAAACATAATCATGGCACCCTTACCGAAAGACAGCCTGAAATAGAAACTCTATTCTTCATAGGTCATGTAAAATATCATCTCTTTCATTATCTGTACTGTTTGGATGAAAAAGACTGATTAATTTAAAAGAACCTTGTCTTATTTGCTAACAAGGTTATTTTCTCATTGATTGCTAGGAAGTCTGGTTCCTGTGAAAGGGGTTGCAAATTATGGGTAAATCAGTTGTCAGCCCGTGTGGATGCAGCTGCCATTTATGTGCTGGCGGTGTAGCCTTGGGCATACAAGGTGTTTACAGAGCAACTTCGGATGTACCTTGTACCTTCAGGGATGTACCTAGTACCCTCAGCCTTGTCTGAAAGAAGCTTCTGTGTCTGCACAGATGTGGAGAAGGAGCAACAGGGGAGCATCGTTTCACAACAGGACCAGTTGCTGAAGCCTCTTTTTAAAATCTCATAAACTATCAAACAGGCTGTGTCATAAAGAAGAGACCAAAACCAAAGAAATTTAAAATTCACCCAAGTAATTACTCTTAAGCCATGGAATTTTGAAACTCCTGGGCAGAGGTATGCAAAACCACAACATGTCAAACACAGCAGTTTACTGGGCCGGCCTGGCTGGGCTTGCTCAGAGCCAGAAGCAGAATTTATTTCTAGGAAGCTGAGGCCCCACCACGGGGCTTGTTAACAGGGCGGTGGGTCTGGCACAGCGCTGCAGACGTTCATGCAGCTGCTGTCTGGAGGAGAACTGGGCTTTTGGGTTCTCTTCATGAACAGCGGATCCTGGATGTCCCTTGTGCCAAAGTCCTGAAGGAACCTAAGGCAGAAACAGCAGTGACATCCACTCAGCAGCAATGTGAGGCCCATCCCGTGCTTCCCTGCATCTCTTGCTGGGTCATCTCAGACCTCTCCAAAATATTTTTGCCCTTCTGTCGCAGATGGAGTACGAGGAGCTCCAAAAAGTCGATCTTTGTAGGACTTCCAGAGCTTTTACCGCACACTCAGAAAAACAAGAGAAGCGTGAAACGAACTGGAGGCTAAGCTGATCAGAGCTTTCCGTTTCGGAACCAGTGCATGACACCTCCAAATGCATTTGTTTAAGTGGGAGTGAAAGCTACTTGTTAGCAAACCGACTGAGGAAGTAGGAGGAGAGCTCTCCAAAACAAGAGTAAGTTAAGGAGGAGGAATTAGTATTTAGACACTTAATGCTGATTTTTATTGCTCTCTGTTGTACCTCTTGTCTGTAGCTGGGTCATCAGCACTCTTACAGTATCTGTTTTTAATGACAATGGCAGTAAAGCCGCTGCTCGAGCATGCAGATTTCCCAGCAGAATTGCGAATTGGTTAGACCCACGTGAGTCTGGAGAGCTGACCATCATGGGGCAAAAATGGGGATAAAGATTGTTTGACTCTGCTTGCATCCTGCAAAATGGGAGAAATCCTATGAAGCCATAGCCAGCAGCAGAGCCCGATTAAACCCTTCAGCTTTGCTTTTCCTTTTAATCTTTCACAAAAGCCATTCATTGTGGATATATGAGAGTGAGACCACCGCTAGATACAGTAGTCTAATGGGAATGAAACCAGTGTTTCTTTCCATTTTGAGTTGTGGGAAACTGTTATTCTGACAACTGCTGGACTTGTACTTTGCAGTTGATTGTTTGTAGCACAAGGTGCCTGAAGCTAAGTGGACGTGCTCACAAAAGGAAGTCCTCATTTGGGCCTAGCTGAGGAGCCAAATATCTGATATTTCCCTTTCAACCAGACCAGAACCTGTGAAACTTCATTCTGGAGGTGTCGTTTTTAAGCCACTGCTTTTGGATTAGCATGCTAATGGTTATTCCTGCAGGATGAATTTCCGGAGGGTTGTGAGAAGGACAGAGATAGGAGGCATGTGGACAGAAGAGCTTGACTTGTCCAAGCTTGGACCTTTAGGAACCCATGTCCGTCAGCCAGGATCAGGATAGCCTGGCACACTGAGACATAATCTGAACAGGCACCATCAGAGCTATGCCTAATTTCTGCAGAAATGTCATGTTCCTGCAGGATGACTTCACTATGACAAATGCCATTTGATGATCAAAAGCATCCCATGGAAAATGTCTAGCCTGCCGTACGCTCAAGTCAAGCTTTTCTCTCTTTATTCAATATTCAATTTTTCACCAAAAGAGACCATGTCCTCTTGATTCTGTTGCAGAACTGCTCTGCTTTGCATCTAAAGGAGCCATTTGTGCACTGTTTCTTTGTAATTAAAACTCTTATCCCCCAAAATGTGTTTTCCATTAAAAATTCCTGCCTTCCACTAATAAATCTAAAACTTGTAGCTATTGTCTCTGGAAATATATATTTCGCTATATGCCACATATAAACATTTATTTCCTGTTTGAGAAAATGTGGTTTTTACCATCTGTAATATTCATATTTGGTTCTTGAGGGGAAAAGTTAGGGTGACAGAAACATGATACAGGCACTCCTATAAACACATTAAGAAAATAAGACCTTGCAACCAAGGCAAAAAAAGATTTATTTTTTTTTTCCTACAGAGCATAGTAAGCTTTTTTGTGTACATTTTATTTTTTAATTGCCAAGCTTGCTTTATATGAGGTATTACATTTATGTTGGAGAGTAGGGCTATGCAAGTTAATTTGTTTTTTTTTTTTTGGTTTTGAATGCAAGTGGTTCATTATTTTAACTGTTGTCATTGAACAGCTAAACGCGGCAGTTGGAGCAAAGGAGGATTGTCCTAGGTGGAAGAGAGTCCCAAGAATCAGAGCTTTTTTTTTTTTTAACCTGATTGTGTGTGGAAGAGCTAACAGCCATGTTGCCCTCATTTACTTTTTTGTCTGAGAATTTGAGTTTTAGCAAGAAGATATGGTAGTACTGTATTAAAACTCGTAGCGAACCGGCCTGCCCTGGTTCCCGCTTGCTTCAGCCAACTCTGTCCGGGCTTTAAAATCTTATTTTAGAATTTCACTTCCATTTTCTCCACAAAAGGGAGATCCATAATGCTGTGTACTGAATCGCTTTTATAACAGAATCAGCACATTAACGCTTTCCTTTTACCACTGAGATTTCCCAAACTTGCGTAGGTTTTTGGTCAACGGAGCAATTGAAGCCTTCGCACTCTGCATTGTTTTGCTGCGAACTCCTTTCAGTTGCTGCTGGATCTCCTATTCTTCCAAATCTTTTACCTACCCTGCTCAGCATTTGTCCTTCTAAATCAGATTTCCAAGGTATAGGTCAGTACATTATAGACTAGTTTGAATCAATTCCTCTTTAAACTTGAATATATTTTTTCAGGAAAAAATACATTCCGTCTTAATGTAATGTTTTCCAGGGATGGGAAATATCCTCCAACTGTCAGAAAGCTGTTCCAATAGTAGCCTAAAAATAAAATAAAGATATTTGCAGTTAGAATAATTAAACAGAGTCAGTGCTGTTTCTTAGATCTTGTTTTATCTTTGTCTGTGATATGAAAATAAAAAAAGCTGCAGCCTCTTTCCCTGTGAGCCAGGTTGGTTTTTTAACCGGCGTGACCTTCTTACTTGATTTTTGTGGCTTCTTGTGCCTCTTGTAAAGTGTGTTTCAACAACTCCCAACTGTTAATACATGTTTTTCTGTTTAAATGTGCTTTTCCCCAGCAGATTTAGTTCTTAATTATGCTCAGCTTTGAGAGCTTAACTTTCTAAATCACAGAGCGTTGTTGCCTTTGTGCTACTTTTATGTACTGTACGTTAGTGGTATGGTGCCTCTTCTGTACCTCCACAAATGTGTAATTATATATTAACAGGAAAAAAAAAAAAGCAGTTTCAGCTAAGGTTAGGGTTAGTGTTCACTCTCTGAAAATAACAAAGTAGGAAGAGGACCTCTACTTGATGCTGCGAGACCACAGCGAGTCTCCTTTCTGATTTGGTTCCTTGGCAGATCTGGTACCTGAGAAATTGCTAGAGCAGGTTGGAAAAGTAACTTGGAGCCCTTTGTGTAAAATAAATAAATATATTTATATATATTTTGGAGAAAGAAACTCATAGATTTCTTCTTCTTTGCTGAGAAATTGGTGCAGCTGCAACATCGTCCAGCCACAGCAGGGAAGAGGCTGTCAATCGGCACGTGGCTTGGACAGCGGACACATTGTGGTTTTCGGGTTGCTTCTTCCAAGAAGGCCAAGGTTTTCTGTCCGATGCCTGTGAGGGGAATAAATAAATATACAGGAGGCATCAGAATTCTCGCGTTCCTTCAATGTGTGCATTTATTGTCTGTCTGTCACTGGCTCTTAGCATTGGATTTCATGTATTCAGTACCTCTGGAAATCAGGCTGGTAGTATTGACGTGTGCCTGGGAGCTGACGAGGGCAGAGCTGAAACCTGTAAAGCTGTGATTAGAATTCATTGGCAACTGGCAGGGCAATGGGAGTTTGTCCCTCCAGCAGCCAAGCAGAAAAGTAAGGATGAGAATGGCCTTAGCTTGACTGCTGAAGGAGTTTGAAATCAGTTTGTTGTTGTTTTTTAAAAAGCCCCAAAACCCACTTCCTGTGCTTAAGTTACAGCGAAGAGCAAGCGTACGAAAAAATAATAAATAAATCCCAGATACTGGCATTTGTCACTTTTTCCCCCATTTTCTGAAAGAATCCAATGCTGTATTTAGGGAATGGGTTGCAGATTTTGCAAATATTTTCCTAGTGCTGTTCTAGAAAATGAGTTTGGCATATTGTTATGTGGGTCTTGTTCTGCTAAAGCATTGTAATACCGTCTGTTTCTCAAGCTGATTTGGCTTTTACAGCTCAAATATTATATCCTACTTTTAGAACATATGGTGACTTCTCTCAGAAGACAAGCAGAGATATGCATCTAATTTCCAGAAACGGGTTGTTGCCTTTGGTTGAAAGACTGCAAGTGCTTTTCATCTCCATTTTCCTGTTCCTGTTGCTTTATCTAGACTCCCTTCTTCACCCCTACCATGCTTCTGCTGCCTCCCGTTCTGTCCCTGCCTCCCAGGAAAGGAAAGATGCTGGCTGCTTGGAGGGGGAGCACGGCAAAAGGAACAACGCTCCCTTATCCGGGCTGCTTCCTGCAGCCCCGTTTTATGGAGTAGGTGTCGGTGACAAATGCTGGTAGGTGGCTCCCGTGCAGGCTGTGTTTTCGCGATGAAGTCCCAGCGCTGGGTTGCTCGCACAGCCAGGGAAAGGCTTAGCAGGGGCGGGCCATGAGCCGCTCGGACGGACTCTTTTGGAGCGGCTCATGGAAAGAGGCTGCATCCCATGCCACTTCATTGACGTTGGATGTGCATTTTATTATTTTTAAAAATTTTTTTCCCCTTAACTTACATGGCAACATCACAGTTTTTGCCACTGTCAACTGCTTTGTACTCCTCATTGCTTTCCTTGCCAAAAGCCCCAGCGCAGCAGTGTCTGTGTGCAAGGCAGAGCGCCTGCCTTGGAGGAATGGCTCTTCCCGATGCTCACCTCAGGGCATGGCTTTCTGTAAAGTTTTGCAGAGCTGAGGCTTTGCTCTGGGTGCTTGGTTTAAGGTCACCACCATGAGGAAGCTCTTAAGGACATGACTGTAACCTCACAGCTCGACTGCCAGCCGGGTAACTCAAGCCTCTCGTCCAGTGCCGGTTTGGCCTCAGACCTGTCTCAAGTTTTTAGCGTAATGCTAGTCCAGATTTCATTGCAAACAAGTCCAGGGGATGCTGCGCTACTTTGTTCTTCCTTGCACCCCTAACTCTTCCCGGAGGTTCTTCCTTGCACCCCTACCTCTTCCCTGAGCTTTCCTGTGATAGCCTTATAGCGTATTCATCAGTATTATGGTTTATCCTGGAGACTTTTCAGTAAGAAAATTTGGGATCCCAGCAGGTCCCTTCTCTCACCTCGCTCTCCGCTGTCACTTCCAGAGATTGCCCGAGAGCCCTGGCTCCCTCCTTGCCACGTGTTCGATGTGGATTCTTCGAAGTGAAAAACGGAGCAGAAAAGGAAAAAAAAAAACTGAGTCAAGAGCAGGGTGTTTTTTTCAGCGGCTCCTTAAAACACCATGAGGCAGGAAAATTGGATTCCTGAGAGTCAATAGAGGAGTAGTGGTTAACCTCCAGCTTGTAATTAGTTGGGGTAATCATTAACCATGATGTAGGCAAGAAGCACTGGGGCTGGCTGTGCGCCTGCCAGCTCCCGTGTGGACGCAGCAAAGCCACGCTGCTGAGTGAGGCTCTCAGCCTGGCCAGTTCAGGTGCATTTAGAGGCAGTACCCATTATTTTTGCATTATATGTGTTACCCCAATCTTAGATTTGTTGTCCTTCTATCGTCCGTGGGTAGGTACAGTTGCCACTTTTCCTAGAGAAACGTCACTCGTTCTTCAGTGTCCTGGTGCTACAGGTTCCATGCGAGCATAAAAGATATCGAATGCCTTAAGAAGAGAGGAGCAGAAAATGCCCTTAAATTCTTCCTCTTGCCTTTGCTTCAAGATAGGACCCCTCCGCATGGAAGCCTGCCACTGTCTACAGCAAAGCTGGGGCAAAGATCAGCAGAATTGCGTTTTTCCTTGGCGTGGTCACAGCTTCAGCCGCCCCCAGCAGTTTGTGTCACCCACCAGCCCTGGGGACAACTTGACCTGCACAGCCCCAGAAGGGACCCAGGGCTGTAGCTGTAGTTAAATTTTGGGAAGTTTGTGATGAAAACCGTGAGGGCACTGGAAGCTTGAAAAGGCCGAAGGGGAGACAGGCCGGGCCTTCTGCTGCATTTGTTGGTACTCAGCCAGGGGCAACAGAAGTGTGTTTGTCACAAGGCTTCCGAATGTTCAGGCCTAGTGTATAAATGATAATACTTCTGCTTTTCAGCCTCCGAGCCTGAGCTCTGTGTTATTTTTTTGGCACTACTCAGCCGAAAGGCTATTTGTTTGAATTCATACTAGAAATATGAATCACTATTAAGGCACAGAAAATAATGTGGAGTGCCCTGCGAATACAGTAGATTAGGTTAGGTGCTTGTAGAATAGTTTCACCAGGGATTTATGATCTGTTAAGTGTATTTCTTTAGCAGCAAATGCTGAATTACCACTTTAGTGCTGGTTCATTCACCCATGCAGATGGAGAGCGATACCAAAAGGTACGGTGCCAAGCAGGCTCTCGCCTGCTCCCGATTCTGAGCACGCCCCGAAAGTTTGGAGTGAATACATCTCCTTCAGATTCACAACTTACACCTAAAATAATATTTTAAGAAGTTCTGTTAGCAATAAAGTAACAAGTGTTATTCATTCTCCAGACAGGAATTACTAGCTGCGCTGAAGTGCTCTCTGCTGATTCAGCAGCTGGGCTGCTGCTGGAGACTGAACCGTGCTCCATCAAAGCTGGATTTTATTGCCGTGGAGGTAGTTCATCCTGGAACTTTCCGCAGTTCTTTACAGTACAGCCCTCCAGCTTATCATAATTTCCTTCCACTGGAAGGATTTGCATCGGACGTGGCTTTGTTGTTCTGAGTGGGTTCTGAAGCATAGAAATTGGGAAGTGTTTTATGTTTTACCTCAGGAAGGTAGGTAGGGGATGAACAGTCGTTTTTGCTTTGGTTGTGGTATGGATTTGTTAGAATAACCAAGGTTGAGCTAAGCAGTGCATCTGA
Organism: Cygnus atratus; assembly: GCF_013377495.2. Classification (NCBI taxonomy): domain Eukaryota; kingdom Metazoa; phylum Chordata; class Aves; order Anseriformes; family Anatidae; genus Cygnus; species Cygnus atratus. Next base: position 6,802,539 of record NC_066371.1, read on the forward strand.
GTCCGGCTGTAGCAGGCTGGTACAAACAAGAGGAAGATTGGGGCTGTATTTAACATGTCCCACCAAGATCCAGTTTGTACCCCAGGCCAGGAGAGTTTGTCAGCAGACCCCATGTTGGCAGGGAAGCAACTGTCGACGCTGACAGATGAGGCTATTGAAGCATTTGTGGGACACCCAAACATCTGGGCTGCATGGGAACGGTTGTACCCTGCAGTAAAAGTTCATTAGTGTTTTTGATTTGTTTTTAATAGAGGGAAAAGGAAAACAGAACTGGAATCAAATCAGGTGTCTGCTGAGCCGTGTTAACTGTTAAGCTGAACTCCCTTGGCAATGTTCATATATCTTTAGCACGCTGAGCCATAAAAGGTTTTTAAGTTTACTTGTGTTAGGAAAATGTAATAGCAATTAATTTACCAACAGGTTGTGGGTTTACAAGGTGCCTTCATTTCATGGGTGGCTGGCAGATAGAACATGCTTAGATTATATTGTATTTAAGAAGCCCTATGAATACTCGAGGCTTTTGAACTGGATGTTTTCGCTTTGTGATCTTGTTTGAACTCTGGCCAGCAACGATGAATGAATCCTTTGTGTCTTAGTATATATCCTTGTGTCTTTGACCTCACAGGAGACATGGAATAACAGAAGTAGGTACCCGACTTTATTTACTTATTTACCTAGCAGTTAAAACAAGAAAGCAAACAAAACGGTGGTGATTTATTTGGCCTCTTCTCCCCAGCGCCCCCTTGACAAATGGCTGTTGGAAGAGTGTTTAACTGTGACCTTAAAGCCACAGGCGTAATGAAACTGTGATCTGGCAGATGTGACATACTCGTCTTACATAAATCACTCTCTTTTGTCACTGCTGGCATATGGCCAATGAATCTTCTAATTATTGAATGGCTTTTATAGCCCCATTATTTTTAATCACTTTTGGACAGCAGCTGGAAGACAAGGCTGGGACAGAATGAAATGATATAGCACAAAATATTATCATCTGGGTAACAACTGCTGGGACTAGGAAGATTTGATGGTGGTGTGGTTACCAGCGCAGTCTTGATAAACGATAAAAATCCACTCAGCCTTCATTTCGTCTCCTAAGACAGGCTGCTGCCTGGTGGACTTTACTGTGAAAGTTATTATATTAATTGGTCCAGCAATGAAATATTAATCTCTCCAGGTAGTAACAAACTGTATGTGTGAGTATCAGGGCTGCCTTTACAGGAGGACTCGAAGGAAATCCATTGCAGGCATTAGTAAGATGCGGTGGTGAATGCAGGGTTGATGCCAGCACTGCTCTTGTGTAAAGTGTTGTATGGAAGAGTTTTAAGTGGTTTCTGCTTCCCAGGAGCGCTGTCTGCCCCCTGTATCCAGTAAGAATTTAACAATGCAGTTGGAAGTTGTCTTTAGTTACTTCATTAATATTTTAGCATTTATCAAAACAAAAACAAACAAACAAAAACACCTGTACCCCAAACCCAAACAACAACTAGCTAGGTAGTGGTGTTTGTTTTAAAGAGGGTGATGGGTTTAAGAGTAGCTTAGGTTAATACACTTTATAATATAAGGGGAGCTGATTTGGCTGCCAGTATAGATGAGTTTCTGTTGAGTCCCGTTTGCTGGCAGAGCAGCAGCCGTGGAGGCAGGAGCACAGTTTGAGCCACCCAGCCCAGGAGGTCACTCAAGTGAGTTTGCAAGTCCCCTCACTGCTTCGCAAAACGTGAGCTGCAGGTTCTCTGTTCACACCTCTAAGCAAGTTATTTTGGTTTTTATTATTTTATTTTATTTTGATTTTTTGTTATTAATCTTTTTTAAGTATCTGCAGTTCTGCATTTGGTTGGCACTGTTCTGTTCTTGTGCGACAAAGATAGCTTACTAATGGCTGCTAAATATCTTCAGATAGAGATCTTCAGATGAAAGACAGCATGTTATAATCGGGGGTTTATACTGCAAATCCAACGTGCAATCTTTGTGTCTTTCAAAAATGGAATCCTTCCCTCAATGTAGACATCAGGCAGCAAGAGAGAGTCTTAATCCAGATGACTCTGTTGCACTCTTATCCCTTTAGCGAGGCCTTTAACCTTTGATTGCTTCATGGTCCTGTTGTTTTGAAATGGTCTTTGTCCGCCCACAGAGAATCGCTCGCTAAAGATGCCTCTAAGTGGAGATCCCTACAAGAAAAGGGGGCTTCTGCTGCAATTCAGGAATGGAAAATGCATTTTTCCAGTTCAGATGCAATCAGCCACTGTGAATGTGGCAATCGGTAGCCTTTCCACAGAAGGGTAAAGCTAAAATATTTACTGCTGCAAACCTTCTTAGGGGAATGTAATATAGGTCAGAGACCACTGTGTCCCGGGCCTGACCCTGATCCATCGTGGCACACGCATCCATGGGCTCTGCCAGACTACAGCTATTTATCAGGATTAGCTCTGACCATCTCAACGCACAAATGGGATAAAAACAGCTGCAGTAATTAATGTAAACATAAACTAAGAAACGCCAGTTTCCAAATGCATAAAACATGAGTTCAAAATATATCCTCGGCATATACATATTGCGCAGCTCTGGCATAGGCTGCCTACCAGCTGGCAGGAAGGTGCTGTCAGCCTGGCGATGTTCACTCGCAGCTTTTCGCTGGGAAAAATAGCAGCTTTTGCTTGGTCACTTATGCAGTCTGCTCTCCTTATTGGAAGGCTGTATTTTGATAACGCAAGAAGCTTTCAGCCCCCCGGGTCTGTGTGCTGCTCGCTGGCGGCGGTGCTCTGGAGGAGACGGATGTGCTCCTGCAGCAAAGGCAGCGCTGGGTGATGGCGTGTGCAGCTTGCTCCCCTGCAGAAACCGGGAATTGCAGTAACAGGAGGCAGAGCAGAATTCAAAGCGCAGTTCCTCTGGTGACTTGAGTACTGGGTAGCTGCTGGAGGACAAGTGTGTGACAGAGCATTGAGGGTTTGAGAGAAGTGTATGTAGAAACAGTCGATATTTTTCATTAATCACAGAAACATTTAGGTTATATATATATATATGTATATCTCTTCACACAATTGACCAGCACCTTTTTATTGTTTCTCAGAAAACTACATCAGCAGTATCAGCTCTTTCCATGGGAGATGTTTTGTTTCCCCCTTGGGGTTAGTTTTTGTTACTGAGATATTAGTATGGTGCAATGGTTTGGGAGGATGATTGATGTGCTCTGAAATGCGCTATTATAATTAAGAATAATTGAGAAAAATGGCCATACAGTAAGTTGCCTTTGTTTCATGCAAGGGAAAGAAGGGTTCAGGTAATAAGGTGGAAACATCTCAGCTTTGGAGTAGTCTACAGTGGGGAGAGAGCAGGGGGAACTTGTTTCTCTTATAAAGAAAGGCACTGCTTTTGTTGTTCCAGGGGTTAAAAATGTTTCAGCAGCAAAAATCAATCTTGCAACATGTTGTAATTCTTCAATTTCAAAGTATGATTTTTGCTGAAGTTAGTAGGGAAGGTTTTTTATTTATTTATTTTTAAATGTCTGATTTTCTGAGACTGCCCAATTTTGATTACAGAAAAGACACGTTAGTTTTTCTGTGGGCAAATAAATGTATTTCCAGCATGAATTTCCGGTGGCATTTCCTGCATTTCCAACAGCAGGAAGGTTGGATGTTAAGATCTGTCTCCTCTGGATTGCATCTTTTGTTGGTCTGCTGTTATCGCTGTAGGATCTCCTTACATGTGCTTATCAGAGAAGAAAAGGAAGGTTCTCCAAAGAGCAAATGTAAGATCCAATCTCCTTGAAAACAGAGGAGTGTTTGAAAGTGTATTATCCTTTCAGTTAGCACAGCTCATCTCTAAGGAAACTGAAGCCAGGTGTATTCTTAGCACAACTTATGCATGGAATCAGATTTTGCAAAGGGAGGACGTCTGCATGAAGGCGGATGGTGCTGGGCACCTGCCTTCCCACCCAGCCTGCTGCTGGTCGGCGCAGGGGCAGAAGCCATCGGCGGGTGAGACGCATTGGCAAAGGGAGCAGTGGTGGGGGATGCCCTTCAAGTATGAGTTTTACTGCTGCACTTTGCACATGGGAGGTTGCAGAGATGTCACGGGCACGTCTTTCTGTTTCTCAGGGATTGCAGGGTTTTATATTTTAGGCTCTAGAAAAAAAAAATCAGACTCTTTAAACTTGAGTTTAGCGTTAGAATCTGCTCAAGAATGCCAAGATCAAGCACGTGCCCTTTCACGGCTGAGCAGATTTTTGGAAAAGATAGTCAGGGTGGACTGCGACACTTCAAATGGTGGAGGATCCCACGTGTTCCATGGTGGGTCCTTTTGACGGCTTTCTGTGTGGGGTTAGTTTCTGTGAGCTCGTTTTCCTCTTCCATGCTCTGGATTGGATTGTATGGGGTGAGCTTGGTTTTGTGCACGGCTGGGGTCTCAGCAGCTGCTGAGCCAAGCTAGTCAGGGCTGCAGGAAGCCTTTTTTCCATCTGGAATTTTCTGGAATTTAGCAACAAAAATGTGACCCTTTTTCCCTTCTTTTTCTCTTTTTATCTTTTGCCCTTTTTTTCCTCCCTATTTCAAGCAAATGTAATAGAACTGGGCGTCGCTGTGAGCTCCCTGAGGGGATGAGCGTGCAAGCGTTGCTGTAGCCCCTGTTTTTGCAATGCCATTTGGCTGGCACATCGGTGACTCAGCTGGGAGATCCCAGCTACTGCATAACCACGTAGCCAAACTTCCTAGTGGGGGCCGTAATAGGCTGAGATGCTCGATGGAATAGGCACAGAGGGAAGATAAAGGCAGATATCATCAGTAAATTGCATGCTTTTTGTAGTCAAACAAGCCTATCTCAGCAGAGCTTTTTCACCTCTAGACATTATTGTGACATAAATCATTGAATCATGAATCACACAGTATTTCAGGGGAGAGCCTAAATTATAACATGCAGCTCAGTGCTTAATTCCTTCCCCTGCAGCGTGTCCAAGGTGCTTGTCATGTTTGTTTGTTTTTAGCTATGAGTAACTACCTTGTCTTACTATCGTGTGCAGAGAAAAATATGAACTGTTCAACGGAAAGATAAAGTGGTTTGTTATTTCGGAGGGTGCTCCTTTTCATGCCTTTTCTCTCTGGAGCCAAAAGACTTGGTATCAAATCAAACACCTGGAGTTTGGAAGGTCAGATCTGAAATATGAAAACTTTAACCCACAGTCTTACATGGGAAACCATTTTTTTGTTTTAAATATAGTAACCAGAGACTGCTCCTGGAGTGGGGGTCGTTGCTTGGGGTAAGTCAGGAGGTATGATGAGCCAGCTTTATCGGCCTTTATTTCAGTTTGGTTGTTTCAGCCATTTCTGTAATGAGCATCTTGGTCGTAAAATTTTTGCTCCTTGTTAGGAAAGGGGCTGCTGCTTAAACCTGCCTTCCTGTCTTCCTTCCTTCCTGCCATCCTTCAATTAAAAAAAAAAAAAAGCTGTCTGGAGAATGTACATACAAAAAAATACAAATCACCTGTATTTCTTTTTTTTAGAGTTTAACTCAGTTTTTCAAATTAGTTTTCTTTTGTTGTTTGTATGCTTGTTTTTAACCTGATGTTACTGTTCAAAAGTTGCAGATCCCCATTACTCAGGCTGCTCCTGCCCATTTCATTCAGTGGCCTGCACTATTTTCCTCATTAGCCTGGTGCCGCTGCTGCCTCCCAGCCCCGCTGTCCAGCCGCACTGCGTTGCAGTATTGTCATTCTTGATTTGTTTTGCAGTGGTTCCTAGAGGCTCCAGCCAGGAATCTGCAAAAGTAACGTAAAGTGCAGTGTCAACAAATATTGAGATGGCCTCTGCATTACATATTCGCAATCCAATAAAAAAATGATCATGCAAACTGTAAAAGACCGTATTAACAGCTGTAGGGGTTCACCCCGAGGTCCATGTAGCCCAGTGTTGTAGCTCAGTCTGTGCCCTTAAACAAGATGCCTAGGAAAGAAAAGGAAATGGGAAAGATGTTTGATATTTCCCCACTTCCAAGATACTCCCAGCTACCAGCAATTCATTTTCAGCTCAAGGGATTTCCTACAATTTATGCAACCCTCCTGCAATGGGTCCATCTTCTGTGTCCTTTCCAGGTCTCCCCTTTAAGCCCCTCTATAAGCTTCTTGCACCCACGGTGCAGATCTGCCTCAGCCTGTGTGAGCTACTTTTCCACTCCTTATTTTAAGAACAAAAGGGTTTCTATCCCCATTCTCTGTAGGTTTATGTGGGATTGGTTTTGCTTTTCAGTCAAATTAATGTCAGCGTTATTTCAGTTTTGGAAATATTTCATTTCTGGGAAAAGACTTCATTAAGTTGCTCCAGTTCATATGTTCTGCTACAAGAAAAGATTTGGTGTTGAATGTTCATTTACAACGAAGTCTTGCTTTTTTTGGTGGTGGTTGTTTTTAGCTCATCTGTCTTTATTCTCACATATTTATGGAAGTGTTCAAAGCTGAGTGGGGAAACAAATTCAAGTGAGAAGTGTTGGATATTATGCTGTTGGTTTTTAAGAACTTTGGGTGCTCTTAACTCCTTCAGTCATTTCCCAACTCACGCTGTGTGCAGGGGTAGGTAGCAGTGCAAAGTACAGCTCATCTTTGATTTTGTGCCATGTTTGGCTGTGTTAGTACCTCTAATGGGAGCAGTCTTTCCTTTCCATCTCCCTGCCCAGCTCCCTCTCCAGTGAGTTGCAAAAACAATCCTCTACCTTTATTATCTTTCATCTCTTTCACGTCATCTGTCTTTCTCCATTTGCTCAGACAAATAAGTGATAAAAGGGAATCATGATCTGTTTAGCACCACAGGAAGAAAGATGCGTTACGAGGCAAGAGAGACCTCTTGTTTACAGCGAGTTATTTTTGGTAATTAGCCATTTGTAGAGGAAGATGAGCCTCCGCTCGTAAAGTCAGCATGCCGTAATTTAGGGGACTCTGAATGGAAGCCTAACATTTGCCTGAATTGGAAATGTTAATTGTGTGCATTTAGAAATAAATAAATGGCTGTGTTTTCTTTGCAGGAAGCAGACTGAACAAAGACCTGAGACATTATCTCAACCAGAGGTTTCAGAAAGGATCGCCGGATCACGATCTACAGCAGACTATTAGAGATAACCTTTATCGCCATGCTGTGCCTTGTAAGTAACAAAACACTGACCTGGTGGATTACATGGAGTGGAATTTTAATTGGTTTATTTATTTATTCATTTATTTGTGGATTTATTTATCAGAGGCAGCCTTTGTGTGGTGGTGTGCACAGCTCAGTTTTCAGATAGGACAAACTTGCACGTGTGACAGCAGAAAGGGTTGAGATAGGGTTGACAGGGAAACCAGTTCATCCTTGTATTCGGCTTTTGTGATGACCTTTTTGGAACAGTGGATGCTCTGATACATGGCTGTAATGCTGCTCTACTGCGAAGAAAAAAAAAAAAAGATTTTAAAAAAGAGTACTTGGCTTAGAAAGTGTTCATTAGTATCATTATGGTGCATGTTTCTCTATTGTTTTGAAACCGATGAATAAAAGCGGCTTTTTTATATTTATTTTGTTAGCAAAACTTTATTTCTGATGCTTATTTAAGGTGTGAAATGGAACAGCATTTTGTGGCTGGGTCACACTGAAAGAGGGCACTGCCACTGTTGGAAGGTCATCTTCAGTTCGCGTAGGCGGTAAGCAGCAAAAGTGAAGCTAAGAAGGAAATGCTCTTTTTCACCCAGAAACGAGCTAGTAGGAAGACAGAGAAGTTTAGAGAGTGATAAACTTTAGAAGTTCAGAAGCTTTACCCAAAATCAGTCTGTGCTTAGCTTTTGGGGAAGATGCACAAAAAGTGGAAAAAGATCCTATTTCATCGCACCATTCTCCAACCTCTAGAAGAGGATATTGAAAACAAAAGGTTTTTTGCTTGGACCTTGATGAGCTCTGAAGATAATGGCATGCCTTTCAGATCAGGCTTGGCTAAGAGCTAGTAAACTCTTAGTTATAGCATGCTGAATTGAGCAGCAAAACATTTTTAAGCTTTCTATCTCTACGTGAATCAGAGGTTGTTTATATTGGAAGACTTGTATAAATATTGAATAATGATGTTGTCACTCAAAAATCAGTATTTACCAACAAATACCACATAATGATAGGTAGAGTAATAGCTGTTTTCAATCTAAGTGTTGCACACGGGAGAACTGTGTAGGGCCACAGTTAGAATTGTGTGGTAACGCTGATAGATGTTGATTCTTCAAATGGCAGATGTTGTATATCGCTGTTGAGTTTGTTCTCGTTTTATCAGTGGAAAGCATGGACCAAATTACTTCTAAAGTGCTGTGCGTGGACGTAAAGAATAAATATGGATTATTATTTTCTATTGAATACTTCCATTTTCCATTTTGTTAACATGAAATATGGTTAGTTTTCAGTCATCTGACTTGCCTGGCTGCAGGTTTTTAAGGTATAATGGGGAAAGTGCCTTCTAGGAAAACGCATGTGGTGTGAAAGGCTCGGTAGATGCAATGTCTTAATGCTAACGTCCTTCTGCCTATGTGTAACATCCCAGTTTCTAATTTCTGAAGCAGCAAATAAAGCAAATGAGTGAAGTACTGGGGATGCATTTTGTGTGTTACCAAGGTTACATTTTGAAATGCTTTCCATTGATTCTATTCTCTGATTTATTGAACTTGATGGTGAGCTAAACTGTTTGGACTCGCTAAAGACTTTTGATTTAAAGTTAAGACTGGTGAAAGCGATTGCTGCCTCCTGGAAATAGGAGGAGGAGGAGGTTTGTGTTGCTGGTGTGTTAATAAGAACATCAGTACTCATGTTCCGTTTATGAAACAAATGGAAAATCTGAGAAGTGGAGTTCGGTTACCGTGTGTCTTCATACTTGCTGAGTTGTAAAGCAGGTAACATTTAATTTTCTCTTCGTGTACCGTGGGGATGGTATTAGTGGTAGCTTTTAAGAATGATGCTAATATTCATGTGTGAATTTGAATGAGACGACTGCACGCATGGTGGGTTGGAATGCTTTACAGGTCTGGAGATTAATCTAGCTGTACACTCATATTTTTATTCCTTGGTGCACGTGACCAGTAAATCCAGAGCCCTGGACCAATCTCTAGTGCTAATGGATTATGAAGTCTTGTATTTGGGAAATGGAATTCTCTGCTGATTATGTGGTAAACACGAACAAGAACACAAGGTCACTTGGACTGAGCGTGCTTGGCCTGTCAGCTGCTTTTTGTTGCACTAATAGAAGGGCTAAATGAAGTGATAATTACTAAATGCAACATAAAGAAAGGCAACGTTAACCTGTTCTTCCCCCAAAATTCCCCAAAAATAGTTAGGATCCCCCATGGTTCAGCTCTCACTCACTTGGTCGAGGCTGGGATTCAGGTCCATGGGCTGCAGGCTCCCGCACAGCCTATTATAGCAGAGTTGATTAGGAGTTAGCTGTGTTCCATGGAGAGCAACTTCAGTTGCTCTCATCGAATTGGGACGATGTGAGCATTGCCTAGATGGATAACACAGGTACGGGCTTCTGAGAGAGCTGGCAACTTCACCGCTAAACACAGGAGCTGTCTGTAAAGAAACGAGAGATAGGAATGCACCCAAAGGGGAATTATTATTGAAAGAAGTAGGTGGACTGCACGGTTATTTTTGCAAGCTGAAGTCGTAAAGAGACATCTGCAAATGCATGTATTAGCTCAGATGGGAAGCACCACGCAGTCCTGCCCCAGCTCTGGCCAGCCTCAGCAGTCGTCCCTCTGCCCTCCAGCACGCTTCCTCCAGCCCGTCACACACTCAGCTCCCTGCTCCCCATCACGCTGAGTTTTCCTGCAAAGATCTGTAGTAAACAACAGCTGTGACAAGCTTCCAGGTGGCCTCCAGGTCTGGTGTTTGTGCCATCCTCAGTGCTCTGCTCTTGCTATCACACCACACCCACGGGCTTATTTACAGACACAAAGCATTCTTCTCTGGGTTTTACAACTTCAGCATCGTAATCTAGGACTCCGAGTAAGGAAGAGAGGCAGGACATGTTTATGTATTGGGATGGTGCAGAGACACTAATGAAGCCATGCATTTACAATGCACACGTCTTTGAAACAGAGCAGTTCAGACACTGAGCTAGCTTTTATTTTAGCTAAACCAACCGTGTGCCATTTCCTCCACTTTCTTCCTGATGCTCTCATTTTACTGTTGACTTCACATGCTGGGTCTCGAGACTTTTTAATAGTATTTTTGTCTTCTGCTTAAAGAAATCAGCACCTCAAACTTCAGCAAAGTTTTTCTCTTTGTGTTCAAATATCAGTTCTCATTCCTAGCACATAGGATCCGTTGTCAAGACCAGAAAAAAAACCCTCAAAGACATTGTCCAGATTAGCAAGATGTTAGGGCAGGCTCTCGCTGTCCCCTTGGCCTCGTTTCGTTTTGAAGCACCACATTTTTCCAGTTTTCTGACGTGCCTAATGTAGACCACCAGAAATAATGCTCTGTTTGTGGGCTAGTTAACGGCTCCATTGAGCTTGGAGTAGACTGTGACTTGGCAACGGTGTCACGATTACCGACTGGCCGTGACTACACCAGAAGTGCTTTGGCTGACGCTGAGACTTTGCCCACGGCTTTTTTTTAGTGTGGATTTCACTTAGGCTGGCGAAGTTGAGCTGGAAGAAACCCTGAGGACAAACGGGCAGGTCTGCTGACTGCGTGGGGTGACGGAGCCCACCCGTGCTAAGAGAGGCTGGTGGGATTTGCGTCCCACCTGGCGTGGGGCAGGCTGAGGGGCCAGGAGGTGCAGCGTGTTGACATCCTACCTTTCGCTTTCACAAAGTGTTTCTAGAAGCAGAACTCCTCAAAATCGCATTGGTGTACGTGAAGGTTTGCTTAGTGGAAAATGTGATTAGCTGGAAGTGCATGTAAGAATATATCCGTGCTACTGCATCCGAAATAGGTGTTTCCACGTCGCCTTACCTTGGGATATCTGTGCAGTAGTGTTAATTGAGAAAGAGATGGGATGACAGCTTCCTTTCATGTCCTGGTGCAGCAGCGTGTCTAAAGCACCGTTCACGGAAGGCTGAACAGACGGGATTATCTTCCTCATTTTGAACTGATGGTAGAGGGCATCTGTTTAAAATAAACAAGCAGCACTGGCCATTTGTCCTAGATGCTTCTTCTCAACAACTTGACAGCGGTTTTCCCAGTGTCTGAAGAAGAACCAGAGATTATTTCCATAAAAGCTTGTCCATGTGTGTGTTTGGGGGTGGAGGGGGTTCCACCTGAGCACCTTTACTTGATTCTCCATTTGCCGAACTCCTCAGTGATGTGCACAGACAGCTATGGTGGGCCTGGTATCTGCACCCTAACTTGCCAAAGCAGTGCTCCCGGTGCAGGCATGACTAAAACAACAGACCCCTATTCAAGTATATTCTGCATTTGTCTTATTTCAGTATGGTGCAATTCTTTTTTTTTTTTTTTTTTTTTTGCTTGGCTGCGGTCATCAAAACTCAGGGAAAAGCAAGGTCTTTTTGATGGTTGATGAAACAGGGACGACATAATGCCTAGCCCAGAGTTAAGTCTTAGATGTCAGCCTAGACATTCTGTAGCTACCTTTTTCTTTTATTTTTCTTCCCAAAGTTGACGTTTAAAACCTCGAGAGGTCATCATTCAACAGTTGATTCACTTTCCCAAAACAAGTATATGCCCTGGGATTAATTGGCTGGAGAGCTTAGTGTTCGAGAGATACTGCTTTCATTTCTGCTGCCTGTTCTCTCGCCTTCCCAGAGTTTGATCTGTTCCCGTGTCTTCAATTACAGCCGTTGTGGTTAGTCTTAGAGGGGAGCATGGAGCAAAATGGGAAGGAACGGATAAAAAAATCAATGGTGTAAGTGTTGAGTGATCTGTAAGGAGGCTCAGAAAAAAGCAGTGACTGCCAGGCACCTGGTTGGCCCGAGCTCTCTCACGCTTCGGGGGGAACTTTGAGATTTTTTATTCCAAGTGATTGCTGGTGCAAAGGGAACGTGTCCTGCTAAGGAGAGCCAACAAGACTGACCCAGGTAACTTCATGGTATTTATAGGAAAGACTTTAGTAAGTGGATGTAGAACTTATTAACTGGAGTAAATGTTTTCATGGATAATTAAAATACCGAAGGGTAGTTCAGATGCTCCAGGAGCTGGATAAGCTGTTACATGCATAACCCACATCATCTGCAACTAACAGAGGACCACTTACCACTGGGTTCCCCACAAGGATTTCCGAACTTGTTAATGAATTGATAGGAAGACATGCAAACCAGCTTACAGGTACTATTTCTCTTTAGAATATCGGGTATAACAGAACATCAATACAAGGGAAAAATCATTGAAGTGAGGCAAAAAGACCTTTATGTTGCAAGCACACGTGCTTTTACACGTGGGGATATTTGAGTCACAATTTTGAAGTTATTTTTGGTTGCTAATTTTTATTAAGGATAAACAGAATCACTGACAGTGCACATTATTTTTCTTTGCAGGCAATAAATCATCAGTTTATGTAAACAAATGTTCTTTGAATTCTCAAAAACTCTACAGAACTGCAGCCGTATTTATTATCCAAGTACCTTTTGTTGCAGTTCCCTTCCTAGAAGTGTAATTCTGCTTTTGTAATGAGAAAAAGTTGCAGTGTCCATGAAATATTAATTTGAAAGCACACACTGATAAGGTGATGAGCGGTGGGCTGATCTTTTCCTGCCACAGGAAGAGCAATTAATTGTTTTACAAGATCTGTGTGAGCAGAAAGTTTGAAATGTTTTTAAAATAGAACCCTTATCACTAGGGTGCAACGTACAGGTACTGGCGTTATGTGAAGATCATTTTTCTCAAGAACGCTTCCTTGTCAGTTATCTAACTCTGAAGAATGAGCGAGATTTTCCGTGCCAGCTAATATGCACAAATTTATTTTTTCCCTTTTATTTTCATCAGGGAATGTATCTTGGGTACAACTAGTGGGTTTAGAAAATTCTTGTAGCCGTGTTCCCGGGAGCGCAGAATCGAGTCCCCTGCAGTTTCCAGGGTTACAATTATATCACAAGTTAGTGAACCAGGTGTGTTTTCACTTTTGAGAGAGAAAAATGCCCTGCTTTGAACAATAGGACCAATATATCTGTAGTTCAGTTCCTTTCTATACACAGTCATTTCTGTTTAATCTAGGAGACTTCATACCCTTTTTTTTTTTTTTCCATCTGGTGTGTCCTTTTAGATCAATAGTTCATTTTGTGCCAGTGGAACTATTTGGTATGTTATTTTTTTTTTTTTTTACATTTGGAAATAAAAGCACTTATGATAGCAAATATTGCTCCATCTGCTTACCCATTTGTGGGGAATAGCTTTTTGTATTTCGCTGTACACCCGGTTGAAATTGCATGAGGCACCAGAGAACAGTACAAAGCAGAAGAGCTCAGCCTTATAGGCTCTCCCATGCTGTTTGCCAAAGGAGATTTGGGTAAGAAGTGTGGGAAGAGATTACATGGCTAGTTTTCTTTGTTTTCTTTGTTAGTCCCCAATGTACTTGATTTCACATTTTTTTTTCATTGCGGTTGCCTTGTACTACAGAAAAGCATCTGTGAGTGGGCATTTAGGTAGTGCAAACGAAGTCTGTGCGTATGATTTAAAATGGGAAGGTTTCCAAGGTTGTGAGTCTCCTGGAAAGCTTGAGAGTAAATCAGAGGTGAAAGCAGGTACTGCTGTTGGGAGGTTGAAGGGGTGGAGATGAGTCACCCCAGATTATTCACTTCAAAACCCTCTCCATCCTGCCATAGTTTCATTCACCATCGCAATTTAAACTATAGAAGAGGAGAACCACAATATCTCCAAAAGTCACGGAATGAGGATCTGCTGAAGAGTGTGTGGTCAAAGGTGACGAGTGTCCTTTTATCTACATTTTTATGTGATGTCCTAGAGTTCTGCTTAAATCTCTTGTGATGGCTGCAAAATCCCAGCAGTTGATTTCATAAACCAAGCAGTTTAATTTCTTTTCAACTACTCCTATGTATCTGCTCACAGTTTACAGTGTATTGATTGTAGTACAAGCCAACAGAATGAGTTTTCCAGGCAAAGTGAGCGGTTTAGAATTAGGAAAAATCAAACGTATACCTATTCTTGAACCTGTTCTTCCACTCACAGTTGTGTTTGGGATGCACACCTCATATTTCATTTTTACCTCTCCAGAAGACAGTCACCGTCGCTCTATATAGGTGTGTTCGTACTTGGGTGTGTTGATTTGTGTGGTTGTTTCATGGGTATGAAAGTCTCACGCTTCCTTAGTTAAAGATGTCAGTACTTTTTTTTCCTAAAAAAAGGACGCTTGAAAGTCCCGTTTATATGATATTATTCTGGTCCAATTCAGTACCGGCAATTTAATGTGGCCAAAAACAGTGGCATGCCAGAGGAGGAAATGCCTGCGTGATTGCCAGTCACATATATTGCTACCGTGACGGTCTCCGAGCCTAGGAGAGAATGGCAGACGCAAACTCCTGATGGTTTTGGGAGAGCAATGGCAGATGCAGACTCCTGATGATTTTGGTGGTGAATGTGGTCTTGCTGCGTTTCATCTTCAAACAATTACCTTTTTTTTTTGTTAACATTACCATGCTTCTTCACATAAAGTGCGCTGTATTTGTTCTCTAATCCTTTCTCTGTTTATTTCAGCAGAGAGGAGATTAGCTGTGTGAGCATTTATAAAACTGTTTAGCTTCTGCTAGCTGGTTTTCTTTGGGGAGAGTCATACCCAGTATCTTCACTAGGAATAACTCTGTAAATTAATCTGCATTGATTTTATTTTTTAGCTCCCAGTAGGAAAGCAGAAAAAAAATAGAACAAATATTTCTAGTTCTACCCCTATTGTAGGAGAAATAAATCTTTCCTATTAGTCATAACAGTCTAGATATATCCTTCTTTTATAATGTCCTCTTGAATAATTAGAGCTGTGAGTTATGAAGACAAGATTCCTGGGTCATTGCCAGAACAGATTTGTTTAAGGGGGACACTAGTTCCCTGAATTCCTTTCACAGGGCTTTGTAACGTCCCAGGCTGCTCTTAATTACTGATTTAAGAGGGAATACGTCTGTTTCACTGAGAATTGTGAAAATTATTATTTAAATGGAAATGTTTAATAAATGACTCTTCGAAAGGCTAATGTATCTCCAGAACGAGAGATGTATCACTGAGTAATCAGGTGGATACTGGTCTGGCAGTTCTACTTGCAGGGTCGTTTTGGAGCTGAAGGTAGAGGAAAACATCAGACCCTTGGAAAGCATTAGCTGCCATTGAGTTATTTTATTCTTCATCATTCATTCCTTACCTGCACTTCTTTAAATTTCAGGTTTAACACTTCATTTATGAATTAAAAAATAAATAAAACTACTGCAAACAGATTCTGATGTTAGTCAAGGGGGGTCTGTAGGAAGAAGCAGGATCTGCTGTTGGATAAACTGATAATTTCATTTATATCTCAGACCATCGTGGCATTCTACTAGTGCCGCTACAGTATGTTCCTTTAAAGCTGCTTGCCATATGCTAAAATATGCAGGTAATTCTTGCAGTATGAGGAATTTGAACTTGTGCACCTCAGAACCGAGGGGCTGGGCAGGTGATGGAGGAAGGAGGAACTCCAAATTAAGAAGCTGTTCCGGCAAACTCTTCCCTGAATACGTGAGGAGGTGGCTATTTATAAACGCAGCATTACCGTCTCCTGCTGTTCACAGGTCTTGAATTAGTCAGGAAGAGCTTGAAACTGGATATCGTGGTTCTTTTAATCTACCTGTTAGTTTTACAGCCCTTACCTCCATCTTCTTTCATGTTTTTCCAAGCTATGGGGTGGTTGGTTTTTGGTTGGTTGGTTTTGTTTTGGGGGCTGGGGTGGTACCGCATGAGATCCGCAAGTTGTGCTTAGATTGTGAGGTCAGTTTCAGCTCTCCTAATTCTAGGCGTGTAAGGGTTTGAGAAAAGCAGACGTGCAAGAGAGTCGAGGGGAACCCAGCAGGACACTGAATGGCGGTGCACAAGTAGGAAGGCTGTACTCAGCAGCGGGGCAGAGCTGAACCCGGGTCTTCCAGGAATAAAAGAAACCTATAACGTTCATAAACAGCATTCCCATTTTTGTATTCCTGTAATTAAAATATGTATACACATTGCTATCTCAGGCTCCTGCAGTCCCCTGCTCAGCACACTGCGTTTTCTGGAAGGGAGCGGCTGACAAGATGTGATCGTGCCGCTCCCGTGTAACTAACCACAGCGGAGGATCACACTGACTGACAGTCTGTAAATTGCCCACATTACAGAGCATTGATGATACCATTAAAATGGTAAATTTAATATTATAGTACTATTAGATTTCTCCCTCATTAACTCTGATCTGATAAACAACCTCCGGCATATTTTGAAGGTAATAGTCACCTTACAGTCACTACTACCTCCTCGCTATCTGACATTTCAAGCTCCTATAGATTTATAGTTCGTCTGTCATCTAATCTGTACTTACTGTTTTATTTTTTTCTTTGAACTTGTGCTTACAAGCAGAACCTTTCTTAGAGGGCCCTGGGCGTGCAATTAACACTTCACAACAAGAATAAAGTCATCCTAAATTCCATTCCTGGGATTTAGGACAAAATCAGTTTCAGAAGAAAAATGAACCCGATGTTCAGGCAAGCCAAACGTGAGCCTCCGAGGTATTTTAGTACCAGGCACTTGGCGTAAGGGTTGGCGCAGGGTAATGCTGGTAGCAGTGGTTGTGTTCTTGGCTCTTGCAGACAGGAATCAGGGGAGCCTCTGCGAAATGTTGCTGGAGAATGAAGATGGTGAGGAGGAGACCAGGTGGGCGCTGTGGCAGGGGCTGTGATAGATGCCAGGCAGAGCAGCCCTGCCTCTGCATGCCAGGGACTTGGAAAAGCTCAAGACACTTTATTCAGCTGTGTCCACCCAGCACAGATGACTTCCATTCCCAAATGTTAATCCTCGAGGAGGAAAACCCATGAGCCACAGCCTAACAAAGTACCCCCAGCTCCTCCCGCCCGGCAGGGAGGCTTCCTTGGAGGTATCGCTCGCCTCTGTGTTTTCCTAAGTGAGTCACACTTTATTTAGAGTGCTGTCTCAAGGAGGAGGTGGTTGTTATACATCACCTATCAGAATGTAAAAGTGGAAAGCGACGCCGAAACACTGACCCTTAATCTGAAGTGCACCATCTGTGTTTTATTTCCACATCTTGCTGAGTTTACAGTTATTTGAATTCACAGTTTGTTCCCCATTTGCTGTTCCCACATGGTAAGTGAATTGGATCCAAAACACACTGATGAAAGATTGAGAAGTCTGTTGGAGAGGTTTGTTCCTACCTACAAGAGTGCTCCATCTCACACTTCTTCCGTCCCGCGAGTTAAATCCCAGCTGTAAAACCATGTCTCAAGATGGTCTTGTTCCATGGTGGGAAGCTGGGGTTACTGTAAGGACAGGATCCTTTCCCCATCCAGAAGTGATTTATGATTTGTCTTTGGCTTTCTGCACGAGAAAAGGTACAAAGTTCACTCATATCCGACCGAGTATTTGCTTTACTGTTCCTGTAAATTTGCATCAATGTTTATCTGGTGGTGTTTGGCATCGGAGCACCGCTCTTACTGAATATTATTTTTATTTGTTGATATGAGTCAAAGTGTTTGATGCTAAAATAAGTCTGGATGTAATGTAATGAAGGGAGCTGTAATTACCATTCTTAGAGTTTTCTTGCTAGAGCTTCGAGTTACTCTGATTTTAAAATGTACAAACAGCTCAAAACCAGGTTGAATTTCATTTTTTCTCCTTTGTTTCTATTTTTTTCTACTGACAGCAACCATTTTCTAAAGACATAACCAACTTAAAGATATAAAATTTAAACATGTCACATTTCAAAAGCAAGCCATCAAAATGCTGAAGGCTGTATAAACTTAAATACCTTCTTTGGCTTTTGCTGTAGACCACACAGGCTCTGAGAAATTGATTACTCTGGTGCTCGAAGGAGCTTTCATGATACAGAAACAGAGGTTTGCATTCAATTTCTTTCTGTGTGGGGGACTCTTTTTTTTTGGATAGAGAAAAAGCCTTTAAACCTCAGATTAAAAATCAGTCATTTCATTGTTTCCTTTTTTTCCCCCCTGCTAAATCTTATGAAAGAGTTTTCGTAAATGATTGGGGCACTGCGTCTCTGAATAAATGTAAAATGCTCCGTTTCTTTTTTTTTTTTTTTAATAAAGAAGCATTTATTTATATTTTGGAATGTCCCAGTTAGCTGCTCCCTCACTTGTGCAGAAATTTTTGTTTTGTGGATGTGAAGAGGAGGCAAGGAATTAAGTTATATATTTTCTTTTTGCAATCTTGAAATTTACAGTATCCAGCATTGTAAACTCATGATTATGAAAGGCTTTAGACTTCCCACGGAGACTGTGGGCTGACCAGACACGCAACCAAGACCAGCCTCAGACCCGTGGAGGCGGTTGTGGAAAGACAGGGAAGGCAGCTCCTGAGCAAACAATTCTCATTTGTTCTCTTCAGGCAAGAGACTCGATGGGCCAGCACCTTTGTCCAGGTGGCATTTTCATGGGGATGCTCGTGTCCCCGTAGGAGTGGGACTGTGGTATATTCTGACAGGCCGGCCTCCTGTTTGCGTGGGTCCATTTCCCTCACAGAAGTACTACGAGTCTCGCTGTCTCTCGGTGGCATCTTGTCCCTCGAGGGTCGGGTACTTGTGCCTGAGCAGCCGCAGGATTTGCGCCGTTGGGTTTGGTGCCGCAATGGATGTTTTCTCCTCATGTTTCCTGGCCCTGATGTGCGTGTACTCTAAACCTGGGACTTGTTGCCTGCGTCTCCACCCGTACCGAGCTGCTTTGCAAACCGTGGCTCGAACGGTTCAAAACACCCACTTCTTGCAGCAGCAAGGGCTGGGCCCATGGTTCCCAAACCCTGTCCCATGGGAGCAGCTGCCCGGAGTGTTCCCACAGCATCCCACAGCACCTCCTGTGTGGTCCTCAGGACCCACAGAAGCCCCTGTCGATGCAGCTGGGGGAGCAGGTTTCCACGTGAGGCTGTCCTCCCCCGGGGTTTCGGTGCTGCCTCTGAGCAATCCTGTCCTCCGAGATACGTGGAAAGCGTCCAAGACGGACACCTGCTGGCTCTGAAGCAGTCAAGTGCTTCTTCCAAACTAATTTTTGGCCCCTGTTCTTGATGTTCGCTTTCAAAAAGATGCAGGCATGTGTGTTGGCTCTAAAAGAAAGGGGGGAAAAAAAATCCTTGTTACTGTCACTGAAATTCCCTGCAGATTTAAAAGGAAGATGAAAGTCGGTGCTTTAAGAGAAACTCGAAGCCCTTGGGACAAGCACAGTGGAAGCCAGAGAGATGCTCTGTGTTTTGTCTGATTGCTTGCAAAAACGAGTGCCGTATCTCCTACGGAGGGAGACAGCTACAAATACGTGTTCACATCGTTCCCCCATTCCTGCGCCTTGCAAAGTAGGACAATACCATTTTGCACTTCCCTGGGCACGTTCTCAAACAGCAGCTCCGTGAAGGTGGTAGAGAAGTCGGAAGGGTGAGGGAGAGGTGTGTGGGGGGGGAAATCTGCCTTGGGGTATTTCAGATCTCCAGCGCATACAGGTGTTTTTTAATCCCTCTGGCCTACATATTCCACAGCCCCTAGGAATAGAGGAGCCGTGATGTAATGCTCTTCTCCTCACACTCCCAGCTTAAATACAGATGGAAATTGTTGTCATGTGTTAGAAATGTCACCAATAATATAAAAGGCAGGCTTCTGCGTTCTCCCTTTTGCACTGTCAGCTGCTGCTGCCAGCTTATTCTTCCCTCTCAAACCTATTGTCATGTGGCAGAAACCCTGATGTAAGTAAGCCCTGTCCTCCCCCTGCTTATGATCCCTGCATTTTTTTATTCCCCTCTGCTGCAGTGCTGAGGATCATTACATACCACGACTTAAAGACAAGACCTCACAAAGGAAGGATTAATCTTGTATTTGTGCTTGAATTTCGAAGGACTCAGGCAAGTGAGAACGTTCCGTTGTATTATTTGTTTCCTCCTCCTCCTAGATGCTAGCGTTAGAAACGAAAAGCGGCGAACGTGACGAGCTGGGTCCGCGTTTGCAGGGCGAGCCCAGCGGTTCCTCGGCGGCGGGCTGTGCGCGGAGGGAGGCAGGGAGGCTGCGGGACCGGGGAGGGAGCAGCCGAGAGGGGTCTGCGCCGCCGAAGCCCAGCCTCGGGAGGACAGATGGCTGGTGCTGCTTTTTAATTCATCAAGCAGGCTTTACGGGAGGCCCGTTGGCGAGCGGGTGCGCGGCGAAAAGCGGGGTCAGCGGGCACGAATAGGCTGAGATCAGGACCAGATGCCTGCCGAACAATGGGGGCTTTTGAAAGAAATGTGGGAGGAAGCGTGGCGCTCGCTTTGTACTGCCTCCGCATTGCAGGTTGGAATGGGGCAGCTCCGATTTAATGAAGTGCATTCCTAAACGTGGTCGTCAGCCCGGGCTGGGAGACAAGGGGACATGTCAGAAGGGGGCTTGTGGGGCCGGCGTCGGGCGGGGGGGGGGGAGCGATCCGCTGATGGATCGCCCCGAACAATGCGGTCTTAGTGCTGGATGGGAAAAACCATCCATCCATCCCTGTGCATATTAATGCGCTACAGCAGGTGTTGCTAAATGTCTGTCCCCGCATTGTTCTGCGCCTCAGCCGGGGAGGGGGCAGGAAGGAGACCTCGCGAGGGATGCTCCCAGCTGGGGTAGAAATGTGGCTGCTCCCCAGACGGCCGGGCACGCCGAGAGGAAAGCAGGAGGCGAGAAGCGGCGCGTTTCAGCTCCTGGGGTCGTGTTGTGGGGCCAGGGGCTGGCCACTGCGAGCCGAGCTGGGAAGTGGTCCCCAGTGCCAGCTCCGGCAAGCAACAGGGGACAGGCTGAGGGCGGCTGGGCACCTCTTAGAGGTGTAGCAGGGTCCCGAGGGTCCTTTTTTCTGTACGACATCCCTGAGCCAAGCAGACGTGAGGGCTGGGAAGTGAATCTCTGGAGAGGAGGCTGGGTTGTCAGGGCAAAGGGCAGGAGGGGAGGAGGCAGAGATGCTGTCTCAGTTGAAATTCAGCAGCGAGAGAGTTAAAAAGGGCATTTTTTTTTTTTTAGCTCCTCCAGAAATACATCAACTGTGAATGAGTAGCAGAAGCTGTGTGCGCATTGCAATAAACAAGATGTACAGCGTGTGTAAAATCAAAATACCCGTTTTGGCGTTTGTGCGTGTCCTGTGGTGCTGCTGGATGCACCTCTCCCTGAGATAGTTCTGTGGGTAGCAGAAGTCAATTCCGTGAATACTTCCAGCCATGTTAGCCAGGGTGATTGTTGAAGGCTTTGTGGGGGAGGGGGGAGGTATACGTAATTTCTCATTATTATATGTGTTTCTTAATAAAAAGACACCCGTCTGACTGCTGCCATTGTGTTGTCTGCTCCCCTTGTGATTTGTGACATGCTATACTGTATTTGTCAGCGGTATGAAAGGGGGCTTTGTTCCTTGTTCATATTGTGGCACGCTGCATCTCCGTGCAAATGGAATATTTGCCTTTGGAGCTCACTTAACTGTTGATCTGTGCTCGCTGTTAGACAGGGAAGGGCTTTCATTTTTCCCCGGACTTGCAGAGGAATTTCTAGGCAAGACTTTATTTTTTTTTTAAACGTATCAGTGTGTGATGAAGAGTGGCCAGCTTCATTTGCCCACAGGCCAGGTAAGGCACGGCCAGCAGCCGCAGCACTGCACGTTGCGGCTGCCTTTGCCGCGTCCCTCATCCGCGGGTGAACGGACAAGTCGCCGCAACCGAGGGCTTAGTCCTTGAGCACCTTCGATCACTTACTGCTGCGTAAACTGCCAGCGGGAGTTCAGAAAAATAAACGGGCAGTTTGGAACGGTGACAGGCTCTCGTGCCTATTTAAAGGGCCGGCCAAGACTGCGGGTTAATAAAGGCAGTTACTGAGCAGCCAGATAAGAGGGTGAGCGTTTGGGGCTGCCAGCAGCGCTTGCAGAGCGCGTTCCAGCCGCCGGTGCCAAGCCCGTGTGCGCTGGATCAGGTTATGGTATCGTCCAGCATCGGCGGTGTTATCAGTTGCTCGCTGTTTACCCTCCCTTTTGTGCTCCAGCTCCCTGGATATCAGTCTGTGTGCGTGTAAACAGGGACGGTTCGCAAGTGTAGCGGTTGGACGTGCAGCCAAAATGGGTCTAAATTTAAGGCAGTGCTTGCCCAGAAGGTGAATAAGACTTCTTTTAACACACATCACGTGCATGTACGGAGCTCATGTTTAAATTGAACTCCTAGCTTCAGCAGCCTAGGCTTTATATTGCCAGTTATGCTCATTTTCAACTCTGCAGTGCACAAGGAAAAATGGGCAAAATGCAAAGCCTAACTCCTAGGAGGCTGCAGTCTGCTGCGAACGGCTTTTCTGTCAGAGGATCTGGCTCAGTAAAGGGCCAGATTGTGAACCTGTTGCTTGTTGATGTGTGCTTCCTCCTGCAACGTGGGAAAATGCACTGAGGAGTAACTTTGCTCTGAAGGGAGCGAGGATTCGCTCAGGGGTGCCGAGGAGCAGGGAGTGTTTTCTCCCCTGCCAGCTTGTTCGCACTCTGCATTGCCTGCTGCTAGCTCCTGTCAGATGGAAGCAGTGATGGATCCGCATGGATCCCAGGATGCTGCTTTGCTTCCTCCTGGGAAACTGTTGCAGAGCTGCTGAGAAAGAGCTCAGGCAGCCGCTCCAGGAGCTCCTCGCTGCTGAAGTGTTGCAGAGCCAGCAAGCGAGCCTTTTCCAGGCAAGTTTCTTCCTTAGGCACTCTTCTAAGGCAGGTAATCCAACCTGCAATTTGAAGCTTAGAGCATCCCTTCCTCTGTTATTGACAAGCCGTAGCACAAGTGAGGCTGTCAGAGCAGTCAAAGCGTTGCAGAAAGAAAAAAGCAACAATGAAAGCCATTAATTCAGCAGCAGAAGCTGATTAAATGGTGTTGGGTTCTTGACTCTGCATCTGACAGTAATAATACTTACCCTGCGTTTCACTCGTTTAAAACTTCATGTGCTGTAGGTAAGGCTCTTGCCTGCACTTTGAAGCTTGTGTGTAGACACCTTTCTGACAGCCTCCCATCCTTCCCAGTGCGCTGAGTCCTTAAATGATTATGCCCGAAATGTTTCTGAAATTAATGCACTTTAAGTCATTTTGGTCAGGGGATGCTGGGTGCTGTGGTATTTGATAAAGCTTATTCAAAATGTGATGCTGTTTTCAGTCAAATTCTGCTAAATCCTGTCCTGAAATCCTCCAAATATTTTGCTCGTGAATATTCTGGTAAGCGTGATGGCTGGTTCGCTGTGCTAATCCTATATGGTCTTTCTGTCTGTAGCTAATCCTGGGGTTGCTGTTCTGCATACATAAGATTTTTTTTTCCTCTCTTGTTGATAATATCTAGTAGAATTTCAGCCGACTAGTAAAAGATAACAGATCGAATGTCCTACTCTCTTTTTCTCCTCCTAAGCGTATGTTGTGTTTCTTCTAGTTGAAAAACAAAACCTGCAGAAGTAGGAAAAACATCCTTGATCTGTTGTGCTCCATCTGAAGGAATGGCTTGCCTATGCAGGATGTCTTCAGGAATCCCAGTCCTCTCAAATCTGGAGGAAAGGGCATGTGCTGAAATGGCATCAACCCCTCATCTACCCCCATCTGGGATTAAAAAAAAAAGAGAGAAACAGAGAAAAGCAGAATTTCTACTACATGTAGTAATGTGTAGAGATGTAGCTGGTGAAGCTGATAGCAATGACTATAGTTAACATTGTTCCCCTAAAGAAAGTTACTGGATATTCGTAGTTCCTACAGGGAAACGTAGGGAGGAACAGTGTTTTTTTTAAAACTTCTTTATTTTTAAGAGCTGGGTCTACTTGTAGGAGATGTACTTCAGCAAACTCTGGCCTTTTCTGATGGAAAAAAAAAATGTATTCGTTCGGGTCTGTTAGTATGATCTCAAAATTCCAACTTGACCATGTTTCAGATTCAGTAGAAAAGCATGCGGAAGGCAGGGAGATAGGTTAGCCTTGGGAACCTAACTTCCCACACACTGATTTCACCCATGGAATGACCATCGTATCCCCTTATTATAATATTAATACACTTGCATAAAGTATATTAATACCAATATGCCCTGTATAGACATGGTTGTATGGGATGTATACATATGGTGGGTGTGTGTAGTAGGAATACTCACGCTTGTATTTAACTGCTAACGTCAAATGTCATGAACAGGAGAGTCCACAGCATCTTAAGTAAAAACTTTCCTTAAAAATTGCATAATGTTTAGTTGATGTAAGATGTGGGTGTTTATGACATTTTTCCTTGGAAGAGATTGGATATATTTCTCTTTCAAATAGGCTTTCAAATGATTCATTAAGAAAATGAAATCCAAGAAGAAAAATAGTTGACCCAGCAGTTTGAGGCAAGTGAGGCAAAATTCCCAACAATATCATGTGCGAAGCCAGCCCCAAGTGAGCTGCGCCTGAATGACTTTGCTATATACTTTCTGAAAATTTCCAGTATTTACGTGGGGGGAAAAATGCTAGATGAATCAAGTAGTCTTGTCAGCAATTGGGATGTGGCTGTGGCTGTCGCTTACTGCATCGAAAAGCAGTTTGTCGCTCTCCCTGCTCCAACAGAGGTGGTGGCCCACCTGGAATCGGCGGTGTTACCACCATTTCCATCTGTGTCAGGAGACTCTTGGTCCACTGTAGACAGGAAATTTTATTTTATTTTATTCTCCATTAGCATACAGCACTGCCTTTAATGCATTTGAAGATGGGATGAGAAACAGGCATAAAAAATAAAACCTCTGCAAGAACACTATTACTGAAATCATGATATATTGGGGTGAAAAAAGTAAAAGCCTTCCTCTCTCTTCCAACCATTTGCATCTTTACTGCGTATGAATTTTACCAGGAGTCTTTGGTACATTTATTGCTAGCAGTGAGGACATTCTGGTGTTAATCTTCTACATTAATCTAAATGAATGGGGAGCAGACTGAATAATAGTCATGTAGAAGGTGCCATTGGAAATGCACTCGTTGTCAGCGCTGCGGTGGCGATTTATAGTGTGTCATTTCTTTGATGGCGTGCTAACAGCTCAGCACCAGAATGCAAGCCGTGATAAAGGTGGGGAAGTGGCTTGGGGGAAAAAAGTCTCCTCTTCTCTTTTTCTAGGGTCCACAAGGAGAGCCCGAGGCTTGAGGAGAGCTTGAGGAAGCCAAGCCCTTTTCTTTAGGAAAGGCTGGGAATGGTCTATAGCAGCGCAAGCTACTCACACAGCGCTGTTGGCTGGATAAAGGTGTGTTCTGAACATGATTCAGTTGACAAGTGCTAGTGTCCTAATGTAGACAAGGCAATATTTTAACATCTGATAATCTGTCATCCTGAACTCTTAGGGGAAATCAAGGATTTTCCACATTCAGATGCATGAACTAAAACTCCTTTGCCTTTTTTTTTACACAAAGACTTTAATTTGTAAAGAACCTCAGATTTATTTTCCTGGTGAAGATGAAGTCAACTCATTTGGAGCCCCAGTCAGGAAGTGATTCAGATGCTGTGCTCATTAAATCCTTCACTTCACTCCTGGGACTGTGAGCGAGAATGTCACGCGTTACCTGGTGATGAGAGGATGTTGTCACGGAGGAGATGAGTGCCCCAGAAAGCATTCGCACGGCGCTAAACCGCTGGGAAGCTGGAAGGGATCTAGAAAGCCACAGCGATGCTGGGATTTGAGTACTCGAGCTCGTTTTATCATCACTCTTGAGCAGGAGCTTAGCCGTTAGAGACAACTCATCTTCTTAGACGTATGTGATTTGGGGAGCACGAAGGTTGAGCACTGCTGTTCTCGGTATCTGAAGTTTCAGATTCTCGTTGGGTTACCAGGGTCCAACGCAGCGTTTAATTCCCCTTATCATCAGCTCGTTTAGCTTTCAGCTGGATGGATCCCTTTCATTTTTTTCTGCATTTTTCTTTCTCATGTTTCATGTATTCTATTGTTTTATTAGTTCAGTGGCCTTTTTGGGTCATTGCAGTCTAAGTATTCTGACTTTTATAAAGGTCTTGGTGACTAAATATTGGTGACCTCTATTCATCTTCCTCGTGCTTCTGCAAGACAGCGCGGGCTGCTTTTGAGCTGCTCTGTGCTGTGCTATCAGCGAGTTCATCGCATGGCAAATCAAAGCCTATTTCCTCTCTGTCTGGTCAGTACATCACATTGCTAAGTTCCTGCTTCGGTGTTTGGGGTAAATAGGATCCTTGCAAGAGAGGTGAAGGAGAAACTAGTCTGCGGAGTTTTGGCAGCCTAACCAAGATAAAGAAATGTACCGTGACACAATTAAAGGTATGCTGTTGGATTCAGGAGAGTCCTAGCGAAGACTAACAAGCTAAGCACGATTGACTTGAATTTCTAAGTCATATAATAGGAAATGGAAGAGTTAGCATTAACTTCATTAGGGAGCTTGTTACGCCAATAGAGGTCTTTTTGGAAAATTCAGCCCTCTAATGGTAGGCTTATATTTTGGGGCATTCCTGCTGGGAGTCTGCTTCACGCTCAGAACTTGGATAGGCATGGCTCTGAAGAGGGCACAGGGTTCCGAGGTTAGGAAATCTCAGAACTGGGGCAGCCAGAATGTGATTAATTTATGCATTGTATTCTGCCTTTACCTGGCCAAGCCTTGTCAAACAGACGTGTGACGTTAAGAGCTTTCCTTGTGCTCAAACTTGCCGCCTTCTTTTGGTAACACCCTGCCTTATTTGTTGTTCTCCTCTGCACGTGAATGAAGTGAGAAACGGGTTTTAGAAGTGAAATACTAACGTCCAGCACGAGTGTGGAGGAATTCTATGAACTACCTGCATGTGCAAAGAGAAACAGACCGTTTCAAGCAACCTGGACTGTGGCCTTCTCTAGCTCAGAAATACTTAATTTTGGGAGGCTGTGTTTTAGCAGGCATTTTTTCTGTGCAATGTTTTCCCATTTTGTAAAGGCAGGGAGGAGCAAAGGAACCACCCCTAAATTTCAGAGTCCCATTTTCCTCCCAAAGCAGAGCACAAGCTGTTACGGAGGAGCAGACAACAGCTATAGCAGATTCCATCCATGGTATTTAAAGTTCTGGAAACTTTGCAGTGGGAGCGACTGAAAACGGAAGCTTGTAAGTGTGTGTGTGTGAAACAAGCTCTTCAGATAGTGCTTCTGTCTGCGTCTGACACACACAAAGCAAGGGGAAATTTTAATGCCGCCCAAATGTTGCTTTTATATGTAGAAGGCTTTGCATCTCGAGCTACAAAATGGCACGCTATCGCCATGGGGAGATCTTTAAATCGAAGCACCTTTCTTAGAAAAGGTCTGCTTTGCTGTAAAAGAGGTACTAGGGTTATATCATCTTGAAGGGCAAGCTGGTAAATGAGATGTTATTATCTCGGTGTGTTCTTTTACTAAAATATTTAAAAGTGGCTCACTCCTGGCGAATTACCTGCTGACCTGATCATCTAGCAGCCTTATTAAATAGTTGCCTGTTGTAACATTCTTTGTGAAGTTAAAGCGTGTCCCACTGCACTAAGCACTATTTCAGATAGCCCCATTATAACAAAAAGGCTTTATATAGTAATAGTGCAAACCGATGGCTCTCATGGGTGCTTTCATAATGAGGTTTTATGGTAACTGTTCTCTGATCCCTTTTCTCCTTTTACCAGTGTATCAAATTTACTCTGTTTCTCTCCATATTCATAGTGCTTAATAAATTTGCTTTTTCTGACCTCTCCGCTGCTCCAAACAACAACACTTCTGATACAGAATGATTGCACCAGAACAAACGGTGGCATAAAATACGGGTATCTTTGCATGGCAAAATCGATTGGTCTGGCATGGCCTAATGAGCTTTTGCTCATCAGCTCAGCTGCTGTAACTAGCCACGAATGTGTTCCTTGCCCTGAGCAAATATAAGATGAAATATGTTAGTTTCTAGTGTTAAATTTTTGTTTTGTAAAAAGCTCACACTCTGCTTCTGCACGGGGATGCTAATGCTGTCACGTGGCCAGGGGTAACTTGATTTCTTTCAGTCTTGTGCCTGTAACCTGTTTGGTCATCTGTCTATAACCCGAGAAGAGTGTTTTAAAAGCAAATAAATATTTCTATTCGCCATATGCCGCTAGGCAGCTGCCCTCGCTGGTGCTGCTGGCGCTTTGCACGACTGTTAGAGCCGCAGAAGTAACGGCGGTGTGACCGCCACCTGAACAAACAATTGCACTTGTGCCTTGGGCTTTGAAACTCTACTCCTTGGATATTCTTGGGTGGAGTGGAAGAAATCTTAAACTCCTTTGATGTCTTTCCTGACCTCGTATCTAATTACATTATTTTTTGATAGCTTTCCCTCAGGAGTTACTTATTTTAAATGCATTTTGCAAATATGCATTCAAATGAGTCTTGACACTATTAATTTTTATAGCCTAGTTATTTTATATTGCTGACCATCCCCTTGGTACTTGAACCTCCTCCTACACAGAGCCTGGTGTATTCCAGTAAGCCGTGGTCTGCCCTTCTTGCTGAAATAGAAAGCATGTTTGGGTTGAAGCCTGTTTTTTCTCCCTGGGCTCATGCCTCCTCCCCGTTTGACTAAGTTCGGTTTTATTCTGATGCATCTAGGCAATAAGAAACAGAGATGCTCAGAGGCTGCCAGTTGTGGTTTGTGTGATTTGTACTAGTTCAGTTTCCCAAGCCCCATTTTTATGCTCCCAGACTAGGGGCAGTGCTTGTTGGCAGCGTGCTGGGGGAGCTGCTGGACCGACCAGAGCCGTGCGATGGGCTGGTGTCTGCTGGGGAACATCCCCGGGATGTCTGTTCACCCTGAGGTTCCTGGCTTTGCTGGTGGCCACCTGCACCTCTGCGTGCTGCAGGTTTATCCATTTATCCATCTCTAAAAAACACAAGGGATAAGAAAATCACCCATCCTCGCTAAGGTACCACAAGCTCTGTTAATAAGAGAGTGTTTTGGCTGGGTGCAATGATTGATCCTTTGTGTATCCTTCCCCAGTTTGTTATCTCAGTCCCGAGAATTACTTTTGCCCTCTCCAAAAAGCTGTTTTGTTGAGTGTCTGCTATACTTCAAGAAAAAGAGGGGAAAAAAAAGATAAATTTCAGAACATTACAGGAGGCAACAGCAAGGAATAATCCTTCTTTCTGGAGACACGTGGTGAGAGCTGGTGTGGCTGCTCCGTTGGGCTCTGCGACTGACTGCCCCAACTCTGTGCAGCACTAGGACTAAACAGCTCTCGTATTCAAAGCTTCTCTAGCTTAAAGTAGTATTAAAAACAGTTTTGGGGGCTCTGCTTGCAAACCAATACGTACCACGCTACGCTGACTGTGCGGTCCGATACCATCTCAGTAATTAAGTGCCAGCATCCTACAGCACGATCGCCTTAATAGGCTGTCAGCGGCTTAAATGCGACCTGATATTAAATTTATCGGTCGAACTTTTTCGGCGTGCTGCGGCTGACCCAGGATAACAATGACCGTGGCAAACTACGAATAGACCGTACCTACGGCACAGCCACTGCTTGGCTGCTTCAATTGCTGATCTGTTATCGTCCTAAAAGACAGGAGTGAAAAGGAAGAAGGGCAGCGCTACGCTCACGGCAGGTTTTTGCCCAGCTCCCGTCGGTCCGTCCTCCAGCGGTGAGTTTCCAGTGCACAAGGATGTGGGGAACACAAGGCAGCCGTGTCCCCTGCACTTGGGCATCCTCGCACAGCCCGGCCGTGACCGCCATGGGTGCACGGGGTGCCTGCAGCAGCTGCTTGTCTGCGGGAACGGCCCCGCTGCCACGAGGGAGGGGTAAAAAAAGCCTCCCTTGTTCGTCACCGTGTGGGAGACCTGGTGCTGCAGGGCTCCCGGTGCGTTACAGTTCCTTATGCCCCCCTGAAATACAAACAGCGGGGAGAAGTCCTCCCTCTCTGCCTTATTTTCTGCCGTTGTACGTTGAGATTAATGCCATGCTCCTTTTTTCAAGCTCTTTGGGATCGATGGATGAAAAGCACTGTGTAATTATTGAAGTGCAGCTTTTATGGTGCCGCCTATAGAATGAAAAGAGAACGTACGTTCGCTTGGCAAAATACTGTGTTCTAGGTGGGGCTTTGGGGATCGGACTTTCAGTGTTGAAGCTAAAATTAAAAAGGACAGTTCTGTTGTGTATCTTTTACCCAAACTGGTCTGTGTTGAGACCACACAAAATCTTGCTGAACCAATGGAAATGCATGAAAAAGGGTTGGGGGAGGGAGGAAAAAAATAACTGAAACAAAGAAAAGAAGACCTCGTCAGAGATAAAATGACGTAGAGCCGGGGATGATGCCTGCGAGTACACGTTGTCAGTCATTGGGACTCAGAGATGCTTAGGCAATGTAACATCAAGTTCTGGCCACATCATTCTCATGGCCATTAAGTTCAAATGCTCATCTCTTCCCTGAGATGAAAGAAGTGAGAGGTCGCTTTTTTTTTTTTTTTTTTAGTCTTTTAAAGCCTGCAAATTCTGAAGCAGCTGTGCTGTGTGCGATTTGCCTGAGAACCGTATCTCAAAATACCATTTCTACCTACTTTAAGCTAGGCAGAGGCTGAAATGAATGCTTCATTGTTTTGTCTCAGGATTGTTTTGTCAGGAAATATCTTTCAAAATATTTATTTTTTGGTAAATGCATGCGTATAATTATAGATAAAGGCTAATTTGTGTCTCTGAGTATTGTATTGTCAAATGAAAGCTGAGTGGTTTAGTACCAAAATGGAACTTCACATTTAAATCATGCCTGTGTGCTTTTTATATTTTTACAATAGCTTCAGTAGCTAATCATCACCTCAACTGACTTTCCTAAATAGCATACAATTTCCTGTGGTTTATTTGGAAAATGTTAAGCAGAAGTGATACTGCATCGGGTCATGACTGTGATGACGAAGTTAAAAAGACAAAAATCCCCCCAGTTGTCTGAATGTGTTCTCAGCCTTGCTAAGCACGTGAAGTTGCTGCTCACCAGAACGCTGCAAAGTTTGCCAGATTTGACTGGCATTGAAAATCCAAGAAAAAAAAGTAATGAAAATGAGCAAGTGTGGCGTTTTTTTAATAGCATCCAAACTGCAAAGCTAAGCCGTTGCTCAGAACCCCGCAGGGTGTTACCAGTGCTCAGGCCCTAATTTGCAGGTGAAGCCTACCTGTGTGCAGATCTTTAGAAAACGACCAGGATAACGTCTTGATTTTGTCATCCAAATTAGGAAAAGAAAAAGCAGTGGAAGTCAGTTCTTTCAGCTTCAAAGTCAATAAAAGCAAAATATTTCGGGGGAAACTTCTTCTTTCCCATGCACTGGGCCAAGTGGTTGATACTCACCTTTTATTTTCTCCTTTGTGATATCAGATGTGGCCAGATCAAACAGCAAACAGCTCTGTCCACCTTCCAGCTGGAAGAAAATAAGGCACTGGAGCGTACAGCTCAGCTAGGATTCGTAAGGTTCAGCACACATGATAATGATTTAAATGATCATAAAGCTGTACTTTTTATTATACAGAATATTAAAAAACCAAAAAGTTACTTGGTAGACTTGCTAGTTGCCAAACTTTCATAATTCCTTTGCTATGTTTAGGATTTCCTATGAACTTTGTGCTATTTATTTGTAAACCCAGATGAAAACGTTAAACTAGCGATGACCCCGCTCGGTTAAAGCATTTGCAAGTTACAGAAGTGTGGCCAAAAGAAAAGTCAAGTCCTGCTGCTGCCAAAAATGTACTTAATTTAAAAGAAAGAAAGAAAAACTAATTTTACAGGTAGTTAATTTTTAGTGCGGACAGGTGTCTTTTTGGTATGCAAAACCTGTCTTTTATGGGGCAAGAGAATATTGCTGGAAAACAGAATACCTATGGAGAGCTTGTAGCAACTTGCTTTGGAATGTATACAGCTGCCATTTTAGCACTCGGTATTTTTTGATAAGCTTACAAGCAGCTTCGTATGGAGAACGGAGGGGAAGAGGTTGCCTTTAGAGCCGTGATACGTTCCAGGTACAAGTTGTGCAAGCGTGAATTGTCTTAATTCACTTCTGGTAAGTGTTTTCGGGTTTTCAGAGAGGACGGCTGCGTTCTGTGGGTATGACGGAGATGGGGCACTTGCGTGTGAGCTGCTCCACTGGTGTCAGGTGAGCGCCAGCTCAGGTCTCTGTTCCTTTGCAGGGGCTGCAGAAATGCTTTTGGAGGGAGGAGGAGGAGGAGGGTCTTCGGCTGTGGTGCTGCTGGGTGGTGTCCACTCACCACAGATATCCCTGCCAATTGCTACCCTTTGGCTCAAGCCACCCGCTACCGAATTTCCTGAGTCGTTCCAGGCAATGAGCACTTGGGAGATAATCCATCACTTAATTTGTAATGTGTGTTCATCGCTTGGGTTTAATTTGTTTGTTTGTTGCGTGACCAATTTGTTAGTACAGATTTCTGTAATCTGCGCGTGTGGTTGTTTGCATAAGGAGCTCTGCGCTGATGCTCCTAGCTGGTGGCGGTGACCCCTCGACACAGCACCCCTTACTGGGGAAGTACCTCGGTCTTGTAAATAAGGAACTTGCACAGCACCAGCTAAAGGTTTAAAGAACAAAGAAAGACTCCTCTTGCTTGTCTCTTGAACCGATGAAGTATCTTGGCTTTGTTTTGTTGCTTTACTACATGCAAAATAGGTCCTGGCAAACTTTTGAAGGGATGAGTTGGACTGTTCCCGTATTGGAGGCATCAAAATGCATTAAACATCATCTTAAAAGGTACAGAATTGTTAAAGTTTGGAGTTACAGACGTGGTAGAGGGAGTGCTGGGTGAAGCGCTCTTTGCTTGGCTGGAGAGATCAGGCTAGATTATAGCAGTGGTGTCTTCTTGCGGAAAGGATTCTTTCTTTTGGCTTGTTCTAAACTTGAGTTGTAACAGCAAAAAACCCTCGTGCATCACAAGAGAGGCCTGTCTCCTAGCTTAACCTCCTCAGCTGGCACGAATCGCTGCAGCCTGTTTTATGTCAGGTCACAGGCTTGGGAAAGCGTATTTATTCATACCAAGCTGCTGAGTGTTTGGAGGTTCATCTCTGACTAACTGCAAGTCTTTAAAAATAGACCAAGCATCAGAAAGCCCTTGAAATGTTTTGTGATATAATGTATACTTGAAATAAATGGGATAGTCTCGATTGCCTCTTATAGTGGGATTGTTTTAATGGATTTTTATCCTCTTTTCTTTGCCTGGTCAAAACAAATGCAGCTCACCTCTGGTACGAGGTCAGACGAGTGCTTGATTACATTTGCTAATGGCGATGGTTATAATAACGGGCACGGACCCACCTGGCGTAAAAGGCCTCCTCGGTACCCGTCCCTGCGCATCCAGGTCACCCGCTCCCATGGGGACAGGCCAGGGGCTCTCCCAGGACTCTGGCGCAGCGGTAGTGGGAATCTTGCTTCCAGCTGTAAAGGGAGTGAGGTTTGCGTGGTGGGTCCTGTTACCGGCTGGAGAAGGGCTAAGAAAGACAAGGTGAGGGGCCGCAAGACCTCATATAGATCAGCTTTATAGATGAGGCTCCCTTTCATTAAGGATCTTCCCCAGCATTACGCATGCCATCGATCTACCGAGATCTTGCTGATTTGAGGATCCACATGCTTGGGCTTTTGGTCCTTGAGAATTTGGTGCCTATAGCAGGATGCTGCTGAAACAAGGGTTCTGCTAATGGATCTTGGATCTGAATCTGCAAGTTCTGTGTTTTTGGTTTTGCTTTTTTTTTTTTTTTAATTATTATTAGAAATCGGCACCAACTTGAACTCTGGATAGCCCATACAGTTGGAATCTAAAGTATAAAGGAGACTCGTGGAACAGTTTCAGATGTATGTGAGGATATGAGGGAGACACAGTCCAGGGCTGTTGGTACATACAGAGGTCCCAAAAGATGCAATGATATATATATAGAATATATAATATATATATATTTTTTTACTGTACAGGGACAAAAAGCTGAAATTCAGTTATGTGCTCTTTTGTGAATTCAAACCATTTGGTGGGGCAGACAATTGAAAGTGGAAACTGGATGCAAGAATGTCTGGTCAATTAGATTATGGACCACACACACAGGCTTGAAAACATTTAATTTTAAAAAACTCGTTATGTAAGGGGGACACAATACAATGTAAAAGACTTGGGGTCATGTTCGCAGCTTGCATAGACCAGCATAGCACCGTGGGTTTCCGGGCAGCAACACCGATTTCTGCTAGTTGTGATCTTGGCCTTTAATCTGTCATCAGTCTAATAAAATCGAGCTGCTCTAATTACTGTGGTGTCTGTCAGAAATGTGCTTGCCTGAAATGATGAAGCTGAGTTGGATGCTAGAGCCCACACAAGTCAGCAGACACTGTGCAAATCTGAGCTAAACCATTTGTTTGCCCACTTAAGGAGAGGTTGTCCACGGTCATGGTATGTGTGGAAAGACAGCGGGGGAGTGAGAGGAAAAACCGAAACATATGGCCAAAGTGAGCTGTCTCTTAAATCCAAGGCATTGAGATAAGACAAGCTGTTGAACTGATGAGAAAGCTTCTTTATATATATATACACACACACACACACACACACACACAGAAGCTTTCTTAAATGCACATATATATATATATGTGCATATATATATATATATGTATAAGCACACACCACATATTTCCAAATTCAAACTGGAAGGAATTCAGTACCGCTGATCTCCCATACGTGTTTGAATGAAGGTACAGCAAACTGTTAAATCGAGAGCAGAGAAAAAAAGCCCCCGAGCCCAACCCCCCAAAATCCATAATAGCTGCATCATTATGTAAAAGGAAGCGGCAATTCCCCTACCAAAGTGTCCATAAACTGAAACCTTATCAATAGTTCCAGATGCTCGCTGACTTTATGATCCCGTTAAGTTTAATTGCGCTGACATAATGGATTGTATTTGCATGGAGCAAGGTCTTTTCGGAATCAGGTTTGAGGAATATGCGAGCACAGGAGAGGGATGGCACAAACTGAGACGTGCTCTTCGCTGCTTCTCAGCTGTTAATTTCTGACCTTGTGTTTCTTGAAGGAAAATGTGGAAGTAGCGTCTTCCTAGTGTCTGTGACCTCCTGATCAAATTTGAGAACATCTTCTGCCCCTGTGGTGGCTGTTAGTTTAGTTTTTAGTAAGGAGCATTGGTTTATTATTTAACTTTAAGCCAAGAGCTGTAATTTTGAGCTGTGCTCCTTGGGCTGATTCTCCCCGTTCAGTGCAAAGGGCAGTTTTACCATTAGTTCCAGGGTGAGCAGAGGCCAACATCCGCTGAATCCCAAAATCCCAATTTGCAGGGTGGGATGGATCCAGAGAGAAGCGTGGTGCCTCTCCTTGAAGTCTTTCACAAGCAAGGGCTTTCCATTGCCAAAACCTAGTATTTGCAAGTTTTATCAGCTGTCCTGGTAAATTAATCTTGTCCATTCCCATTCTCATTGTTAATACATCTGTTTTGTTTTATAAAGCATGGCCACCCACAAATGTCCAGGTACTGGTAACATTTAATAATATCAGATCATTTTTAAGAAACCCAGCAGAATGACTCCACTATTTTCTTCCTCTCTCTCCCCCAGAAAACTCAGACGCCTACAGAGATTTTTCTCCAAATCACAATGCTGCCTCTGAGTCAAGAATGGGGAAAAAAAATCTTTTTTTTCTTCAGTTGCATGTATAAATAAGGATAATGGTGTGACAGTGGCTGCAGCGCGGCTTGCTGTGAGTAACAGCGAGCTGCTGTGGCACCCCTTTGCCTTGGCCGTACCTTCTGAAATGTCCACACTGAAAAATGCAGGGTCCAGAAGGAGCACGTTGTGGTCGTGGCATGGCCAACATCCCCAGTCACAGACAGCGATCCCTTCCAAGTTCAAGGAAACAGCAGTGGCAGCTGGCCTTCCGTGACAGGCTGGAAGCGAAGGGTCTGTTTTCTGGTCCCCCAAAGCTACAGCTGTTTTACACGCTGCGTGGATAGTTTTCTTGTGATTTTTTGTTAGGTTTAAGGTGGCTTTTTTTCAACTGGAAGTGTTGCTAATCAGGACCTGACACGGCAGTGTCAACGGAATTGTACTTCATATAATACAAAATATCAGTTAATCTTCTGTGGAAAATATATATATGATTATTTTCAAACAAACAAACAAAACCACACCAGGAATGAGATAACTGTTAAGCAGGAATAATGAAAAGTGGAAAATCTTCTGCTTACTTTTGCATGCAAGTATTGACAACAGGACCAAAGTCACGATGCATATTTCAGCTTCTGCTGGCGTTTTGACGTCTAGCGCGCTTTTAATAAGCGGTCATGGTTGAGCATTCTCATTAAATGGGCATATTTATGTCCTAGCGCTCAGTTGGGGAGGAAGGATTGCAACTGTTATTTTATAAATGGAGAGATTTGTTTGGCATCGGTGCTTATGCAAAACAGAGTTCTGCTTTTGGAAAGTATTGACTGAGTGATCAGCTATTGTGATGAATCTGAATGGAATAATGCAAACAAATGAAGAACCTAATTAAAGGACCAAGAAATTTTTATACAGCCTATATTGGGAGTGCTATCTCGTGGCATTGAAAAGAGCACATTTCCTTTTATTTTTAAGTTCTCCTCGTGGTCCAGCTGTAGCTGCCATCTGACTTATCTGGGACAAATGTTCTGCAAAGTACTTTGGGAGTTGTAGTTCGCTGAGCACATTTTTGCCTCCCGCCAGATGTCAAGTATAACATTTGGTTCGTGTGCTGGCTGACACAGCCACGCTATTTCATTTGGCATTGTTGGAGCGTATTCATTGCCTTTTGATTGGCTTTCAGTTGCAAATCATGCCTTGAAGTACATTTTATTCTGTGTTTGCTGCACCACATAAGACTGATGAGCAATTTTTCTAACGACAATAGTTCCACAAATTGAGCAGCCAGGGAAACATGTAGATAACTGTGGTTGTGCACCCACAAAAATCTTTTGTTTAGAGTTATGCTATTCATGTTTGTGAAAGAATGGAGCAACTTGGTTCAAAAACTTCCTCTTTGTGGATGTACAGGAGAGAACAAAATGTGGAGGCTAACTAGACTGTATAGAGCCGGGGATGCTTCACAGAGGATCAGTGAAAACAATGGTTTTTTGTGTTTTTTTTTTCCCCTGTTTCTTTTCAAGGGCTTTCAGCTGAGACAGTCTTGTCTGTGTATCATGGGAGCTTATGGCATATTACTTACTATTTTTGGAAGCTGATGCAGTGCTAGCGTTGGCCAGCAGCTCTCCCCAGTTCCAGGACCGTCACCTGCTGTGTTACCGCAACAAGTGCTCTGCTGAGAGTTTTCATTTGTTCCTTTTCTGCTCTGCAGCGATGCTTGCTGTCAGAAATGTAGACCTACATCAATCCTGGTTCAGCTTCTGTGTGTGTAAATATAGTATATCTATTTATTTTTCCATTATTTTGAAATATTTTTGAAAGTGTTTCTGGGAAGCGCATAATTCTCTTTTCTTTCTCTGGGTGAAGTATTCCCTTTTATTACTATAAGAAAATCTTTAGCTCTTCTCCATTACTGTCATTTAGTCATTACAGGCAGATGAGTTTATCTTCTAAAAAGAGCCTTAAAGATGTTAAAGTGATAGCATTACAATTTAAAACCCTTCTGACACAGTCTATTCCACAGGAGCACTAAATCTCGTCTTTACACACGAATGAAAGTCAAATAAAGCATTCACTTGCTTGACAATTGTTGCAAAATATAAGAAAATGCTCGCGCTTTTATATAGTAATGACTGTGTCATCTCAGTGAAGTTCAAAGAGCAAGCCCCTTTATGCACACAGACAACATTTACTTTTGAGTTCCATCGTTATTTTCTAGGCTTTTGTGGCAAAAGATTAATAAAGGATTTTGTAGTTACCATGTCATTCACCACAGTGTCATCTAAAAGGATCTTGCTCGTTCCTACTCTGAGAAAGAAAGCGGAAGTGCAGCGTAGAAAAAGATGAAAATAAGTGCACAAAATGAAACCAGAATTTGAAATGAGAAGGGTTTCTAGTTTAATGAGAACAGGCATGCAGTGTGATACATTTGTTCTGTGTCTAGAGAGCCAACAGGGTTTTGGAAATGTGCTCTTTCAGTGGCTCTGTTGAACATGGTCATCTTCAGCTGACCTTTGTGTCTTTTAGAACTTTCTTCCTAGCTGATGGACCAGAAATGAGCTAGGAAGCAGGGAAGGTGGTTTTGTCTTCTGTGCACGATGAGGTAACTCCTGGCATCTGCATGGCTCCGTTAGGAGGGGAAGTAAGAAGTCGGTGGAAGTTGTGTTTGCAGTTCCAGCTCCAAAGCTGTAACGAAACTGTAGGGCAGATGAAGTTTCATAAAAACAAGATCTCTCCTACAGCACCACAGACTTGAAAGCAGAGCAAAATTCCTCGCCTTAAATGCCATAATCAGTGTTGAAAGTTTCCTCTGTTCTTTTCTTCTAGATAGACTAATACCTAATAGTTCTTCATGCCAGATAATTCTCTCATGTGGTGATGAAGAAGGGATAATGATTCTTTCCTATTTATTTTTCCTCCTGTAGTCTCTGAAACCTGAGGTTTCCATAGGGCTTTTTGTATGTGCGCACGCAGTCAGTGCTGTGAACAGTCTAGTCCAAGACCCACAGCTCTGCAGTAATAGGGGAACGACTGCCGAGTATGATTTGCCTTTTTAATTATTGCTTCAATCGCAGGTACTCACCATTTGTAATGGCAATCGATACAATAATCAAGGCATAAATAGGAATCACTGAGTAGAGCAAAATCCATCACATTTACTTAGCCTTTGTGACCCTTGGAAAGAAAAAATGTGTTTCTAGTGAATTATTGTATCTGCGATAGTCAAGGTAAAACTGGGTATGGAGGGGTGAGTCCTGAACCAGATGCGGTCCTCGCTCACCCTGTCTCCCAGGCTGGAGGATGTCTAACCAGCAATGTAACAGGCACGTTACGGGGTACGTTTAAAAGGAAGAGGCTTGATGGGGTTTCCACACACTGTGCCATGGGAAATGAGTAGGATCATCCAGGCCAGGGGGATGTTGAGCCTGGTTGGACTTGGGGACAGGCTGGCTGTTTTCAAACACAAAGTAAGGTCCATTCCTTTCTCTGCTTGTCACCCTGGCAAGGCTCAGCTCTTGCTCCCGCTCGGTCTGTGCGTGCATTAACGTGCAGCCCGCTCCCCCGGCTCTGGGACCTGCCCGCACCGCTGTGTACGGCGCGTGCGAGCTGGTGGCCTCCTCCGCACACAGTCTGCTGAAGCTGCAGCTCAGTCCTGCAGGTGGGTGCATCTCTTCTTCCCATCCCGCACGTGAAATCCTGACCACTCTACGGCTTGCAGAGTGGCGTAGGGACCACTGACCTGTCGGACACTTGTTCATGGATTCTGGGCTGCGGGTTCAAAAAATGGAGAGATCTGTTCAGGACTTAATACAAGAGTCCTAATGATCCTGTGCCTGTGTGTCTTTTCTCTTTTTTATTTCTGTTTTCCATTACGTGAGCGTATTGGCCACATGGTAGCATTTGACTGCTGGACATTTGTTGTTGCTGGTGTGGTACAACTGGAGAGTGATTTGTTTTTTAGGCCTCAGGAAGGATATTGTCTTCCTTGAAAACTGTTTCAGTATCTCTCCTCAGAGACAGAAATAAAATGAAGGGGTCATTTCCAATAGCAGCTATTTTGTAGTAGCTCTGTTGGATAAAACTGATTACTTACATAGCCAGTGAACTCGCATTGCCTGTTTGATTTGGGCTGCACTGTAGGAACTGAAACAAAAACCACATCCAGACTGCTCTGGAGTGGAAGAATTCTGCTATCAGTTCCATCTGTTTTCCTTGTTGTTGTTTCCATGTAATGAAAAGATAAATATGCAAACATATTTACTTCATTAATTTTAAACAGTGCCAGGAAAAAGGCTCTGTCTAGGGATGGTGGAAAAATATTGTGAAAATTAGCTCTACATATTCTGCTTTCAGTCAACTCTGTTAATTAGGATCAAAGTACTGCAATTTTTTTAAAGTTCTCACCGCCTCTTCCCACACATCTCGGGATTTCAAAAAGATGCAGTTAACTAAGGCTGAGGTTGTCAGCCAAGCCTACGGGATCGAGGGTCTGCACACCGCTAGTGGGGCACCAGGACCCCGGGGTGCCACGAAGAGGGAGGTGAGCTGCGGAGTGCAGGGCGGTTGGGCTGCCTGTCCCGCCACGGGGATGGGAATGGGGCGACCCTTTTCCCACCCCAATTCCTCGTGCGCTCTGTTCTAGGGATTGGCTTTGTGTGGTTTTGTCTTTGCTCTAAAAGGGCGGGTGCTGTGGGATAGCTGCTTCTGCAGGTGTGAAAACAGCTCTTTGACGTGTAATTAGCAATGGGATACTTGGAAGAAGAAAGAAAACATGATGACGAATAAACCCGGTTGGTGCTTTTCACCAGTAGATCATGGTTTTCCAAATGAAGTCATTGGGGTCAATGAAGTCGTCATTGGGATGGGAAGCTTGGCAGGGGAGGGTGATGCTCAGTCCCCCAGGTGGCCAGCGGGCGGGGGACAGAGCTGTCACGCCACTCGTCTCCCACGGAGGCGCTCACTGTTTCTTCCGGCTTTCCTCTCGAGCAGGAAACCATTTCAGTTCCAAGCAAGCACACAGTTACAGAAGGATGTGGAGTCAGCTTAAAAATCATGCTGACCTAAAGAATTCACCTTTATTTGCTCTAACACTTAAAACAAATACTTCTGTGTTTTGTTTTGTCTTGTTTGTTCTAATGACGTTAACTGATGTTGCTGTGCTGTTTGTCTCAGCTCACATACTCACATACAAGGCTTATCAGTTTCACACTGATACATATTTTACTTCCCACCTATCATGCATTAAAGGACGGCAGTATTTGGATGTAAAATATGGGGTCAGTTGCTCTGGGTTCATTTTTGGATCTGTGGTTTTTAGGCCCTTAGGCCATGTTTGTTAAAGTTTTGTTTCTAAATGCAAATGCTTTGTAACTACCTACAAGGTCTGACACAATTTTATGCAGCGGGGTTAGGTCTGGCCTAATTTAATCACACAATAAAAGGGTCAGGAGGGTTTTTTTCCTCCTATTGCAGAGGTACAAGCTCAGCCCTTCGCTGAGAAGCTCCTGGTCCGTTCTCAGTGAGACAGACTTTGCCTCGTAGCTCACAGCAGCCGTGTGAGTTACCGCAGGCACCCACTGCGCGTTCTCCTGGCGCAAACGGCTGGCAGCGGCGTGTCGGAGTGGGTCGGGGCAGAGGATCACTGTTACTTACCGTGGGTGCCTTGGAGCAGGAATCAGTCTTGTTAGTCGTTGTTTGTACAGCGTCTTCCAGAGAGCGACCTGGTCGGTAGCTGGGCTATAAAACAAATCCTCCTGCAGGCTTCTGTCGCTCTGTGCTCGCATCCCCACTGTTGTATGCAGCGGGCTGCGCAGCTGCGCCCGCGCCGCAAGAGAGGCAGAGGCGGAATCAGGCTTCCGTTTTGAAAACGAGATGGTGGAAGGAGTCTGGCATTGGTGCCAGAAATCACCCTCCTTTGCATCTCTTGAAACTTCACCGATCCCACGTTGCACGTCACAAACGGCAGCGTTATTGTCCCCTGCGTTTCCTGGGACGCCGGCTGGGTGAGCTAATCCCACGGGGTGCACGGAGCAGCTTCCAGCCGCTGATGTTCTCGGTTCTGGTAGCCGCCGTCGGCACAGCAGCTGGAACGAAGTCCTGTCGCTCCTGTCTTTGGATGCAGTTTAACTGGTGGCCTGTAGTGGACTGGTCTCTGGAGCTAAGCGTTGCTGATTCCCCAAGCGAAGCTGGAGTGCGTTTGTATCAGGCAGAGGCTGTCGACGTGGAGGGGGAGGCGTGAGGCTGGCTCAGCCCATGCTGAGAGCGGCCGGTCCGGCACGCACCTCGCTCGTGTGCTCTCCATGGCTTGTAGGTCACTGGCCTAGAGAGCACGGCCAAGGCTGATGGCATGCTGAGATTGGAGAGCCCCGGGTCCGAATCTCCGCGCTGGCCTGGCTTGGCTACAGGAAAATGATGTCCCCTTCTCTGTGTCCCTCTGTGTTTGTCTTTTGTAGTTAGCAGGAATGCCCTTGGGTTCTCGCAGAAAGTCTATTGAATCCCAAAGAGTCAATACTCTATTTACGGGCTTGCTGTTATTATTTTACCAAAGCGTAAGCTGAAGGAACAAGCTATTTAGTGCCTAATGTTTGACAGCAGAATTGAGGAAAATTGCCTTTAGGTTGAAAAACTAAAAGAATAAATGTGTGTTGCATGTTCTTAACTAATGAAAGCTAGAGATGCAGTTTCTAATCCTCAGCCTGATCTCTCCCGTGTTCCAGTGAGGCTGGCTTCCATGGGAGAACAGTGTTCTAAGGTGGAGTTAAAGGCACCAGTGGCAGCGGTGTTATCAGTCGGCCTGTGTGAGCTGGCAGGGGGCTGCCGGGACCTGTAGGCAGGATCGGGCTGGCTGTATGGCACGAAGGAGCAGACACCGTGCCTCTGAACTGTTCATGGGACGTGTCTCGTGGTGTGGTGTTCGGCACGTATTTCACAGGTTTGCAGAGCTTTGTTGTTGGCAGTGGCACACACAAAGTCTGCCTGTGTTGTACGCACAGCAAGGCGTAAATCTGCCTTAGAAAGCATTGACTCCATGAGCAAGGCGTGAAGTTGTAGGCATGAGCTCGAAACAAGAAGCTGAGGAAGCGGGGCAGCGAGGGAGCTGGGAAAGCAAACTAGCTCCCTGCTTCGTCTGCGCTCAGGGAAGTCACCTCACCTGCATGTGTGTGGGGGGGGAATCTCAAAATCCTGCTGAGATGATGTCTGTCCCTGCTGGAGGAACTCCTGAGGCTTTTGGCAGCGTGGCTCGTGAAGCTGCAGGGTTTGTAGCAGGATTTCTGGCTCTCACCTTGCAGGAGCGAGCCAGGCGCCCGGCACGACATTCACATGGGTCCAAAGGGGCAGAGCGCGCTGCAGCTGGATCACCAGGACTGCAAACTGCTCTTCTGGTTTTATTTTGGTGGTTGCTGCTGGTTGAGCCCTGTGCAGATGAGTAGATTGCTGCCAGGTGTCCATTACTTGTGAGAAGTATCATGCTCGTCTAAAATTAATGAGATTTTAGAGCTGGCCTGAGCGGA
Organism: Cygnus atratus; assembly: GCF_013377495.2. Taxonomy (NCBI): domain Eukaryota; kingdom Metazoa; phylum Chordata; class Aves; order Anseriformes; family Anatidae; genus Cygnus; species Cygnus atratus. The sequence continues at coordinate 6,845,741 of NC_066371.1, forward strand.
CAGTTTGTCTTGGCAGACTGGAAGCTGCGATCTGAATTGCACCGGTTTAGGCTTACATCTACAGTCTTCCAGCACAACTTTGCAGTGGTCATTAAAATGAAATAGTTGAAAATTGAATAAATTACATCGAATGGATCCTTTGATGTCAGCTGGCTGCGTGGCCAAGCCTTGGTCAAGCTCACAGGGACAGCACCGTGAGGAAGGCGGCGTTCCCAAGGGTCCGGCGACAGAGCTGCTGGTGTGTAATGAAGTGAGTTCTGACCGGGGCTGTCGTTTCCTCAAATGCTTGTTCTGTTCTTCTGTTTGTTTATTTTTAAGGAAGATGTGAAGATGGGGGAGGAATGGGGACGGTTTTACTTTCCTCGTCTGTTTGTCAGCTCGTTTCTTTCTAAAAACGTCAGACTTAAATTTTAATGTCTCAGTACCACAGGAAAAATTGTATCCTCATCATTTTACCTGCGGGGTTTCTCCTGCAGTGTGCACTGCCTAATTTGGATTTAAAATTATCCTTTTCATAGGCCAGTAAAGAGAGGGCAAGGAGCAGAACTGCGGCTGCAGTGAAGCCGCGCAGCTCCCCCGGCGGGGAGCAGCGGCGCTGGGGTGCCCGTGGGGATGGTGCATGCGTGCCGGTGTCCTGCCAGACCGTAAAGCCAGCCAGAATTTTCCCACCCTACAAAACCGAATCAATGCCAGGAAAGTGGCCTGAGGCAGAGGAATGCTCAGACCTCCCCCCAGCACAGTCCTTGGCAGGAGTCCCCTGGGGTCTCGAGGACTTGGTGGAAGGGTCTCTTGGCCCAGGGCCCCTTTGCTCTCACCTCTCGTGAACGTTTCCAATTCTTCTGTTGCCTTCTGTCCAAAACCAGCATTGTCCGGCCTAGGACTCAGCTCTTTCAATGCGAATCCAGTTGCTTAATGTCCATCACCTGTGGCCACCTCAGCCCAGGTGCTTTCCTTCCCTGTTCTCGTGTAAACCCGCACGGCTGCGTTGCCGGCAAGGCCCCCACGTTCCTCCCTGAACCTAATGGCATCGCTTTACATCCGCGATAGCAATTTGTGTATTGCTGGTGTCAGTTTTCCTTACGTTAAAGAACTGTTAAGGGCCATTAACATAATCACACATGTCACTGGCAGGAGCCTACCTTCGGAGGTGCCCCAGCTGAGTGCGGCGCGAGCTGCCCTCCAGCGAGGCAGAACAAAGGGCTGTGTGTTAACGCCGGGAATGGCCGCACGCAACCCGTGCTCATAAAATCGGGCTTACTTTTAATCAGTCTTCAGGGGTTTCATGCGCCGAGGCTATTTGTTTATAGCAGAGGCCAGGCTGTGCCAGAATCTATTAAGCGCTGGAAAACTGATCAGTCCTGTGCTCGCTCCTAATGCGAGAGAAGGAGACGCTCTGTGGTGGGGAGCAAGCCGGAAACGATGCTTTGCAGAGCATCTCTGCCGTCCGAGCCAGCCGGGATGCAGCCATAAATACTGCCAGGACACCGTAAAAGATCCTTGAGCATCCTTGTTCCTACATCTGCAAACCCCAGAGCTAAAGGCTGCCTGCCGGTGCGGCGGGGGAATGCTCTCGCTCTTCGGGGGGTTGCCTCTCGCGAGGGAGAGGAGAGAGGAAGGGATTTTTCATGCACAGGTAAATATAGCATCTCTTAATGTGCTTGTGGGACGTACACTGCTAAAATAGTCGTCATTGACCACTTGGGTGAAATCCTTCTCTGATTCAGTGAGCAAGCACTGTTTCCTTTAATAGAAAGTTTTATTCAGTAGCAAGGATGTCTTGCTGTTCTGTAATTATAAAAAGGGTCGTTTTTCCATTTATCAACTAGAAACTGCGTAACTGGGATGCTTTGTGGTTTCAAGGTTGTTTTTATCATACAAATCCAGTTAGAAGTTTAAAAATAACATTGTAATTTTGTAAGACTGAGAACTCCTGTGCTTCTGCTCCTGCAATGCAAACAAAAAATTCACATTGAGGTATACGAACATACGAGAACTCTGTGGAGTAGTTAGTGCTTTACTGGGCTTTTTGGGAACTAGACATTTTTAAGATCTATATTCAGTGTATTTCTATTTATGATTAAAAATATTCCTGTTCAGAGGAAGTCACTAGAATACATATTTCCCAGAAATTATATGTAAAGAAACGGAGGAATATCAAAACGTCGATTTCTTTTTCTCTTTTTAATATATTTTTCCAGTTGGTAATGGTTCTGCGGTCTAATCTGCCTGGGCTCAGTACCAGAGGAACTCACTGAAATGTTAGGCCTGGTTCATACAGCGTGGATTAAATGGTCTGTTCCTAAAATCAATGAACGTGAGGAACAAAGCAGTGTATAACAACGCATGTAGTTGATAACAGTTTCCAGATCAGTGTTTATTGCTTTCAGGAATGTGCCTCATTCATGTAAGTTTGCGTGGTGCCCCCAGAGGAGCAAGCTTTGCTCTCCAAGGATACACGCCTGTATTCCTTGTTCAGCAACAAAACGGATTATGAAGGACCAGTTTACAGATGAAGTGATGAATGGAGGTCTTCCTTCCTTTTTCTTTTTTTTTTTTTTGAGGTGTTTGTCCCTACTACATTGATCCAGGCTTTTACCCTTTTCTTTCCTCTCCTCTTCTCCCTGAAATAAATAAATCCGGTGAAGTCGGTGTCAAATTAGACTGAGAGGAGCTGGGAACCAACCAGTTGTGCTCGCAGCCAGCTTCAAAGGGTGAGGTTGTTTGTTTCCTGCTTCTGCAGCACAGGCTCCCGTCGATGTGGACTCCGACTGTTCTCCTCTGAAGTCACATTTTCAGAGTGCTTTAAGGCTGCCTCTGCGTTTTTCTCCTACCTTTTGTTCCTTGCTACGGAGTCTGGGCCAACTCCAGGACTACGTGGTGAGCAGTAGTGCTTTGGCAGGAGGAGGCTGAGCGCAGAGGCGTGTGCGTTGTCTGTACCAGGGTGACACTGCCGCTGTCACGGGTCCGAGGGGGTGCTTCAGGGATCCCTGGAGAGAAAGATTTCAGCATGGATTTTTGGAGGACTAGATTGCATTTCCTTCACAAGTGATCAAATATACAGGGGGAAAATGGCATCGCTTTGTCCCGCCTCAGGTAATTTTTAAGAAATATAAAGCTAAATCCTAGCAATGCTCTAAGTTCTAGGAATAAAATGGGACCATAAAGAATTGACCCTCATTTTCACCCATTCAAGGTGATGAAATGAACTGTTTTTTATCCTAATGTCCCATGTCCTGCTGCCATCAAGGATAATGACAAACTCTATTGACGTAAATGGGAGGATGGTTTGGCCTTTTATCAGAGCTAAATTCTAATTAAGCCTGAAAATAGGTCTTTGGCTGACTGTACTTTGCATTGCGTGCATCACACCTGGCGTGCGTAGCTTTGCATTGTGCACACTCGACCTTTTGTTCCTGACTGTTAACCAGCCTTTTCCCTGTGCTGTGGGCACCCGGAGTCCCCCTGCGATCTCCGGGAACGATTCGAAGATGAAGGCACCATTCTGCAGGGTGCCAGGTGCGATGCGATCGCCAGGAGAGGCACTGGGGCTGCAGCAGCCTTCGTCTCTCCCGCGGTGGTGTCGGTGGTGCTCTTATTTGCCAAACAGAACAGAAGGGGCGTGCTTCGTGCCCTCCTTGGACTAGCACAGTACCCCACGGCTGCGGGTGGATGTGCAGGGACCTCCCCGGGATGGGCGCCCTGGCTGCTCGCGTGTTTCCAGGAGCAGCAGCGGCAGGTTTGAGGGCAGTACAGGCTGCCCTTCGGCTGGATCGTGGATTGCACTTCCATGTGGGACAGCGATGTGCCGAGCTTATTAAAACGCCCCGCAATGCAATCCCGAAACGGCCTCAATCCTGCCTCCTGCTTCCTCTCACCTTTCAGGCAAGAGAGGTAATGAGGGAGCAGAAGAGCAAAGGGGTGGCACCAAACCTCCCTGCTGAGGAGCAAATTAGAGGTAACAGCTCGTGGCTGAGAGTGGAAATTGCTGGGGAGCGGTGGCACAGCTTCGCCTTTTAGGATTGCTCAAGGCCCCGCTCCCCCCCGCCCCTCCAGTTCTTGCTCTGTTTCACTTCATCCACCAAGCCTGAAATGAATTTGTTACCCACTGCGGGACACTTTCCGTGCTTGCTCTTTCCTTCGTTGAGGTGTCCTCTTGCTGCCCACAGCCACGTGTGGACAGGGGGCCTGGGTAGAGCTTCGTGTGCAGCCCAGCCCCGGCCCTACAGCATCTGAGTCAGGTCCTGAGGAGCTGGGCATGGCAGAGGAAAGCACCAGCTCGCTTGCTTTCATTCTTATAGAATTACTCCTCTTTTTTTTTTTTTCACTGCCTTTTATTCTTTTCTCTCCTAAGCCTCGGAGGAATTTCAGCAGTTTACAACTTTTCCTTCAGAGCTGTAAAAACACTGAGCTCCTTTCGCTTCCTAGAAAGGGAAGCGGGTTTTGTGGAGCTTTGTGTCTTTGTGGTTTGGGTGTGACAGCTCCAGGAACCAGGATTTTAAGCAAACTACAAGAGGGGGCATTGTTATGCCATGATGTATTCCTAGTATCTGCTTTTTGGATAAGCCTGCTTTTTTTTAAAGCATCAAACACCTTATGAATGTTTACCTTCGGTTTGTGCTAGCTCCTGGTTAAATGCAGATGCTGATGAGAAGCAGGCAGCCTGCACCCATCAGCCAGGCTGTGTGGGGAACTCTCCCAGCTAAGTGCCCTCCTTGGTGAGGGGAGAGTTGAGATGACCAAGAGGACCTTTGTTTATGGGACACATTTGTGTGTGCACGCTTACAGCACCCCTCCGCGCACTTCCCACGTTGGAGGGAAGGAAAAGGCGGCGTGAGATGCAGGTGCGTTGTTGGAAGGCGTGGAGAAGGGCTCAGTTCTTCTCCCCTTTGTGCAATGATAGGATCGAGGCTTTTATAATTGTTTCCGATGTTTGACCTTGGGGATCTCACTCGTGAGTGTATTTGAAGCCTCCTGCGTGCCCCGTGCAGGCTTGCTCCCCGCTCCAGGGATGGCAGGCAGTGTGAGCCGGCTGCCACCTCCCTGGCGCTGCATTTCAGTGTGCGTGTGTTTCTGTAGGAATATTTTACGCTGGTTCGTGGTTGGGAAAGGAGGAAAAAAGGCTTGTCATGTTTTCTTTTTGTGAAGCAACAATGAAAGTCTGTGGCTTCGTACAGACCAGGGAGGCACTGGCTGTGGTCAGCATCTCTCCAGGAACATCTTGAGCTTGATCCGGGGTCTCTGCCCGATGCTCTGTGCCCACTGGAGGTCTGAATGACACTTTGTGTCAGTGACACCTCATTTTCAGAACTGAGTTATTTGGAAGATACTACCAATCTTCAGGTCTTTACATTCGCTTTATTTTTTTTTTCCTCCTTGAAAGAGGGAAAAAAAAAAAAAAAGAGGGAAAAGGGGGGGGAAAAAAGGCAGGGGGAGCTGGGAAAAAAGGGATTTTGCCTTTCAAATAAACCCTTCCTTTCAGCTTTGCCTTTTTACCCAGATTTTGGCATCTCGCTCGGGCGAAGCGAGAGGTCCGGGCGGCGTTTTGCCCGCGCTGCTGATTGCCAGGATCATGTGGTGTGCGCCGTGGGTGCTGCGGGAGCCGTGTTTATCCAGGGCCATGTGGAGGTGGGCGGGTGCCTACCCGGGGACAGGGGGACAGGAGAAGCCGGGCTCTCCCAGCAGCCACGCTGTGAATAGCCCACATTGACCGAACCGCCTAACCGGACTAATTTGCCCTGCCTGTGGGCTTGATAAAAGAAGCAGCTGCTGGTGAGGGCTTGCTCAGACGCATGTAGATGAGACCGTGGACTGCCAGAAGGATCCGAGCAGGTTTTTGTTTTCCGTGCTGCCTTTCTCCTGGAATCCCTACCTCCGGGCTCCCGCGAAGTTGCATTGAGCAGGTAAACTATTTTAGTTCTTTCCTGCCTTTCGCGCTGCCGGCCGATGCCTGCCCGCCGCCCGGAGAGCCGAGGGAAGGGGCCGTGCTGCGGGGTGGCAGGAACAGCTCCCTCCGGAGCAGGCACGCATCTCCCCTGCTCCCTGCAAGCTGGCAGTCGGGAGGCTTTGAAAATCGTGCAGCCATGTTACACAGGCACAATTATTTCCCTTTCTCTCTCCCCCCCCCCCCCCGTTTAATTTTGCCGTGATCTAAATAAGGCTACGTCTGGTATTGCTCGTTTGCATCTGTCGATGCACCAGCCAGCCATGTTTTTCATGTGATTATGTGCACTGTGCGGGTCTGGCCGGGAATGCAAAGATGTTCGCTGTCCTTTCGGTGTCGGGCACTTCACATCTTCTCCGGGGCGGGGGGTGGGGGGGGAACAATAAAGAAAAAAACAACAGAAAATGTCTGTGGCGTGCTGCATGGATTTTTGCGAGTGCCAGGAAGTGGGCTGAAGGGCTCGTTTGGAAGCAGGGAGAAGATGAGAGCTGAAGGCTCCCCCCCATCCCCTCACCCTCTAAATCTGAGTGTTCGTATTAAATTAGGTGTTCCCCCGTGTAATTCCCCCCCCACCCCAAGTCAGACCCGCTCCCACATTTGCAACTATTTTTTTTAACACTTGATTGCATAAAGCTATGGCTCAGCTGGAGAAAATGGAGAAGAAAAAGGGATGAAAAGGATGGCCTTTTGTGCTGAGAGCTTTTGTGCGGCTCGCCCACCCCCCTGCAGCTTCCCGGGGTAGCACCAGCAGCCTTTAGTTAACCGGCTGCTGCCTGCAAACACAGCCTTGCAGAATTTGGGGGGAGCTCACATGGGGCTGCCTGCACCGTGAGAGAGATGTTCAATAGGATTGAGAATCTGCAGACCGGAAAATGCTGCACAATTTAACGGAATGGATATTACCTGCAGGGATTAACCCTATTTACTGACAATCTCCTCTCTTTCTGCTTCTTCACTTCGCACTTGCTGTGTAATAGCTGTTGAGTTTCTGCCGCAAGAGCGCGGGTGCTTTGGTGCACGGTGGTGATTGTACCCGGCGTGTTTAAGAGATGCCCTATAAACGCCTTATAACCGGAGTGTCTCGCTTCTGCTCGGGGGAGGCGTTGGGAGGTGGTGTGTTGTCCCTCCCTGCAAGACGCGTCCCTCAGCAGGTGACATCTCGTGAGCTCCTGCGAGCTCAGAATCCGCTCGCTGCGAATATTTTGTCGCTTTTCCACACTTGGGGTGCTCCCATCCCAAACGTATTTCCCCTCAATCGTTCCTGTAAAGGTTGTCACTTCGGAAGTCAGGAGCGGTTTGGTGCTGCGGGAGGAATGGTTCCTGTGGTCGCTGCTCCCGGAGGCGCTGTGAAGGAGGCTGTGAAGCAGCCCTGGCATCTGCTTTTGCAGAGCAGTGCCTTGATGACAAAGCGTTAATTAACCCCCTGTACCTATGTATCTCCTGGCTAAGTCGGGGAATTTGGGGCTGGGCCTTATGTGCATTGAAGAGGGGAGCTTCTCTTTTGTGTTATCCACCTTAGCTCTAGAGCCGTGTGTGTTACACACCTAGGGGAGCACAAAGCCAGAGCACGCTCCCCACTGAAGACTGGAGCACTTGGGATGATGGTGCCCCTACTACTCCTGGATCTCAAGTCCCTGATCTATGCAAACTCCCAGCCGAATATATTAATTCGGCTTCACAGCATTTTACGGGCTGAATGCTGTTGTCCCCCACGGTGAGAACTGAGCACATTGCAAATGGCAACGTGCCCAAAGGACCGTTTGAGTTTCTGGATGTGTCTAAGAGCTGGTTTTCTCAATCTCATTTCAATGACCGTAATGGCAAGGCTGACAATAGGGTAACTCTGGCTGCATATCGTCTACCCCTGTGCAAAATTGTTTTCCCAAGTGGAGTGGGTCCAGACATTCCTGGAGGGGTCGGAGGTTTGGGAAGCTCCCATTCCTCCTCCTCCTGCAGCCAGAGGTTTGTTCTTCTCCAAGGATGCTACTGCCTGGTTAATCCTTTTTCTTGTGGGATTTGGGTTGAGCTGAGATTGGCTATTTCGATGCGAATTGTGGAGTGGATGAGCATATCATCTGTTTCGTTTGGTGGTATGGGTATAAAATACTCATACAGGCAGTTCAAGTAAGCTGAGAGAAGATAAATCTGAAGGAATAAGAGTACTAAAAACTGACGCTTCAAGCTGCATGTGGCTGTCTCACCAGAGGGGGATGCTTTGTGGGCATTCAGATGCCTCTAGTAGAATCCGCATATAAAAACATGTCGATTTGGTTGTCAGTAGGGTCTGAAAAATGTAATTAACAATGCAATAAGCAGAAACAGGAGCAAATCTATGTGAAATCTCTGTCCCTTTAAAATTCTGTATTTCTGAGTCAACTTCCAGCTGTGATTTTTGTGCTTTTTCACCTTTGTTTTTCCCCAGGATGGAAGCAGGTGAGCCTAGAAACAAAACAATGAGATGAACTGCACAAAGACTATTGCCAACTAAAAGTACGAAATACAAAACTATTAAAAATTATTAAAAAAGACCTCTTTTTTTCCCCATTAGCTGTGTTGCAGGCATAATTAGACTAGGGACCACATTTCAGCCAGAGGAGTGATTTTTCAGCTTGGCAGTGTCCCTTTTTAGCCCTCGTTGGTTTGCTCTCCAGCGACTGGTGTCTAGATAGATGCACGATTGGAAAATCATGGCTTGCAATATGAGGTGCTGTTTTTCAGCTGTCCCTTCGCAATACGTTTAAAATAGTGGTCATCATGTGTCTTCTGAGGTTTTGCAGGATGGTGAGATTACCATACCATTTCCTCGGGTTTCATTGTAAAAAGGAGAGAGAAAGACTTTCAAAATAGCGAGTAGTAATAAAAAATAAAACAAAATAAACCCTCCATGCTACTGCCTGAAAAGAGTTTCGCCAGTGATGCTGATCTGCTGTAGAGGTTGTCACTGCTTAAATTCCACAGCAGAACTGTGACACCATCTGTTCCCTTTCACTGTGTGCAAAAAAAATGGTTTCCTTTCATTAGCATTAAGCTGCATAAAGAGACTGGAGATCAAGAAATATCCCGGTCTTTCACTGACACATACCTTCTTAGGACAGAGTTCATAACAAGCATTACTTGTATTCCAAGGAGAGAATGGGAGTTTTTGAGTAATATACTATTAGAAATCTTTGAATGGGGGGTAAAAAAAAAGACACAAAACAAACCACCCTATTCATAGGTCGCAAGGAAACCAGAAAGCTTTCTCTCTGAGCTGTGTGAAGATGTTGGTGATTCAGAACAGCCGCCCCTGCTGTTGTGTCCCCGCAGGCAGCGGGTCTGGGACGAGCCAGCGCCGGTACCTCGGGTGCCTCTGGGCTGCGGCCACTGCCTGGCTGTGGGACAGACCGCGCTGTGCCCTCAGTGAGCACCAAATTTTACGTTAGCCCTTTATTCCCTAAAAAGTTAGATCAGGGGCCTCGGGGCAAAGGCTTAAGACAGATCTCGATTGCAGAATTGTGCTTAAGGTTATGCGTTTTGCTGTCATTAGCTCTTTTCATTGATTGCGCTGGGCTGTAATGTCATTTTAATGTTAGCACGCTGAGCTCTCGGTGAGGACACGGAGATGTGTATTCAGCAGTGCCCTGTTGCAGGCTTCGCTACTGACCGCTCCGATACGCTGGCTCGGAAAATAAATGCAAGGCAGGAGAAATCAGCATCATTCTTCTCTGAAATGCTATCTATATGTAAATCTCTGGTGCCATTTTTTTCCCTTTAAAAGTTGAAAAGCACTTTCAGTTCCTGTTTAATGGTCGCTCCCTCTGAATTACCTGAAGCAATGAGAGAGGTCAGCCAGTGCTGTCCTGCTGGACTGAAACCTCTTTTCAGTGTTGCTCCACGAAGCTGTTGCAGATAGTGTTGGAGATGCAGCAGATGTAGAGCAAAACAAGCCACCGGAATTACACCGCATACCCAGTGGATCACAGTCATAAAATATTAATCAGGCACTGCAGATCTGAGTTGTCGTCTCCTCGCATGAGACAAGACACCAAGCCCCATTCCACGCTCCCTCCAAAGTCCCCAAATTAAAATCTGTCAGCTGTGATTAATGAAGACACCTGATGGAGCCCTCAGCGAAAGGAGGAGTCCCAGCGTTTTTGGATCGGGTTTGATGATCAATCAAACTTGGGAGTTTGGTGAGCACACACTGGGGGCTGGAGAGGGCGCAGCATGGTCAGTTAGGCTTATGTCGGCCGGTGGAGTTTGTGTCCCCTGGATGCGGCTGTGTTGGCCCTAGATTCACAAAGGGGTTTTGCCCAGATATGTTTGAGTAGCTCCTCTTTGTCATTTCTCTGCTTCAGCATGCGAAGAGCAGTGTTTGTCAGGAGCGTTGTGAGGCTGAGCAGTCCGAGGCACATCTTCAAAGTTCACTTCTGGTGACGCCTCCCGTTTCAAACCATCGTAATACCACCGCAGCTCTTTCTCTACGAGCTGGCAGGCTGGGATGAATGAGCCGCCAGGACGTAGGAACTTGCAATGTTTTGCAGTCACGGGGAAAGGTTTGCTTTAGAAGATAGGCTCTGTCTTGGACTTGATGCTGGTAGAGCACCTGATAGCTTCTCATTTGCACACCTGGTGAGGGCCTGCTAGGTCCTGGCCATAAGAGCAGCATGTCCTGAGCATTTGGTGTGGTTCAGGTGGTTAGTTTATTCTGTAGAAAGAACTACCTAAGTTTGTGGGATGCAGCTGTGCATGGCTGGCGTGCTTACAGCTGGAGTTGGCCTGAGCTCATCTCCAGCACATTGTTCCTTCCACCTAAGCAGCAATCTTCATAAAACGTTTTGTGGCCTAGTAAGTTTGAAATTTTCTCCTGCAAAATTTTCTCCTCCTGATTTTACTGCTCTCAGTTTAATTGGAGAGGATTTGGCAACAGCAGTGTGATGGGAATGCAGATACCTGTAACTGGCTACACTGTAGAAGGCCCAGGAGCAACAGGAGTCCCTTGTATAGCCCTCCTGATTTGGGGAATTGCTCCTCTGAATTCTTGCCTAAATAGCATTGCTTCAAGTCACAGCTGTTAAGAGGGGTGACAAAAAAATGACATGTAATTTGCAGCATCAATGTGTGATCAAATTGATATGTTACTGGTCAGAGATAGAGAAAGAGGAGGCAGGACTTGTGGGGGTTTGAGGTACGGGGTTGCAGCGTTTGCTCATCACTGCACAGTTACACCTGTCCTCTGCCACCCTGCCCTGATCAGAAGTCCCCAGGAGGAGTGCAGAGGGCAAGCTGCATCCCTCCACATCGGTGACGGGTGGGGAGCTGGGGTGCAGCGCTGTGCCAGCTGGAGGGAAGGACGGGGCGGTAGGAAAGGGAGCTTTGGGAAAGGCGTAAAGCCGTGATGCTGAAATGTGCTGAATATCTCTAGATCGTACAATGGAAAGAATGAGATCTTCCCCTTCCCCCCAGTGCTAGCATGTGTGTTGTTGTGTCTTGCAGATGTATTGAAAATCTGTGTTAGAGCTGTGAGCAATTAACACATTTCCCGAGGACACATGGAGAGAAACCGAACTCGCATGTGCTCTAGCGCAGTTCTGCCTTAATAAATCTTGGCTATGCCTATGATTTAAAACCGTGTTACTGAAACACAACCATATTTCAACTCTGGTGGTGTTCTGGTTGCGTGGAGAGGGTTTATGATACCAGCACAGGCTGCTTACCCTCCTCTGCTTGAGTAAGTGGCTGGGATGCTGTGAAGCTTCCCATCGAAATGGATTCAGACTTTGAATCAAATTCAGACTGGCAGTTTTCACCTTGAAAAATGTGCTTCGCCTTCTCTTTGAGGAGATGCCTTCAGAAAAAAAAAAAAAATAATGAATAGAGTTGGATGGGAAACAGTTCTCCTTCCTACAAAGTATTTTAAGTTATCTGTAGCAAGAACGTTTTTATGAGTTCAAGACCCATTGCATTTTTTTGTGGAAGAAAGAGAAGGCACGAATGAAAAATAACCCTTACTGCAGCCAAAACATGCGCTGGGGAGAGCAGGGGAGAACTGCCCTTTAATAAGCAGCTGGGTGCTCTCGCCACGCTCCTGGAGCATGGGAAGCACGTCCAGTTATCGACGGGGACCGGGTGCATGCAGAAAGGAAAAGGGCCGGCTGAACATCTGCCTGAGGAGGGAACCGGCAGGCAACGGGGCTCTTGGAGAAGAGGAGGGGGTGGAGATGGAAGGCTGTAGAGGAATGGTTATGATCAGGGGAATGTTTTTTGGATAGTGGCAAAGGAGAGTAAAGATGGTAGGCTTTTTAGAGGAAGGCTTCTACCCTTAATCTTCAGAGATTTGACATTTGGTTTGAGATTTGAGATTGGTTTGAGGTTAAAATTGTGTGATCTGAACATATCAAAGACTTTTCTCTGTATGTAGAGCTCCTGATACTCTCTTAGATGCCATGTGTATGCTAAGACCTTGCTCAAAACACTTGAGCACAGATTTTAGAACTCTGCTGGATCACGGCCTCTGTGATAAATACAAATGTTAATGATCTTCCAGGCTTATACTTAAAATTCAGTGGTTGAAGTTTGCAAACTGATTGTGCAGATTGCCAAATTAGGTTCAATTACTCAAATTTAGATGAGCTTTGCATAAAACATACAAATGTGTTCAATGCAGTATTCTGCTTAGGTCTGTGATTTCATTTCACCAGGCTGATATTTGCATGAGTTCATTAAAATTGGTTTCTCTCCTCTTTTTTTTTTTTTTTTTTTCCTGGCATTGCTTTGAAAAAGCAGTATTTAAGCTGGGGAAAAATAGTAAAGAACAGGCTCATAATTATGAAATGAAGCTAAGTGAAGTCGTGCAGGGCTGTTGCGGTCCATTCTGTCAAACAGAAAATCTGAGAGCTCATTACTGAGCCCAAAGTTCAAACTGACCGCTTTCTGTCAAAGGTTTCCAGCGTATCAGTCAATTAAATGAGACCTTCTACCGTGTGATTATCCCGTCTCTGTGGTCCGGTTGTTGATTGATGGGGGAGAAAAACAGTTCCACTTCATCAGGACTGCTGTTGGTTTGTATTCTAATTAGTATTTATTTTTCTTATTAAAAATAATAACTTGGACAAGGAAGCACTGCTCCTCTTCTCTTTGTTAATCCTTTGAAAGAAGGCGAGACATCTCTCGGCCTGAACAAATGAGAAAATCTCCAGGCAGACGTAGGGCTTTGATGAGGTTGTTGCCTCTCTCTAAAGCCACCTGACCCTTTCAAAAAGGTGATGGTCTGGCATCTCCTGAAGCATGGCGCTGTGCCTTCTTGCCTTTATTAATGGCTTTGTTTATTGCTATGTGAGGTACCCAAGTGTCAAAATAATATTTATGTTTCTTTAGAAGAACTGTTTACTGCTCCAGTAAGTTACAGGTTTGTTATTTGAAAATAGATTTATCTAGTTCATAGACAAGATGTGAAGAAGCCTATTTATTTTACATGCAAAATCACTTTTTAAAATGAAATGTAATATATACACACATACTGTATGTGTGTCTGTAATGGCATAAGAATTAATTCCCCATGCTGTGAATCAGTGCACTGTTAAATAGCAGTTTAAACGGTGATCTCTAGCAGCCTCAAAGAAGCCTTAGTGTTTTAATAAATTGGTAATGAGTTGCTTAAAAATGTATTATAGTGTCTTAACTTTGTAACTAAGATTGTAAGCTGATTTTTTTATTGTAAGCGGGTCCTGACCTTCCACTCTTCCCCAGCCTTCTCCAGAGCATGGTTTGCAGTGTGAAATGCCTTGTGTGTGCTGGGGAGGAGTTGTCTCACCTCTCGCAGGTCCCCAATGTCTGAGGGTGATTGCACAAGCTATTTGCTTTTGTTCTCCTATTTTGCTGAGATACAGGGATTTTGCTTTTGAAAACGTGCTTTAGCTCTCAAGGTGGAGTATGTTGGAAACAGTTTTGTATAGGAAAAAATACGAGTGTTTGATTGCCTGCCATGACAGTTACACAGATATTTTTAGAATTGTGAAGTTGTTTGCAGGCTGTGAAAATTTGTGAGACGATGCTCTCCGACCTTGGCAAACTGTGTAAACTTTAGTTACTTACTCGGGTGTGGTAGCTGAAATACCTTTCTGCAGTCCTTTTGCTTGTAAAAATAAATAAATAAATAAATAAATAAAAATTGGAGGAAAAAAAAAAGCCATGAAAATAGAAACCAATCTCTGGAGAGTCTGGAGTGTCCTATTTCCCCACTACTTCCCAGTGCAGCACTCTTAAAGAGCTTTATGTGCTGGATCTGCTGCTGGTGGCGCGGAGGTGCTTGTGGTGCGTGAGCTTTTCTTGATTGGAAATGGGAACAGAGGCTCCATTATTCCTTGGTGATTCCTGGCAAATGCTCACATCACAGCCATTTCCTCTGCGCGCCGCGGTGGTGTCGGTGTGAGTTTGTGCGTGCGGGGATGCGAGCTTGTGCTGAATGCACTTAGGTTTTGTTTCCACGCTGTCACAGCTCAAACAGGCAAGGCAGTCTGGGCAGAGATGTCTGGCACAATTGGTTTTCGGTTGCTTTCTCTGCGAAAGCTGTTCCTCGTTCGTTTCCTTGCTGCGTTTCAGTATAAAAGCTGTAGAAAATACAGCCCTCGAGTGATGGCTGTGTCAGGGTTTGAGGCCTGGTCGCAGTGGCTGAGCCATGAAGCAGACGGCTGCAAATAAAGGCTGTAGCTCTCCTTTGTAGACTTTTCACTTCATCATTTTGACTCCATCTCTCACTTCTAGCATGTCACTAATTGTAGGAAATGTTGCTGCCTTGCCCCAGAAATGGCATTGCTGTTTCTTACCTGCCTCGTGGCCCCGCGGTCCCGCTCCCCGCAGCTGAGCAGCGCCGATGGCCTGGCGCTCAGCAGGAGCTGAGGTATTTGGCACCGCCTGGAAGATGAGGCTTATGTCAAATAGCCTGCTCAGCACTTGATTAAAATGAACTCATTAGTCTTTGCATGGTAAAACAAGAAAGCAAACTGAGGCAGAGGAGGGAATGCCAAGCAGTCAGCTGTGAGCTTTGGGGCTGGACTCCCTGCCAGGATGATGCCCTGCTGAAGAAGCTGGGAAGGCAGCAAAGGTAAGTGAACCGCTGTCTGCCAGCAGAAACCAAAGAAAACAGTCACTACAAGGAACATTTCAGCTGTGCAATTCTAATCAGAGGTGCTCTGAGGCTTCCTTTTGCCTTTGGAGGTCAAAAAGGGTTGCCATCTCCGGCTGGTCTGGCCAAAATGAATGTGACGGAGGGTGACGGGACTTGCAAGCCCTGTTTCGTGGTGCACAGAGGTGTGGGGGAATTGTGGTCCAGCCAGGGTGACATCTTCTGTGTGTCACCTCCCTCGCAGGGAATGGTAGGAGGTCTCAGCCACAAGGACTGCGTTGGTATATGCATCACCCGAACTCAGATTGCTTTGTGCTATTCCTTCCACAAGGAGGGTGTTTTCGGCCTTGTATGAATGTGTTAACTCAAGAATCCATCTCTTGTGACTTTACTACGTATTACCTAAATTTCTACTGTAAAGACGTGAAATATTTCTTAATTGACCTATTTAAGTGAGATCTATCAGGGCCCCATGTATTCCCTGTGAAGTTTAAGCAAAAGTAACTCTACCTCTCTGTGTTTTCAGAGAGGAGAGTTGGGCCATCAGTGGCGTGTGCTTGGACACAGCTGAGGCTGGCCTAAGTGAATCTGATTTAGAAGACAAAGTACTGTGAATGCTTATAGCTTTGTTGAGAAATTAGTTAAATATTTACTTAAAACCTCAGACTGTGAAGCTTGTACAGTGTGGCTGAATGGGCAAAACATGGGAATTAAGGTATATAGGTGGTGGTTGCAGATACGAGTTTCTGATCTTCTTTTGTAACCTTGGGAAGCTTTTCCTTTGCAGTAAAATAGGGATAACAATACATCCCTGCTTCACTGAAGTGCCCTAAGTGTACTGATGAAGTGCTATATACAGCCCAGCCCAGGGTAAGAGCCTTTATCTGCCGCGTCAGTCATTCCTGCTTTAAGGCTGGCTGCTGGAGCAATAAATAGAACCTGTTCCTCTGTATTGAGTGAGTGCCCAAGTTCACGTCTGCTCTATATTTAAGCAAGCAGTTACATGTTTTAAGATGTGTTTCTTTACAAGTTTTGTTATTAAGCACATGTGCCTTTCACAGTGTCGTCGGGACCATAAAGTTTAAATGCTGGACGCTGAAAACCTTCTAACCTGTGCGTTATTAGAAATGCACTTCAGATGATCCCTGTGGAAATGTTACTGATAGTTTTGTTTCTGAAGGCAGACAGTAACTAGTAATGATTTCCTCCAGAAAGGAAATAATGTGAACTGTGCAAAGCCTAATGAAGGGGGAGTGGCTGATTTACTGTGAAAATTTATAGCTTTCTGATGCTGCTTGTTTTTTATGTTAATCTAGTTGTGTGGACTGTATGTTGGGAATAATTGAGAAACATGGAAGAGATGTTTCGTAGTCCACAAATATTATCTAGTAGATGTAGGTTATAACCTTGACCGGCAGCAGCCCCAGTTTCTTTAAAAACTTTTCCAGAGTTTTAGCCATTTTTAATATATCAAGCTATGAGGTATAATAGTGTTCAGAGTAGAGTCGTGTCCTATAGATCTCTTCTAGGAGGGATCTCTTTAAACCTCAGGGAGAGAGGAAGAGAAAAAGCAAGCAAACCCAGCCTATGTGTAGTGGAAATTCTCTCACTGGAATTGTGAGCGTAGGCTTCTCCAGGTACAGTAAGGAGTCTTACCGCAGCCGTATTCGCTGCTATGGCAGGAACTGGAATGCCATGTCAGACCTTCCACGCTGGGAGTGATCAAAAGTCCCCCCCAGGTTTTTGGCTCTTCCTTTGGTCTTAAAATGCCTTTTGAAGAGAACATATGTGGAAGAAGTTAGAGCAGGGGACAAGGTGCCAAGGTGCCTGGCTGCCACTGAATTGCAGGAGCAGCTGGGGACAGTGGGAGGTGAGTACCTCCAGGCATCCTTCGAGCTGGCTTCCAAAGCCCTGCTCTTCAACTGCAGTTGCTGCAGGTTTGTACCCTGGTGGGGTCGTATGGCATTATGCATGTTCTTGGGCTTTTCCACCGATGTCACAAAATTCCCTCATTTTCCTCCTGGTCTCTTTCTTTACGGGGGCAAATGATCAGTGAATTTTTCTTGACCACAGGTCATCTCTTCGCACCGACTTCCGATCAGAAAGCAGCAGCCGTGCTGCTCCTGGGTAGCTGTTTTGGGGATTCAGCTGCAGGTTTTTTCAGGAAAAAGGGGTGAGCACATGTACCAAGCTAGAACTTATGTTTGCAACATCTTGCTTTATTAACAGGAATTAACCCATAGCCAAGTGCATAAAAAAATGACTTTAAAGGTGCATTATATAAATTAGTCCTGGGCTTTAGAGGAAGAACAGCCTCTCTGTGTTAAATATCCTTATGTAGAGTAAAATATGTTTGTGTGTGAATTGTATAGCAAGTATACGGTAGTGATAGCCGAGATAAATTTGTAATATATATTTGAATTGAACGTCTCTGATGGACTTTGAACTGGTGACATCTTCTGCTTAAAAAGAAAAAATCTGTCTCTGGCAAAAGAAAATTCTTTTCTGCTCTCTACCAACAAATTAATCTCTTATGTGACGTTTTTAATGTTATAGGTCACAGAGATAGCTGGGAATCCTTCTTCTTTATGAAATTCAATGTGCCAGAGCTGAGGACAGGATGGAGTGGATTTGTCCTGCAGCAAGCACAGCTGGTCTAGATGCAAAGATGTGGGGTATCTAAAGTTTCCTAGATTGATAGGAATTGAACATGGAAATTTCTGCTTATCCTGTGAGAGGCCCATATCTAGACTTGAGCAGGGTATGTGCAATCAAACTTGAAAGCTGTCATTTTAAAACTTCTTTAAAAGTATTTTAAGTGATTTTTTTTTGTATCAGCGCAAAATTATATTCTGGTACAGTGCATTTATTTTTATTTAAACCAGAGTCTTTGTATTTTCCCTGTGCACCGCTGTAGAACAGAGTCTGCAGAGGGCTTCAGAGACCGCTGCTGGGAGTGACCAGCGCACCCCCGGCCGTGCTTGGTCAATAAGGATTCCCTGTGTTTGCAACGGCTGCTGAGTGAGCCGGCATTCTGTGTGATTTCCAGTCACGTTGCTTTTAGTATGGCTTACACCTAAAGCCAAAGAAGGCAGTTTGTGCCCGCTGGATGGAAGATTCGTAGCTCTTCCTCTGTTTTTCATTCTTGGTAGAGTGCGGAGCAGGCTGGGGAGGGCACCCTGCTTACGGCCCAGAGCCGTGCCTGGTGCTGCAGGTCCGTGTGCAAGGTGACCACCGACGTCTGATACAGGAAGGAGGAGACTCTGAAACAACTTGTGGGACAGCAGTCCGTTGTCCTGGCACCCTGACAAGCCAGTGGCCGCTGGGGGGGTTGTTTGGCTTTAGGGCGTCACAGAGAAAAGGGGGAGAAGCATAGTACCAACGGCTTCTCACCATGGGTGCGTAACAGCACTATTGTAAGCAGAAAAGAATGGTGCGTAGGAGGATGTGGAAACGCTGCTAAATGCAGATGGGTAGGATAAGTTGCCAGTGGATATTCCCTAACACGAAATAGCAACGTGCAAGGGAGGTATATATTGACTTTGTTAGGTCTCACATCAGTGTGTGATGGTCCCTCTGTTCTGGAAGGAGGCATTAACAGGTTCTGCTTCGGTTTTCTCACCACTGCTTGGACTCCTAGTAAGTTTGGTGTGTCTGTCTGTAATCTCTGAAGCAGCAGAAGCAAAGGTAGGAAGATTTGTGTGCCATAACTCCTTTTTCTTTCCTTCTGCTTGAGTGAGATTAGGATTTTATCTACTTTTCACCCTTGGTGCTCTTCCATGTTGTTTTTAGTTGTGAAGCAATGTGGTGCTTCTCCGTCTGCCTGAAGAGTTGGCACATGCGTCTTTTGCTCAACTGAGGCAATAAACCACTGTAGTAATCGCTTCATGCAAGGTCATAAACAATAGCAAAACTGTTACTTTTACCCTTCAGATTTCTACTAAATCGTCCAGCCTCCTGGAGACTAAGAAGCAGGATCCCAAAACTAGATTTCAGGCTGTGTCCTTCCTGTCGTCCTCTGCTTGACCTTTTACCGTTTCAGATACTGAATACAAGTCTCATCTGGTGTAATTTCTAAAATGTGGTCTTACTTGGATGCAGGGCTGTAGACAAACTTTGTGCCTCTTGTACCTTGTAAATTCTCATTTAGGTGCGGGGAAAAGACCAGGCACTTTGTTGTGCAGGCATCCTGAGCCATATGGCTTTCTGTGAAAGGTTTCTAGGTGCATGCTACTTTTCTTCTCCAGCAAGATTACAAGGAAAACCAAGGTAGGATACCCATTTCAGATAGTTAGAGATGGGACGTGAGATGCCCTTCAAAATTCCCCTTTTTAACATTGTGTGCTTTGCCAAAAGTACAAAGCATCGCACACACACTGCAGCAGCTGAAGGAATTTGGAAATCAGGGACCCAAACCAGTTTTTCAGAACCGTGTTTTTTGATCTTTTGAGATTGACACTACTTCGCTGTTCTTCGACGTGCTGGTAAACACCAGTCTGGGAAAGCACTGCGGGAACAGAGATTTTGAAGACACCACGTAAAGATCGTGGGCTGGTGGGTTCCCCAGCATGCAGGAGGAAGGGGCTGCACTTGTCTTTTCTGCCAGGGGATGGGATGTAAAATGTTTGTCAAGATATTAGTTAGAAAGCAAGCAGTCAGGTGAGCTTGCGGTAAGAATTTGAATGCATTTAGCCCAGCGCAAAGGTAGGGTGAAAGGGGGTTTTCTCATTTATTTCTTCAGGCTTTGAGTGGTTGGTCTAAGGAGGACTACACAGAGAGGAGCTGCAGCACAGCTGGGTTACGGTCAGTGCTAGATGGCAGCAGCTGGATCCGAGTGCTTAAAGTCTCAGAAAAGGTCATGTGTTGTTTCCTTTAATTTTCGAAAGCAACAAAGGTTGCTTGCAATGTAAATGCTCGTTTGAATTTAAATACATTTAAGATGAGACAAATGGCAGAACAGAGCGATTTCTCAGGTTAACAGTCCTTGTGGTCTTGGTGGCAATATTTCTGTACAGGGTTCTCCTGCAAGCTAGGCACAAAGCAAGAGAGCTTGAAAAGCAAAAAGCTGAAACATTTGCAGTGGCAACAGCTCTGACTTTCCCTACTGGGACAAGGTGCCCATCAACTGAACAGCTGTGCTGCGCTACAGAGGACACTGCCAAGGTTGTTAGTGGCTACAAATTGGGTTTCTTGCTGATGGTCTTTTGTGAAGTGTTTAATATCTAGGTGAGGGAAGGAGGAGTGAATAAATTGCTTTATCCCTTGTCAGATCTCTCCTTTGCGAAGCGCAGCCATCGTACTCCCAGCTTGGGATTGGCTTCTGTATTTTTTAATTACAAAATTAAAATACTATAATGATTAAACTTTGCTAGAAGCAATAGCAATCTCAATTGTTTAAGGAAAAAAAGTCCAAACCCTACATTATTATATGGGTCATGTACACACTAAGTATATGACAGTATGTTGAAAACAAGGTCACTGTAGTATTTCAATACATCAAGGTGGTTGTGCAGTGTTTCTGCAGTCTGGCTGTGCTACCACGGTTTTCCAGATGGATCAATATTGCTACCATGAGGGAGAGAACATGCCAAAGCTGCAAGGAAAACTGTTAAATTCTTCATGGACTGGCTCCCAGAGTAGAATGGGCTTGAGGAAGATTTATATAAAAGAGGAGCCTGGACAATACTCATCTCAATGAGTCGGGCAGCCAGAAGTGTAACAGCATCGAGAAGTGATCCTGATTTGATTCTCAAATGCCTCGGGTGGTTTTTCACCATCACATTTATTTTTTAAGGTGCAAAAAAAAATAATTTCCATCGTCACGAATCTCTGTCAAGATGTATGGTTGCAAACGTAGAGTTGGCTCACTGAAATCAGGGAACAGGAATTGTATAAGCTTATGTGATTTTCCTTTGAAAGACAACAGTGCATGGATTCAGAACTCATAAGAGGCTTCTTAATAAACACAGATGCAACCCAGAGGAGAACTTTTCCTTTACAAATTACATGGCTAGGATTTTTTTTTTAAATAAAACTTGACCTACATTACCAGTCTGTCTAAAATAGCACACCGTGCAGGTGATTTCTGTGTGCTTTTATTTTGCAGCAGATTACCGTGCTGATGGCAGTATTTCTTCTTTATTAATGCAACAAAAACCTAAGTAGGCAATGGGAACTCAGCTGCCAAGCCACAGCCAGAGGCTCACGGCTCTGATGAGGGAGCTGTTGGGGAAGGTACTGGTAAGACTGAAAAAACTATACAGGCTTTGAAGAGACACAGAAGAGGTGGAGGAGGGAGAGGAGACTGGATGGACAGTCCCAGGGATAGTATGAAGAGGCCGAGGCTGTCAGGTGAAGTACAGAGGGGCCTTCGGCGATAACAGCAGCAGGGAGGGGTTGATGCCAAAAAAGTCATTGCTTCTGAGGAGGCTGGGCTGGTGACACTGGGGTGGTGATGCTCCTGAGGTGGGGTTTGTCTCACCTGACTGCAGATGTCTATGTCTGGACTAAAGCTCTAGAAGCCCTTTAAGGAGAAATTGATGCTCCTGGATGCTCACCATGGGGTGAGCGGTGCTCTGGAAGAGTGTGCCTGTGTCTGGTGTTGGAGAGCACAGGGAGCCCAGAGCGTGAGCTCCGACTGAGTTACGCCTGCCTTGTCATCCTGAAAGCTAGGTGAGATGGATGCCACCTCCAGGACGTGACCCAAACCCCGCTGGAGCTAATGACAGGGTTTTTTTATGGACGCTAAGGGACATCGGAGTTTACCCTTAATAACAGCTGTAAGAGGGAGGTGTCAGAAGAGTAGCAGGAGAGATTTCCAACAGATGAGACTGAGCTGCTCGTTGCAAAACTGGCCTCTCCGAAAGGCCTGTCCGTGTGGGTAGGTGCACACTGAGCGCTAATAAGGCGGCTTGTGTTGTTATTTCATGGGGTGGTGTCAAAGGCTGCAGAAGGTCTTGTTAGTAGCTGCGGGAGGACTGGGATATATCCTGACTTTGTTTCCTATTCTCCCCCAGGAAAAAGGCAATTTGGTACTTGTCTCATGGGAGCCAAGTGCTGGTATAAACTCCAGGGTCGTGAAATCTGGTGACCCTGTTCTTTCAGGCAAACACATAATATCATCCCTTTCATAAATTGATTAAATATTTGGTCTCACAGAAACCCAGCAAACTACAGGTTATGCTGACAAAAATAAAACCTGCTTTTGTAGGGGAAAAAGGAGCGTTGCTCCGTGCCTTTTCCTCGCTCTTCTGTTTGTTGTTTTATGCACGGTGGTGTCAGTACGTGGAGCTTTACTGAAGCTGGAAGTACAGGTTTCAAAAGGACGTTTGGGTTTGTTCTGTATCTGAATATCTTTGTGCTGTCCATGGTAATTCTCACCTATCTCCTCCTGGCTTTGAAACGGCCCTCATGTTTACAGATGGCTTTAAGATAATTGATGAAAGGGGTGATTTGCATGAAGAACAAAGCAGTGCTCAAACTTTGGCTGAGACCTATCCACACCTTTCTGGTGCTTGGGGAAATAGGACGTGAAAAGGGGAAAAGTTGATTTATTTTTTTTTCCCAACTTGCACGTGCCTGTGTTCCTGCTCGGGAAGGATGCCCACCGAGCACAACTGCTGTATCCCCAGACAGACTTCCAAAGAGTAACCAGTTGGTCAAAAGTGCAAATAATCTGTATCAGTTTATATAAGTGCCCCTGAGTTGATATTCCCCCGCTGTTAATCACCTCCCCCTATTACACTGGCGAGGCAGCTGCCCGGGTGCAGGGTGTGCCCCTGCAAGAGGGCAGGAGTGCTGATCCCAGCAGCTCCCCCAAAGCACCAGTGGCGTGTGGTAACGCAAAGTGGAAGGTTAATAACTGAGCTAAAAGTAAAGTGTTTGAAAAATATATGTAAATATTTATTTGAAGGTTTAGGGCTGATCACATAGCTTACAGCTAAAAAGAAGAAAGAAAAGAAAAGCACCTGAGCTCAAAAGGTAATGAAGAGAAGAACCATAGGACGCCCACAAGGAAATTAGTGAAGGCCTCAGTCGATTTCATTTCTCTGAGGTCGGTCACTGTGAACAAGCTCTGTAGAGAGAGAACTGCGTGCTTCTTCCAAAACCCAAGCTGGCAAAGAGGGCCGCGACCCACCGAAGTGTCCCAACGCTAACATTTCAGAGAGGCGAGGATGCTCGGCGGGCACATCGAGCACCGACGCACGGCGGCGAGGGGCGGAGGCAGGGTGCGGGAGGCAGCGGTGCCTCGCGATCTCGCCTTCGCATCCCCCTCCGGCACCGGCCTGCCTTCGCCGCGCAGAAGCCCTCCGTGGCGCCAGGTCTGCGGGGTTGCCCGCTCGGAGGTTCTGCTCGCCCCGCGCTTCGTTCTGCTCTTGGCACCTCTTTTTGCTCAGTGCGTTCGCGGGGGGACGCGGCCCCCTCCCGCCGCCGTTTGGCCGCGGCGCTCGCAGTCGCCGGTCGGCAGAAGCCGATGATTGATGTCAAGGCTGGGAGCGAGCAGCTGCTGATTTGATTATTACTGTTTCATCTCCTAACCTTTCGGAGCGTTGTGGGAATATTTATTCACCTAGTCACGCTTAATGGCATTTGGTGCAGTACTTCCCCGGGAACAATGAAGGAGCGGTGTTATACAGAGGTAGCTGAGAAATTCCCGTCCTTGTTCTTTGCATTTATTGAAAGGCACGGAGAGAGAGGTGGAGATGATCTCGCCGCACGGAGGAAGGGAAAATTTGGCTGTTTGACTGGGAGCGGTTACAGACGTAGATATGCAGTATGTTAATAAAGTAATTGTGCTGTGTTGCTGTAAAGAGGATGGCTTCATTATAAAATTCTTGTTTTAATACTGTCATTATAGCAGATGTATAGCATATGAACTAATTTGCATGCAGATAAGGAAGCTCTGACAGCTTGGTAGCATAATTACTGCATAGCATACAGCAAGTGCTGGGAGCTGAAGCTGTTACTGGAGGGGTACTCAGGGGACTAATTACAATGGCTTTGTTAAATTTAAAATAGTGTATAGCCAGGAAAGACACCCCTCTCCGGTGCTCCGCGGTCTTGCCTACAAGAAGTTCGAGAAGCCCTGAACTGCTGCAGCCATTTTAAGCCATGCAAATGCCTGGGTTTCAGCACCTCCCGGCACGGAGGAGGAACAGACTTTAAATTATTTAACCAGGGAGCCTGGCTGAGCGCTCAGACAGAAGGCTTTACAACGCTGATATTTCTGTATACCTAGCTCCAGTCAGGTGTTTTTTGTGAGTGACCAATGCTGTAGCTGCAGTGACTTTGTTTTGTTTAGTATGGGGTGAAAGCAGATGCTGGCTGTGTGAGCTTACGCTGTTGAATGGATCCTCTCCCCTTCCTCTCCTGGTGCGCCTGTTGCTGGGCTTCGCCGTGTCTGTGGCTTGGTGTTTTGTCTCCACTTAATTTCAGGCATATTTCTGCCTTTTTTTATTTTATTTTATTTTTTTTTTGCTTTGGCTGTGCCTGCAGTTTTTAAAGACCTTATTATTGAGGTTCCTTTATGGATTTCAATATGTTTATTTCATTACCAGGCCATTATAAACCGAAGGCATTTTATTTTCCCAGGGAAATCAAGACAGTGCCACAGGAGAATATTTCTCCCGTTACATTTCCCCCCCACTACTGTCAGATCAGCTTGCAGAGAAGGGAGGAATTTATGAATGCACAGTTGACTTTGATTACATAAGCTGGAAATTGGCAAACAGTATGGATTTATTTCAATCCCACTAACTTTAAAAAGAAATACATATTAAACTGGAAATGCCCTAGAGCATCCGACACGTGGGAAGCCAACCGGGAAGTGTGTATTGGCCCCCTGTGGTGGGTGATTGGGGCAGTCGGGAGCGGGGTGGTTTTGAGGGGGATGGAAGGAGATGGGGACCAGTTTGTTCAAACAGGTACCAGTGGGCTCATCTGTCCCGCTGGGTGGGAAAGGGCGACGTGCTCCCGTCTCTTGGTGCCTGCACTCCTCTTGGGGTAAATGTTGCAAAGCCGCTGTATCTGTTTCCATAATACCCCATCCTAGGCAAATAGGAACTTGCACCTTTTTTCTTTTATGCTAAATATGTACGCAGGTATTTTACTTTGCAAAATCCAAGCTCATCCTTGTGTGAGCTGCTTGCATTTTGTTAACCTGGGAATATTAGTAGCCAGCTGGCCTTGCTGTTAATTTGAAGTTTATGCTGTAGAGTGAATATAGTAAGAAATTTTCAGAATGGTTTGTTAATCTTATCAACGTTCATTCTGCATTTATTAATAGTAATTAGAACCAATCACAGTGTGGCATTTGGAACTTTTTGTATCAATCGAGCAAGCCATTTTAGAGATAATTATCATCTTGTGGGAAATTCAGTGTGTAGATATTTAGAATGAGCTCTGGTTAAAGAAGGGGTACAGGAAAAAGATTAAAATCACTGAGCGGTTTTCACCAAAAGTCCTGTTCCCTTCCCCACCCCACCCCCAAGGCCAAGGTAAAAAGAAGAGGAAGGAGAGAAAGAGCCTGTCCCTCTTCAAACAAAAAATAACTGGTTGAAACAGTTTTATCAGTTTTATTAGGCTTTTTTCCTTATAATATCAGTAATTTCAAGGCAATTTTTGCTGGTTATTCAGACAGTTTAAAAGTAGCGTTGCATGCGTGTTGTGAGTCTTTTCTGTGTGCCTTCATTTTCGGTGCTGAATTTGAGGTACTTTGAAGGCATTTGATTTTTAAGAGAGCTGGAAGGAACACAGTTCTTTTGAAAATCAGTGCTCTGTGCCCTCTCACCTGGGCATCCAGCGTCTCAGCCACATAATCAAACCTTCCCCTGCCGTCCGTGCTGCACGCTCCTCCAGGGAACTTGGTGATGCCCTTTTAACACAGGTCCTGAATGAGTCCTTTAGGTCCCTTGCAATCACATGAACAATAAAAGGAGTAAGAGCATCTCTAGGGATTCGTGACTGGACTTCGTTGTCGTTTCCTTACCAACTCTGTTCCTCTGCTTACGCTCTTTAGGCCTGCTGTTGCCACTCAGGAAATAGATTATCCAACACTTCTCCGTTTTCCTGCCCAATCAGATATTCCTCCTGAATCAGCAGTGCTTATTATCTCCAACTGCACGTAATTATGGTGGAGAGGTTGCACCACCATAGCTGGATAATGTCAGCATTTCTATTATTGCCCCCTACTTTCGGTACCCTGAAATGTGGAATATAAAAACTCACTTTAGCTTTATGGTTGTTCCAGTGGTGAGAAATAAGGTGAGTGCAATCAGCCTTTAAGCAGTTACAGAAACCCAGAGCAAAAAATTCCTCTTTGGGATGTGAGTTGGTTAAACACGTTGTTGAACTTGAACCTTGCTCGCTGCCAGAGCGGGTGGTGTGCACCACGCTGCGGGATGTGGGCATAAAGCAATAAACATTTCTCTCCTGTTTAGAAAGCTCGTGACGAACGGTGGCCAATTACAGTTTTACTAAAGTATTAAGCATCTGAAGTTAGTGACTGGAATGGCTGTGAAAAGATCAGTAGTGCCCAGACCCCAAAATATTTGCAGATTTGTGAAACAAAGGAAAAAAACAGATGTGGATTCCAGATTTAAAAATGTAGTGAGTATGCCAAAACGTCGTGAATATTTACTAAGGGTGAGGAATGGCTCTTGCAGAGCTATTCTACTCCAGGAGACATTTGAGTATACATATTTAACAATCTAATAATACGGTTGTATACAATCTTTTATATATATTTAATCAGTAATGAAAATGGTACTTGGCACGCCAGTCTGTTTTGCAAAGGTCAGCTTTTCATGGTGTTTTTTTCCTTACGTTTTTAGTGGCATTTTTCTCGCTGCCCAGTCTGTCCTCCCCCTCCTGCTACCCCCAGCCCCATTTATGACAATGTGAATTATAAGCAGGAGCTTGGCATTTGCCAAGGCCCCTGGGGTCTCGGCAGTGTGAACCGACCTGCTGGTCTTTAAAACATTCAGTACGGTCTTTTTCAAACAGGAGAGGGTGGGACTCAGTCTCTGTTTAAGGGCTCCTGGTCTGCTGGTTATCAGGCTCGTCTCAGCGGAGTGACCAGTGATGGTTGCAATGCTCTGCCCGAGTTTTGGCACGTTCCTAATTATAGCAAACAGTGCTCTCAACTCCAGAGGTGACAATGAAGCCCAGATCCGTGTGTCAGCAGAGCTTCAAAGGGGTAATGCGTTCCTGTCTCACACCGCTGATCCTTATTTGTATGTTTGTGGGGACCTAGACTCGTGCAATCGTGTCTTGCTTATTTTCACTGAGCTGAAGAGGTGAAACATGCAGAGCAGGGGAGGCTTGTAATTTTATCAGGGTAATTGAGTATTATCCATTTGTCTTCCCTTTGGGATATGTGTGAAGAGAGAGGCGAGGACAGGAGGCTGTTCATGTGGGACCTTCTTAAAAACCTAGAAGGTGATGACAGGCCTTTAATGCTCTGATGTCCCATGGCAAACACCCTCTGCTTCTGAGCCTGGGCTGTAGGAAACGGGTAAACCCTATAAAATAGCCCTTATTTACATTGCACAAAATCATCGTTCACCAAACCATAATGTGGAGCAGGTGGAGCTGTGTGAAGTAAGGGAGGCTCTGCATTGAAGATGAGTTAAAAACTTGGCCTAGAAAGCTCTGGGTGAGCTGGCTCTCTTCTCCCAGAAGTGATGGCATAGCCCTGGCATTCCCCTCTGCTCCCCCAGCTGAGGTGTGGACCCACCTGCAGACCATCACACGTTCTGCTAAGGTGCATTTCCAGTCCCAGGAGAAACTCGAGGAGGTTGTTCAGCCTTTGCACTGAGGGGAGAGAGGCCAAGGAAGGGAGAACTTGAACTTAGCAGATGTTTAACAGCTAACATGCTCCAGAAATATCAGTGTATGATGGGGGCAGAGCTGGCATAATTGGAGTGATACAAAAAGCAGAAGTTCTTCCTTCTGATCCCACCTGTCTCTGTTCAAGAGGGCAACAAATACTGAGACCAAAGACAAGTTGAAGATAGGCAACTCGACCGTTTTCCTTCCAGGAGATTTTAAACAAAGGCCCATTTGGAAAAGTTCCTGATCTTAGAACCTGTGCTTTTCCTGGAGAGACTTTATGAGGAAGGGAAGGGGGAATTGCTTGAACTGCTGTGAAAAAGAAATATAATGAACCCCTCCAGTAAAAGCGCCTGATTTGCTAGGCCAGAAAACTAGAGCTCCGCACAAAGCTCAGAGCTGAACAGTACAGGCAGATCGTTTCATTTAATGCATTTCTGTTTCTCTAAACATGCTTTTTCAGTCGTCATTTAAAAGCATTTATGTGCCTGGACCACGATCATCACACACAGCTGTTTCCAAGGTTATACAGAACATCATTTAAAATTAGTTGGTATTGTTTAAATCCAAATGCAACTACCGAGGGCTGCCAGGCTGTGCTGCCTGAAGTGATGCGAGGACGAGCCAGAGATGGGAGGCTGCGATGTGCGTATGGACCAGGAGGGAAGGGGCGCCTGGAGGTGAGGAGGGGATGGGGAGAGAGCAGGGAGCAGCCTGAGCACGCGGCATCGTGCTCATCTGTGTGGAAACTCAACATCTCCTGAACTCTTAAACCTTTGATCTGCAACGTGAATCTATAATAAGGCTGCACGTGGAGGGGAGCGTGTGGTCTGCCTGCACTGTTACGTGGTGATCAGAGGTGTGTAAAGATCCCTGGCTGGATATGAAGTTGCGTTGCTCATAATCCAGTTGCACAGCCTCCTGCCCTTGGCAAGCTGCAGCACCTGCCCTAAGAAATCCATAAATACTTGGCTGCTGAGCTTTGTCCTCGAGTGACTGCAATGTAGATGTGCCCTTTTTAAGAACTCCTTTTAAGAGAGAGACACTCTAAACAGATGAATGAGTTGGCTTGGATACATTAAAAAAAAAAATCCTATTCTAGTAGCACATTTTACTACAACTCTGACAAAATTCAGAGCAACTCTGCCTCCCTCCTGGAATTTTTAGTACGTGATTACAGTGTGGCCAGCTCTTGTGATTTACAGACTTAGAGAGGAGACCTTGAGGACGTCGTTTAGTCCATTCCTGTACCTCATGGCAAGAGTTGCTCTGCCCAGGCATCATCCCTGAAAGGTATGATAGGAGGGTAGGCTTTCTGTCCTTCGTGGTTTCCAGGAGACTGGCCATTAGGGCCAATTGTAGTTGCTGGCAGGAGTCCTCCACTAATGGTACCTTAACACTGCTGGTAGGTGACTTTGGTGGACCATCCATTTACTTCAAAACTTGCCTTTTTCGTGATGGAGAGGAGGGCTGGTGTTGCCCTGAAAGTTATAAAATCAGAAAAAAGCATCACTCCTAAGATAAATGTGTGTCTCTTAAAGATGCCCCCTTTCTTTCTCGCAGTGACCTTACTACCTTCTGCTGTCCCCCAGCCCCAGAGACAAACTAGTTTTATAGGATGTTGTATCAACAATGGAAATAACTACATTAGAGTATCGAGGTTATCACAACTGTCTGCTATTGCAGCCAGTCTTCCTCCAAGCCTGTGTTTTGTGATGCTGAACTCTTTAAAAATTTGCCTGTAAGTGACTTGTAATAGTCTAGAGCTTTGGAAAACCTAGCCTTTACCTAGATATTTAAATATCATCCAAAGAATCTGAAGTCCTTTGCATGGGAAAGGTGTATGAGAAAATAGGATGCTATCAAGTAGACATGTTCCATCAGCTAGTCCATGAAATACTGAGCTGTGTCTGTAATACAGGTCTTACAAAATAGACTTCTTACAAACAGCTTATCTTCCTCTGCACTATCATTAGGCCTGGGGAGAGGGACAGCAAGTGCTGTCTGGCTGAGAATGAGCAGTTTTATAAATCCAATTATATAAATATGTGACCATTGCTACCTGGTTAGCATGTATAACAGTCTGGATTAATACGTTGTTATTTGTAATTCACACATTGTGGAAACCCTGTAGCCATGTTTCCCCAAAAGATAAGGAGTATGAGCTAAAGATCATGAAATAGTACATCAAATAGCCTGTAGATATCTTCAGCACTTGAGCTTTAATTGGTGACTTCTCATGGTCGTGTGCATAACTCCCATTGACACTAATGGGAATTGCTTACACATACCAAGTGGAGAATAGCCCAGGAAATCACTTATTTGTGCTCGAGGGGTATTGTATCTTGATCTGTGACAAGCGAGAGTCACAACTGGCATCATTTACTGTCAACCATTTCTGCTGAATGAAACCAACGTGTGCTCCATGCAAAGCGTCCGCTTAAGTTTGCAATAGCAAGAGGCTCTGGTTAATCGAAGACACTTTCTCTAAGTTAAACTCTTTAAAAGTGTAGAAGTTCATCCTTGTGCATTTATCTCTCAGAAAAATTCTGAATCTAAGCTTCCTCTTATCGATGGTTACATTAATTATGCACAAAAGGTTCAATTCTGCCAGCCTCGTTCACTTTGAATGCTGCTTTACCCAGGGAGGAATTGACTTGCATTATGCAGGTTGGACAAATTCACCTTCGGTCTGAACTTCTGTAAAAGTCTCCAGGGAAGGTCAAGTTTCTGTTATTTTCAATAATTAATGAGATTCCCATTGAGCAAAATGATCCAGGAAATCAGCTTCAGCTCTCTGAATCACGGCTGTGGTGGAATCTGATGGAGGCCTGGGAAGAACCGATGGGGTTGGAGGAGAGATGAATCTCCTCCAGGTCCTGCAGCTCTAACCCCGTAGAGTTGACTCCAAGGAAGCACGAGGGTTAATGACTTTTAACGTATTTTGATGAAAGTCTCAGAGCTGTGATTTTCAAATATACTTCCTTACAGTCTTGACCTATCTCAAATGATGGTCTTGCAGGTGAGACAGCTACAGCAGTAAGGGGAAAGTGTAGTATTTGTGTAATAGACAAATTACGTTTTTTCAAATCTTAGCAAAGTTTTCCCCTCACCACGTTTTTTGCCCCCAAATGGATGTTTGGAAACATTAATAATTTCACTTTCTCCTTAGCCTCTGGAAGTAACCTAATTTGGCTTAAGAGTTGGAGAGAGAAATAATAATTAATGTAATTCGTTCATCTAAAAAATGTGAAGCATAACGTAAACAAATGGCAATAGTAGTAGGAAAAATGCTAGAGTGGAGGTTTCAAACTTTAATCTTCTGTTAAGTTGTGAAGTGGCCTGAGAGGAAGGAGTGGCAGTTTATCAAAAGGACGTATATTTCTTTGTAATGTGGTTTCATTGGCTCCTTCCAGTTATTAATCTTAGCGTTGCTAAAAATATATGGGATAATGGATGATGGCTATATAGAGCTCTAATTTACTTTACTGCACAGTCACTGTGGAAATGTGCTTTAGCTACTTTGGCTCTTTTGTATTGCCTCGAGAGAGAATGTTGCCCATGTGTTTTGCTCTACAAGTCATCTGTTGTTTTTCAATGTATGCACATAAACAGCTCTTGCTGCTACGCCTAAATATTGAGTCAGCAGTTCCCTCTGATGAAGCCATCACCGAGGACTGTCACTTTTATCTCAGCGGATCAGCACCACAGAGCACGTAATGCCATTAGCCCCCAAACAAAGTCTGCTAACTGCAGAGTCGTGGGGCACAAGTGCCCTGCTGCTCTTTTGCTTCCCAGTCAGCTCGGAGCTGGGGCTGTCAGCTTGGTCGCCGTGTGGCTCCGTAACCCGTCCAAAAAATGGGTGCAGTTTCAATCTTCCCACCTTGCAGAAGGAATTCTTGAATATATTGACAAGTGGGAGTTGCTCAGATTTTGCGGTGGATGTTAAGGGGTTTTGTTGTTATTTAAAATACTTAAAATGCCTGCAGTTAATCTGTCACATCCATCGGGCTCTGCTCCCCCTCATCCTGCGGTTGCAAGGGTATCAGGGATTCAACTCCGGGTGCTCTTTTGCTTTACTACAATGCTTCCTTGGCAGGGTGAGAGAAACACTTTTTAGATCCTCAAAACATTTATTGCCTCTATCCTGCAAAAACTTGAGCACATCTTTAACACGAGGCATGGAAATTAGCCTTGAAGCTGTTGCGTGCACCTGTGTGCTTTAAGCTAGGCAGGTGATTTGCAGCGAGTGCCATGAGGGTTCTGTGCCAGCATCCATCTGGCAGAGTGGTGTCACCTGCATCAGTCATCTGAAGGGCTCAACACACTTGTCGCAGGATAAATGCCTCACGCTTTGAATATAAGTGCTGGAGTTTGGGTGTAAACTTTATTTTTTGATACAGTCTTACCTGCTACATGACATCCTCCTGCTGAAGACAAGCATTCTGTCTCTGATAATCACCTGACTGTCCTCTAAATCAAGTAACATATCGGGACTTTGGAGAGAATCTCAGTACACAGTTTTTCTAAAGCCGAGATCTGGTTGTGTATTTTCAGACATTCATTTTGCTGGAGTGGGCTGATCTAGTAGTGTGAGAGAGCAAATTTCTGGGCCGACTGTTTTCTCAACGCCCCGGATGACAATGTCCTCCACTGACCGTGTCTAAGCTGAAAAAGTAATTGTGGTTTTTTCTTTATTCTCCGCGTGAACCTGACACAGGTATGAGCTAAAACCCGGTGGTGCTTCTGTTTGTTGGGAATTGGACGCAGGACAAGGAACAGCTCATTTTGTTTGGGCTGCCAAACAGTTGCACAAGGATAATTGTTGCGTGCAGCTTATTTACGTTGGATCCAAACCAGTGACAGTGGGGACCTTCAGATACTCTGGAATTACTGCGGTGAAGGTGGGAGCTGCTGGCGTTACGGCTCTGCGTGCTGTCCCGCGCTGTCTGTTGGCCAGTCCGTACCAGAAGGGCATTGGGAAAATGGCAAGCGGGCTTAAAATGGCATTTAAAATGGGGGCACTTGCAGAAAATGACTTGCGAGAAGCTAATAAAATGGCAAAGCGTGTAATGTGATGGACTGATCGTTTTGTGTGAAGGCAGAGCTCTAAATGCCTACGCAGGGACATTTAGCAGGGAGAAGGTATAACTGGAAGTAATCAGATGAAATGAAGCAAAGACCATTTAAGCCAAACACTGTGTCATCGTCCCCAGTCTGAGCACTGGAGTACTTTGTAAGGGTGGTGCTCGTCTTCAGAAAGACGCAGTAAAACACTCCCTGGGTACACATCCTGTGAAATTCCGAGGTGATGACAGGTTTGGGAGGCGAGGTTTTCATTATTTGTGTACAACCGAAACAACAGCAACAACAAAAAACCTAACCCGAAACAAACAAATGGAGAAGGCTGTGTGTGTTATCAGTGGCGTGACAGATAGCTTCAGGCCGCGGAGATGCAGAGGTGTGTGCTGACTAACCAGCAGGCTTCCTGGATCGGGGAATGCTTTAATTAAACATGAGGAATATGCGTTGTAACTCGGGTTTTCTCTGGTATTTTATTGCTCTTACAAAGCTGTAAGGACTAATAAGTTTTTGCTGTGTTAGAACTGGTAGTGTAGAATTGACAACAAGGGAACTGCACACAGTAAAATATTCCAACAGTTTTTACTTCAGCGAGGTAAGAAAAAATCAGAATTAATGTATTTGTTTTCTTTCATGTTCTAATGCTTCCAGTTATCAATAGGGATGAATCCTAAACTCAAACACCAATCAACTCCTGAACATTTGGCATTTTTTCAGCATCCTGAGCAGTCACCTAATCACAACGTTACAGAAAGCAAACCAGAAGAATCTTTTCAGCCAGCTAAAGTGTTAGCAATCATGGAGAACCAAAGCGTGCGAGGCATACAGAGCTACTGGGGAAAAAAAAAAAAAAAGAGAGAGAGAGAGAAATTGGTAGCAGTTAAGTACAGGTAAAATTAAGGGACAGAATCTGTAGGGAATGGTGCCTAAATGGGCATATTGCTGGGTGGATTTGCTGTCTGTTCTAGTTCTTCCCTTGCATTTCACAGTAAGTGCATCCATATGGCTCTATAACTGCATGTTTCTATAATCTGCATACTTCTTGCTATATTTGATGCATTTGCATTTTTTGGTCAGTAATGAATACGAAGCTGGAAAACCACCAAGCAAGGCTTGGGGAGGATTTGTCTGGGAACAAGACCTGTCTGAGCCGAGGGTTGGTAAGTGGGTAGACTTTTGTCTTGCCAAAAATCGAAGGGCCACAGGAGACTTCTGACTTTGTAAGAGTGTGATGAGGTTATCACGGTTGGGAGTCCATTAGATTCTAAGCATTTTGCAGCTCTGGGCTAGGGGAAGAAGTATAACGCGGTGACGGTATCTCCAGTGTATGCTGTTCAGGGAAAAGACTGCTTTAAATAACTATATTGATGTTCTGTGGAAGTGTGGTGGATGCTCTCTCTTTCATGGTCAGAGAAAATTTGGTCACAGAAACAACCATCAGGCAACTTTTCAGAGATAAATGTGTAGGTTTTATATAACTCTCTCTTTCTATGGTGGAATTTGTAGAGATCAGACTAATGAACTGATCTGGTTATAGGCACATGCTGTTAGGTGAGCTGTTTTATTAAGACTTTTAAATGCAAATTGAAGGTCTGCTAGAAGGGCAATTAAAGGCAACAAAAAGAGTTTTCTATCACACCCAAGCAGGGTTGTCCCACATTGTGTTGTACTTATCTCGGCAATGCAAACAGCCTCAGAAGACAAACAGCCAGGGAGCCGAGCAGTCTTTGTTGAAGCAGCTGAGCAAATGGACATCAAATAGTCTATTGCTGTGGCTTTAAAGTGCAGAATGTCTTTTCATGGATATATCTGCACGTATGTATGTAGGTGTCAAGAGTAAATATTGTTTTTGGATATAAACAGAATTGAAGTACTGCAGGTGTTTGGTCTGTGTTGGATACCCAATTTAGTATGAGCATAATTCCAGTATCTGTTCACAGGACTCTGAAGCCTTGGAGTAAAATAGAGAATAGGTTACCGTGTTTGGGGGAGATTAAATTTCTTTAGTATCCACGTTTTAAAGGAAAAAGCAATACTCCTTGGCTCATGAAACTCTCAGACTGAGCAACACCTCCTGTTCGGCAATTTGTAGAAATCGGATAGCTTTGCAAATGGCCATGAGAAAAACTGATAACTCGTATGAGATAGGTTGTATCTTTGGGTACACGACTTCCTACAGTGGGGAAGTGTCAATAAGCCAATGGGGTATTTGTTTAAAAGCGCTGTTTTCACGGGAGTGACGCTGCATCCACATGTCCTGTGACTTCAAAGTAGATTTTGAGCAGCTGGTGGTAGAGAGCACCCACCCCAGCACCTTTGGTCCATTGTGCTTAGTACAGATGTGCACGGCTGTACGCAGTAGTCAAAATCTCTACTGCTGAAGGAGGTATGTCAATACTTCTTTCAGACAATAAAGGTGGACCTTTTGAAGTAAAGGTGTGCGTCATGGTTGTAGCATTATCTAGACTTCTAAAAATGTATATATGAGAGAAAGTGAATATGAATGCAAACATATAATCACCCTGTTAATTTACTCTCAGCTGATTTCACTTCCCATCAGTCACACACACACTTACACCAATGGCAATTTTCATTCATTTCTTTGCCAGTTTTTAAAAGCAGAACATAGCAGTGCAATCCCATTACTACAGATTTATTGATTTATAAAATTACACTTTATTACACTAATCCATATATTAGAATAAAACAGTGCCTAGTTACATCTAAGGTCTTCTCGCCAAGTAGGTACATCGTTTGCTTTTTCATCAGGCTCTCACAATTTAAATTAGTGGATGTCATGCTGTTGGACTCAGTGAGCACAGGATTAATGGCAAACTCATTAGTTCACGAAGTTTAATCTTCTTGGTGGGTGTCCCATCTCGTGGGAAATGAGAGGGATTCGGCTGCAGGTGTCTGAGGTAACAGCAATCGCTCAAAGAGAGGGATCCAGAAGGTGAGCTGCTGCTGCGAACATGAGAACATTTATTCCTTACGTTTTATTTGCTGCCAGAATACTTTCTTTTTCTTTTTTTCTTAAGATCCTTAAAAAAAAAAGACCTGTTTAAGTGGCTTTCTTGGGAAGTGTGGCAGTTTTTGAACCCTTACATCTTGTGGTCATTGAATAATGATCGGTTTCTTTGAATTGATATTGCCGTCCAGAACAAAACCCCGTATGCGAATTGGCTTCATGTAGCCACGGCACGGTGTTCCACTGCGCGTTCACAAGCTTGCAAAGCCCCAAAGCAGCAGCAAGTTATTTTTGTCTTTTAATCTGTTAGGCCCTGATACGTAAGGTTTCCTAAATCCCATTGATTTCTCTGGAATTAGGCTCCTGAAGTCCTTTGAGAGCCTGGGTCTGGTTCATCTTTCATCCCGGTGCTATAAAACAGAAAAAAAAAAAAAACTGCTTTCCCTACCTCCAAACACTACAGGGATAAGTGTGTTGAAGATTATCAATGTTCTCATTCAGTGGCAGTAAGGGCCGCGGGAATACCAAGAATAGATTTAGAAGGGACAAAAATAACGTGCTGCCTTGAGGGTATGCAAACCCCGAGCCGTTGCTGCGCGGCTTGGCTGAATCATTTGTCCGGGGAGGCTCCAGGCCGGCGGTACTTCTTCCTGAGAAAGGAGCCGAGAGATGCGGCTGGACGCAGTGCCTCAGAAAGAGGCAGAGCAGCTTTTACGTGTGCCGAGGGTCGGCCTCATTGCTTGGTGTGTGCACAGCACGGTCCTTTGAGCAAGAGGGCATCCCCCTAAGCTGAGGGATCCGGCTTTGCCCAAGGAGCGTTGCTGGAGATGCTGGTGGGAGCAGGAGGAGATACTGAACTCTTTGAACAAATCCCTTCCATCTTCCCTACAGACAAAAAGTGTAGACTGTAGGCATAAAATTCATTTCTCTCTGAAATGTCTCTATAGAAAGATAGCTTTGTCTTGGTCAGCTGCTTTCTGGGTTTAATCAGTCATTCCTGCAGACTGTGCTGACAGAAATTTTGCTTGTAGTACTGCAGTGTCTGTGTGGCCAGGAAG
This sequence comes from Cygnus atratus, assembly GCF_013377495.2. NCBI lineage: Eukaryota > Metazoa > Chordata > Aves > Anseriformes > Anatidae > Cygnus > Cygnus atratus. Next base: position 6,882,724 of record NC_066371.1, read on the forward strand.
AGTCAATCAGCATCTGTTCCTGCACATGCATCATTAACAAAGCTGGGAATTAATGTCTAGTGACAGAGCACGTTCTCCTTTGGACTGAATTTCTACTTCGCCACCAAGACGCTTTGGATGCTTGTCACGTTTGTGTGGTTTACAGGTATTGAGTCGATGGCTGGAGAAGGGACAGACACCATTTAAAATCCCAGAATGGGTTTCCTGAGTTTGGAGTTTCCAGATAAAATTATATTTCTAAATGGAGCGTATTTGATTTGTAACAGACTAAGGCTTTCTGAAACTTCTGTTTTTTCATGTAATTACAACTATAACTTGCACCCCTTACCTTAGGTAAATGGGGACAGGCACTTGAGTAATGGATAACATACCTGTGTCCAAACAAAATGCCTTCTGCTGCTGTTAGTAAATAATGTCAGCAGTCTTAGTTTGGATAACCCCTGGAATCTATAGTATGAAGCAGTTCTGTGTACAGCGTTTGCTTACAGGCAGGTTACTCTTTATTTTTTGTTAATGTAGATAAAGCCATTCCTAATGCTGTGTTCCAGATAAGTTCGGGCTTCCGCCTAGCCGCTAATCAGGTTGCTTCTTCTGGAGGCAGACCAGGTTCTGTCTGTCTCTTCCCTTTTCTGCTTGCCATCAGCAGATCTGTGGAGTTTGTCCTGCCTTCCAGTTATCTGGCACTGGAGGTGACAGATGCAGGAGAGCCAAAGCAGGCTTTCCAAATTATCTCGTGACACGAGGGAAGACGGTGACCTCTGAGCGCTGCGCGGAGCGAAGAGGGGCTTTGTTCCTAGTGTGTTTTTTCCTTAGCAGCTGAAGATTTTTTCGAGGTAGGCAAGGAGAGGAATCGCTTGCTGAATGAACAAAAATATCAGCCTGCAAGAGCAACAGCAAGAGCAGCATCCTTCCTTCTAGCCCGCCTGCAGGCAGCCTGTTGGCAAACCCCCGCAGCAGCGCTCGGCCCTGCAGCTTTGTGAGTCGGTAGCATCCCTGCACACTGTGCATTAAAACCTTCCCTACTGCACTTCGTTCACCTGCGGTACCCCCACTGACTGGGTCTTGTAGAAAATATGCCTGTAGCAGCCACGCCAGTACCCTCAGTGTGAAACTCCCACATTTTGTCATTTTAAGAGAATCTGGACAGTGGAGACGAGAAACGACTTGTGGTCTGCTCAGCTGTGTTTTGGCGGCTCACCATAATTTCTGCCAAGCAGTGGAATTGGGTAAGGAGCTTGCAGAAATGCAATGGGGAGATGTAGGTGTTCTGCACTGGAGAAGTTAACTTCTGAATAACACGCTAGAGGCTGTTTGGATGCATGGTTACAGAATTACTGCTCAAAAACTGTTTTTTCTTCCTTTTTTTTTTTTTTTTTTTTAAGAAGAAAACTGAAATGACTATGGCCTCTTTGAAGTCTTATTTTTAGGTTACAATAAGCAAGATTCTGATTAATTTAGCAGCAGGGCATCAGTGGCTATTAACAGCTTAACATGAGGCCATGGTAGATTGATAAGGAGCTAAACAGCCCCTGAATCACATATTAACAATCTGGCCATGCTATAATTGAGGCTCATGTTGGGTAATTGTCAGCATGGTTGATAGGCAACATAATAACAGTAGCTATTTGTCTTTTAAATGGGCACTTAAATTATTCAGAGTAATAGTTGATAGTCATCAGTACGTCTGAGCCGTAGTCCAGTTACTCTGGGCATGGATGAGAAGCTTTAATTTAATTAATTTAGTTAGTGCAGCACGGGGCTCTCCTTGCGCAAGCTCACCTGTCTGTGAGCGCTTTCTCAGGTGGGGTCTCCAGCCCAAGAGGAGATCCCTTTTCTGTGGCCCGGGCATTAATTGTGCATGGATTGTCTAGGATGCCACTAGCTTGAGCGTGACAACCAAAGCAACAGCTCGGCAGATGTTTCACCTCGCATCAGGGCCACCCAAATGTAGTTTTACCTCCCCAGAGCCAGAGAGAAGGCAAGACCCGCAATACTAACCAATAGCCTTTTTATTCCTCATTTGTTTTTTGTGGTTGTAGAAGGTTTGAGCAGTTCCACTGTGCATTCATTTTTATACCTGCTTTTGTATGTTGGGGGACATTTTAGCCAAATCGTGAAAGTTTATGAATCATTAAATGTACAGAAGGAGTCAGTAACCACTCAGTTTCTCCTTCGGTTTCTTCATGTTGTAGCATTAGCAATTCTGAGCTAGTCACGCAGTGGGACATAACTCAAATTAATTAGCTAAATTGCTACCTAATGGCAATAAGATTTGATGCCACTTAATATTTCAGTGCAAACATGGCAGGCAGGTTAACGTATTTAAATATGATTGGCTCTCCTTTCCTAATGGAGTATCTAACTCTTGTTTGGGCTGTCTGCAGCACTCATTGCGCTCAATTAATTCTGCCATTAGCAGTGCTCTGATCTGTTATTAGCTCTGATAAAAATACACAGCCACCTCCGTAGCCCTCGTCTTCAGCGATGACCAACCTGTAGTAAGGACGCTGAAATGCAATTTAACGGGGGGAGGGAGGACACACTCAATGCTTTGCACATAATTAAATCACATTAATAACGAGAGACTTAATTACAATTCTGAGTTTATCAGCAGAAAGCTCTGACGGCAGCTTGCAGCCTGCGATGGTGCTGGGCAGCAGTCGAGCGGTTGTTCGGGGCTGCAGAAGAGCTCGGGGTGGAAGGTGCCGGTTGTTCTCAGCGTCCCGTTCCTGGGAAAAGTCCCCGAGTTGGCTTACGCACCTCTTGGTTGTCTTTTCTTTCACGCTTTCTTTCCGCCTGCCCTCTCCCCACACCCCTCTCGCGAAGCAGCCCTTCTGGCTTTGTTGTAAGTGTGGTTTGTAATCATTGTACACATCCCAGATGGTTCATGAAAACTCTTTGAAATGCCATCTGCCAGGCGTGTGTCCAGCCGGCAGCCTGTCATTCTGCTACAAGAAAAACGGAGGCGGGTTTTCCCTTCCCCCTGCCTTTCTGAATTGCATTCAGTAACACTTGCTCAGATGTGGAGCAGGATAACAGCCCGAGCATCTGCAAGCAATCTTCGCTCTAGACAGCGACATGGAAAGTTGTTGGGTGTTTCGCCTTGGTCCAGATAAGATATCCTAAGCATTGTTGTTTTTATTTCCCCCCCTGTTCCTTGCTGGAGCCCAACGGGAGGTGACAAACGTTATCTCTGTGATGTAATGTTTTTCTTTTACGCCCTGGCTTGGTGTTCCTAATGCATTCAGCGTGTGTTGCAGGCAATCGCGCTGATAGCAAGCACATCTGCGATTTTTTGACTTGAACATATTCAGGAAATTAAGAACACTGAGATGAAACAAATAGATCCATTAAAATGGCTCAGAGGAATTATGGCAGAGATATAATTGTCATGTCAAATAGGCAGCCAGCACTAGTAAACTGCTGACTGCAATTTCACTGCTATAAAAATTGAGAAGGAAAAAAAATGATTAATAAATACTCTCCGTGGGAAGATATAGATAAAGAAAAGATGAGAACTCGAAAAGATAAAGTAAAATGAATCTTGAAGTTCCTTGATCTTTGTGCTTTATGAACGTGTGTTGTCAGTTACTGGGAAGAAGTACGTCCCAGTCTCTGGCACTCGGCTCGCGTGCCGCGTGGCTCGGGGTGACGTTTGACTGACGCGGAGGGTGAGGAGCGTTACGGAGTCTGGTTCTCACTTCCACTGTGCTCCAGGCGTGGGGCAGCTACAGAGCGTCCTTGGACGTATTGCTGGAGCTTTTTCATCTTCCTTCCCTCTTACGGGCCTGGTTTAGGGGAACTCAACAGGGGGCAAGACCCTTGATGCCCAGGTGAGGGTCATCACGGTGTGAACATCCGCAGCAGCATCAGGCGTGGGGCAGCGTGTCTTGGGTGGAAACGCAGCAGCTCAGGCAGCAAGGGGCACGCAGTGCAGGCCCAGTCCTCCTCTGGTCTAGATCTGTGAAAGACAGCTGTCCTCTGCTGCAAAGTGCTTGGTAAAAATCGTTGTAGGAATTCAAGAACTCAAAGGATGCCAAGTTGAACCCTTTCAAATAGGAAAGAATAGTTCTGCTACTAGGGCGAAGGTATCCTTCATCACCTCTGTCCCCTTTTTTGCTTTTCTTCTTCCTGCCTTTACCCGTTCACACAGCTCCAAGAGAAGGAATGATAGCAAAAGCACAGGAATTTAGAGGCTATCTGAAGGCTGACGGTGAATAAAATGAGAGAGGGGGTGGAGGAGAGAGAGAGAGAGAGACAGATTCTATTTTGAAACAAGAAATGGAGGATTTTGGAGAAAGTGGATGTCTATCAAGGAAACTAATCTAGTGATAGTGTTTCGAGGGTGTCATTCCATCAAGACTGACCTCTTGAGCAGTCTCTCGGATGAATAGGGCATAAGTAGATTTTCCGCTTCCCTGGCACTTGAGGAAAACATTTGCCAGATGTAGGCATGGTAAATTTATGCTCTTTCAACTTCTGAGAGCTGGAATCTTCCCAATTAGTTTCCAGAAACTCAGTTTCTTGTATTTTCTTCAGTCCTTTTATAGCAGGTTTAAGAAACTGTATGCACTGAGAAGGTACTGCCCAGGGGCCGGGAAAGCCTCAAAGAAGTGAGAAATCATGCTTCATTAAATATTAGGTATGGTTTCCACAGCTCTGAAGTTACTCCCAAGCCAGCAGATTGGTTGCGGCCACAGCCATCAGACACCTGCAACCGTCTAACACCGTTCTTTCTTCTAAAGTTCAGTTTCCACCGGTGTCTTTAAATCTGTCGTTTGTATTTAATCCCAGATGTACAGAATTCAGCCGTCTCCCAGTCTCTGGAGTCAAGGAAAATAAAGGCTATTGAACAGAAATGGATCCCAATCAATTAAGCTGTGCTCAGTGACCTAAAATGCAGTGGCCCAAGCCATCTCAGCAAAAAGTCGTGAAATGACTCATCTTACACCATGCTTCGAAGGGCTGGAAATTGGTAGGAAGGGAAGGGTTTCAGAGCTGGCAGAGCAGCAATGATCAGAGCCCTGTTCTCCATGGGTGCTGTTTAAATTGTTGAGTGCTAGAGAGAGATTCAGTGCGAAGTATTGCTTAAAAGGAAGAGTATTTCTTGAACCGGGATGAGCTTGTAGGTGAACTGTAAGAAGCATTTGCAGACAGTTTCTCTAGTGAGTGCATGTGAGTGGTGCATCCAAACTGCCTCATGGTATTTTTTTTAATGTAGAATTAAAATCAAAAACAAAAACCATACATAGAGATAAAGTAATAAGAAGAAATAAGGGAGAAGAGATCTGTGATGCGAAAGAATAAGTGACAGAAATAAAGGAAGACAGAAGTTGCCTTATCTGAAAATACGAATTGCAATTTTATCGAAGTTGAAGTGACACTCTGCTAATGGCAGGAAGGTAATTGCTGGCATATTCCCAGATACCGTACTCTTCCAGCTGTGATTCTGCATGTGGTACAAGATAATTCTTTGCCAGAAAGCCTTTCTGGGAATATCAAAACTACTGTGGTTCGGTGGAACAACTAGTACCATCATCAGAAATGTATGTCTTGTCTTGTTTTTATGTGGGTTCCTAACTGGTCTCCTGGCGTTGCTTTCTGTGTATCATAGAATTGTATTTTTTGGATACTGTTCTACCTTTATAATCATTTTTATTGTCCCTTTTAACACTTGATAAGAAAAAATTATATTAAATGTTAATTTTTCCTTTCAGGCACAACTCGCCCTCCGAGAGAAGGAGAAGTGCCTGGTGTGGACTACAACTTTCTGACTGTGGAGGAGTTTCTGGAGTTGGAGCGAAGTGGGACCCTTCTGGAAGTAGGAACCTATGAAGGTACGGAATCACAGGCAGAGAAAAAGCACTTCAAGTAGCCATGGTAGGATGTCTGATTTGCATCACCCATGCTCAAGTTAACCAGCTACAGTTAAGACCTTGTTTTCTGTCTTTGTGTTCCATTTCCATTTGTTGTCTGTACGCAGAGAGAGGGAATTTCAATATTGCTGTGTTTTGTCTTTTCCCACCGAGTTAACTACCTCAGAAGATTAACATCAGTAGGCCAGGAGGATCTAAGATGAAATCTGGTAACAAAATATTGAGGGAAGGCAGCGTAGCAGTGAATGAAAATGCATCTTTCCTTTGTGTCCCCTATAACCTATCTCCCTATTCGCTTTTTCTTCCCTCCTGCTGTCTCTCTTTTCCCTTCAGTCTTTTTGTCTTCTTCCCTATGTACACATCCTTCATCACCCAAATGTGTCTCAGGATGCAACTACATGGTGCACTGCTTTTGGCCTTTTTTTCTTCTTTATTCTTGGATAATTACTTCTAAGCCGAGACATTGTGTTGATTCTTTTGACAGCGCAGCTTTACAAACAACAGCATTGAGACAGCCAAAGGGGCACTGAAATGTCACTAGGGTGAGGGAAGGAAAAAGATGGCTTTGCCTCCCAAGAAAATGCGAGGCAAATTGGCCAAATTTAGCTACACAATAGGATTTGTATACCTAAAGATGCAATCTCTATCTCCTTTAAATTGAAAACTACTTTTGGTTGTGTTGTTTCCACCTACCCCCGGACTGAGAACAGTCAGATGCATCTCTTGGGAAGCTAATGAAAAAAATCATAGAATCATAGAAACAAAAAAAACATCTTAGAGGTTTGAAAGTCCTTCCCGTGCACTTCAGCTCATGCATGTCATTTGCAAGAAGTGAAGTGGGTCTTGTCATAATTAGGAGTTGAAAAACCCTTCTTGAAGCCATTAACAAGATACATGGATTATGTTTTACAATGTGAACTACACACCAATAGCTGATATTCTTTGAAAAGTAGTTATCAAATATGAACAAAAAAGATTGGGACATCTGGTTTTGTTTTTTTGAGCTCTAAAAATAAAGTTCTGAAACACTGTTTAGCCTACTTCTTTAAAAACTCTCCTATAAGGTCACCTTTAAACCTTGCACTTAATCCCAACTACAGACAATTGCGGTGTCAAACCTGGTTTACGTGAAGATGCTAAATGCATTATTTGGTTTCGCTCTTCCACCTCTCTGAGCTGATTAGCCCTATCAGCACCAACACTAACGTTCCAGCAGCAGCACTTCTCCAAAATCGGCTTTTTCCTCTCCGTGTTTCTAATTATAACACTAAATTAGTTTTCTTTGTCGTGGTGCTTGAAATAGATTGGCTGAACTGCCTTGCCATTGCTTCCTGATCATATTTGTTCTGGTGACCTTTCCACTTGGAAAGACAAAATGGGTAACTGGCTGTAAGCTGGCTCCTGGGAGATGCTGGGCATTAGCTTCCAGGGAATGCTGTACCCATCTGGGACAGTTATAGCATGGTCGTTTCATTGCTTATGTGATTATATGCTTTAGCAGCTAAACAATTTAGATTTCATGGTTAGCTCTTTTGAGTTGCTGCATATGAGGTTGACTTCTGTAAGTCTAATGGGTATTTCATTTCGGTGGGTGATAGAAGTGTCAACTTGGAGGGACTAACTTGTCTGAAGTGCTGAGAAGCTTCTTTCCCCGTTGACATCAGGGATGCTGATGCCTAGTGGTTCTGGAGAACTGGCCCATGAGGGGAAAAATCAGTTAGAATAAAGAAAATAATGACAATGTGCGTATACACATACGCATCAAGACACATCAATATTTGATAGTAATGTGAAATAAATAAAGTTCATTTTTCACTTACAGCTTCAGGAAATGATTTTGCTCTCTACTGAGATTTCTTTAATGGTTTTGTTGTCTTTTTTTTTTTTTTTGAAATCTTATTTTACAAGAGTATTGATCAAAACAGTTTTGATCTTGATTGGATCTTAGAATATGGCGTGGTTAAGACTCAAGCTGCAACCACCAGCAATTTTGCTTTACTAATAATAATAATAAAAAAATCTCCGCCAAAATGAAGACCACTAAGTTAGAATTCTAATGTCCAGGTTTTCTTCAGTACCCAGCTTTATAGTCCTAGATTATTTTAATTTTCATTTGTTTTATGCTGCATTTTTGCCTTATTTTTTTCTTTAATGCACCACCATGGTGAAGTTGATTGTATTTTTGACCCTCCCAGTGACAGTTTATTCTAAACCAGAGGGATAGAACTTATCAAAAGGAAATACTCTCCTGTTTCTCTCCAGAGAACAATAAAATAATACCTTTAATGCATGGCTTTTAATATTAGTAATGCTACTTATTGTACTGAGTCGAACTCCAACAACTGCAGGGATAGGGTTGCTTTCAGTTACAGTGCAATTTGGTGATTTAGAGATGAAGCAAGGGCAAAGCCATGAAATGGAGAGCGGTGATGTTGAATAGGCAAATTCTGCTTCGTGACCTAAACCAGGTTTGGTGGGGCTGGAGGAACGAACGGGCTTGTAAGTAGCTCCTGATTGCCACAGTAAGGTAGAAGCATTTCACAACTGAGGGAAAGAAGAGGGAAAGACACAATTGCCTTAAAATACAGCTGGCAGTTTTTAAGGTCGATGAAATCCAGAGCCAGTGCTCCTGGTGAGGAAGAACACCTCTTGAGGAGCTCCTGCTATTCGTGGTGCTGGGAGCAGAGGCCGAGGTCTCTGTGTCTGCATGTGATGACGGGTGGGAGTTGGATGTAGTCGTGTTCTTTATTTCTCTGCTACGTTTCAGCAGCTGGAGAGAAAGTGTGACCTAAACAATCAAGGCTACGTTTTGACATTACCAGATGACATTCATTTGCCTTTTGAAGGCATAAAGCCACTCAGAAACCAGCACTATCATTGGGAAAAACCTTGCAGGAGATGTAACAAAAGCATTTAATAGTTACTGAAGAGAACTTCTGGGGAGAAAGAATAGAAAACAGGGAGCTTTCAGAGGAGGGGTAAAATGCAGGACTTTGATGCTGATACGGATGCTATTGATTTGGAAGGAATAAAGAACAAGCAGAAGAGAACAGCTGGAAACCACAAAATAGTCGGAGAGTGTATCAGGTTTTGAAAGTGCTCTAATTGCAAAGAGAAACTGCAAGCTGAAGGGGACAAAAAAGGTGTTGCCTACCCACTGGGCTGCATAATATCAGTAGTATTTCTTCTGGTGCACTGCAAATGTGCTCCTCAGGGCAGTTTTTGATTCACGTCCCTGTAAATGCAGAGCAGGCACAGCAGCCTCTTCTCTGACCACCACCGTGGTGTGTTCTTCACCCAAAATGCTCCTAAAATCATAATCAGGTGTGTGGGGGGGGGTGTGGATTTGAAAGCCTTAATTCCTGAGGTTTTCAGATCCAGCTTTAAGATGCTGCTAGAAACGTCTGCTTTTTTCCTTTATGAAAGCCCCATTTTGATTGCATGGAGATGAAATCCTGGAAGGTGTGCCCAAAGCTGTGATGTTGCACCAGTATTGGTCCTTTCTGCACCACCCGAGTGCTGGTGAAGCTGCACGTGACGTGCTCGAGCCAGCTGGTAACTTCCCTTGACAATATTCATTACGAAGAAAAAATCTTTTTAGACTGCACATTACCTGGGCCTTCTGGTGGATAGGAAATCAAGATAATTGTAATCTTGGGCATTTATTGACTGATCCTTCAGGGCATAAAATACTGATGGATGCACGGCAGTAATTGTGTAGGCTACTAATTATTTGGCAATTACTTCTGCATTTGAATTGCGGGCTCTCCCAGGGCCCCCAAGGGAATGCTGCTTTGAGCGGAGACACAGCTTCTAGGTTTTATTCCCATTTCTTCCCCAGCCTGCCGAGTAGCCAAATCAGGTAACAGCTCTATACCTCAGGTTACCAGCCTGGAGAATATTAAAACAACACTTACTTCTCTCCTCATTAATATTTCAGCGGCTGTCCCGTGCCTGCAGTTATCTCGTGTTACAGACAGAAGGGAGGCGGTGGAAGCACTGGCATTTGGGAGCTTGGAGCTGGATGTTACAGGGGAGGCGGGCGCTGTGCGGAGACACAGGGGGACATAGGCGTGGTGGCCGAATTTTGAATGGGGATGGCCGCGTCTCTGGGGTCTGGAGAGGCTGAATTAATGAATGCCTGCCCAGCACTTAGCGATCCTCAAAAGAAAAAGTGCTGCACTTTATAACATGTGAAGGGTTATTACATTATGGAGTATTATTGTCAAGGCATCATCTTTCATTCTCAGGACAAGCGTTATGTGATTGCCAAGAGAAGTAATAAGTAATCTGCATTAGCCTCATGACTAAGATGTAATGGGGTGACTTGCGAACGTTTTTAAAGTGTATAAAACTAGCTACTGTAGACAGGGTCTCCGATTGTGGTACTTAATGAGTGTAATAAATTACCTTAACAGAGCAGTTAGAATTTCAGCGGAAGCAGAGAGGTGTACTCAGCAACATGCTTCAAATCAAGATGCCTTTGGCCTGATAGATCTGATGGGCGAGCTCTCCTTGGGTTTCCCCGCAGCAGCGCTGCTCCCCCAGCTGCCTTTCCAAAATGGCTGGGTTTTCTCCGCTGTTTTTCTGGTGTCTTTGCAGCCCGTGGGTCTTGCCAACTCGGTACAACCTTGAAACGAGCACTGCATCCACGGCGTGCGGAACATGACAAGATTGGGCGAGGAGGGCCGGCAGATGCTGGGGATGCCCATGCAGCGGAACAACATGTTCCGCTTAATGAGATAAGATCTGCTTATTAATGTCTCCATCCTGCAGATTGACTCAATAAATCATAATGGCTCCTTCAGCACCGTTACCGTGTATCATGTCGAATTCCCACTTACGGGCAAGCATCTGTGCACTGCAGAAAGATGCCTTTCTTACCTTTGGCTTTACGCCTTGCTTTCTTCTTCTTTTTTAAACTGCTAGTGAGGATCAAAAGTCTACATTTTTGTCTGGGCCCAATTATCAGCATTAAACATGAGTGCAGCTATACTGAGGTGTCATCGGATAACAATGCTTCGTTCTACAAACAGCTGAAGTCGTAGCTGAGTAACTCTCTCTCTCTAAAAGCAAATATTCAAATCTCTGATAGGGCTTTAGAGTGATTTTGAATTTCCTATGGAAATTCTGTGTGGCTTCTCTCTGTGCACTTGCAATAGGAAGTTTTCCAATAATTTTTCTGCAATTATTCATTGGCAGCCCTGCTTTTTACTCTTTCTTGATACATCTTAAAACACAGACCTCAGGGGCAGAGGTTGTTCCCAAACACCTGTGACAAAAAGGGTATGGCGCATCGGTTGCTTTTTGTAATTAAGTTAGAGTCAGGTTATTTTAAGCTATTTACTCTTTAACCAGAATCTGATGTGTTGATTAATGAAGGCTGTTTGGAGAAGACTGTTGATAGATGGCAGCCAGGCACATTTCGGCATTGTTTCTTGGGACTGTATGTTCTCAGGACTGTCTCTGGAGCTGGCTGCACCTCTGGGGTAGGTGGTATCCAGCTCCCTTTGCAGCTGAGCAGCCCTTCTGTGCCAGGAGGCAGCCCAGCCTCCTCGATTCGCAGCATCCCCCTGCCGCTGCAGAGCTCTCCCCGTGCTGCAAGCTGCAAGGCACATGCCTCTGCCTTCCGGAGGGGCGAGGTGCTAACGGGACACATCCTCTGCAGGGGGGGGATGCACATAGACATACAAGCATTTGCAAGAAGAAGGGTTGCATGTTGCAATGGCTCAGCGTGGCATTTTCTTGACTCCTACATCCTTGTGCTAGGCAGGGTGTGTGCCAGCCACTTCTGTGTTCTCTGGGCATACCGTGCACAAGCACACACTTACTCATGTTCCCTATGAATTTTTTAAATCTATTTACATGTGTATACAGCAGAAGCTCTGATACAGCTGAACTCAGGAAGCACCCCGAGCTTCCACATCCGTCCCATGCCCCGTACCACCGATACCTTCCAGCTTGTGTGTTACTGGAAGTGTCTTTGCTTTGTTTTGGCTTGTTAGAAATTTTCCGTGCATTAAACGTGCTTGGACAGAGCTTCACGTGAGTGCTAACAGTAACATGTGGCAATGCCTAGCGATACCTAAACGCAGGGAAAATTAAAATAAATGAGACCGATCTGATCTGTAGGTGACTTTCTGCTGTGCTGTCATTGCCTGTAAGGCACTCACTGTAGTATGTGTTAGGTAGCGAGCAGAAATTGAAATGTGCCCATTGTAGTATTTTTACTAACTTCACAAGAAATCCAGACTGATCTTCCAGTTAACCTCACCATTAATAACTGCAAAAATTGGCAGAGAATCTGCTAGTTGGAGCAAATGGGATTTGCATATATTGGAGGCTAATTTCTCCGAGATCTTCCGCTGTCTGTGTTTTGCTTCCAATCCAGATGCTGTATCCAAGGCCTCCTCCTGGTTGCCTGGATACTCTGAATTTCCTCGAGGCAATTGCTAATCAATGTGCAGTTGCAGCTAGGTGAATCCTGCAGACAGCAGCCAGATCTGTCATCTAAATGTGGAAATCTGTAGCAGAATATGATCTGGAAGGAGAACAGACAAAACACAGTAGCAGGAGCCCTGCTCCCGGGAATCAATTCATCCTGTGCTAATCAGACACAAGCACTCTTGCTGGATTAGATGAGCAGAGGCTCTTCTGCTAAAATTAAGGGTCAATTGCTTTGGTTCTTGTAGAGCACAGAGAAGAGGAGCTGCCTCTCAGAAAAGAAAACAATTACATTAATAATTACATTTAAAGTCTTCACGTCCAGGCCTTGCTTAATTTTATTGCTTATCTCCAAGTCTCTTTCCCCAAATACGCATTTGCATGAACGCAGTTTGCTGCAAACTGCTTCTTAAAACATGAGCTGTTAATGGAGTCCTCGGTAACTCCTTTGAAGATCAGATGCACTTCTTGTGGACGCAGAGTCCTCTACGCTACACAGAGGCTTCCGAGTGTCTTGATATTTTTTGTTTGTTTGTTTTATAATTGCAAAATTATGCCTCGCAGCAGGCATCAGTAAATTCAGGACCGCAAGAACTCTGCTCTGTACTTTCCTGAGACAAACGCGCTTCCAGTCCTAAATCTCTTTGCAACAGAAAATCAAGATAAGTTGCCCTCTCCCCAAAAAGAGAATAGCTACAGCAAAACCAACACTTAGAGATTAAAGTACCTGAAATGTAAGGTCTGGGACCACGTTCCTTGGTTGGTGTTGTACCATGAGGACTAATGCTTGGCCTCATGCTTGACCTTGCGCACAGCTCCTCTGCCTTCTGGCACATCTCCGTGTCGGCTCTGCTGCCCTGTCCTCACCCCGGCTGCCTCTGTGGTCTCATCTTGCCTCTCTGCAAGGCGAAACACCTGATTTCCTGTCCATTCAGTTTTAGACTCTCTTAGATCTGTATGTGTCTTCTTGCACATTTCACCCCATTCCAAAAGCAGCGTTTTGGATGGATGGGGTCCCGCTAACTGTATTTGAATTGAATGGTAATAGGCAGCAGTTCTTAGGAATTGGATTCAGTTATTTTAACTCAAAAATGCACCAATTAGCTGTCTTTATGAATTACATTTCAAATTCCAAGTCAAGTAAACAACTTAGGATTGTATGTGAATTTATTGCCCTTCAGGGAAGCATTTAATATTTTTTTAAATTATTATTTTGAAATATAAGACAAATTTTTCATTACCACTAGGTTTCCAAAACTTAAACAAAAACCACGGTGTCTCTGGGCTGACGGTATTACTTTAATTCATAAGCTGCAGGACAGGATAGGAGCTGCTGTAGATCGCTTTCATTGATTATGAACACTGCTTGAACTGGCAGAGCAAGAAGTGTTCTGATGATGAGAACTTGTCGTCTTGTTGTGATTAGCTGTTACCGAAGCCTAATTACTGTGCGTGATGCTAAAATGTGTAAGCTGCCGACACTTAGAGATAAGGAGATGAAAAGAAATCAGCTCCGTCCAAATAGCTATTGTGTTTTCCTCGTTATTATTGGCATTATTGTGTGCTCTCCTGAGTGGTGCTTTGGAGTACCTGGATTGTCACGGTTTTGGCTGCAAAGGCTGCCATCAGACTTCAGCTGTGGATAAATCTGTTTCATGCACCAAGGGACTGAATAAAATAAGGGTTAGTGAAAGGTGCTGACGAGGAATTCAGTTAATAGCATGTGCATCTGCTGAGGGAGTGTATTATTAGCGATTATTTCGGTTACTGTAGGCAGGATCCAAACGTGGATGAGAGAAAGGCTTAGGAGCCCCATTCCCATAGGAATCAGACCTGGGAAAGTTCCTGGCATCCCAGGTGCTTCAGAACTGGTATTTCCACGGGAAAGGAGAGCTTTTCCCATTCCTCTTCGCCCAGGAGCTGAGCTGCTCTTTTCCAGCCTTGAGGCATCCCGTTAGGGGCACCAGGGGGGAGCCCAGCACCCGGGCAGTCCTGCCACAACTGCGCGGAGTTTTGGGAATGTTTTGGGATCCTCTGGGCTGACAGATGCTTGTGTATGCACATGTAACATGCTGTTAATAATTAGAGCTGATTGGATATTCAGTACAAATTACACTGGCTATGAAGTTAGCCCCTTCTGTAGGCTTACAAGTGGCTCACAAAGCACTGTTAAAGCATATTTTTAAATATATGTTTTTTCGTAAACATTGACAGATTTAATTTGAGCAAATGATGTCAAGTCTGAGTGCTTAAAAACTCTTCCTGGGCTGTTTGCTGTCAGTTGTTAATGGTGCACGTTTGGATTTCTGAGTCACAGGGTAAATATTTTCTCTTTATAATTTGTAGGATTAAACACGAGTTTTGATGATGATTTTAAGTGCCAGTCCCTCCTACTGATGTGTCTGCCCCCGAGCCCAGGCCCGCGTGCTGCGCCTTCCAAATGAGCTGCTTAGCAAAGAGAAGTAGGTCTGACTGCACCCAGCAGACACAAGGCAAAGAGAATATTTCCATTTTCTCACTCTCTGTCACCTGGAAGCTGCGTTGGAGCTTTCTTTTGCACCTCGTCATCGTGGGTTGTGTGGTGTGCCAAGCCTGTATCTCCTCATGGGAATCTGAGGGAAGAGCTGTGATTTTTTTCACTACTGACTCAGGCTGAGTCTGCCTCCCGTGGAGGGAAAAGCAAAGTTCAGCCCCAGTGGCTGCATTTCCCATACTCTGCAAAACAAAACCCACGCGTGCACACCCTTGCTCAGTTTCCAGTTCATATTTACTCTTTGTATGCCTTCATATATATTTGTAGGGATCCCCTAGCACAGCACACAGCCTTTGTATAAAATAGTAATTCACTAATAGTGATACCAACAGCCATGGTGGGTTTGAAAAGTGACTGGTGATTTCGGAATAAGCAAATCTGAAATACTTTGAAGAAGCCTATTTTTCTCTTGAGGAACAGCTCTCTATGTACTGGTAGGAAGCCCAGCATTGCCCATTACTAGGGGAACTGAAAATGAGCAAACTCAAAGATACTGGTCTGTAATTGGAGGAGTGATGGTAACATCTGCGCTATGTTTTAGTCCAGGAGAAATAAAAATCCACATTAACAACATCTGCATAGCCTCTTCAGTCACTTTGTTGCATCCATTGCAGAAGGATGTAATCATTTACAACAGACCTGAAGTAAATTTTGTCCAAAATAGTGGTGTTCAGTGCCATAAATAAAAGCCGTTCTCATGTTCCTTGTGCACACGTAGATCTGTGGGCTTAGCAGTTAACGTCCTGAGAAAACACACCTACTTTTTGAAAAAGCAAAAGCAAACAAAAAAGTAGCAGCATTTGTCTGGAGAAATGCCTAAGAGGATAGGAGTGGAGCAGGGTAAATTCTTTTTTCTTCCCACCTACATTTGTATTTTTCCTTTTGCTTTCTTTCTCCCCCGTTCCTCCTTTTTCTTTCTTTTTTTTTTTTTTTGCATAAAATAGTTTTGCAGTATGTAGAGCATAAGAATCATTTCTCTAGCACAGACTGCAACCTGCTTTAGTAGCCTCCATCCCCATTAGAGACTTTCCAGAAGAAGTAATTTCCTCCTCCCTATAAATTATGCAACAGCGTGCATTTAAGATTCTGAAATGACGAACGGAAGATGAAAGCGTTGCGGAGTGTCGCTGCTCCTACGGAGCTGAACCCACGCCGCTGTACACAGGCTGGAACACGCCTTGTTAAGACAAACCTGCACGTGGTGCTGCCCGGGTGCTCGGGCTGCGAAAGCACGGAGCGGGGAGATCCACGACTCCTCCAGCCTCGGCTCTGTAAGACTTTTTCCTCCCCTTGGAAGGCAACAACTGGGGAAGGTAGCAACGTGTGCCCAACGTGGCCTTCCCCAGCTGGGCTCTGCCAGCCTGAGCTGGGTGCTTCCCAGTCTCCCTTTCTCCAGGTGCATCTGGAGACTTTCCAGAGCTGCACTTTGAGATCTGCGAGTCCTGGGATGTGCACAATCCCCATGGCCTTATCCCAAAGCTCCCACAGCTTTGGGGTTGTAAGGGACTTCAAGGCTCAAACAGGAAAGGCAGTTGAGTGGGCTGAGCAGGAGTAGAGATAACCATGAAACGCGTTGGGTGAGCTGGAACTGCTCCACGCAGCGTTGGGTGGGTCCGTGCAAACTGCTTGGCTAGCGTTAACCTGCGCTGTATCGCAGAGTACAAACGATGAGGCTGGCTTCTGCAACAAAAATACACGCGCGGATGTAAAGAGTAAATGAAATAATCTTTTTTTAGCGCAGGCGAGGTTTTAAAGTGCCCTCGCATAACGTGCCTTTGGCATGTGGTTTCCATCTAGTGTAATAGGAGTAATAAAGGGACGTGTGCGTTTTCTGGGGAATGGACATTTAATATATTATGTAATTACGTGCTGAAAAATTGAAAAATAATGCTGCCATGTTGTGCATAACCTATGGAGATAGATGAGGGATGTAAATAAATATACCTGGGTATTTGAAAGAAGAGTCTTGTGCTGCTGTAATAGCAGCATGGGTTTATACGCAGCAAGATGGGAGGGCAGATTTTAATATTGTGGCATGCCAGAGAGCCTAGGGAGGATATTTAAGTCCACCTTTGGAATCCAAAGGTGGCAAATAAAAAAATAATTATAATTATCGAACAGGAAGATTTGGGAAATTGCATGTGAACTGCCGTATGTCCCGGATCTCTGTGCAAAAAGTGTCCATCCGTCAGAGGAGGAAGAAGCGCCTTGCAGTAGGGCCGGGACTTCTGTATCTCCCAGTGCTGCTGGAGGCGATTCCAGACCTGAGCTTCCTCTGGAGCATCCCAGGGTCGAGCGCTGCTGGGCTGTTCGAGGCGAAGTGAACCAACCAGTGAAACATTCCCATGTTGTTCTGGTCTCGATGGACCTGTATGTCTTGTGTATTTCTCCCACTGTCACTTAAAATAACAACGAAGTACCTGAGTGCTCTGAACTGCTCACGTCACCTCTGGTGGCAGCTGCCAGCAGCCGTGTGTTGGCATAACTGTGGTGCGTCTTTGTCCCTCCCGGTTTTGCTTTAAGGTCTTCACTTCTACCCAAGTTGACCCAACT
Source organism: Cygnus atratus (assembly GCF_013377495.2). Classification (NCBI taxonomy): domain Eukaryota; kingdom Metazoa; phylum Chordata; class Aves; order Anseriformes; family Anatidae; genus Cygnus; species Cygnus atratus. The sequence continues at coordinate 6,900,130 of NC_066371.1, forward strand.
GCTGAATTTCCCCTTTGAAGAAAGCAGTGCCACGCGGTGCCTTTCCTTTTCTCTCCTTTGACAAAGTTTTCCTTTAGACAGAGACTGGGTTTTTTTTTTAAATGCAACATCCACCCTAAAAGAACCTGTGTATTAAGGCAGGCTATCGAGCCTTTCACCACTTCACTGGGTGATAGCAGTCATGAATTTTTTATTTTCTGCAGGGCTCACTCCAGATCTGCCCCAGCATTGTGTGGGTGCACACATGGAAAAAGGCTACTAATTGAAATTCAGATGTAATGAGATGAAGTTTGGTATTCACCACGGCTGCCTTTTGTTTTAGCCCTTGTACGCTCAGTGCACCTAAACAATGCAACCATTGCTTCTCCTTTTAGATTCAACAAGAATAACTTAAAAGGCAAGAAATATTTCCGCGTCCACTCCAGAGATCTGGAGATGAAATATGCCCTTAAAAAAATGGGAACAGCGTGCGTCAGTTTATCTATTTGTTTATTTACTACTGGGGTGGGACAGAGATTTTGATGGGATTGAAGATAAAATAAAATAGAAATCTTGCTGCTTTAAACCGTTCCCTTTTGAAGATGCAAATGTGTTTCTATTGCCTAGGTAACTATTATGGAACGCCCAAGCCTCCCAGCCAGCCCCTCAGTGGGAAAGTGACTTCCACCGATGCTCTGCAAAACCTGCAGTCTGGCTCCAAGCAGTCGACTCCAAAGCGAACCAAGTCTTACAATGATATGCAAAATGCTGGCATAGTGCACACAGAGAATGAGGAAGAGGATGATGTACCTGAAATGAGCAGTAGCTTCACAGGTAAAACAAAAATACCGCAGTCCATCAGTTAGGACACACGGGGAAGGTTTATGGAGGGGGATTTTATGTGGTTTTATTTTATTTTGGTTTTGTTTATTTTGTTTTAATTTACGTTATTTTTTTTTATTTGTATGTCTGTTTGTTTTTAACGGGTTTGCTGCAGAGCTGTCAATTTTGGAGGGAACTGGCCAGTGTTACCTGCATGGCAGGTGTCCAGGTGTGAACGCTCACATCCACAGTTGTGATTTCTGAAATGGTCTTGTGGGACTGGGCTGGATGAGAAAAAGTGGGGAAAACCTCACATCCATTAGTTACTTTTTGGTTTGTTTTGTTTTCTTTTTGTTGCTGGATAGCTGTTGGTAGTGATGGATAGAATTTGAGAAGGTGTACGAAGGAAATTCATGTTTGGTTTGTTTGTTTGTTTTCCTTCCTGGGAGGTGTTTTACTTTGCAGCGTCGAATTTTGAAGTTCTCAAGCACAGGAAACTGTTAGGTCTCTGAATAGACTTCTTTAACTGTGGACAATAATTGAGATTTTTTTTTAAAGATGTTATCTAGTACTATGCAGTTGGATCATTAAGGACACGTTCATATTCTTTCAGAAACTGTCCATTGAATGCAGTCAGCCAGATTCTGCTTTCAGTTACTCCAGTGTAGATTTCAATTACTCTGTTGAACCAAATGACAAGTTTAAGTACAGAAAGATGAAATGATGTCTGGTAGAAATTAAAGGTAACACTTGTCAATCCCTTTATATTCTGAGTTAATCATTCTGCTACTTGCGAACGTAGAGGTATTTCTTAAAAAGAAGTGTGTAATGACTTCTGATGTCAAGGAACATGTCATCATTTTGAACATCACTTTGTGGACAGTCAGCTTGAAATGTAAGGGTCCCACTGGAAATCAGGAACTTTCTGAGTTGAAATGATCTTGAATACTACATGAGGTGTACTCGTCTACATTGTAAATTAGCCCAGAACTTCATTTCTGTCTGTAGCTTTGTCAGCTAGTTTGCGGTACAACCTCAGCCAAGGTCAGAAAGTTTAAGGAAGAGCTGACCTGTAGTTGAGCTCCAGTCATTAAAACCAGTATGAAATGGCTCAAGCAGGGTGCATTTGAAATTAACCAGTGCTGCTTCCAGAATACGTTGCTGTCCTGTCCACTTCCTTGCACCTACAGAATGCCCACTGTATTTAATTACAGGTCCTCTTCTCCGAGGTACCTACGAGTAAACTGAGGGCTGCTTGCTGTGGAAGTGGGGTCTGAAGCATGGGTGCAAGCTCTGTGTTTCTGAAGGTCTTGTGTCCTACTGTGTCCTGCTGACCACAGATCTCAATCCTGTTGTGGCTCTGGTCACTTCCTACCTCCATAATTTTTCTTCCCAGTTTCGAATGAGTCACAGGAGCTATCATGCCAGTTCCTACTAACCAGAGTCCTGGCTCTGACATCTTGTAGAGCTTGGAAAGGATTTAGGCTGAGATGTAGTTTTGCACCTCTCAAGGCCAAACTCTCAAATGGTTTTGGGGCTTGTACTCTGCTTGGCTGTTACCCGTTATGTTTTTTCAACCCAAATCACTCGTGGCTGCCCTAATCCCTCCCAGGCTAGGAGTTTCCATCTCTGCCTACCAGCTCCTTCACAGTTTTTCACCGGAGGGTAATTTCTCCTATGTTGTGACATGGCAGCTACCTCAGCTCCTGTCACAGGATCTGATTTTGAGAGGAGGCTGGTGGGAGATGCCGTTTGACCTCCTTTCGGCCCATCTCAGCGTGTTGCCCCTGAACTGACTGTAGCATCATTTATTTTCCTTGTTTTCCTTCACAAGATGAAATACTGGAAGATGCAGCTCATTCGTCACAACGTTATCGCATCCTGGCCCCATGCCTCCATGAAATGAGCACAGAATCAAGAAAAGAGAATTATTTCTCCTATACCAAAATGATTCCTTATGCTTATTTCATGTGTATGTGTGCTAGCCATATTAAAATGCTCCCACTTCCTTAGAAGACCTCTCAGTGACTTGTGTTTTTCAGGCTTTGGCATGTTTACACTCAGTCTTAAGCTGGTGATGATTCATTCATGCTTTTTTTTTTTTTTTATCTTGTCAGCTTCTACCTTAAAATATTGAACAACAGGAAGGCTAGAAAGCAGGCATCTGAGGGTACGGGTACAGTCTAGGTTTTTTTCTTCCATATTCTTCCAGTTTATTATTTTCAGTATCTTGTCTTTTCGCCAAGGCAGCACACGGAGTAGAAATAGTGCAGGAGCTGCTGCTAATGGTCCCCCAAAAAAAACAAGGCTGGGGGCTTTGAGTTGAGGTCAGGTCTCCTGTCAGGAGAGCACGAGAGAGGTCTTGGCTGTGAGTTCTTTTGGTCCCACTGCTTGGGGACTTGGCAGCGTGACACCGATCTCATGCTCAGTGTCTGTTGCCCCTGGGCTGTACTGCAGACCGGTGGTCTCAGGGGATTTGCAAGGATTGCCACTGTTTTTCAACACCTTCAAGGGATGAACAGAAAAAAACTTTGCTAAACTAGGGTAATTTTGGATTTTTTTTTCTGTTGTTGCCAAAGTTTGTTTGTGAAGGAGTTAGGAGAACAGACCTGGTTTGTGGGAGTATTTACTGTGGTTAGGGATAGAGGGAATGGTCAGCACTGTTCCACGTATATAGCTCAAAACAGCATGGGTATAAGCATGAAAAATATTTCCGTATAGGGAGGAGGGCCAAATACATCATAAAATACTCCTGAGTGACTTTGGCTGGATGGATACAGTGAAGAGCCATGTAATAAACCTCTCTAGACAGTCAGAACAGGCACTTGTGAACAACATGTGGACGCACGGTGTGGTGCTGACATCCATTCTAATTTTTTTTTTAAGTGCACAAAAGAAGTTCACCATTATCTTGTTGGCTTTGAGCTTCAGGCTACCTTGTACACTTACAAACCCTCCTTTTGATCATTCTTCAAATGGGAAATTTTATTCTCCTAATCCCCGCGCCACAATTGGCGCTGCAGGAGTCAACCTGTAAGCCTGCTCAGAGCCCGTTGAACACATCCACATCAGTGAGCCCTGGCCTCAGACAGCCTGGAAGACTTTGGTGCCTCAGCAGGGCCTATTAGAGCGAACTCGGTAGCTGAGCACAAGCTCTGATTTGCGCTGGCAAGGCTCTGGCTGGCAGAGTGTGTGTGGGCAAAGCAAGCTCATCCCCGACTGCAAAAAGCCTGCAGTCTCTGCCCTCAGCTCAACTGTTTCTGTGTCGTGTGAATTAAAAGCAAGGAGAGGAAAATTCTAAGGATAAACCTGGAGAAGCAAATAGGAGGAGGAAAAAAAAAGTTGAAAATTTATGCGTTCAAGTAATTCTAACTAATCTTAATGAAAAATTCTTTAATCCACAGCAGAGTCTGGTGACCAAGACGAGCATAATACGCATATCGTAAGAGAGACAGCCCCACCGTCCGTGCTTGATAGCCACACCAACGTTCCCACCACGGAACCATCTCAGAACCTCCCTCAATACCTACCTCCTTCTGCCGAGGACACCCTAGGTCCTCTGCCGGAAAACTGGGAGATGGCCTACACCGAGAACGGAGAAGTCTATTTTATAGAGTAAAGCACATTTTTGTTATTCTAATTCCATCTCTCTCCCCCTGGGTACACCTCTGTGGATGCATTGTATGTGAATTAAATATTTAGTGAACACGGTAATGTTGCAAAGCTAAAAGTTCTTTACTGCGTGTGAAGGGCTTTTGCATTTCCTGATTGGATTAGCATCCAAATGACTCCCAAGTTCAAAGCCACGGGCAATTGCTTGTTTGATGAGGGCAGTTACAAAAGCACCAGACCCTTGGAAAATACGGGCCAGTTGTTTTCACGGGTGGAATGAAAGGTCCCGACTGAAAGGGCTGAGAGCTCATTTCTGGAGCCTGCCCCTGTGCGCAGTGCAGCAGAGAATTCCCCCGGTCACGTGCGGAGCCAGGGAACGGGCTTTGTGTGTTGTCCTCTCGTCAGAGCAAACAGGCCGAAGATGTTAACATGCTGCAGTGGTTTGCGGGAGGCTCGGCTCTGTGCAAAACAGGCACAGTGAGTTCAGAAAAGCACGGAGCACCTGGTGCTCTACAGTCTTCGCCTAAAAGCTCTGCGCTGTCAGCAGCTTTATGATGATATTGATTTTTTTTCATGCCCTAAATAATAGTCCCTAATTATACTTGTCTAGATTTATTGAGATAGAAGTAACTTATAAAATGGGACCTGTTAGTGGAAGAGATTTCTTGCACAGAGCTTAGCTAGACATTAAAATTCAATTAGCTTATGAAACTTGAGCCCTGAGCTGCGCGGGTGGAGGAAGGGGTGAGGAATTGATTTGGGCCCTGATGATCTGTGTGACGCGGTACTGGAAACTGAGCCTCTGTGTGCACCAGAAGGCGGTGACCAGTTCACACAGAACCACCCCCTCTGCTTCCATCCCTCTGGGCACTGAGGAGGTGGTCCTCATGGGTTCCCTCCAATCCGGGATATTCTGTGATTCTATAATTCTGTGATTCTGTGAGAGCTGCGCTGGATTAGGGCCGTATGGAGCAGTCCTCCCCCATCATCGAGAGAGAGGACTTCTGCAGGGAGCCGAGGAGAGGTCCATCAGAGCAGGTTTTCTTTAGGCCGCAGTGGCAGCAGAACTCATTAGAGAAGAGTGCCAGAATATTGGAGAAGCTGGGGGAATTTTGAGCTCTTCACCAGCTGGGAGAGGGCTGCTGCAAAAAGGGCCAGGGTGCTCTCGGTTACCTGAGAGGCTCCACCAAGCCCTACTGCGCGCCAAAGTCTAGGAGGCACAATGCAAATCCTCATCTGCTGCATTTCAGATGAAACTGAAATGTGTTCATTATCCCGAACGCGGTGTTCTGCCCCTCATTATGTCCTCAGGGTGCCTCGTTCTTTGACGTACTTTCTGGCTTTAATGTATATAACACAGCCTGAGTAATCGCCCAGCCAGCCTGCCATTTTTCCCCCTGGAGGAGGACAGATGCTGAGTGCCAAATGCTGCCGAGGCAGTCGGTTGCTCCCTTCTGTGTCCCCGCATGGGTCCTGCCACCCTTCCTTACCAGTGCTTCAGGAAGAAGGGGTGGTGTTGCTGCCACCAGTTTCCCGCAAACTAAAATCCATCCCCGCTGTATTCTCCATGCACGTTACCTGATAGCGGTGCAGGACTGAAGCACCTCAACTGATTTGTTAGACCTTTTGCAGGAGAATCGTGTACATGATGGAAAAGCATAGCCTGCGTACCCATCTCGCTGTCTGATGTGAATCTGATAGCACACCAACTGCTTCCCACCCCGCAGTGCAGACTGACCATTTTGAGGATGCATAGCACAGGGGGTGATTTTGTGCAGGGAAGTGTTAGTGCGGATGCAGCGCTGAGTGGCTGCAGTTCTATTAATTCTAAGGACAGCCTGAGCCTAGAAACAATTTACTTTGATTTGTATCAAATTAAGAGAGCAAGCTAATGAGCTGTGTGGACCCAAGCTGGCTCAGATGCCTGTACCATCATCTGCAGCACGTTGAGTTTATCAAGTCGGGGTGCTGAAGGGAGCAGTACGGGAACATCTGAGCTGCTTGCACAGAACCAGCACAGGTCCAGGGGGGGCAGAGCTGTGTGTCGGATAACAGATCCTGCTGGCTTGGAGCTGAAGTGATTTGGCCCCTGAGATATGTTTCTGCGGTGCATTAGTTGGGATTTTCATTACCCCAAGTATCCCTGCCCCTCGTTACTCTGCATGTAGATCTGTGCACTTCACAGGTCTGTCCCCTGAGCGTGGGATCTGAGAGGTGGTTAGCTAAATGCTTGGTGCCTCACCCAACCACGCAGTTGTGAGCCTTGGGTTAGCGAGGCAAGGTTGCAGGAAGTATGTAAATATTCAATTGCTCTCCTCCCACAGCTTTTTTTCTCAGCTAGGCTACAGGCTTCCGTATTTATAAGTTGTCAGAACCCCTCTGCTTTATTGCTGCTAATTTGCCTGACTTGCTCAATTTCTGCCATTCAGTTTTCCAGTTGGCGATTAATTGCTCTGAAGCGTACAGAAGCATTAAACGAATTTGCTCTCCTGCCTTGGAAGGGCTGAGTAGCAGGATGTGTAAAACAAGGACCTTTTATTTATGTTTTCGGATCCTAGGAGCAGGGCAGTCCCATGTTCTGGTAGTAAAATACAAGTTTGCTGGTCAGTTGTCAGCTCCTCACGGATCACAGCTCTCTTTACATCATTTCCTATGTCACGAGCCTGGTGTGAGGCTAAGGTTAAGTTTGTAAACCTCTCTGAGACCTTGAAAGAGAAGTAAATAGCATTACTATGGTATTGAAACCTAAAGCTCTTAAGCAGTGTTACAGGCTAAGTCAGAGAAATGATACCTCAGGGACCAGAGGTTTGTCTTTGCAGGTCCCGTCTAAGATGACATCAGGCTGCAGAAGAGGCATTGTATTACAAGCTTGTCTCCACATGCAAATTAAATGAAGGGAGAAAATAATTTCTAGAAAATGTATTTAAAGCTTTTTGGCAATGCAGCCTTCACCACTGGGACTGGCATCACGGTACTGCCAAGGGACTTGTGAGAAGGAAGAGTTGAAAGTGAAGCTGTTTGACTTCCATCAAAGGCTCTGACATTTTTGTGTGTGTAATTAAAAGTTGTCACTGGAAGTTTTGCTTTTGACTAACGCATGGGCCAAGTCTAAACAAATGTTAGGGGTCTTTTGCAGTGAGAAAGGTCACTGCATCTTTTGTGGAAGGGAAATTTCTCTTCTGTCTTTTCATCGAGAGGCAAATGGCTCATGAGACAGTTCCTGGAACTGAGAAACAAACCACCAAGACTAAAGTTTGGAAATTCATATTATAATATTGGCAACTTTCACATACATCCTGCCAGTCAGAAATGCTAATTTTTGTATTTTAGCTTTTTGTTTTTCACCTTTCAATGCCAAGATTCATGCATTTTGGTAGACTAGTTTGCAGAACATCAGATTGTAATGCTGCTTTTTCTGAGGTAAAAGTATGCCTTTAGGTCTATCGAATAATAAGGAGGATATATACTTTTCTGTCACTGATACTTCAGCTCTGGTTTATTAACAAAGGTCATATTTCCATTTTTGGTTTCCAGCCATAATACAAAAACAACATCTTGGCTAGATCCACGGTGCCTGAACAAACAGCAAAAGCCTCTAGAAGAATGTGAAGATGATGGTAAGAGACTGAAAATAGTTAAATAATGATGTGTTTCATCCTTTGGCTTTCTCCCTTTCCTTTTTCCCTTTTTGGTACTGTGTTCAGAAATGTGTAAATAATAATAAGATGGTTTATAAGTACATAGAGATAATATTCATTATGTTGTAAAATCACTGTCTGTGTGTGTAAGCTGTCGAGATGGCAGATCGTTTAATAAAAATCAGTGAGAGGTGGTCAAAGTGAGAGGCCTCTGTTTTTGCAAAGGCATTTAAATAGTCGCTGGTGCTGAACGAGCCTCGGAGCTCTCGAACGCTCACTCCTTGGATCGCTGTGTAGGAGGAAAGCGGCTGAGGCTCTGCGTGCTCCATTGTGTTACGCTTCAACTGCCTGTTTTACATGAATTGAAAGAGTTGTGTTTTTATTTCCTTGTTTGAGCAAAAATAACTCAATTGCTTCACTTTTAATGTTAAATTCTGACAGCGCACTTAGTGTTGTGGTTGTTGAAGACAAGTTCCATTTGAAATTGTAGATTTCTGCCACTGATTGTTTGCACTGAGGTAATTTTGTATTCCTTGAGATGTTGGAAATGCAAGCCACTGTCCAATGTAGAGCAGCCAAATGCAGGACTGCTAAAGGAGGTTCTCTCCCTGCATCCTTAAGGAGGCACTGGAAGAAAAAGGGACTCATGATAAAAATAATTCAGACATTTGGGAAAAACCTATGTGGAAATTTTGGTCTACTGACCAGAAAAGGTGTTGATGTTCTAGTGAATAGTTTCAACTAACACAATGGTATCATGGTAGACAGATAGTAAAAATTGAAAGGTTTATCTCATCAGTGTTGTTGCTGTCCTTGTAAAATTAATGTTCGTGATATGATTAACCTCCTACTGGTGTGAGTCAGCTCACTAGCGTTACATTTTTATTTTGGAAAAGGACCAATTCAGCTCAACCTTTTTACCGGCAGGTTCAAACCTGGCCCCCAGAACTGCTGTTACTATTTCTGCACGTGCAGTTTTCCAACCTCCTCCTCTTCTTCACGTGTGAGATTTTGCAGGATGGGAGAAGTTGTCTGTGCGGCCTTCGCTGCCATGACGAAGCAGGTCACCAGCTCTCTTGTGGGCAGTGCAGCGGTGTGCACCCAACCCGCGAGGATGTGCAGAGCTCAGGCACCGACCGAGCACGGGCACGCTGAGCTGAGACGCCTGCTTCACATCCTCAGCAGCTGGCGTCAGCTGTCAAGGAGCGAGCGGAGGGAGCTGGATTAATGAAGGCCTTGCTCTGGGCCTAAAAATGGATATGTCAGCGGGTAATCAGAACGGGAACAAAATTAAATCGGAGCATATGCAGGCAGAGCTCCCTCTTCCTTGCAGTTAAGCGTTGCTGGCAATTTCAGGAGGAGGTTGCAAAGTCTCAGCACAAGCCTTTTTCTTTCGGAGGGCAGTTTTCCCTGAAGCACAGCTTCTGCTCTGGCTTTCTGTGCCAGCAAGATTCCCGCTACGCCGATAGCCCTGGTGATGCCCCGCGCTGTGCTCTGAGCCGGGGCGAGGAGCAGCTGGCAGGATGAGCCAGCAGCGGGTGGCTGAGCAACTCCGCTCAACAGTTTTACGTCCCCTTGCAGAAGGGAAAGTCTTTTAAACCTCTTGTCCTCTCAGCAATTACAAGACAAGCATTGGGATAATTTATTTAATTGGGATTGGAAACATGCAGCTGGGTAATTTATTGTATTTAATTCGTAATTTTACAGAGTTGCAGCATTTTTGTTTATCAGGTCCTTAAAATTAGCTAATTTCATCTTCCCACGTGCCCCTTCACTTCATTCACTAAGTTGCTCATTAATGAACATTTTTAACGTTCAGTAATTAAAACAGTTGCTTCCTAGGTGCAGCCATGCACTGCACTGTTTTGCTTGGCTGCTCCGATCTTGCTTCACACATAATAATTATATTTCAAAGCACTAAAAAGAGAGAAAATTATTTTTACTGCATCGTGGAAGTTTGACATTTTTTGGCAAGGGTCGCCGTCGGGTGTATTTCCACTGAAGTCAGTGGGACGCCTCCATTTTGTTTGTGTTCTGTGTGTGTGCGTGAGTTTTCAGGCTTGACCCCATCCCGTCTGTGGTTTTTATAAATGTTAGATGTTTTTTCAGACTTGTTTGGTGGCAGTTGTCTTGTGTTCTTTCTTCGTCAGGACGTGTGTCCCTGGCCAGTTCCGGGTAGGTTTGAGTTGTTTAGGCTATCAAAGGAAATTGCAGATCATATTTCATGTTAATGTTCCTAAACAACTGTTTGGGTAGAATCTGTTGCAGGTTGTGGAAGTGTTTTTAGGTATCCAAGTTTTCAAAAGCAGTGCCATGACACTACATCTTCTGTTTGCTTCTGTCATTCATTTACGTGGCTTATACCTTACCGTACTAGGTCCAAGATTGTTTTTACCATCTTTGTTCTGGGTTTGTCATCATCCTTCATTTTCTGACTGCATTATTATTATTTATAGGCTAAGCAATACTTTAATCATCTGTGTCACTGTTAACTTATGAATATGGAGCAGATAATGATAAATGGAGCAACAGTGAATATTGATGGGTTTGTGTGTTTGAAAAATTGTGGTCTTTGTCCCAGGTGCCTCTAAAAATGGAGAATTCCTGTCTTTGCCTCACCAGTGCATCAGGACTTTGGTATGGGCCTGTGACTCCAGTTAAACGAGGCACTTTGCTTCGTGCCTATCTTAAATCATCCCAGCAGTTAAAATGAAGTCAATTGGACCTTGTATGCACACAAATTTAGGTACCTTCTTGAAAACCTTGCCACGTTAGTTCTTATTTAGATACAAGGTTTTTCCTCTCAGATTTCTTCATTGGTATTCAGGTCTGGCCTTCTGATAGATCCTTGTGTCTACAGAAAAGATTATGAAGGTCGGCCCATGCAGATCTGAGGGAGAAGCTTCACTACAGAGAGAAGAACACAAATGTATTACCTTGCCACATCAAACCGTGGCATGAAAATAGTCAATTGATACATATATTCTATTAACGCAAGAACCAGTTCTTTCATTATATACACGAAATCCATCAATATTCTGGTCACTGGAATGTGATAAATGGAAAGCTTGGGCTCAATCTGGAAAACTAGTGCTTGTTCTGCTGTTTGCTGGAGGGAATTTCTTGCTTGGTGCTGGTATCTGAAATTTTCTTTTAATTTTTTCTGTCTCATTTACTGCTCTTCCCTTGGAGAAGAAGGGGTACACACGGAGGAACTGGACAGTGAACTAGGTAAATCATCCATCTCTTGTTTTGATGTGTGACTTCAACTGCACAGTTTTAAGCCTTTAATTGCTTTCTCCTTTGTGTCATTTTGCATCTTTCAATTTTGTTTTTCATTTCAACAAGCCTAATTTAGCAACAAAACTTCCCTAGCCCATAAAGGTATTAGTCTTCCCCTAGTCTCAGATCTACAGTAGTTTTTGTACTGATTCAGAGTTTGAGGAAAGCTAGAGGGCCTTAATTTTGCAAAGTTTGTTTGAATTTGCTTCCTTCTGGACTCTGTAGAAGTTAGGGGCTTTTACATTGGTATCACTGGCTTCAGGGAAAGGTTCAAATGTGCCAAAGTTGAAATCAATTAGCTGAAGGACGAATATATTTGCCAGACGAGAGAAACAAAGTGTGATTTAGAAAGTTTAAGTATTACACAGGCTGCTTTTGCTGAGCTTGTGAATGAAATAGCAGAACATTTTGCCTCAGTAGGTGATTTTAAAAACATGATTTTCAGTGATGTGGTACATTTTTATTTGCTGCATCCTTTTGTGAAGTGTGCTGTCTTGATATCTAATCTCAGCGGTGCTCGTTCTGTTATCCTGATGGTGGGGGTAGTTGTTATTTCTGTTCAGCTATGCTCTAGTGCACTTTGAAAGCTGAAAGGCATAAGAGATTGCATAGGATTTTGTTTCCACTATTATTGCTTTAAAGACGACTGTATTTACAGTTCATAGTTCTGCATACTGGAGGATTGTATTACCAGAGAATTAACCTCCGCTTTCTGTAATGACTTGCAAGTTATTCTGCGTCCCGCTTTGGTGTGATTGATATGGCATTGGCAGCCAGCAGCTATTGACTCACTTTTAACACTTCTCCAGGAACTGTTCTTTTAGATAATATACCTGGAATAATGCATGAGAAGAAAGGCTGAAAAACAGATGCAGAGAAACTCATTAATTGATAAGCCTGACCCCAGTTCTGCAGGCACTTAAACACACAAGTGTTTTGCTTGAACATCATGAGATGTTCTCTTTGTTTTAATGCAGATAAGCTTTATTGAGATCACAGCCCATTGATATGCTGTTGAGATTAGCAAATATTGCAGTGTGAAGAAAGACATTTTCAAATGGTTCAGTTACAGCAAAGTTAGTGAGGGGACATGAAGACATATGGCCTACTCACTAAGTGCATCAGTGCTTAGCATTAACGTAGTGCTGCTGGATATTTAGCTCTGTAGTGTATCTGCAGTTTTTTTTATAAATATGAGAAAATCAAAAATTGAAACATTTTTACACCTTTTGAAAGAGATGGACTGCATATGGAGTTATAGATCACCTCTCCTTATGTTATCACCTCTCTCTTTACGCAAAAAAATTTGCCTTTGGAGTAGAATTTGTCATACACTTGGGCAGATCCTCCTGGACTCACCTATGTGGGGAGCAGTACGAGCTGGGTACACTGAAGTCATCTCCAGCTGCTTTATGTGATGCGTGGGAATGACTAAAATCCCTGGTTGTTGGAGGATTTTCTTTGTAGGATTCCATCTATCCCCTCTGTAGGATAGGATACTAAACAAGAGCATCTCAGTAGGAATCTATGTATTTACCCCAGTCTTAAAAGTGTGAGATTGGATATTTGTCCATTGAATTTACCTGCTGACAAATTCTCTGAGTCTTCAGAGTGCTGCGTGGGTGTACCAAATTAAAAGCTGTATGGCTCACTCAGACTCCTAATGATGCAAAATGTTTTTGGAAATCTTAAATTTATGAAAAATTTTAATACGCTGGGTCATTTTCAGTTTGGCAGGAGAGGTAGAGAAAGGTGATGAATAATTTCAAGCAGCTGAGAAGCTAGACTGTGCAACATGGCATAAAAATTACTGTTTTGGATGGCTGTGGAGATTATTGGCATTAGAGAAATTTCCGTAGGCTTTTAGAAGTCCAAAAGTGCATTTACGTAATCAGCAAGTAATGTGTTAAAAATTGCCATTTTTTTTTGTATTGCTACTTCTAGAAACCTAGACACACATTCCTCAAATGGGAAGCTGCAGAGATAGAAAACTGTCCAGGAGCCTGAAATGACTTGGGCACAATACCAGTTTTGGGGTTAAGGAAAGTGCTGATTTTCTGACTTTCCATGAAAGTTCTTTAAAAGAAAAGGAAAAGTAAAATTTAATACGAAAACCTGTTCTGAACAGAAGCAAAGCAAAGCATTTTTGTTTGAACTGTAAAAATCAAAAGCACTTAATAGTCCAAAATCAACAAAAGCTACTAAGCAAGCAAAATTGTGGAAAACTCGTTTCAAGGCATTTGTGCGTTACATCTCCCTTCCCCCATTAATTCCCCCCACCCTACCCCACCCCCAGCTTGGTTGTTACCATACTACTTTCACCGCAGTGCAAATTAAGAATGAAATGGCTGCCACAACTTGCAATTTTCCTGATTGCTTGCTAGGTCTTAATTTAGCTGCACGGAAACTCTTTAAGCCAGCCCTGGAATGCTTTCACCATACGGGACTCCTTTGCAAACCAGAGCGTTGTCTTTGCAAAAAGACTTTCAAGATTGGCCGTTTGCTTTCTAACTTTTACTCTCATGCAGTCGTCTTCCTTGCACGGCATGGAGAAATACCAGTTTCTGAAGCATTCATTTCAGATCAGTCTTCTGATAAACTTGTGTAGCACTCTTATGCCCAAAACTTAGCACTGGCTTGCATTTAATTGCTTATGTCTCAAGGAATCCAAAGATGTTAAACCCAGTAAGGATGAAATAATGATAAGAATGAAAAACCTACCTTATATCTGCAAATAAGGCACATGTGGAGCAAAAACCCTGAAATCAATTTAATCTGATCTTCAGCCAATTCCGAACACAAACATAAACTTTGAGTAATTAGTCCATGTGTGTTTGTATAGATTCTGTTCGTCTCCAGTCTGGAGATGTTTCTATCCTTATGGCAACAGAGCTAAAGTCTGTTAAGGCAGAATTAGATAATTACATTTATTCTAATTAATTGGGCCATTGTTGATTGTATTGGCTGAGAAATTGATACCATTAATGAAAATAAATCTTTGCATTTGATAATAAACAAGCACTGATTATTTACTGTTGGTCTCGTCAGTTTAGTGATAAATTTTGAGGAATTATTTTGCGTCAGATATGTGAACTTATGTTATCTGGCAATGACTTTTTTAAAAGAATGAATGTGCAGAGGCTGTGGGGCAGGGAGCACACTTGCACAATCCATAGCATGGTGGAGCTTTCTTTTGAGTTGAATTACAATATTGCATAAACGTACCACACTATCTGATGATTATTTCAGTACCCGTAGCCAATGGGAACATTGTGTTCAAATGAGTGGGACAAGGATCAGGCCCTTAAGTAATACATACAGCTTTAATAACCCTCAGTTGGATGCTGAAGAGATTTTATTACATTCCCTAATTATAGCTAAAGTACTATATGCAGTCTAGAAAATCAACAAGAACAAAAGTGGATACATTTCCAAATGTTAATTTCATCTTCAGAACTGTTTTTTGTTAATTATGCTAATTAAAAAAGGAAACCTCTGTTACATGTGATTATGGCAATATGTGTTTTTACATTAAGTACTATGCAGTGAAATACATCTGTGTGTGCCAGCCCCACTTGGGTGGTTTCCATATGCCGGGTGTTTACGTTAAATTCCCTTTGTCCCGTTCCAAGATGCACTTTTACGTTGGACTTGGGGCTGAGCAATGCAATGTAAATCCCTGGGAAATGTGTCAAAAATATAATTTTATCATCAGTGCTGAGCATAAATGGCCCTGCCCTGGTACAGAAGATAAAAGTGCTCTTTCTGTTAGCCTGCTACAATTGCCTGCTGTAACCTTACCCATCTTCATGTGCTGGTGTTAACATAAATCTGGCCTGTAGCCTGTGTCCATCCATTTCTGCTGCAGTGCCTCCACCCAGGGCCACTCTGCCTGTGATGGTCAAGCCGGGAGGATACTTGAGGCACTCCCAGAAAGGAAATTTATTGATCATTTGTTCATTTGATGCAAAAAACAAATCTGAAATTGACTGGCTGGGGCATCTTCCCACGCTAACACGGCACCAATGGGGCAGGTTGAGATGTCAGTGCAGCGCTACGCCAGCCTTTAAAGAATGCTGTGATCGTTCTGGAAAGCGTCTGTAGCAATATCTGAGCTGTTGCTGCTGCTGAGTGTATGCTGAGCAAGAGCAGGTACCTGCCAGAAAAAGATCCTGCGATGGAGGCTTCAGTAATGCTTTTTCTATTTCCAGAGTTGCCTGCTGGTTGGGAGAAAATTGAGGATCCCGTATATGGTGTCTACTATGTAGAGTAAGTGCTGCTCTCCGGGTCTGGGGTGGCTGGTGGGTGAAGAAAGGCTTTCCTCTGCCTTGCATTCCCCATCCTCGGGTGGGCTCTGCTCAGCACCCTGCTCAGGGGAGGCAGGAGCACCCCAGGGGCAGGGCGTGCAGGAGCCCCAGCATCTCCCAAAATGCCTTCGTCCATAGAGCACTAACAAGCGTGCAATCAGCCGAGCTCGATCCCTTTCATCCAGCACTCTGCTCACAGTACCGGCATGCAAAGCAGGCTGCCCGTTCCCCTCAAGTGGCTCCCGAGGAGGAATGGAGGAGCCTGCGTGGCCGCCCAGCCACAGCAGAGGTTCTTGCACCGGGCTGCGTTGCTGTGACTAGAGTCATGGGGTCAGGGCGACGCTCTCCAGAATTAGAACAGCTTCTTCTCCATCTAGGTGACAGACCGCTCCCTTGGGAAACTGGAGAGCTGAGTTTTGTTTCATCATTGACCCCATAAAATGAATTTTTAATTATGTGTATGCTCTTGTCTGCTAGGGTGGCTTACGATAGCCCTCAGAATAGACATGCAATACAATTTCTGTCTGCTTTGGCTCAGTTCTGACCCTACCATCTGTGCCTAGGGAAACAGGGTTAGCAAACTGTGTAATTAAGGCTTGACATTTATTTACCAAAGACATCGAGAATATTTTTCGGCTATTAAATCCCATGCCAAGAGGTCTTTCCACCCTTTTTTCTTGTCACTTTATATATACTTGTCTGGTAGTTCTGTGGCACTCCTTACTGCTGTAATTAAATAGAAAAGTAACAGCAATGAGACGTAAGTTTATTTTACTTACTATCTATAAGCTAGCAAGATGCTCATAATTTGAGCGTTTGTCTCTGTCCCTTCCAGTTCAGGCACTCCTCTATTATTACTTAATAGTTTTTTGAGAAACAACTTTATGATGAAAAAGTTTAAATTGTAGCACTTTTTGAAATCCTTATAATTATTCTTAAGTTTCTGAAGCTGTCTTGAAATTGGAAACCTTTTACAAAATTCACGAACTAGGTTTTACCTGCTTCTTTGTTTGGTTAAATATTGATCTTTAGCAGAAAAATTCTGAACAGCACTCTACAATGCTTGTATCATAATTACTTGAAAATGTGTTTGCTTTTTAATAAAGACATGTGGGATAAAAGACTATAAAATGAAAAAGCCCTTAAAGGTAAACTTTGCCTTGGACACAAAGATGTGTGCATTAAGCAAATGCAATTAACACTACCAGTCCCCTGGCAGTAGGAAGCGTTTGTAGTGATGGAGAAACTTTTACTCTTGTGTTGTTTCTTTTTTTTTTCTTCTTGAAATTGATAAGAAGTGTTAGCTCTAAACACTTTGTAAGGGTCAAAAGCACCCTAATGGCCCTTGAAGGAGAGCAGCTGATGTTTCACCAAATGCTGGTTTCAGCAGGGAGTGTTTGCTGGTGGCCAGTGCTGAATATTTTGATCCATTCAGAGCCCAGCTTTTCAGCCCACAGCCTGCATCCCAGCAGATATTTTTAAGACACTCTATTAATAGTGTGCATTGATCAGGTAGCTGGCAGATGTTAGCAGGTATTGGGTTTGTGTTTGTTTTTTCTTTTTTTTTAACTTCAGTGAGCCAGGGAATGACTGCACCTACGGGAATCAGATTAAAGTGGGGATGATACAGGCCTGTCTTTTAAAATACAATCAGGCAAGGGCACCTTTCGTGCTTTAATCTCACTATTTTACAGAACAGATCATTATTTTAATGTATTTGAAGGAATTAGCCAGTGCATCGTATCAAGACTGGAATCCGCTTGTTTTCTTAAGTATGTTTTTGGCACAATTAGGTGAGCATTGCTCCACATAGGTTGCTGTTTGTATCATTTGGAGTTTTACTCCTTTCCTCAGCAGAGTTTAATACCTGATCGTCATTCCTGCTTGTCACATAAAGGATTTCCTAATTCTTTGCTCTCTTTCTTCCCCAGCCACATCAACCGGAAGACACAATATGAAAACCCAGTTCTTGAAGCGAAGAGGAAGAAACAGCTTGAGCAACAGCAACAGCCACCCGAAGGTTGGCACCACCGAGGGCTTGGTGGTTGGGGTTTTCTTGGGGGAATGTGCCTTCCCACACTTTGGCAGCACCGTGCCAGTGTTTTTGTCCTTCATTTTGAGGCCTTAGAGCATTTAAAGGCAAAATGACGTGCATAGAAAAGTTGCATGTGCCCTTCACATAAGATGAAGAAAATCTAAATCATCTAACCACTTAAATGTCCTAGCTTTCAGGCCTGTAATGGGGAGAGATGTTTTGTTTTTTTTTTTAATGGCCTTTATTTCTGGGAAGTTTCTAGGCTTCCGAGAAATAATGAAAGTACACGTTTTCTTCTTTAATCTGCTGTATCGAGTAGCTCACTATAGCTGGTGTTGTTCCAATCTGCACTGGGACATGTAGTATACTGAAGGGGATGAGGAGCAGGCATTTTACACGTACAGTAGAGAAACCTTTCTACATGGGGGAGTTCTTGACCCAAGGATTTTGGATGTTGTCAAGCTCTAGTATCTAAAGTAATTTCATGATTTCAGAACGCTTTTTTCCTTTTTTTTCTTTCTTTTTTTTTTTTTCTAAAGCAGTTCAAATGCAGTGAGATGCCCGTGGGTTTATTTTGGTACTTTCATAGCTTTCCCATCCCTCATTCAACAACAGTTACTGTCCAAGGGGGGCATGATTTAGGCCTCAGCATTCCTCCTGCCACAACATCATCTCTTCTACTTAACAGTCAGGGTGAACAGATGTGGGCTGTGAGGAACAGATTTAATATAAATACTGAGACTACCTAGATGCAAATGAAGTCCCAAGTATGAGCGTGAGGTAGCGTATCCCAGCAGTTGACCTGGACACAGGGAGTCCTCCAGAACAGGTTTTTGAACATCCCATTCATTTTATTTCTTCTCTCCGTGACTCTTTCCACTCTTGCCATGCTTCTCATGTTTCCTGTGCTCAAACCTTACACTCCCAGTGTGTGTACATGCACGAACTCGTAGTGCTGATGTGAAACAAGTAATATTTCCCTCTCTGCCCTCTCCAGAATGGACAGAGGAGTGTCCATCTCTCCCACCACCCGCTGCTCCAAACCATGTTTCAAACAACCAAGAGGCAGTTCGGGAAGCACCAGTGCAAGGTAACAACCTTGTGAAACCAGTTGTAAAAGTGCAACAAGTTTTTTTCACACAAATTAAATTCCCTCAGCCACAGTAAAGGGAGTATCTCCATGACTAGTGTCATACACCAGGGCATGTGCCTGCTCATCTGAATTACCCTAGACTTTGAGACTAGTTGTTTCAAGACGACATCTGTTGCCAAATGTGAGAGGCAAATGAGATTACCTGCGTGAAAAAAGGATTGCAACTGTTCTCCCATGTAGTGTTCCAAATCTTTAAAAAGGCATGAAAGCATGAGTTACATCAGTGGGTTTTAACAGCAACTGCTGCTGGTGGATGCAAGTGCAAATGGGAGGAGAACTTTTTCTACAAAGCTGTATGGGTAAGCAAGGATTAGACTTTTATATCTTGTAAACACTGCTGAGTTTACAGTGTGGCTCTTATAGTAAGATCAAGAGCAAACAATTTTTTTTCTGTTTATACAGGGCAACCTTCCCTCCCCAAATCAACACAAAATCTTCCCATATTTTAATATGATGAAGACACAGACATCCACGTGAAAATTTAAGTTTGAATGCCTTTAATGTGAAAGGGGTAGGAGCTGGGAGGGAGTGATGAGGAGGGAGTGATATTAGGTCCAAATACTATGGACCTACTTTGAAGTTGAATTAAATGTGTGCAAGCACTATAGGGTATTACAGCCCTTTTTATTAGTGTCGGTGGTCTGTGTACGGCCAGCCCCTCACAGAACAGTGGCTTGTCTTAAAAACCTTGCCAGACAGGACAGGAATCATTCCTGGATTAGCAGCATGAGTGGAAAAGTTTTTGGATCAGGTTGCCAGCAAGAGCAGAGTTTCAATTGTACCTGCTGCAGTACAAGTGCTCTCTGGTTACAAGTGGCTGTAAGCAAGCTGCATCTTTAGCGACATCTAAATTGCATCGCACGTGTGCAGCATTGCCCTGGTGTGCAGGAACCAGAGGATGAGGAAGGTGAGAGAAGGGGACACAGGAGCATGTCATCCTGGCAGAGCCACGGGAACAGGCCCCAGGAGCTGGGAAATAACTCTCTAGCTCTGCAGGTCAGCCACGGTCTCCAAAGGCAATTCTCACAAGTGAGATCCTGGGTTGCCTTTTCTGCCATGAAGAGCCAGGGCGTGCTCTCTGCTACAGGTGGCAGCAGATCTGACCTTCTGAAATAGCTGTTCCCGATTTGACAGTATCCAAACCCCCCAGCACATTCACAAGGGTTATCAGAGTGTGTTAGGATAGTCCAGACTGGCAGCAAGGAAAAACGCAGGAGGTCTGGGGGCAGTGCCCTGCCCACCAGGCATCTGGTGTTTGTTATCTCATCAGAGTGCCCCCAGATAGCCAGTCCTCTCCAAGGAGCCATCTCCGAATGCCACATCTGCCTTTCACACTGTCAGGAAGGAGCAGGGCTGCCCAAGCACCCATGCATGGCAATGCAAAGGACCCATTAGGAGCCCCACTCAGCTCTCTACCCGCTCCTGACTGCCATCCACCAAAATCCTACAGCAACACTCCAAGAAAGTGTTAGTGTGTCTCAGCACCACTCTGAGTGATGTGCCCTGATACCCACTGATGACTCCCTCTCTTCCATTCCTTCCTCTTTCTTTCTCAGTGCTGCTCCTTCTCTCGCTCCCCCTTTCGCAGCAGCTATTTCCAGCTTCCCTGTCCTCCTGCCTCATGCCCAGGGGTTTCCATCTCCCACCGGTGGCACTGCTGGTGGGGATGTGGGCACAAGGAGCCCTCCCTGTGCCTCTGGCACTGCTCTTCCAGCTGGGATTTTGTGGATACACTCATTTAAAATGTGAGCCCCTCCCAAATGCTGTAGGTGGGACATAGCCTGTGGTGCTACCACCCGCTGTTACTACAGGGCGAGTTCACGCTGTGTTTGTATGCAGAAGCTGGCAAGCTCTGCCTGTCCTGTTCAGCTTTTGAACCAGAAATTAGCAGAGGACCAAGCCCTGCTACATGCTTCCTCTCAGCTGTGTTTTTACCAGCGAGGCTGGGCTGCACTCAGCAATCAAGGCACATTTCTGCACCTTGGGTCCTGCCCGCGGTGTGCGGGATTTCTGCGCTACCCTTCAAAGGCAGAAGAGTATGAATCCTCGCACTTCCCCCTCATGAATAATCTTCAAATGTACGGTTTTTTTTTGTTTTGTTTTGTTTTTTTCCCCCAGTCAAAGGCTTACAAGCCTCGCTCAAGGTCTGCTTTCTGAGCAGAGCCCCACGGCTATGCCGCCGAGGTTTTTTGAGTGTGTGCCAGCTCTCCTGGCTGCGCCGCACGCTGCTGCTCCCGGAGCTGTCACCAGAGGGCTTAGTGGCACAGTCGTTTCCCCTCTAAGCATTAAAAACAAGTGCAAAGGTGTTTAGTGTTGGCACTGTGAAGTACAGCAGCTCTGACTCCTCCTCCAAGGCTGTGCAACGTGCTCTGCGAGGATGCGCGTTTGGTTTTGGAGCGCCTTGTTCTCTCTTAACCGTGATCCCGGAGAGCTTTAGCAGCCTCCGGCACAGCCACCCCGGTCCCAGGGTGCTCTTTGATCCGTACCTCACAACGGCAGTGCTTTATCCGCAACAGGCAAGGAGCAGAAAGAAGAGAGTCAGACATCAAGCAGGGTCTGAAGCACAACAGCAGCACCTCCCTGCCCTTTCAGCAGAGGTCGTAGGGCGGTAGCGGTGGCGGGGTGGGCAGGGGATTGTGCTGGAGGGTTGAGCAGTGTCTCGCCGCAGCTCGGAAGCTGCTTTTTGTTTGGTGAGTTGGGAGAAGGCCAAGGGGAGGAAAACAACGGTACTCATTTCTGCAGCAATTCTCACTACAGACTTTGTAGGGGGCAGATGTGCTGCCCCCATCCCATCCTTACTGGGACGGATGTAACCACCTCAGGACAGAGATAAGACACGTATCTAAGCCAGCACTGCCAGCTTTAATATATTCCATTCCCCCCAAAAAAAACATATTTCCCCCCGTGTAGCCTCGGGGCTTTGGTATGCACAAGCACAGCTAACAAAGCAGCTGGTAATAGGAGGTTTTTGCTCATTCCTTTTACTGCATGATTGGTCCCAGGGAAACAGGTGGAGTGCAACGAGGTGCCAGGACAGCAGAGCCAAGCTTGGTCCCAGCCTGGCTCACCGCTGTGTCTGTGCACTTGTTAGAACGGGAAGGGACAGAGGAAAAACAGATCAAATGCTCTTGCTTGCCTGTTCATAGATTTTCCAAACTTCCTACACAGGGAAACCTTTTTTTACGAGAAACCCTTCGGAGTTGAAAGGGAAGTTCATCCACACTAAGCTAAGGAAAAGCAGCAGGGGGTTTGGCTTCACTGTCGTTGGAGGAGATGAACCAGATGAATTTCTGCAGATCAAAAGTTTGGTGCTCGACGGCCCCGCAGCCCTGGATGGCAAAATGGAAACAGGTACTTTAAATCAAAATCTCCACCACCACTTTGATTTACGTTTTTACAGGTGGTTTTATGTGCAATTCTTAACGACCTTTAGTCCTCACCTTGTTTTGGGGGAAAGGCATTCGGCTTTCCAATTCGCAAGCAAGGAAGTGGGATACATTGAGGGGTATACTCTAAATCTTCGGTGTTTTTGTAGGGTTGCATCACTGCACGTTGTATTTATCTGCCATGGCATGCACCCCTTCTCCCAGCTTCTTGCAGGATATGGGCAGAGGAGTGCCCACCTGCGCATCGCATGCTAAAGATCCTTGTCTTGCAGCCACAGCCTTAAAGAAGTGAATCATACCTAGAATTCGGGCTAAAGTACGCTTGAGACATGCTACGTGGTGCTGTTTTTGAGCAGTTGGTATTTGAGCCTTCTGTTACAGCTCTCATATGCTCTCAGTTTTGCTTCTATCGTATGTCAGTGTAGCACAGGGTGTAACAGTGAGAGCTGGGGCTTCACAATAACTGCTAAATGGGCTATATATTGTCGCTTGAATTTATTAATTTTTGCATCAGCCAAATTCCGCTTTTGCTTTCAAAAACATTTCTGTACATGAAGGCTTTATGCCGTGAATCCTTTATGTGCAGATAATTCTTGCTTGCCCAAATGTGACTGCTCCTTTTCCTTGCAAAGTGTTTGGGTGCTGCTCTTCACCGGAGTGGTACCTGTGGGTGCTGTGGACCAGAGCTCGCAGGCTCCACTTCCCACGTTCCTGCACAAACGTGAAGCTGCTGTATGCATTGGTCTGTCTGTCTGTGTCCTCTGCAGGGGACGTCATAGTCAGCGTGAACGACACCTGTGTGCTGGGGCACACTCACGCTCAAGTAGTGAAAATCTTCCAGTCCATCCCCATCGGTGCCAGCGTGGACCTGGAACTGTGCCGAGGCTACCCCCTGCCCTTCGATCCCGATGACCCCAACACGAGCCTGGTGACGTCCGTGGCGATTTTGGACAAAGAGCCAATCATTGTGAACGGGCAGGAAAACTACGACTCCCCGGCGAGCCACAGCAGTAAAACAGGGAAAGTAAACGGCACAAAGGAAGCGAGACCCAGCAGCCCGGCTGAGGTCTCCTCCAACGGACCCCACGGCTACCCCAATGACACGGTCTCTTTGGCATCCTCGATAGCAACGCAGCCTGAACTGATAACTGTGCATATAGTGAAAGGGCCCATGGGCTTTGGCTTTACTATAGCAGACAGTCCCGGCGGGGGCGGCCAAAGAGTGAAACAAATCGTGGACAGCCCGCGGTGCCGAGGCCTGAAGGAGGGCGATCTCATAGTCGAAGTGAACAAGAAGAATGTGCAGAGCCTCACGCACAACCAGGTGGTGGATATGCTGATTGAATGTCCCAAGGGAAGCGAAGTCACGTTGCTGGTGCAGCGAGGAGGTACGTTTCCGAAACTGCTTGCAAATCTTTCTCCTTGAAACGAAACAAAAAACCTTGCGTGTCACAAAAGACCTGCTCTCGTAAACTTCTCTGTTGAAATGGTTTGTGGCCTGAGGTGTAGGAACTGCCGCATGTTGTCAGTTGTTAGGTCACATAGATGGTTAAAATTATTGGGGTTTTGATGCTGCTCTGAGGGGAATGTGCATTAGTTTCTGTGCGCACTTGCACTACACACGGCTTCTGGTAGGGGGCAAGAGGGTGGTGTGGCTACAACTTTACTTACATTACAAGCCTCAATCTGCTCATAAAACTTTATTCATTTAAAGAATAAGGACATTTCCTGAGCTGTTTTAAGGGGTGAAAGAAGCTTGTAATATGTTCTGTGATTTGCAGTGTCCAAAGACAGATATCCATGGACTTTTCAGTATAGAAAGGACTTTTCACTGGGGTACAGTTGGGGTTGGAGGCAGAGGAGTTAAACTTCTCCAAGTTGTGAGCAACTGAAATATTTCTTCTTGCCATATTCATTTGTTGGCAAGTGGGAGCTGAGCTCATTTTTGGTTGCGTTGCTGAGAGGGCACCAGCAGGTACAAAAAGTGTCCTGCAGTCAGTATGTCTGCAGTCCGGGCATGGGCATGCAGGAGCCCTCTGCCACCCACAGAGTAGCACACCCTGCCTCACGTAGCAGGCTCTTGGTCTGCAGATTAAACTTACAGGGAGAGAGAGCGTGGAGCTTGCAGGGGTCGTCCAGGTCAGCTGCTGAGCACAAAATCGAGAGCAGAGGGGCCAGCTCTCCCCTGTGCCTCTGCTCCCTGCTGCAAGGAGGGAGTAGCCTGATGCTGGCCCTGCAGCTCTGGCGGAGCAAAGCCCTAGCCCCAGTGTGCTCCCAGTCCCATGTGGTGCTTTGCACAGACAATGGCAAAAATGAGCACATGGGTGCTCAGCTGGCACGCTGCAGGGACAGAGGTAAGCTGAGAGGCAGGTGCTGAACGCAGCCCCAGGCAGCCTTGGGGGGAATGCTGGGTATGAAAGCACTTCTCTAAAACCCTCCCAAAGTGTTTTGATTGTAGTCAGTTGGCAACCAAGGCCAGTCCATTTAATGGAGGCACGCTGCTTTCTGAATTTGCAACTCTGGTTTGCTGTTTTTGAAGTCCTTTCAAGGATTGGAGGGCACCGATTCTGCAATTAATAGCAATCCCGGAGAAAGCAGTGCCTTTCTTATACTCCTTCCTTTGCAAGTGCCTACTGTATTTTTGTATTTTGGTAGTAAATTAAAAAGCACAGAACAGAATATATTAAGAGTTCTGCAATTTTCGAGGTGTGAGTTCCTTAGAGACTTTCAGTACTAGATAGGTTTAAAAAATGGACCACAGTCTCATGATTAATATATGTATTTTGGAAAAAATATGGTTGGAAGAAAGATAGGAGCTATTATTAATCCTCCTTGAGAGCACATATATATCTGGTACCACCATACATTAATTATTTGAATTGTGGCTGACATTTAATAATTCTCCTTGTGCCTTGAAGGCGTAATGAAAAGATTTGATGAGGAAATAAAAGCAGAGTTTTAATAGGATAGTAAATAGTTCCCTGGTAATCTTGCTGAATCTCATATATTTTTTATTGAATTGAGATACTAAACACATGTTGAACATTTGCTGTCCCCTTCCCACGTAGGTGCCATATCAATCTCCTTGAGCTCCCTCCCTCCCTCCCTCCAGGTCCTGACATTTCTCTCTCAGTGCAGAGCACTTGCAGCTCCAAATTTCATGCTCTCATGATACAGGACTCTGAAACTGTGGTGGCCCTGGATCCAGTTAGTCATTGAAATGTGTTTTTTTCCCCCCCCACCCAGAAAAAAGCTGGACTAAAAGGCACGGAGGCTGTGGCACGCAAGCCAAGCAGAATACACACAGCGGTAGTAGCCCACCATCAGAACCAGTCAGGTTTGTTAAAAGCTCGAGATGGAGGTGGCTAAAACATACTCAACACTCAGTGCTGCTGCATTTGGGTCCTCTCTCCAGAAATTTTGCCTTGTGTTAGCTCTGCTAAGTCTTTTATCAGAAGTACCATCCCCAGACAACGTGCTGCTGTTTATTGTGGTCCGATTACAGAAATGCATTTGGCCCCTGTGCCTGATTCAGGGCTCCTGAAGCTGTTCTTCTTTAGCTTCACTGACAGTTGTCCTTTCCTCCTCCTCCCTCTGGTGTCCAGTGAAGAAAGTGCTCAGATGCTGCCAGGCATCCTTGCATTAGCCTTGCATTTGCATTCAGCCAGGCATTGCAGGAAGCATCCCTGTAACACTACGTCTGGTGCTCAGAGCTGTCGAAGGGATTTGTCAGAAGTGATTACTAATCAGGCAGAAAAATATCAGCAAAAGACGGGTAATATACAGGAAAAGCTCTGCCTGCTCCAAGCTGCTCGTGCGCTCCCAACAACGAGGTTTAATTGTTAAAATGCAAACCCGCAGCCGCTGAGAGCAGCCTGGGAAATATTTCCTGTAAGGCTGGCTTGGGGGAGCAGGCGAGTCCTGCAGGTGCTCCGAGGGAGGAACAGAAGGAGGGTTTCAGGGAGGATGGAGCTGAAATGCCCCCTCTGCATGCTCAGCTGCTCGTGTGTCATCTGAAAATCATTTGTGGGACTCGTATGAGATTTGGGGGGGAAAGGTACATTAAGGGAGGGATGATGTCATGTCATTTTTTTGCTTTCGAGAGGCCTTACCTATGTTCTGTTTTCAGTTTATTTTCCCCTTTCTCCTCCCTTCCCTAGGGCTTGATTATATTCTTGCTGTTGTTTTCCTATCTCATCCCTACACAGTGCTGGAAAAAACCCCCTAAGCCCATCTCACGGTTTGGACTTCAACATTTGAGGGGTTGAGGAAGGATGAACTCGGCGCAGAGGCAGGGGCAGGATGGCTGCTTGGGCTGTACCTGAGAGCAGATTGAAAAGCTGCCTTTGCTTAGCAAAATGAAGGGACAGAGGGGGGAAAATTATTGTCTGTAGCTATTAGGCAGGAGAGAGAGAAGATTCTTAAACCAAAGAGATCTTGGCTGAGGAGCAAATGGGTGTTGTCTGGCCGTGAGTAATTTAAAGCGGTAATAAGAAGGAAGTGCCGACCCATCAGAGTCTGTAAGTCCAACTGGAGGAGGCAGGAAGCCTTTGCTGGCTGAAGGTGAAGCTCAGCAGGTTTGAAGGGGTTACGACACGGTGCTTGCACTGGAGGAAGAGATGCTTGACAGCACAGGAGGGCCATTCGAGGCCTGACTACAAAGAACTGCCAGCGCTATTGGTTACAAAATGCAGAATTAAGGAGAGGTTTTTGTCCCTGCGATGCACAATGCCACTGCACATCTCATTTATTTTGAAGAATTATTGTTAACAAGGCCACAAAAAGGCACATCTTTATTTTGAGTATTTGTAACTGAAAAAGGTTATTTAAACATTGAACCTACCAAGTAAACAAAGTACTTTCCCCCCCCAAAAAAGGTAATGTTTGCCACTTGAAATCCATTTTTCATTGAAATCTTGTTGACGCGGAGTAATGGACTGAAATCAGCAATTCTCAAATACCTCACCATTCTGCATAGATTCCATTTAGAATAAAAGCAACATTTTGTCAGAATAATTTCCTTGCTTCCCAAGTGACTTCTGTTCCAGGGAGCTGTGTCTGTGCTAGGACGGGCAGGGGACTGCTTCAGAAGAAGTTATTCTGCAAAAACTACTGGGCTGTATTTATCTGGGTCGGTAAGAACTAACATTTGTCTCAGTGAAAGCAGCTGCATGTTTTACTGATGTATTTTGCAAATTACCTCAAATTAAAAAGGATTTTTTTTTTCAATTTTAGGTTAGTCTTCAGTACAAATCATCCAACAATACTGTGACTGCTTTGTGTTGGGTTACAAGACTTAGGCTGAGCAGTTTGCATACAGGTTTGAATGGGCAGTTTCCTTTCCAAGCATTCACGGTTGGTGCTCGCTGGCATCTCTATTGACCAGAAGGCTGAAAGTAGCATAAACCTTGAGCCTGATCTATGTAATCCCCTCAAAGGTGTGTTCCCACGTCATTGGAGATCAAAGCCAAAGTGTGCAGTTGAGATGTCACTCACATGTCACGTGCAGATCAGTGCAGTTTCTGGTTGCTTTCCCTAGTGCCAAATTCACATTAAACCAGGGAACAGAAATCACTCTTTTGAGACATAAATGGTACGACTGTTGGAGTTTCAGAACCACGTGTATTTTATGGGAGGGGGAGACTGAGCGACATCTACCCGTGTGAATGCCGTCAGTGGGCACCTGAGTGCTAACCTCCATGTAAAAGCAGTCAGTGGTGAAATCTCTATTTCGGGTTCTGTTGAATGGAAGATGGTTGTGGGGAGAGATGAGGCAGGAAGGAGTGGGGAGGCCCCTGTTGGGTAACCCTGCTCGTTTGCTCCTTGACTCAGCCTTAAGAAGGTCCTTGCGATACATATAACTACAGCAGAGGTTTATAGCAACAGAACGAAATCACAGAGCTTGAAAGCAATAAACCTATTAAGTCTGCTTAGCTATATGAAGCCTCCCTTGCTGTTCCAGAGGTACTCTTGGCGTGTGAGGCTAATTAACCTCCACCACTTCCCATGGAGAGGAGTTAACTCCTTCCTCTTGTGCCAAAAATGAGTGCTGGACTCAACTGCTCTGGACTCGGAGGGTCTTTCAGTAGCCTAAAATGGGAGGACTTTTTTTTTTTCCTCTCTCTCTATTTATCTTGTGTTTAGGCCCTTGAAACATAATATAATAATATAAAGATTTTTGTCTTTTTCTTTATGTTGCTGGCTGCAGCTTCAGGCTCCCCCCAGCCAGGGCAGAGAGAGTTAGAAGATCCTTTAGACATGGTGGGAAAGCTTTACAAACAATATATCGTAACAACTTACAATTGCACGCACATTATAACAGCGTGATTGAAATCAGACTGCTCTTTGAGATCTAGAGTGTCAAAATACAATGCTTGGGCGTAAGTTACAGCGACACTGAGCACAAGTACCCAAACCGAGTGAGATCCATTACCACTGCTGGGTTCAGAGGACATCTCCTCCCTTTTTTCTGCCCCCTCCATAAACCCCTCTCAGTCTGAATTTTATAAGTGAAAATGTTGTCTTTGTACTTGTTTATTGAGATCCCTCTACCCCCACAGAAAGGGAACTTTACCTTCCTGTCCCCACCAAAAGTGTTGGAAAGCAATCCTTGAGTGGTAAGAGCCAAAAAAAAAAAAAGTCTAATCTCACAGTGTTGGAGTTAGAGCTCCTTTTCAGTTGCTATCCCTAATGATGTAAAACCATGGTAATTAGAGTTGCAATCAGCTATTCAGTAGAGGCTTGAACTGTTTTGAACAAGCCACTCACTTCTGTTTGCCCTTTAGGCTTGCAGTGAAGAGCGAGCTGAAAGTCATGCCACTTACACATCTAGCTGCCAGAAAATCTCAAACTGCCTTAGCAGCTGCTGAAGTAGAGGAGAAGTGAGTCCAAACTGCTTTTAGGACAAAATCACAACCTGGGAATCGGATGACCGTTACCACAGAGCATGTTTGCCTGTGCCAAAGCTTCTGGAAAGGGAAGGAAAGTTCAGGGTTTCCAGCAGTGTTTTCAGTTCTCAGCACAGAGGGAGCAGAGCATTATACTGGGGTCTTTGTCCCACGCTTGGATCCGCAGGCACCCCCATGAAAATCCACCTCTCTGAGCTCGGAGCTGCCGGTAAGGATCGTCCTGCAGCCCTCCCTTGCAGTGGGTTTCTAGCCCACCACGCTGTGACATCTTCTTCCCTCGCCAGAAGCAGGAGCAGACCTAATTCCTCTCTGCCATATGGTGTGCTCAACTCACCTCTACGGTTCTGAAAACCCCATTTCAAGTCGTCTCAATTCTTTTTTGCCTCAGCCTCCTTCCCTTCTGTCAACCACCACCAGCTCCCAGTGCTCCCAGTACCTTCTGCTCAGGTGTCTCCCATCAGGCCTGTTGGCTCTCAGCAGTTTGTCACTCCGTGCAGGTTATTTTGACGTGCACACTGTAAAACGCCTGATATTGTAGTGCTACTAACACCATCCAGAAATAACAGGTGGGGATATACTTTTTTTTTTTGATCGCTCACAGGTGCACATATTTATTTAGTAAATTATGTTAAAAAATGAGAATTGCAGCATGTTTAAAGAAATATATGTACATGTGTAATGCCAAGATTTATTTTTCTAGTTCTTTTTTTCTGTTTCTTTTCTTTTTTTTTTTTTTTCTGTTTGTAATGTCAGGGCTATTGCTTTGCGATTCCAGACTTACGTATTTCCTGATTTAATTGGGAACTTATTAGGCATTTAAAAATCTGCCTTCGATCATTTTCTGTTGTTTAATTTTGTTACTATTTCCTTTAAATAGATTTGCCTTCAAAGAAGGAAATCAGATAAGTAAAGTTTTTGTCTACAAAATGCATAAAAGTGAAATATTTTTAAACATTTTGCAATGTTATATTTCTGTTTTCAAAAAATAAATAATCCTAGTACAAACACATTGCTTAAACACTACATCAGGTTTGATATAATTTCAACACAAGCTGCCTAGTTTCCATGAGTTATGGTGCAGGAGAGGAGCTGAGTTTGGAGAACCTTTGTCTGGGAGTAGATGCATCTTTTTTTCCAATCCACTGAGTCAGTCTTTGCTGTTCTCTTCTCTCTGTTTAGCAGAATTATGTTCAAACAAGGCCAAAAAAGCTGATGAGACTTTAAAACAAGTTTAAAGCAAGTTTTGATGTCACATTTACTATTCTCTTACAGTCTGGTTAGGGACCAGTATATCAAGGAGCAGGTACAAAAATCAGTTCAAGTCAAGAAAAGATGAAATAAAGGAAACGTTACACGTTGCGATATTTTTAATAACAAGTTTGAAGTTCATAGCCCTTATTAGGATTGCTTATATGCATGCATTTCGATGCACTGTGCAAGTTAATTTTCCTCTGAACAGCTCCGGAGCATTAGATGTGCCTTTTTGGGGCAATGCAGTGTATTGTTATGCAGTACAATACTCTGATCACTGATAATTGGTTTTGTAAAGCAAGCTAGCAGGAACTTGTTTTTCTTTGTGATAAAAATAAGCCAAACTTTACATTTAAAATCAGGTCGTCTTATAAATAATGTAGTATTTGGGGATTATGCAGTGTTTTTCTCCTTCAAAGTGCTTTACAGGTGTTAATCTTAGTGACATTAACCGTTTGGTTTTGATGATCTGAATTTGGAAGGCTTGGGACAACTGTTTTTACCAAAAGCATGAAGTTCTGGTGCTGCCGAAGTTCATGGCAAGGCTCCCATTAGACTCCAGGAGGCAGTAGGGTTTCAGCAAGGTTTTGAATGCCTACAAATGCCTGTAGCCACAAAGCATAATTGTTGGTTGCTTTTTGAGGCACCTTAGTGTTCGATGTGCGTTACTAATGTTCATACAAACAGTGCATTTGCAGGAACTAATTAATTAGCCTTACCAGGTCATGCTGGAGTTTCTCAATGCAAGGCATCCAGTTGAAATAGGAAGAAACAAATTCAACTATCAACCTCAATAAGCCCAAGCGCTTCATTTAAGGCCCCAAAACTCCAGATATAAAAATAATATGTATTATTCTGTCTTTTTATCTCAAGCCTCTAGTATTCATAATAATTGCCTTTTCAAAACCCCAAAGGTTAAGAAACTTCAAACAATGCACATATGAGCACCTGACTCCAAAAACCAACAGCTTTATATTTTATTGCAATCCTGATAACGAAGGAAAATTGGCATTGCTGGAATGTGGGCATTTTAGTTGCCTGCAGAATTTCCAGCTCTTGCTGGTGTGGGGCATGCAAAGTGCTGACTCTGATCTGTAAGACATTGGAGGCACAAGTGTTTTCCCCCCAGCTACCCTTCATTGACTCCGTTTGATTCTCTTCTAGAAATGAGTAAGCAAATGGAGAGATGCCGGAAATCTGCTTTTTGGGTCAGCGTTAGTTTTGCATCAGTTGCCCTGCATTTCTGTGGCAGCACGGCCTTTCTAGGCTGTAGCTTGTGTCCCCCAGACGTGTGTGTCACCGAGCTCCAGAGTCACCGGGAAGGGCAGAAGAGCACCGAGCAGCTGCTGATTCATTGCATGGCATTTTGTAACACGCTTTGCCTTAATTTTAAGGGCTGAGGTAATTTCCTAAAGTTTTGAGCTATTCCATGAAGTGTGCCTGGAGGCCAGGAGGAAACCTGTACTTTGATTATTAAGGGGATGAGCAATTAACGTATTTGGATTAACAACATCATTTCAGGTTCGCATAATGTTGCACGCTGACAAGGCGATAGCGACGCTGTGCACGTTATACACTTGGCTGCCTTTCTGTGGCACTGGATCTGCTTTAAAATCAGTAAGAATACCAAAGAGATTGCTGAACGCTGGAAGAAAAAATGTCTGAAATCTTCTCATCGGGATGTTTTATTGCATGAACCGCCTTATCTTTCAGAAAGCAGCTCGTTCTTAGATGAGAACAAAACTGGAGGTTGCTTAGCAAACGGAAGGCAAGAGCTCTGAAATTCTTCCCAAAGCCTTTTGTTCTCCCCAGCTTGAGGTTTTGAAAGTTGTGGGTTTGTTTTTTTTCCCCCTCATGTTTTGATTTGGTTTTGGTATTAAATGCCGAAGTGGTAGAAGTGGAGCAACTCAAATCCACACAGCGTTGTTTTCTATCAAACGTGATGCGCTATAACACAAGGTGGCACAGCAGAACCTAGTACTAGGCATTAGATAAGGCAGATTTAACTAGGGATGTGCCTCCCACATCTTCATCAGGATTTGCACAGCAGGAAATGGAGCAGACTTGGAGCTGTGCAGCTCAGAGGGTTTTATTCCACCCAGTTTTTCCTCCTACCCGTTTGTGCTGCCTGTGTGGCATTTGGGTGTGAGTGTACTTGTAAATAAGGAGTTTTTATCAGCCACGCTGCAGGTGGGTGCGGTGGCTGCTGCCCTGATTTGGCATTATAATAACCAGTCATAACAGAATTAATGAGCTATCAGAAATCCAAGAAAGGGCTTTGTTTATCACTGTAATTAACTACATTTGGAGAGTCATTAAAAGCAATAGCAGGTAGGCAAAACTGAGGAAGAAGGATAGCGTTATAATGTACTAGTGGATGGTTTTGTTCTGAGACAGATTGTTTTTAAATATATACCCTTGTGTTTCTAAGTCTTTTCTGAATTTAATTGTGGATTTTTATTATATTTTTTTTTCCCTACCCAGCATCAGGATTTCCTTTTTCTTCCTTTCTGTGTTTCTTTTCCTCGATCAGGTGTGATGGTGGTAGTAATTAGGACTGTACCAGCCTTAAGGCCCCGGTAAAGCGGTGCCTTTTGTGTTGTCAGGAGCCTGCAGCGTGCCATGTCTTGGTCTGGGAGAGCTGGCAGGCAGGTAGATCAGAGGAACTGGGTGGAGGAGGCTGAGCTTCAGGGCACTGGCACAGCTGGCTGAGGATGCTGGGGACACAGGAAGGTGATATTGGGAGGGATGTGGCAGGTGGATAAGGGCCCCCCAGAATTTTTGACTCCATCCTTATCCTCAAGGGTTAGTTTCTGAGATGCACAGTTGCAGATATCGAAGTATACTGGGTTACTGATTCGTTTTTATAGAGAACTGTATTGTAAATTGATAAAGTCATGGCAAATCTGTTGTCCTCTAGTAAAAAAAAAATCTGTCTTGTGCAATGTGCGCATGTGCATACCCCAGGACAGAATCTGGCTGAGCATTCTGTAAATATTATCATATTACTAAGGGATGTTACTTATTAATAGCAACAGCAAACTAATGCCAAGAGGGCCCTATTTGCAGGCATCCCCTTTGTATGAGCTGCTGACCAAATATGAAATAAGAGAACCTGCCATAAACCAAACAGGTTCGAGCATGTGGATTTACACCTTTTAACAGTGCTGCAGTAAGTCTGAAGACAAACACCCTCAGGAGATAACTCTGGATGTGACAACAGCACAATAAGTTTTTTCCTCTAGCAGCGTGCTCCGTGCTGAGCTTGGAGAGGCACCTGAGATGGTCTTCCAGGTGTCACCTCCCTTTGGTGCCCGCATGGCCATGCCCTGGGACAGCCAGCTGAGGAGATGACATTTGGAACTGGGCCTCTCCAAGCTAGAAATCAAACCCCTGATTTATTATCACTTAACTTCAGGGACAACCGAAATTGCAGCATACTGAAAAAAATGTGACATGCTCTAAAAGTAAAGCATGCAAGTCGTAGGTTTTGTGGGCTTGTGGTAAAGGGTAAGTAGCTTCATGCATAGCCCCTTTAGTATATGGAAATACATATAAATTTATATTGTGTACACATGTAAATTTATATTATGTACACATATATATAAAGGACACGAAGGTTTCTAATTACTTTCCAGTTCTGGTGTTCACCTTCTCAAATTCCTGAGGTTTAAGAAATTTAATGTCTATGTACATATTTGTTTAAATATTAACAGAGATTTTCATTTAAGCAAATGACTTCAACCGCTCAAGCTTTAGGAAGAACTCTTCATTTAATGAGCTTCATAAATAAAATTCTAACAACTGCTGACATGCTTCCAGCCATTGGCTGGATGGGTAATGGTTGCACTAATTCTCAATCACTTTATTATCTTACTGTCTTGGCTTTACCATATGTATCTTACTACATAGTTAAATTTATATTTTTGTAGTAATTAAATAGCATTTTATTGGCCTATATCTTCTTTATCACTTCTGCAGTCAGTTCTGGTTTGAGATGCTGCAAATATGACTGGATTTGCAAATGAAGGGAATTGTTTTGCATCCTGACTGAGAATGACTAATTGAAGTTAATACAATTAAACATCTTTAGAGCACCTAAAGCTGAAATTCTTGTTAATGGTGATAATATACTATGCCTCATTATGCTTTTTGCTAGTGCCAGTGGGTTAATAATGCCCGAGATGGTCTCTTGAAAACAACCCATTCCTAGCATTAGCATTCAACATTAGCATCAGAAACGTGGCATTTTTCACTTTATTTGATAGCTACCAAATTTGATTTATGGCAGGGCTAAGTTCCTTCAGTGTAAATTATTCTCTCACTTAAAGCTTGCATTGCAGAGCTGATTTTCTTGCTAGCACAGCGATGCTCTTGTTATGCAGATCACAATGATGGGCAGGAAAGTTGTCCAGGAACGAGGCAGGGGTTTTCTTCTTGGTGGAGCTCCTTACGACTGTGTGCAGACTTGAGTCTCTTGCTGCCAATTACTCTGGTGCGTTTCCTTGATCTTTGTTCACTCTGGAAAAGATCAACTTCCCTCCATTTTTTGTTAGATAGTTTTTGTCCTCTATTAAAAATTCTTTGGCAATGGATTATACAGAATCAAGGGGATTGCTTTGTCACTACCACCTCGTCTCCCCTGCCCCCAGCAGCACTAATGGCCATTAGCGTTAATTATTTAGAGTTCCTTCTTTTGCACACAGAAAATAGCGATCAATGTGCAATGCCATATACTGTTGTGTACCCCCTGATTCCGGTACTTTACCCCTCATCTTTCATAGTGTCTGTTTCCTTTGATACAGCCTTTGGCTTTTATTCAGCACAGTGTAAGCAGCACTGTTTAGAAAGCTAGTTATTATTTTTTTTCCCAGGCAGGAATGTTTTCTCTGCAAATGTTAACCTTGTGACACAATCTGAAATGTTTCTTTTCTTGCGTTTTTATTCATCTCCCCCTAATTTTCAGCTGTTGTGCATTCTGGGCTGCAGACCACATAAAGGCAAAACCAAATGGGTGACCTCTTCACCTGGGCTCACCTATGGCATTTTTGTTGTAGGATGCAGGTGGTTCACAGGGTGTCCTGATTGGAAATGTTAAACAGTCACGGGAAGCGAAGATCTTGTCTCAGTTGTTCTGTTTCGCCGTCTGCAAAAGCACCCAAACGCTGAAAAGTGTTGAGCAGTTGCCACAGAGATTGTTAGCAATAAATAAGATGATATATCTAGGTTCTGGGTGGGCTCTTAGTGACTTCAAGCACCTTTGTCCTGTGGATGGGTTGTGCGAACTGGTATTGTTCCAACTTCAGCTGGATCCCATTGAAATACATACCTATAATACCATAATATAACTATAATACCATAAATATATATTTATATTTTGTGTGTGTGCATATATCTACGTATATTTATGTTATAACATATATATATGTGTGTCATATACATGTATATAAACATATATATTTGTTGGTGGTAGAGGGAGAAGTGTTCGCTCCAGCTGACCTTCGCATAACTGAGCTGTACAGAGGGGATGACTGGATGTCTTCCGTAAGACTCAGCCTTTGATCATTTTAATCCACTGTGTCTCAAATGTGATGTGTCTGGTGTCCATCTGGGTAATTTTTGAACATCTGTGGTCTTCTAAGGTCTGTCACCAGAGTCCGGCCCAGGTTATGGTACAGATTTGTAGTTAAATATCGCGTTCTGTACGTGCTCAGTGAAACAGAATTTGCCACGTGTTGTGGTCTGCCCATGCTACTTTGGTTGCATAAAGACAAAAAGGGTTGAGAAAATGTTCTTGTACAAATTGAGGACCACTGCGTGTTACAGACAGCAACACCTGGGGGTGACTTCCCTGTTTTGGCCCTGGGCTCTCCCATGATCCCATAGCATGTAGGGTTGGGGTACTCACAGCTTCCCAGCACCAAAAGGTTTACCGCAGAAGACTGCAAAGTTAACACATGCTGAATAATATGAAAGGAACTGGCTTGCGACCTTACTTCGTGCACTGCATCATTCACAACATAATTTGGTGTCACACAGCAGAATATTGCCCGTGATGGGTAAAGGCATAAAGAGTGCTGGAGTCATGGTACAAAACTTGCTTAATGATTTGCATTTTTTTCCCTGCGTTACAAAACATAGTTGAGCAGATGGATGCAGCCAGCTGTACATAGAGCTTTAGGGAGTACTGGAGAAAAAAGAGAGAGGTTTTGTTAAGATAAATGTAATAATCTCTGTGATAATTAGTTTAATTTAGATCCTTGCATCTGACTCATTTTTGACTAACCTTGTATGAAGCCTTTCTTCCCTTACTGACGAGTCTGCAAATTTAGTGTGATTACAATCCCTTTTTTTGTGCTTGTGGATTGCTCGCTGATCACTGGTATTTTTCATTAAGCAGTTGCTTTATTACATTGTTATTTAGAGGAGAGTAATTTGTGTTTTCTAATTAATTTAATTCCAGTCACATTCTGTAAGTAGCTACAATGAGCCCATTCAAGGGGGTTTGGGTCATATTGACATTGTTTACCAGATGTGCCGGTTTGTTTTAAAACACTGTTAACTCTGTGATGACACCAGCCCCGCTCGCTTGCACTGCTCTGCCTTCCGTCTTCTCTAATCTGCACCTCCAAAAGCCCCCAAGATGAGGAGATGCATTTACCGTGCTGGTTGGAGATGTCCACGTGGATTAAATCACAGAGGAACCGCACTGCCAACAGTGTTGGTACAACCATTACTACTCCCTTGTCAAATTTGAGTGGGGAAAGGCAGCAAAGCCTTGTGGTTTCTGTAGCTGGGGATGTGAATGCCGTGACTCTGAGCACCAAAAATTGGCAGAAATGCCAGGGAGATGCAAAGTGTTAAGTCCACGTGTGGTCCATCTAGCTCTGAAAACTCGTGGGAAGACTTCAGGAGAGGATGGGCAGCCTCCAGGATGTGCAGAACCAGGCAAGGCACAGCATGAGCAGTGCCTGGGTGGCAATGGGATGCGGTTAATGTAATAGAAAGATGAATGTTGTAATTCAGAGTTGACACCATCCCGAATTCAGAGGCGTGGGCACTTGCGTATGCTGTAAGCTTTTGGGAAAGCTCATCATTTCCTTGCTTGTGGCGCTCCCAGGAGCTGGGGCTTATGCAAGCGCTTTGCGTTCGTCACTGTTAAATAGCACATCCTTTCCATCATCTGAGCATGAAAACTACGTGTTACACCTATCATTTGCTCGTTTGGCCTGCTGCATCCAGAACCGAGTCCCTAATTAGGTGAATAAATAACTTCGTTACAGGAAAATGTACAGGCACGTCATTCCCCTGACTGTGAGCCTGTCCCACGAACAGCTAACAATATTTGTGAACGTGTTCTGCAGCCACTTATTTTAGTAAAAAGTCAATTATTGCAAATTCTGCAGCAAACACTGGTACAGAGCAGTAACACTGTTAAGATTCATCAGCCTCTAAAGGACCTGCCAAACAATGGCCTTGTGGGCATTTTCCATCATTTTTCAACCATTTTCCATCTCTTTTAGATTGGAAAAGTTAAAATTACCTACAAACTTTGAAGGAAAGGTTTGTTCGGTAGCTCATAGTTAGTAAATTTTAACATTTAATGGTTGTGATGCAATACACTAAATTCTGGTACAGTTTGAACTGACAGCCCAGCTGCATCTCAGCTTTATATTTTGCAAGGAACATTTAAATTGCTGCAATACTTCTTCCGGCTCATGTTGGTCTGCCAAGGATGCGTGCATGCATGGAGCTCTGTCCTACCTATTGATTTAATAGGGAAGAGCATCTCTTGGAAAGGAAGAGTGAACGTGTGTGCGTGCATGTGGAAGGCGAGGGAGAGAGAATTCCTGTCCGTGTGCTTCTGTCTATGATAAACGATGCCTGTTAAAAATGTGGCTCGCCGTGCACATTATTAGTGCTTTACTCTTTAAGTCTATTATGCAAACCCAGTCACTGCCAGCAGAAACGGAGGTGCAGCCTCAGTTGTTCAGTTCAAACAGTTTTGATGTTTCGATGTCCCTCGATCAATCAGTGCCTGGAGGGGTATCTGCTTGTGCCTGGGAGCACACCGCAGTGACGTGCAGAGCGTGGATGTTCCTCAAAAGCAGAAAACATTTCATTTAAAATGCTCATTACGGTTTTCAGCCCTGTCTGCGAGCAGGCAGCAGTGAGCTCTGTTTATCGTTTTTAATTGTGGATCTTCCCTATTCAGAACTAACATTTCCCTAATTACCTTAAAATGAGCTTCTTCCTAGGCACATTTGTAATTCGCTTGCATCACTTATTTTATTCTCTGTGCAAAAGTTAGATGAGGGCATGGTTTTTAGCACAGACAAAATGCATGAAGTAGAAAACATAATGTGGCATAAATGCCACATAAATCACATCCTAAAGACAAAAGCAGATTTCAGACGTCTGAATTACTGAGCACTTAGTGTGGAGGGTAATCTGTGCTTTAGTTTACGGTTCTTTTCTGGAGTGCCACACAGAGCAGAATGGGGGGGCTCCCTCTCCTCCGGCAGCAGAGGACCATGTGCGGCGTGCCCAGGAGACAGCTTTTCCTGCGCTGGGGGTAAACTCCCCCGCACAAGCGTCTCCTTTGCTGGGAACGGAGCCACACAGAAGTAGTCGGTACAAATCCCACTTGAGTTCTTTGGCTCACGCTCATCACAGAGCGAGCAAGAGGCAGCTCCAAAATGCAGAATTGTCCTTGAAGAAACCTTCTCTTGCCATCCCAGTTGTTCCTTCCTTTGCATCGCCTCCAACCTGCGTAAGCCCCCCTTTTCCCTAGCATCCCCCCCAGGGTCAGGACACTGGCAGTGTTGTTTTCAAGCCACAGCTCCCTGAAATTGTAGCTAACAGATAAAATCTCTGGCTTCAAAGATTTGTACTTAGGATGGACAGGAAGGAAACATGTTTTCTCAGTGGCTTTCACGCTTTTAGGGATAAAAGCTCACTCGCCCGTGTGCTTTTGTTTTCCTTTGCCCAGCCGGCACCTCCCACCTCGAGCCAATGTAGGTTTTTCTTTCCAAAAAAAAAAAATCTATTTCCAGAGAAATACTTTTTAAAAAATCAACCTGTTCCCCCTGCGCTGCTGTGATTGGCCCGGTAAAATCGACAAGGCGATCGCGTCAAAAGGCAAACATCCTCGGCTTCGCTGGGAGCCGAGGCTCCCGTTAAGCCAGGGGGGAGCGTTGGCGATTCTGCCCAGGCGCTGGGGCTCGCTCGGCGCCTGCCGCGGGCTGTGGGTTTCTCTCGCAGCCTGCCGGCTGCTGCGGCACAAGGCAGCATAGCTAATGCAGCGCCAGCGCTCCCCCCGCGCCCTCGCTCCCGTCTCGCGCTCGCGCTGCCTCTCCCCGGGCTTTGATTCGATATGAACAGACTGGGAACTCCGGCGCGAGAGGGAAAGCTGACCTAACTCTGCAGATGGCCACGTTCGGATGAAAACACCTAGGCGGTTTTTCTGTGAGGGAAGGTAACGTTTCGCTGCTAACGCTCATTTTTTCCCTTGTTGCCATTTTTCAGGACTGCCGGTCCCAAAGAAGAGCCCAAAGTCGGTAAGCACTTTTTTTTTTTCACCTGCTATTTTTGTCTGTCTGTCTGCTTTGAGGGAGGAAGGGGTGAGTTTGGTTTGTTTTCGTTGCGGGCTTTGATGGCTTTAAGTTGTCTTTCTGTTGCAGCCGTGATTACCTTGCACAGCTTGTGCTGCGTGGGGAGACGAGAGCGGGATGCAGTGCAGAAGAGGGGCTGGTTTGCAAATAAAGCCTCAGGTTTACAGATCCCCTTCCCCTGGCAGATGAGCTTCTCTCCTGTTTAACTTACCAAAAAAAGAGCTATTGTTTCCTTTTGGAAAGATGGGAGGCTCCACCTTCTTGCCAGATAGCAGTTTCTGTTGGGTGTTTGTAGGCACCGACCTTTTCCATTAACTCCCTGAGTTTTCGTGAGCTGAATTATTGACAGAACGTGACAGCATGTACCTTGCCGAGAAAGACAAAGCCTGACTGGAGCGTGTTTGCAGTTTCATGTGAATGCAGGCAGCTCTCCGAGTGCTTGCTCTGGAGGCATTTTCCTTCTGAGCAGGATTGTGCTGCAGGTGTGAGTTTTGATATTACAAAGAAAAAAATCGGGCATGTTCTTGTCCATCCTGATCTTACTTCCATGTAAAGCTGTTAGCCAGATGACATGTTAGCTACTAGCGTGCTAGCTGTGAGCTAAAGTGTCATTAAAGCTCCGTGCATGATATTGTAGAAAAAATATTAACGTGCTATTTATATGCAACGAAAAGAAATGCTTTATTTTTAAAGGGAATGGAGCACTTAAGCTTGAAAGTTTCCAGTTTGCTGATGAGAGGAAGGGAGAAAAAGAGCTTTGGGGAAGCAGAGTGCATGAGGTCTTTGCCGTGCTGCGAGACTGTGCGAAACTTCACCGACACTCCCCCCGGGTGCCAAAACCTGCAGCTGGGTGCCCGCCGCCTTGCTGCAGAGCTGGGCGAGAGCCTCGCCAAGGGTCTGAG
This sequence comes from Cygnus atratus, assembly GCF_013377495.2. Taxonomy (NCBI): domain Eukaryota; kingdom Metazoa; phylum Chordata; class Aves; order Anseriformes; family Anatidae; genus Cygnus; species Cygnus atratus. The sequence goes on from NC_066371.1 coordinate 6,941,019, forward strand.
CAGAAGGCTCCCGCTTTCCGTACGAGTTCTCTGTTCCTCCCAAAAGAAAGCCCTGAAATAATTAATGTGATCCTGATGGCTTAGGGCAGCGCTGATTAAAGTCACGTGAGCCCAGGCCTGTGCCATTGTCAGCTCGCATTAATGCGGAGAGGCAGAAGCGCGGGGTGTGCTCCCTCGCAAATCGCGGGCATGTCAGACCCTGTGCGCTCGCCTCTGTGTCGTACGCGGAGATTAATTCAGCCCTCGGTAAGACAGAAGCCAGCGTGTGAGATGTACGCGGCTGGCACGTTTCTTTTCTCTGCCTGCACATTTTTCCCCGGTCGGAGCGGGAGCTGCTGCACTCGCTTCGAAGTCTGGTTGCCAGCACTAAACCAGCCCCGCCGAGCGAGTCTCGGGCTTTGCCCCACGTGTGTTCGGAGTCGGGGAGCTGGCTCCTGCCATCAGACACCTGTCTGGGGAGCAGTGATGCTCCCTGAGAGTGTGAGCAGCAGAGAAATCAGGGTAATCCTGCCTCAGGAAACAAAGCCACTGCTTGCAAACAGGTGCAGCACTGCAACGGCAGTTTTCCTCCTACTCTTAGCTCGGAGGAGCTGGCCAGCCCTGGGGAAGCAGCCCCTCGCGTGCCTCTCCTGAACCCATCACCTTGCTCTAGGCTCCCTCCAGTACTTTTTACTACAGCCCCAGGCGATGCTGTCGCATCTGAAGCCGAGGATTCACGAGAAGCTGAGCCTCCTATTCCCTCTGCCTGTCTCCTATTCCCGCTGCCTGCCCGCGGATCATTTGCATCGGCAATTAGCAGCGCCGTGTTGCACCGCTGCACCACCACGCTTCTGCATTGCGCGGCAGCTCCAGCGAGCGGCCACCCCTCGCGGGGGCACAGCGGGCATGTGGAGCCGCTGCCTCCATCCCCGGCATCAGTGACATGCAGGGGCTGAGCACAGAAACCTGCAGCAAAGCCCCTCGGGGAACCCACGGGCAGGGAAAAGCGCTCTTGTCCTGGCGGAGCAGAGCCAGGCCTGCCCACTGCTGTGCTCCCCGCTGAGCACAAGCTCAGGTCTTCATCCTCTGCTCCTCTCTGCTCAAGTGAAAAGCCCGCTCTTGTTACCCCCTGTCCTTTCCCAAATCCTTGGTGTACCCTCGGCTTACTGTCTGCAGCTGTCCCTTTCTTCCGCAAGCCCTATTTTTAGCTATCAGCCCCAGTCCCGTGTTCCCAAAAGGCAGACTTCAGGCTGTTGGGCACATCCCAGCTTGGAGAAGGTGTCGGAGACCCCTGGCGAGGTTTTGTTCATGCTGGAGCTGTGGCAAGGTCTGGGAATACTTTGCTACCTTGAGCTCAGTTTTCCTGGGCTGTATTTTTCAGCCTGTGCATCTTCTGATGAGCTTTGTTATGTTTCTTTTATTTTAGGGAGAACTTTTTAGCCTTGGTGAAAGAGCCAAATTAGATTAAAAAAATATATCTTGAGAGCCAGATCTTCAGATCTTGAAGTTTGCAGCCAAACAAGGGACTGGGCACTTCCTTCCCCCTGCACTGCTACCAAGGATGCATCCACAGCAGCTCTCTGTGCTGCTTTGTTTCCAGTTTCCCATTGATTCATCTTTAAATGCAAATGGACAGTACCTTTGTATTGACTGTCTGGGGATATAAATTTTCAGCGTGAAAGTTCTGTCTAGCGTAGCAATTTCCCCTGCAATTATCCTGGTATAACATGGATGAAAACAAACTTTTCTCTTCTTTTCTATTTCATTTTTTTTTTTGCTTGCATCAAAACACTCCACAAGGGGGCAAAGATTCTCATTCCCAGCTCTGCTTGCTGTCACCGCCAGCACCAGCTTCTCCAAAATGCTCTCGAGCACAAACTCTGCAGCTCGATCAGCAGCAGACAAGATCACTGCAGGGAAAGTGCCAAGCTCTTCCAAAAAGCTTACTTTTCTCTCAGTACAATGTCAGCCTAGCTGAACTGTGGCCCAAAGTGCAATTCCTGTGCACAGCCTGTCCCTGCAGAGAGACTTGCCGTGTATTTTGGGTGGTGAGGCAGTACCTGGGGCTCCGCTTCGTGTCCTGTTTTTGTCAGGAGCAATCGCTTCACAGCACAATACGACACATCCTTCTCCATTCAGAGAGCATTTTTCCCCACCGTGTAATGCCGAGGGAGCCAGCAGCTCTCCCCTCTTGCTGTTTCATGCCTGGGGACTCCTGTGCCAAGCCTTTGGTGTGGACTCGCTGCAGGACACGTTCCCTGCCACCGCCGCGCCTCTGCTGTGGGTTTCTTGGCCTGCCGCAGCCATACAGGGCCACAGGCAGTGGTTAGTGCCCCAGCCCTGTCACAGGCCTCCGTTGTTTTAGCAGTCCCTGTACGAAGTAACGGCTAATTGCTCTTTAGTTTAGCATGAATGACCAATGGGGCTCTGCCGTGTGGGGATCTGCAGCATCTTTCAGGCTCTTGTACACTTCTGTAATCAGTTTTCCTCCTGCGTCCCTTGAAGCCCAACAGCTCCAAGCTCCTCAGCTGAAGATTTGAAGGCCTTTGCTTTTTTCTTCCCTCCCTGTCATCGGAGGATGGCGAGGTGCTCAGTGCTTAGGGACTCATGGCGGGGTCAAGGAATCCTAGAAGGCTGCTGTGTCCCAAACACTGACCGCTGCTGCCTCCTCTTCCCACTCCAGAGTCAGGGGTGCTCTTGCTGATGTGGGTAGCTCAGCGCCCCATGCTTTTGTAGCTGCTGTCAAAGTCAACACGGTTCAGCTGGTCTGCTTCTCTTTGCACTGAAAAAGGTGGACACCAAGAGCATCGCAGGGTGAGGTCTGCAGAGGTCTGGCCCCAAACAGCCCCTGCTCACCTGGCCCTGGCTTGGCTGCCTTCTGCCTGTGTGGGAGCTGGTCGATGTGGGCAGTCGGACCTGGACCCAGGAGGACGGGCCCCAGAGCTAGGAACAAGGCAGGAAGCAGAGGATTCCACCAGTGTAATGTTGGCTCAGCTCTCTTGGGAAAACTCAGCCTTTGCACCAAGGCGCAAACTCCATCATCTGGCCAGTCCCCATTTCAGGAGCTCCTTCGGAGCTGAAGCTGATCCAGCACGTGAAAAGATGTTTGTGTCCTAATCTAGTGATGTGAGAGTTGATTAATGTTTTCTTGAATTAATTTAATTACATATATCCATGATTTCCATGGTTGTCTTCCCTTTTCTCTGCTCCCTTCTTCAACTCCCAAACTGAGATATTTCAGGCTTTTAAAAGTATTATTGTTTGGAAAAACAACTGTCCCTCTGAAAAAGTTTTCCCCTATTTCTTGGAAAATGTCTATGTATTTGCAATTGCAACCCTGGTTTAATTAGAGGTGGTTTTGCTTGAGATGAGCTGACACTTCCATTTGCAACCCAAATAGAAAACAGAATTCGTAGTTTGTTCAGTGTTTAGACCTTCCATATCATAAAGTGAGAGCACTCTTGGAAGTTCAAACTTTGTTTCTCTTTAGATCAGAAAGTTTTCAGAGAGTTCTTAACATTTCCCCGAGGGTTGAATAAAGCTTTACGTTTGAGTCCCTCTTCTCCGAGTTCTGTAAACCAGCTAGTTCCAGTGACATTGGCCTGAAGTTTCACAGGATGCTTTTAGTTATTTTAGTAGTTTGGCCAAACAAACAAAACAATCCAGATGGTTGAACTGAGAGTTGTAATGTGTTTTTTTTGTCTCTTTTTTTTTTTTTTTTAAAGTTACAAAGGAGTGATTATCCACAGCATAGATGTTTTTAAACTGCTTCATTTAAAAACTGAAGGGCTGCATGTGAGTTAGCTTCTTTTACCACTTAAAAAGCTAAAAATGTTTGAAATTGGTTCAGATATTTGTATTTGAAAGTCTGTGGATGAGTAATCACAGCAGGTATGTTTTGTTCAAAATTACTTTAAAGGACAAAGGCAATTTTACATTCTAGTCAATTGAGACATCATTTAAAAAATGCTAGTGGTGGATCAACGACGTGAATATGGGGCTGCAGTGTCAAAGCCATTTGGGCTGTTGGAGCTGGGTTTTTTTCTCGACATAAGCCCAAAAATATGTGCAATTAAAAAAAAAAAATAGGACTATTGTTAAGACTGAAAAAGGTTGCTTTGATGTGGTGACTTGCTCCTCTGTAATTAGTTCAGCCCTGCTGTGATGGAGCATTGCCCACCCAGGGTTTTGCATTCAGCGGACAGGAGTGGGTCCCCAGACCCGTGTGCGCTTCAGCCCCCGTGCTGCCCTGCTCTGGGTTTGCCACTGGCTCTTCTCCCTACCCCGTCTTGTTTTTTTTACAGAAGGGTCTCTCAAAGCAGAGGTTCCCGTTGCAAAGTTTTCAGGCACCACCTGCCAGTAGGAGGTTTTAATTTTTTTATTTTTTTTTGCCTGAGGTTTCTAGGTAGCGCAGGGGTGACCCCTTGTAGCCAGGGAACGGTGGCCGTTGGACAAGCATCGTGCTGGTTCCCTGCGCAGGTGGGAGGTGGGACTCGACCTGCATGCCAGCCCAAGGTCATCTCCAAAGAGCATTTAAAAGCCTTTGCTCTATGGTTCGGGGAGCTCTTTTCGAGGGAGGATTTTGCTGCATATTGAGTAGCGCAAATTCTGGCGATGCAAATGTGACTTGTGCTTCATCTGAGCACACCGGTGTGAATTTGAGTTAAGAATTATGTACCCTGCTTAGCTAAATATTGAGCAGACAGAGCTCTTGACACACTGCTGTTGAATAAGCTTTGAATTTAGGCGGATGCGTTTTTTCCTGTTTTAAAGTGCTCAGTTAAAGCAAGGAAATCAAATGGGAAATAGACATCTTCACATTTGTGAAGGTCTGCTGTAATCCTCAGGATGCTCTGGGGAGCAGAGACATGAAATTGGTACTCTGTTGACAGCCCAGTCATGTTGTGGGGGTTACAGAGGAAAAGTGATCTTTCATAGTAAGGACTGTGCCTGCATCTGTTTCAGGGGGACTGTTTATGTTTTCCCAGAGAAATTTGGTAGTTTTTCTGTTTTCTTGCAAGCTCACGTTAGACCCTAATGTGATTCAGTTTTTCTGACTTACCGTAGGAAAAAAGAAGTGCTCTGAAACTTGTAACCTATAATGAGCTTTACATTTGTTTTACGTGCGAGGTGCAGAACCGCATGTTTTTTATGATAAATGACTTTGTTTTGCATATCTCTTTCTGTCAGTCTGTCTATCAAAATCTGCCATCAGGGAGTTTAACTGTACCCAGAATTAACTGGTGGCAGCAAAACTGTGATTTATATATTTACTTCTGTGCATGCAGAAACCCTGATCAAAGAAGGGAGAAAAATTGATGGAAAACACCCACTCAAACACCAATAACCGTCTGTTCTCTCTCTTTCCTCTCGCTTTCTCCCTTCCAGCAACCACTTGAAAGGAAAGACAGCCAAAACAGTTCTCAGCACAGCGTCTCAAGCCACCGCAGCGGGCACACCGCTTCCCCCGTTCACAGCGCGCAGGTGCTGCCGGACTACGCCGCCACCGAGCCGCCTGCCGCGGATCAACCGGACGGCTCTGGGCAGAAAAAGCCAGATCCATTCAAAATCTGGGCCCAGTCCAGGAGCATGTATGAAAGCCGACGTGAGTATGAAACAGGTGTGGTTGCTAAGGCTACGGCTCTGGCAGCTGCGCTCTCTCTCTCTATTTTCTTTGCAAAGAACTGCATCTTTTAGATTTGTGTTAGAAATATAAGGCTTCGGTTTGTTAATCTCTTACCTGTCAGTGATTTGTACCTCACAGAGTTGCAGCGTCCTTCCTGGTGAGGATTGAATTTAGATCATCTCCAGGAAGGGGCACTTAGACCAAAGCATAATTCTAAGAATCCCATTAAAATTAAAGACCATTTTTTCCCCCTTTTTTTTGGTTTGTTTTTAAATTAAACTGAAGGAAAATTTCAAAGTTTGTTATTTAGATCCTAAGCTCTTTTTGGGAGTTAAGACTCATTGACTGATATGCGCAGGAATTTCAGTAAGGATGGGAAGTATTTAGTTTGCTGAAATTCATATCAGATGCTTTCCAGTCTCACTCTAGGGAGGAGAAAATCCAGCAAAGCCATTTTACTTTAACCAGAGTAGACACTTTAGCAATACAGCTATCAAATGCATATTGTAAATGGCTTTTATGGCAATTAATAATCTGCACACTTGTCTATTAGTTCAGCAGGACTTTGGCTCTGCTCCAAGGCAATAAATATGGTTTCAATCAGTTTCTTCTCCAGAAATAAAATAAACATGCTGGCTTTGCTTTAATTGCACTGCTGAAAATGATCAAATCTGCAACAGCTTCTTAAAGAAAGAGTTAAAGAGTATTAGGTTCATTTCCAAAAGCAATAGTTCTTTTGGTTACTGTAAGGGGAGATTCAAAGTCTTGGTGCCATGAGAGTATCACCTGGAGTTTGGTTTTATTCTGCTAACTGGAAATTGGTAGAAACGGTCCGAGATGAACACTACCCCGGAATGAAAAATGGTAGGACTGTTTTTTTCTGACCAAATGAATCACTTCTAAATCTTATGTCCTGGAAAAAATTAAATCATGAGTCACAGTTTCTTGGCTGAAGATGCATCTCTTCAGATTGAATGTCTCAGCAATGCAGTTTGTAGGTGTCTCAGCTTCTGTGCACTGCTTCCTTTCCCTCTCCAGGGACTAGGTGCATTCCTGACCATGCTGGCTCTTGGGTCCGGTCATGCTGATCTACAGTGAAGTGCAGAGACTGAACTTGCACATGCAGCTCGTTGAAATAGAAAAAAAGGCAGAGAGCTGAGGAGCAGTGACTTTTCAGCCCAGCAGAGCTGCAGGCAGAGCTCCTCCTTCCCCTGCCCACACGGCCGAGGCCAAGGCTGTCCCATGGCACCAGCATCACCCTTGCTCAGCTTGCCTTCCTGTAGGCACCATGCTGCCGTCTCCTCTGACCCCCTACAGCTACTTAGCTAATTCCTAATTAACAGTTTATAGCATACTAATTAGTCATTAATATCAGCTTAGCAGCCTTAACTCCTGCTTGTCTTTCCCGATAAAATCCTGAGGCTGAGACGGAGAAATCCTGAAGGGCACATGCAGGCCGTCATCTTCTGTGGCCACCTCCACCGCCATGTGCTAAATCCTCGCTCTTTCCTCGATGGCTGCAGGTATCTCGTAGAGGTTTTATCCCTGTCTGTGAGTAGAGCCCTTCCAGTCTGTTTCACCATCTCTTGACCTGCTGGTTTCCCACACCTCGTCTCTCCCTGTGCCACAACCCTCTCTGCTCAGGTCTTGCTCTAGTTTGGATCTGCTGTGCTCCTTCAGCATCCCTCTCGCAGCTTGCCATGGCCAGCATCTCTGTGCAGCGGGGTCGGTCCTCTTCTGTTGCTTCAGTCCTCGTCTCCTGCCTCTTTGACCAGATGAGACCTCCCTGTTTGGACATCAATGCTTTTCTACCGCTTTTTTGTCCTGTTGTCATTTCCTTCCCAGGAAGGTGTTTTTTGAGACTTGCTGGTTTCGTGCATAAGAGATTTTTTGGGTAATGTCAAAAGTGTGATGAGGCTATGTCTCTTTGTATTCATGTACCACTATAAGTGTGCAAAAGCCTATGGATTTGAGCCCCTAAGCTGAAGTGAAACTCGTTCCCTGGGGATTAATCTATACTCTTGCCTCATGGTGGGGCTTCGCTGCACCTAACAGAAGGTGAAGAAAACCAGGAACGTGATGGTCTAAGTGAACAAGGCTGCTGGACGCGCTGTATTTCCTGTTGCAGTCTGATCCCGTAGCGTGACTGGTGGGTTCTTCTGTAGGTCAGTGGTCAGCTCTTGCTCCTTCTTCCACCAAGCCCTCACCTTTCGTCCTGCTCCCCAGTCTCATGAATGGAGACCGTGGTTCACAGCTGAAACCCAGCACCTCCTCAGCTTGGTGTGAGCCACTGTGTTTCCTTCCCCGTGTTTGGTCTGCATGAGAAGTGGGCAATTATTAGCTGCTCTGTTATGAATGTGAATCATCCCTTGGAGACTTGCTTCCCAAGCACCAGCTGTGTGGCTCTTGGAGTGCTCGTGATATGGAAGAAACTAAGCCCTGGGCCTTGAGCTTTGCTGACTGCTCAACGTGTGTTGTTCTTTGTGGTTTCACCCAGCTGCAGTTCAGTTTAACTCCAGTTCCTTCTTTGGCTGCAGTGGTACGGTCATATCGTTGCGTCTTTGCTTGAGGACCCGTTTCCTTTGGCTTTGGGGCTGAAGTCGGCATCTCTTCTCCCTTGATGTCCATAGCTTTGGGTGCTGGGTGTGACACTCTGCATTCTCGTGATGAAGACACGAGCAGGACTAAATGAATATCTGTTATATGGTAGGAGGATGCCACCCTTGTGCCAGTGCTGAGACTGGCTGATTAATCCTTTTTGGGGTGTTTTTGGTGGGCCCTAGGAGCCCCTGCTGCCCAAGAAGCCCCAGGTCAGCTCTCCCTGCTGCCCAGTCCAAGGGGCTCTCTGTTGATTCATTGCCTTACATTTTCAATAAGCCTGAAAGGGATAATAAAATGGTCTTTTGAGAGGCAGGTTTTTGAATCCCCAACAAGTGGATTGAAAAACAGCAACAATCCTCTGTGTTGAAGTGTATGACGAAGTGGAGGAGAGAATTTCAGAGCATTAGATCATCATCAGTGTTTTATTTAGTCCCATTTGTGAAATCATTTGAGTATAAAGAGAACATAGTGCAGTTTTTCAAGTGCAGTTGACACAGAAAGGTGAATTCATTAGCCACAGCTCAGCCAGAATTTTTTTCCCTCTAAAAATAATAACATAGAAAGGTTTAATTCAACGTATGAATACATTGTGTCCAGGATGTTTCTGAGAAGTACTGAATCTATAATGACCACCTACTGCCTTTTTAACTGGGAGTGCATCCCACTGTTATTAACGTTAATGATGTAGACATGGGAAGCACACAGGCAACAATTTAATTTTTCAGAATTGGTGAAGAGTGTTCTTCCTTTCTTTGACTATTTTTTGGATCTCTATTTAATAAAAAAGACTATATTTGACCTGTCTGGCATGTCTCACTGAAGCCGTTGGTAGAGAAGAATTTGGTTCAAATTCAAGTTCAACCTATACTGTTGTAAAAACATGTAGGTTTTGATTTGTCGGATGCAACTTAATATCAGGAGGTGCTCAGATTCTGTGGAGGAGAGCTACAGATGCTGCCTGGGAAAGAGAAAAAATAAAAATAGAAGGAAGAAAAAATAAGCTGGAATTAATAATGCAAAGTTGAGCACTGGCTCCATAACCGTGTCTGGACTTCGGCTGAATGGCAGCAGACGAGAACTGCAGCTTTAAGTTCCTTCACATGCAGCTCCTCTAAGTGAGGGGATCAGGCCCCCAAGGTGCTCAGGGCTTGGGCTGCTGTCCAGGAAGGCTTAAATTCAAGCTGTAAACCCACAGAGACTTGGATGCTTTAAGGCTAAGGCTGAACTCAAATGCTCTGCTGCAATCTGGCCCAGAGTTGCAATACTTACTGGATTAAGACTTTCGAGAATAGTCAGCTTTGTGTTGAGTGAATCCGAAAACAGATCATTTGGTGGCAATAACAAATGCACTCTTTGCTGGTGCTAAGTTTCAGCTGGCTGAGCTCCGCTTGATGGGTAACTCATTGCTGCTCATTGGAGATGTGTACATGAATCAGAGAGAAGGATGAACCCTTAAGGTTTGAAAAATGGAGCACTTCCAAGACCAGGAATGACATGCATGAAGAGCCCTCAGTGAGACAAACAGTAATTGAATAGTTTACCGGAGATCCACAATTCTGAAATCTTGTACTGTTTTATTGAAAATACATTTTTATAATATGCTTTTTATTTTTCAATGTATTATTAAACTTCCTTAAAGATTAACACAATCTGTTGTCAAATTTTTCTCATGTGGCCTGATTGCTTTGCAAAATACCATATCCTACATATGGCCATCTGTCAAAACAGCAGTGACAAAATGAATTAATCTGAATTGCAGATGTGTTAATGAATCCCTTTGAAGGGCTTAAGTATTTAATTAAAAGTAAAGCAGAACACTATAGATAATTTTTAAAGCTTTTAAAATATTCAAATTTATCTTTAATATTTGAATTTTATTTTCAGGCACATAATTTATTTGGTAGGATTTTCTTTCCCCAAATCTAATTAAAATAATACAAACAAGGCATGACCCCAGTGTGTAGCGTTCACTCACCAGCAATTACATAGAATTAAAAATATTTGCACAATGATACCAAACATGAGATACTTTCTGCCTAAAATAGAAAAGAAAAATTCTCTCAAGAAATTGCAGTCGCCTTCCGATCAGGCTGACTGTGAAGACAATAGTTAGTAAAGGGCCTTTGGTAGGGTTATGTCCTTTTATTACATGAGCAGGAGACAAACGGTTACAATCGTACACTTGGGCACACAGATGTGGCCATGCCCTTAGAGGATGTCTTGCTAGGAAGGACCGTAGTGCTCGCAGCACGTTGCAGGAGCAGCAGAGGCTGCAGAGCAGTTTACAAAGCTGGCTTGTGAGCAGGCTTTGCTGATGTTCGTCTGGCACCAGCTCGGTCCGTGGCTCAGCCCAGAGCAGTGCATCTTCCCAGACCTCAGTGGCAGGACTTGGTCTTCTTGGCAGGAACATGCTGCAGCCTTCTCTAAAGCTTTCCGTGCAATCAGAAGGGCTGATGAAAAAGAAAGAAAACTTGCAATTTTCCTGCACTGGGATAGTTTAGAAAGCGGGGCTCTCCAGTGAATATGGAATCTCACGAGACTTATGGCTAAATCACGGGAATTTTCAGCACTGAAACTCTCCATCAGCTCCAGTGAGACTATTCACTCATAATTTCAAGCTTGTCCTCATATACTTCGCTGAATCTGGGCCTTAAAACTTTTCTGCATTGCCAAGCTATGAGTCACTGAAAGTGTTGCTGCCTCAAATGAGCTAGTGACTAAAGCGAACTCATACTGATTATTTCTGAATCCATGTTTTCTTGAAACTGATATCACACCAGGGAGATTTTTTATATATATAATGTGAGATAATTACTAAGGTTTGTATAGGAGAAATTTAATTAAAAACACTGCTAATTAACCACTGATTTCATTGTTCATCACTATGTATTTAGAATTTCTTTTAACGTTAGAGAAAGCTATTTCCATTTGGAAAACTTATTGTGTCATGATGTTGAATATTTTTTGGTAGAAAAGTATTTCCAAGGTGTTCTCAAATAGGTTCCTCCTCTGAGAACAAAAAAGGTCTCTCAAATGTACCTGCATGCATGTGAATAAAACATGTGTGCGTATAATGTATCCCATGTACACAGACATGTGCAAATAGACGTGAAAGTTGGTATGTAATTATCCATGGTAGCTATAACCTTAGCAATTACATGCATGAAAGCCTAACACTATCCATACAGTCTAAATTAATTAAATGAACTAACAAGAAAGCAGATACATTAAGCTTTGCAAAACTGTAAAATTAATGTTACAGCTATGTCACCTTCGCCTGCAACTGGACTGAGCAAGGGTGAGAGAGAGAGAGAAATCAATTCCACGAGTTTTGGAGAATGTAAGACTGTGCCGAGAATGTATCTGTGTCTTGTGATGTCTTGTTCTGGTGTCATTGCTGCTCTGTGGCGGGGGGCTCCTCTTCACCGTGGGCGTCTGGCGGGGCCGTGCGCCGAGGTTAGCCGTGGAGGTGCAAAGTATTTGCTTGACTGTGTACTGGCTGGCAGCGGATCCCATAGGCGGTGGTAGTGGGGGCATCACCTTCCTGTTCCCATCATGAAACGGCGCTTGCCTCCCCTTCCATTCTGTCTTCTGGCCCCAGCAGAACTCTTCTTACCACTTTTGTGACGCTCTCCAGGCAGTCTGTTTTAGGACAGGATGAGCAGACTGGCAAATTTTACCCATTTGGGCTCTGTAGATGATTTTTCTGAAAGAGTCAGACAGCTTGAGATCTGGTCAAGGTGCAAAGATGTTATGAATGACACCTGGAGGCCACTTTTCGTTCATTTTAAACGTATAAGTTCAGCAGCAGTATGACATTTTCTAAGTAGGGAAGGTGGCTCCTCGGAAGCACTACTGAATAGCAGAGAACCTAATGTGGTTCTCCAGCGTGGCCACAGTTAGCGGCAGGTGGTCCTACTTCGGCTGTGTGGAAGCACGGAGGTGGATGGGGTTTTCTCAGTGCATCACCGTACTGCAGAGCTGGAGCAAAAAGCGGTAAAAGGGGTTTTGTTGGGTTCATACTCACACTGTGTAAACGTGTGCTGTCTATACGTTTATGTCTGTGTTTCACCCTTCTGTAATCCTCCCAGCAGAAGGAGCATTACATGACCGAACTTGTTTCTTGGGGTCCATATGAGTTGTCTTTGTGTTGCTGAGGGTTGGCCCCGCTGTTACACCTCGGCTCGCTGCTATCTCCAGCGGCCGCTAATGGGCTAGCTGGTACCCGAACCAGGAGCATACGGCATCGTTCAGGGAGGCTGGAGAGCTGACAAATGGGAAGGTGTTGAGAGATGCCGAGAAAAACGGGCCCACGCTGAAGCTCTCTGCAGAAGCCATTTTGCCTCTGACAGATCCAACACGCGCTATTAATTGGTTGGGGCCAGCCTTTGCCAAAAAAGCCTACGAAGTGCTAGAGAGGCGCTTCCGAGTGTGTCTGCTCTTCACGCTCCCACTCACTGAAGGCAGTGACAAACAGCAATTAATTCATTGTCTGTGTTCTGCTGTTGTGCCGCATTTCCCTGGGATGGCAAGCTGCCTCCAGCCTGCTAGTTTTAACTGATGAACAATGCGGGCTTCCAGCGCGTTCAGCACCTGGATGTTCTGTAATTGTAGCTGGGCAAAAATTAGCCTCAAGCTCAGTAAGGTAATGTGCACAGGTCTCAAGCTCAGTTTATAACTGCAAACAATTAAAATGTGAAAATATTGTACGTAAAACCAAGGGCGAGAAACCGATATGAATGAGTATGTCAAACCAGCCGTGTGCCTGAGCACTCACCTGCTCTTTTTTAATTTTTTAGTATTCCCAGGTCTTGAATTCCCATTGTATTTTAAGCCCATTGGTGAGTCACTGAAGAGAAAGCATCAGAGCCAGAGAAAAGTCTTAACACTGAGAAGCCCCAAAAGAGCAGACCCAAACCAACAGGCACCGGCAGTGTAAAATGCAGTCAGGGCCCAGTCTGACACTCGCTGATGCCAGTGGAAAACATCCCGTTTATCGGCTCGTAGATACAGAAAACTAGATCGTGTTTTATCGAATGTGTTGCATCCTGTATCTGAGTTGCACGTAATGAAATAATGTTTCTGGATGATATGCTTTGGTTTCTTTACTAAAGATACAGGCAGCTGACTTGTAAAGGAATAGCTTTTTTGATCGTTAATTATAAATTCTGGGAGGGGATCATTACAAAATTAGTCAATGTTATAGATACTAACCAATAAATATTAAATGAACCTGAAGTTGTCTTCTGATATGATTTAATGTTAGCAATTAATTTTGCATTTTTAAGAAAGGGATGAAAGCAACCATGAATAAGTTAATGTAAAATATTTCTGTTCAACTACACTTCAAGGTTAGTACTTCACAGTATGCAATATTCATTGTAAAAACCTTGCTGGTGTTCCATGCTAATGAGTAGGTAGGGCTGGTCTCTTTTTTATGTTTCCAGCTGTTTTTGTCTGTTCATTGGTTTAATAAAACCTGTACATGAGCAAGTGAAAGTCTGGAGAGCTGCACTGTTTTGAGAGGACCCCTTCTGTTTTCCACCAGTTGGGGATCTGTCCTGTAGTTATTTAAATAAGTGTCAGTAGACGGATAGCAAACTATGCTTCTGAAAGTTAATTAAACAGTAGAAGTCATAACAAGTAGCTCTTTTGTCTCCTGTGAAAGAGGAGGCAGCTGTATTGTTTCTGGCAGAGTGATTCTCTGTCGTGCACATTCATTTATTGATGATTTGGAAGAGGCTCTTGCTCTGGGTAATGATGCTAATATTGATGGAAGGAAATACTACAGCGATAAACAAACTCACAATTAGACACCTAGAAAGTAGAAAGCATTGGATAATTTTTAGTAGTGATTTAATTAATAATCCTTCGCTACTTAAACCTATAAATATTCTTCATTATGTCTAAAAGTTCAAGACCACCTCATTTAATGAATAAAATCGTGCAACAGATCCCTCTACACGTACATCAGAGTAGTCCTGATACGGGTATAAAGTTGTGTTTTTGATTTAAAATAACAGTTTTCCCTCTTTCCCTTCAGTTCCAGATTATCAAGAGCAGGATATCTTTCTATGGAGAAAGGAAACCGGTTTTGGATTTAGGATTCTGGGTGGAAATGAGCCTGGAGAACCTGTGAGTACCTCAAGAAGTTGGCTTGTTTTAACTCATGACATCTTCCAGAATCACAGCAATAGCACACACAGATGTGCAGAACTGCACTGTGGCATCTTTGTTTAAATAATTAATGGGCTATGACCATATACCTCACATCTCCTCCCCACTGTGCCCCCAAAAACCAACTGAACCCCCACGTTTGAAATGGGTATGACTTCCTCTGCTATTCTTTGTTTTTGTGATAGCCCAGATGAAAACACATACATCTGGAATTGCCCGGATATTGAGGAAAGGTTGTCCTGGTCAAGTTTACAGGTAGTTTCCACTGTTAGACCTCAGAGTGGTCGTCCTTCTATTTACTCAATTTCATTTCTTGTATTTGTTTAGCTTCTTTACCAAAATCCAGTGCCTTGAAAGGTATCATACACCGTGCAGGTCAAAGCTAGTAAGTAGCAGCATAAATTTCCACATATTTTCCTGCCAAAATTCTTTTGGCTGTTATGGAAAGAGAGCCCGTGAATCCCTCTCATGCCAGAGCAACTCTGCTGAGCTCACTGAAGGTAAACCAAAACTGCACTGGTGGACAGGCTGAAGGGACTGAACTTGTAAACCCTAGAGGCAACTGAAAGGATAATTCAATCTCAGCCTCCCTGACAAGGCTCCCGGTGCTTTTAACCATCCTTCTCTCTGCTTACTGTCTGATTGAATGCATTTCCCAAGGCTGTCTGTCAGCAGAGTGAGAGGACTGCCTAAAGGAAAAAGATGTCAGTATCTTGATTACAATTTTCACAATAGGGCTAGATTAATGTGGAGCTGTTTTCCACAGGACCGACTCTCCTGACCAGCAGACAGTTGTCAACAATTTTGGCCCCTGCTAAATTTGTGTGCCATTCGCTTCTAGCTGGCTGTTGAGCATCTACTGTTCTCATTTATCATTCTTTCTTTCTTTCCTTTCTCCTGTTTGTGCTAATTCATCAGATTTACATCGGTCACATTGTACCGCTGGGTGCTGCTGATGCTGACGGCCGCCTGAGATCGGGCGATGAGCTGATCTGTGTGGATGGGACGCCCGTTGTTGGGAAATCGCACCAGCTCGTCGTCCAGCTTATGCAACAGGCAGCCAAACAAGGTCACGTCAATCTGACTGTCAGGCGCAAAGTAGTTTACACAGGTAAGCTGCAGTGCTGCTCAGCGGGCTAGATTTTCTTGCCAGACTCCGTCTGTTCAGCCAACAGTTTAAAGAACAAATGCTCCTCCTTGTAATACTGGAAAAACTCAGGGGATGCGGTGTTACTCTTTCTCTTTTGGCTATTTTTAGCCTTTTTTGTTCTTGATCAAATATGTATCAAATATTTTGTTTCTAGTCAAGGCTCTCTCAATTTCACTTGTCTTCTAGTCTTTGTGAAGGTTTCTGGTAAAATGGGGAACTGTTTAGTTGCAACATATCATTTTTATTTGGATCCATACAGTGACAGAAACGGTGTCTGACTGCCTGTGTTTTTTGTTTTCTTCCCAAAATAATTGTGCTGCCTGATAACAACGATTAAACAGGGAGGGAGGGAAAAGATGCTCCAGAGTCCACAGGAGAGGAGGCAAGGGCAGAGCGAGGTAGGGGATCGGTGTGTGGTGGCTGATGTCCCAGCTGCAGGAGAAGCTTCAGGTGTGGTGGTGCTATGTAGTCAACTCCACTGCAGGATGCAGAACTGTAAGCATCACTGATCCAGGCAGGTAGCACAGGGACTGCATGTTCCTTGTAACAGAGAGGCTTGATTATGCTGAGTTATGCTAGGTGTGGTGCACGCTGCACATCTTTCATTCCTGACGCAGAGCTGCCATTGCGAGAAAAGTTTTAGGAGATAAGGGTTGAGATGAAGGGAAGGGCAGTTGGATTTTTGGTATTGTTTCTGTGCATGCGTTTTCCAGTTTTATAGCCCTGCAGGCTGGAAATTATAAAAGATTTAGATGCATGAGAGATTTTGGTATAAACCCTTGATATTTCATTCAGGGGCTTGTTCAGAGCTATTTCCGAATCATTTCAAATGTGGACACTTACTCTAGTATAAATTATTCAGGAACCCTTTTTTCACCTTATATTTGTGGGCTTTTAAATTCCAGCACAACTTCGCAGAGAAACCTCTTCCCGAATTTTGGTCCCTTATTCCTCTGCTCATCTATATGCCAGTAGCAAAAGATTGTTCACCTAAATGGGTGCTCCTTGTCCTGAGATTCACATTAGGGAATGTTTATGCATTCTTAATATGTAGAATGCATTCTTAATATGTAGAATATTATGTATTTAGAACATACTTCGAGTATATAAATGCAAATAAGTACCGCCTTCCAATAATATTTTAAAAGTTCTTTTCCTTTAGATCATGGGTTTACAGCTTTAGATTTTGTGTTTGCCATCCATTTTTTTGTTGTTGTTGCTTTTAAGATCTTCAACTTGATTTTTATTCACCAGACAAATTGGAGAAGTGAGCTGATTAATGGAGTCAGCCATTCAGTGGGGACAAGTGCAATATGCTGCTCTCCGCTGCACAAATGGACTGTGGAGAACTGGCTGGGTAAATAGAAGCGGAAATTATTGTAAGCCACGAGTGTTACCTGGGGTTGGCTCAGGTAAAGACAAACGCTGCTGGAATGTAGGCAGCAGGGAACTCTCCTGATTTCCCAGCAGATGATCTCTCAGCTGCAACATGGTCCAGCACGTCAAGAAAGACATGTTTGAGTTGGAGGGCGCCCAACTGGAGGGAGTCCAGAGGACCAGGGAGAATGAGGAGAGCTCTAGCAAACATGGTCTGCAAGGAAATATCGAACAAATTGGGATTGTTTAGCCTAAAGCAAACAAGGGGGAGGAGGTGTTAAACTCCCCAAGACTATAAGAGGCTGCTGCAAAGAGGAAGGGAATAATATGTTCTCCATATGCCTGCAAGATAAAACTGGAAATAATAGCCTTATGTTGCAGCAGGGAAGATTTAAGTTAGATATTACAACCAATAGATTGCCTGGGGAGATATTTAACAGCAGATTAGACAAACATCTGCCGGGACTGACAGTAAGCATTGTTGGCCTGGACTTGAGTAGTGTGGACTAAGAGATTTTTTGAGATTTCTTCAAGCCTTGTGTTAGCTGATTGGATTTTAAACTAATACCACCTCCAACTTCAGTTGCTGTTAAACACTTGCTTAATATTAATGTTAATAATGTTTAAAGGTTCCCCCCAACTGTGACAGACTGTACAGATGAAAGTTGCTGATTCCTCCATTCAGAAAAGCTTAGTTCACAATTGTTTTGTTTTAGTGTGGGTAGTTATTATTAATCATGATCACGTTAATTAAAAACACTCAGTGCTACCCAACTGATAGCATTGAGTTAAAAAAAAATACCCAAGTGTTGAGTGATGGGTATTTGGTATTACTGTGTCTCCCCACGGCTTGTGCACATACACACAGTTGCACATATGTAATTGAAGAGGGGATGTGGTAGTGGAAGGCTTTGGCTGCATGACCATAAACAGCAGTGGATGTGGGTGTGTGGTCGGTGCTGTCACTGAACAGAGCTGCGGTGACATCCAAAAGGAGATGGAGGACGGAGCCACTGGTCATGATTTATGGATTAAAGCAGGTTCTATGCTTTTTTTCTTCTTTTGTCTTTTTCTCAGTGTGCAGCACTTGTCAAGCATTAAACAGTGCAGCTTCCTCAGATGGTCTTTTTTTTTTTCCTTCCCCAGTTCCCAAGGCAGAGAATGAAGTCCCGTCCCCAGCCTCATCCCACCACAGCAGCAACCAGCCGGCCTCGCTGACGGAGGAGAAGCGAACGCCGCAGGGCAGCCAGAACTCCCTCAACACCGTCAGCTCGGGCAGCGGCAGCACCAGTGGCATCGGGAGCGGAGGCGGGGGAGGCAGTGGCGTTGTCAGCGCCGTGGTCCAGCCCTACGACGTGGAAATCCGCCGCGGCGAAAACGAGGGCTTCGGCTTCGTCATCGTCTCGTCGGTGAGCAGGCCGGAGGCGGGGACGACGTTCGGTAAGTCTTGGGGTTTGTCAGCGCCCCTCAAATGAGACTCAGGTTTGAGTGCTGCAGCACAAGGAGGCAAGTGGGGATGTTTAATTAAAAGTCATGGGTATGACCTAATTTGTGTGATTAATGGCTTAATCAGAGGATGAGACTTGGTAGGTGTTTGCCTCCTGGGTTTTGTTCAGCACTGAGTCGAGAAAAGCAAAATGAGAAGTCCCATCCTGAAGAGCAAAAATGCCACCAGTGGCAATTCCTGGTGCTACCCGAAGCACGGGCTGTCCCTGCAAGCTGGGCACCTTTCTGGGGCTTGCTCTCAGGAGAGCAGCCAGGGATCCCCTCAGAGATGCTGTTGTGTAATGCAGAAAGGGAGCAAGTGGCAGGAAGTGTGTCTCCTGATGGTGGAATTGAGCCATCATTAAAAGCAGTAATGCCTAAACTGATTAACTTCTCTTTGGCAATCAGGGTTATTCTGATCCTCATTACAAAGTGAGTGTGCTGATGGCTGGAAATTAATTAATTAATTTAATTAATTAATTTAATTAATAGTGCTTGCTGAGACATTAAATGGAGGATATTGTTTAACCAAAAAAAAAAAAAAAAGATTTTTTTTGACCCGTTCCACCTTGTGTCTCCTTTTCCCAAACCTATTTCTTCAGAGCAAGAGGGAACAAGGTTCATGCAATGTCACTCTTGATATCCTGCCCTTACAGCAGTGGTCATGGTTTCTTTCTGAAGACTCTCTTCTGCTAGACAGACACTTGTTTTCAGGTGTTGTTGCAAAAGAGGCGTCATTCTGTTTACAGAACAAATGAGTCATATATTGCAAAGCACAAATAAGTTGGTTTTGCACGTGTGCGCAGGACAGCCTGCTCTAGAGCAGAATTGTCATTGCAAGGAGGAAAGCAGTCAGAAATGCCACTTTCTTCCCTTCTATGGTCTCCAAGAGGCAGCATCCACTTTGACTTTACAGGGGAAGGGAAGGGCAGAAGAAGTGCTTTGGCCATATTCACGCTGCCTCTCAGAGCAGGGTTGTGTTTTGTAGACAAAATACCTTGCAGTCTCCCTGTACAGCTTGACTGTTCCCGGGGCAGGCAGGTGTGTGTGGCAAAAAGTGGCCTTCCCCCCTTTCTTTTCCAGTGAAATTTCCTGCTGTTACCCAGTGGCAGTGCCCTTACACTAGTAAAAGCACAAGGGATCAAGGGAGCATCACCTCCTTTGCAGGCATTGATATGGAGCAGACCGTTTCTAAACACCGTTCTGGGCAGCCATAGCAGCAGAGGTTGCAAGGGGGAATTGTCCAGTGTAGACCTGATGGAGTGAGTTCTGTCAGCTCTCAGGTGCTGAGCTACCTTTCTGCTGTCCTCATGGCTGGAAACTGTGCTTCCAGGATAGGTATTTTGGTGCCCGAACACAACGGTGTAATGCAATATTCGATAAGCTGAGCTCAGTCTAAAACGGAGAGAGAGCTTTTATCTTCTGAAAGCATTTCAAACATGCATAAAGAACTTTTACGGTATGAAGGCTGTGCTGTAACTCTTTTCTGCAGAGAAACTTTGACCTGAAATTGTAAAGAGTTGTGTTTGTTTTAGCCCAAGATACTCTCTAACTGGAAGTTTTCTGTGCAGGGGCTTCTCATGGAGGTCTGTTGATCTGTGACTGTTTTTCCTTTAATTTTTTCAACTGTGTTCAGCTTTTTTCTAATACTCTGCATGAGATGTGTTCCCTCTGCCATGTGGTGCTTGCTCTGTGCCTGCTTTGTAGTTTTTTTTTCTTTCATAGGTAGTATTCAGAGATGGGCCAAACTGGTTCTGAAACCCACCTCGGTCACTTTGGTGTGGCCTCTCATCTATTTTCCCATAGATTGGCCAGAGCTGGAACTCCTTCCTTATTTCAGGAGCTTATTTCAGATACCCTTGAAACAATCTTTATACTGGATGGATTTCTGTATCACCAGAGAGGGAAACTTTCTAACATCACAGTAAAACAACGATAAAAAATCCCCCACCATTTGCAAATAGTATTAACACCTTCTGCTAGTTTTCATTGCATCTTTCCAACCATGTTCTCTCACTTCATATTCCTTTTCTTAGCCTGTTCTCCTTTATGGCATTTCTGGGTTTGTCGTGCAGCAACGTTTAAAACTACTAATCAAATAAAGATAAGAGCACAGATGGGAAAGTGCATCTTGAGGGTGAATGTATCGTGTATGTGTGAAGTATCAGATGACCACTCCGCATACCTCATGCTTTTCACCACGCACTGCATGCCTGAGGGCCTCTTGCCCACGTAACGAAGCCATACAAAAGCCCAGAGGATTTACCTGAGTGCTGTTCTGTAGCTCCTGTGTCCCAAATCTGCATTTTGTGGAAGACCCTGCGTTTCTGGGGCCAACCAATTGCATGGAGGGGAGTTTTGTCTTCAAAACACATTCATCCTAAAGCGCTCTGGCTCTGAGTGCCAGACGTCTCACGGGTTTTGCGTGTGGTTTTAGAGGTATTTAAATCAGGAGGTCCTTATCCCTTCCCCGCTCCCACCCTTATGCCATCTTGGATTGTAAAAGTGTGGGGTGGGGGTTAACAGAGGCTGAGGTGGATGCCTGCACCAAACAGGTTACCTTTTTTGTCAGTCTTGGCCCATCTGTAGTGGTCCTGTGCCTTCCCTAGTGGTACCTTTGTTCACAATGGAAGAAAACCGTTCCATGTCGCTTCCCCATCCAGCGCTGACAGATTGGGTCTTTGTGGTAGAAAGGGAGGCGCGCTCCCTCCTCGGACTAGAATGATTTCATCTTTCTGAATTGAGAAAGAACAAAACATTGGCAGAAGCTTGAACAGCAATTGATTTAGGGAAAGACTTGAGAGGCTGACACCGATGTAATCTTGGAGGAGGAAGGTTGTGTTTTCTACAAAGAGTTTCAATTTTCTGGTACAAAAATAAAATTGGGATTTGGGTTATTGTGGGGCTGCTAAGTGCAGTTGTAGTTCATAAAAGCTCACCGTGTATTAACAGAGGTCAAGGGGGAGGGAGATTTGAGGGTTAACAAGCACCTTTTTGTAAAAGAAGTATTGTGCACTCATACTAGTTGATTGCCAATGTTTTGAACACTGGCAGCAAAGCTATCCTATAATAACTTTTGCTTGATGCATTAATTAATTAACCCTTAACCTTCTCTTTCCCTTTTCAACCCTTTTTCTCCTTTTCCCCTTCACCGTAATTCCCACGTATGTAAACAATTAAAACCAAACCAAACCAAACAAAAACAAAAACAACCCCCAAACCAATACAAAAGCGGGAAATGCATGTGTGGCCATGCCTCACAAAATAGGTCGGATAATTGAAGGGAGTCCCGCAGACCGCTGTGGCAAGCTGAAAGTAGGCGATCGGATCTTGGCCGTGAACGGGTGCTCCATCACCAACAAGTCGCATTCAGACATCGTCAACCTCATTAAGGAAGCGGGAAACACCGTTACTCTGCGCATCATTCCAGGAGATGGTAAAGTATTTGTTCCCTGCTGTGTTTTCTCACCCTGTTGTTGCTTTGTTCCTGGGCTTTTCACGTC
Source organism: Cygnus atratus (assembly GCF_013377495.2). Lineage (NCBI taxonomy): Eukaryota > Metazoa > Chordata > Aves > Anseriformes > Anatidae > Cygnus > Cygnus atratus. The sequence goes on from NC_066371.1 coordinate 6,962,917, forward strand.
AGTCAGAGCTGCAAAAGCATAAAGATTTCCACTCTTACTTTGGGAATTAGCAGCAAGGGGTTGTGAGTGTCCCATAGATGTATTTCCCTTTTCTTTCTATAGAAGTAGGAGCCCTATTTTTTTTAAAGGAGGATACTGATTCTCCATTTAAAAAATAATAATTATATTCAATTTGATTGTGTTCCTCCAAGTATCTCCTTAAAATCTTCCATAAATTTGATGCATATCTTGGTACTCTCTAATTTGATTCTTAGGTTAATAATGGAGCTTCAGGATTTTTGAGAATCACTGCATGCTCAGTAATATACGGGATCCCTGAAGCTTTCCACAGGCTATAAAGAGATCACAGAAAGAGATAAACACTTTGTCATATTTTAAGCTGTTTGAAAAGAAGATTTGTTTTTATTCTGCATAAGTTGCTTTTTGAAGCCATCTCAGTACATTTTCAAATGACTTTATTAAATGGCAATGGCTCTGGAGCTGCTTGTGGGCTTGCAGCTGACAGTCATAAGGGTTCCCCTGGATGAGATCTCATTGTTTCAGATGAGAGGGGATGTGCAGGATGCCTGGCAATATGCTGACACTTGGTACTATTTTCAGATCATTGAATTGTTTGGTTCAAGTGAGGGTCTGCGTTATGTATCGGTTTCATGAAATTAATCCCTACCTGCGATGCCAAATAAGAATAGAGCAGAAACATACGTGAAGCATCTGCAGCAGAGCTAAAATTGCTTTGGTTCCAAACTGTAAGAATTTCATTTGTTCATTGTCCTGCTCTGCAGAGGACACGTTCGCAGAGGGTACTCATTTAGCAGAAATTCTTTCAGAAATTCTCTTTTTTAAAGCTAAATCCACGGGTATAGAATTTGATAGCTCAGATGCAGTGCTAATGAGCATTTCTTGGAGTTGCACAGGACATTACTTGCATTCAGTTAAACGTAGAGAAAGTGCGATTAAATTTGAAAGGAAGGTTGAGAAAGTCTGACTGAACTGCAGATGTCTCCTCACAATGAGAACTACTGGAAGGAGACCTTTTCATCCTGCAGCCTGCCAGGAAGCATTTTGCTGTCGCTCTGCCTGTTTGGACTAGCACTAGTGCACTTACCGCTTCCGAAGAACCGGAGGGAAGCTGTGAACTGAGCCTGGTATCTGTAATGCAGAATGAAGGAGTTACATGATGTGATTTTCTCTGGGAAACATTCACTAGTTGCTAACTCTCCTTTCTATGGCTGTAGTAAGCTGAAACGGGGATTTGGTTACCCCACAGAGCATGACTGCTTTGTTTAGCTATAGGATAAAAACAGGGCAGGACCAGAGGTGATCTGGTTATAAATTATTTCTCTTTAGGGTGATCTGTTTTGCATGAAGGCTTTATTTTCCTACTGTCTAGCAGCAACCAGGTCAAATGGGATGTGATCCTTTACTGCTTCCAGCAAAATAAATATTCATGAATAATAAAATGGCTGTGAATCAGGCTAATGGCTGAGCTGGCCTGTGTGTGCCAGCTCTGGAAGGTGAACCAGGAGAAGAATTGTTCATTACCTTTATTTTGGTATCTGATCAAAATCTAGGCAGATGAATCTTTGAAGAAAAAAGAATACATGTGAAATAACTTTTAATCCATTGATATTTTTGAAGAGGAACGTAGCATCCTGACAGGAATGCTCAGCCAGCCTTGTTCGTGCAGATGTGTGTACAAAATACCTTGTTAAATTGCTTAGGTTAGAAGGGAGCTCTCCAGCTGTGACTGACATCAGGCATTCCTAGAGAAGATGGAGAACTGTAATTCTGGGAAGGAGTCAACTCTTTTGCAGTAATGCAGGCTTTGAGCCTTTTTGTTTGCTGAGCTCTGTAAATTCAAAGTCTGATTGCCAGCTCTACCTGCATTTAATTTCCAAAGGGTAGTAAGGCCAACCATTCTGAAACATGGTGAGAGGTTTGCTCAGAAAACATGTGATTTAAGAAATCAGTCTCAATGTTGTTTTATTTCTCTAGTTGCCTTCTGATTTTGGGGTGCTTTTTGGCAAGTCTAAGGGGTCTAACATTGTATTCTGATGGGAAAAAAATTAGAAGCTGTGCTTCTCAGATAAAGGTGAAACTAAAGCTCATCACAAGACTCACAATAAACTCACATTGCTAATCTCTTCTAACATTATTAAAACCCCCAATGGTTTTTGCTGTGTGATAGTCTTGCACCAACTCATTGTAATAGACCGCTACAGGAGTGTATTTGCAATGGCATTACGATGGGTTAGCATGCTACTGGCTGATGCAAGGGTACAAGCAGCCAAAAAAAACAACCTTAGATTAGGCACTGGTGTCTGTGTATTCTAGGGCAGAATAGTGCAAGAAGTTGGTGAAATCTGTATATGTTAGAATATACTGTTGTAGTTATTGAGAGAACCTTTCCTGTATTTGTGTTCTGTTCCAGTTTTGCATGGTGGCTGGCATGTGTCCTGCGTCTAAAACACTAGCAAAAATGATGCACAAATCCTGCCTCATGGGATAGGGTGGGCTAAAGATAGACCCAGCACAGTGGTGTGAAGATACATCTGTACCAAAGATGTGTTGTTGCTCTACTTGGTATTCTTAGTGTGACCTACTAAAGGGGAGGAAAGTTGCTTTTTCTTTGGAGCCCGTCTTCATCTCATCTCCAAATATTTGTGGAGGATTTCAGGGGCTTTGTTCTGGGTGAATACAGCACACTTAACCATGTTTCAGGACCTTCTGAAGTTGGAGACAGATTTTAGCATCAAGGCATCTTTACAAAATACACAGAATTACTTTGTTAAATCCAACAGTTTAACCACACACAGGGACGTGTCCGTCTCACACAAGCCAGCTGACGACGGCACTGCCTTGTAAAGGCATCTTTTGGTCATGCCTGCCCCAAGAGGTGCAGGCAGACCCAGGAGCCTCTCTTGCTCTCCGGGCCACTGGACACAGGCCAGCTCTCGTCTGGAAGATGTTATGGCTCCAGATGCTATGGGTTTGGGCATGTTAACTTGGGCAGAATGCTGCAGGCAAAGGAGCTGTGCTCTCCTTGCACCCATCTGTTTCAACAGTTCTTTTTCTTTCCCTTTTCCTGAGTTTCCCTTAACAAGCACCGGCTATAGAAAGGAAAAACCTTCAGCTCTTTTAGGTTCCTCCACAACTGAAATAAATCCGTGAAATAAAATGGGTTCCCAGATCCAAGTAAACCTATGACCACCGCTTTTCCTCCCATTTCCTCCCATTTCTGCAAATCTGTATTACAGCTGGACTCTGTTTAATAGTGGGAGCTTTTTCCATAGTCAATAAAGTGAATTACCAGATGCTTGGAGCTTATGAGGCAAACAAGGGCAGGGTAGAAAACCTTGTGATTTTATTCTGGAGAGCAAGATATTTCCACCCAGATTTTGCTTCTGTTGTCTGATGGTGCCTTTTTTTAAGAGGGACTGAACTAGAGAAATTCATTCAAGAAACAAGCTGCATCTTTTTTAACCACTGATTGTGCATTCAGCTTAGATTTTGCTCCTGAAAAGTATTGATCAGTGTTTTGTGATTAGTTGTATTCCATGGCCCTCTTCTAAATAAAGTCAGTATAGCACGTAGTGGGGATGTCCTGTGTGCAGAACAGTTCCACGAAAGAGCAAGTGCCTGCCACTGCAGTGACTAACTGGGAATGCTGTGCCTAATGAGCAGGTATTTCTGTTGACTCTGATTTTCCAGTCCCAATGTCCATCCTTGTCCGAGGTAACCATTCAACATTTCGAATGGTTAAGCACATACCACTAACTCTTCCTCAGAATTCAGTGGGAGGATGTTTTCAGGGATTGCTGACCTGCAGGCACCCCAGAACAATTCAAAATTTGAAACTGTTCAGTACTATTTTCAGTTCCAGATTGATACAATATGGATTTCTGGAAAATATGTTGAGTTCCATATGCATGTGTTCCAGGCCTTTCCTCCAAAATTGTGTTGAAATTTGGCTAATGACATTCGCATGACCTTAATTTTAGAGTTTTAAATGAGTTCTAAGTTAACTCTATATTTATTGAAGTCTATGATAAAGCTCCAAAATAGCAAGAGGACCATTTTGCCATGCTGTACCGTGAGGAGCAGCTTGATGGTCACTTTTAACTCATGTCTACAGCAACTCCCTTCCCTGTTTCTGAAGCAGGAGTGAGGAAATCACTTGGAAGCACCTCCTGCTTTGCATGGAGAAACATGGCTTTTGCATGTGCTGACGTTGGGCTGGGAGTCCTTCATCATGGTGTAAATTAAGCTTTGAGGTTAATCCTCTTCTCTGCATTCTCTTAGTGACCCTTTTTTTAAACGGTACCCAGAGCCATTGATGCATTTGGTGCAGGCAGTTCCACATCCCTTTGTGCATCTTTGAGTGCTCAGGCACCAGTGGGTGGCATTTCAAGGACATATTTCAGCAAGTTTGGGGTTTAGCCATATTCAATATCACCTTGTAAGGCATTAGATAAAAGCCACATCTCAATCCTACTGATTGCAATTTGTGATGGAGGAAGTACTGCTAAGCTCATAATCCATGGAATAGTTATTGCTACTTTAAGATTAATCCAGCCAACCTTCCATATTTGGAGACTTTAATGATTGGAATTTTGGAATTCGTGCCGTTATATAACAGACAAAGCATTCTTCAACCCTTCCTTCGCAACTCAGTCTTTGTTCTGTGTCTAACGCAGAATTTATTTATTTTTTTTAACTTTTCTTCTTTTTTCCAATTGAGTGTCTTTGGATTTCCCTTTAGATTGATGATCATGGTGATGCCTTTGGTTATTGAAAAAGCCTCATTTGCGTAAAAATAAATTATAAATATACTATGTATGCATTATACAGATATATAGAAATATTTGACTCCCTGCTCTACACTAGTTGTGGTGGTTGGCTGTGGTGGTTTCTGGAACACACATTCTTTTCTACTTAACTTATTCAGTGATGAAACTAAATATGATGTTTTCACTAAAGCCTTGACATTTTCAAGAGCATAGGCTACAACAACAGCAGTGATGTGACGATGTTTCCTAGCTCGTTAGGAGTGTTTAGAAGGGCTTAGTGTTTGGAAGGCTTTTTTTTTTTTTTTTTTTTCTTACAGAGAAGAAGGGTAGAAAGTGATTTTGTACATCTGATGACAGATACCAGAAAAAGCAGACCCTTGAGGATGGGCCTTTGGACAGGCTGATACAGCGTATCTTTAAGGTCGCTTCCAACCCAAATCATTCTGCAATTCTGTGAGGGATCGTACTAAGTTTCAATGTGCAACTTAAAGGCCAATATTTCTATGCAATGGGATACTGTACAGTTTTATATACATAATTGCTATGACTTAGCTTAGACTTTATCCTGTTCATTTTGGATTCGGGAAATTTTGAGCCAGTTTCCAGTTCTTAAAAAAAAAAAAAAAAGGCAAACAAACAAAAAAACATGTTGATGCTTTCCAGTGAAATGACTTTGCAAATTTCATTTTTCAGCGCATAGCCAATGGTCTTCCTTCATAATGAAAAATAAATAAATAAAATTTGTTTTGCAGAATCCTCCAATGCTACTTTATTGACCAATGCAGAAAAAATTGCTACAATTACCACCACACATACTCCTCAGCAAATACCGCAGGAAACCAGGTCAGACTGTTTTCCTTGAGGAGGGCATCTTGCCATGCGCTCTGTTTGGTTACTTCTTAATCACCTTCACATTCCATGAGCTGTATTTTTCCTCTCCCTCTTTGTTTCATTCACTGCAGCAGGAACAACACCAAACCAAAGCAGGAATCCCAGTTTGATTTCAAACAGCCCCAAGCAGCTCAGGTAAGGAGTGCCTTCCTAATTGCTTTGTTTACCACAGACTATTGCTTCCAGTCTGCTGAAGGGCTGTGTTCAAACATTTCCCTCGAAAATTCCTACTGGGAAGCTGCTCTCCCTCAGTCTGTTTGCTGGAGGGAGAGGGATTTGCTGATTAGTTTCTTAATATGTATTGCTGTTGTTTCATCTGACAAGCATTTCCAATGCATTCTCATAATGACTTAAAAAAAAAAAAAAAAAAGCTAACATTTTTACTACAGTAATAACTGATGTGTTTTGTTTGTGGAAGTGTATGTTTGGAGGGTGCTCTCCACAAAGTACTGTTGTGTGCACGTGATAAAATCAGAGAACAAAAAGAGCAAAACTTAATAACGGGTAATGGCCAACATGTTCCTGGTTTTGCAGACAGTACCTTATTAGAGAGGTTATTTCACTGTTATCTTTCCTTGCCACTGGCCATCCCAGAAGTAACCTCTTCCGTTATGGACTTCAAAACATCCCTACGCCAACAGCATTGTGTTGTAGAACAAAACAGTACATGTGCTTCTGATCTTCTTGCAAAGGAATAGAAGAGGTGGTAACAAAAAGGAGAAGACAGCACCGTGGTGTAGACTTGTCCCATGTACCAGCTAACTAGAACCTGACACCAGGAGCGAGGTCATCCTAGCCTTCTTCTGCAGATTGGGACTGAGGAAGCAGAAAATGCTTGTGTGTGTGAAAAATCCACCGATTTTATTTTTGTACTTAACGAGTTCCAGAAATAATAACGTTCACTGGTTGAATAATTTCGAAATGAGAAATAGAGAAGCATTTAACTTTCTGTTGAATTGCACATATGTTGTCTTCCCTCCAGCAGGACCAAGATTTTTACACTGTTGAGCTGGAAAGAGGAGCCAAAGGGTTTGGCTTTAGCCTGCGAGGCGGCCGGGAGTATAATATGGATCTGTACGTGCTGCGACTAGCTGAGGATGGTCCAGCTGAGAGATGTGGGAAGATGAGGGTATGCACAAACAGATTTAAAAAACACAGTGCTTTGCAATAAGCTGACTGCCCTGCCTCTCCCCTGCAGGCACGCCTTCTGCTTTGCCAGCTAATGGGAAATGAAATTGTAACTGAAAGGAGCAATAGATTTACTTCTATCAGTGACTTTTCTTTCATTCTTTATGTACAGTCTATAAAAGTGCACATGCATTGGAAGACTTCACCCCATCCTTGTTCCAACCCAGATTTCCAAATTCTAATATATAAACTGACTTTTTAAGCCTAACAAAGATATGCATGGTAATCAAAATGTTACAATCACAGTCTTTGCCAGCTCCTTTAAAGCTGGAGCCATGAAAAGAGAATTTGGTTGTCCTACGTGATCCTCTCCTCTGCTGGGTAGAGTGGTGAGGGACCATTCATATATGTTGACTGATGGGTTAAAAAATTACAGTATAGTTTTTAATGAGTATTAGCTGTTAACTTTGCATATCACCTAAATTACAAATGTTATAGCACAATCATATGTTATAAAATGCCTACAGAAAAAGTAAATTGCCAAGTTTTATGCACTCCATGCTCCTCTGATAGAGAATGCATAATAACTTTACAACATGTCTTTGTCTACTACAGATAAATCACACACAGGGCATTTTCAAAATTCTGTTGCCAGGGCTAGATTTATAAGTCTAAAATTTTTGCTGATGAAAATAAATCATTGCTGCTGTGTGGAAGCTAATGTTTTAACAAGCTCCTCCAAGCCCTGTTTTTCTATCCTGATAAATTATATTTACAAAAGCAGGTTTATTGGTTCATACCAGGTATCTGTATCCAAGTGAGAAATGGACCTCAAAAATATTTGAACGTGCTGGTTACAGCAGACTGTAAAACAAGCAAGTTTGACCAAAATCTTAAAAATAATCAAAATAAAATAAAACAATACTGCTTCTAACATAGATCTAGTTATTAAGCAATACAAAAATGCAAGGTGGTTTTACGAAATAGCAGAGAAATAGTTCAACACTTCAAGCCTTCTGTTTTCTTCATGTCTCCTCTGCATGCTGGTTTTTGTGGACTCACAGCTGTGGCAGTAGCTGTCACTGGAAGGAGTGTGGCACGTGTAGACTTACCTGCTGCATATTTCTTCTTCCACCTTTGCTGTGGACACTGTCTTCTTTGTGATGTGCTGGTGGTGGCCCTCTTGCAGGTTACTTTCTAATCTTAGACTCTTCTCTTTTATTGCTTTTACAGATCGGTGATGAAATCCTAGAGATCAACGGTGAAACTACCAAGAACATGAAGCATGCTCGGGCCATCGAACTGATTAAAAATGGTGGCCGCAGGGTCCGCCTGTTTCTGAAACGTGGAGATGGCTCTGTCCCAGAATATGGTGGGTCAAACTATGAAAACATTCCTTTCTTCCCTGGCATCACTCCATGAATGATTTGTCTCAAGATCTGAAGCGGGAATTCTTTTTTATTTTCCTTTCTCACCAGTGTCTTACCAACCTTTGCAACATATGGTTAATTGCCTCGCTTGTGCTGAATTTTCTACACATTTCATCCTTTGCTTGCTTCCATGGACTTGGGGCGCAGTGTAAGGCAAGATCATCATAGCAGTATTTTTGGTGATCAGAGAGGAAAACAAAACAAAACAAAAAACCTTATTGTCTTGTCCAGCCAAACAAGGAATGTCATTGAACTGTGCCAAACTGTTTCTCAGCGGCTGAATTGTTGTTTCAAATAGGTCTCTACTTCTAATCAATGCAAAAACTGGGATCCTGATTTGTTATTCTGAAGCAGTGAATTTTTGTTAATTCTCTTAGTTCTTGTCTGTATCCATAGACATGAATGCCAAGATGGCTTATGGGATTTTTGCCTTCCCTTAATATTTATGTAAATATTTATAAAGTTATTTAAGAAAAAAAAAAAAAAGAAAAGCTTTACTACAAAAATATATTGATTTGGCCTCCTGAGCCCTTTTCTCCCCCTTTAAACAGTCTGCTGTTTTCAACTTGTTAATTTGTAAGGTCTGAAAAGGTGTGGAGGTTATGAAAAGGTGCTCTCGTGTCCGTCTTGGGGGAAACACTCAGTCCTTGTTTCTTACTAAGAATTGCATTAGAATTCCTTTTCTTCCCCCCGGAGGTTGGATTGCTGGGTGGCTTAACTTAGCACACTATTTAATATTATAATTATGTCTTATTTATTTGAGATAATTGTCAAATATTGTGCCCTCGATGGAGGGCTACTCCCAACCAAAGGTCTTTGAGGTTTCTATAGAAACTGATGATTGAAGGGATGTCCTTTATATTTTTCTCCCCTTATTTGGGTTATTTCTGTGTCAGTAAGTTCTGTGTTTATCATTCACTCCATGTCCTAATAACAAAACCAAAATCATTCTGCACAATTTATGAACTAGATTTTCTTTTTATTTACTGTACCAAGTTTGAGCATTTCTGCTCACTCTGTTCATTATTTAACTTTAAATGACCAATTCAGAGTATAACCAACAAACAATTGAAGTATTTAATGATACGGAAGGGAAGTTGTGGGTTTACACTTCTGTAATATAAATAGCACACCAGAAGGTTCAATGATGGCACTGAAATTCTGTAATGTTCTTTCTACTTTTGTCTTTTCCTATACTCCTTTGGATGTACAGTACTGTATCATATGCTAGACTGCATACATACCCTGTAAATTAAGTGCTTCACATCTCAAAGCATATGTCTGTTGCACTGAGGATGAAAATCCAACACCAATTTTATTTTGGCTAATGCTAAACCACTAAAATGTTCATTCTCCAAGCAAGGATTTAATATACAGGGGCCTCACTACTGTAAAGAAATATCCTTGTAACATTTGGGACTCCTTCCTCTCTTCGTTCTGTTCGCTGCAGTCACAAACGGTTCCTCTAATAATGTTAAGTTCCAATATTTTTCTGACTCGATTGGAACGTGCTTCTCTATGAGGCTGTATATTTTTGTAATGAGTTTTGTACTTATTTTTAATGTTGTGGTCTCTGGTGGACTTTATTTTTCGTTGTTGTTTGATTGTTAATGTTTTTTCTATGACATTCTGTGTCGCTGTTCCAGCTGTCTTTTAGAATGGATGCTCTCGTTGTCTGGGTTAATGAATCACCTCTTAGATGTCTCTTTATGTCACGATAATAACAACTGCTGTCTTTGCAGCCTTATATTTGGGTGAAGCCTAGACAATCTGACTGGAAAAATAAACTTTCTTTATTCTAAGATAAAATATGAAGATTTTTCTTTCTTTCACCTTTAATATAGGGAATCTAAATTTTCTACTTTTCTCTTTCTCTTTCTCTTACTTTTCTTGGTGCTGGGCTCTTCCTTCCTCAGCGATGATACCTCCTAATATCGCTGCATGTATGAGAAATGACAAGCTCGGGGAGTCTTGCTTCTACCTTATGGGCCATAATCAAACTACGGTTTGTAGCTAAAATCAATATTAGGTGTTTTTGTGCTGTGGCCTAATTCCCTCACATTGCTTTCCGCTTCGCTATATTTTATATGTACAGCAATTCATTCCGAGCACCCTGCGTCCCCCGAATTGTAAGTACACCACTCGACACGTGTAAGCCTCGTTTGTACCTTGTGCCATAGCCAGGTTGCCACAAGCCGCGTGCTTACAGCCACGGAAAAGCGGTGTGGTCCTCCAGCGGCTGCCTGGAAAAGCTAATAAGCAAAAACGCACGCACGTGAGTCGCACCATGGGTTTCACCTGGAAATCACCAAAATAACAGCCCATGCACACACTGACCCTCCTGAGCTAAGGAATGGAAATGGCACCAGATGGGAGACACGTTGTGGTGACAGGAGCAAGGAGCATGTACAGTGTTTGGCATGGGGGAGGGAAAACAAAAAGGAGAAAAGCAGAAAAATGTCTGTCCCCGCAAGTGTTTGTGAGGGTTTTTGGTCATTGCCACCAGGACAGCCCACCTTGAAGTTAGTGCAAGCAGCAAGGAGCACCCAGGAAGTGTAGCTAACACCGGCCCAGCTGCCGTGCAGAAGTTACTTTAAAAAGAAAATAACCAAATAAAACGAATGCTCACATTACGTCAGCACAGATACCTTTGCCGTGTCTCTAATGAATCATTCATAAACATCCTTTACAAATGACGAGGGTGATTGTAGTTGAGCTACAGTGCAGGGCTGGGGTTTGGGTTTGGGGGGTTATCCTGCTGCTTTGCAGTTTGTTACAGAGGTAGCTCAGCTGTATTTTACCTGAAACGCTACATGAAAATAATGAACTGGAGATTAGGTTCTAATCAAAGCCATTCTACATATTACAATACCTTTCCATTGCTTTGATACAAAAAAAAAAAAAATCATACGTTCTGTCATCATTTGTTGAATCATTGTGGCAAAACCAAAATCTACCCTAGGACTTCTCATAACGTGGCAGAATTAAGTGAGATTAAGTAAAATGGAAATTGCTTGATTACAGTCTAATTCTCACACGTTCAAAATGTTATTTTACAAGGTCAAAACATAATAATCAATTCTATTTTCTGTGGCTTTTTTCCGCTATTTGAAACAAAGCCTCCCACAACTGGAAGGCAATGCTTTCAAAAGACTTAAAAGAAAAAATCATTTCCTAACGGCCCTCTTTATTGGAAACTGTTAAAAAAAATCCAACAACCCAAACTACATTTTTTTTTTCCCCACTGTAGAGAAAGTAGTGTGAGCAAAACATTGTGAATTGGGCTTGGGGGAAATGTAAAATGCCCCATGACGAGAAGAGCATAAAGACGATATCGGCTTGGACCAAAACACGGCTAATGAACAGAGCAGCACCAGTACTAACCTGTAACTCTCGTTGTTCGCAGTTAAATTAACAAAAGCTCCGGTTAGCCTTCGCTGACTGCTTTAACAGTTGTTTGTTTTTGTCACTAATGAAGTCTGAAGAGTGATAAGTGGTGTCACGGCGCCGCGGAAGGCTTCGGTACCAAACGCTTTGCTGTTATTTTCTTGCAGACCCCAGCAGTGACAGGAACAGTCCCGCCACAGGTTCACAAAATGTATCGGAAATGAAACCCGCGCCATCCGACCGACGGCAGCACCCATCATTGGAGTCCAGTTATCCACCAGACCTTCACAAATCATCACAACATGGGGACAGGCGGACTTACGTTAGAGACCTAAAAGGCAGCAGAGAGGTTAGCAGACATCCCAATGAACACCACACTTGGAATGGGACTTCTAAAACCAACGACACCGTGCCAGGCAGGAGGACGGAGAGGTCGCCGGACAGGAGGCGCGAGAGGCAGCCGGAGAGGGCGGTGGTGAACGGGCAGAAGAGGAGGTCTCCCGAAAAGCGGAGGGAAGGGACAAGGAGTGCTGACAACACCCTGGAGAGGCGGGAGCGGCACGAGAGGAGGAGAGACCTCTCCCCCGAGAGGCGCAGGGAGCGGTCGCCCAGCCGGCGCCGGCGCTCGCTGGAGAGACTCACAGAGCCGAGGAGGTCGCCCGACCGGAGAAGAGAGACCTCCCTCGACCGGCGGGCCAAGTCGTCCGACCGACGGAGGGAGAGGTCGCCCGACAGACGGCTCAGGGAGGAGCGAGCCGGCCACCGGGAGAGGGAAGACCCCGGCTGGAAGCATGAGGCGAGCCGCCGGCACCTGCCCGAGCAGCGCAGGCGGCCCTACAAGGAGTGCAGCACCGACCTCAGCATCTGAGGGGTCCCCCGGGGTCCCCGTCGCCTGCCCCACGCCACGGGAGTGGAGGAGAGAGCACGGGAGCTGGAAGGATCCAGCCTCCGCAAGGCGAGGAGACACCCGGCACCTGCTGGTCCTACAAACCTTTTATGCAGATGAAATCTTATAACAAACAAACAAAACAAAGTGTTGTGCCTGATGTATAATATTAAAGAAAGTATTTTTCAGTGTATTCTTTTTTTTTTTTTTAATTACTTGCCAAATGTTGGTCCTAAAGGATTATAAAGTTCTGTTTCTACATTCTTTGTAGATTTCTTAAGAATAATTCCTTTATCGGGCTACTTTCCCCCCTCCCCAATATAGTAAATGGGGGTAGCCAGTAATATAATATAGGTAAAGGATTTTATGACCAAGTTTGAATAATTTGATCCAGACTGTTCTCTAGTGACTCACTGCTACACTGTATGTAGAAAATTTTTTAAGGGTTGGGGGTGGGGAAGGAAGAATATTGTTCATCTCAGTAGGAATGGAGCGCTCCTGCTGAAGGAATTAAAAAAGAAAGAGACAAAATGTTCCTAAAATTGCAAGAACTGTTTGAAGAGACTACTGTGTCAATGAAGGATATTTATAATAATAATAAATAATAAATAAATAAAAGAACAAAAAAAAAACCCACACAGCACAAGATGATTTACGATAAGGAATTTCTAGTTTGTTCCATGAACAGTTTATACTTTCAGGCCCCCCTCTACAGGATGCGCAAAGGCAGAAAGACTGGTAACCACCATGCCTGTGTCACACACTAACGTAGACTGTTGATCTCTCATTAGCCTCAGCAACACTTAACGATATGTCATTAAGGCAGCCACCGCAGCCCTACTCATCTTCTAGATGTATATGGACAGCAACCGGAGCATGCATGGTATTGTTTTGTCTGCTTTGAAGCAAGGGAAGGGAACGGGATCCTGGGACAAGGCACAATGCGGTGGGGAGCGGAGTCCTCCCTCGGAGCGGGTGTATTCCTTCTGCTCAGGCAAAACCAGTGGGCTTTTCTTATTTTGCCAAATTCAGAAAATTCTCCTTTTCGTAGGTATTTAAGTTTTTAGTTTACTGGTTCATCCTTACTGAGACAAAAGGAGTGCACTTGCTGGGGAAAAAAAATAAAAGGAAAAAAAAAAGGGAAAAAAAATGTATCAGATGTATCAAAGAAAAAACACGGGCAAAAAGAGGTAATCAGTGGGACAACCTGGTTGTAGAAGCCTATCCGTACTGGTTATATGCTGTAAATTTGAGTTGAAGAACAGCAGCAAAAGGGAAACCTGCAAGTTTCTAAGTTGTATTTTCAAATTTGCAAGTTGTGTGGTAAGTCTGCTGTAGCATTGGTATAAGATTTTAATGGATTACTGCCTAGCTGAGCCAAAATGTTTGCCGTTACTGTTGGACCACTAAAGTAAACTGCTGCTTTTTACAGTGCATTGGTGTGTACATGTATACTGTTTCACATTTTCCATATGAACACAAAAACATTGCAAGTCTATCACTGTTGTTGCCATGGTACTGTAAAAACAAAACCAAGAAAGAAGATGGCCGATCATTGTGTGTACAGTTTAAATTGTAATTAATAGAGCCTGTTGGAAAAAAAAAAAAAAAAAAAGAAAAGAAAAAAAAGAAAAAAAACTGTTGCCTTTTTCTTGTATAAAAGAGGATTTATGACAAAATTTAGCTGTGAGGAATGTGATTAAGTGTTTATATTTCTGAAAATGGAACAAATTGATTCAGGGGGATATATTTTAATGTAAACTGAATCAGGTATGTAAAGCTGTTTTAAAATGGGAGACTATATAAGTAATTCTAAAGCTTTTGATGGTTTGAATATCATTTCTTTCTTCATGGTGGGCCTGCTTATATATTATTAAGCACATGTATGCAGTCTCTGTTCTTCAATCATCATTTCTTGCAATGTGCTATAGACATAATGCTCTTTTCGGTGTTGATGAAAAGCAGTATGTGGGCCAATCTTTTTTATAAAACACTATGCATATATAAATACTACATTGTTCATAGCTTTATTTGACTTAATTGGGTTTATACATAACACTAGGATGAGTAGATGTGGACTTACCCAGTACAAGCTTCTTTCCTCGGAACAGACACTATGTATATGATGTAGCAACAAAGAAGGAGAAAGTCTGTGAATGCTATTTTTATTATCAAATAAAGTTTTCCATACAAAGCATACATACGAGTGTAGTGATAAAGGAGTAGCCACAACGTAATGTTACTTACTCATCCCTGTTTAAATTAGTAAATTGTAGGTTACAGTTTCCAAAGGTCATCCATTGCATACATTAATCATTTGACAAGCCTTAAAGCAAAGGTTCCCAGTTTTCCAATATAAGATTTTCTTCCCCAGAATAATCAGAAGCTGAGTGTTTAGGTGGAGCAGGGTTTGTTATTATGCCTGGCTTTTGTGTCACTGTTCAAGATCATCACACGCAGCAGTGAACAGTTTGTATATCCATCACAGCACCTGCAAAGGTGGTCTGGTGCAGCCTGAGTCTTTAAGGGTATGTTTGGGTCAGTGAGAAAGTTTATGGACATTGTAGGTTAGAATCTTTTATGACGCCCAGTGCTTTTTTACTATGAAATTATATTGTGATGGAATACATTGCTCCTGACTTTATATCTTCTGCTGTTTGTACTGTTTACCCTCTCCAAGATCACATAATAGTATAGCTTAAATGATCTTAGCTGATTAGGCGAGTCTTAAGCTTTTGAAATGTTGTTTTTTTTTTTTAATGTAAAAGATGATATTACATAATACTGAAATTTTATATTACAAAACATTTAATTTAAAAAATACTGAAAGATGAGGGAAAAAAAATATGTAGTTGCTCATAATGCCTTTTTAGTGGTGGCATCCTTTCTACTGCTTCCAAACCCACTGAGAAGGAGCCCTGGTCTAAAGCAGGGCATTGCAGCTCTGTATTCCATGGTGCAACTCTATTCCCTTTAATTCATTCCAGCTTTACTTCTGACCATGAAATACATTTTTTCAAAACTTCTAAAAACAAGAAGAAACACTTTTTTAGACTGTAACTTTGCTGATGTTTTCCAGCAATGATCTACAATTATGGAGTTGCCAAAAAAAAAAAAAAAAAAAAACTTGTTTCTGATGAAGAAGTGAAAAGTTTATGAAGTGATAAGTGAAAAATCTCAGCAAGTTGATATGTTGATATTGTTAGTTTCTCTTTATTTTCCTTTTTTTTAACACCTTTTTTTTCTTATTAGTTTTACATAGTTAGGATCCTATACCACCCATGTGCTCAGTCCTGTCATTTGTGTATGTCATTTTGATTAATACCTGAATTTTTTTTAATACTTTTTTTTTTTTTTTTTTTTTGTCTGCAGAGGGGCAGTTCACCAGCATGAAGAATTATGTCGGTTTTGATCTTTTTGGTCGGAGTTACAAGGAACTTCTAGCTGCACTATGTTTGCTGCCTTTATTCGCTTTCACTGAGTTCCCTCCTCCTTGAATATTCGTTTCTTGGCATTCGAGCCAGTGTTTTATTTAATAGTGATCTTGTGTTAAATCCATCTGCTGTACTATGCTTGTTTTATCACCGTAGAAGTAATTATAGATACTGTTCTCCTCCTCAGTTTGATACCTTTTGTTACAACAGGCTTTCAGTTCTGTCTCTTGGCTCACTATTCTGCCGAAGAATATTATAAATGGCTCATAATATGTTCAGTTTATTTGGCTTTCATAAATAGTACCAGGAAAAGATGTCATTTATGACTTGCTGCTGCCATCTGTAAATGTGTGCTTGTTAGACCTTTGAGGTTACCTTTTTTTTTTTTTTTTTTAAGATAAATCTTTAAAAAGGAAAGGAAAAAAAAAAGAGTAGGAACTAAAAAAGTACCCCAATTTACTCAGCAGTTGTTGTAAATCGCATGAGTCTGAGATGATGCCAGGATCTCGGCTGGATGTGATGCTAATCCATCAGCATTACTCCCTGCGTATATAATGAAGAGGCAGTAAAGTGTCATACAAATGGAAAATTGTGGGGTCTCAGGATGGAAAGGAGTGTAAAATATGTGCTGCCACAAGTACTGCTGCTTAATGCATGTAGAACTTCAATGGTTGGGACTGACCATATTATGACAATCTGTCACACAGTCCCTAACTTCAAGTCAGGGAGTGCTTTTCAGAATTTAAGACATTATTATTTCTTTTTCCATATTGCCTTTATTGCCATAAACTTACAGCAAGATAGTGCTATACCTGTGCAACACATCGGGGAAAAAGCAAAGGCTTTGCCTTTGTAGGACATCCTCTTCTCGTCCATGTTCCTACAAGAGGCCCTCAAACCACTTCTTCAAAAGAACTCATGGCAATTAGTGTACAGGTTGCTGTGATGTGAAATTTACCCTTTACAGTGCTCCTCTAAATAATAAATGTCCATCAAAGTTTAAAAACACAAAGTTTAAATGTGGACACAGAGTTTCTAAAGTATTTAAAATCATTATGTTTCTTGATATTTACAGGGCCTAGGAGAGAGAGACAGCACACATGCTCCTTCCCAGATGGAATTGTGATAGCTGCAGGATAGTTTCTAAAAACAAACTGACAAATTCAATCAAAATGTAAGAAGTTGTCTGCAGAATGGTGTCTGTACTTTCAATTAAATACCCATAAGTGGATATGGTTCTGAGCATATTCTATCTAGGATATATTAGGGTATAAATGCCATTAAAATGAAGTGAGGCTTGTGCATGAGTTTGGGATCAGGCAGTTTTAACGTTTATTAACTATATACTTAATATAATATAATTAATATAATATAAGTAGTTTATGATGGTATAGTTTATTTTATATAAATACACATAAAACTGTCTGATTGTTATTCACTACCATTTATTAACCCCCATATTCCAGCAGAATTTAGTGTCCAACTGACTTTGCATATCTGGGCCTATGGGCACCAGCAGATGAGCTCTGGCCAGTCAGCAGAAAGTAACGCATGCCCCAGTGCTTCCATTTCAGAGCAAATCAGACATCTCTGTGTAAACCCATTTCAGTGAAAACGTGAGCTAAATCGATGCACCCCTCACTGAAGCAGCAGAGATGAACACCCACCATCAATGTTGCTGGCTGTCTGGGCAGGTGTGGGGGAGTTGAGGAGGGCTGTTATCCTCAGCAAATCTCTGTCAGTGTGCAAATTGCAAATCCTCTGTTTCAAAGAGTTGTCTGAGCCTCAAGATGTTGAAGCTGAAATGGAGGCAGTTTCTTCTCTTCAGGGAGTCTCATTAGCTTTAATTTTGCAACAAACAGTTTCTTAAAAGAGAACTTTTGTGGAGGTTTGTTGCAGCAAGAGGAGAGAAGAACGGAAAATGGTCTGCTGAGAAATATTTTGGTTGAGTGTTTTCTTTGGTCATATCCAACCAATTGTAAATTGCTGGCATTGTGCCTCAGCCAAGGTTAATGGGTCCATTCCTAAGCTGATGGGACTTGGGTGCTTACTGCAAGAAGTCAAGCTTGTATGGAACAGGAATTAGACATTGCTTATGTGGCTCTCATAGACCAGGCTTCCTCTCCACTCCTGTGTCATCTACAGCCAGTCTTAACTTTCCTTCCTTTGCTGTTTTTCAGAAATTTCAGTCTTCAGATTTTCTGTCTGTCATTAGAGGACTGAGGTTAAGTGACATTAACTTGCATTTGCTGTGCGCTAAGGGCATACTTATGGGTGTATTTGTGGCTGAGCTTATCTGCAATAATTTGTTGAGTCAGGAGAAGTGGATGGTGAGACTGTTCCTCCAAGCTGGTGCCTTTAAGTATGAATGAGATCCGTTGAATTGGCGATCTTGCTTCTGTCTGAGGATAGTCGGAAACAGGAATGTCTGGGGGAGGAAGTTGGCTGAGGCTCATTCCATATGTGCTAGAGAAAATATTGATTGGATACGGAAGCAACTTGGAGAGTTTCTTGAGGACTTGGGCTTTTGTTCCACATAAATGAGCAGTTTTTGCTCATTGTTTCTCAGTAATGTTCTTCTGGATCCTGTTTTTGCTTCGAAGACTCCAGTTTGCTTTGGGGAACCCCCAGGCAACTTCTTTCCTCTCTATTTGATCCAGCAATTGTTGCCACTGCTTTGAAGTGTTGAGTCTGCTGGCAAAGCCCTTGTCTTTGTAACCTTTGAACTGCAGTTGTGCAATGCGGGGCTAATGTCCAAGAGCACGAGGCAGTTGTACAGTACAGCACCAGGGACGGTCAGCGCGGCCCCCTCCTACTCCTCAATGGAAACGGAGGTCCCAACCACAGGCATGGAGAGGTGAGGAGAGGGCAACCTCGGGACGCAGACAAAGCCAAGAATCACTCTCTGAAGGAGCACCAGAGTACGATGTCCTGTGGGTTTCCAGAAGTGACATAAAAACTAAAAGCGGTCATAAGATTTATGTGGCTGATTCACAGTACTGACTTCATTATTCTGTGAAATGTACTGAATGGTTAGAAGATGTTTAAAGATGGTCCCAGTGTGAGTTATTAACATGGTATTAATAGCAGTAACAGAAAGAAAAGACCATAAGAAAATATATGGCATATGTTTCTTGTCACGCGTTCTTATTTTCTTGCTGAGGTGGCTGCACTGTTGAGGATGCATCAGACATCTGTTTTCCTTCTCCAGTCCCTTCTCTGTTTTAAAGGATAACTTGATGGGACAGGTACTTTTAGACAAAATACTTGATTGGGATGTCAGAAAGAAATCTTCTTGCTGGAACCTTAGAGAAAAAGTCTGAATCAGGTCTTCAGTGGTCCTTGGAAAGTATTGCTTTATACAAGTGATACTTGATATCACTGAATATACGTTTTCTACCCTGAAAAGGCTTAGTTCTTAATAAGAGGAGCTGCTAAATGAACTTTCCTTACGTGTGGCATGCATCGACAAAAACATTTTCTTTTCCCTGCCTAATTAACAGGATTGAAAGTTGACTACGGCTGAAGCTCCTTGTGCCTTTGGGACAGCATGGTCTGGAAGTTTTCAGTTTAATTGTGCAATAACCATGCAAAAATATGCAAATGATAAACAACTCTGAGGTGCTTAACATGGCAACACACACACAATTCTGATTCTCTAGAGCCTGTGTTGAGAGCCTGGAACAAGCCTGCACGAGGGACCCCATACCTCTGGGGTGCATTGCAGCTGGGCTGCCTTCACACCCGCAGTCAGTGGCCTAAACGGGTGGGCACGCAGATCTGCATTGCTCCCGAACACATGTACACATTTCTGGGGCATCCCAGAGCCTGCATAGGTGGGTTTTCCCCCATGAAGACCTCCACGTAAGGAGGAAAACTTCCTTTTGCTGAGAGCTGAGTGACAAACACTGCCATCCCGTGTCGTTGCATTGACTCAAATATTTTTAGCCTGAAGTTCTGTCTTAGAGATTAAACTCTGTATGCAAATAATATTAATATTCATGATCATTGCTTCTGCTGTTAGCATCACTTCAATATATGGGAAAAAATCACGTCCCTCTGCTTACTAAGGATTTCATTCATCAGGATGACTCTCCTTATTCCAGTTAAGATTTAATATGAATAGCTCCTTCTTCTGACAAAGCTTCATGGTCTTTCCAAATTACGTATCCTTTCTGTTACTGACATGTATTACAGCAACACAGTTTCATGATTTTCACCTCAAAATTTCTTCTGTAAAAAGGATGTGCTCTAATTCAGTGGGAAAAAAAATGGACGTGCACTGGCTTCGGGTTTAGACTTGTTTTAGTCCCTGTTTCATTGAGAAAAATTATCCATAATGATAGCTGTTGGGAGGGAGAAGTCAAGTGATTTTCGTAGTAAAATACTGAGTAAAGAGACAAGCAGACCGTCGTTATGGGCTTCGTAAAAAAAAAAAGGTTGTATGTTTGATTTTACTTCTGTCCAAAATGAAATCTGTTTTTTAGTATGTGTTTGTACTTACAGAGATGTTTTGGTTCATGTTTTCCCACTCGCCTTCATACCTGAATTATCCCATAGCTGCTAACACCTTGTGATTTATATCACTGTCTTGGTATATCTCTTTTGATAAAGTGGCATACCGTTGATTCCTTTATTTTCAGCATGCTCTTTGTCTTTATCACTTTTACTGCAAACCGCAGCAATTCATTCTTTCTCAGTCTCTGGTTCCTACAAGGTCTTGTACTAAAGGCAGGGTGCTGTGAGATTTGGGGCTTCATTTATCACAGCAGAATTGCATCAACAGTTTTGCAGCAAAGTGGAAAAGTTGGGAAAATACTGAGAAGCTGCACAAGCAGATTTCATACATCAGGCTCTATTAGCAAAAAAACAATTTTCCAATTTTACGCAAAAACAGAGCAACTTTTGTTTGCATGGAGTCCTGCCAAACCCACATTAATCGTATTTAATTTGCTTGCTTGGAGCCCAGATGAAAATGCTTTTCAAATAATTAGTTGACTGCAATCATGGAGATCCTAATTCAGAAAAAAAAGCCTTGCTCAGGAAAGCATACAAGCATGTGCCTGAGTTATGTTGAAGTCAGGGATGTAATAATTTAATTAAGAACCTTTCTGAGGTCTGGAATGTTCATTGGAGTCATAATGACCAGCATTGTCTCAACTTATGCCAGAAACAGCACCACTTGCGGTCTACTGATTAATGGTTTTCATGCTTTTTCTATCCTTGGCTTTTTCTTAACCACTTGGACAAGGATCTTCATTGCCAAGACTTGTTCCACACGTGTTATCATGTGGCAAATCCTCTTTTACACTACGAGTGCATTCAAAACCTGGCTGTACCTCTGTATCCTGTTATTGGCCTCTCCCTGTCCGTGAAGTTCCTCTTTGTGATGTCTGCCCAGTGTGTCGCTGCTTGCTGTCTGGGGATGGAAATTGGATCTAGTCTGGGGATGTCTGTTTACTTAGGTGCATTAGATGAAGTATCTCTTCTCTCTCTTGTTAGCCAGTAGCAAATATTCAGAGGGTTTCTACTTCCATTTTTTTTTTTCCACAAGTTCTTATGGTCCCTATGTTGAACCATGTTCCCAGTCTTGCCATGGCATTCCATGGCTCAGGCTCAGGTGTGTACACAGACTGCTAGGACATGCTGGCATCATGGGCATCAAGAGATCCTGGCTGAGGGGGCTCAGTATGAGCTGCAGGAAGCAGACCAGAAAGGTAGACTACACGTACCCTTGGTAAATCCTGTGCTGTCAGCAAGCACAATTTTGTATTGAAATTAAGGTGCCAAAACCCAGGTATACAGAACAGTGTGGGGTGATCCGATTAAAACAGTGTTTCCATAGCAATGAAGTAGTTATGTACTACGCGAATGGTCTGGAGTTCAAAGAGAATCAGAAGGAGAAGCTGAAGTTTCAGTATTTTCTGTGGTGGAAGTGGACCAGAAATACAGAGGGAAAGGCAGATGTTGAAATAAAGATAACATCAAGTGCATAAAAATTCATTCTCTTAAAAAATAAAAACCCTGTCAGAATGATAGTCAGGTAGCATTTAGCTCTTGATGACTAAGGTAAGAACAAAACGACTGCAAAAAACAAGCAAACTGGAAAGGTAAACAGCTGAGGAGAGATTTCCTGCAAAAGATAGCAAACAGTTTTTCAAATGTTCTTATATTTTGCCAAAACTTTACACTTTTGAAAATTCTACCTTCCTATAAGCTTGTCCACACAGATACACAAAAGCAGCCCACCCTTCAAGAGTAACTGTTTTTCCTCTCTCAGTACCCCACAAAAAAAAAAAAAAAAAAAGGCAGTGGAAATGTTTCAATGTGGGATGAACATACAAATGTTATAGATGAAGCAGCAGAGAAGTGACAAGGAAACGGAGAAAACTTTGCGCTGCTGTCCTTTTCCCCACACACGCTCATTTTCTTTCTTTGCATATTTAGCAGGGTTAAAACTATGTCAGACTCTACCAGCCATATGCTGGGGCTGCCTCTGGCTGCCGCCCGTTTCCAGGGCTGCTACGAGATACCCGCTGGGGCTGCGGAGCCTGATCCTGCTCTTGCAGACCACAGTGTAAATCGGAGCAGCCACAGGGTTAGCAGGGTCTGGCGTGGTGAGAGATGGAGAAGCTCATGCCCTGCAGACACAGCCTGATCCTTACGGCATGGTGTTGAAGGACCAGGAGGGTCTTTCATGTAAACAGGGCTTATCCTTATGGCAGGAGTGGGGGGCAAGATTTGTGAGCAGCGACACTTGTGCAGGGCTGAGTACAAGGCTGCTTGAACACAAGCTCCATGGTTTCCATGTTGCTCTGCAGCTGGTTATAGCATTTTTTTTTTTAACTGAAATGGGGTTTAAAGGGCAGGCCAAGGCCCAGTAACTAAAGCTCCATAGGTCTCTGAAATGAACCCATCTTTACAGACAAGCGTAAATCTTGCTATGCTGACACTGCGGCGATATATTAGTCCTGACAAATGGACCCTTAACACATCAGGGTCGATATTGACAAGGTGAGGGATTTAGTTTTTCTTCAGAAGCAGAGAAGAAGTTGATGGGAAGGGAGGCCATTCCCCAGCGTGCCTCTGAGAAGCTGCCGACACAAATGCACCGCCATAACTTTTGCTTATTGTGAGAAACTTGAAGGGCACAGAGACTTTTTGTACTGGGCTAGTGAGAATGCGCCTGCTCTTCTTTTGGTGGGACTTTATTCTTTTTACTTTTACCTTTCTCTAGTGGCTAATAACTTGAGATTTGTGTGGCTCCTGGAGACCTTCCAGCCGAGCTGACCCATGGCCATGCCCAAGCTGCGGGTGCGGAGCTGGGTGGGCTCCCGCCCAGCTGCAGTGCGGGGCTCGGCTCAGGAATAATGTGGGGGCTGGCACGGGGCTGGTGGCAGCTCACCCACCCTTCTCTGCACAAGGACAGAGGCAGCTGGCAGCCAGACCTGTGATGGTCCTGAGCAGATTCCTGCTTCCACATGAACTGGCTGCTCTCTCAACACCTGCTATGTATTTTGTATGTATACATGCATGTATGCAGCCCTAAGATGCAACTCAGGATTTTCCGCATGCTACACACAGCCACAGACTGTTGTTTTTTTCCTCCCAGCACTGAAAAAGTGAGTCTAAAGTGTTCCTTCAGTCAAGATTTAAATCCACCAGCTCCTCACCTAAATCAAGCTGCTCTCCCATGTTCTCCCAGTTCTTGACAGCCTTTGGCTGTGGGTGCCCTTCTCACCTCAGCAGTCTCTGATGGTGCTTGCTAATCCTCCATGGCTTAGGGGTGAAGGGGGGAGATGACTTTTCTAAACTCTCTGACCCCTTTGAGTGACAGTGGTTTGGTTTTTCCCCCATGAAGCGTGTCCCTTGTGGCAGCTTAGCCTTTGAAGTGGATTAGGTCTGGACACGGGAAGCGGGCATCAGGCAGAGTAGGAGCTCCTCAGCTACTGGGCTTAGGGGAGGAGAAGACAGGTGGGCTGCCAAAAACATCAGCAAGCTCAGAGCCCAGCAAGAGGAGGGGATACCCCCGTTACATGTGCTGGTGGCCAACACAATGCACCCCCACTGTGGTCCTCATGGGACTGGGGACAGGCATGTTGGAGGATGCTTCAGGCATCCACAGGCAGCAGGGACCTGTGCCCCTATCCATCCTCACTGAGGAAAGGAGACTTCCCGAAGCACAAGGACCCTCTGACCCTTTTGGACCCGACCAGCTAAGCCACGTCCCTGGGGTAGGGCCTGAATCCGCCTCTCTGCCAGGCAAGGGGGCATTGGATGCTTCCAGGAAGGTTATAGTTGAAGTTCCCTATCAGGCACACACGTGTTTATCTTGGAGAGCTTGAAAGAGTTATGAATCTGCCAAGTGCATATCAAGCCAAGGTGGAGAGCAGAAGAACAATCATCATCGCTGTGGCAGGCAATATATTATGGCTGGCTTGCCAGGTTGAAGAGTGAATGCAATTCGTCTTTGTGTTTGCTTTAGTGAGGGATAAGAGACTGTTTTGCTTGCTCAGGTGTTTTGAGTCTTTTAACTCAGTTTTTGTCTTGCTGGGTTTGGGAATTATCTCCTAAGTGTTTGTGCATTCCTCCTTCTGAAACTGGAGGTTATTTGTGTGTTTATTCGGAGTGAAGCAGGTCTGCTTTACGTGCTACTACTTCACTCTCTCGTTGATTGCTTTGCTGCTGCAGTTTGGGAGGGGAAGCAGCACAAAGAGGCTGAAGTGGTGTTTTTGTGTGGGGGGATGAAGCATGGGAGCGTGCTGTTTATTTAAGAATCTGTTGCCATGTTTGTTGAGGCAACGCTGGTTCATATACGTCTCTGCTGCTGCAAGTGAAGGGGATAAAAAGCAAGCATTCCAGTTCAGGTTAGAGGGCTTGTTGGCAGGAGTGACATCTGACAGGGAGACAAATAGGAGCAGTGACAATAAGAAAGCCAAATAGTGGCAAAAAGTTTGGCCTTACTTCTCAAGTGAGCTGTCTTCCTGCTAACATGGCTGTCTGCTACTGGATCAGAAGTCGTTTCCACCTGGCCAGGGCAAGGAGCACAGGTCTGCTGGTCCCTATCCACGTAGTCATGCCTGCAGTGTGACATTAATGCTAATGTGCAGCTGGTAATATGTTTTTTAGGGTTATTGACACTGACAGAGTAAGGATTTTGTAGGATATCTCTAGACACTCATCCTGCAGGGAGAAGGAACCACTCCATAATATTTCGCCACCCAATTTACCTTGAGATGTCACAGAATATTCCCTCCAAGTGGCCTGCACAAGTAACTGGATGGGTAGAGGACTTTGTTTCTTCATTCCCTGGGAATAATTCATCGGCTGACAGCTGTGCCTGCGAAATGATGAGGTGCCTCCCTCAGAAACAAGCCCTGACGATCCACTCAGCACCCAATTCGGTCGCGCTGCATCTGTGCACTTGTCGTGGCTCTGTTATGCAACCTCTGCGCCTCTACCCACAGTCTGCTGACATTCATTTATTCATTTGATTTCAGCTCCATGTGCAGCAACCACTGTCATTTCCATATTACGAAAGGAGGCTGGGAACATGTTGACACAAGGCTTGGACTCTTGTCTGTGCTCAGATGGCAGATGGGAAAAGCTCTGCACTCATCAAGGAAGAGAGGGTATTCAAGGACATTTTCCCTTTGGACTGAGGCTCTGTTGGGAGAGGTGAGCAGAAGGGGGACTTCTGTTCCATGAGAAAGGCTGGAATAAATATTTTGTCCTATTTTTGCAAAGTAAAATTCCAGCTTACACGACTGGGAAGAGACAAGAACATTGTAACATTCAGTACAAACAACTAAATTGCTCTGGTATTTCTGAAACAAAAATGAGCATGAAAGCTCAAGGAAGAAGTAAATCCTCTTGCTCTGGATGCCCCAAAGGGGTCCTGTCACCCACAGCGAGGACGAGAAGGAGCAGTGGGGCTGTACAACATAGCACTGCCAGCTCTGCAAGAAAACAGGGAAGCCCCCCCAGTGTCCTCCTGAAAGCCAGAGCTCCCCATCTCTCCCCTACAGCTCGGTGCCTGGAAACATCCACTGTGATATCAGAAGCGGACAGCCTGCAGTAGGCACACAGAAAAAGATTTGGGAATGATTTTTGGACTAAGTTGTTTCACGTTTGCCTGGGGCTGTGGGAAAGTGAGTTGGATAGTTCTTACTTGATTTCTCACTGTGCTCATCTATCTAGCTAATGCTCTTCAGTCTGCATCTCCTACATTTGCCACCCCCATCCCTAAGCTAATCTCTCAACCTGGCATAGGAGAAGTGTTATGGGTGCATTTCTCATCCATGTTACAGGATAAAAGCTGCCCTTCTTGTACCGTTTGGGGAGGAGGGAGAAGGTGGAGGAGCCCTCCACAAAGAGGTGAGGCCAGCAGGTGCCCTTTCCTTTTCTGGGGTTGTCTGCTTGTCCTGGAGGAAGATGAATCTTGGCTCAGAGACAAAACCACAAAACATCTATTGAATAATCTGCTACAGGTGACAAAGGCAGCAATGATAAGGGAAAAGAGAAACTTCCTGAAGGCAAAATGCAGGTCACCTGGAAATGCTGACTTCAGCTTTCTCACATCTCCATTTGACCTCCTGTCACAAACTAGCCAAAGCTCTAAAAGGACCCACTTTATCTCCCCACAGAGGGGAAACCTGCCTCCCTGCAACATTTATCTAAAGTGGTTATGCTGTAAAAATGTGATGACTGCCTCTGCAGCACTCACCTGCTTCTATAATGGGATAACTACAGATAAAGGTAAAGTGTTTTTAATTCTGTATCATTTTTAGGTTGCTGGTATGTAAATGTATAGGAGATGGGTTAATAAAACAAGTTGGAATTTCTTGTCGTGAGCTGTTGGAAGGACTTATCAACTGTAGCTGAATAGTACAGACTTGATCAGTATTTGTGGAATTGCTGGAGAGGAGATGAGGCAGAGGGCAAAGTGCAATGGCCTGTCCCAGCTCTGCGTGGTGACGGATGCTCAGGGCTAGAGCTCAGCACCACTTGTGCTTAGGCTATCGAGCATGGAGCTGTGGCTTCCAGCCCTAGCTCTGCCAGAGAGGTTTGTTTCTGGCGTCGTGTAACTCTTGTGTCACAGCAAAGAGAGACCAAAACTGTGTTCCCTTGCCTGCTGCCCTGAAAAGGCACTGATAGGAAACTTGTTTCTCTGAGCACCTGGGCACGTGGGGTGTTGCTGAACTCTCTGGTATCTCATGGGCTGGCTGAGGACCGAATCGAGCACCTAGTAAGCCTGGACTTTGCTATCAGCTTCCGCCCATGGAGGAGAATGCTTTTTGCTTAGTCTGCCTTGTGCTGTTAGACAAAAAAGATCAGCTGCTGTGTACCTGACCCCTGTCTGCAGCTGTGGAGGGTGGCAAAGGACACAGCTGGTGTCCCCTCTGTGGGTGAGAGGCCTATTCAGGAGCGAAACGGAGCTGTTCCCACACAAGTAGGTACTGCATTCAGGCGCTGGCTCTTAGCCTTTCATTCAGTGTGTTTTGTCCACAACGCTTCACACAAAAGCATTTTTCCAAGCACTTAAGGCACGGGCATTTCTCTATTGAATTTTTGCTTCTCTCCCCTCATTTGGAAAGGAGGGGATGCAGAACTATGCTGGTTCTCTAGCTCCCTGACATCTCTTTGATTTCCCATATTGTCCAAAACCCTCAGTCGGCTCAGTCAATGGCATACTCAGCCCTTCAGCCACGCAGGGAGCCTCAGCTCGCTCTATAGTCTTCAGATACCCAATTCTTTATATGCTGCTTTTTCTTTCCATTTTTATACCTGGCTTACAGCTCTAGCCTTCACCTTCTGGAAATCTTACCTGGTGTGCTCAGGTCTTAGTGGGAATATGTGCTGCTTGCTGAGCAGCCTCTTCAGCTGCTTTCTTTTGATTCATTGCTTCTTAGGATTCAGCCCCTGACTTTCCTGCTAGGTAGGATTGTAGCAGTTGAATCCAGCTGGATTCTTGTGTTAAAGTGCTGTATTCACTGTGCATGAAAATAACATTAACAGCCATGAATATGAAGGGGGTGCAATATTCCTCTGCCTAGAAAGGGGTTTTGACTCTGATTAAACTCTTCAAGACAGTGTTATTATCATATTTCTTTTGAATGTTTTGATAACCACAAATGATTTTAGACTAATATTAGCAAAGAGAGACATTATTTATGTTTATGCTTGGTGGCCCAGATATATGATAACAAATTCAATCTGTCTGTTTAATTAATGCTCACAGTGCAAAGAAGAGGGCTGTGCAGCAATAGAGAATATGACATTCAACTCTTCAAACTGAGAAGTCATAATCAAAGGTGATCAATGTTATTTAAAAAACACAGTTATTCTTTGGTACCAGACAGGTTTGGGCCTTCTGATTGAGATGCAGGCTGTATGCAAAAGGCAGTAGCTGCTGGTGGTGCTGGGTGAACTGTAAATGTTTCATGACTTCTCTCACCTCGGAAAAGCTGCGGTGCCAACCTGTCACAGGAGCACACTTAATTGCTCTTTGACAACATTTTCATTGTTCCCTGGATGTGCACTGCGGCCCTGCTTGCCACCCCCGCCCTGCCCTAAGAGCTCTTGACATGAAAAGCCATTGATGGATGAGCTTGTTTTGACTAATTTTGAATCCACTCGAACATTACGGGTTTGAAAGTTCAGTGCTGATGTAACCGAGTTCATGTCCTGAGGGGAAGGAGCACACTGGCAGAAGGGGAAAAATTCCAATGGCAAAGACTGGTAGAGGCAAGAGAAAGGTGGTGAGGAGACAGCAGGACCCAGGTGATGGTGGGGAAGGATCAGAGGCAGAGCAGAGGATGGAAATGTAAATACAGTCTGTATGTGTGGGAATGTATTTGAGTCACCTTGGCTTGTTACTGAAGCTGTGCTTAGCCGTGGGCTTTCTTCTTGCTGAAAAGTGACTTAGGTAAGAAAATGAAGTCTGTTTTGCAAGGAAAAATATCAGTTGCATACATGATGGGCTGAAAAAGTTGATGAGCTTGATTCTGCATTCCATACCATGGAAACTTAGTTTTTTGACTTTCTAAGGAAATCCTC
Source organism: Cygnus atratus (assembly GCF_013377495.2). Lineage (NCBI taxonomy): Eukaryota > Metazoa > Chordata > Aves > Anseriformes > Anatidae > Cygnus > Cygnus atratus. Next base: position 6,991,922 of record NC_066371.1, read on the forward strand.
CCCTCCTTCCCTACCTTATTCCCTCTGCTCTCCCAGCTCAGGCACCAGGGAGAATGGGATTAGTGCAGAAACACAGCTGATGCCTCCGGAAAAGCAGATTTCAACCTGAGGGAACTGAAAATATCATCCAGCACAGTTGGATTATATGAGGTCAGCTGCTGTGTGGCTGACACAGGCTGATAGACCATCCCTCCCTGCCACAGGCTCCTTGCCGAAGGGCTGGCGTGATCTGGCAAAGGAAGCTCATGGTGACTGGCTCAGGAGAAGTTAAGATTACATAAAGCGATCTTGCTTCCAGCATCTCTTCCAGAGTATGAGCTCTCTTTCCTCGCCATTCAGAAGGATTAATATCTGCTGAACTCATTGCATCACATCTGGATGGCTGACAGCATATAATAGAGGTCAAAAAGGATTGTATTTCTTGGTCTTCACATCACTGGTCGGGAACTGGCTGGTGTAGATGAGGCATACTTACAAGATTATGATGGCAATTTGTAAGCCTTCGCTTGAAGCACTGCAACAGAGTCTGTTGTATGAGTGAAGCTGGTGGCTGAAGTCCAAGTCTTTGATAAATCACTTTATTGCTGACCTAATGAGTTCTTTGCAACAAGAAGATTTCTATAGCAGCTCATTCAACAAACTATTTTCTATACCGATGGTCAGGGCTGCAGAAATGGTCACTCACAGAACAACCAGGAGGTATGCTGCTTTGCAGAGATTAATTGGAGGCTTGAATGGTCTCAGTGGTGAACGCCAGATGGTCTCCCTTTTGTGTAAAATAATAATAATAATAAAATTAAAAAGAAAAAAAAAAAAGCAGTGGCTTAATTTGGACTTACTTCATTAGCAGCTGATGTCACTGGTTTCCATCCTATTCAGATAATTGATGAAATTCCGGAGACTTGTTCTCTCTTTCAGTTAATCAAAAAAAGCTGATTTAGGGAGGGAAGGGAGGGCAAAATTTCTGAACCTGCTTTCTTTCCTTCCTCCTCCTCTCAGGGAAGTGTGTATTGGGGAAGGTCTGGATCCACGTGGCTCTTGGGTGGAGGAGCAACCCTACCCCAGGCTGTGCCCATGGGAGGGAGGAGACCACAACCCACCACCCCAAGGGGAAAACAGGCCCTTTAACTACCTAGATCTTAACAAAAAGAGCTGATATATCTTCTCCCTAATTAGAGAAATGAAAATGGGGGCGGGCAGCCTAGATGGCCATTTAGCTGCTGGCTCCTTCCTGTTATTTTACCGTGCCTTTTCTCTTGGGTTCCCTGCAGCATGGGAGCCCATTTTATTGCACTGAGCCCCCCTTTAAGGCTGTGGTGTAACAACAAGATGGAGTTATTAGAGGTCTTTAAAAATCGCTATTCTAGATGACTAACGATAATGAGGTGACTAATAGCTACTGCTTCTGGGCAGAGCTGTACCTATAATACCCTATCTTTACTACATTTGCTCAAGATGGGGGGGGGGGGAGATAAATTTTGCCTAAGATGGAACTTTTTCCAGGTCAAGTCTCCTCTTATTACACAGTTAATCTTGAAGTATTATATAAAGTTTGGGGCTGCAAAACTTCTGCAAGGCTGAATCAGAGATAATTAAAATGAAGCCTTTTCTCCCGGGGGATGACTCCTCAATCTGGGCAGCGCAGAGCCATGGGGGCTCAGAGGACCAAGGAAGCACCTTGACACCCCGGGTGCTGAGCTGTCTTGTGGCAGGGGCTTGTTCTTGCTCATTTGGGTGAGGATGCAAAGCACTGCCCTGAGGTCTCTGCAAAGGTAGAAAGCATTTCTCTGCGGGAGCCTTTGGGACACTTTTCAGGGCTCAAAGGAAGAAGGATGGTACCCTGTCCGTGTTCGTTAGCCACCAGCCTCCTGGGCAGCTATCACCTCTGTTTGTACAGCACCTATAGGTGCGGTAGGCTATGCCCTCTCTGTCCTGTAGCACTAAATGCTGCACAGAATGTATAACCAAGGAGGAGAAGAACCCATCCAGCTGCTGTAATTCAGTGGTGCTCTGTTGACTCGTGACCCAAAGTGTGCTAACAAATTGTGTGTGTCAGCAGCAATAAATGATGTGAAAATATAAGATAGCTGGGTGTCATTTAAAGCCATAAAGGGTTTAAAATATTCGCCAGGCTTTGGTCAGTTTGCAGAAGATGACTTTTTACTTTCATGTGCAGTAATGGATGTGCACTTGGATGTAAAAGCTTTCTATTAACCACCATTTCAGGAAGGTTTTTTTCCTACAAACAGGTCTCAACACCAGACTAATTTTGCCATACTGGTGCTTTCATTGACATGTGGACTGTGTGCTTTAAAAAACTGTCTAAAAGAAAAGGTTACTGAAGTTGCAGGCAAGCTCAGGCTGCTGGTGCTGTTTTGTGTGTGTTTCAATGGCAAAAATCAGGCTGAGTTCACCCCAGTAGAGATGAATTTAATTCAGTTATTTGTTTTTCATTCTTTCTGGTTGACTTGTTGTTTGCTTCATTTTCTTTTGGTTTAGCCCTTTGTTAAACTAAGAAATGGTAATCCATGCTCGACACCTGTATGTCCTTAATCGTATGTTGGCATCTGCCTGTAGGAGCGATATGTTTGTAATAACCAGGAGAAGAAAGATGTGTGACATTCTTGGGGGCGCATGTTTGTGTGTGCGTGTGGTAAGAACAAGGCAACCGACTCAATTCCCCGTTGAAAATCGCGACGTGCATTATCTGCTATCTCACTGTGCCTGTGCAGAGCTATCAACAGCTGAGATATCACAGCTGTCAACTCATACAACCTCGCAACTTATGATTAACAGGATTTCCTTTTGGTTATTAAAGCAATAACAGGAGATGCTTTGTGGAAAGCAACTGAATCTGCAGCAATTGAATGTACTGTTTCCCCGAGATACATCTCAGCTTATTTTCTGCCAAAAGGCATTAAGCACCACGTCTTTAATACCTGTAGTCAGCTGGAGCTTTACGGGCTGCATCTCACCAAACACAAGCTGGGCAAGCTCCCATGATTTCAGTTCAGACTTGCACTGAGCCTTTGTGTTTCTTTTAGCTATTTAATTTTTTGTGTGTCTGGGGGGACCTGGAGGCAGCCAGGGCTCTGGGGTGGATGTGCCAAGGACTTTCCTGTAAGTAGAGAACAATGAGGACATCAAAAGGACTTTGAATTATTAAACTGGCCTGGAGTTGGTTGTCTAGAACATCCACTAAATCAGACAACTTTAGAAAAGAAGAAACTTGTGTCTAATGAATAAATAATGTTTGGAAACCAATTTCTTTGCAACCCTACGTATACTTGGCAGGACAGACTTTGCCCTTGTCTTAGCCTTTGCCTACCACCTTTCTGGGGCTCCATCAAGCTCCACACAGGTGCCTCTGTGACTCCCAGCACACTCTGCTCTCCCTGGGCCCCAGGGAAGGGGCTGGAGCCAGCTCCTCCATGTCCCCAGCCCCCTGGCCCTGCAGGGCTGTGACGTGACCTGCTGGGGCACAACTGCTGTCACAAGCCTTCTCTTGAAGAGCGCAGTGTGTCCCATTGTAAACCATGGGATTATACCCAAAAGCCCTAAATTCAGCAGCTGGCGTTTAACTTGTCAGGAAGCCTTATTTCCCTGAGTTCTTCGAGCTCATATGTGGTAGCAGTCATTATCAAGAATACCTTTGCCTTCTATCTTTACAGATAATACCAGCCAGTGTAGAATACCAACCAAGACAGCCAATTCTTTTGCAGCTATTCCTTGTTATAAACACCAAAGCTACTCGTTGCTGCTCAGCCAGGTGCTTGGGCATCCCCAAACGTGGTAAGATCTTTGTCTTGGCCCGGTGGGCTCATGGTCTTCAACAATTCTTATTCTTCTGTTTCCTACCTGGAGAATGAGATAACTGATCTGCCTTATCTAGCAAGATGTTCAACAATGCCAGGCGAGCTGGGCCAGAATCTCTGCTGTAAATGATAAATCAAAATTGAAATTTGACATTTTGTGGTCCAGCTCCAGTCTGTCTGTCTATCCACCTATGTGCCTGTGTACATTTATATATCTATCTATCTTGTCCTATCGCCAGCTACTACACATGTATATATAAAATCACATTTCAGCCCTGATTCACAGAAGTATTTAGTGCCTCATAAATCCTTCTGCAATTCTGGACGTTTCATCTTTTTTGCTGCAGTTTTTGGTGTAAAGCTGACAGATAAACAGCAAAATCTCTCATTCCCTGGCTGCTGTAATCAACTAGCTATAAGAAGAGGTGGCAAAGTCATTTATATTGTTCAGAGACAATAATTCTTTTCTCTCCTTCCACAGGGCAGAAAAAAATGCTCTGGTAATGTAGGAGCTTAGAATTTCCATTGAAAGTGCCTCTAGTTGACTTATGAGACAAATGAATGCAGTTCGCTTGTATTAAAAAGATGTTTTATAACCTTTCTATACAATGAAAATGATGTGTGTGGTGTAAATATTCCGTAGTAAAAATTGCATCTGTTAAAATCTGTGAAAGAAATAACTAAGGAAAATGGTGTTGTGAGTGATGTCCTGCCTGACCCGGGGCTCGGTATTTCATCAGCCAGCCAGCTCGGTGGCCCTCTCCTGCTTTCTCGTTCTAGCCTAGTGCAGACAACGTGTCTCAGTGAGCAGCAGTGCAATAAATGGGGCATTTCCATTGAAGCTGTACTTCAGTATATACATATATTTTAGCACTGAGGTCAGACTTCTTCAATATCTGAGGTGGCTCTTCAGGGCCCTTGATGTCCCCATGCTGAGGACCTGGGGCAGGCTGGTAGATTCCCTTTTAAACCAAGGAACTTCAAACCCTATGAACATACTGCTCAAGGAATCTTTCTTCATCTTTGTAAAAGAGAACTTAAGCCATATGTATTAGGTGTTTTGGACCTCACACATGCATTAGATATTCAAGATTTGCTGTTCCATTAAGAATGAAGTGAACATTTCCCATAAATGTCATCTTTTGTCCATTTTCTCTTACCTTGAGAAAAGCTCATCGTATGCGTGTTTACTCATAAGACGAAACGTACCCTTTCTTCCTACTCATTGCGTACGGATCTACAATAAAAATGAGGCATATAAGCCATCGGAGACATAGCTACAGGCAAGAAGCAAAGTGGGCTTAGTGACCTTGATGTGCTTGCCATAGTTGTTATGGCAACAGGCGAGCAAAATCACTGTTGCTAGGGCTCAGAGAAATAAAGCAATCTCAGTCACTTAATGGTCATTATTCTCTAGTAACTTAATTTTGAATTTGCTGCAAGCAAAACTGCAAAATGAGTCAGCAAAGGGTTCCAAAATACTTAGTAGAAATATGAATGAGAGGGGTTTTCTTTTCTGCCCCCATCCCTTTCCCAGACTCTCCGATGATGCTGTCAGAAAAGGTTTTCCAGCAGAGGATGACTGGGGCCATCACCCACAGCAGTTTTTAGGAGCCAAGGTCTGACACCGAGAGCAGCCTGGAGGCAGGAGCAGAGTGTGGTGGGACCTGGCCCCCGGGAAGAGCAGGAGGCAGTGTGGCCTGGAGCCTCCCTGCTTTCTCCTCCCAGGACAGTGATTTGCAGCTTGTATTTATGAGCAGCAAGTTATAATTCTGTTCCTAACAATACAGGAAAATGTAAAGAAGATGAGGAGAGGAGGAAAAGGTTTACTTGCTCGAAAAGTAGGGAGATGTTGTACTTTTATTCTCACCTGACCACCACTAAAATTTGGCTCATCTTCTCAGGTGTTGGAGATTAGTATTTCCTGCCCAGGAAAGATGTGTAGATGAACTGGGTAAAAACTAATTCATTGTGGTTTTAACACTTAAAAGTAAAGATCCCCTTAAGAAGTTCTAATAAATGATTTTTTCATGAAAACTTTAAATTTTAAACATGTTTAGGTGTTTTAGCAAAATAAGAAATTATAAAACTTCAAGAATCAAACAAGTGTTCAAATATCAATGACAATTTTCATTGAAAGTAGAAAAGAAAAATAACCATGGCAAATCTTAATCCTGGTGCCATTTATGGCAAATGAGTGCACACAGTGGGAAACTGCAACCAAATCGCATTTTGCTGTGAAAATGAATATCAGCATATGTCTGGAATATCTCTGTTCCTGAGTCCTTTCATAGCCTTGCATCTGAAGCCAAACAGAAGAAGATAGCCTTTTGCTAAAATAAATACACCATGCACCCTATTACAGGCACACCACCAGATCCCCCCGAAATGTCACTGCGGGCTCTGGTGTCCTGTCCTGTGATTGTGAATTAGTGTGGATCCTTCCAAAAGCTAATTGCAAACCCCTTCGATTCCCAGCTAATTTCCAACAAGGCCAGATGCGAATTTGCAGTTTAGGTCTCTCTATTGCTCCAGAAAAAGCAGTGGCATTAGCAGCTGAAAGCAGTCATCATGTGTTTGTTCCCACAGCAGGCTGATTGCTCATCAAGCAGAGCTGAATCCCATAGAGGCTGAGCTGGATCGCAGTGCTATACATATGTATTCCTTCCTGAAAATGGACACAATCAGGCCGGTCATGTATCCTGCCAAGATGCCTCTTGGTTTTGGATGCCCCGGGTGATTGCAGGGAAGATTTGCTTCTGTGTCTGTATACGTTGGCATTTATCAGGATGGTCTCCATTGAAATCAGAGATATTTCACTGAAATGTAGATGGAATTGGAACAGATCCTGAGCATGAAAGCTGGTCCTATAGAGGACGTTAGGATTGGTGCCCTGGATTGGTGCTTTGAAAACGTAGCTGGCACATCTCTGATGCTGGGCTGCAGGAATTGGGGTGAGCAGTAGGACTTGCCATTGCCCTGGGGCATTTCTGCTGGCTCAGAGGCCCAGCGCCCACCAGAGGACTCTGCTCGGCTGGACATTGTTAGGGGGCTCTACCACCTGAGAGATGATGATGTGGGGTCGCTTTCCTGGGGTAGCTCTGTCACAGCTGCATGTTTGGCATGAGCCCATTTCTGCCTCGGCCCTGAGGGAGCCAGGAGGAAGGGGGGGCTTTGCTCCTGCCAGCCAAGGAGCTGGCAGATCCCGTGAGCTGCTCACTGACGTCCCCCCACAGCTGGGGACCTGGTGGGCTGCAAAACTATGTGGCCATGCAGCTCTAATCCAAGGAGGGCATACAGGAGGTCAGAAGGACGTATGAGGGATAACACAGTCAGTACCTGAGAAACTAATACAGACAAATAAGAATGCCAGGATTGCCATTTTCTTCCAGAGTTTTGCATATCTTACCTGATGCTGCAGTCTGCAGAGCCTTTCTGTGGTGTGCTAAAAACTGTGCTAGAATTGAATGTAGTGACATCCATCCCTCTCTGACTATTCTGCATCATGCTGGTTTTCGAGTGATCCTCTCAGTGACAGAAATTGCCAAGGCTCCTCTTGCATCCAGTACTCTTTCTTCTGCTGCTTTAAAACTCAGCTGATTGTTGGCAGGCCCTCCAGCAACTATGTGTAATTAAAGTGTTCATTTTTAAAAAAAAAAAATAACTATTTAATTTAATGATCAATTTTATTGAAAATGTTGCTGCTAAATAGCCAAGCAGATGATTAAGCAAAGCTTAGTGAATATTCAGAACAGAAAAAACAATGGTGGAAATTGCTATTCTCCTCGACATGAACTGCAGCATATTTCCGTTCACACTGGAGTTTTCAGTTGTATCATTAGAAGGGGAATAGCTGCGAGAGATCTGCCCTGTCAGTGTGTTGCTAAATAGTAAACAAGTTCATACTGTGATGCTTTGGCATGACGTATGCACAGTTTCATCGTCTGTAGTATTATGTATGGGAATATTGAAATGGCACATGAAGGTGTCAGTTGGGCAAGAGAAACAGGTGGTTGGTTTGTTGTTGTTGGTTTGTTTTTTACAGGAATAGAAATATTTCAGCTGAACTCCTGTTGAATTTTCTGTTTTTGTTGTTTTGTTGTGCTTTTTTTTTTGTCTTTGAAAAACCTGTTCCTCTTTTTCTTCCCCATTCATCTTTCAGCAAGACAACCCCAGCCAATGTGTCTGTCTGTATCATGGATTTTATTTTCCTGATCAATGGCATCAGGAATGCTGCATCTGAAGTTTTAGGGCATTCTCTGATTTAGTGTTTTTGTTGTTGTTGGCGTTTGTTTGTTTAGCTTATTTATTTTAATAATGTATTGTGCTGGAGACCTACCTCTGTGATTGAAATGTCACTTGGAGTCAGTGTGGCCATTTCTTGGGAGAGCAGGACAAAAAAAAAGGTCAAATTTTTTTAAAAAGGAAAAAGGAATGAAACAAAGAACTGGTGATGCCCAGCTGTTTGGGAAAAGTTGGAGGTGCTTGTTTGTACACGTTCACAGCCTCCCATCACCTTTCCTAAGGCATTGCCTTCCATTGCAGCTAGAAGATACTAGAAGTTTTTAATCTGTTTCAGATGCTGTAATGTATAAAGGGTGCAATTATTTTTGTTCATACTTATGAGACTGTTAAAAACCTTCTTCTAAATATGAAAGGAAAAAAGGCACATGGTAAGAAGGACCTGGGTTCTTAATGCTAGATAATCTCAGCATAATGCAATATCCGAGGTCCAAGCTTTGCAGGAAGCCTGTGGGAAATGATGGGGGCTCATCCATCCCATTCTGGATCCCTTGGGCTTTTACAAGGTGTTTGGGCTCATTCCTTGAGAAATGTGGTCAGATTGCAGTAATATAGATTTTCTCAGAATACTTTTGGAAATTGGATATTGAAATTTCTTTGTTAGGAATAATATGAGAATCAGGTTGGAGGAACAGTATGTTGTTAGCTGTGCCTGTTGGTGCACATTTAATCAACATCACCTTTTAGTATCTCCCTGGTTCCATTGTCATTGTTTTTGCTGCATAAAGTACTGAAAAGGACAACAGAGAGAAACAGAGTTTTAATTTTAAAACTGGAATTGGTCTCAAAGAGGCAGAAGAATCCATATAAATCAAGCCTGTAGCACTTTCTGATCATCAGTATCTGCCAACGCTTTCCTCTGCACCCTCAATTAATAGTGTCCTGTAAAAGGCTCTTGAGGAAAGCTCGTGGCACTTGGGAGTAGTTCAACTGTCTTGTCTGTGCCATTTGCCAGAAAGACTCTGGGTTATTCTATTTGTTTGCCAGGGTTTCAGATTACAGGCAGTGTAAAACATGAAAATGGCATAAGAGTTCACTTAATTATCTGGTGCCTTTAATGGGGGTGGGGGTGGGGAGGGGAGACGCTTTTGTTGATCCCCACTTCCTGACAACAGCATTAGGGGAACAATGTTCTATTTATCTATTTAGCAATAAATATGCTGTAATCCCTGGGCTTCACCTCTGCCTGAAAGCATCTCTAACTGGGGAGGGAGTTGCAGTCAAAGCCTCTGCATCATCCTGTCTGAGGCTTGAAACAGTCACAAAGGATGTCAGTTCATACCATTCATCATATGGCCTGGAGGAGAACTTGTCTCTCTCCATTTGTAAATAAGTATGGATTTTACAGAAGAGATTAATGAAAGAGATGTATTCTTTCACATGCAAATAAGATAATGAAGGGAGGTAATAGATAATTAAGAATACAGAGGTCCTAGGTTTCCGTAGGACCAGTAAAATTTGCACTATAAACATTTTACTAAGGAGTGCTTTGGACGTGAGGATTTAAACAAAGAGGGAAGGGGGAGTTGCCTCCTGCTCCCTTGGGTAGGATGAGGATAAGACAGCAAGCCCTCTGTCACTCTGCAAAACGTATGGGCAGGACGTCCCTGAAAATGTCACATGTAAGGAAGAGGTGATCTGTTCCTCTCTGCCACAGGTGTGGTGTCGGCCACGAGACCTCGACGCTGCCTTACACCATGCAAAGGTGCAGAGCGCTTCGAGAGTCTCAGACCACTCTAACACTGCAGTTATAACATTAACCTAAACAACCCCCAAATTGTTGCCCTGCTTCCATGGCCTCCCATCAGCAGAGCGCTTGTTAGCCTCAGACCCTGGGATCTTTGGAGAATTGTCCATGGAAAAGTGTTATCAGCTCTGGCAATCATGTTAGCAGTGAGTAATCAATCAGCTCCCCTTGCGTAAACACCGGGAGAGCGCGATTGATTACTTGCAGCTCTGCAAATGATTGCAGTACCAACAGGCCCCAGGGCTTTCGGGCTCAGAATTCATGGTTGCTATTTGGATCTGATCACCTTTCATCCCACTCAGAAAGTTAAAAATAAATGAGTGTTTTTTTGATACTAAGATGCTTATAAAAATAACTGTCTTTAATGCAATCCATAAACTCTCTCCTGTGAATAACTTGCTGAGTGTTAAGGGGAGTTCCTGATGCTGTTTTCACGTCCTTTTGCAGCTCTTGTGCTGCCTTCTTCAGCATCTGGGCCAAACCTGGCCCAGAGTAAGTGCTATGAAGTGGGGAAAGAGCAATTTTACATTTGTAGCTCGTGTAGGCTTTGGCTGGGAAGGAAATGCTAATAGCACCACAACACCATGTCCCATGCTTTCTAATTGTAAGGATCACCCCTGCTGTGCCAGGTTTGTGCGTAGCGTGATCGCACTGGAAATTCTTTGCAGAACTCAAGGGAAATTTTCAGGGGAAGGAACATTTGGAAGATTTTTCTCAAAGGCCTAAAAATACAGTCTGCCCAATTTGTTTCTTGCCCAGCAAGTATGTGCTCAAGTCCTTTCAATGAGAAGAGAGGCAGAGATTTTCAAGGGAATCAAATGCACTAATATTGTTGTAACCAGGACAGACAATTTGTTGGCAACTTTTGGAGCAATTTTAATGTAATTAAGTTCTGTGTGGCGATAGCAATAGCGAGATAAAGGAGCTTTGCAAGGCTGTGTGTACATCCTTCAACAGGGAGAAGATTACTTGCTTTTTAAGTAGCTTCCAGTACTTTAAATGACACAACTGGAATGGAGACAAACTTCAGGTAAACCTCCCACCTTTCATTAAGGTTTGTTCTGAACTGATTGTCTGCTCGAAGTAGATGCATCTTCTTTTATGCTGGTCCAGATAGTGCCTGTAATCCGTTTCTCCTCTAAACACAAAATATTTTCCTGTGTAGCTTGGGTACTGTCAAAGGGAAATCCCACCTTCAGAGACGCTCATGCTGCCAGCACCCCAGCAGGGCTGGGGCACACCAAGCTGGGTGCCCTGGCACACAACCCAGCCTCTGCAAGCACCTTCTCCCCATTGCTCTTTCTCTTGCCTCCCCACACGTCGCTGGTCTATTTTCCCCTGTGGCTGTATTGACTTGCAGCCTCTCATTAGCTAACATTATTTTTCAGAATGAGCCCTTGCATTCACTTTTGCAGTGTGAATGTGTTGCCTGTTGCTTATGGCTAAGGTTGTGCATCTTTTGTTAAGTTAAACTCGAAATACTTTTCTCTGTTGCTTCAGTTAATGTGGTGTGTTAGCACTGACATCCCAATGACTAAGCACGGTCAGAATTAATTGATTTGAAATGTCTTATGGCAAAGGAATTATCCAGGGTAAATCCAAACCCTGTGTCTCTTTGACCAGTGTTTTATTGGTTCTGAATACAAAATTAACTTGTCAAAGAGTTTGCCATCATCCAGACACTTTAACATCTTTAGCTCCTTTAATATTTTTAAACCATGTCATTACTGAAAGAAATGTATAAAGAGTATCACAGTTCCTGTATCAAATAGGACTTCAATTTTACATGCTGAGGGAGTGGTTCTGCCCTTCTTATCAAGGCAGGATAATGATTCATTCCTCCAAGATTACAGTGGAGCTACTCAGCCAGAGAAAAGGAGCAAAAAACAGATCCAGAGGACAAAGTGAAAAAATAGTCTCTTCCATATCTTGAGGCAAGCCAGAGATTTAGGAAACCATTTTTGCTATGTTGTAAATGCTTTATGGCTCTGGACTTTTCCATGCAATAGGCTTCACAGTGTTAACACTGGGATTTTAATGTAAATCATTCTCAGAGCAGGCTGTAAATATACACAGGCATGGAGTGAGAGGATGCGCTGGAGAAAAGTACAGCTAAGCACCAGATACGTGAAAAATACAATCGAGGCGAGCAGCAAAATGCTGGAGCGAGGACCCTGCACATGGGGCTGGGTGGCACGGGGACAAGGTGTTTGAAACACTTTGCAAACTGTGCTATTTTGGATAAGACCTCTTTGCTGAAGCAGATCTCAGGGGCTTTTTAATCCAAGTGTCAATCTCCTTTTTCTACTCTATCAGCTGTTCTCCTAAGAGATGCTATGTCTCCCTGTGCAGCTGGTGTCTCCATTTAAGAAAAGCATATTTCTGCTGGGTGTTAATGTGCAAGAGTCATCTGTCCTGTTGTGTAGCTGGGAGAAGGCATTGGGGTTTTCTTATGAGAGAAACCAGTAAGTACCAACAATCGGGGTGTGCGATGCAGGAGGAGAAGCAGAAGCTGATCTCAAAAACTGTCTTTAAAAACTGCCAGTACCTTGTCTCAGCCAGCATTTCACAGCCAGGGAATGGTTACATCACTGTGCTGGGAAAAAGAGAGCTCAGTGCAGATAATATTGAAGTTACTTTCTTTGTCACTTTTCACAGCACGTTCCTAACAGCACGCCCAGTGTTCAGACATACATCTTTTAAATGAGCTTTTCTCCTTGGCTGCTCTTCCCTGGGGCATGGGGGAATGAACAGCCCATCAAGGAAGTATGTTGATGCTAAGAGAGAGGATGGCTTATTCTGGGACCAGCAGTCCTGGAAGAAGAAAAGAGCATCTGTGGTATCATCTGTGGATATCCTTGGATTTGGGGGAAAAAGAGAGCTCAACACTGCATATGAGCTCTTGGGCAGGTACCACTTGAACCAGCTTGCCTTACAGCAGCATTGAAAAGCAAAGTGGCCACTGATCTCACCAGTCAATTTATCCATAATGATGGAGTGTATTGCCCATGACGTCTGAATCTGACAATTACAGTCAGTCTTTAATTGTAACTTGAGTTGTATACTTCAAAGGTTAGTCTGGTGTTTTACGGCCCTCTAGTTTAACTTTTTAATTAACTGCCCATCAAACCTCTTTGATCTGAGGAACGAGGGCTCACAAGAGTTGGAGTCCCTGCTCCACTGCTCTGCCCAGGCGATTCCTGGTAATCCAGATTCTCATCCTGCAACCAGGAGGCAATTTGAACAGAGACTGTGGGTTGCTGCTGGGCTCTGTTCTGCTGAACTTGTTGATTTGCATTCTGAGAGGATATCACAGGAGATAATGGGATTTGTGAGGAAAGTTGATTTTACCTTGTTATCCAGTGGGGGAATAACATCATCCTCTGAGCAAGAGGCAATGCAGGATGGTAATTACTCAGCCAGGTGGAGGATAGCAGGGGAGCAGGGAGGCACAGCTGCTTAGCCTGACCAGCCCTGGATTGTCCCCTATTATAGAAATGTCATCACAGTGTTTCTTTAAGCAGTTCCCTGAGGCTAGGAAGTGAGAGAAAATAAAACCCCAGTCCTAGGTTGCAAAAATCATGAGCACAGTCACCAGAAACCATGAAAAGATGTGACTGCGTGAGATAAAACTCAGACAGCTTTGAGTATCTTTTGAGTGTATTTTCTGAGTCTTTTGGACTCCTACATCAAAATTTAAAGCTTTCTCTGGCACACTATAAACAGGTAATTTTCTTTACTTTCTTGAAACTAAGGGTGTTTCTTGGTCAGCTGGTTGGTTTTATAATCAGCTCAACCGAAAAGCTCGAGAATCCCAAACATCACAAGGTTGAAGATGAATGGTAAGGACCTCCCCACCTGAGCCATCCTGCATCCATTTTGTGGCATCCCCCACGCTCCGGGCACTGTGACTCACTGCAGCCATCCCTGGTTTGGTGGCACTGGGCCCTGTGTTAATGTCCCTTGAGAGGTCTTTGCTTTCTCTCCCCTCCCCTGCCCTCTGATTTAGGGGTGTTTTATTGGGGTGTGTGTAGTGTTTGAATGCACCTGGGTGAGATGATGCTGGGAAATTTGGGGGAGCCCCTGGGAACCAAACACAGGTAGAAAGGAGCTGTGAAGTAAAAAGAGGGTGTAGGAAAGGAGAAAGAAAAGATCAGCCTTTGTCAGTAGGATCCTGGGTGCTGGGAAATGGGGCAGCAGGGCTGAAGGTCTCCCAACAGCCATGGTCTCTGCTCAGTCTGCCCCCTCCTTCCTCCTCCTCTTGGCCAGAGGTTTTCAGCCCCAGCCCTATGCTGGTCCCCCACTCGCCTTCTGAGCTTTCTTTGTGTGTATCCTCAACTGTGCTTCTAGCAGTTCCCAGGAAATGCCCTCCCTTTCTCCTCACCCTTCGTACCCTCCCAGCTTGAGAACCGCTTCATAAAAATGTATGTGAGACAGCAGAGCCCAAAACAAGCTTAGGCAGTGGCTATTTATACACACAAATATGTGAGCCTGCATGCCAAGCTGCTCTACAGAAACATGTTTATTTTTAAAAAGGAGCTGTCGTCTTTACTCCTTTCTCAGGATAACTTCTCTCACTGTTGGAGCTCTGCACCCCCACACAGCAGGACCAGCTCTCTCCTGGAGGAGTCCCTCCAGGAGCACTTGGGCACCTTCCAAACTTTGATGCATATCATTCAGCAAACACCACAAGTTTCTGTACGGTGATGCTTCACGCCTTCTCTGAGTGTTGACCTAGAAGGTGTACAGAAGGGCTAGAGAGGGATGCTGGTTTTAATAAAAGGCTGATCTGTTTGTAGCATCATCCCATCAGCTGTTTCCTCTTACCACGCAGCTTCTTCTGGTGATATCTACCATGTTTGACTTCTGCCTCAGTGTTACATACTTTTTTTTTGTGCTCTTTTTAACATTCCCCTAGGATTAAGCCTGGTATTTTGATTTTTAAGAATCAGGTTGATTGTCTTGACCACAAAGTAAACTAAAAATCCACTTTGTTCAGCCTGAAAACACTGAGGTTCCGTGCAGGTCTTCTCTCATCTCTGCGCAATGGCACATCTCAGCCCCTCAGCGTTACAGTCACATTTTTCCTGTTCTCAGGAGTTTACTGGGCTTCTCCTCTCAGTCAATATGGGAGGACAGCACAGTGGTTACTTAGACAAACTGGCTGACATTATTCACATAAGCGCTTGCAAAGCATGCCATACATCACAGAAAGTCTCTCTTACATGATAGTTAAAACACTTCATTACGCTGGTTAATCTTACAGTTAAATCATTCACATGTGATGCGATCAGCAGAGGCTGACAAAGGTCAGCTATTTGCTTTTATCTTGAAAGTCAGTCTCTCAGATCACTAATGTCTTATAAGGACAAGGCTCTAAAACATCATTTTTGTGTAGTTCAGAGGTATTTCAAACTTGATTCACTCACTTCAGAGATAATTGTTCTTACTTCTCCATTAACAGGAACTTTATGTCCTTTTGTGCATGAAAGCAAACCACAATGTCACTCTCATCTGAGATCTTAACTGGGTTCTACCACAAAAACTCATACAAAAATGTACCGTGTACATTTTGTAGAAGCTAACAAACTTTTTGATTAGGCATCAAAAAGCCTCATTCCTTTCTGCTGTAGACTGTTTAGATACTAATGGTAAAGATAACAAACATTTTGATTTAGTCACCACTTCTAGCAGAAGCATACTAATACTTCTCCCATGGGGATGTGGAAATAAAAGCAAAAGTTCTTCTCCTAAAGTCTTAAAACTTGTAGCTGGTTTAGAAAAACAAAGTAATTGATGTTCTCCCTGACCTTTCCCATCTATTTAATTCAGGGTAAGGAATCTGAGCCTTGAGTAGCTTTATGGCAGTGGGGAGTAAGTGGTCTTTGTGCTGTAGTTTTTCATTGTGAACTCAAATATTAAAAACTGTTTGTGATTGTTTCTGGTACTAAATGCTAGAGTGATATCTATAATCATTTATTTTTGTCTCTTAAATGTAAACTGTTAAGATGTTTTCCCACAAACTCCCTGTACAGATTTTGACCTGTCAATTAGCATCCACGATGCAGCCACATGAAAAGTGTCCAGCACAGACAAAATCAATTCTATTGATTTCTGAGTGAATTTTCACTTGAGGGATAGCTCACAAAGTCCTGAAAACATGATTTCAGTGCTAAACATTCCTATGGTTAAGGCTCTTTTTTTCAATAATGCACTGTATGATTTTATTGTGATTTGAGCTGAATTCTATCAAGACTAATGGTTTTAACTACCACCTTTCCAGTGACAGCTGTAAGAGACAGTGGCCACCTGCCCTGCCAACCCCCCAAAAAAGGCAAAATATGTCTTGTTTGGGATTTGGAAAACCCAGAGCTTGGGAGGATGCTCTTTTTGCAAAGCGGGATATGAGGGGATTTGTGTAAGGGAGACAGAGCCACTTGGAAATGGTGTGTGTTGAGGGGAGCTCAGAAAGAGCTTTGGAGCCAAGAGCAGGGGTTACTTTGTAGTGATATGATGCTTGTTTTTTTCTAAGCAAGCTGGGCTTCATGCAGTCATCGCTGCAACAGAGTTACCTGACCCATCAACTTCCCCTTAAATAAAACAACTTCCGAGGGTCCGAATTTTGGTTAATTGCTCTGGTCAGTAGTGCAGGCAGTATCAGTGGTTCTTGTCTCAGTATCTGCCCATCAAGCTGTCCGTTCAATCACCAAGGCTTGATTTGTGGAGAGAAATTAAAATCCAAGGAGGACAGAAAATGTCATCACATATTTTTCCATGCAGGTGGGGTAATACCAGAGCCAACTGCTGGTGCGCACAAGGGAAAGCTCTGTATTGCAAATGCACCTGCAAGCGGTTGCACTAGGGCCAAGGAGACCTCAGGATGGGCTTCAGGAGGAAAAAAAAAAAAACACCTTCTGCTGTGTCCTCTGTGGGTCGCTCCCCTCGTCTTTTGACTGGACTCATTTGAGCATTTGGACTCTCAGCTTTTTACCTGGTAGCTGCATTTGACTTTACAGGTTATCCATCATAAAAGGACTGATTTTTGGCATGAGTGCTGCAAGTCGAGCTCCGTGTATAGGTTTACTCAAACTTTTCCTGTTGTGAATGCAGTGCTGTCTACTAGCATGATTAAATGAGGTGTTTCTCCTAGGGTCAGAGAAACAAAGCCCTTTTGAGGACACCTGTCTTTATCCACAGGTGGCAGGAGCCTTCTGCTGGCTTACTTAGACCTTCCACACCTGACTTTGAGAGGACCAAAGGAAGGTGAGATGAGTATCAACCAGTAAAAATGTTGTACTGCAGCCAGTTGGTGCCAATCCTCATTTCTTGCACAGCTACTTCTGCAAATGAGTTGTTTATGTCAGGAACCTGCTCCTTGGAACAGGCACATCAATGCTCTTTACTGCATGATCAGTGGAGCCCTATTTAAGGGACAACTTACTCAGAATGGAGATTTCTTTGCAAACTTTACTAAATAAGGGTGGCTGATACTCCTAAAAGGCTGGCTTATCTTTGGACACCTTAAACGCCTTATTTTATTAAGGAAAATCTATCAGTTGTAGATACTACTGATTTATAAATGAGCTGGCCTCAGAGAAGGAGGGTCTCTCTTCTTTTTGGAAGCATCATGATAAATGTCAAGTAGTTCAAAAGAGTGAAAAATCCCCGAACTCAGACCCTCCTTGATATGACTGAATGTGAAGGGAAGCTTCCATCCTCGGAGCCTTGAGAGCTTCCTGAATTCTCCATAAGACTTGTTATGAAAAATAACACAATGCCATTCGTATTTAAAAGATGCATTTTGGAACGAAGCCCAGGAAACCCCCAAGCTCCCCTAGTCAAACGTTTGTCCACTTCTTCACAGATTCTGTGCTCAGTGAAAATGCAATTTTGTTGTTGTTTATCTCAACGCCCTCTCTTCCTAATGAGGTCTGCACCACGCAGATCGCAGTCTGCCATGTTGTGAGATACCACCGAGATGGTGCGTTACACTGCAAAGGCAGTGGCTGCAGCAGTCAGAGGGGAGTGCTAGGAGAGGGGAATGGCTTTAGAGGCTCTGCTTTGATTAGCGGCAGGGTTTAATCGCAATCAGCTGATATGGTGCCGGCTGCAAGTTGTCCTGGTCTAAGGAAAACAGCCAGCATCATGTCAGCTAACTCAGTGCTTCACACATGACCACATCCCTAATGAAGACTAGCACTTTGGTGGACATCTGTCATGAAATTCTGCATCCTTCTCTCCTGCTTTTTGCATGCTGCATTAGACAAAATCATTATAAATGGAGCATGAGTATAGATATTAGCTTATTAGTCTGGCTTTTCTAAGGTTCAGGGCACTCAGGCTGTGCTGTGCTTAGTAAAAAGCTGAACTCATTAGTGTAAGAGGAAATGCAAAGGATGGGTTGGGTTTTCAACAAGACTTCCCACCCCTCAGCCCCCACGAGGTGAGGATGGGATTGTGTCTCCTCGTCTGCTGTTCCCAGGGGAGCACGTTCTGTCACACATGCAGTTGCCTAAAACGGTGGGGATCCCTGTTGGCCTGGGGTGTGATATTTTTCTTGCATTTCTTTTTGAGCTTACAGAGTGATCAAGCAGCCCTACAGATTGCTGGGGGTAGTTGTTCACCTTGTTCCTTGTCCTCTCAGAAAGTGACGCTTCACTAGGTGAGACTTTTAACATTGAAAGCTGCAGCATTAAGCTGGTGTTGATGTCTCAGATCTATTATTTTTTAAGTCAGTTATGCCAGCTGTACCCTCCATTGTTTTCTTTTGTCTCAGTGTTTTTTGTAGGCTTTCTGCTCCTGAACTTAACATTCTACTGGTCCAGGCTTGTAAAGGTACTTAGACAATGAAAAAAACATTGTTAGAATAAGCTGCCTTTTGAAAATATTGCTACACTTGTGCTTTTTCCTTTAAGCATTTAACAACTGTCAAACATTTGGCCCTTAAAATATATTTTGAAACCAGATAGAGCTTAGATGTAGCCTTTCTATAATCTGAAGCCTGTGCCCCACATTTTGGCAAATCAATCATTGCTATTCCTGCTTCGGAGCTGTGGAGCAGGCTGTCAACTGATATTAATCAATCTTTGTCATTGCCCGTTTCCAAAAGTCATTAGCATGCTCAGCCTCACATTATATTCTCCAGCAGAAAAATAACACATTGTCAACTGTACTTTGTTATGAGTTAGTACACAAGTGACCTTATTGATTGCACGTAAGTAATAGAGGTCTGTATTTACTGAGAACCTTCAAGTTTTTGTGCTTGTCTTTATTGTATTTCCACTTTCTCTTCCCCCCTCCTTTTTTTCCTTTTCTTTTTTTTTTTTTTTTTAATATTACTTTGTTTTCCTTAGCAGGCAAAACAGCTGTTTCCAAGGAAATGAAGATAGCTGAGAAGCTGGTATGAACACTATAAGTAAATGAAGATATCAAGTACATTCGATTGTTGGAGCACTAGGAAATGATTAATGACCCTTTACCACATTAAAAAAAGGTCTGCCAACATATAACTGTTTCTGTTGTCACACAGTAACACTTCAAATTCCTAGAAATGCAGCCACGGTGGAGTTGGCATGTGTAGAAATCTCTCTCCTTAGCCATCATGGCTTTACAGATGGATTTCTCTTGCTGGTTATTCCTCACAGTGCTTGGCAAAGTCTAGCTGTAGGAAATTACCTCCTTTCACTGTATAAAAATATATATTTTATTTTTTTTCCAGGGAAGAGCAATTCAATTTAGAAAGGCCTTCACACCATTATCATTGAGGTGACTTTTTGTTTTTATTTCTCTTTCCATGCCAAGGGAAAGAGGTGATGCATCCTCTGTGGGTTGATGCACATTGCTGGATGTTGTAGCTTACAGAGAAACTGGTCCATTGTGATCCCCAGGGGTTGCAGTCCCACCTCAGTCCCCACAGCTCCTGAGGAGCCACAGGGCTCCCATGCCCATGCTCTCCTCCGAGATGTTTAATAAGGAGAAACCTTCATGGGCTCATGAGCACAAACCCAATCCTGTTCTGATGATGGGGCTGGGACCTCAAATGATGGGGCAGGGCAGGATCCTTTTCAAGGACTGACTAATGTGCATTTCTTCACCAGAAGCCCAGCGTGGAAACTACCAGTGCCAAAAGTTTGAGCATTGCACTAGCAAGGGCCCTCTGGGGTCAGTAAATCCTGTCCCCTGCTGCCAGATGCAAGCACGTCATAAAGTGTCTTTATGAATGAATCAGTCTTTGTATTAAAACTATGTATTTGCAATGCTCAGTCAGAAGTGGGTCCAGCCCAGGACAGTTACAAACACGTTTCTCATTTCCTGACTAAATTAATTCTAGCCAATTATAATAATTTTTGCTCTTTCTTCTGGCTTCTCAGTGTTTTCTAGCAGTCCGCCCATTGGCTGCGATCTAGTGTACACTTGCAAAAAATATAAGCACTTGGTGTAGACAACTGAGCAGAAGTTAGATTTCCAGTGGACTTTTTAACTTTTTTACTTCATTGAGGTTAAAAAAAAAAAAAAAAAAAAAAAAACACACAAAAAAAACCACTACCATACTTAATAAGTTGGTATCCTCGCTGTCTTCCATTTCTAGATTGCCTTAAGGTGTAGCCCCAGGAAAAATACATTACCGGCTCAAGACCTGAGCTGATGAATGCTACTCTTATGGCAGTAAGTTCAGGATCTGAAGCACACACTTAGAGTTATCGCTGGCTGGAGACAACAGGAGTTAAGTGGAAATGTTCCAGGACATTGCTGCTGAAAAACCCTTTCTAGCAGCTGAGGATCCACAAACCCCCACAGCAGGCATTGTGACATCGAGACACCCTCAACTGGAAAAGAAAATACGATATTAGTCAGGGCTTCAACAGCCCTCCAGAATGTCATCACTTTTATTGGGACTAAATCTTAGCCAGGTAGGTCATTCTCTGCTGTATTTTCATCCAATGTTGTATTTTGCTTTAACTGGTTTATCAAAAAAAAAAAAAATCAATCTCCCTGATGTAATAAGAGTTCTGGTAACTTTTGAAGGAATATCTACTTCTGGCTGATGCAAAAAGAAGAGTGCAGAAGTTTTAAATCAGTTTGCACAAGGACACCTTAAACTCTGCCCGGTAAAGGCTTCACAACATAATTTGTCTGTCTTTCCTGGGAAGTTTTATTACGAATACTTAGTTGGAGATGTCAACGCTGAAATGTCAAGTTTCCTGGTCAAAAAATTTGTCGTCTTCTCTTATCTAGGTTTTATTTAGAAAAATGCATTCAGGAGTTTCTGACATGCCAGATCCAGCCTCAGCCGGTGACAACACTAGATAATTGCCAGCAAACCACTTAGTGCATTTTAATAATGTCTGAAGAGCTTCCCACATCCTCAGCCACATCTTTCCTGAATGTAAACATCTTCAATATTTAATCTGGGTGATGCCAGGGAAGAAGCTGTCCTCTTCTTGCTGGCTGCCAAGCCGTGAGGCAGTTTTGCAGGCAGCAGCAATGAACCACCAGGGCCAGACGGGCGTCTAAGCACCCCTGGCAGCTCCACTCCCACATCAAGAGGGGTACGGAGAGCTGGCTTTTGAATCCTCTGGAAAGGTGTTAGTATTTTCCTACAGCTTTGTACCGGAGCAAATGAGCTTCACCCTGTTTCAGCCAGCGTAAGCTGGTGTAGCTTTGGTGATTACATATTTCATAGGCCATTGATTGAAGTGCTCTTATAGTTCTTTCCCCTTCTGAATGAATGTTTGTTCCCTGAAGCCTTCTTCAAAGGACTCAGGGATAAAGGATTGTATGAAAGAAAACATTTGCACAGGTCCACATAGGCAGCCTTGCTCAGCACGGCAGGTAAGCACATACTTAAGCACGTTAGAGGTGACAGCATGAAAACACAGCCACAGATGCAGCTGGCTGTGTACCTGGGCGAGGACAGGCTGTTCTAAAACCATTCAGAACATGGTGCTGGATGTCCATGGCTGTATCTTGGCACCTATTGTATTTTTCTTTCCATGTATTTTTTTTCTTTTCAGCTTATGCAAGTAATCTGCTAAATAGCAACACCCAAGACAAACTCAGTATTGTGCCAGAAAAGCACCTTTTCCTTTGTGCCATTATCAACTTTCCTTTATTCTCTGAGCATTATTCCTTCCTCATCTAGTGATCTTCCAATGACTTTCTGCTCGAACGCTATGGTTACTGCATTGCATGCACTGCGTGCCCCTCTCTGTTAGGAAGTGACTGCTTTCCAAGGCAGTTCAGATAAACAGTGAAATGAAATCAGACCTGATATATGTGTCTTCTGCAGAAGAAGGAGGTGATATTTGTGGCCATTTGGATGGTGTCATAAAAGCACAGGGTCCTTCCTTGCAAACAAATCTCAGGAGCGAGAGATACTGCAGCGCAGAGCTCAGACTGAGCTCACTCCTCTGCCTTTGCATTTGTGCAGCCTCTCTCTGCAGACTTACCTGCTCTTCCAGTGATCGTGGCTCTGTCTGGGGGCCTGGGAAGGAGGGCAGTGGGTGGGGGGGGGGGGGGCGCACAGCCTCCACATCCAAGTCAAGGGACCGAGGGCCAGGATGACCTTGGTCAGCATCCTTCAAGTAGGCAAAGCAGTGGAGTCATGGCTTCAGGGGCAGGATGACTTCCCCAAGGTATAGCAGGTTTACCACGATCTTTATCCCCAGTGGAAATGTTTTGGTGCCCATCATCCACATCTACTGCAGACAGCATGGAGGAAAAACCTCTAGCCCCAGACATGTTATTGCCCATGATTACTGTGCTGGTTGTAGTTATTTCTAGGTAAAGCATTAATCGTGATGGATTGATGGTTTTTCTGCTTGGTATGTGACTCTAAAGAAATAAATTTTAAAAGCACGTTAATTAAATGTTGTTTCCTGCATTACCCACTGCTTTCAAAAGGTTTAGCATAGCCTGTGTGAGTCAAGTGTTTTCATAATAGAAAACTGCACTATTTCTTATATTTTCCATTGTTCCTTTACCTTATATTATTATTTTCCTTGCCTGTCTTTTCAGTTTCCCCACCCTGAGTGGATGGGTATCTGGACCACGCAGACCACTCATGCATTGAGAATGACAAGAAACAGAAACTGTTTGATGTCTTGGGATAAAACACCATCAGAATCGCTTTACCAACAGCTGGTTTTGTAGATCACCCCTCCCTCCAATTAAAAAATAAAGAAATCATCCAACGGCAAAGGCCCCTCAAGTGAGGAAGCACAAGAGGGCAGTGTTACGTTGAATTGAGTCGCACAAGGGTGCTATTAGCACGGGGACGCTTTATGGCTGATTAATTTATCCTGTTCGTGAAGAGGCATCTGCTGTGGAAGTGGCAGGCTGAGGCTCGGTGGCTGGTGGAGGAGGCAGCCGGCTCAGAGTCACCTTCATCTCCTGGGTTGTTGTCAGCTGCCTTGGGATGTGCTGAGCAGGGGGTTACAGGGCATGGGTCTTGTGTTGGGGCTGCAGCAGCCACCCTGCCTCTCATGAGAGTCCTCTGTCTGTCTGTCTCTCCCCACTGGGATTTCCATCCTACCTTGGGCACAGGGGTGGCACCTGCCTGAAAGCTCAGCAGAGGAGCTGCTCCGTTATCTGCATCTGGATTTAATGGGCAGGAGTGGCAGTCCTTCACCGAAGACATCCCAGTTCTGCTGGAGCATTCGTGCCACCGCCCAGCAGACGCCAGAAAGGCCACGGCTGGTCCAACACAGGGACCTGCAGCCCTGTACTGTGCCAGTAAAAGACAACCTCATTGTTGCTCAGTGCCTTTTACAACACAATAAAAGAGAAGAAGTTAAAAAAAAAAAAAAAAAGGTACATGCATGGAGACTGCTGTGAGTGTATAAAAGGAGCAGAGCTGAAGGTATCCACCCAGAGGGAGGAGGGATGGGGAGAGGAACCTCTCCACAAAGCCAGCACCACAACTCAGCAGGGCACCAGTAACCTGATCTTTCACAGCGTGGCCCTGTTTTACCAGGAGCC
Organism: Cygnus atratus; assembly: GCF_013377495.2. Classification (NCBI taxonomy): domain Eukaryota; kingdom Metazoa; phylum Chordata; class Aves; order Anseriformes; family Anatidae; genus Cygnus; species Cygnus atratus. The sequence continues at coordinate 7,015,766 of NC_066371.1, forward strand.
CTCTGGCCTCTGAGGCTCCTTTGTCAGCCTCTGATTTTTTTGTGAATGATCTGAGAGCGTGGGTTCTCTCTAACTTTTCCCCTGTTTTCAGGGAAGCAGGGCTTTAAAAGCAGTGGTTGTACATGTAAGGCTGGTGGTTAATCTTGAAATATGTATACTGCACACGCAAAGGGTTGAGCATAGACAAGCATAATTTATCCGTGCCTGGAGACCAGTTGCTTTTGCGCTGTCTCATTTTCTGGTGGTTGGATCATGCTTGGGAATGGACTTAAGGCATGGACATGAGCTCGGTGCTCCAAGCCCAAAATGGAGGCCCCTAAAAGACTCCTCGGTACTTCATACTGCCTCAGCCAAGCCTGCCAGACTCAGCTGGTGCAAAGTCCTAGGAGATCCCACTGCAGGCTCAAAGCCTCAGGCACCATTTCTTGATGTACACAAAAGACCCTGTTTTAATAGGAATTAATTAGCAGTTTAAATGCTTGCAGGGTAGGAAATCCCCCACGGGATATACTCGTTAAGGTTTCTTTACACATTACCTCCCAGGAGGATGCAGACTTTCCCTTACTTTCCAGCATCCCTTGCTGCTTCAGCAGTAACTGCAGTAATTGTATTACAGCCACAAAATACTGCAGCTGCAACCATAAAACCTTTCCAGTGCTCATCCATTCCCCCGTGTTAGATAGGATTGTGATGGACAGTAATTTATCAAAGAGTCTGAGGTTATGGTGGCACATATTCGTGCCCGGGGTGGCTTTAAGCAATGATGAGGTGATAATGTCAGTGTAACCACATATCCTGTTTGCATTATTTATTGCTCTCATGAATGACAAATTCATATTTCAAAATGGCTGAGGCGTTTATCTGCTGTCCCAAACAGCCAAATTATGAATGTGACATAATCTTATCTCCAGGGCAGACGTTCCCTTTTATTATTGGCATTTAATAAGAGAATGTGTAATTAAAGTAAAGTAATTAACCTATTTCTAGGAACTTTGTATCTTGAATAAACAGGCAGCTAATGCAGATTTAAGTGTGCTTGTGGGAGTCCTGCCTGTCGAAGCTGCCTTCTGAGGCAGGTGGGCTGCATTACAACGAGGGAGAGGACTGTGTACGAATGCCTACGCAGTGCTGCAGAATTATTGCATCCTCTTTTGGAGTTTTAATTTTGAAGACAGGTTGAAAGGGGGTAATTTCTCCTCCTATGGGGTGATGAGGTAGTTGGGGCAGAGGCTGAGGCAGGAGGAATCCTGGTGGAAACCTGTTGTGGCATTACAACAGATAGGAAAATTCTGGCAATTTGGGAAATGACAATTAGGATGACTGAATGGGCAGGAATCTCATTTAGTTTTCATTTTCTAGTGATGATCACCAAAGATTCAAGGAGGCCAGCCAATAGAAGCAGTTAAAGAGTTAAATAAGGCTAAGTTATCCCACCAGCAGTAATCAGCGCTTGCAGTGTGGGCTGGCTCTCCTCTGACACATGTGCTCTGCATGGTGTGTGGCTCTCCCGTGCTGCGCTTGCTGCAGTGTGGGGTGCTTTGCTGGAAGAAAAAACTCCTATGAGTCTGCTATCACTATTCCACATTACCCCATTTTTGAAGAAATGTGACTAATTCCTATAATCATAAAATAAATAAATAAATAAATAAAATCTTCTTAGAGTATTTCATCTTTCAATAGCAGAACGTATTGTGAAGGCTAAGAGAGTATCCAGAAAGACAGGAAACAGAAGTAGCAGCAAGGGAAACTGCAAGTAGATATATGGAAAGTCTTCTTCATGATGAATATTGGCAAATGCTGGAACAGAGGCTGTGGGATCCTGGAGATACTCAGGTATTCGGCACGGGGCCATGAGCAACCTGACCCACCTATGCAGCCAGCTCTGCTTGGAGCAGGAAAATAGGGCAAAAGATAGAGAGAACTGTCTGAAGAGCTCACTCCTGACCCAAATTACTCTCTGAGACTGGACACTGATCAGCTCACCAACCATTTGAACAGTTGAAAGCACTTGTGTGACTTCCTGGGCAGCTGGCACAGGGTTTTGTCCCTGGGGAAGCCAGGGATGGTGAGCACCAGCTGGCGAGCATGAAGCAGCTGTACCTGCCCCAAAAACAGGTCGTGCTGTGCTTTTGGTGCTGCCAGGCAGAGCAGTCTTTTGTACAGTTTATTCCAGGGATTTGAGGAAATGATATTCAAGAGTTCATGTAAATTGTAAGGGTGCTGGAAAGCTGTTCTGACACCCAGTGGGCCACTGCTCCTTTGCTCTGAAAATGCTCTATATCTGCTCACCCTCTGCAAAGCAACACAAATATGATTGTCTGATTTTGTAAAGTGTGCTTTTTCCATGGGCATTGGAGCTGCTTTGAGTCTCAGCTCCAGCTTTGCCATCACCATCAGCACCCATGACCACTGCCTGCAAGACGCAGCTCCTGGGGACTGTGTCCCCTCCTGAGGGTCACCAAGCCATGACCACTGTCACCTGGCCCCTTCTCAGGATGGCCGGGTGGCTGTGCCTGTTGTTTACGTGTGATGCTGGCTCATCCGAGATTTGCACTCCTACCATGAGGTTAATTAGTTTTCTTTATATAAATATGGCGGTGAAATCTTCCATTCTTTTCTTAGGTGTACTGACAGAAAGTTCAAGGAAGGGAAGGCTGATAGGAGTTTACACTTCACAATTGCAGTACTATGCCTAGAAAATACTGGTGCTAGTATAAACCTAGCACAGTTGCAGATAAACCTGTCACTGATGAAGTGGGCAGGTGGACAGCAGAAGACTTATCAACAAGGGGCAGCAATCCATTCCTCACATCACCAAAGCCTAAACAGTTTTGCAAGGTGCAGAGGTGGCTACGACTGGACAAATAGGCCACAGAGCTCAGACTAGTGGCCACAGGCATCCAGAGGTTTTGCTGTTCACCAGGACTGATGTAAACTCCAACCTTGGGTACGGAGGGAGTGAGGAGAGAGGTGATGTTCCAGCATCTTGCTCGGACCCCTGGCTGCTGTGAGCGGAGCAGGGTGGTGGGGCACATGAGTTGGCAGGATGGAGTATAAATATGAGTCCTGATATTATCTCTGGAGACAGCGTCAGAGCTATTTGACACCTTATCAGTTCGTTGCCTATTCATTTTGACTTTTCCTAAGCAAGGGAATCACTGCAGTTTTACCACCAGCTCCATCTCTTCCAGGTGCCTGCTCCTGAGCCCTTCTCCCCCGATCACCTCCCTCCACAAGTCCCCAAGCAGGAAACCAGACCCCGAGCCGGCGGGCGGGCGCTCCAGCCCAGATGCAGGAGCAGCCTCCTGCCCTGCCAAGGGATAAAAAAGGGAGGGAGATTCATTTTGTGCAGTGAGCTCACGCTCTGAGAATGGGCTGCCGAGGCTCATTGCTAACACATGCAGCGCCAGACCGTGTGCAGGCAGGGCTGGGGAGGCTGCCGGGGCTATGGAGCCCATTTGCCTGCAATTGCAAACAACAAAGCAAGAGAGGTTGACAGTGGAGTGATGATGGTAATTGCACTTCCTTTGGCTGCCAGGAGATCAGACACCAACCAGCCAGATGTTAATGTAGAGGGTTTTAAACCAGGCAAGGTGCTTTGATGATTTTTTTCTGAGCTGAGTGTTATTTTTTTAAAGACTAAAATATACTTTTAGTCCTATGTCTTTGCTGCAGCATCCGGTCCTGCTGTAGGATGTGCCAGTGGCCCATAATAGAAGGTATATTTTTTTATTTCTTTTGGTAGAGATTTAATTTCTGAATGAGTGAAACATCAAGCAATTGCCATAAAGCTTTGCTCTGAGTAATGCTCTTCTCCTTCCAGGTTTGGGAGACTATCTGACACTGTCTACATTGGCTGAAGATTAAAGGGTAGAGAGAGACTCTGGGTCTGGATGGAGTTTCCTTCCACTCTGTCCTGGAAAAACAAAGCAAAGACAAACGTGCATCCTGCCCTGTGTGTTAGGTGTGGAAGCAGCTTGGGGGGGTGAGGAGAGAAGTGGGCTGAGGGATGCTGGGCTGGGTGCACTCACACATGGGGCTGGGCTGAGCCCACCCTCCCTGCCCACAGTACATGGCTGGGGGAGTAGAAGCTGCAGCCGTGCAGTGCCAGGCACTGGGGAGGATGCTGGTGGAAAGGCTGATGAAGAGCCATGGAGATTTCCTGGAGAGGACCACGCAGCCTTTTGCAGGGCAGCTGGAACAAGGGAGTGCTGGGGCTGTCAGGAGCCATGGGCCCATCCCAGCAGCCACATCCCTCTGCTATTTGGCAGGCCGGCAGCAGTGAAGACAGGAAAGTAAAGGAGATGGACAGGTAGAAAAGCCAGACTTGGTTTATGCCCAAAGGTCAGACAGAATCAATACGTTCCCACAGAGCATCTTGCATCTAATCAGTGTTTTCTGGTGGAAAATTTCTGACAAGCTTGAAACCTGAGGCCGGGTTTATTTGCAAATGCCTGGTGAGTGATAAGCAGGTGATTTAGTACAACATTTATTTTGCACTGAAAAAAAAAAATAAGGCCTGTGTGATTTTTAAATTATTTTTTATTTTTTTCCTACATGTTGGGGGGAACTGTGACTTCCTAGCAGGTCACAGCAGAAGCTGTCTGCTCTACTTCTGGGCCACTTGTTGTGGTTTTGCTACTCCTGAAAATGGCAAAAAATAACCACCATTAATTAGAGTTGGGGAAGTGCCAGTTCTTGATTTGGAATAAAACCAAAAGTGCTGGCAACTTTTAGCAAAAGCTTTTTCTTGCAAAAACCTGAGATTCACAAGTCACGAGATCACAAATCTAGAAGTGCTTGCAAGGAACAGTAATAAACACCTTCAGCTATCTGGGAAAAAGTTGTTTCTTTTTTCATGTTCTGCATTTAGCTTCTTCTAGATGAAGAAGTCGAACGGATTTACTAGCAGAATAAAAAGCCTTTCCTTGCTTTTACGCTGGACTGCGTATCCCATTGCTAACTGCTGTTTGTAAAGTAAACTGCAGCATGAGAGAGCCCAGGCTTTTATCATGTCCTGAAAATGTCTGCTCAAAATATCCTACATGAAAAAATGAAACACTGAAAAAAAAAAAATCACTGTTATGCATAATAAAACCACTTCAGAAATTGTTATTTATACACAAATATGTAAAAATCAACTCTGAGCCAAGAGGACATGTTTCAGCTGTGTGGAAGTATAATGCTTTGCTAACTCCCAGATGAAGGCAGTGAGTTGAAAGCGAGATGTTCGCACCAAATGTGTCAATAGGGTCAAACTGGCTGTTTCTGCTGAAAAGGAAGAAGCAGAAGCTCCACTGGGAAGTTCTCGTGCAGCTCCGTCCAACACCAGCTGTCCTAAGCAGGGGACTTGAGGCAGGCCTGGCAACGCCACTGCCACCACTGCTCAGGTCGCTCTGATCCTCCACACCAGGGAAAAGGGCCAGTAGTCCACCCCTTTCCCCCTGCAAGGCTGGTGGCCCAAATTTATATCCCAGAGCCCTTCCACCGTGTTCCCTAAAGCCCCTGCATAACACTGCAGAGCATCCCATTCCCTCTTTGCTGCAGTGAACGCTGTGTCCTTTTTCAAGTGGAGCTGATATAGGAAAGGAATGGTGGCTGGGGGGTTTTAGCAACTCCCAAGCCGTAGCCCAATCCCACCACAGCCACTGCTCGGTGCTCAAGGACTTTACAGCTGTGTTGATGTTATTACAAATGGGTTTTCCAATGGGGGAGCAGAGGGAGGCTCAGATCACCCACTAGCACCTGCCTCCTGCTCTCCCTCTGGATGCCCCTTGGTCTGGTGGGAACAGCTCGCACGCCTGCTGCATGTCTTGAGCGTGCCAGTGCTTGATAAACCTCATTAGGTCCAAATTTGCTGTGAGACGCTGTCTCTTCAGAGAAGCACATTTACCTTCCTTCTGGCAGTGACCCAGCAGCAAGGCGCTACGGTGTGCAGAATTGCCAGCACTGTGTATTAAATTATTGCTGCTCTTTCGACTGATGTGCAGGATGAAAGTTACAACCGAGCTGTTTTTCTGTGGAAATCTATTGTGTTTAAGTACATCTAATTGAGCAAATCTCATCTGTACACAGGGACTGCTTGTCCTATTGCCTATCACTTTGGGATTGTACTACAGTGCCTCTTTGTGCTCAGAGTACGAACCCTCATAGACCCGTCCCTATATCTCAGTTGCAGCAAGTTTTCTGTGACCTTCTTATTCAGTCCCCCTCTGGCTGTGCCTATTAAAATATATATGTGTGTATATATGTATATATGTATATATGTATATATGCATGAAAGCAGCTCCTCTAGCTCCATCAGGCTCCAAGCTCCCAGTTTTCTTGTGGGCCTCAGAAAACTCAGCTCCATAGCTCTGCCTTCAGCCAGGCACTCATCGGCTGATTGATTTCAGACAGAGCGTGGTCTCTTCTCCCAATTACCATGACTGTGGGAGACTTAAGATTGGTGATTTTTATGTTTTTTGACAACAGATTGGTTGTTAGAAATATTAATAGTGACTGCTTGACTTTATAATTAGCCATGTATTTATATTGCATTGAGGGGCTGTTAATCTTCAATGAACACATTCCAAATAATCAATTTATGTTAAAAGAAACTGGCCTGTAATATCTATCTAAATCAGTCTAAACTTAATTCTTATTTAGAAGCCTCTGCTTAGCCACTTATAACTTTTCTCCAGATGGCAGCAGTTGGGTTTGGTGGACCACAGGGTTTGCTTAGCACCTGCAGCAGTAGAAGGTCCAAGTGGGAAAACAGGCATGGGACTGCTCCCCTTGCAGCTTCCCCATCTGCCAAGTGTCAAGGAATTGAGGTCACAGTTGTGGGACTGTAGTGTTGGTGAGACAGAGGTTTGTGTCTTCTGGCACCTGAGTGGGTTATCGGATGTCTCCACGAATGGATTCCTTGGATCTGGGACCTCTAAGCATTACCTTTCACTTTTCTCATCCACAAAATTTTAAATTATCTGCTGATATTTATAACAGCTTGTTTGAAGTTTATCGGTCACTTTATTGATTTACCAAGGTAAAGGCTCTCCTGGCTGATTGTCACAGCTGACCAGACTCCAGGTGAAGGACGTGTGTGAGCTTCCTGCAGCCAATGGCAATGTGCAGACGAGATTATTGCAGGGGGCTGGGGAATGTGCACTGAGTTTGCACTGCGAAGCTTGAGTCTCTCAGTCCCACGCAGGTGAGTTGAGTTTTGTGATTCAATTCCCCACCCATGTTGTGAAGACTCAAATGTTCAGGAATCAGCAACTTTACCCATTTTGGGCAAATTTTTGGATGTCTGTGGGTGAGGAACTGCATGTTGTGTCTGCTAAAGTTCCTAGATTTTACTGGGAGGAGGAATTGCATTTTTGTGCTTTTCTAGACTTTTACCCTTGGTTGTTCCTTGCTTGTTTTTGTTGATATTGAAGACAAGATTATTATGCTCTTTCCAGAGATAAGAGGAATGGTCTTTGGGTGGTGGATGTGCTGTCTGACATCATTCAAATGACATCAGCACCCAAACAGTTAGGATCACAGCGGTGAGTTTCTCTTCTGGGGGATTTTGTTGATGTTTTTCTTGTTTGTTTATTTTGCTGTTGTTTGTTTTCGCTGTTGTTCTTTCCCTACTAGTAAAAGAGGTCTGCCCTTTTTGTAGAGCACAGTCAAAACCTGAGGAAACTATTCCTCCCTGGAGAACCAGAGTGGGTGTGAATATTTCTGTAGTGAGCAAAGACTTTGAAATCCCACCAGGGAGTTCCTGGAGGTGCTGAAAATCATGTTTTAAATAGTTTTGCAATATGTTTCCATCCCTGCTATGCTCTTATCAAAGCAATCAAAAAAAAAAAGTATGTCTTGCTTCAGACTGATGTTATTTCTCTGTTTCTTCTTCTTAGTGAGAATAAAATAATAGCAAAATATAAAACAGGTTATGATGCCAAATGCTGCTGTGCTTAAGGCAGCTGGGGGAGGCTGGATGCATTGCACATAGTGCTGGGTGTGTTGCACTTGGGCATTCACTGAGAAACAAGTCAGAGGAAATAAAATAAAAAGAAACAGAGGTACCAAAGTGAGTATGGATGGTAGCTGTTATGTCAGCCTCACCTGAGATTTATTTACTGGGGGGAAGGCAGGAGACCTAGAGTACACTGCTTTACCAATTACAGGTGTCTGGTTTTGGTGTCCTACCTGTTGACTCTGTCTCAAGGACAGCCCCCTGGAGAGATGGGGCTGGGGTCTTCCCCAAAATGATGGAGGTGTTGTGCTGGCCAGTGCTCCCAGGGAGCAGCTGGAAACCAGCCCAAGCTCAGCCAAGCCAAGGAGAGAGAGCTTATCTGGGGTTCTCCTGGTACAGAGCCCTGAGAGGTTGCTGAACAAAAGGACTTGTCCTGTAGTGGTACAGCAGGCGAGGAGAGAGCAGGTTTATCTGAGTGTGTTTTGGTCTGATGTTATGGTGTTTTTTTCCCACTTTGAAATTTTCTTTATTCTCATTTGTGCTTCCACAAAACAGCTGCAACTTTTTAGGGGCTCCTGGGGTGGTTTTGTATGTACAGTGCAGAGGGGTATGGATCATGATGAGATCATGTCATGTGCCAGAAACCTTCTGCTAGTGAACCTTAAGCCTCCCTTAGTCCACAGTGGCATTTAAAATCACCACGAGGTGCCACAGCGGAAGATCAGAAAGGCCAAAGGGCAGCAGCAGCGTTATACAGCTTTTACAGGTACAGCAAATTTGTTAGGTGAGAATGGCCACATGATGGAGGAAGTGGAAAAATCCCGGTGGCTCTGCCACATCTAACGCTGGTGGGGGAGTCTTGGAATAATACATATTTCACATGGTTTTTCATTGTTAGCTGCTCCTAACTAAATCCTTTGTCTTGTGGGGTTTTGTTCACTAACGTTTTATGCTGTTGCCTTTCATTTTCCTCAGTCATTCTCCCTTTCCACCAGCCTGTTGTTGTCTGCCCTTGTTGCCTGAAGTCATTTGGGTGACGTTTGTTTTTACTTCTTCAAAAACTTCCTCTACCTTTGCTAAAGGATGGATCACATCCTACTTAAAGTCAACAGAAAGACTTAAATGAGCCTCGAACTGGACCTGAAATTGTTACTTCTTTTCAGGTTTCTAAATATGATATTTGCCTCCTAGCAACCACCATTTGCAGGCAGTGTGCCAGCAATGTTAAGCTCTTGCTTGTGTGCGGCTGCTGGCATCCCAGAGCATCCCGCAGAGCTTTACAAAGCGCCCGGTGGTATCAACTCACTCCGCTCGCTGTAGGTGTCACAGGGAGAGTGGTGTTACACAACAGCCTGAAAAACAAGGGAAAGTACTGCCTGACAGAAGCTGTAAGAGGACAAGGAGTGTTTCAGATTGATATCCCAGGTGTGACAGAAGTACCCAGGGATGTTTGGGGATCACCTGTGGGTTTACTGTCTGGAGCATCCTGAATGGGTGGTGAAGTTCATTCTGGGATCTGTACTTTTTGAATGGGCTTATCCTGGGTGTAGTCTTCCAATCCTGCTCTTTGACAGCTATTTTGGTGCCTTTTTCTTCCTTCAGTTATGGCAATTCATCATGCTCTCTGCCAGTTCATCCTCTTTGATACGCTGGAACAGTGAATGTTATTTGTTCAGGTAGGACAAGGTGAAGCTTGCCTGCTAGGAGCGGTGATTTTTCTTTCAGGGCATGGCAAATGCTCTTGGCTGGGTCAAGTCTTTGGGCTATTTTGACTTCCTTTTCTCCTATTTCTGTGTGTCCATTCCATAGGTTTGGTTCCTGTGGTGCTGTCTCTAGATTTCCTTGGGACCATTTTTCTCCTGCTGGTACGCAGCATGTTTCCAAAGACAAACTGGTCCTTGAAGTTGCACTGCAGTTGTCCTGTCTCCCGAGTGATTTGTATATACAGTTTTCTCTATAGGAAATATTATCTAGAATTATTTTTTCCACAGTTGATGAGTTGATGGAATGATTATTTCCATTCTATTAAAACAGGAAAAGCAGGAGAGAAATCTGTCTTCTCTCTGTGTACCATGCTACTCCTGAAAGTGACAGTACGTTTATCTAGGTTTAATAGTTAAAAGATCAAAGTGCATCAATTGTGGGCCTGTTTGGGGAAACACAAAATCTTTTCTTATCTTCAGCTGCACTAGAAGAGAGTAGTGTTTCTGTGGGGCTGGAGCACCAGTGGAGTTTATGCGGCTCCATCAGCAGGCCACTTCCATCAGCTCATTGTGATTCAGAACAGCCTGGCCTCCTTAGCTCTTTTTTAAGGATCTCACCATAATAGATGTCTTGCAGGGTTTGCATGAATGACCTCCAGTCTAGTGTGTCCTGTTTGAAAGCTGCCGGTGACTCTTCCTTGTTTGTTAGTCACTAATTTAAGTTCTGAAGAACTTGCTGCTTATTATATTGGTGGGGTGATTCAAGGTTACTTAGTTGTGGTGTTTCATGAGAATCACCACTTTTCATTAAGGGAGAGGAAAGAAGTAAATATTTAGTGCTCTAAATGATTCCAGAAAGCAAGCTGAGCATGCAGAGCTGCAGGGGCAAAATTCGGAAGACAAGTTAAGACTCTGCAGCCTTTAAAATGATGTTAGTTATTATTTTTAGATGTCATGATGTTTTTAATGAACTCCTGAATTTTTAGAGCCTGAAGCAATTCAGTTTGAAAGAATTATAGTTTTAAGCTGCAGCACACCTTTGGAATCTTCCCTGGTTTAGCTGAGAAGGAAGTGGATGCACTAGGGAATTACAGATTGTATATGCATATTTTTTGTATGCTGTGCATATATATATACACATCACATTCATTTTACTTTATCTGCATCTATTTTGCGAACTGGGCAATTTGCAAGGACTATATCTGTATTCCAAGAGGACAAAGTTTAAGAGGAATGGCGTAAGTATACTGTGGATTTTACTGTTGCAACTATCATAATATCTGGATCATATAGAAATAGCTGTTTAACAATTTTCTCCCACAGCAATTAAGAACTTATGAAAGTTGAAAGATGATGAGCATCATATAATTGGTTTGTGCAGAGTCTAATGAAACTATTTTCTCAGTAAATAGAATATTCTCTTTCTTGAGAATAGAAAGAATAGCATCATAAATATTTATAAGTTATCTCTTTCCTGTCATGGAGTCTTCATCAACAAATCCCACTTCAAAAAAAGTAGTACTCACATTAGAAGAGCAGCTTATTCACTGTTGCTTAGTATCTGTACTGCAGTGGTGCCCAGAGGACCCCTTTCAAGATCTCATGATTCCCATGCCAAATTGTTGGACATTTCAGATCAGGTTACACTGAAAGTCTAGGCAACTCCAAAGGTGTGCTGGTGTCCAATCTGTCACAGAAGGGTGTCCAGATGTCTCCATATGCAAGGCTGTGAAGGATGTGGGAACAGCATGAAGAGCACTCAATTGTGCATCGAGGCCATTTCATTTGAGGATGATGGTTGGCCAAAGCATGAGCTGGACATTTCTCCCTGAATCTGCTCTGGGAGCAAATCCTGGAATAATGCCCCTTAAGGCCACAAAAGCAATATCATGGTTACATATATATGGCTTTCTTCAGCTACTTGCACAGCCATTTAGTGTGCTTTATCATCAGAGTGGGTTGATGCTGCACAGCATGAGTGGTTTATATCAGGGCTGCGGTTAAGTGTGTATATCTTGAGGAATGAGTCAGTTAGGAGATGTCTTTCAACAAGCAAAGTTTTTCTTCAAAGCTTTGTTCTTTAGTCTGACTGTACACAACTTTTAACAAAAGACACCCAAATGGTTTCCTCTATACACTACACACACACACATATCTCTCTCTCTCTCTCTATATATATATAGATGTCCTGTTTGGGCTCTATTCCCTACTGTGTACATCTTGATGTGGAGAGTAACATCCTTGGAGCTGGCATGCTTGCCGTGGCAGGGTGAGCAGGAGGGCTTTGGCTCCAGGCACCATCTCCCCAGCCTGCTGCCCACAAGACATCCCCATGGCTGCTCAGCATTTTGGGGGAGAATTCCGGAGTCTGAAACTATCTTTAAAAATGAATCTTCTACTTGCTGCTTTATTCTATTTCTCTAACTTTACTTAAGATTCCTCATGTGGGTTTGGGGGGATTCATTTTCAGCAGTAATTTAGGTCAGTACTGGTGTGGCCACTTGAGAGCCATTTTGGCCCCAGAGGGAGCTGTATGTGTGCACAGACAACCCACTTTATCAGTGTGGATTATGGAATGCACTCACATAAGATCTCCTGGACAGCTCAGCTGACATGCTACAATAATGATTTGACTGCAAGTAAAATACTATGAAGATTATATATATATATATATATATATATATATTGATATTTCAATTACTTCTTAAATTGTACTTGTTGGAATCCTTGTGCCTGACTTGGATATTTAAGTATGGATTGTATCTGATTCTAAAAACACATTTTTTGTCTGCTCAATATATATAATAGCTTATATTTCCATCCTTGGGTAATTGCTTCTGCTTTAAAGAGTGACCCTGAATTATATTAAGACAATAAATTAATGTTCATTTCTTACAGAGAGGATTTCTCCAAGGAACCTGCATAAGTGCAATTTTCTCTGTTCTTCTTCCATGGTCTTGATCATAAATAAGTAGCTATGAGTACTCATGGGACAGTGCAAGGGCTTCTCACAAGCAATTGTTTTTACAGCTCGTTTATTGCCAGGGTGTTGAACTAACAGCTTGAAATTGAATTGGTGGTGTTTGTAAATATGTCTCTTAATGTGTGTGTATATAAATATATTTATTTTTTTCCTCCAGGGAATCAGGTGATGGCAGGACAGAGATCCCTGAAGAACCTCCCTTTGGAGGCAAAGGTGACCTCTTTTCAGCAACATATTAGTGGGTGTTGTGTGGACAGCTGCTGTGACTGCAAGGCAAGTTCCTTTATTTAAGGAGAAGAATTCATACTTATCACCAGGGAAAATTTTAAATGCACAAGAAGTGTCTCCTGTAGTACAAAATACTACTGTGCTGTTTCCTGCGGCATATGCTTAGATAGAATTTTTCTCTAAAGAAAACAAGGGGGGAACATTGCATGCCAGATGTCATCTTAAACGTACTTGCTAAACAAGGTAATTTTAATTTGTCTGGGTTCAAAACAATTTCCCTTAATGGATCAGGGATTGTTATTTCACTGACACCCTATAAAGGGTGCAGCTCTTAAAATCAACAGGTGAATTTTTTAGTGAAATTCTGAATGGAAATCGTCTTCTCAAAGCAAGTCAAATGAAATAAAGCATTTACTGCTGGCCTCTGCTGAGACCAGGGACATAGGAGAACAGTGGTTTTACCTCTGTCTCTTGCATTATTATGGCAAGACTGGAATAGTGAACGTGGTTCTGCTTTCCACATCTCGGAAAGGATGTTGCAAAACTGGAAAGGATGCCGGAAAGAGCCATAGTAATGATACGAGGACAGGAAAATGTGCCTTATGGTTTGAGATTTATGGAGCTCAATCTGTTTAGCTTATCAGAAAGATTGCAGCTTTAAATGGATCACAGGGTTTACATACTTTCATGTAGAATAAATAGTAGGTATAAAGGTACTATTCCATCCTATGTGTAAAGGCATAGCAACAAGCAGAGTCTGATAGCTAAATCTGAATCCATTTACATTTTAAACAACATGCATATTTTTACTGCTGGCATGCTTAACCAACAACAACAAAAAAAGATGAGCCTCAAGAGAGGTATTACATGGTCCTTTTGATGCCTACAAGTGGTGGCAACGAGTTTCTCATTAATACGCTCTCAACAATCACAAGCTGGCAGCTGGTCCCTCTGCAGCATGGTGGCTGGATGAGGGTCTCTGGCCATGGAGCAATGCTGTGTGTGAGGACCAAGTGCCTGTCCGGCAGTCTGTGTGTCCATCCACTGACTATGGTCATGCCTTGGTGTGTGCCCAGTTAGATGGGGGTTGCAGAAGAGGGTGCTCAGAGCCACGTTCGCAGGCAGCCCTCCCTGGGGATGCCCAGGATGTCTCTGTGAGCTGTCCCACGAGGGATGAGCTGCTCCATGCCCTGTCCTGGTCAGGCTTTTGCAGGCTGTTATGCTTTCAGATTAAATCCCTGTGCATACTCAAGGTCCTTGAGAGTCGCCGTTTGCTGGCTGGAGTGCTGAGGCCAGGCTGTGTGTGTGATTCCCACAGAGGGCTGTTGCATAAATCCCGAAATCCCACTCTCACGATGTTAGCTAACTCGCTGAATTAACCTGGCTGGAGGCACAGACCATACTCCATAACTTGTCCTCCATGATCCTTTCTCCACCACACTGCTGGTAAAAGGGCTTTCTTGCATCAAAGATCTGACAGGACTTTTAATCAAAATAATCCATTCTCGATTAGCTTCCTGTTTCCCTTTCTCTTTTTTTTTTTTATTATTCAAGCTTTTCTCACTGGGGAAAAAAGGAGGCAAGAAGGATAGGGAGGAACATGGAAAAAAATGCACTACTCATTTCCCGGTTTTGTTTCATTAAAAAAAATCTGGAAAGATTTCAAAATCCCTGAAGCACTGTTTGTGAAAATTTCACAGTAGTAGGGCTTGGGGGAGAAGTCCTCCAGCTCCCTCCATGTGGTTTCATAGCCATCTTAAAAGATCCTGTTAATTTTTAAGCTAATATTAAGCTACTATATTAGCTAATATTAAGCTAGAATAGTAATGATGGAATATTGCCTCCTTCCTGAAGCAGGAAGGGGAGAAAAATTGGGTGGCATGGCAAAGGAGCACGTGGGAAGCAAATCACTGCTTATTTTCTCTACCAGAGCACCCACCCTGCAGTGTGGGATCAGGGATGGAGGAGGGAGAAGGGATCCTTGTAGCAGCCCCAGCTGCTGCAGGATCTGCAGAAAAAGGCTGTGGGTTGGGCAGGGAGGGGGATCAGTCCCCCACATCTGGGCTTTGGGGTTCCCCTGTAGTCACACCAGGCTGCTGCATGGAGATCCTGGAGTCCTCCGAGGGAGCAGTGCCACGAATGCATTCTGTGGCATCTGAAGGAACGCTGTCAGCTGTGGTTTGTTAATTGTTCTGGGTCCCCTGCCCCTCCAGATCTTCAAGGAAAGAATTTATTTTTTCCTCTGTCATTTTCTTTGTTAGAGAATTGCTCTTAAAATGCTGTGGTTTGTGCATAAAATACTGTTTATGTATAAAATACCATTGAAGTTCAGTTGAGCCCTGAGTTGACCCCTGCCTAGCACTCAGATCTTCCAGCTTCTTGTTTAATTTGTCTCGTAGTGTAAGACACGCTACTCCCCCATACAATACAGAAAGCTTGCTCCCCAGTACACATACCTAATTTGTAGCTAATGCTCTCATCGTGGCTACTTTAATAAGACTGTAGATTTTTTTTCCAAATGAGATGCACATGTGGCTCCTAGGCAGTCATTTTTCTGTTTCAGATTAAGCTTTTCTCTTCAAGATTCCACATCGTACATGACTTTCTGAAACCTTTTCTATTGATTTCATTCCTAGCCTTCATCAAAACAGTGCTCAAGCAATCGAGGGGTGGACTGTGACCTGCTCTGCGGAGAAAGATGGGGCAGAAGGCATCTGTTTACACTGTTATATTGGCCTTTTTTCTGGGTAATAGCCCTGGGTAAAGAGAATAATATTAGCTAAAGGTTACTTTTCCCAAAGATGCGAGTCCTGGCTATTTTCTCCCTTGCTAAGGCTCCTAGAAAGCATCTCTCACATGGGAGACGGAGATGCTAGGTGGTACAGTCTCCTTCCAGGAGAGGCTGGAAACTCAGAAGATGTCTGTTATGTTCTCACAAAGCCACAGACACTGAGTAAAATATGGACAAGCCCAAATCTTAAAGGGGAATGAAGTTATAACTCAACCAGCTGCAGCCAAGAAATGTCACTGACTTAACTCCAGAAAGGCTGGCACGTTTTGCTGTTTGTGGAATATCCTCGTGTTTCTTACCAGCACATGCTGCAGGGACGAGATCATGCCAGAGCAAGTTTGTGATGCTGAGACATCTCCTGGGTTTGACTGGAGCAGAAATGCCCTGTGGTTTCTCTACATCTGGGTGAAAATAGTAAGTCCTGGAACACCTGAAAATTGATGATAAAAAATAAAAAGCTTTCCTTCCACCCCCCCCCCCCCCCCATCACCACCTCCCACTGACACAATTTAAAGATTTGAAATCAGTTTTTATTGCAGCTAGAGATTGGAGTTATGATTGTTTCCATTTAGAACAAGGAAATTGAAGTAAAGCAATTAATCAATAACAATATGGGAAAGTAAAGACTGAGACAGTCACTTGAAGCTTGCATGCTTAGCTGGCTAAGGGGAATTTTAGAAACTTCTGTCTTTTACTGCCTGTATAGGTTTTATATTACCAGCTTCCAAGTTCAGAGAGAAGTGGTGCTTTGTGTTTGTACCACTTCACCCAGTGTTATAAACCCATTCATTTACAGGGATTAATTATGAATAATCCCAAAGTGTTTCCCTGACTGTTGTACAAACCGTGCGCTCAGGCCCACTTCATACAGCCATGAAATGCCATCATCCCTCAGGTGAAACAAAGCAACTCTTCAGCAGCACAAAGCAAAGCTGCACAGCAATTTAGGAAAGGAAGTGAAGAATAATGGATTCATTTGAAACTGCAGGGGGATTTTAACTATGCAGAATGCAATTACCAGAACTGGAGTTTATCCAGGACACTGGGGTTAAGACCCCATCTATTACTAAAGATGCCATGGAATTGCCAGCGTCCTTCCCCTCATTTCCTATGTGTTACTCACTGGGCTCCTGAGCAGGGAAGAATCCAGTCCTGCTTAGGTTATGAAAAATGATGGGACCTCAGGGCAAGGTGCAGAGCTAAAACTAGTATTTCCCTCGGACCAGAGCTTTCCTTTTGCATGTGGTGCAAAAGGCTTTGTACTGGAGAGGGGAATGAAGTGTCTGAATGCGTGGCTCCATCCAGAGCCACTGAACCAGGGCAGCTGCTGGTCTTTGGTGCAAGTGATGGGCTGCTGAGCTAACAGCATGGCTTTGAATCTAAACTTGGTCATCGATACCTTAACCAAGGAATGGACAGTTTCCTGATCACGTTTATACAAATCAGACTGTGAATCCATTTAAATAGCAAAATACTTTGTGACTTGGATTAGAAATTCCACATTTCAGTGTAAGCAATAAACTGAGGACGGTGCTTCTAGCTTGCTGGTCAGCAGTGAAATTCAGTATCACAAGCCAGAAGGTTTAAATCTCATCTGCATGATGTCTGTTTGGAGCTCTCTCCCAATTGTCTGAGTTTTGGAGAGTTTCTTGGCCTCCCGAGCCTGGCTCCCACCAGGCCCTCCACTGCCTCTCATACACAGTTCTTCCCTTGTTCAATACCTTCACCTGAGAAATAACCAGAAGCATTTCTCCTGCAGCATTCATGACCCAGCAGGACCAGAGAGGAAAAACAGATGCCACTGGCTGGTTTTTAGGAGGGGAGCAAGCAAGCAACATCGGCTCGGGGGGGGAGGGAAGGGATGGAGGTGATGTGTGCTCAAGTATTTGTACATTTTCAACTCCCACCAAAATAAAGGTGGTGAAACTTGGGGAGCAGCACTTTTTAACATGGTAAGAAAGCTCAAGAGAGCGTCCTTGGAAAGCTTTTGGCTGATTTGTGAGATGCAGAAGTTAGAATTCAACACTTCTATTTCTGGGCATGTAGCTGATTAAATCAAAAGTCAATAAGCACTGCGTTATTTTGCCTGGAGATCCAGGTATTAGGTGTGATCAGTAGCTCAGAAACTCTTCTCTTTCACATCCTCTCCATTTACTGTTGGGAGTGTTTAGGTCTGATTTAAATTTGTATCATTGTCTACCCATAACTACGGCCTTTTGTTCAAGGCTAGTGAGATCAGACAAGTAAATAAAAGAAGCCAGCATCACAGTGAATGCATAACATGAACCATTTGCCCGCTCACAGGTGCTGGGCAGAAAGTTACCAATTAGTAGTGAAGCCCCAATAAATAATGTCTCAGTCTTGTAACTGCAAATCTTTCTAATAGAATCTGGCTATTTCATGCCCTGTGCCATAAATCAGTGCCCCTGATGAGTGTGCTTTGAATGGCTGGACAAAAATAATTAATCAAGACTAAATCAAAAGCAGCATGCTGCATGCAAAGGCAATGTTAGCCAGGATGTATTCCTATGAAAAAGTCATTTAAAAATGGCTCATAAATCTGTGAGATGGCTGAGGGAGGATTGAGGAAATGCGACTGGTATGGATTTTCAGGTTTTGTTGTGCATAGATATTGCATACAGTTAAGTCTTTCCACCCCTGCAGACAACAGGGGTTCCAGGACAAATGTAACTTGTGGCTTTGCCCACTAAACCCAACAGATGATGATGCTGGACTGAATGACTGCTCTCACACCCCTTCTGCAGTGGCACTCGGTAGAAATGCAGAGAAGGACCACAGACAACAAAAAGAAACCCTGGGAGGTCAACCACCATTCGTGGCTTTACTGAGAGGATAAAGGACTTGCAAAATCTGGAAAGCTGAACGCTGCTGGGAGAGGGTTTTGCTCCATTTTAGCTGCTTTTCTCTCTTGTGGTGCCTTACTGAACTGAGCACCGTATTTCCAAGCAGATTGGAAGTGACAGTGCTCTGATAGCTCCTGTGCTGAACACTGGCCCAGTCATTGAGTCTTTATCTAGTTTTTCTCTTGTACTTATCGACCATTAATGAATCATGACATTCTTCACAGACACTGATTGAGCCAAAGCTGAGCCTGTGATACAGCCAGCAGCAATGCTAAGAAATACAAGAACATATACTTGCCAGCTTCAACAGGTAAATTAAGTATGCACCAGAGAAGGTCTGTTTACTTAATGTGAAATAATGCTCTATTTCATATTCATCCTTAATATCCTCTCTTAAACTATTCTAATGTATTTTTTTACACGTAACATTCCTGTCTGGAATAGTTTTCAGCTTATTTTCTTCAATTCTTCTCTAGGGGAGCAAAGATTTGCATAACATTAGGTCAAAAGCCCATTGAGGATATATTACATGGAAATTTTGTAAAACAGATTCATTCACTGGCTGTGAAGAGGAACTGGGCTCGGAGCATGGTGTTACAAAGGCACCAAAAGCCAGATAATACCCAGAGGTTCTGCTTGCTGCCAACAGTGCCCAGAAGAAAATAGGAAGGCACTGAATAGTTAATGGATCTATCACTGTGGTACATAAAGCAGACATTGCTGGGGTAATACGACGTCTCCCCAGAAGAATAATGATAAGGTGGTTACCAAAAAGTGATTGTGATTCATAAGCTCATAGAAGGGGCAGGGCTGGTGTAACTGTCTCAGCATGGCAGAGTCACCTTTAATGCAGTAGCTGTAAGCCTACTACTCAGTAGTGAGACATGCCTTGTTATCCTCAATTCCCGCCTCTCGGCATGGATAAAAAATTCTATTTGGGATAATTTTTAACTTTTAAATAGTGAGTAATATATATTTTCTTGGAATTCTGCCTTTCAGCAAAAGAACAATAACTTTAACTTTTTTAATAGCCTTCGCCATTCAGCAATCATGCTGAGAAGATTAATAGTAGTAGCTATATTTTATTATTTTTATAGCAGGTTGTAAGGGAAATGAATGTTACTTTCTGTGTCAAATGAAGGTCACCCTGACCAGCACTTGTTCTACGGAAACTTGAGTGGAACTGGTGCTGTAGTTCAACTTTGGGTAGCATCATTAATGAGCCAGAGGAAAAAAACAGACTTAAAAATTCAGTGTACAGAAAAAAAAATCTGCAATGCCCAAATAAAATCAATAACACAGCATGAAAAATAACATAGGAAGTAAAATAGCTGATCTGCTGGCTCATTTAAAAATACTTTATCCTGACCTGAAGTTTCAACTAAAGGTAGTACAAGTTTTGCACTTAAGCTTGTGTTCATTGTTTTAGTGAGCACCATCTTGTCTGAAAAGTGCCCAGCTCACCTAATTCTGCCTCTTCTTTTCTCTCCTCTCTGCCTGGTTTTGTTTGGGCTGCTCCAGAGAGCAAGTGCTGTGGCATGCTGCAGCTGGAGGGGGAGACTTGCAGTCATGGTGGACTTGGCTGGCTGACTTGGGGGAGCTCTGCTGGGTTTAGGGGTCTTACTGTTTCTCTTTATTCAGGATGTGGGCAGTGTCTGTCTGCTCAGCATAGGCATGTTCCTAGAGCTGCAGATGAAGAAGGAAAGATGGAAAATGAAATATGTATCCCTGGTGAAACCAAAGACAAAATAAGATCACAGGTATTTCTGCTGCAGGGCTGGGGAAACCTCACGTTGGCATATCAGAAAGTATTTTGCTATTTTGCTGCTACAGCAAGGTTCAAGCACCTTCTAAATGCAGCTCCACCAAGTGGAGCTCTACTAGCATGAAACCTTTTGGGACAGTTGTTCATGATAAACATCTATGAAATTTTTGGGGATAGTCTCCCTCACCCCTGTACATGCAACCTTACAAGGCAGAATTTTGAGTTTTGTGCTTTAATTTATTATAAAAATGTGCATATTTGCAGTCTGAGTCAGATCTGAGCTCCTCCACTGAAGACAAGCTTTCTGAACTAATTTCTCTTCCAATCCCGCCAGCTGGGCAGGGTGTTGATAAGAAATTGGCCACTGAAGCTTCTCATGAGTGCATGATGGCCACAGATGTTCTCCAGCCTGCTAAGTAGGTTTTAAATGGGAGAAGGAGAAAAAAAAATTAAAAAGTGTATGTCTTCCTTCAGTATGAGGAAGCTGACCTGTGGAGGGGAGAGGACGTGTCTAACAACATCATCATCTTCTCAACACAACGGTGAGTGAAGGCTGCGTAACTCCTGCTTTGTACCTCAGTGCTAGACCACCTTGAACTGTGTGAAGCCCAGATTGGGATTAAATCAGGGAAGTTTGTGGCTCCTAGTTTTGGGTTGTGTTCCAAAACCCTTGCTTTCTCCTCTGTTGTTGAGTATGGCTTTGTCCATCCTGTTGCTAACTAGCATTTTTATTACAGACTCTGTCAAATCGTAGGCAAGATGGGGATGTGGGGGAAGAAACAATGTATTGGGCATGCAAGAGCAGAAATTATCCTTAAAATACACTGAGGTGGAACAGCAAGGATTAGAAGAGGAGAGCAACTGTCTCTCTCTTCGACAGGAGCTCTTCCCCACCCAGAACCAGTCTTGAGAATCTTCCTGCTTTTTCCAAAAATAAAGGCCGTCTCATATCCAAAGCGCTTCAGAGTAATTTCATCTCCTGTTTAACTCCTGGCTAATAATTTCATCTTTCATTTCCTCCTATTGTTCCCCCTGGCATGTGTCCCATCTATTATAAGCCCCAGATATCATAAAATAATTTTTTTAGATTTAGGGAGAGGGAAATAAGAGTCAGGTGGTTTGAAGTAAGATTTTTATAGCAGCACAAGTTCTGGAAGCATTGTACAGAGACTAGTATTAAGGAAATAGCTCCATGGGAGGAAACTGGAGTGAGGAGACAAAGCAGCCCTAGCTCTTTGTGAGAGTTGTATTACTGCCACGGCAAGGATAATTGCTCCTATTTAGGAATCCAATGCAAAATGGAGCTTTACAGGCGCTAAGGAGAGAGTAGAGATTTTCACAGGCACAAAGTAGCCTCTAGATTAATACTCACGGGAGCTGGGCATTTCTGAAAATCTCCATCTAATTACTGTACTGAAAAAGTTGGCTGCAAAATAATGTATTTACAAAATTAAAATGTCTGTAAATATGGTTCATGTCACTGTGTTTGCATGCACAATGACAGCAACTGCAGAGTGCCATCAGCAGGACTTGAGTGTGTATTTCCCAGCTGGGGCTGGCTTCTGGTACATCCTATCTCAAGGCATAGGGCTGCTTCCACATCTTTCTCCTTTCCTCTAGGAGAAACGGCTCTGAGAATTTACCTTTCTTCTATCTTATTGAGATGGGTCAGGGTCCCTATAACATCAGCCCAGGCTGGGTTTAGAAGACTTGTCTGTGAGTGCTAAGTGTGGCATCGCAGTTCTCCTAACAAACCCCTCTGGATCTCTCTCTTTCCCTCCTACACCCATACCACAGTGTTTGCCTACCAGGATGCAGGAAGGTGGATGCGTGCAATCAGGCCGTTTAGACAGGAAGAGATGATGGGGCTTCCTGGAGGACACACAAAACTGGCCCTATTGGCACAGCTACAGAGGAGGTGGGTGGAGGAGCAGAAACTGGGGGGTTTATTTGCACAGGTGCTCCTCATTCTCTTCGGAAACAAAATGTTTAGCATGCAGGAGATAGGATATTGAATCACCAGACTGCCCCAGGAGTCCTAAACTATAAGAAATCCTCTAAGCATTAGAACTAACTTTGGGATAGAAAGTCTAGGTGCTGTCCTCTCTGTCTCAGTCACTGTTGGTTTTCTTTCCCTGTCCTGAAATGTAGGGGATGCCTTATGACCTGTAATGCAAATGAGTGGCTGTAGTCTGATGTGTGGAACTTAATGTTAATTAGGGAATATTCTTATAAATCACAGCTTTCCCCAAACTCATCTCCCTGAACTCGTGGCCCTGAGCCAGAAGGAAGGCTGACACTTCGCAGGCATCTCCTGCTGTGTGGGTTTGAGCACTCTAAGGGAGACTCTGACAGTCCCCGGGAGCCTACAGTTGTTCTTGAGGATATCTTTCACAGATCACCTCACCTCCTGCACCAAATCAGCACTGACAGGAGCCAAAGGTTGGAAAACTGTGGTTTGTTTTTTTCTGAGTTCTTTTTTGTTTGTTTTTTTGTCTGAAGACTGTAGGAGGGTTGCTGGGGGTCAGACAAAAAAAAATCCCTTTTAGAAAGGGAATAAAGACAATAAGGATATGGCAGTGGCTCTGTAGTATCAGACAGAGGTCTGATTTCATTTGAATGTGGGATACCAATACTAGAGGCAGCGGTGACAGCATCAGAAAAAGGTGGAAGATTTGCGCAGGGAGGTAGGAAATGCACAACCCATGATGTGAGTTCATCATTAGCTAGTCCATGGCACACGCCTTTCTATTGTCTCTGTCCAAAAAAAAAAAAAAGTCCTCAAAACCTCGCCCAGTGAATTAATGAATTCAGGTCTACTGCAACTAAGTTGAAATGTGTATTTTCATACAAAACTGCTGAGGGGGTAAATGTTCATTTCTCCTTGAAGAATCACAGCACTGATAACGTCTCCCCTGTTATACTTGCTCCGCACCAGTTGCGTGAGATTCTTTGAGGGACACAAGAAAAAGGCTTCTTGTGGCACGTGTTGTGACAATTTGCACACTTAACAGTTCACTGCACCAACACGATTCCTGCTGCTAATGACCTGTGCATTCCCAGCAGCTCTCTGGGAGTTGTGCTAGTCCCACTGTTCAGGTGTAATCTCGAAACTTCCAGCGTTCCCGGTGACTTTGGTGTGTTTAAGATTGCTGTATGGGGATGTAAGCCTGGCTCTACAGGTGTTAGATTTTTAAAACCTTACTGTTCTGGATTAATTGTTGTTCACCTGTAACTGTGTTTTGGATTTAATGAACAGTTATAATGATAACCAGGTTCTCACTCTTTACGGCAAGGCAGCACTTCATAAATACTGAAATGTGCTCTCCCTACATCTGTGTTGGTTTCCTACGAATCTGGAAATGAAATTATGTGGCTGCTGTCTTAGGATTGTAGCTATTGAATAGCTATTGCTAGCAGATTCATCTAAAATACATAAATAAGGAAAGGAATTCCATATGGTCTGGGAAAAACAAACAAATACCACACAAATGTGGCACGCTGTTTCCTGAAGAGGAGGAAAGAATGTGTTTATTGCTCTTTTCCTGCAGTATGAAGATACTGCAATATTGCAATAAAAGCCCTACTGCCTTTGGCTTCATATTAGCTTCCTGAGCTCCTAGGGCTTCCTCCACCAGCAACTCTACCTCCTGTGTGCTGATGGCTCAAGTTCCCCATGTGTCTTTGATGCGATACCTGCAGTGGCCTGTTATGAAGGATGCCTTGCAAGTAGTAAATTGGTATGACTGTGTTGTGACTGCAAGAGGTCATTTTCCAAACAGAACCAATATCTTGGTGCTGTCTAGTGGTAATAGTATCCCTGAAATATGGCGTGGTACTCATAAAATCACCCTGTTTCTGCTTGTGTATTTTTTCCCCCCTCCTTCGTCTCTTTGGAAGGACAGGTGGAAATGGGAAGTCAGATAGCAAATGGAAGTTATTGAAGAATGAACAGAACTTAAAAAAAAAAGTCTGAAGTCTGCTGCAACAACAGTCAGGGTTTCTTAGATGATGACATAGGACACAGAGAAAATAACTGTGAGACTTTTCAGAAACCTCTTCCAGGACATTTCTGAGCCAGCTGTGAGATTAGATTATTTTAAATCTTACATAAGCCCTAAAGTATGTTGATATAGCTCATGAATTAGATATGGAGGTTTGGGACCAGTCTCTTTCATGTAACCTGGTATAACCTAGTAGCAATGACATAACTTTGCAGCAAGATTCTCACTGACTTGAGATGATGAGTTTGGTAGAACTGTGAAGCTCTAGAAATGGCAAGAGCACAATGTTTCCTGAAAGCATTGCAATGCTCCCCAGCCCCCAAGAGATGCAGGAAGATTAAAGGAGGTCAGGAAGATGGAAGGCTTTTCAGAGAAAAAGGTAGTAAAGGAGACTTCTAGAGGGTAACTTAAAATTGAGTAAAAGGGAAGAGGAAATAACATCCGTAATGAACATTTTCAGCATGGGAAGATCAATGGAGAAGGGTTTTCCTTTTTTAATTTTTGTTATTGTTTTTAATTATCCAGTGGAAAGTACTCAGGAGAGCTGTGAAAAACTAACTAGACATTTTTATAAAGAAAAAGAATTGACTGCTCTACTGCAGCTTGGGGAAGGGAAGTCTGCCAATATGAAATTCCTGGAAATGTGGTAGACCAAAGGAAAAAGCCTTATGGTGAGAGAGACCCCAACTGGGTCTCTCTTGAGGGTCCTTGGGGATGGCAGAAAGCATGGAGAAGCTGGTCTAGAGCAGCACTGAAGTTGTTGTGGGGCTTGCAGTCATCATGGGAACAAGTCTGCTGGGTGAGCAGAGACCCAGAAGATGACCAGAAGTCACTGCTCTTTTCTCCTTACCCTTCCCCCTCATCTCTGCACAGGGGTAGTGTTTTATAAAGGAGAGGCTGGCCCAAAGCAGCAAAGAGTTAAAAACTACATCAAACTCTAGGTAGATTAAACTTTAAATTATTCTGACACTTATTATATTAAACAGTCAATAATTTACTAGTGGCACCAGAGAGCGCATGAATTCTCTAGATCAGAACAAATGCAGTGATGCAGTCTGGGCTATTTTTAATAGTAATGCTTTGGACACAGTGTGCTGAATCTGATGTGTCTCATCACTACATGCATCATTTAAAGCTTTTATAAACAGCCATGCCTGCTCAGAAGTCAGACGTTAGGCAAGCACTTGGGCAGCACCACGGAGCAGTGACGTAGCAGTGTGATAAACATTTGCAGAGATCCAAGTAGGGTCTTGAGCTGGCTAAATGTTTGCAAAAACAGATTACGAGGGAAGGAGAGGTTGTTAAGGGACTTGGAAGGCTGTGTGAGCTGTGCCAGTGATGTGTAAGAAGCAAATTCTCTTGAGATTCCAAGTTCCCAGGGCTGAGGTCTGTGCCAACCAAAATAGGTGCAGGTTGCTGAAGAACTCCTTCAGCAAAGGGCAATGTATTTCTGCTACTTGCAGTAATGTAGCAATAGCAGAGGAAACTCCTGCAAATGTCAGGAGGCAGTTGTATGATGCAGGATGCCACTTCTTTGTCCTGTCAGTGTCAGCTGCGTGGAGATGAGTTGAACTGCAAAGTGCATGGGCTCTCCCTCTCTCCTGCAACATTGCTGCATTCAAATCGCGCATTTGAAAACGAGCAATAATCTTGGCAGAGCTATAGAGGGAGCTATTTATAATTTACAGTGTGGTCTAATGTAAGCTACCTTAGTTTGTAAGTACCTGCGCTTTGTGTAACACAAGTACAGCTCAGAACCTGCTTCCTCGGAGGCACTGCACTGTGAGCTGCTTCTTGTGGCACTCCAGTGGGAGTATCTGATGGTGTGCAGTGATGGCTTAGATTGCGTAATTCTCATCTGAAGCATGAGGTCTGGAGCTGACCTGTGATGCAGTATGAATAAGCTGTAAGGAACTAGTGCAGTTGATATGGGAACCCATCTATTTACTGCAGTGACTTGGTTTTTGGGAAGCTTTACCTGTTGCTGATCCCTGAAGGAGGAGGAGGGGAGCTGGCAGGTCCTGTAGGAAGGCAGCGCATAAAAAGAGGCGAGAGTGCATTATGCATACAAGGGAAGATAATCACCTTGAGCTCCCCATATTACTTCTTTGCTGGCTGCAAATCCTTTATAGCTGGGATAGGCTTTTTACTCTTCGGAGTACAGCAGCGTAGTGGGCTTTTATCTCTAACTGAAGCAGAGACGCACACTGAAATACGAGTAATGTCAGAAAACAGACTATCTAGCTGACCTCCAAAGTAATATCGTTTAACAGCAGCAACAAATGCACTGACAAACCACTGGAAAAAATACACATAAAATATGAAGCGGCAACTGCGTGATTTAAACCCAAAAGGGCAATGCAGAATTGATGTTCAGAGCCCGTTCCCAAGTGCTTTTGTCATCATCTGTTACAAGTGCTGTATACTAGCCCAACTGATGCAATTCCCATGGATGTCTTGGCAGTACGTGAGTTACATCCCACCCCAAGAGAGCTGACCTTTCCTTCACTGAGAGAGGGAAATAAGTCCCTCTCAGAATTCAATGACCTCGTTCCAGTTTGACCACGTACTTTCTGATGGCTTGCTGAGGTCATATGTGTTGACTTACCCTATTCCTGTGTAATAAAAATTGGCAAATCTCTCTGGAGGGAGCCCATGACTCTGCACTCACTGTGCAGCCTCAGACTGCTGAGTTGTGCCTCGTTTCTCACGACGCTGTGACTTCTTCCCATAGGCTGGAGCAGAGAGAGATGCAAGGCAAGGAAGTCAAAATAGAACAGGGAGAAGGTGGTGCTACCTCTTGCCATGAAAAGCAATCCTAAACAATTTGTCTGGGATCAGGGAGGTCACGTTGCAGTGTAAATAAATGGAGCCAGCATTCACAGCAGTTCTTTCCAACCAACACAAAGAAAGGCAGAAAGCACATGTTCTTGCAGCGTGTATCAGCAGTAAGGGATTGGTAAGTGAAAGTGGAGTTTATAACTAACTGTTGGCTTGTGAAATGTAAAGATCGGAACTATGGAGGGAGAGGGGGAACACCAAATAATGAAAAAGCACAAAGAACAATAATGGGAAAATAAGATGTGGAAAGGAGGAAGAAAACAGACCTCAGGGAAGAAATGGAAAGAAAACTGAAGAGCGTGATCCAACAAGAAACAAAAATAGAAATTGGAGAGTGGTATTCTATTTTTCCAATTAGAAGCTCAGATAAAAATTAAAAGTAATATGTTTGGAAATGAACGTAATCAATGAAGCTGGAAACAGGATTCTATTACTAAAAGGAAAGCCCCAAAAAGGTTCTAAAACCAAGAGGAAAAGCTGGAAAACTTCTCACCTGTCCTGTCATCAGCATCTCTCTCTCTCTCTCTCTCTCTTTTTCTCTCCATCTTATTCCTGCAGTATTGTGTTGCTCACTCAGTTGCTGGAGTGCTGATGGTAATGACATACCAAAAAAAAAAAAAAAAGAAACAGAAAGCTGAACTTTGGATCTGATGAATGTTAGCACAGAAATCAACACTTCTGAATTATTTTTTTTCCTAGCTGGAAGTTATAGACAACTTTAAATGGAAACAATTGAAACGTAGTGATGTAGCTAAAAATTCTTTCATTCATTGCTCCCCAGATGGAACACTACACAGTGTCATAGTGGCATGCTTCAATCTTCCTTTCAAATTATTATATTTTTTTAACATAAGTAGTGTGAAGAATCTCTACTAACGTCAAAGTGGGAACGTTGCGCACCATGTCACAGCTTTGTTTTGATGCACAGAAATAAGAGTTTGCACTGAGAGCTCTGCTGGTGCTGTTACTGCCCTTAGTGCTTGAAGGAGGTTTCTCCTCAGCTGACTTCTGCTGCTGCTTTTTGATAAATCATGTCGGCTACTTCAGCACGGAAACCATTGAAAGAAAATATTTCAAATATGGGGAATGAAATGGCTAATGTGGTAGGCCTAGAGCACCCAAAGATGTTAGCTAGTTGTTAGCTACCTGTCTCAACAGTGGCCTGATTTAATTTGAGTTACCCAATTCAAATATTTATATCTTTTAAAGTGCTTGCTTTTTTTTTTTTTTTCTTTTGCTATGGAAAATGTGACAGTGTTTAATAGGGATCCAGCTGAACTAGCAGTCCTGAGGGCTGAGATCACCAAGGGTAGGACTATAGTGCCTGGCTGTGCAAGCGTGCAGAGGTGCTGCAGCTGAGCTGGTGGTGCAGCCAGCCTGGTTCATCCTTCGTATAATATGGTCACCTTGGTGTAAAGTGTCAGATGAGAGGGGTTTTGCAGCCTTACACAAAAGTATATATGGACAGGAAAGTGAGGGAGGAAAGGAAAACCATAGAAGGCCACCAGGAAAAGCAAGTGAGGTGTTTTCTGTCTGGATATACATTCTGGCAATTAGCAACAGCCCTTTTGGAAAACAAACCCAGGTACTGACTGTGATAAATGAATGTTTTGAAATCCCCTTTCCCTGACGTTTAAATAAAACTTCTGTTTTCTTTATTTCTTTTTTTTTTTTTTTAATTAAAATCATTATTATAAAGACAGTAAAGACTCTTGTTTGCCCTGCCTCTGGGATAAATACTAACATACTGTACCTTGGACATGGTAAAGGAATTGGACTGGGAGAAGAAAAAGTGCCCAAAGGAAGACAAACTTCATCAGAAACTAGGCCTGCTCAAAACCCAGAGCACTCAAAAATTCAGCATGTCCTATGCTTACTTATTCTCCCTCTTTTGATACTCATCTACAACTCTACACTCCCCATCAATTTCCTTTTACCAGAAATAACAGCTTTGGCATGGCAAAACTACCAGTGATGCACTAGGACTTTTTTAAATGAATAATGTTTGTTTTTTTTTTTTTTTAGATACTCTGAAAAGACCATAAACTAAAACTGACTCTTTCTCCATGCACTAAGCTCAGCTGCTGCTTTCCTTTCTGATCTAAACTGCAATAGGTGGTTGTCATATCCTGAATGCTTCTCCACCTGGATCTGTCTGTGGTTTCTGTAATAAGTCAGGCATTCTTACTGAGAAATACAATATGCACATAAATCTGGCATGCTGTTCATTAGAGAAGGCTAAATCCTATATCATCCATACCATGACAAAGTCTGAGTGGTTGCAGCAATGTTCCGTCGTAGATTGCATCTCTTGAATGTAATCACCACAAACTTTGCACTTTCTGGAATGAACAGTACAGCTGAAATGTGAAAATATTTCTGCAGACGCTGCAGTGTCACTGCAGTGAGAGAACAACGCTGTGTTATTGATTCAGCTGAAATGCTTCTTGCAGAGCAAGCATCAAAGCAAGGCTGTTTTATCAGTTTACATTTTTTAAGCGGAGAGTTTATTTCTTGCGTAATCCTCCTCGAGGCGCTCTGGTGGCTGAGCAGAACCACTGCCAGAAGCATCTGCTTCCTGGTCTGCAAATGTAATTTCTGCTCCTCTCCTTCCACTTCTGGCCTGGCTTCTTGAGTTCTGTCTGTGTGCTGTTGCTGAACCTGATGTAGGTGTTTTTATTTTTAATGCAGAAAACATGGGTTTAAGGGATTCCTGAGTTTAGACGAAAATGGTTACTTTGCTGCTTTGAGATCAGCCTCACTATGAAAGTGTGCTGGAACAGCTTTCTTCCTGTGCAGAGGATCATGCTGGGGCCAAAGTCCTACGTCCTGCTTGACTTTAGGACTGCTGCATTGCCCTTCAGCTGTCTGTTCACTGGTCCCTCTAGCTGCACAGTAGCTTTGACAGAAGTGATCAGCTCAGGCATTAGAGACAAACTGGTTTCCACAGCCAGGTCTGACAATAGGCAGAGTGCTTTAATGCAGGACTGCTGCAGCATGACGTCTTTCCAGATCCCTCTCCTCCTCTTCTGCAGTGTTTTAGATATGAAGGTCCTTTTTCTTTGTAAATATTCACAGATAATCACCTAAATATTTGGATATTTGTCTTTTTATTTATGGTAAAACCTGAATGATGCGGACTGAGCCGTGCTTACAGAGACGTGATTGAGTATGTCCATCTCCTGTGCTCTCTTACCGCCTATGCCCTGGTCCCAAGACTGGGCTAAGATTCCCATTTAATATTTTGGATATTTTGGTTTACACCTGGTTAATTTAGTGTTTCCCAGCAAATAATGGTGCCCAAGCTGAGAAATGGTGTGGTATCTATGGCTACCCTTGTTTCCTACCCCATGTTGAAGACCCCAGAGTCTGGTTGCTGTGGGAGTGGCCCTCCTGGTCTGTTGACGATGTACTCAGCAGCTTGCCCCTTGTCCCCCTCTTTTGACTGGGGGCTGTTTTCACCTCTGCAGTTGTTCTTCTCACCCCTACTTCCACCTGGATTGTGTTTGTTGTTGGGGTTTTTATTTTTGGTCCAACTTATGCCACTAACATCTATTTTTGCTCTCTGTGGAAGTTTCAAGGACAGAGAACTAGCGCAGCAATTCTTTTTCAGGACACTTTGTTCCTAAGTACAGGGAGTTGTAAAATTGCTGATAAAGAACTAGTTCATTCATAGCTTATGCCAGAAATGACTGCCTTCTGTCAATGCATGGTCTTCGTGAAAAAGAGCTGAGGATTGAGAAATGCAGAGATTTGTCAGTTCTGACTCTTTCAGTTCAAGTGAATGCTCTTTTGCCTTGAAACTCTATCTTCAATTATTTCCCTCAGAGAGGAATAGGCAGGTTTGGTCAAGGCTGGGCTTTGCTCGCTGTTTTAGTGTTTAACAACACTTGCCCAGTGCCATTTCTCTGTTGTGGATTCTAATGACCAGAAGCGAAAGGTTATTTTCTGAGCTATTGTAAATGGTTGACATTTCAGCTCCTGCTTTGTTACTGAAATGTTGTGAGAAATATTTTCTGAATGTATTTCCCAACAGCACAGTAATTCTGTATTTACTTCTCAAGATGCAAAAAGGTGTTTTAGGCCATGAAAGAAAATGCTCCAAGACTGAAACATGATTCTTGGAAATAAACAGCCGTGCTGGTTTTATGAGCATAACTTAAATCAAACTAAGTTACAGGAGAGTGTATGGCTCTCTCTTCAGCAAAAAAACATCATGTATTTTTTGCATTCAGCATAGAGACAAAGATTCATTTTCTTGAAGAGCTATCTATTTTGTATACTTAACATACTTGTGGAAAAACAAATTATCTAGGGGGTGGTCGTTGGTTTTGTTTCTATTTTCCTATTTTTGGTCCCACTCGATATCTCTGGAACATCAGGAGATATGTCATGACTTCAGGGAGGATGGTTTGTGGTTGTGTCTGGTTACAGTCACATCTGGGAATCTAAACAACATTACAGGACATGGATTATTTGTAAAAAAGGCATTTTGACCTGAGCTTCTGTCTTTTGTTACTGCTTCTGGTTTTATTTTTGTGGACATTTTTGAAGAAGTTATCTTGACTATAAAACTGCTCTCTGCTTGGCTTGCAGCTTCTCTCTGAGTCTTGCCATGAGGGACATAATTAAATTGGCTGGAAGAGCTGAAAAGGGCAGATGATGTGAGGAGGTGCCCTGTAAGTCCAGGTCTCCTTTCCAGAGTCCTCTGTCCTCAAGGTATCAGCTAAGGTTGTGTGGAAGCGGGAGGCACCCTGTGCAATGCATAACCCTGAATGAATGCTGGCTATTTCCTATTTACCTATATCTGCTGGGGGAGAGACCTTGGGGAACTTCTGGACAAAGTCGCTCAGAACACTTGTTCTGGTAGTTTCCGTGGCTTCTTGGTAGGGCCCTGGTCAGTGTTACATTCCCACACATCTTGTCCCCTCTTTCTTTCTGACTTTGGTTTTAGATACGTTAGTAGCTGCTCTTCTTCAAGGTAGGGCAGATATCAAAAATAACAATCTTTCAGCCAGAGCAAACAAAATTATAGTCTTCCAACCAGGCTGGGGTTCTTGCTGTGTCAAAGATCAGATGCAACAGGTATACATCCACCACACTGCCTTTAGGAGTGAAAAATGACAGTGAAATTGTAATGGCTACTTTGACTTGTGCCATGTTAATTTGGTAAACGTGATTTATGTAAACTCTGCCAGGGGCTGTGCTTAACAGGATATGATCTAGGAATTCAAAGTTTATATACGATAGCACATTGGTATATTTGTTCTGATCCTTTTTTTTGTTTGAGCACAAGCTCAACAAAAGTCTGTGCCTCTTTTTGTTACTGATACCGAGGCAGTAGAAGAGTTCTTGTGTCCTAAATCTATAAGAAGCTGTGGAATTCATCTCGGCCCCTCTGCAGGGTCTGAAGCTGAGGTCTGACCTAGCCTTCTCCTTTGCAGAGTTTTGCAATAGAAGTAGATGTGGAACAGCCAGACTCTGGGGAAGAGGAAATTCTCCTGTCACTAGTGAGCTCTGAGAGACTCTGGGTCCTCCTACAAGCTCCTACTGGGTCCCTTGAAGTTGGTTTACACTTTTCGACATATCTAGTTATGTTGCAAAGAGGAAATGGCTCTTTACCCTTAACAATCCATGCAGATAAGGATCGCTAGCTGCCAGAGAACCTGTTTTTCTGAGTAGTGATGTAAAGTCAGCAGGACTGGTGACAAGGGCTTGCCTTTCCTAGACAGGATTCATCCCAGCAGAGTGTGGTGCACAGCAGTCAACAGCTCAGACATTGCTGCAGCAGAATAACCACGAATCTGGGGTACTTCCTTGTCTGTAAGTACTGTGGAGTCTTTTCGTAGCTTCTAGCCATGGCTTTTGGGTGGGGTCACTAGACGTGATGTGAATAATTTAATGGTAAAATTACAGTAGCATGTGTGCATGTTTTACTCTGTTTGACCAAGTAATAGGATCCTTGCTACTGCACAGGGAGTTGAAGCCCTCCTAACCGTGCCTTGTGTGTGTTTTTAAAAGAATTAAATTCCAGGGCTGCATTATTCCATAGAGATGATATCTCTGCTCAGAAGGAAAATCAGGACATAATGTAAATACGTACAACTGTTGCAGTACCTGGGTTACGCTGATATAGATTTAAGCAGGGTCTGTACATGCAAAAAGAAAACAAGTGCGTCTAATCAAGTTTCATGTTTTTTCTTCCTTATGCTGCTATTCAGTCGTATTGGCTTCAGCAGTAGGCTTCAACTTCTCTGTGTAACAACTTCAAAGTGTGCGTTTGCAGTAGGTTTCAGCCAAGCAAGGCTTGCCACAACTCACAGCAGAGTTTCTGTCACTGGGAGAAGCTGTTATATTCACATGGGGAGAGATATTAAGTTAAAAGTCGGAGGTTTTATTTGTTCTCAAGTCAAGGGTGGAGGTTTTCAAAGCAGCACAGTGGACCAAACTAACTGTCCCCCATTACTGGAATGTGAATTTGTTGAAAGCAGCTGAAGTACCAGAAGAGTTGGGAAATCTGCGGTCCATTGGCTGCACTGACAACACTGAGAAACATCTGCACTGCTAGTCTTCTCAGTTCTGCCCGCTACTCTTAATTATTTAGAGCAGAGCTAACATTGGAACTTTTTTTTTTCTCCTCTTACATTAGATGCATAAACATTTTACTGGCAATTTGTAAAGATAAGTGCATTTTAAGATGCAAGATATGCTTTCAGAGACTTTCAGATATGAGTGAACACAAAATGACCTTGCTATTTCATCAATCAGTGTAAAATGCTGCCTGTGATTACTTTTAATAGAGATGTTAATCTCTTGAACTGCTTGAGAAAATGTTTCAAGTGCAACATATTGGTGCATTAAATATAAAGTACTGAGCAGCACAGTGTAGTGCCAAAGTCAGTTTGCATGTTTGATGGCTACAGTGGGGATCAGGCTGGGGATAGTACTGCACATACACTCTTTCAGCGCTTCTTTTTTTTTTTTATTCTTATTCCCAGAAAAAATACCAGGCATGTAGAAAATGGTATTTTTTTTTCCTGGTTACAATAACATGTTTTACGTATTTATAGACTTCATATAGTGGAAACTAAAAGCATTTGTCATAGATTGAAACATATACAATGAGTAATGCATTGCATCTCAAAGTAACAAGATGTTCTATAATTTATAAAATGTTCCTAATAAGTCATATATGGATGTACATAATCAATTAGAGGACAGGTCCCTCAGGGTTTTTAATTCAGGATTGGGTACTTATTTTCTTTTTGCTTGGAACAAGCCATTTGACTTTTCTATTGAATTATTGCCTCTGTGTCACTTTCTTCCCTGAGAGTAGTGCTGTAAGGACCACTTGGTGATAGTCTGTACAGTTAATTAAGGAGCAAAGGTTCCACAAAAGACAGGTGTCAGGTACTGCTGTTTGTATGTTGTGTATATGAAACACATGCACCAGACAGGACTCCAGACCATGAGTTGTGCTGAAGTGTCATCAACCACACGCCTTTGCCTCTCCCCCAGAACGGCTCAAAGGTCAGGCTGAATCGTTCCAGCAAAGCACTGCCCTGACCAGGTTACAAATGCAGTCTGCTTAAAGCAAAGCATGTGACGAGAGATACCGTGACAGTTAGAAATGACAGCAAAAACCTTGGAAACTTCTTACTCAATTGCTCTGATACCATATTTTAAAAGAATCTACTACAGTTACTTCTGATGGTGTGCTCTGCTTTTTTTTGAAGCAGCAGCAATGAAATGGTGAGTCTGATTGCAACGAGCGTCATGCCAAGTTTTCTATCTGAAGACCTAGCTCAGAGGTTGATGATGCCAGAAAAGCAATGTTTTGAAAGTCTCCAACTTTACTTATTGGTTTATAATAGTGTGCTGAATCTGTTGGATGAGCGAGGAGCTACAGCATCTCTCAGATTTGTTGATTAATGAAACATTGATCTGTGTTATGAAGGGGAAAAAGAAAAAAAAAAGAGAGCCTTTTTCTAACAGCTTTCGATAATTGGAAGTTGGAGGCAGCATTACTGGCTGGAGTGTCCCCCTGAGGTGTCAATGAGAGAAAACAACATATTTCATACAGAAACTATGGTGTGAAATAACCATGGAAACAGTATCATTTGAGCCTGCCAGGTGGTGAAAACAAGATTTTGTCCTCCTCATCTCCCATTATCACAGCTCCTGTGTGGTGGGAGGAAAGCGGGGACCAGGTAGCTGGACAGCAGCAGGGCATGAAGGAGCTCAGCTCTGTGAAGCAAGGGAAGGCCTCCATGGTATGTCCTTCCTTCTGCATCCAGACTGTGGTTTGGGCCAGGCCCAGAGGATCACGACAGTTTTTCCAGCAGTAGAGAGAGGATGTGTGATGGCATGGCTTGGGGATGCTTAGTGCTCTTGATGTGCACTCCATCCTTGCAGGATGGCTTACCCAAAACCTATGGGACCAAGTGCTGAAGGAGGAAAAACTCATCTGAATATCCTGGGCATTACTAGATAAGCAGGAGGGACTCCATTGCTCATTTGTACTGTATTCCTAATAGAGTGTATAATCAGGAAACCTGAGGATCTCCTAACCCATCCACTGACAAAGAGCTCTCGGCCCCCTCATTAAAGTGATGGAATGAGAGCTGCAATCAATTATAGGAGAGCCAAAGGCAATGAAAATTAGTTCCGCTGGGGATTTGTCTTCAAATTTTCTTTTGCCTGCAAAAATCAGATTACAACATAAAATCCCTGAGGAGAGAGGGGAATGAATCAGAGGAGACCAAGGCATTCATTTCATAGAAAAGAAACGATTGAAAAGAAAATAATGAAGGCACAGCCCTCCCCAGACACAGGACATCTGTCCAGTGCAAAGGGAGATGGGAAGGACATGGAGAGGACTGAATATGTGCCAGCTGTGATGCAAAGAGAGCTGAGGAATAGGAGGAATCTTAAGAGGATGGCCAGCAAAGGTGCATGGAAGTATCTTCAGAAAGATATAGAGTTCAGGGGGAAAAAAACTAGAACAGTTTGCTTAGAGAACCAGTCAGGTCTGGGTCAAATCACCAAAAGCAGACACTGGTGAGGTGGATCAGGATGATGCTGCTGCCAAAAGGAAGATTACCCAGCCAGAAGGGATAGTTTTGCTGCTCACAGAGGTTCTTCTCCAAGCAATAAACTTTCTCCTGCATTCAGTGAATAATGGTTCTGAAAGGCTTTCTCCTAACCTCTGTGAAGTTTTTGGACCTCTCTGTATAACTTAACAGAGCTAGTCTTGTGTGAGGCAGCTAAGCATGTACTGGGTTAAGTCAGTAACTCCTGCTTGAATAAAAATGTTCTACCCTTGTTCTTCTAAATATCTGTAAGACACTCATTTCAAGGTGCTTAAAAAGGGTAAGTTTCTGAAGAGCAGGACATGACAAATAGGTCTGTAGGGACAGAAGGAAGAAAAGACCTTAGGAAGACAGAAGAGCTGATGAAGATCTCAATTTCTCTGTTTAGAAGCCAAAATTTCAGGAGGAGTTTGATCTTAAATTGTTTTGGATTAGATTTTATTTCTGATTACTCTGTTCCTTGACATCAGTGCCCAGCAAAAATAAGTCTTTTAATTCTTTTGAGTGGTAGTACAAAATAAACATTTCCATTTGATTCGAAGGAGTTAAACAGTATGGTCACACTTGAAGACACTATATTAAAGTGCTGACAGATGTCCAGGTCCACTTTCCTCCATAATTAAAGAACTACTTGAATAAAACCTGAAAGGTTGTTGCCAGATCTCTTCTTTCAACCTTCTTTCATTACATTTGAGGTTCAGATTCTCTATAAACCTTGGCGGAAACTTGAGAACCACAGTTAAATCCAGACTGTACTTGACAAATAGAAAGGAGCATGGCTGACACTCGTGGCCAAGTGCACGTGGAGTTTTATGACTTCTTGCAATGGAGACTTCAGTCATCGTTTGCGGTGTTCTTTGAAAATTAGCTTCTTTCCCTCTTTCATCTTCAGAATTAAGGTGTATGTAATACTTGTACAAAACTTAAATATTGTTGTTATTATTATTCCAAAACAGAAAGTTGGAGTGTTGCATCCAAAGCTTTCAACAAAAATATTCTGTTTTTCATTCATCTGGTTGTTGCTCAAATATGAAAACCTTTTGCTGTACTTGTTTCAAAACTTGATTTTTTAAGTAAAATTTCAATCACTTTGTTGTGGATGCTCATTCTAGCAATTCAGACAGGCTCATGTTCTTTGTGCGTGACCACATTTCACAAGATTCCACAGAAACACCTGTCTCCTCTACTGTGATCAGAATCCATCACACTTTTTCTGCTGTATGACCTTGTAGCAAGGTTTTATCAGCCAGAGCTCTGTTGTTTTATGCCTATTATTTCATATGAAATCCCTGAGTGAGTCTTCATGACCCTTGCCTCTTGTTCCAGCTCTGCCAGGAGTAGGACTTGCTTTTCTCTGGAGTTCAGCCCTAATAGAATCTGCACCTCTCCCTGGACTTTGAAGTACTCCTAGCATTGGAAGAGGTGGGTCTGGGGAACTATTTCTAAGCAGGTAGTATATTGTGTATTAAATTAGCTACTACATATTAAATTTTTGCAATAAGTGGAAGGTATGCTTCTTTTGGCAAATATGGATTAGGTGCATAATATGCTCTCTGTTCCCTGTGGGGTAGAGATGATGTGACATCCCTGGAAGGCAAGGTAATGATCACTGAAACCAGATAGAAGACTCATCCTACGTGCTGAACAGAAGGGCTTCTAAATTGCTTTGTTAGTGCTAGACAGACTAAGAATGTGAAACAGGCAGAGTACTGTGGCAGTGCAGGAAAAGCAACTAAGAAGTAACCTTTTCCACTGTTTAATAATAAGAAGGACAGTGTATTTGTGAGCTACCTGGGAGTGCACAACTCTAAAACCTTGGGAGCTGAGACATACTGGGATTCCTTGCCATGATGTTGTACTAAGTGAATGTGGGATATCTACAGTATGTGTTTATCTCTGTGTAACCCATTATTAAGAAGAGAGCTTCTTCTTTTCTAAGATGAAATCTACCCTTGACTGTCTCAAAGACTTAAGCATGAAGTAGGGAAGTGGCTGAACCCTCTATCCTGTTGTGAACTGTGCTGGTAGGAGACATCGTGCGATTGTACCCATCCCACACTGGTTATTTCTCTGCAGCAGTCTTGTATGCTTATATTTTAGTTTAATCAGGGCTTTGCAGTAAAACTTGCAAATTATCTAATTAGATTTGTACAAACTATTCTTCTGGAATAAATTGAAGTCAGTTGGCCTTTGGGGAGGGGTGGTGTGGCTGAAGTGATTTATATTTTTGGTTTTAGGGCTTCAGATTCACAAAGCAAATGTGTGTGCTAAACTTCAGTAGATGTGGAAATAGTGTTTTATTTTGTGTTACAGTAATGTTGCCATAAGCTTCCAGCATCTTCTGTATGCAGTGGCAGAAAGTGGAGTTTCTGTGGTGGGATTTGCTGTCTTCTAAAACATATATATATATATATATATATATATGTATATATAAGACTTCTCTCTGCACTGCCTGACTGGATTGGGAGCATAGATTGTGATTTTACATTAAGTGCCTTGCATTTAGGTGGCTGAAGTTAGGAAGGATTCATCTCTGGCTCTGCTGCTCCTGTGTGGAAGACGGATTTCAATTGCAAAGGAAGAATGCTGCTCAACAGGATTAAGAAGGGTAGCAGTAGGGCCTAAAGTGTCTTCTGGGCTGATTATTGAAAGCCACAGGGATAAACTTCTGGTGATTTTAATAAGATAATGTTCTTCTTTTAAAACCAGCTAACTCCAGCTGAGCCTGCTGAGGTCACCTTCCAGCCAGATCTGTCTGTGGAAGGGGAATGGTGCCCTGAAGTGGAGGGAAAGGCTTGTTACCTTGAATAAATGTGCAGTAGGACTCTGTGAGGAAACTTCTACTTGGGCAGCTGATGGCAGGATTTGAGCTAGACTTTTCTCAGGCCAGACATGTGTTTGAGAAGTAAACGAGTGCTTAATGATGAAGATTGAATACCAGTTCCTCTCACTTTCTGCTGCCACAATGTGATGCCATCCACATGCAGTCTGCTGTTTCTGTGATTTAACATCAGCTTCCTCCGCCTCCCCTCTGCTGTCAGCTGTGGCATTTTCCAGATCCCTTTCCAGGATTTAGCTCGCATTCTGAGCCTGAGCAGCCCTGCCTCTCAGCCCTGCGTTAGTGCGTCTGCCTCGGGTGGGAGATGATATACAGTAGTCTCCTTTATTTACAGGAACATCTCCTTAATGAGAAATGCCCTCCAGCATTTCCCCCAAAGAACCAGCTGCCTGCTGCACTCGCACACCCCACGTCCCAGGACACCCACAGAAAGGGCATGTGGATGTCTCGCTGTCCCTGGTGAAAAATGTTCCCGATGAACATAAATTTAGTGCTGAAGTTCATAGGTATATTGGGATCCGTGGTCTTTTTGTGTGGTTTGGAGTGCTGCGCTGCTGTTTGCCTCTGAAACAGGGATTTGATTTATAGTGGTTCTCTGTGAAAAACAGTAATATACGATTTATAACGGTATTCAGCCAACAACAATGATCTCCCAAGTACTCATTTAAAAAATGTATATACAGTGGGAGGCTCAAGCTGTCTGTTGGATTCAAGGCCATCTCTGCCATGCCCAAAGCCTTAAGCTGTAAGCACTTGTTGGCAGACCTAGAGGGGAGCTGGGTTTGTTCCCACAGATTTGGCAGGGGCACCTCATAAACACTGCCAGACCCCCTGGGAAAAGCTGCGAGCCTTTGAGCCCCCTCCCGAAGGGGCTGGGTGGGTGGTGGGGTCTTCCCCCTTGCCCTCCCCTCCTCACCAAGTGCCTGTGTAATTTGGACCTGGATCATGGTGTGTGTGCTCTGAGGGCAGACTTGGTCTGGCCTTTGCTTGTGGAAGCTGCAGATCTGAAGGCTGCAAGGTCTGAAGAGCTGTAGGCTCTGCTGAAGAGGTGGCCCGTAACCCCTGCATGCATTATATATCATGCGCGTTTGGATAAAGCCAGATGTTTTCTCATTTCCACAAGTGCCTTGGGGATCGCTGTGCTTCTGGCTGCCAGATCAAATGGGCTGGGGTTTCTGGAGGCTGCTTGGGGCTGTGAAGAGCGGTTGCATGTTGTTGTTGTTGTTCAGTGGTTTCCTTTATCTTGCTTTTCTGATAAGACCTCTCCTTCTCTTTCCACTGAATCCCCTCTCTTGGCATGTGGGTAGGATCAGAGTGGGGACATGTAGGTGTTTGTTACTGTCCCTCCTCCCCACTCCATTGGTGCTAGCGCCTCTTCCGAAGGGAACCAGTCCCTCAGTATGGATAAATACCTCTTTAATAAGGGAAAAAAGTGTTTTATTCTCCCTGATGCCAAAGAGGTATGCTCACAACAGCAGCAGGCAGTCGCTGCCTGGCTCTCTCTGCCAGCACCTCCTTAGCCCGATGTTTCTTAGGTGGGGGGTTTGGCCTCAGTGATGAATTGCTCTCAAAGATAAGGAGCTGTGGCATTTTCTCATCTGACTAGGCCTAGCAAGTTTCTCCCATTAAGAATATTTAATTAAAACTTTATCCCAACGTGCTTCAAAGTGGTCTTGTCATAACAGTGTCCAGATGTGTCTTTAAAATTGTCTTTATCCTTTGGTTTTGATAACCTTCCTTGGCAACCTATCCTCTGTGCCGAACACTGCATTCATTATCGCAAAGAGTTCTGCTTGAGTGCCCGGGTCTCTCCCGGTGTTTTCATTTTTCTAGCGAGAGGTTCAATAAACTGGGAAACACAAACTTATTTCATGTCAGCCGGGGCTTTAGATTTATAGCTCTTTGGTCAGGGACCAAACAAGTTAAAATAAAATGCGGTCCTTTAGCCTTGTCTCGCTGGTGAAGCGTTGTCTCTGCAGAAGCTGCATTCATCCTCTTGTTTCTGCTGCTTTAGCCAGCCGTTATTCCCCTGCCTTCCCTATTCAACGCCTCCCAGCCCCTTGCACAGCAAAGCTCTTCTTTCCCATGCTTTGATTGAAACTTCCTCCCATCTCAGCCGCGCTTTACCAAGAGGACTTTGTGCTTCGCAGTAAAGGAAAGCCGCAGCTCCTCGGCCCCGGCTGGCGAAGCCCATGCTGAGAATCCTTGTTCCAGCACAAAGCAGCCTTCCCCGGGTGGGCAGGCGCAGCGGCACGTACACGTCATCCACGCCATGCAGGGCCACGGCACCGCTCGCCCTGGTGGGATGCCCTTTGTCAAAGCACCCTCCGGACCTATTTGCATTCATACGCGGAGTGGGAAAGTGTAAGGACTTCATGAGAGCTATAACCAATAAAGCTTCTCAGGGGATGATTCCTTCTCAGGGCCTATGTTTGTGGTTCAGGGGGGTTGTATTTTTTTTTTTCTTTGCTTGCAATTATTTCCTGTGAATACTTTAAATCAGACTTGCTTTTTTCTTTTTTGCTCTGTTTGGAAGGCATATTTTGAATTCTCAGCAGGATTTTTCTTTATGGTACTCTACAGCAGCCCCAGTGTAGCAGCCACAGATAAAGCAAATGTTTAATCTTCAGTTTTTTAAATCAGCAGCAAACATTTTC
The DNA here is from genome assembly GCF_013377495.2 of Cygnus atratus. Taxonomy (NCBI): domain Eukaryota; kingdom Metazoa; phylum Chordata; class Aves; order Anseriformes; family Anatidae; genus Cygnus; species Cygnus atratus. The sequence continues at coordinate 7,057,478 of NC_066371.1, forward strand.
TGATATTTTTATTTTCCTTTTCTCCTAATATACAAATATGTATAACAAAGGGCTGGTTCTTATCTTTCCCCTATCAGAATCTTTTATCAATGGTTGCTGTTGCTTGTGAACCCTTGCTGCATCCTGGATTCGATACTGTGATGCATCAAAGTATTGTGTTGCGTGACCTGGGTGCTGGGATCCCTTCAGCAGTGACAGGGCTGGGCTTGTAATTGCAATTTGCTTCAGCAACGGCACATGTTATTTCCAGGGGAGTCCTTACACCAGCTGGGTGTAGCATGTTCCTGCCACCTCACGTCCGTGGCCAGCAGCAGTACCAAGGGTTCAGCAAGTTGCGTGCCCTCATCCTTATGTATCTGCAGATGTGAGTTCATGATGTGCTTGTTGTGTCCTACTCTGCTTCTCTGATTAAGCGTTCCTCTTGTAAACCTATTTCTAGTGTAAGTGCTATGCTCTTGCACGTGTTCTTGAATATTTTTTCCATTTTTTTTTTTTTTCAATATCAGGCATATCTCTGTGTTGAAAATTCAGTGCCTAGAGATGTAAAATAAGTTACCATGAACTTTTCAATAGTGACTTAAAGCATAAATCTCGGAATTCAGATCTGTCTCATCTTTCCTGACAGGAAAAGATGGTATTACTGGAAAAAAAAAAAAAAAAAAAGTAGATAAGAGAGCAGTTAAGGAGTTATGGTTCTTGATTGCTTAATGCAGGAAGATAAGAATTTCAGATATTTCCAGATTTAGTTATTTTCCAGTCCATCATTAGCCACTTGAAATGAATCAGCATCCTGTCAATGATGAAGTCTTGTTCCTATATTGCAAGAACTGTGTCGGAGTCAATTTGAGGTGAAACATGGCACTGACTACTGAGATAGCAAGGCATTTCAGCAGAGAAATATGGAAAGCGCTACCTGGCTCAGACCAAGGCTTGAATGGAAACTTATTCCATCTGTTGCTGTCCTAACAGCTGCCATAATGCTAGCCACACTGCTGCACAAAACTCTGCCCATGGCAGTGCTGTCCCCCTGTTTGTCCCCATGGCCCACAGCACATTACTGAGGATGCAGGCTGATGCAGAGCAGGCAGCCTGTGCTGCTGGTGCTCTGAGCAAGGGCTGTACTGGCTGATGCTGGAGTGGAGCAACGTGAAAGTCCTGTAGACTTTCAGAAAGACACTTAGATTTGATGCCTCGAATTATTTTTTATTTTTTTAAGGCACTTTTTTTTCTGATGATTACGATATGACATAGTACTCTATTCATAGTGGGGTAAACGCTGCTTCTGCTATGAAGCAAACATGGCTCATTGTGGGGCGGACCTCCAAGCATCCAGCACAGGACAGCCCTAATAGCAGAGAGGAGAAAAATCCTTGAGTTGCTCAGGCTAATGCCTCTACCTTCCATGTGCCCTGCAAAATGGTAAACTCTGCGCATCCTTTTTCGTAAGTGAAGAAGGAATCTGACCCTCTAATCCTCTCTCTCTAATTACCTTTCATCCATACCTTGCTTGATTTGGGCCTTAATGCAGCAAAGGTTTTTAAGCATGTTAAAGTGGTTTGCTTAATGAGGTCCTTTGGTTCTAATTCAAATATTCCAAGAGACCTTTCTTTGCTGATTTGGGAAGTGTTTCTGAATTTCCAGACAGAAGCTAAATGTGGCTTTGTTTGTTTCCTTCACCTTGACATGCCTCACAGAAACTTATCAGTGCTTGAAGGCATTTTGACCCCTTGGCTCTAAGCATTCAGGCAACTGTTCTGATACATAGGTACGGTACACCTCCCTTTGTATTTGGTGCCAGTGGACTTTGTGGTGCAGTGTTTTCTTGCTGTAGACAAGCAAGAACCAAGCATGTCTAGTTTCTGCTCTTTGGGGATGTCTGAGCCTCCCACACCTCTGACTCCCTTGCTACCTCTCTGCCTGTCCTACTCTGGCTTCTCTCCTTCTGGGTAATTTAGTTCTAAGAATTACACCCATTCACATTCAAGAAATATTTCAATTTTCAATTGAAAAATTTTCAAAATATTTTCAATTCAGAAAGGATGCACAGGTCTCACACAGTCTACAGGCTCACCATATTCAGTTGGCCTCTAGGCAGTCCCTCATCTCTGTGTTCATCTTCTCCATTTAGACTGCAGGGCAGTCATCCACTCGCTTTTCCAAATGACTGTGATTTCAGATGAGCCCTACAGGCTGCTGTGTGACACAGAGTAATATTTGCTTTAATCTAATTAACTGCTTGTGTTCTCCTGGTGTGTTGCTTTCTGCTCCGAAGACATCTTGTGTTGGCAGGCAGGTTGCTGTTGCCCAACGACCCTGTGGTACCGAAGAGCAATCCCTAACCTTTTAGGAGGGGTAGTTCAGGCAACGCTAAAGAGCATATCGTGATGTGCAGCATATCCCTTCTACAGTAAAGCCGGATAATTTATAACCCTATAGAGCATTTTCTATGAGGGTCTATATGCTTTTAAAGGGAGCTTTATGAATCTGCTCAGTTTTTATAGAACTGTACGGGTATTGTCCATGTTTAAAACTTTATTGGTCATCTTCATTGTGACAGAAAATTGAGTTTCCCTTTTATTAGTCTATAATGGTGGCTGGTATATGTCACACCACTCACAGTAAAAAAAATAAAACAAAGTCTACTTTAAAATTGGAGACCGCTGTATTTCATATTTCCACTGCCCCAAGGAAATATCTTAAAATTACTGTTTTTGAAAGAAAAATGTTCTGGCTGGATTTGGAACTGAAGTGGACTGTTTTATCCCTATTTCACATTAAGGAATCTAAGCTGTAAGGAAGGGATGCTTCTACGCTTATCACAAATCTGTGGCATTAAGCCACAGGATATAAAGCGCAGATGAATGCAGAGAAAGTCTCTAATAAAAAGTGTGGAAACAATTTCACTGCCTCTCTCTGTGTACAATGGCCAGTGGGCATATGAGACAGGCAACAAAGGGCATCCCAAGGCACTTGGTGAGGCTGAAAACACCCAAATTGACAGCCCAACATGCAGGTAGGCATGCACAGTACCTGGGAGATGCCTCAGATTTGCAAGTTGCAGCTCCTGAGAGCAGCGTTTCCTTCTCCCTCATGCTCAGATTCCCTAGCTCACCTTGGGCCTTGCTCCACCTGTGCTGAAGGTGAGAGCAAAGCCCTGGCTGAGGGTCACAGGGCAGGCTTGGTCCTGCACCTCCTCAGCCATCGGTCCCCAGATGGAAGGACGGGTGGGTGGCTGCTGCTTCCACCCCGCCTCATTTCCCCAGGGTGCAGGCCCTCCAGCATCCAGACAGTCTTGTTACTCCTGTGGCTTTGCAGTATTTAACAGCTCTGTACCTCAGCTGGGACTTCAAGGTATTGCTGTGGTATTATAACCATCGCAGGCAAACAGGCAAAGGATTCGGGGCTCAGCAGAGGTTTTCTCTTGGGTTTGGTCACCGCCGTCTGCCTGCATGAGTTCTGTTGCCGCAGTCTTGTCTGAGCGTGCAGCAAGTGTCCGCCGTTTGCTTTCGGGACTCATTGAACATGTTGTTAAATTACTTCTGCAGGTTAATTGAGGAAGCTACATGAGCTCAGGCGTTAGGAGCAGCTGAGTACTAATCCCCTCTGTGTGTTCTGGAGCCCCAAGGTGAAATCAATAAGTACACCATGTTTATCTCCTTTACACACATACTGCCATAAAGGGCCTGGTTCTTGACAGTATGGACAGTGCTTCTTGGGCTGTTCTGTGAAGGTATCTGTTAGAGAAGGACACAAAAAGGTAAAGCATAAACCCAATGAAAAACACTTTTAAAGAGCGAGCCAGATTAAAATCAAGCAGGTTGTAGAGGAAATGATGCCTGGTTTAGTATACTTTAATCTATTTTAGGTTTGCATCACTAATTAATCTTTTTTATGGTTCATATTACTGCATGCAAGTGCATATTTGTAATGTGATAGTTTGTTCTAACTGTTAGCATACCCTTGTAAAATAAGCAGCATCCTTGAAGAAAAGGCCTGTTTTGGGGAACTTTAACTCTTTGAAAACATCTCTGCCTGACGCCTGGTATTTGTGGTATAAGCGCTGTACGTCTACTATGGTAGAGGATGTGTGATGGTTTTCTCTATGGATGGAGACATCATGGTGCAAATCCCCTACAGGAGTGAGTCAGAGAAAGCATGGAAATGTCAGAGCTGACTGTCCTCCTGGATGCTGCTATGAGAAAATCCAACTCATGGCAGTCATATTCTTGCACAGCCCTGGAAGTATCCAGAGCTGGACAAAATGCTTTAAAGTCCATTGGTTTGCTCTGAGAAGAAAACACTTCGGAGGTCTCTCTTCATCTCCTGAGCATCTCCTTCACTCCCAGCTGTGGTGTCTGATGAGAGGTACAGGACAGGAGCTGGTCTGTAGGCACTGGAATAATCCAGCTTCCAAAAGTAAAGGCATTGATGGATCAGACGTAAAGTTACATCTGCTCACAGTGGGGCTGCCTACATCCTGGCAGATGAATGGGACTGTGGCTGGCAGATCATGGGATTAAAACACTGACACCTAATATTTTATAAACGTCGAAGGAATTAGATTGATGCACAAATCTGGGTAATGTAAATGCAGAGGCTGTGTTTAACTGAGCAGTAGGAAAAAGGAGGCTCCCTTATTTCTGACAGGCTCTTAAAGAGGCTTTGCAGATCCTGGGGAATCATTGATATCTTGCTGGAGGGAAGCTGAGAAAAATGAATTGCTACTGTGCAAAGGGAAGCAGTTAGCTGCATTGACTGCCACTGGTGTGGTGTGCAGCGTGCTGCCTCCTAATAAAGAGAAGAGGGAAACAAAGTGTGTGGGTGAGATGCATGACAAATTAAACCTCTGGATAACCCCACGTCAGTAAATCATTTGCCCTAGACGCTAGTCCTTGGTGCTTCAGCATGACGTGATATCTTGTAGAAGCAAGACTTTACACCCTGCTTATTTGAAGCTGAAGCTTTACTTAAGTGCATGAAATAGATCTTGGGAAAACTCTGCAGGGCCATTACGTACCACAGGCTGTGCCTGTGTGTGATGTTCCAGTCGAAAAATCCTATGATTAGGGTGAAAGGAGGAAATACCTTTGATGTGGCATTGGGGTGCACCAAAAGTTGAGTGTGTGTTGTATTTAAATCTTAACTAGAAAGCACTCTCCTCTAAGGACCAGCCTCTGTTCTGCACATTTGTGACAAGCTGAGCAATGTGAGGTCTCTTTTCAGCCCATAGTACATGATAAAATGGTTTAATGGTGAAAAGCTCTCATTAGTCACTAACTGGCTGATATCACTATTGCTATGCCCTGGTTACAGGTAACGCGCCTTTCCCAATTAAGTTATATACACACACCAGAATTCAGTCAAAGAGCACTTTGGGCAACCTCTCCTCTGCCCCCAGCGCTCGCCCCTGCTGCTGAGCACAGCAGAGAGACAGAGCCAGCTGCAGCACATGTGTTCAGATTTGCTGCTTTGCACTTCCTTCAGTGCAGGGCAGAAATGGAAAGGACGTGTGTGTGAATGTGTGCACTTTCAGGCACCAGGAGGAGTTTTGGTAACTGTTAATATGGTTTCGTTAGCTGACTTAAAACTAGTGAGCTTCTTGGAATCCAAGTGGTTAATATGACTTTTTTAGATATTTTTTTTTCTTTTGGACTGAAAGGCTTTGTAAAAGTTGGTCTTTGTGAGCTGAATTTTGGTCTCTTATGTGTATCTCTGATACTGCTATTTTATTTGCTGTTTGTATTGCAATAACATCGAGAACCAGGATCTTATGCCTAGAAAAACTACAACTAAAAAGAAGAAAGAGAGAAAAAAAAATATTTGATATTTTTCTCAATAAGGCATCACAACACAGGTAGACTTTAAGAAGCATGTAAAGGAAAGTGATGTTCTTATAAACTGTGTGATTATAAACATCCATACATGCTGCCTGGGGAATTTTCTAAGTGGGAAATCGAGGGACGATATCACTCCACGAAGAGAACTGGGTCTGCAGAGAAATGGTAGGGGAAGTCCTTTGGCCTTGAAGGGGGCCCTGTGCTGTGAGGTAAGGGGATGAAGCAGTGCAAATGTGGATGTGGTGCTCTGAGACTGACAGCAGTGCTGCTGGGAGTTTGCCATTTATCTACCTCTCTGTTTCTCAAGCTTTCAATCCATCAGTCATCTTAAGTATGAAAGAGAAAGGAAGTCTCTAAGACAGATTCCTGTAAGAGCACAAATACTGCTTTTTTTTTTTTTGTCTGGGAACCACCCCCTCTTCGACTGCATTATCTGTGTAAAATAAGCTGTGAGTGTGCGGTGCAGTTTATAAAACCCTACTCCTGGCAGATGGGCTCTGAAATATCCTCAAAAATGCAAACATTTTTCTGCTTCTCACTTCTTTTTCTGATAGTGGCTGCTCAAAAGTCTGAGGCAGTAAAACATGGCTTGCAGCTGAGGCTGTAATTGCAGTGTATTACTGCTGTAGGGCATCTGAGTTTTGCTGCATGGAAACAGTTCTAGGTAATTGCATGCATTTCCAAAACAGTGTTAAATTTCAAATCCAGATGCAATGACCAATGCTCAGGCTCTGGTAGATCCACTAGCTCTAGCCTTTGGGTTTTTGTCCTGAATAAAATGGTGCAAAATAGATATGTAAAATAAAATGGTGCAAGCAGCTACCCTGTTTATAGAGCATTGTACCGGCACTTTCCATCCAAATGTTGAGATGTTGAATTGTCTGCGATGCAGGGATGCTGATAAAGGCAAAGGGACGAAGCAGGGGGGCATGGTGTTGGGCTGCTGGGACTGCACATCCAGCTGCACCAAAGCGCGACCCATTGCACGCAAAAGGAGTCAGGCAGAGAGATGTCCTACTGCAAGCTCAAGCAAAATTGTGCTTTGGAGTTTGTTTCAATTCTAAATGAAAGATTGACCTTAAAATCGATAAAGTGAACTATCTCACTTTTTACCACTAGTCATTTCTGAAACTGCAGGGATGAGGCAAGTGGAGGGAAAATGAGAAAATGCAGGGTTTTAACAGGGTTTGGAGATCAGCAGTAACTGAGAGCACAGCCTGGCTTGGGGGATTGCTGTGGCACATCAGGGCAGGCTCCCATCCCTGCCTGCCCCGTGGGGCTGCAAGCTGAGCGCTCGCCTCAGCTCTGCCCGTGGGCGCTGGTGCAGCCGTGGCTGTGCCTGCAGAGCTGCAAGGCTGATGAACTTCAGCTCGCTCTGGGGCTTATCTCCCCACTACTGTGGGAGAAGCTTTGTTTGGCTGATTCCGCTCAATCAGCACAGAAATGTGCACATCTTTTTTTCGTTTTTTCTCCAACTTGAGACCGTTCTTGTCTTTAAGCCTTACTGAACAAACGAGACACTGTTCGCTAGTTCTGAGTGTTGTTTGTTAGCAAAACCATCTCCTTTTTCCCTTCTAGTAAAGAAAGTTAATTGAAGTAACAACTGGTTTAACACTATCTTGTTTAAAAAAAAAATCTAATAAATGTTTAACATTTTAACAAAGTTCAGTACATGCTCCAACAGTACTGCATCTGTTTTCTCTGCCTTTTTTTTTTTCCTTAAGCTTGGCATACAAAGTACCATTTAAATACCATGGTGAAAAGGGCAAGCATTCGATTTAATGCCTTTGAAATTATTCTGGAATTAAATCCTGGGCAATGTATCTCAGCCGAGCAGTGTTGCATGTAGCCACATGCAGCTAATGAGCCATCAAAGGCAATGCTTTAAATCCACATGCATACAGTGCTCTGATCCTTTATTTTTGCTGTCATAATACAAATCACCAACCTCAACTCTAAATCAAACACAGGTAAAAGGAAGAAGGAAAGAAAAATAAAACAAAAGGAAAAAAAGAGGGAGCAACTTTGTGGCTAATTGGAAAGAAGTTTGAAACAACAACTGGGGTTTCTTTCAACACCATTAATCACCTCTGCTGGAACATCCTTCACAACCAAAGCTTTTATTTTCCTTGTTGTTATTTTTCCTCTTTAACATGGTACAAAATGTTTGTTTCTCTTGAAAGCTATTTCCCTCGTGCTGTGGTGGAACAGCTCAGAGCGTGGCCCATTACAGCTCCCTTTGGTCTTGGCCGCAGGTTTCTGCCTTTGTCTGGTGCCCTGAACTCACCAGTAAGGACATGGCTGCCTCTGCCTGGCGAGCTGCAGGGAGGAGAGGATGTTGCTGCTTCTCCTTCTCTGTCTAGCTCAAGGCTGAGACCTTGAGAATATGGTGCAATTAAATTTATAAGTCAGCATGGGAGGGTTCTCTGTTTACAGAGGAGAAACATGGGTTTTGCTAGCCTTCCCAACCTGCTTTCCTCCCCCAGCAAAACAAACATATGCGACAGCTTTGGATCCATGCGGGTTGCCTGCAGGCTGCTTAATGGCCAGTGCAAAATGAGTGGTGGCTGTTAGCCAGCTCCATAACAGCAAGTGTTCACCTTGCTAAAATCCTTGAAGGAGCTGGGAGGAGGAGGTTCTGCTGAGGGTCAGCTGGGGCTCCTGCAAACCTCAAGCATTTGCTCCAGGGAAAGCCACACCGGTGGTCTTGGCCACCTTCATTTTCTCAGGGATTATAGGGAGATAATGGCAGGTTGTCCCCAACTTCATTTCCATTTGATTAAGCTGTTTGCCAGCAAGACAGCTGAATCGTGCTGGGGTGGGAGGGAAGGTGTTCTAATTTTTAAAGGTGAGAAGTTACTGCACATAAGCAGGCTGGTAGCTGTGAAGTGAGGGGCTTACACTGTTCCCTTTTGAACAGTTTGTATTTTGGACTGCTTCATGGGGTAGATTTTTAATGACTTGCATCAGAAATCCTTTAATTGCATGATGATGGTGGAAGCTAGAAAATGAGCAAGTGGAAGAAGTACCCATTTGCATTAGGTGAGAGGTTCATGCTCCTTGAAATGCCCAAGGTAGTGAAAAGCTGGGAGCAGGGCAAGGTTGTTGTTGCCTCTCCACGGGTGCAGCAGCATGGCACACAGGGATTAAGCTGTCCAGAGCTGGCAGGGGAATGCCCAGCCCAGCCTTACACACAGAGGCATGTCTGAACACTGTGGCTCTGTGTCCACATGCTGCTCCCATGGAGCCACGTGTGTATGTACATCACGTACATGTGTGGAAATGTGCTCGTTCTCCGCAAACAAAGCACAGCTGCACTATTCTCAGGTGGTGACTGAAGAAGCCAGAGCTGGAATTTGGAATTATGATAACTCTTTAAAATAGCAAATGATCTAGAAAGCAATAACAAAAAGCACTTTGGCGATTGGAGGAGAGATCTGTACGCGTCCTTCAGCCTACTGCGTTAAGCAGGGTATTCCCAAGCTCTTATCGTTTATCTTTGTAATGCAATTTTTGAGCAAAATAATGTTTGTGCATTCTTGTTTAAGTCTTATCATCAGTTCTTGCTTGCAGAGTGGTTAAGAGGTTATAACATTTACTGAGCTCTCAATTTTCTTTCTGTTTTTGATCCCCAGGCAAGATGACTCAGAGTTTGTGAGATCTTTAACTTTCCAGCAAAAGAGGTATAGAAAAAAAAATAAGCTTTACTAATGTATTTAAAGTAACATTTTTTATTTTGAAGTGGATTTATTTATATGATTATGCATGTTCACATAACATATGCAATACTTCATTTTTTTCCTGTGCTGGAAATAATTTGGGGGTGGGGCGCGGGGGAAAACATCAATGGAGGCTGGTCATCTTTGTATTCAATATACATTAATGGGATGAATAGAGGTCTTTTCCCTGCACCATTGCAAATATTTATAAACTACACATCAGTGCAATTTACTTTAAAATGTATTTTCTCTTGCAGGGGTTTCCTCTATTTGTCATGGTATTTATCCAACTGGGAAACACTGAAAAATGGGAATGTGTTAACACAACAAGCTAGAAGGATACAAATCATTCTTTCTTGCCACTCTGTGGGAATAATTTGAATATTTATAGATCTGGAGAGCTTTCAAGAGTCTTTAATAAGGGAGAGCAAAACCATTCTCTTTGTGCTGATACCATTTCTTGTTTTGACCTGAACATCCATCAGGTAGGAGCTGTAGTGCCAAGGACACTGAGTCAAATCAGATATCTATACTTAGGCTAAATTTGTTGGTTATTTTTTTTTTTATTTAAAATTACAATAGATCTGAGCAGTGATGCAGAGTCCCACAAGAATAACATTGTTTAAAGCACACGGCAAAAAAAGCACTTGAATATCACATCCTGGGGAGTGGGTTTCTTGCTTTTAGAAGCCGCTGTGCAGTTGCATGGGTCAAATGTGAGACCTGCTCGGCTGGCTTGTCTTGTGCAGCTAGTGGTGTTCCCTGCGTGACATTTAACAGCATTTTCCAGGCCTCCCCAGTGGTTCCTTTTTGCCAAACTGTTTTATGTGGAAGGTGGGTAGGATTTTATGAGAAGTGAAAGAGCGCTGATAAGACAAAAGCTGAGGTTCCAGTGAGCCCCTCTCGCTTATTGAAGCCAACTGATGGAGTGGGGAGAGGAGGAGGGTTAACATGATCCAGTGGGAAAGCAGAGAGCAGAGAAAGCACTTCAAAGCAGAGGCTGAGCAGGGGTCAGCAGCAGTGTCAGGTCCAAAGAGAAATGGAGAGGGGAAAACCTGAACTCCGTGCGCCTCTCCTGACAAAGCGAGCAGTGTCAGGCACTAGAGGGAAGAGTGGAGGTCGGCTAAAATGGGCACACAGGAGGGGAACGGAGGTTGGAAAAATCTGGGAAATGGGAATTCATCGTGACAAAAGAGAAAGCAGAGTATCTTATGAAAAATCAATCAAAGCTCTCCTGTTGTATTTTCTTTTTTGAGTTTCCAGGAACAAGGTAGGAGCAGAGCTCCAGAAAGGGAGTGGGAGTGTGCACATCTTGCAAGAGGAGATGCAAGGCTGGGTTTTACCGTAGCTCATTCTTCAGACGACTCTTTCATGCAGAGGTCATATTTGAATCTTTTGTTGTTGTTGGCTGTAGGACTGAGGACCTGATTCTCACTGGAGTGAAAGTTCCCCTTTCTGTCATTCAGTACCAACATAAAATAAAGCTGCAGGATAGATCCTCGATTCTTTATTCACGTATAGCCAAAGCAAATCAATGAAACATACTCAAAGACCCACTTGGGATTATAGATGTTATACAGCCTTCCAGAATATTAAGTGTTACCATAGAATTTTGTTTGAAGATGTTTGGGTATGAAGCAACCATGTCCTATAGTAGTAAACGGTCATGTAAGAGTTAGAAAGATAACTATTATAAAATGTCCCTAATATGATTGTCTTGTCTAAGGATGGAGACAAAGCAGTCACAAACTGAGAATGTAGCGCAGAAAGGGTGGATTGCAGTTGCTTCAGTGTGCATTATATTCAGTTCCTGGGGAAAACAAAGAAAAATGTTTCGGGTGTGACACAAGAAGATGATCTGGCTGCACCAGACTGCTGTCTACTGCACCCAGCTGCAAGTGCCGGTAGAAAGTAGGGTTTGGGGCTGCCTCAGCAGCTGTGCTTGCAGCTTCATGGCAGAAATGGTAAGAAACACCTTCAGAAAAAGACTGATTAGCTGATACCAAAGCAGAGATACTGTTCCTACTGACTTGTGCTGAAGCACTCGCCCCTTGCCTGGTTTGCTGTCAAGCTGCTTGGTAAGCTGCTGGTGAATTTGGATTTCTAATGTCTGCTGGCTTGGAGCCTCCTGGCCTTTCAGGCTCTGCAGGGTGTGCTTAGACATGTCCCAGCATCTGCCTGGTCTGAGGGTACCCAGCTCCATGGCTTCCTTGAGGAGCCACCAGCTTTCTGGCCCCCTCTGTGTCTGTGTTCACCTCTGGCCTGAGGTGAATACACTTCCACCTGTCTATGGCAAATGCAATTACAAAATGTCCTCCACTTGACAGGCTGTGTAGTGGAGAGTTTTGGAATTTAATAGGTCAGTTTAGTGTGTCACAAGTGCCTCTTCTCACACTTCAGTATTATTTTTAATCAAACTGTTAAATAATAATGCTTTTAAAAAGAAACAAAAACCACTTCAGGAGAACATTGAGTCCTGAAGTACCCCAAACAATAACCATGCTCCAAATTCCTGCTCTGTGTGTGGTGAGGAGACGAGGACAAGCATGGGACTTTCTATTATGAGACCTGAGCCACAGCCACCGGTGAGAAATGGAGCAAGAAGGGTGGAAGGGAGTCTGTAACAACACAGAGGCAAGGTTGCTCGCTAAAGCCAGCCCTTTACATAATCTGGGATGTCAGCAACATTTTTGCTCAGGTTTGTTTTAATGTCTTAGTGGTTACAGCTGATTGGCAAGCACAGGGCTCGCATCCTGCCTTTGAGGGGCAGCCCGGAGCAGGCAGTGGCACTGCGACCTTCTCCACACCCTGCCACCGGCATGCCCCCACCCCGAGGGCTCACGGCCAGCCCTGGCAGCCATCCACCCGTGCCCTTTCCCTCCTTGCTTTCCCTGCTGAGCCTGGCGGAAAGACCTCCAATTACTTCCAATTGTGGTGACGGTTCTGCACGAGGAGCGCTGCTGCGATGGGGAGCGCGCAAGCCTGCTGCCTCGTTAGGGCACCGAGCTGCCTGGTGCTGGTGGTGGCTGCCCTGCTGCAGCTAACCTGCCTTGCTCTGCAGCATTGTGATGCCCCCACGGGCACCTGTGTGCTGCTCAATCCTCATACATACCTTCTGTATGTAGAAGCAATGTTGGATGAGGTTGGGTGGTCCAAGGACAGACCCAGTCCTGGGGCAGATCCAAACCAGGTGGGATTGTAACCTCCAATGTGAATGTAGCATGGAGAAGGGATCCTGTTTTGCTTCATATTGTACCCGTGCAGAAGCCATGTGGGTGCTACAGTGTCTTATGTTTTTTTTTGTTTTGTTTTGTTTTTTGAGTTGGAAGACATTTGAAGATTGGTGAATTGGTGAGGGCTGGATCGTTACACAAATAAGAAATATACAGGGATGTGGAAAGGTGGGAAGTTGGACAGGGAGGATTAAATTATATTGCACAGAGGAGAGCTGGGATTATCTCCCATCCCCAGGTGAAAGAACTGCTCTCCCGTACCTGCAAACAACCCTAAGCAATATCACCTCTAGATAGGTCACAGAGGAGCTGGGAGCAGAAGTCAGAAATGTCTAAACTGTTGCAGCTTCAAACACCTCTCATTCTAGAAGGATTAACAAGTCTGACAAAGAACAGTACTCAAACAATGCTTCGTGCAGTGTATCTGCACAGTTGTGATTTCAGGGCTGCAGGATTATGTGCTACTTGCTGAAACTGGAAACCTCCAAAAGTCAACAGGATTTACGTGGCTGATTTCAGAAAGGACAGGGTTTTGCCCTCCCTAAGAGCAGACTGTTCATGTCACAAACAGCTACACCCATGTTGCTGCAGGAGAACTTCTTACTCACATGTCTGTGCCAATTAAAAACTGCAGAACAGGAAGGCAGTTTCGGGGTACCTCGTTATTCTCTGTGTGTCAGTGTAGAGAGGTTAATCCCTTTGTGAAGGTCTTCAAGGAACTGTGTCCCTGTTTGGAGCAACCTCCTAAGATGTAGTCACAGTGGCATCTTAGAAGGAGCCTTCCCTATTCTTCTAAGGCGTTGGAGTGAACAAACATCTCTTACAGTGGTCTTGCTTTAAATCCCCTTGAGCTTACTGGTTTGCAATTCAAAAGCAGGCAGTAATAAAACACATACCCCTGGAATGCAGTAGCTTTTGCTCCACCCTGCCAAAAAGCTCTCGATTTATTTTACACATTGCAGTTAATTAAATTTTATTTCATTTAAAAAAAAAAAAAAGTTGATGTTTTCATTTAAGCAAGATGTCCACGTCACTTTTTTTCTACCCCCTCATGCTGCATCCATCCATATTCTCCAGGAATAAGCGTTTCGATGCACATTTGATTTGTGGTGGTGTTTGGCTCTTTTTTATGACCTTTCTTCCACTGCCCCCAGGCACCCAACTGCTGGAAGAGAAGGCTTCCTGCCAAGAAGGGTCTGTGTGAAGTTCCGTCTGTTCCCATCTTCCTTCTGTCACTGCCTTCTGCTCCCACTTCTGTTTCTTCTTCCTTTGTAATGGCTGTTCAAGAAAGAGGGATGAATTGTTGGTTGGGACACAGTGGACCCTTAGTCCAGATTTTTGCAGTTCATTTCCTAGATTTGCTCTGTATTGCTGAAAGAATGTTAGCAATATTTATGTTATTGTGTATTACAATAGCAGCCAGAGGCCAAAAGCAAACACAAGGCCCTTTGTGTTTTCCATCGTGCAGGCAGAAGTGCAGCCCCCAAAATGTCAAAACGCACAAGACAGGCATTGAGTTAGGGAATGCCCAGTCACTAGGGGGTTCCCACTACTTATGCAGTCTTATTTTGGGACTGGGTTTCTCTCTGCAGAGCTGGAATAATAATTTCCTCTCCCAATGTTGTGTTTAAATCTGTCATGTGAAAAGTTCGACTATTTTAGTATTGAGCAATGATAAAGAACTTTTTATTTGTCTTTTCTATCCCCTTCTCTCTGAGGCTGCGTGTTTCCCTATGCTCACATTCCTCTCATCTCTCCCTTTTTTTTTTTTTTTTAAGCATAGGTTTTAGCAGCCCCAATCCATCCATTTTATACACACACAGGGATCACTTACACGTGTGGCAATTTCACTGAGTTCATTAAAAACTTTTTAAAATCTGTGTGATGGCTCACAGTTAGACAAAGAAATGGGAAACTGGCTGAAATGCAGCATGGTCAGAGATTTGTGGCTTATGTCCCTATGTTGTTTGGAGGAACCAACCTTAGAGCAGTGTGTTCTCCTCATTTGAAAAGGTTTTTCCCTTTACAGTGGTCTGGACTGTGGGACACTTTTTCTGAGCATGGATTAATGCACCACAGGACCCAGGGCAGCCTGAAGCTGGCAGAGTTGATGGAATGATGTTTTGGACTTGTGAGTTTCATTTCTACCAAGAGATGCTACGTATTGAGCAAAGTCTCACATGAGTACTTCATGTTGCAGATTGCAGCGCAGTTCACAGGTGCAGAGCACAAGAGATTGTAACATGAGGGTAGACTTTTGTCTTTGTTGAGAGACTCTCCTTATTAGGCTGAGACAGGAGATGAGTTACAGAAATTAAAGGACAGGTTTAATTGGGTCCAGTCAGCCTCTACTGCACATTCTGCATCTTCAGCTGTCAAGAAAACAGGAAGCTGATTACGTTCCCATCCTGAGAAACTGAGTTGTAACATGAAAAACCACTGTTCTTACATACGTTTCACCATTCTTATAGTAATCACATTGCGTGGTCACTTTTAAGGTCTTTACATCTCAAAGCTGGGCTGATGTGATTGTAATGAAATAGTTGCAGTGACCAAAAACTTTATAGTTCAGTTGGAAATTTGGAGAATTGTTGTCAGCTTAGCAAAGACTGATAAAGCGTAAAAGGTAACACATCATCTTCCATTCCTGAAGATATCAGCTTTGAATTTAAAAAAAAAAAAAAAGTCTTAAGACTGAAGTATTTAAATACTTTGTACAATTTTATATATTGAAATTTATATATTGAATGCTATGCTACAGAAACATCAGTGAATGATATCCTTAAGAATGTTTTCTGATCTTTGGTTACTGGGGCAAGGAAAGAGAACAGAAGAAACCTCTTTCCCATGTTCTTTGTCACTAGCTGTGAAGCATCAAGACTGCAGGCACTGCAGTTCTTCCATGTATCAGGAGAGGGGTCCTGTGGAAGGGGGGCTTTTTTGCCTTAAGAGATAGGCAAAGCCTACAAGTAGTGAATATTGGACCTATGTCTTTCTGGTCCAAACCAGCAGTGACTAGGAACAGTCAAAGGGCTCCTGGTTCCAAGCCCAGACTCCTTCGTGTCTCGGCTGGTGAATGTGAGCCATAACCAGTGATTTCACCTGTAAAGCAGCTCAGCTGAAGAGCAGATTCTTGGCTCGGTTTTCTCCTGGCCTACAGGGTACAGTTCACTTGAGGTAAAGAACATCAGCCATCTTTCACAGAAACACTGCTCCCGGGAAAATAGGATACACCTGGTTACCAGAAGAGCTTTGATGGATCTTTTCCATCAGTTAGAGACTACATGAAGAGCCACAGTTTCCAAATCTAGAACAGAAAGTGTATGGAAAACCTGGCAGTTAATGCTGAAAAACATTATTTTAAAGCCCTGATAAGGGCTCCAATTTTGCATTAGTTACAGATGTCATGAGGACAAAGCTAAATGCCAACAGCCTCTTAGAATAATACAGTAAAGCCTTAGATAAGTACTATTACAATTAGATGGATTTTGTCTTTGTGCTAGTCTTGTATAAACCAGAAATTCAACATTTGAATTAGATGCAATAAACCCATTAAAGGAAAAGAAGAAAGAAAACCAGCATTTACAGCAGACCCAACCAAAGCAATTAAGCGTCTATGTTGTCAGAGACATTTCAATCAAATTTTTATAATTTTGTGTTGTGTGCTCCTTTTCCGTGCTTTCAGCAATTTTTTGTTAACTTTCAAACATCTCAATTTTACTATGAGAACCAACATCATGCAGACCCTGTACACCCAAGGAGCTTTGTTGCAAGAGCAGGCATCTCTTGCAAAAGCAGTTCCTTGCTCTCTGAATCCAATCATGAGAGTTTTCAGGGATCGAGTTCAGCCTATTTTATGTGCACGTCCTCTACTCATGTCAATGACAATTGCACAAGAGTATTTAAGAGTGCAATTGGTCTGAATAAGTTGGATAATTTGCCATTTATATATGTTATTAATGGATAGGAAAACTTTTCTCTCTATGCATTGTTGTTGCTACAACTCTATTTTTTGGACAGGAGCATTGATGAGAGGATATATGTCACATAACTAAGATGTACTCTTGTATCCAAAACACGGTGAGCTCAAAATTGTAGATGTACTTTGTTGTGAGTAGAGTTGCAGCATATGCCCCATGTTAAGTAAGTAAGTTACTTTGCACAAAGGATTTAGAAATTGAACTTCGCAAAGTCTTTCTGAGCTTATAAACTCCTTTTGCCTCTGGCAGACACAAGGATACACAATGTACTCTTGGTGATCTTGCAAGTTGTAACAATATTTAATTTTTGTTAGGGATTTGTAGAAAAATATTATGTTAGTGCCTGACAGTTGGTATGGGAATACTTATACCTTGTATAGTAACACTTCAAAAAATGGCATTTATAGGAGGTCATGGAAATAACCTCCTACCACGTTGTTCCACAGCTGCTGTTCCATTTCAGGTTGGACATAGGAAGAACATAGAGCTTTGGTTACTTAATGGTACAGGAAGAGCACCATCCTCTTTCACCTTTCGCTGCATTGTTAATGGTAAAATATGAATCATAGTTATCGCTTGGTACATTTTCATCGTGATGTATGGTGATTCGGATGTGCGTATCTGTAATTAATAGGAGGGAGTTGCATGGCTAATTCCCTGTGCAGTGCTGACATCCTGTCTGCAGCTTTGTCCCTGATATTTTAGTTACGTGTCTCAAACAGCCGGTTATTGCATTACATCCTTGTATTATATAAATAAAGCCTTGACCTTTGTCCTTTATAATATTGGTCCAGGGCAGTTTTAATTCAACTTGAAAAAGAAGCCTGAGTGTTAAAACCATTTGAATCTCTCACACACCTTGAACGTTGATGGGACCATTTCTTCTCTAGAGTAAGCCCTATGCTAAGGAATTGCCTTCTATCTTTTGTCATTGATAAACGAGCGTGTGTTTTTTCAGATTGAAACTATGTAGGAAGCCCTTCCTAGGCAGGGAGTATACCTACTCCCCTGCATTGCAAAGCATCATGGATCTACAGAAATTATTAGCAGTGCAGTATTTTGTTTGTTATTTCATCAAACTGTTCTGAAACAATAACCCTTGTCAGGAAACTTCCTTCCACTGCTACAGGTAAAACTCCAACAGGCTTTTAATTTTTATTTTTCCTCATTACCATATACTATAGTTTAGTTGGGACTCCTGCCTGTGAATCCTCCCTGTTTAAACTAGTCTGGCCCTGGAAATATTGCAGTCCTTTAAGACAAGGGCATATTGGTGTCAGAAGCTCAGGCCTTCTCCAGGATGAGTCCAAACTCTTTCCTCTGCCACTATCCTTGTGCTTGTGTTGCTGTTTTGTTTGTTTGTTTTTGTTTGATTGTTTGTTTTTTCTTCAATGTGTAAGTGTGTAAAAAATGCAGGTAAGCAGGGTGCTTAGCTTGTGAGCATCTAAATCATGTTACCTCTGAGCTTCACTTTCTCACTGACAGCAAATGGGGATAAAGGTGCTTAATTATCTTCTGTGGATATTGTGGGATAAATTCATTAAAGATTTGGAGTGTTAGAGCTAGATATAATCTGGCCTTTATTAAAATTGCTGTGACTGTAATGCCATTAGTACCCCTGAGCAAATCCCAGCAAACGTAATTTTTTATAATGATGGAGATACAGATCCTCTAATTATCCAGGACAACTCAAATTAGCACCACAAATAACTGCTAAAAGTTGAGAATGCATGATGTGAAAGATAATTGATTTTGAATATGTCAGGGCACAACTGCTGTTAAGTGATGTACAATGTTATTTTCTCCTGTTGGATATTTAATCACACTTTGAAGAAGCAGAGATGTGATTTATACCATTGCTAGAGACTTTAGGGGGGCAGAAGCCTCAGAGAAACAAGGAGAGGAAAACTCACAGCTTGCTTGAATTTTTTGCCCATTGCTACTCGTATCTCATCTTGTTTAATTAACAGTCAATTTATATCAATTTTATATTGTTTTCAGATTTTAAACTGGGTGCAGTTACCAAATCAGAATGAAAAAATGTTTTTTTCATTGTTCATTTTGGATTCATTGCATTAGTAGAAAAGAGGGATTCCTAGAGAACCTCAGCAGGTTTCCATTGGGGGAATTAAAATAAACCTTGATAACTGATAAGTTGACTCACTCCCTTCAGATATATATATATATATATATATATTTTATTTCCCATTGGTTTTGGTATAATTATCTGCAAGCAATGATTGCATGAAGCTGCCTGGATTCCATGTAAATGATATGTCTTTGGCATACTGCACTTTTTGTAAATCGTTTAAAGCAAGGCATTCATCTGTGCTTTGCAGAAGGATACAGAGAGCTTTTGTACCTCAGCTGCATCAAATTGAATATTTCTTTAATCACCCAGGAGAAGAATGCTCTTGATTGCATCCTGCAAGCTCTGCCATTATTGTTCCTGGGTGGATCCGGCGGGTGACCTGACTCCGTACCAGTGCTCCTGCAGCTGCCCCGGCCCCTCTCAAGCCCACCAACTCGTCCCCCTTAGGCCAGACCTGCTCCACTGGGGCTGTAATTGTGCCATAGTCCACAGAAAAGAATGTGAGTGTATGGCGATTAATAATGAAGCTGGCAACCCACTGTGAGATCTATTTTCACATTTAAAATCTTCTCCAAAAAAGTAATGAAGGCTTGCTTCATTTGGCTTCTTATCAGGTAGTTGTACAGAAGGCCTTCTGTAGGTAGGGACATTTTTCCTGAGTGTACTTCCCCATTTTTTTTTCTTTTACATAGTAACTACTCACTATTTAAGTAACAAACTGTCAAAAAATTAACACCCAGTGCACAAGTTAAATGTTTTTTTTCTAATAACATGGTGCTAACAAGACAATAATTCTTGCTTGAGAAGTTATTAATCCTCCAGAGGAGAAGAGAGAAGCTGATGAAATCTTGGGTCTGTTTTTTCATATAGCTGCATGGTGATGTATTTAATTTTGAAGAATATTAAATAAATCTGAACCTTACCCTCCCCTTTTTTATTTACAGAAAAATAGTAAATGCAAGGTCATAGCTAACAAAGTAGATTGCACTGTCATCAGTTTAGACATTTTTCTGAGAAATATTATGGAAAATATTTATGGGAAAAAAATGATTTATCTTTTTCAGTATGTTCAGTTTTCACTTGTAAGCTCAAAGTTTAAAGTAGTCACTTAAATTAATCTAGGCTTGTTCTTCAGCCATAAGCACTGGAAAGGAGTCTTACTCTACTGGTGTCATAAGTTGGCATAGTCAGAGCTGAGCACCAGAAGGCTAAAATAAGAGGACTTGTGATCCTTGCCCTCAGATTACAAGTAAATTACAGATGAAAAATGTAGTTATTTCAGTGGAAGACCCATTCTGAAGCTGTTTTCTGGCAGTGGATAAAAAGGAGTTGAACTGCCCCTGCTGTCTGCCCTCCGGAGCCCAAGTGATGGTGCGTTGGGGCACGGTGCTTGGCACGGACAGGACAAACCTCTGCAGCAAGTGGAGGAGGTGATGCTAAAAGGCAGGAGCAAGAAATGCTTGTCTTGTGTTTGGTCCAGCTGCTGGAAAGCAGTGTGTGACATCCTGAAGTGACCAGATGAATACATCTGAATCCTCCTGAGCTGTGCAAGCATGTGGGGGCAGAGTTTTGCCCATAGCTTTTTTCATTGAATCTGTGTCAGCAAAACCTCTAAATGTATGTCCACATGAGCAGGTGCAAACATTTGCTTTATTATCTCCATCTGGATGCGAGGCAGTCCAGGCTGGGAGCTCTGCAGCCGTGCTTTATACGCTGATGCAGCTTAACTCAGATTCAATGACGCAAAAAAAAAAAAAAAAAAAAAAAAAAAAGGCATTTCCCAGCTGCAAGAGGCTCACATCTGGTGGGACCCAACCGGGGCCGAGTGAGCACACGACTGCTTGTGCCCATATGTGTAGACGTATCAGATGTAAACATGCATCCAGTTAATTTTCACACGTTTGTTATAGCTTCCTCTGCCTCCACCAAGGCCTCCCACAGCCGCCCTCCTTCTTGATCTTGCTGGGAACGTCTGGATTTATGGCAGTGTGGACTGTTCCCTGCCAGAAGTGGGGCAGTAGCTTCCCTGCATCCGAGGAGCATCAAGCACAGGCAAGCCAGGCTGGGAGGAGATGCAGGCTGATCACTCCATGTCACCCTCTTAATTTATCAGCCACTGCCATGGAGAACAAGATGGAAGGGAAGGCTCTTTCAGAGAAACACCCAGGAGGATGTAAAATGTCTTTTAAATTGGGAGGAGGGGCCTCCTTGTAAATCAGCACTTTCCTGCTCATATTTTAGTGAGAGGCTTCCACAAAGTGTCCCCCTGGCGTGGCTTTCTAGATGAGCACGTCCCTAAACAGAGCAGCAGGGATGGGAAGTGATTTGTCTCCCAGGTTTGGTGCTTGTTCTTTTGACCAGAACCAAGAAAGAGGGAAATATCAACGACTTCTCATACGTGTACTAAGTGCTCGTGTTGTGGTTGTTCATGTTGTCTTTCCTGGGAATATTTGGGCCCTTTTATTGTGGCAGCACAGTGCTCTCTCTGCTCATGCAGCACGCTGGTGGTCAAACGTCAGCAAAGGAGAGCAAAATGGGGAGAAGCAGCCTTGCTCTCATTGCATTTTTAAGTCCTGCTGAGGTTTCAGGTGCCCAGGGCGGTGCCGAATGGGACCGGGCTCTCCTTCCTGTGCGCGGGTGGACGGGGACAATGGCTCCAACCTGGCCCATGAATCCCAGCCTGGGCTCGCCCTGCAATCAGCTGTGCTGCTCACAGGAAATGAGCCACCTGCCCTGCTTCCTCTCATTTAACTGGTTTATTTTTAAGTGGAAAAGGCTGTGAGTTTTGTTCCTTTTTCTCAGGGACTTCATGTCCCTGAAGGCTGCTGCAGAACAGTACAGGCAGCCTCAGGAGCCCGCCTGTGGGAACTACGTGCTGGTATCTTCACAGCAGCAGCACAGAATTAAAACCAGGGCTATCTACAAGGTGTTCATGGACCGAAATACTGGCCACGGTGGCAGAAACTACTGAGGTTATCAGAGCCTCATTCTGCCACGTTCCCAAGGAGAGCAGTGGAAAATGTAACTGAACAAAAAGGCGGGTCCTGGCACACTGCCGTAGCTGTGCTGTCTAAGCCTGCACCTCTTGCTGCTGTTCGCATGGTCCTGGTGAGCAGCGAGGCTCTCCAGCTGGGAGGCAGCACGACTGCCACCAGTTTGATCTGGACTTTTGCTGACATCTACAGCGATATCCACTGTAAGACTGTCTCACTGTCCAGACAGTACCATCCTGCTTTCCTGGATTTTTCCTTTACAAATCAGTTCTGTAAAACATCAAGGTGGCCTAATTATTTTCTATGTTTTGAAGAAAAGTGTTGTGTTTGTGCTCTTCCATTCAGCCCCTGCAATGTCTCCAGCCTGTACCACGTTGCTCCTTGTGAAGACAGCTGGCCTAACTCCAGCTGGGTGCTGTGGGTCCAGCTACAGCGCTGTGCCCAGGCGAGGTGTTCCTATGAGGTAACACTGTTTGTGGGACCAGGTTGGGTTTGTCTGTGTGGCACAGCATTGCAGTGTGTAGATGTGCTAGTTTCTTTGTGTATCTGGCTTGGGGATCTCCAGCACAGCTCTGCATTACATGGTGTAAGCATGCCTGTATTTGCAAGACTCAAGAAGTAATTAATGACTAAGTAGAAAACTAAGGAATGCATGTACAGATCCTTTCTTAGGGCAATTCAAGGCCCATCCATGTTGACAAACCACTCCTTTTATTCTCCTCTTTATCTATATTAATTCACTTTAGTACCAATTAATCCACATCTTTCAACTTGCTCACCCATCCTCTTTTTTTTTTTTTTTTTTTTTTTTTTTTTTTTTTTTAACCATGTTAGAATTGTTTCTGGATGTGGTTCTTTATCTTTCACTGAATTACTGAATTTCTGCCAACCCAATGGTTCTCTTACAAAGAGGAATGTCAAGTGTTTGAGAACAATTAGCTTTAGTCAAAGGGAGATTCAAAAATAGCACACTGCTACATGTATCAGAACAAAACCTGTCGTAATGGTATTAGGGTGAACTTTAGCCATAGTTCTAGCTAAAGAATTTATTTATTAGACCTCTATCTGCAGGGGAAGGGGAGGGAAAGGGGAGAGTCCCAGAGCCATATTTCCCATTGGGTTCCGCTGGAAAAGGCACACACCATTTCATTTTATCTCTGCAAAGCTGTGTATGTAGGTAATTGAAGAGAAGGGTCTTACCTGCCTGCCTTTTGTCTTTGCGTGGTTATCTCTGCAAAGCAAGGCTCTGCAGATGCAGAAGACAGACTGGACTGAATTTTAAATTGCCAGCCTTATCACTTCTGTGATATTTCCTCCAGATTTACCAGGCTCCTGTAACTAAAATCTTAGCAGTGTTTTTTGGTGGTGGTGTGTTTTTGTATGTATTTTTCTTTGTTTTTGTTTGCCTACAATTCCTTTTATAAGGTCTGCAGTTTTAGCCTGTGAACAAGCTAGAGGTCTGCAGAGTGCCACACAAACTCAGTAGTACTTATTCTGGACTCCTGATCTTTCCTCTCTGTCTCTTCACCCTATTTTTAAATATCCTCACGAATCCTTACTTCAACACATCCTCAGTCTTGGTTCAGGAAGTAACTGATGATATTAATATAAACCATGTAAACAAGGCATCATTGCACAAGGCCAACATACAATGCTATTCACTGATATTTCTACCTAGGACAGTTTCATTCTCCTTTTTTGAATACCTGTTTTTTTGGACTGTAACCTTTCTTTTCTTTTCACTGTTTGTCTCTTCCCTATTGACAAATGCTGGGTTTTATTTTGAGTCTTACAAAACATGAACCAGCCTGGCTTTTCTCATTAACTTCCCTATTATCATAAGCACCGCCACCCGCAACATCAATCATGTTAGCAGCATGGTGCTAGAAGCTGCGTTTATTAGCCAGCCCATATTCCCTCTTAGAGCTAGAAGGCAGAATGGAAAAATATTGCAAGGTCATGCTTTCAGGATAGGTATCTTCTCCTTGCCTACTTTTAAGGGGTTCCATAAAAAACATAAAATAATAAAAAGTATATATCGTAAATGAAACTCTCAAGAAGCTGAAATCCAGAGAAGACCAAACTCTGGCTCCTTTTGCACTGGGAAACCAAGGAGTCATGCAACCGTGCAGGAGTGGGACCCTTTTTATTTCATAGGTAAGAATAGCTGGAGTTGAATCAAAAGGAGAGTCTTTTATTCAAAGTCACTTCATTACCCTACTGCTGGTTTTCTAGAAAAAAAAAAATAAATAAAAAAATTCAATGCATTGCAGTAATGGTAACCACAAAAATACCTTGAAGTTTTAAAACAGGATGCGTAGCTCATACTGCTTAATGAGTGATGAATGACACAAGCTGCACTGAAAAAAAATTATATAAACACATTATTTGAGCTAACACAGCAAAACATTTTAGATATAAATTAAGAAAAACTGCAGTCTTGTGGTCCTTGGCAGTTATTTGCAAGCCTCTTGAAATATTTGCTTATCCGCCCTTCTCATAAGAAATTAGGCAATTACAATAAATAAGTCTGAAACTGGAGAACATCAAGCAGTGAATCATTATGGCATCATTACACGTGAAGCAGTAATGAGGAGAAGGCCAAAAGCAAATGCAAAGGTTTTTTCAGCTTCAGGAAATCTATTTTAAATAAAATTGAAATAGATGCCTAAAATAATTTTAACATAATTCTTTCGAAAAAGCAGTTACACAATGGTAATTATGAAGAGGTATTTGCAGCCAGAAATTGAACTTCATCCTATTCAGTATATTTCTAAACAGGAAAGAAACAATTACCATGTCATTGAACTAATCACAAAAGTTTGGATAGGGAAACCGTACATTACAAAAAAAAAAAAAAAAAAGGAAATGTAGTCTGGAAGTGCACTGAATGAAGTTCTGAAAGATGGAGGCAAATTAACTTTTTCATTCTGATATGGTTTGGTAACATCAATATATATGCATTCTTTGTTAATTTTGACTGTCCTGGCATAGTGTATGCATGCCCAATATTATGTATATAAAATATAGCTTGAAAATATGATACTGTGTAATGACTATATTGCAAGAAAAGATTTTGAGACCAGCCCAGCTGGGTTTTTGGGCTGTTGTTTTGTTTTTGGTTTTGGTTGTTGGTAGTGGTGGTAGGGTGTTTTTTTTTTCCAGTTCTAGCATTGATTCAATTTTTTTTCCTTTCCTTCTGAATCAGCACAAGAGTACATCTAAAGACGCTTGATGTTATTTTTCAGGGTAAAAATTCAAGCTTTGTGTTTAAAAAGAAAAAAAAAGAATAAAAAGCATGATATTCCTTACAAATCCCATCACATTGAAATTTTTTTCAGCTCCCTGAACATCAAAGGGAATGATCAGCAAGTCTCAGGTTTGTCCTGATTTGATGATTTTAAAGTAACATTTTTTTTGACATTGCCAATACGAACTTGGTAAGGTCTGCAGAGCACAGTTCCAGAGGTATAGACATCCAGCAGATGCAGATGAAATGAGCCACTGGTGCTCATAAAAGGAGTTGTTGATCTCCTATTCTGCTTGTTCTCTGTAGATGAAATCAAGAAACTGATGCCCACGCTTGCCAAAAACTGCAATCTGATCACGACAGGCAGGACTGATGGCTTTGATTGCTGAGCACTCCACATAGTCCTCTGCTCTGGCTGCACTGTGATTAATCACAGCAATGGGCCATCATAGCTGGGAAAATTTTCTGTCATTTAAAAATAATAATAATGAAAAAATCCATTCTGCTTTTCAGATCAAGGGTTTTTCTTTCTAATAAAATGTGTCAAACTAGGGCAAATTGGGTGGAAAAGACTATTTGAACTGCCTCATGTTTGCTCAAAGCTAGTGACTGTTTTAAGGATACCTCTTAATCATGTGCTTAGTATTTGTAAGCTATAAGAACGTACTTAGCTCTGAGCACATATCTGAGTACCAACCTGAAGAATGAGAGTTGGGAACCTAGTATCTTTTCCAGACCTTAAATGTGCTGTAATGCAATGGATGGCTAAACTTTCAGTTCTGCAGAGGACAAGAATCCTCCAAAGCAGACATAGTTCAAGAGAGGCAATTGTTGATTTGGGTAATGACAGGGATGAGAACTCAAAATTTGGGTTAAAATGGGGTGTACATGAAATGCAGCTGGAAAATGTGTAGGAGATGATAGCGTCTGGCAAGGGGAAACATCGTGCCACTGCTCATGAAAGGACAAGCTATAGCAAATTGAGTCATTATGAAGAGGTGAACCTTGATGTTGGCCTGAAGGAAATTATAGTCCATTTCAGAGTATTTGGCTTGGGTTCAGAGCAAAATATATAACTTCTAATAAAGATGTGAACATTTTAACAGTAGTGTCTGAAGTACCCTTTGTGTAGACTCCAACCACTCACTAAACTACTGAGGAAACCTCTCATCATCCTCTTGAGAGGTGAAGGCAATAGATGTTAAGTAAGAGGACTAGTAACTCATTTTCCTCTTTAGAGGTACGACCAGTGGGAGGAGTGGTAGGTGCCTCCTTTGTTGCTTTGTGCCTATATTCGGCTCCTTTTGTTTCTATCAGTACGTTGGCTTCACAATGTGTTTGTTGCTCAGAAGGGGCGAGGCTGTGACTCTGAACGGATGGTACTCACTTGCAGCATGTTTCTAAGGGCCCTAGAGAGACCGAGGATCCAAGGTGCTGTCTAAGCTTGTAGCAGTGCTTGCAGTCTGAGTAAATAAAAGAGGAACAGAAAAGTTCAGTGACATGCAACGACCCCATGAGAGGAAGCAGCAGCCTGGAGTTAGCGCACTGCTCTGACTTGAAGTCCATTGCCTTTTCCACTGGATATTGCATACAGATATCTTGGATTGTGCAAAAAGTATTGAATGATATTCACCAAATGAGTAGCTTATCACAGTTATCCCTGCAAAGTCTTGCACCAGAAGGAACTGAAAAACAGACATCAAATTATAGACCCATAGCTGTATCCTGAACATATCTGTTTAATGCAGTAATGTATAACTGCTTGGTTATTGACAATGAAATCCTCATGCTGCTACTCATCTCCACCTGTCTCAGAATGTATTGAGATCAGCCCCTAGATTTATTTCTTGCTCTTGGTCTCAGGTGTAGCAATTAAAGAAATGTTCTGTATTGCTGAGAGCACCAGATGTGTGCAGTGGAGCATCCTATACTGACAAACATTTTGCTTTTAATAGTTCCTTTGGGTACATATTAGCGTCTGGTTTTATTTTTCTGTTTATACTTTATTTTTCTGTTTTATGGAGCTGTTTCCTTGATGGGGTTTTTCAGTTTCTTGCCTCAGAGGTTATTCTGGGGTAGCATGTATCATGGTACAGCAGCATTAAGAGCTGTCTCCTGTTTCTCTTGTCAGTTTTTAAGGTTGTGATAAGATCTCCATTTGAATTGTCCCATATGAAATAAGAGAAATGCAAAATGCCAACTGATTCGGAAGCCTGCGTTGTGGATCATGCTAGCTTTACCTGGGCCTTTCTGATGTCTTCTCAATATCTCTGTTTTCATCCTTGACCTGGAACCAGTCTTAACAAATATACGGCAAGGTCCATTCAGGAGCTAAGGTCAAGGAGCAAGGTTTTTCAGCCACAGTAGGTGCCAACCTTCCACCCACAGCCTGGAAGTGGTTGGCACCTAGAAGAAGGTGGGCGATTTTCTTTCAAGGTCTATGTTTGCAGATATTCTCCTCCAAGCTAACTTTCAGGTGGATCTTTATTTCCAAGCAAAACAAGCAGTTAGGTTGCAAATCTCAGTGAGAGTCAAATTATGAAAGAACAGAGTGCAGAACCAGGTATATTCTAAGGATTTAGAGAATTTGTTTTACTCCAGGATATTTGGACCCAGAGGGTGCCAGGATGGATCTGTGTGTCTAGCTGTGAAGAGAGGAGAGCCACAAACTGTGTATTCTTGTAAATAGAGTAGACGGTCTTTCCGGGCTGCTGCGAGTGATTATCTTACTTCCTAAAGGGTGGAATGTGACTGCTTTGGCTAGAATATGAGTGATTTTAAATGTTGTTCAGCAGGGTGGATGCTATTTCCTCAAAATAATGCAGTCAGTGAAAAAAACAATCTTCACACGCTTATTATTTATAAGGAGTGGCAGGTGTATCATAACTGAGAACCATGACTATAGAATTCTAATTTGGGAACCCCTTACCTTGCAAAAAAAATAATTTATTTACTTTTTCAATCCATGGTTCAGGTAAATCATGATGAGTGAAAGATTAAAGCTCTGTCAGATAAAAAGAATTTCTGTTCTATTTCAACTATCCCAGTTTTCAAAAGAGAATGAAATATGCAGCAATTCACACGGCATAAATATTGAATAACCACTGCAATGGATTGTATTAATAGATATACAAGATGAATAAAAACATATTTGACTTAGTCCTTGGTTGATGGTGTCAGTGGATTACAAGAATTAACCTGTCTTCTGCAAATGTTACCCATCAAATAGCTATAATTCAAACCCTTCCTGTTTTTTTTTTTTTTGTGTGTGTGTTTTTTTGTTTGCTGTGTGGGATTTTTTTAATCTCTCACAGAAAAACAAAGTATTTATGGTAAATAACTTCCCTTACATCATTTTGCTTCTCTACAGTTAGACCCTGATCTTACCTGTCTAAATTCATGCACGTGAATGTTCCCATTCATTGAGGTAAGAAAGCTTTTTACATCTTTAAAGTGTTTTGGGACTTGGGGCCATGATGTGTGAAATTAAGCCCTGACCTCACTTCACAACCCATGTATCTACTTGGCCTGATATTACGTCACATAATTTGGGTATAAATTTTGTATGAGGATTCTTGAAACAAAAATAGGAGCCGGGGTCCCACTGACTGCCAGCAGCGATGAGGTCCCATGCTTCCTTCTCTCCTGCTGTTTCAGGATGAGCATTTTGGGGGTGCAGGTTATCAGGAGTTCCTGTCCACATGTAGCATCCTAATCCTTTATGCTGACATGGATGGACTGTTTCCTAGGAGACAGCTCAAATAAAACAAAAATAATATTTGAGAGAGATTCGTGTTAAAAATTTATGCAGAGTTCATCTTTACAGAAAACTCCAAGGTATTGCAGATATGATCCATTTCCCACTTCATTGTGCGGCAAAAGTTGTGTGATTGGACCATCAAAACTCTTTTAATCCAGTTGCCTAAGGTGAGCTGCAGAGAGCCTCTCTGGCCCAGGCCCTGACTCTTGGTGGCTCACAGTCCTCTCTGTGCCAACTCTGCACAGTAGCTTCTCCAACAGGTTGGGGATGAGCAGGAGTGATGTTAGTAAGGGGGTTCTTCCCTCCATCCCCATGGAAGATTGGGGTGCAGTGTGCTTCAGGGCCCAAAAAATTGAGGCTACAATTCACTATCCCCTTGTGTTTTTGAGTTAACCTGTTTTGATTAGCTTTCCTCCACCTCCCGTGGCTTTTCAGATCATGTCCAGTAAAAGAATTGCCCATGAGTTTGTATTAGAGTGGTATGTCTCTAGGAAATATATTACCTGGATTAAAATGTGCTAATTCAGAAATACCTTTCCCACCCTTTAGCTGTTCTTGTTAGGGAAAAATCCTCCGCTTCAAGCTCCAGCTAACAGATTACCTGCCAGTTCTGTAGCTGTGCTCTGAATTAATCTGCTCCAAAAGCCAGCAGAGGTGACTTATATTTGGGCACAGGAAAGCAGGGAGATGAAAAGCCTTAGGAAAACCTTGACAAACATCTTTGAGTATTTGACTAGCTATGCACATCTGTTGCTGAATGAAGAATGTGAGTAACATGCCAAACAGGGAGAGGAGACGTGATCAACAGGGAAGGCAGCTTTTGTGCCTGCACTGAACGTTTTCTTTTCAGAGAAGGAGAGGAAATATGCTGAATTACCTGTAGGAGGTGTGCCTGCTTTTGTTAATAGATGTACCTGCTCTATGGATTAATTGCTAACTGATCAGATCTTGTACTGAGGTATGCTGGAATCCTTCTCAGGTGAGCGGAGCTACACCCATGCAGAGCACCTTAACGTGATTGATTTCATCCCACATGTTTAAACTTGCCTTACAAACTTGTTTGCATAGCCGAACTGAAATCTGCCCCCTCCATTCCCCGATTTCAGGCAATGATGTCTCCTCATAAATCCTGGATGCGATAGCACCAGCGTGACCCATCACTTCATTACAGCGATGTGCAAAGCTGTGTGTTGTACTGAGGAGGAATTTATCTGGTCAGAATGGACCCAGTCCAGGAACAAATAAAGGAGTTAGGAATCTGGTTATTTCTGGGCCAGTTCTGTATGAGTTACTGCTTCTCAATTTTCTTGCTGTCAGCTAGTTTTTCCTCTCTTCATTTTCCCTCCCCACGCAGGAGGTGAGGTATCCAGCTAACATAGGCATCTTGATTAGCTCCTACACCCAGCTGATTTTTAACAACACAGTTGTCAGGAGAGCCGACCTGAATTTAGGTTCAGGTGGGAATGAGACGTACCTTGTTCATTGTCAGTTGAGCACTGGCTGTTTTGGGGCATGGCAAGCTCGTTCCAAATGTGAGGATCCAGGAGCACGGTGGTTCTTGAGGCATCCCTGCCTGGCTCAGCGCATGCTGCCTGGGAGGGGCAGGCTGGTTTCCTTGGCTTTAGCTTTGCATAGACAAAGAATCCTCATACAGGGAGGTGATTTCCTGATGACCAGATACTGTATATCTTCTGTATAACATTTGTATAACATTTTTCATTGTCAACAGGAAGGGATTAAAGCAAGATGGTATGTCAGGCTTTAAGCTGCTGTGCACTGGTTCAGTGCACAGTCAGAGGATATGAGTGGTAGGAAAAACAAACCATTTACTTCCATTTTATTTTATTTTTCAAACTTTCTTTATGATTATTTTCCAATGATTTCAAAGGTATTTCATGGCCAAGAAAGAACAGCTAGCTTGTTTAGTCTGATGCGGTATATATCACTTGTTTATTTCTTCCAGGGCATTGCTTTTTCCATATATTTACTTAATGGTTTATATTTGACTAATGCACATCTTTCTGAAAGGTATTCAGACTTGATTCAATGGTTGCCGGAATTTCCTATGTTTCCTAAAACATTAAAAATGACATTTGTGTGTCAAGAGCCTCCTTTGCAAAATTGTTCAATGATTCCCCTATGCAAGCTTTGCAGACCTGATGACTTAGCAGATGTAACACCTGTAGCTACTCTCTAAGGTTTTAAAGTATTTCTTTGGTCTCGTGTGAACGCTTTATCTTGCATCTTGCCAAATACAGGACTGAAATATTTACTGATCACTTTTGTCCATTCTGCACATTTAAGTTGTCATTTCTGGGTAGCCTGAGACTTGTAGAGATGGGCTGTAAACTGTGGTGGTTTTCATCTGAAAAGAAGATGTTGCTGAGGGGAAGGCATGGGTGTATGTCTTTAGCTGCAGCGTGGTGACAGCTCTTCAATTACCACCTTTGGAGTACAATGTTTTAGTCCGTGCCTGTTCTGGAGGATGGAATAAGCAAATATTTTATTCTACAGAATTTCTTTACCCTTTTGTAAAACTTTTTATTTATTTATCAAGTTTATTTAATTTTTTATTATTATTCAAGTTTTCATTTGTTTGGGAAGTACTTCTACAGGGCCTCATGGAAATGTTAGCTGGATGTTTTGTGTCCTGTTCCATCCCAGGTATGTGCCTCTCTGGTCCTAGCACTCCTCAACTCTGACATGCATATTCCTGTGCTGTGAACTCAAAACTGGGCAAAAACTAGTTTGTGGAATTAAAATGGTTTCAAATTCTTACTCTCCTGGGGAATTTGTCCTTTTCCAGGGCTAAGGACCAAACCTCCTGCTGGCATCCCCAAGGCTGAAACAAGGCACTGTGGGATGTGAAGCAATTAAAAAAAGTCAATGTAGGATGAGTCTGGGCTCTATGTTTGTAGAACAACAAGCCTTTCTGATGAAGGAAATGATGCCTCAGATCAGGATGGGCTCAGTTCTCATCTGAGGGTGGAGGGAAATCCTCTGGACAAAATAAATAAATCTAAATTGGAATCTGGAATGTTTCTGTGGGATTTCCTTCTAAAACAGATGTGAATTAATCCATTCTGGTTCTTGTCCTTCTGTCAGTTGCTCTTTAGTGATGACCTTTGTGTATTTTTACAACATGCATCATTTCATCGTTTAATTTTTAAATTAATATACTTCTCTTCTTGAAATTAAACTTTAAGATGTATTCTGGAATGATGGCAGCCTAGACTCATTATAAATGACTAAAAGAATTTTTTTTTTCATGTTAATAAACCCTTCCATAAAAATAACAGTTGAGAGTATATATTCGCTGCCAAAATTCTGAAGAATGTCAAATCACTAAACTGGGGAAATTACTAGCTAGACACCTGGAATTGGAGCTTCTTGAGTAATAAACTAGCTTTTGACAGCTGTAACCTCTTTTGCAGGTGCAAAAGGAACATTTTCTTTTTATTTTATCCTTTTTCCATCAGGTATGACTAGAATATTACAAGTTGTGAAAACAACTAGGAGTTGAAACAACAGGAAAATTTGTTTACCCTCTTCCATCTTATGAGTAAAAGGAGTGTGTGGGAGTCTGAGATTGATCAATTCTGATCTCAGAGAACATGGAAAGATGTAAAAAATAGCTCAGATGACTAATTGCTGATGTTATTTCTACTCTTAGGTACATCAACTACCTCGAAATGCAATGAATATTTTAATAATATTTCCTAAAATGTTCAGGACACAGTTTAGGTCTTTTTAAAGAGTTCTCTGCATACTTTTGTTTAGAAGCAGCATGACACAAAGCACTTTAAAAAGGTAATTGAATGACTAAAAATGTCATGCCCTATTTTCTCCCAAAACAAATGTAAAAATCAAGACAAGATAAATGCAGATGTACATATTGATGTACATATAGTTTTAACGTGTTCTCTTAGTTAACAAAAACAAATATTAACTACAACGTCAAAGCTACCCTTGTTTGCAATTAAGCATTTCTGTTCATTGTGAGTCTTTGAGAATAACTCTTTCTTATGAATATCTGTTAGAAGGCAAAAATGCAATACAAATTGAGCTTATCTGAATTTGGATTTCTTGGTTCTGATTTAAATCACAATTAACTAAACTGATTTAAATCAAAGTGATATAAATTGGTCCATCCTGCTTTGAAACTAATTAAGGGTGTGCCTTGAAAGCATGCTTATTTCACTGTTCTGACTCAGTGGGTTCTCAGTATTGCTCAATTCTTAATAAATCACAGCAAGTGATGGAATTCTTATTTATTGCAGCAGTCTCAACATCTGAATTTTAGGCCACTGAAGAATAGATTAACATTTATAATTGCTACGCTGATCAGTAACGCAAATTAAAAATGGGAATTTCAAAACAAATTAACCTTTGCAACATGTCATGTGGAGACAGACAGACAGTGGAATCAATGAAAAGGCTCCCCTTCTTGAACTGATTTGCCACAAATCAGCGGATCTTCCTTGCTGCTTTACTGCTCTGCAGCAGGAGGCCTCTGGAGTCTAAATGTCCAAAACATAAACTCTGATAACGGACAGAACAACATGAACTGTGTGAGCCTGACAAGTAACTTCACTGGTGATCATTTCTTTGAGGTTTTCCAGGCGAACTTGAGTATTTCGGGACAAAGACTGTAATTTTAAAGCTAAGACCAATAAGGTATATATATATAATTAGATGCATGCAGGCTCTGACTTATTGAGGTTTGTACTTCCCTATATCTATACTTAACTTTTAATAAGACACTGCTATAAAGCAATCGGTGGAAAAAATGGTCTTCTGTCCCCACTTGTTCTGCCTAAAATCTGCCAGTCCCACATTTTGCTGAGAACCCTTCAGTGCTCCTTCGATTTTGATGCCACCGTGTAAAACCTGAGGAGGTCCAAGGCTGCTCCTTCCATGCCCAGACACCCACAGAGGAGGAAGACGCTGTCAAATACAAGCAAATGTTGCATCCCATGGAGGGATGTGTGAGGCAGTCTAAGGCTGGACAGCTGTGGAGGACAGGAAGGAGCAATGGCATTGCCTATCAGAGCAAACAGCTTTGGTCTCTTCTCTTGCAGATATGTCACCTCCTGGGAAGCTCTTGTCAAATGACACAGCTGATAAGGACTTTAAACTCACCATGCAGTGCTGTCCCACGGAACAGAACACAAGGTAATTGTGCTCTCCACATAAGTATGTATGGTTCATTCTACTACCATGGTCTGTGGGCTCCTGGAAAGTTGCTGTTTTCACATTAGCAGTGCTCTGCCCAAAGTTTCAGTTCCTATTGAATACCTTCAGTGTGAATCAATGATGAGTGAAGGTGAATGGTGAAGAAGTATTTCCTGTTTCTCATATTTTAACTGTGCCCCTACAGTCCTTACCAGAACTGAGTAGTGTGAAGCTGACGTGGACTACATGACCCTTTAGTCTCACCCTGTGGAAAATGTTGGATTATGCAGATGCTTGTGAACATGCTTTGTGCAACAGTACAGCTATTGTGTAACTTGTCTTTCTTTGATGAGTGCACTGACATGGGGGGAAACTGGTGGCATTATCTCCTGATCCCAGGGCTCCAGGAGGAGACAGTTACGGAACTAAGAGTGATACTAAAAGCTTCCTATGAACAGAATGTTATTTTTTTTCCTAAACAAAACTAAGACAAATCTAAAACTAAAAGAATCTAATCTAAGCAGAGGAGAATAAACACAGAACTGTGTTGAGTATTGCCATTGCAGCTCACAGGGAATGGCCTTTTTAGTAATAGGAAAGCAAATCCAGGGAGGATCTTAAAGCTGTCTAGACCTGAGCAGTGGGAATGCAGAAAGTTTTCTATGTGGTAAAACACGGATGAACAACCTACCTCCTGAAGCTGTGTAGCAGGGTGCAAATGGCACTTGTTGAGGTTCAGCAGTCACAGCATGCAGGGTGGGGACAGTCCTCCTCTTCCTGCTGGGGCTGCGTGAGGTACTCTTGGTTTCTGTCAGGCTGAAGGCAGCAAAAAGTGGTTGGAAGGTGAAAAAGTGCTGATGTGGTGGTATTGATAAGGCTACTGAATAGTCAGCCAAATACTTGGAATAGTTTCCAAAAGATTTGGCAGACAATACTGGGTTGCAGTTCCCACCCAGGAAAAAAAAAAAAAGTACCTGTCTGCCTCGTTCAGTAGATGTTTGCAGCTACTGGTAATGTTGTTGGCAATAGGAGCCTGTTAATAGACAAAGTGATTCCTCTTCTAATGCATGCAAAGATTGTGCAACTTCCATAGATATTTAGTTAAACACGTCCTGCTTTGCATACCTCATTTTTCTCATATAAATAAACTGCAGTTTGTTCAGGAACCTCTCCCTTTGTTCATGTTATATTCTTTGCTGAATACGTCTCCCCACTAAGGAGAAGGAAGCATTATTGCTTATAGATTCTTTCCAAAATCAAACTTAATTAGTCCGGTTAGCCTTTCTGATCTGTCCTACTACTGATATTTATACGGATGTTCTGGCTAAACCAAATTTATTGCAATGTTCATTGGACTGACTTTGAGGTTATTTGTAATGTGGTTGGATGGCTATTTATTAGACTTGTCACAGTATGTATTTAACACATCTATAGCTGTCTAGCTGGGATTATGACATAAAGCAGTATTTATTATATATAATGCAACAAATGCTACAGAAAAAATAATTTTTAAGAAAGATGCAGCTAGCAGACTAATGGAAGCACAAAGAACAAGAAATGTGGTATTAAATAGCAACTCCCAGCCGGGCTGAGGGAGGGGAATATTGAGGATGTGAGGAAGTCCAGGTGCAGATTTCAAGCTTTTTAAAGTGCACCAGCACTCTGTTGAACAGCTGACCTTTCCCTCATGAAATGGACATTTTTCATTTAGAAAAGGAAATGAGAATCTTCTTCTTTGATTTCTGCACTGATTAAATAGAGTTAAAGAGTTCTGTGGGACCATTTTCTGTACGAAACAATTTCATAACAATCAAGCATTTCACAGGCAGGTGTTACTTTGACATTTTTAATGTTTCATGTTAAGGTGGTATTGACTATTGTATTTCATTGTGATGAGTTCAAATTACTTTTTTTTATATCAGTGTTTTATAATTTATATCAGTGTTTTATAATTTCTTATTTAGGTCAGTGTTTCACTGTTTTGCAATCATGACACTTTTTTGCACCATCAGACCAAAATGTTTTAGTCTATCTTAACATTTGAGATGTTTTGTTTTAACTACCATTTAAGTCAGAAAATAAATACAAATGTTGAACTTCCAATGAATACATCTGGATGTGGCTTGCTTGCAAGGAAGATGAGATTGTAAGGGCACAGATTTCCTGCATAATTACAAATTTCCTTTAAAAATAGTTTACTATAGTCTTCAGAAAATGCAAATTCCTTAGAAAAACAAATCCCTAGCTTTCATATACAGATGATCTTGAAATATTTCATTGAAAAAGTTTGTCGAGTTACTTCTGTGGAACAGATAGAGCCATTTCTGTGGGAGGATGTGGAGGAGAGAGGAAATGAGGGCACTGGCAGACCTTGCAGGTGCGAGGGACTTTCCATTTCTCATGGAGGTGCAGCAGGGGAAGGAGGGAGCGTGGGGTGAAAGGAGTTGTTCTCCTTTTTCTCATGTCTCTTTTTTTGCCTTTTCTCATGGCAAAAGAGCACATCTTCAGGCAGTGTCACTGCCTAACGGAAGTAGTGGGCTCCATCCTAGCTTTCAATTCCCCAGATTAATTCAAGTTGTCCAACCCAACTCCCATGGGATCACCTTCCATGCACATGCACATAGTAGGACATGGTTTTAAGGAGTGACTGTGGCTGCTGGGGACCAATAAATATATATTTATCCATTCCTTCTTTCAGGAAAAAAAATAACAAAGAGCTGAAATACTTCAGTCTTTACATACTAGAGCCCAGAATGGTTTAGCATGAGACATGGGAGGGCATGGGGGAAAACTTCTTGTCCAGTCACACCCATGGACTGCAAAGAGTTTTAATAATGATTTTTGAAAATGAGCTTAGCCACCAGCTAAATTCAAGCTAACACCAGTGGGGAAACTACAGCAGGTAATTCCAAGAGACCATACGTTTTCTTAAATTCATTAGAAGCCTGTGGAGACTTAAAGAGAACATAACTGAAAATAATTACATAGGAATTATGGAGTTCAAGTCGAATGTGTTAGTCTGCTCAAACAAAACTTCAGGGGAGATGAATTAGAGTGGATTATTAGCATATTCCACTTTTTCAAGACATTTTGCCAGGAAGGAAAAACAGAATTATGTAAAGGAACTGAAGGTTCATGTTTCCATAATAGCTGTATCTGCACTATCCTACCTGAAAAAATAATTCTCTGCAGGTGGTGTTGCTGTTGAATATTTTTGATTTCTTAGCTATCTTATTTTTCCCCTGTAAGCAGCTCTTTTGAGTATGAATATTAACCCACAATCCTCTTTTAGCTAAAACTTCCTTTGGCTGCATCACGCCTGGGTGAGGACTCTTACAGGGAGCAAAGAGGAACAAGTAAAAATGATTAGAAATATGCTCGCAATAATTCATTTTTATTTGAGCTCATTCATTCTAATTGTTTTCCTGAGGCTCAATCCAGAGCATAGCAAAGCCCAAAGGGGCTCACTGGACTGTGGGTCAGGTTTTTGGGTCACCTGTGCATGGTGAGGGGAGAATAATGAGCAGCACACCGCATGGTGCCAGCTCCTCTGGCCTTACCCTGGTGACAGCAGTAAGGATTTGGCCACTGATTTCACTAAATGCAGTTTCAGGGCTGGAGGAGGGCATCGCCAGTCACTCCTGTGGCAAAAGGCAATCACCGACCTTAATGCTCAGCAGGTTGGGGTGTGTGTCCCAGTAATGCAGCTGACCGTGCCCTAATTAAGGGGGGCACATTGTGCCCCGGTGCTCTCCCTGTAGAGTTAGCTGTTTTCTAGATGACAGTGGTCAAAGAAGTTGTGGAAGTCACTGCAGGGACTTGGTGTGATTATAAATATGTTTCTATATGCAATTAAAAGTGCTGTGATGGATGGTTTGTACTATCCTCTGATATAAATAGGCTGGGATTAATTATGTGTTTTACATACAGAACTACATATATTAAAGTCTGTCTAGAGTGCACTTTAATTCTTCTTTTTAATTTTCCTTAATAGAATTTTTTAAGCCAATTCAAAAAGTTTGGTTTTGTACACATAAGTTTCATTCACTTCTCCCTAGATGTGGCATCAGAGGGAGAAATGAGATCCAGGGACCCTTGCCATTAATCTTGCCATTCCCTTGCCATTAATCTAATAAAGCTCTACTTTGTTCGTAATTTACTACACCCTTCAATAAGCATTGTAATATTTGTGCAGGGCAAGTATATAAATCATTGTTGCCCTTCTCTACTTTTTTACTTTATCTGGTTCTTTCAAGGTCACTAACCTAACTTATAGCTTTCATCTGGTTTAAATATTCTGCTATTACCTTTTACACCTCACTTCCTAGTCCATGCCCATTTAGATATCTGCAGCTGCTTCTTCTCTAATAGCTATTGATCCATGTCTCCTTGCTAAAGGTTACCAACTTCATCAGCAGTAATGATATAAATTAAATCTGTTAAGATTCATTTGCATCGTTTTGCTGATTAGAGAGGGGTGATTGTTCTCTGATTTTGGTGTTACTGACCAGCTTTACTGCCTAGGATATCTGAAACAGAGAAAAATTATCTTTAGTAAAATGTCTCCATTTTGACAGATGTAGACATCCAGCCCCCAGGTCATGCAGAGAGGTTAATCAATCCCTACTGACCTTCCAGAGCCTCAAATGTCGCTGGGTAAGGCCCCAATCCAGCAAAGCACTTAAGGATATCCTTAAGTAAACATGTGATCGGTCCTGGTTTTAGCGTGATTTGGCAAGAAGTGCCTTTCAGAGTAGAGCACCTCGGAGGATGCTGCTTCTTGGAAGGGCTGTGCAAGACCAGGCTCTACCAGTAGACTATAGTAGAGGAGACTATGAGGGAAGGGAGCCTGACACATGGGCATGCCAGCTGCAGGCCATGGTGGGGCACTCGCTTCTCCCTGTGTGATGGATATCTCCGTGGCTCTGCTGTGGACAGCCTCCACGGAACAAAGCTGGGACTGTTATCAGTGCAGCATGAAAGAAACAGGGCTGGAAGAGACCCCTACACAAAGCATTCCTGACACTTGTTTGTTTAACATGTTTCTCTAACCCTGCCAGCAGCAATGAGCCCCCAGCCTCCCCAAATGATCTCTAGTGCCCAATGATCCTTGCAGCAGGGAAGTTTTTATAGTGCTGAACTTAAGTCTCCCCTGTTGCGTTTGAGCCCATTACTTTTTGTGCTTTCCCTGTGGATGTGGTCCACAATTTATTGCCTCCCTCTTTGCAGAAGCCTTTTACATAATTGAAGACTGTTATTATGTCTCCCCTCCACCTTCCCTGCTCTAGACTAAATAGCCCAGATAGGAGGATGAAAGCTGGAATGGGGTGTCAGGGAAATGGGGTTAGAGGAGGAAATCACAAAGGGATTAGTCCTGCTTCCTGTCTGTATAGAAATGGATGTTTCCTTCTGAACGACAGGGGTGTGGAGGGAGAGACATGGTTGTCTGTGCTGGTGATTCACTACTGCAGCTCCCAGACGTGGGGCAGACTGATGGGATGCTGCCTCACAGCCTAGGGAAGAGGGGCTTGCGCTGGTCTCTGCTGAGCTGCGATGCTCCTATCAAACCTGTGTGCTTGGGAAATGAGTTTAGAATTTTGTATAGTGATGAGGAACAAACCCAACTCACAGGTCAGCCCTGGCACAACAAATGGTTGTGTTTCTATGTATCACAAAAGCAGTTTTTAGGTGCTGTGTTACACAGACAGATAAAATGACATGGTAACACCGTCACCCTGCAGCAGCATCCCAGTAGCCCCACCACAAATCCTGCCGGGGACTCGGAGCCCTCTCCTGCGATGCCCAAAAAGGCTTTGGCCAGGAGCGAAGCCTTCACCACGGCTCCGCGTCCTGCCTGCGCGTGGGAAGGGAGGCCACCCGCCACACACGCTGCCTACATGTGTTTCACAACCTGATTGCTGTTCATAAAACCAGCACGTGGAACAGGAAAACACTGTCTGATCCAAAACGCCTCGGGGCGCATTATGTCAATGTCACATACATTAGGAAAGTACAGCAAGCTCTCCGAGTGGCTTCTTGTGTTCGGAGCTTTTTTCTCTTACTCATGTCTGCTGTCAGAGCTGTAGCACGTACGCAGCCTTGGCTTTGTGGCTGTCATAACCTGCAGGAAACAAAAATAGCTCCCAGCCTGGAGATTTCCAAAAGCACAAGGTGGGGGATAACGTAGGGAAGAAATGGCTCTTAACCACTTAACAGTCACAAGCAGCTTTCAGTGCCACTCTTTGTTCAAAGCACACCAAGAACAGTCCCTAGACTCCTGGCTACGTTAGATCACAGGTTTTTTTTATATCAGAAAAAAGCTGGCCTTGAAGAAAACCAAAAATTAGAGGCTGTTTTAGAGTAGCAGAGAAGTACTTTGCATTGCCAGCACATTGCTAGTGAGCTCCAGCATCCCCAGCCCCTCTCCAGCTCACCCACTTGCTCATCTCCGCAGATGTTAAGACTTTCCAGTTCAATTTCACAGTAAAAAGCTTCATAAATTACAATCCAATTGATTTTTTTTTTCAGCTATCCTTTCCCCCCTCCCTCCCCAGTGTGACTTGGAGAAGACATATTTCTGAATTAAAACCACATTTGCCCAAGGCCGAGAAGGGCGGAGGCAAGGGCAGAAGGGAGAGAAACACTTTTGTTCTCCTCCTGGTGGTTCCCCCTCACCTGCCAGGGCCAAGTTCCAAAATAATGCTGAACAGCTGAGGTTAGCCAGGGACATCTAATCCCGGAAAGCTGACTCTGAAATCCTGCAGCCGTACATGGTGCTCGTGTTTCATCAAGAGCCATTTACCTGTGATTCCCCCAAACCTCCAAGGAAGTGTGAGAATACGTACAGGTATGCGCTTATTTAATTGGAAAAAAAAATACAAATTTCTTTTTAAGAATCAGGCACAAATGACACCAACAGCAGTATCAATGCTCATGTTTTTAAAGGTAAGCATGCTCAGGAACTGTGCTGCAGACATACTAGGGTCTTCTGAGTGTACCCTGAGCAGCTATGTCTATGGGATGTACAAGAATTGTTATTCTCAGACAAAGGAAGAGTTGAATCCTCCTTCCCTGATTTTCACTGATGGGGAAAGATCTCATTGGAGCTGTGAAAAAGGGCATTAAAGTGCCTTGCATTTTGCTGCAATGCCCTGTTTGCTTTCAGAGCAATCTTTATACCTATACCTTATACCGCACCACAACGGAGAGAAACCTCTGGGGGGTTCAGCACACCTTGGGGGTAAATGTGGCAGCAATGAGGGAAACGCACCTTCCCAGGCATGAACAGGGACCAAGAGGACATGTTGGGTAAAATTGTTGCTGTTTTTCTTGTTTGTAGTCAATCAGTAGCAATAAAATGCTATTCTTCTTAGGGAAGCTTTTAATTTTTCCAAAGAGAGTTCCCCAGGTTGCCCCATGTGTTCCTGACTCACAGCTAAAACTCCCCATCAGCTCCACTGTGCCCTTTGCCAGCAAGCATATTTCTAGCAGCCTGGTTTGTTGCTGTTTGCTTTAAGAACAGAAAATTTTTATTAAGGAAAAAAAAGTCCTTCATTTTCGCTGTTTAGTCACTTGAACGTGAGCACTGAAAATATTATTTGTATGGGACAAAGGAAATATTTGCCTTAAATTATCTCATCTTACTAATTGGTTACAATGGAGCTACTTGTACGTAGGCAGTGAAAAGCATCCAGTCCCTCTGCTTGAATTAGGGCTTCACAATGCTGGTATAAATGCTCCCAAGGGAGAAAACAAGCAGAAGTTGCCAGGTGTTTGGGGCTGCCTGTCCCATGGAGTCATCGTAGACTCCACAAGGACATCACTTGGGTGTTTGAAAAGAACAGCTCCTGAAAAATTTAGAAGTTTCTGTAGAAGGTGAAACTTTAGAGAATATGGAGAGTTTTAAAATGATATAAAAGTGGAAAAAAC
Source organism: Cygnus atratus (assembly GCF_013377495.2). NCBI lineage: Eukaryota > Metazoa > Chordata > Aves > Anseriformes > Anatidae > Cygnus > Cygnus atratus. The sequence continues at coordinate 7,099,446 of NC_066371.1, forward strand.
ACTTGGGAAATATTTTTTTCAAGTCCTGACATAAAAGATACAGATACTTTCTGTTGTTCAATGTCAACATCATTGAGGGCGTGCTAATGTGAAAAGTGCTGTTTATCGATGAAAAGCAAAAGTATAAATCCATAGTCTGAATTTAAATCAGAAAAGGAAATGATTAATATAAAGGATTACAGTACTACAGTGTAATTCCCCTGAGATGCAAAAACATTTCATGTTTGAAAGTGACTTGAATATAGTAATCTTCAAATGTTCATGGCTGAAGTTTCCTAAATGCAGCCTCCAAAATAGGTGTCACGAGACAGCGATTATGCCCCGAGCTGATTTCAAAACCATGGCAAGTAATGTTTCGAATAAACGCAGTATGTTATTGACAGAAATGGAAGAGGGAAAAAAAATCCTCTGGGTCTGCGTGTCAAGAATGGAGAAAAAGAGGGAGGAAAGGTTAAAGCTGGAAGAGTGGAAAAGCTGACTGGGAGGAACAAGCCCGTTCGCTGCTCAGCGCCCTGCCTGTGCAGGTTGCGTGGTCGTGACCTGCTCCTCCGCGACGTGGGCAGCTGTGCTCCCTGCTGCCGAAGGAGATCAGGAACCTGCTTTGGCCTCTGTTCTGTGGCCACATTGCTGACCCCGTGCCAAGGTGGGAACGCCTCTGAGTCGAGGCTGTGGGACTGCACTCATCCTGCTGAGCGCCTGGCTGGCTTGTCCCGTGGCAAGAGGGAAGTCTCCATCGGGCCGAAGTGTGAGTAACGCGCCAGCCCCATGCGGGAGGCTTGCATAAAGTGGTGCAGAAGGTGTTTGGTGTTAATTCAGCTCTTAGCAGTCTGGGTTACAGTGACCTGCAAAGGCCCTGCTGGTGTGGTTGAGGCAGGGATGGACGGGGACATAATTAAGAGGAGCTGGGGATGAAGCAGAGGGAAACGAGTTGTTCGTGCAGTTACTGCTCGAGGACTGAGTGACACCTGTTCTTCCTGCTGTGCCCCCAGGCTACACACTTTATCATCTCTGCTTGCAAACCAAGCAAGCCTCCTTTCTTTCCTCCCAGGTTCGTGCTACCTTTTTATTTTCCCTCAAATTGTCCAATTGATTAGCATAATTTAGTTAAATTCAGTAATTGTTTTCCCCTTGTATGTACCTTTGAAGTTAGCTAGAAGACATGCCAGAAGCTGCTCTGATTTCCCCACTATACCAACTGAAAATTAAATAATAATAATAATAACAAATTAACGTGAAGATATTATCTCTCCTTACAGACTCACATCATTTGTATCACTTAGTCCTGAATGCCAAAACCCATTTCTCATTGCCTCAGCCCCCTCCTGTCACGGTGAAGCCAAGGCTGGTGGGATGGCGGCTGGGCCACCCCGGAGCTCTGCCACCTTTGCAGGACAAACCATCCATCTCCCTGGCGCAGGCTTTGTCTTTCACCTCTGCTCTGCAAAATACTGTCCCTGAGTAGTTTTACAATGGCAACCTCAGCTAACTCTCTTGTCTTGGCAGTGGCACTGTCCTAAAATTCAGCTTTGCCGTTTGTCACCATTGAGGTGGTTTACAGAAGATGCCAAGCAGCAGCACTAATCGTTGTATGGACTCTGATTACTTTTTGCTAAAATATCAGCAGGGTACACTCAAATGCAGTGCTGATTTGGGTGAGGGAATTGCAGGTGCTGTAGCATGAAAACAAACTGCAAAGTAGCTGCCCCATCATTCAGCTCAAGTCCAGTTTTTCAGACTGATTTTTCCCTCTTCACAGGGCATCTGTCAGGATTCCTGCTCTGGAAAAGAAGATCAGAGCAAACGGGGACTGAGGAGAATAAAAGCTGACCCAAACCTTTGACCCAAAGTTAACATAAAGCCAAATGAAGCCTTAGAGGTTTGTAAATGGTCATGAAACACTTCCACCTCCTGCCCACCCGCCCCTTAACTTTTGTTTCTTTATACTCCTGTGCTTACTATTTCTAATTGAAAGTCTGATGTAAAGCCCCAGTATGTTAATGAAAAGAACTTCCAGAGATTGTAGTGACTTTTGATTCAACCTCCCAAAGAAAGGAAATAATTTCTTCAATCAAAAACTTTTTAAACTTAAGAGAAAAACAAAGCTTGAGGAGAGATGGAAAAGCAGAGGCCAAATGCAATTTTCTAGCACGTGTTCTTGGTACGAACCATGCCCAGGAGATTGATATGGACATTGTTACTCAGAAAAAAAATCACTGTATAGAAACAGAGAGTTGCTGAGCTAACAGTGGACTGATTTAATAAGCTATAATGTCTGTTCGCAACAACTGGAAAGCTTGCTGTTATTTACTGTCAACTTGTGCTGTAGAAGAATACCATGGGTAATCAGCTGGCATTTATGACCTGAAGTTTGCATACATAAGTGAGAAACTGAGTCTCTTTCTTTTCACCAAAATAGCAAGAAAGTGCCAATTACATGAAAACCTCATTAGGAAAATAACTCTCTGCTACTGATAGAGTTTTTAACTTTCTAAGTGACTTCTGTCGGAAGGGGGTAGAAATGTGATAGTTTATAGGGCTTAATAAAACCTGATCTTCCCTGAGCTATGCATTAGATGGTCAGGATAAGAGAGTTCTTGTCTGAGATCTATTCACGGATGATAGAATCAAGGAAGGTTTGTGAAACCAGCTCAAACAGAAATTAAGATGTGGCTTTTTCGGGGTGATTATTATGCTGTTATTTGGTGATGTGACCGTAGTGACTGTTCCTATGGATTTATGTTGCTGGTTCAGAGTTTGGTCTCCTGTAAAGTATTAACCTGCCTGGAGCTCTTATTTGCACGTACAAATTGTGTGTTTTGTGTGCACAAACTGGTATGGCCGCATATTTTACTTGCAAATACATGCACAGCTTATCTAGAGAGTTATTTCCCAATATTTGTGTAACAGACACAGTTTTGATTTTCACAGTCACCAGGCATATGCACATGAACAGTGTGTGCTCCGTAGACAATTACTCTGCCTTAATGGAAAACGCAGATGTGGGAAATGGTCCTGGGAAGACTTTGCTCATAAGCAGCTACTGCTTGTTCGTAACGATGCTGTGAATGAGCGTTATTTTGTTATTATCATTTATATATTAATTTTATGCAGCTTTTTTTTTTTTTTAATTCTCACCCACTCTTCGTTTTCTTTTTGTCTCCCTATTGTCTTTCCCACTCTCTCTCTGACTAGATTTTCTGTTTCAGAGCTCCTCCAAAGTCTTCTCCAGCATCATACCTGGATTGCCTGGTCTCTGCCAGCAGCACATGTTCTGTCTCTCCTGGAGCACCTGAAAATAGTGACAGCATCTCCTTGCTGGGGGACGTCATGGTGAGATGCTGAGAGGTTCGCTGCTTTCACAACTTTAGCTGGCTTGTCTTTGGATGCTTGGTTAGTTCCAGCCATGCACTAAGCACTGCTCAGCTCCTAAAAGGAAACACAGAACTTGACCCAAGGTGCTGGTTGAGGTCTGCAGTGGGGGGAGGAATCCTACTGACAGAGAGTTCAGGGACAGAAGAAATGGTCCTGTTTGCTCTTGTCACTCAAAATTAGAAGTTGGAAAATTCTTTGTGTTGGCCCAGTGACAATCAGTTTTGGCTGTCAAAACTGTTAGAAATCTTGTGTTTTTCTGCCTGCTTGCTTGGATCCACTTTTTCATTGGCTGCTGTGGCTCAGCTAGTGTGAGTTTTTTTGGTAAATGTTTGATCTATTTGTTTCTAGAAATCTTGCAGGGCGTGAATTACTGGAAATGAAGCAAAATGTACCAGACACAAACTCAGTGCATTCTTTGCAGCTCAAAAGGGACTCATTTGTCCCTTTTCTCCTTTTAGACATTTCCTCTTTTCTTTCTGGCCTTGTTGTATTATTTACTTCATGGGCCATTTGTTATCTGATTTTTGGCGAAATATCAGGGAAATTTTCCTGACAGTGAACAGGAAAGAGATGTCGTAAGGGAAAAACAACAGTTTCTTTTCCTGGGAGAGCTGGAAAATGAGATGAGCTCCAGTGTTGTCCTTGCTGAGACAAAGTTTGGGGAATGCGGTGTGCTTTGTTGGACTCAGCTGTGCAGCTGGTGAGGCTTGACCAGCTGGGCTTTTGGTTCATTTTTTCCTGGGGTGTGTTAAAGTTGATATTTCTCCCTGGAAATCTTGCCTCCCTGCTGTGATGGACGGAGATACCATCCTAGGTGAGCTGAGGTCCATGTGTGTGACTCCGTGGAGACTGTGGGTCTTCTCATCTCAGGGTGTGAACATCTTTGTAGCTACAGGCATCCCAAACAGATAGTAAAATGAGCAACCATCTCTCCTGAGTCCTCGGCTTCCTCAGCACAGCTGAAACGGGCTTACACCCAGTCCGGTCTCAGTAAACCTTTCACTTTTGCAGCTTCTCCGAAGGTTTGGCTTTGTTCTGGGATTGCCCTGACATTCAGCTGCTCTGCGGCTGTTGGGTTGCTCTCTGTCTTCTCTCCAGCTAAAAGTTTATAGCTGGGCTGCACAAGCTTGTCCTAGCTTTGGAGCGAGCTCAAGCCAAGGCAGCTCCAGATGCAGCTTGCAGCCTGCCAGAGAGGCTCTCTGGCAGCTCTCTGACAAGCCTGTTACTACAAGTTCACCCCAACCGGCAACTCTGGCAAACTCAAAAAATTTGCATGAAGTTCATGTTAGTTCAACATGAGCTCGCTGTGCCAGCAATTCAGTAGCTGCTTCACACCACTTGAAGCTCAGTCAAAAAATTTGAGCACACCTACTGTGCAGCCTCTCTGGGAAAGTCTGGAAGGTGGGCAAGCATTTATTTTTCACAAATATCACAGCGCCAGTGAGTTTTATAATGTCTTCTGAAAGGTTTGAGGGTTTTAAGTCCTACTCTGCAGTTGCTTTCTCTGCATGATGTAACAACATCTAGATTAACTTCCAAAAGCAGCATAGGTCATAGAAAAAGTAGGTTTATATAAGAATATTCTTTTCCACTCACTAATTCAGTGAGGTCTTACGCCAATTGCATTAAAACAAATATTTATAAAGCCTTTATTTTAAAACAGTTTCTGATGCTTTGACTGTATGTATTAAAACACAGCCTGTTCAAAATATTTTCTTCCACAAAAGCACTCTGTGCATTATAGTTTCTGTAAGATCTTCAGCTGGTGCTGACGATGTTCATGCTGAACAGATTTTGTATCTTTGTTCCTTAAGTTTGTCAAAAAGTCTTTTTTGCTCAAAAAGAGAAAAAAAAAAGTTGGTCAAATTTTGGAGAAGATTTTGTTAATTTTGTTAAAAAAAAAACTAATTTGATTTCTTTTTTGGTCTGGAAATTTGAGTAATTTTCAGTGTTTTTTTTTTTTAAATGAATGTTATTTTGCAAATATTAACAAATATAGTTGACATTTTCCCTCCTCTCCTGACATTATAGGAAACGGGAATTAATTATCATCTCATTCTTTGTGTTGGGTGAAAGCTTTGTACTCTGTACTCTGGGCTATAGATATGAGCCAACCCCAGTGTTCAGTTAGATCTGCAGCAGGGCCATGACTTCCACAGCTCTTCCAAAATTTCTGGAGAGCAACAGGTAGAGCCCTGCCCAATGACCTGATCTGGTGCCTGTTTGCACCGTGCCTCGAGATGTTCCCCAGCTGTTGGAGCAAGGGTTGCAAAGAGGAAGCAAAACTCCTCCCTGGAGCTGTGGGGAAGGGCTGGTGGCTTTGAGGGATGGCCGTGGGAAGAGTGGAGGTGGGAGATGTGGAGCGAGGCCAGGTGCTGGCCAGCCCCAGGAATGGGAGGCATGTCTGCGGTGGGAGGCAGCGCTCACAGGGTTCCCAGCTCTCCTCATTGAGCATTGTTTGGAACAAACGTAGATGCTGTATATGAATGTAAAGCTTAATTTGTGGTTTTCACACCCACCACATTTCTTGGAGTTGACATTTTATGGAATTTTAGGGCTTTTTATCTCCAGGCTGTTGTTTCCTTTGTGTTTTCTTTTCTTGTTCATTTTACCAAAAGCTAAGAGCCCATGTTATTTTCACCTTCATAACCAAGTAGCATGCAATCAAATTGATCCATGTGCTAGTCAAAGCAGCTGTGTATGCTGTCCTCTGCTTAAAGGTGCATAAACCTGGGGGGCAGCGGGGACACAGGTTCGGTTTGTGTAACATAGTACAGCTGCACTGTAACATTGCTTGGGTGGATGCTGAGAAATCCGGAGGAATGATGAATTCCCTAGGAAAATGAAGAGATGTGGAAATAAAATGCATCACCCCTTGTTCCACTTTGTGCCCAACACAAGGACAAAGTGGCTTTTTTTTTTTCCAGAAATGCCTCAGAGCAGCTGTGACTGAAAGGCATCCAGGCTGTTGCTTGCTCCTTGTTCCCAAAATGTGCCAGGCATTTTCCAGGTGGAAGTTACAGCTGAAGAGACACGGGAGAGAGCAGGAGGGGAACTTGAGGTGGCAGGCACTCAGTGTAAGTGCAATCTCATTCACTTTAAAACTTCAGCCCTTTCTGATGACTTTATAGCACAAAAGAAAAAGCATTTTTCTGTTTTCTTATGAATACTGAAAAGCCGCTCGCTCCTCCCACTCTGTTGCAGAATATACTGCACAAAGGTTTCTGGAAGGCTTTCACATGAGGCATGTAGGGTCAACCTCAAAAAATTATTCTCTCTGAAGACGAAAAAAAGATGGGTCAGTCACACTTTTGCTTGGACCTCCCAGCCAAATGGAGTAGTGACATATTTTAGTTCATGGACGAGCAGGCTGCAATGCAGGACACCGCACCCCCTTGCCTTGCATGGGATGTTGGGTGTGTGGAGATGGCAGGACTGCTGTCATCTACGGCTCTGCCAACCCCAGACATGCAGCTTTGGCTGATGCTGCATGTCAAGCCCTGAAGGGTCTCTTCAGACCCTGCTGCACTCTGACCAATTAAAGTCCTTTTCTCAAAATTGTCCCTTCATCCTTTACCAGTAAAAATTGAGGATTTTGGCACATGAAGCAGCAGAATCAGACAGAGCCAGTTGTAAGAAACTGGTAATAGCCCAGACTGATGTTGATAGACATTCCCCAGCCATTGGTTGAAAGTTTCTAGTCTAGTTTCAAGGGCAATTTAGTTTTCAAATCTCTTTTCCATTGGACATGTACGTGCAAAGTTGAGTAGCAGAGATAAAAGCTGGCACAAGGAGATCTGCCTAGCTGTTTGATTTTTATTGTATACCATAATTATAGTAGCATATACTTTGGACTGACAGCATTTTTCAGCAATTGGGTACTTGAGAAACATTAATCCTACTTCAGCTATTTGTGTAGACTATCACCTTGTTCAGCAGGTTAGCTGAGCCAATATTATCCTGCTTTTATAGGCAGCAAAACAGGGACAGAAACAAAGATTAAGTGACTCACCTAAGGTCGAACAATATTGCCAAGAAAAAAATTGGTTAAGCTTGGGGATTATTGCATCCCAGTGATCAAGAAACGTGTGCAATATTTCAGAGAAACTAAGGTACATGTCCCTACAATAGGTTAGAAATGATACTAGCTTGGGAAGTTACATATTCACCAGGGCAAGGGACGCTGTGATGGCATGGGATTGTAAAAGCCAGCAGGTCCCGGTGCTTATGGATGGAAATGGCCAGATCCTGCAAAATGCCCCCATGTTACTACTTGTGGAAACCCTCATTTTCTCAAAGCATATCTGGGACTTCAGCAGGTGATTAATACGAGTCTAGAGGTGTGATGAGCTTCTTTGTGATTTTGGTTTATTTTGGAAGAAATGCTATCATTAAGTATCTCTTGAAGTCCAGTAAAAATGTCCAGAATTTCACATCTTTTAACAAAAAGTTATTAATTTCTCTCCTTCACTGGCCATCTACTGCCCCATTACCCAAAGGGGATGAATATCACTGGGACTATTTCCCGAATACAGGGAGAGGCTGCATGATGAGAGGAGCAGAAGAAGTTGTAATGTCCATTTAGCTTGCACAACAAGACTCAAGGTAAGAGCATCCCTGAACTTGAATACTGATGGTATAGTAATTTTAAGGAAGTGATTATCCCCTACACAGCTGAGCAAATTTCAGACCAAAAGATGTTTATGTTGAAAAATGGGCTAATAATAAGGCTAATGTGTTTATACATGGGGGAATGGAGAAGCCAGGCCTTTTGTTCCTGGGCTGTCTTCTCTTATGTTATATTATGACTGCCACCGAAGAAAGCAACCTCTACAGAATAGATCTAATTGCTAACTAATTATGTTTCAGCAAAAATGAGCAGGGTCCCAGATTTTACTTGGCTTGGATGTTTAAAGGCAAATAATAAGTTACGTAATAAAACAACAGAATCATTAAACATTGATTTACATGTTTATTTTGCTATAAGAAATGAAATTTTTATTGGAGCTGAATTAAAGAGAGGTTTATGTGCTTGTATTCCCCATAGCCTTTTATACTCTAACAAGATAGCAATATTCATAAATCACACCAGAGTTTTCAAATTTCCTCAGGAGTGACCTAGGCAAGAAACCCTTAACAACTTGCTGAGAGACTTTAAAATTAAATTCAGCCGTAATATCATCATGACTAATTTATGGCTAGTTTGGTTGTTACAAAGATACATTTAAAGAAAGTGGAGTACAGGGTGAGGATAAGATAAAACTTTGGTTTAGTATCATGTAGTTATTCTGTTAGAAAGGTTTATTCAATGTTTCATTACTTTATTGAACATGGCAAAGCAGTCTGTTCCTTGAGAGAGAGGAAACCTGAATTACATAATGAAATGTGTCAATACTAGACCTTCAACTGAGCAAAAAAGGGGAAATGCTAGACATGAAATTAAGCTTTTATATAGTTATTGAAGAACCCTGTTCCCTTTGCTGTCAGAGAAATTTGTGCATGTGTGAGAACACGCATGCAGCAGCATGCACCCACGAGTACTCTATATATGTGTGCATGTATAAATATACATGTGCTCATGAATGCATAAAGACCCCACTTCAAAATTAGATTTATGGTAAAATATCATTAAATTTCTGGCACAATTTGAACTGTGTTTCTGAAATGCCCAGTGTCCCTGAAGTCTGCTGTTGTCCCACTGCAGCTTTTGAACTTCCTGTAAGGCTGGTTACACCAAATTGAGATTGATGACAAAGCACATTTTGAAGTTATTAAAGGTATTTGTTTTTCCTTTAATTTCTTTTACCACAGAATGAAAAGGATGAAAAATGATATTTTTTCTCCAGTAATTATATGTCTGACTTCTCAAATTTTATGCGGGCAGAAAACTCTCTCTGAACTCTGTGTGTGTTGGCACCCAGCTCATAAGCATCTTGCTTTACACCACCCCAGCACCATCATCATCTCTTGTTTGAGACATGGGTTTTCAGGCTGTCCATTCTTGTTAACACCAGCAAATCATTTAAGGCAGGAGTTAAGCTAAAATATTTCTTGGTATATGTCTTTTTGTGCCACTTGTCTTTAGGTAAGTGGATTCCTGTGGTGTTGAACCTTCTAGGATATCGAGCTTCGGTAGGTGACCTTCTCAAGGACTTCTTGCACTTACTGACCACTTTTTCCATCTATACCCAAGGGGCTGACCCATGACCAGTGCTCCAAACTACCAAGCCTCCCATGGTGTTCTTTCTCTGTCAACTCTCTGTGGTGACATCCTGGCATCACACAGGAGAAGTAGTCTACAGGAGTAGACTCCTGCCCACGGAGGTATGCAGCCAGTGGCTGTGGATGCAGTTCCTTTTTAATATGCAAGGGAAACAAGTCACAGCTAAACTCATTGCATAAATCCATTGCCTGAGAGAAGCTTCGATATTTCTGTAAATTCAACAGGGAACTTATTCACCTTCGCCTCTGGCAGTGGTGAATTACCCTGCTGATGGGTGCAATTCGGAGGCACGTACAGCTATAATGAGAACATACTGTGGTTTCCCTTAAAGTAATATAGTGCTTATTGCTGATAGTTACTGCTTTACGAAGTATTAATGTATGGTTATAGTGCAGTCATGTAGCAAAATTATAGGGGCCAAAAAGGATGTTACTTAGCAACACTTGCTAATGTGGAGTTCATAATGAAGAAATGGAGTAAAAGAAATATAGAGGATATTGAAATCATAAAATAAACTGTGGTATGACTTGAGAAAACTGTTCTGAAAACAAAGATGTTGTCTGTTTCTCTTTTTGGCATAGTGAATATGGTAGAAGAACTTGAGATTTGATTTGAAGCAACACATTTTAAATATCTAAGTAACAGAAACAAGCATTATGTGTCACTTCTCTTTGTCCTTGTTCCATGGGAAAAGCATCAGAACTGCTGGGCTTTTGGAGAACCTCTCCCTGTCATTTCAAACCCTTCCTGAGGCATTAGCTGGCCAATTAAAATAATCTCTCCTTTGGAAAGCTAGTGTTCATCAGAGTTAAGAATGAAGGCTCCTTTCTACTACATCTATTTTCCCCATTCACTCTTTTATATTACTCTCTCCACCATTAATCAAGTGTCTGTAGGCTTATCTCATTTAAAAAAAAAAAAAAAAAAGGGGTAAGGCCATAAAAATAGAGAGAGACATTTCTGGTTAGAGATGAACGTTCCACATGTTGCAGATCTGTCTCAGACACTTATCTTAGTTTATCTCCACCTGTTTAAATTGGAAAACTCACAAAAATCCATCTCCCGTGAGATTTCCAAGGTTTCTCGATTTCATTTGGGTCAGAGCTGCCACAAGAGATGCATTTCTCAGAGCACTTCTGAGCTGCTGCCAGGAACAGGGAGTGCTGGGCTGTGCCACTAATAAAAATAAAAATAAAAAGGGTTTTCTTTGAAAAGTCACCAAATATTATAAGCTTTAAAAAAGATTTGGCCTAGTTCAATCTAAGATCTGATTAAAAGAGCTGCCCTGATTTATTGGTGTCAAACGAAGTATGTTTGGGTAGAACATTATTTTGTAATGGAAAAAGCATCAGTGGAAGCACTGCCTATCAGCACTGCTTAGATTGGATGAGTACTAAACCTTAAATTATAAGAGTCTAATACTGAAGAAAAGGAGGACTGCTGAAAATGCTGTAGCTAGAGGCCCATCTCTTACTCTGCCAGATAAAGGTAGCTGTGGAGTCAACCTCATTAACATCACAGGATCTCTGGTTAAACGGTAGATGATATCTGCCTGCTCTGCACTTCACCCTGGCCCTGCAAAGCCAAAGGGAAGAAGTTTCTCATTCCTGGTCCACCAGAAGTATTGAGCCATGGATGTGGAACAATGGTTTGGGGAATGTTTCACAGGAGAAACTTTCTGTATATGTGAATTCAGTTAAAAAAATAATACTCACCAGTTGGCAACACGGTTGTTTCCTGCTGTTCTTTAATGTTGCATTGTTTTCTTTTTTCTCCCCCTCCCCTTTTATTTTGCCTAACTTGTTGTTCTTGAACATTCCCTTACCCAGGAATGTTCAACCAGAGCATTGCCACCAGGACGAATCTGCCAAGGACTACCAAGAGACACATGGAAAATCAAGTGTAAATGACCAGTGATGCAAGGGAGCCAGGCTGCAAGTGCTTGTCCCACCACACCAAAAAAAATCATCATCCTTCTGCAAAATACCACAGAAGTGATTTTTGTCCTTTAACTCTGATTTATAACCCTTTGAGATGTCATCGAGACTATAGTCAAGATCTCTAACAGGACAAAATTATTAGCAAATATAAATTTAATTCAGGGACTTGGGAATTAAAAATGATATGGAAAAATCAACATTGACAGGCAAACAAGAAGAAATATACTAGAATTAGCAGAGTCCTCTGCACATATACACATTTCTTCTAGCAGATGTTCTGTCTATCTCACTTGCAGGCAACCACCCTCGGTCAAAATGCTGCAGACGCTAAAAAAAAAAAAAAGGGAAAAAAAAAAGATATTCCTCATTTTGTAACTTTTAGCGATGTTTATTTTGGGTTAGCAAAATCGTCTTCTGTCTTAAGATGTTTAATGATTATTTGAAAGCAACTTGATGAATAGAAAAGCGTGTACTCCCACTTGGGGCAAATGTATTTTTGGACTGATTCATAATAATTAATCTCTGTCTAAGTGGAATGCATTAATTTCTCCTACTGGTAGGGGCTTTACTTCTGTTTCTTTTCCTAGGCTGGATGGTTCTGCTCCAGAGGCATATTTCCTGATTAAAGTGGACCGCGACCGGGTACTCAGGTTATGTCACTATTATCTAAACGATCTTTTAAAGAACACAGAGTACTCGTTCTTGCAGATATCTTACGCTCCGCATTTAATCACGGACCTTTGTAGCTTGTTATTTCAAGAATTCAGATTACTGCAAATTAAAAGTCTCTCCGTCCTTGCCAGTGCTCAGTGACATAAAATAAATCCACATATTAAAGGGGAAAAAAACCTTGTCAAATTGCACTGAGGGACAAAAAGCAAAGGTAAGCAGGCTTTGCAGCAATGTGGAAACACGGTCTGCAGCACAGCTATAAAGGGAAATGTTACAATTTGCTAATATTTCTCATGTAGCCACAACTTTGTTGGCGATGCAGGCAGAGCCAGCCCGGCCTCCGCAGCCCTGGCTGGACTGCAGCTCTCCCAGCTCCTTTTTTAGTAAAATCACTTTGTCCCCAAAGTGCTGCGGGAGAAGTCCTCCAGTCCCCGCTGCCCCCCCGGCACATCAGGGGCACGGAGCAGCCCTGTCCCTGCCCCACCAGGTCCCTTCCCACCAGGACTGGTGGCAGCATTGCTCCTCTCTTCATTTGGAGCATGGCATCCAAGGAGCGGACAGAAACAATCAACTCCTTTTTTTTTTTTTTTTTTTTTGGCTTTGAGAACGAATAACTTGCAGGCGGCTGTAAAAGACGAGACGCAGGGCAGGATTTCACAGGCTGCAGGATGAAAAGCTCTGCACGTTGTCACTGCTTTCTCCTGTACTCATTTTTGTCTCTGTTGCTCTGGTCCAGGGAGAGACACAAAGAGGTGATGGTGGCAAATGCTGCCAGGCCTGGTCGTGCTCCATTCTCGGTCCTGATGTCTTCCAATCCCAGCGAAGTCTTTGGCCCTAAAGTCTTCGGGAATCTACCCTACCAACAAAATTGTTACCTCTTTGGGTGGGACAGGCTGTCCTCAGTGAAGATGCGTGAGCAAAGCAGAGAGATGTGGGAGCAAAGCAGGGGCAGAGGGAGAATCAGGGGTGGGTGAGCAGGGGGTGGACCATGGCAAAGCAGGCTTGGAGTCAGTATGGGACTCTGAGGTGATGCTGTGAGCCAAAGGGCTGCTAACGAGGCTGATAAGGAACTGTGAGAGTGAATGAAGTGAGTAGCAAATGGGACAGAAGGCTGGAGGCAGTGTGGGGAGGGCCACCTGGACATGAAGAGTGGGTATGAGGCAGGGGTGGAATTTAGGGTAAATTAGGAAATAGGGATAAGGGTTGGGTTGCAGGTAAGAGGGGCAGACTTGTACTGAGGAGTTCAATGAAGTGAGTTGTTGTCTACCAGGATCTTGCTTTCACCAGTGCTTGTTCGGAGCTTAGGGCTTCATCTCTGAGCCCTTGCCATGACAAAGGGTTCCTGTCCCTCCCTAAACCCTCAAGAGACTACCTGAATCTCAGCCAACACACTGCAGATGCCTGCTGACACACTGTGTGTGGACAGGGAGATGCTGTCCAGCCTGCAAGAATGTGTCTCGTCCAGGGAACTATGTACTGCACAGAGAGATGAGCTTGGGGATGTGATCAGGTACTCCTGCTTTTTGGGAGAGGGCTGGTTTGATTGCTTATTCTGCTGGCCTCCTGATGCCCTGAGTGGCTCTGAATCCTGGAAGGATGCTGTCTGTTGGATTCCCCCTCCCTACGTGATGGGAGGTGAATCTGGGGCTTCAGGGCAAGGCAGGGTCATCCCACAATTAAGGTCTTATGCACTTGAATGCTACCCTGATGAACTGGATTCAGTTTTCTCAGTTACCTGAAGCCTACTTTTGTATTTCTGGCCAAGGGTTGGGTTTTGCAGGCGTTGAGTATTCCCAGTTGCAATAAGTATTAATAAAAGTTGGGCTTAATATGTACAGTGGAAAAGCCTCTGAAAAAAGCAAGGTTTCTGGCTGATTTGGACACCCCAAAGTGGTGTTTTTTTATTTTATTTTAATCTGATTATTTTTCATTCCTCCCTATACTCACAGCATGTGATTTAACTGCAGGAATACTTATGTTGCTTTTTGGATGACCTGTTAATGAGAAGTACAGAAAGCCCATGAGGCTCCAAACAATCTTGTCTTGCTGACTGCTGCTTGAGCACAGAAGTAAGGCACGGTGCCATGCAGTAAACAGCAAGCAGCAAACTGAACATAAGATCATTAAAACATACCATCCACCCTGTGCAGATGAGGCACAGAAAATTCTGAGGAAAACCTTTGGGAACTTAGCTGCTGTAGCTGAACTCAAGTTAGGGTGAAGATGGTGTTCATGTTAGTCCTTGTATTATTAAATAGATGAGGTCCAATTTCAGCCACTTGTCTTGACACTGGATCATATTTATTCTGACACTAGGTGTTATGTTACTTTAGGAATAAAGCAGTCACTTGCTGACAGAGTGAGCTGTACTTGCTGTGATGGAAGGTGACGTTACTGGGCCTTGCATTAGAGGCTGAAGACGGCTGATCAGTTACTGCATCTCCAGACCCTGCTGGGAACCTGAACTGTTAACCTGAATGCTCATTTTTATGTGTTTTCCACTGAAACTGTTTAAAAGCATCTCTGTTACTGTGAATTCCTGCTTATTTGTCATAAAGGGGGAAAAACACCAAACAGGAATTAACAAGAGGATTTTCTTTGTGACTTCAGTGCCTCATTAGGAGGTTTATGATCAGGCTTTGGGAAAGCTTTCCTTGAATTATTTTAAGGTTCTAATGATAAAAACCTCAGGGAGGTCATGCACATGGGGGATTTAATACCCCTTCAGAACCATCTGGCATTAGATTACATCCAGGGAAAGAAGAAAATCTGGCAGTAATATTCATCTCCATTAACCCAGAATACAGGCTGATATGATTATAGCAGAGAAAATGCTCTCACTCTGTCACCAGGAAAAGCTCTTAATAGACCTGGGCTAAATTGGTTTATAAAACCGAAGACTTCTTCAAGCATGGATCTGCCCTCTCATTGAGTGCATTAGCTTTGGCTTTTAATATGTTTTATATTTTTTTAACCTTGATAACTAATATGTTAGAGTATAAAGCATTGCTAGGGTGAGAGACTGTGTTTGGAGCTCCCAACTTACTCCGTACACGCAGTGTTAGTAGTGTAGGTATACTGCTGGAGCACGGCCCATTCATGCATTGCTTCTAGGTTTTTTTCAAGAGCAACAATGAGATCACGGCCCCAGTGACATCCCCAGCAAAACTCCCACTGACGTCAGTGGCAATTAGACAACCTCCCCTCAAACCTTTCCCCTGAGACGCCGAACCAGCAGAGTGCTTAAGCATGCATTCGGCCTGGAGCACGCCGACTGCTGTAGGATTTACTTACTTAGCTCCAGGAAAGCCTGTATTTACATTCTTGGCTAAACCAGGAGTTTAGTGGAAAGTATAGAAAATATGAAAGGGGAGAGTGAGATGGACCCGTGTGGGGCTGGAAGCTCAGCCCCTCAAGGTGAGGGTGTTTGGTGCAAACCCAACTGAGAGTGCAGCACCCCAGGGGGATGGTGGCTTTGCAGGTGGATTCACTGCCTTTCACCCTAACTGCTGGGCAGGCTCTCCTCTGCCTCCTGCACTGCTCATTAGTTCTTCCATCATCTTTACCTTGTCGCTCCTCATTAGCACAATGACTTCTCCAGAGATGGTCTCTCTCCCCCTCCAATTTTCCTGTCCTTTTACTTCCCCTTCCCTCTGCTCCCAGCTCCGTGGCCGGACAGCTCCTCTCCTTCAGGCGGAGTTATGATTCGCTTGCTGCATGGAAAGCAAAACCATATGGGAGATGAGAAAAGGCCATTTATCTCAAAGTCTATTAAGATGTGAACATCTCGCATTAAGGCTTCAGCTCAGCCAGGCTTTCTTGCACATGTTGCTGTCATCTCTTTCCACCAGAACAGGGATGGACTCCCTGAGTCAGACAAAATGATCCTCTTAGCTTGTCGTGGGGTTTGTTCTTAGCATGGCTCTGCATACAAAACATTTAAAGGGGGGGAGGAAGAGAGAGAGAAAAGCACTGTCATGTCTTTTCCTTTGTTCGGAGAAGCCACCTGTGCCAGCTTTCCCTTTGGAAACAGCTGCTTGCTGCAGGAAATTGCTAGCATCCTGAGACAGGGTTGTGGAGGAGAAACCAGAGTGGGCACCAAGCCTAGCAAAGGGAAGTTAGCTCTGTGTTCATGAGTTAGATGAATCTCCCTGGATGACTAAGGGGGGGGTGATATTCCTGAATCAATAACTGCTCAAATCAAAGGGTGGGGGACCAGAAGCTGGGTGGCTGGTCAGAGGGCTGCAAGCTCTGTGCATGGCCCAGGACACTGCTCTGGGGCCACCTGGTGCTTTCACGACCAAGGAGGACTTCAAGCATGGTACCAGGTCCTTAGTGCTGGTATTGGTCCCTGCTTTCTTCCTTTCTGCAGTCACCACCCAAAAAAAATAAAAATAAATAAAATAATTAAATAAAACCTGCTCTTTTAATTCAGGGTGAAAGCATCTTTCACACTTCTCAAGAATTAAGAGAGATGGGGAGTCCTCCAAACTGGGGCTCCGGTGGATGTCCTGCAGTGTCTGCTCTTGTGTTTCTGCTTCCTTCTCCAGGGTTGTAACACATTTGCTGATGGATTTATGCTGCAGTTGGAAACCAGAACCCAGGACAGCCTGTTCTCCTGCTTCGTGCTATAAACATAAATATGCTCACATAGCCGTTTGTATCTGGTTCTTTCTATCTGCACAAGGATTTTATTAGCTTTCTCTAAAGCAGTCCTGAAGGGGAGCAAGAGACCGGCAACAAAAGGAAGTGCTTGAACGGGAACAAGAATAAAAAGGAGCAAAGGGCAGAAAGTTGCTAAGAGACCACGCAAGCGAGAGCAGGGAATTAATGGCAGATATCAAAGCAGCTATTGGAAACCGCATGTTTTCCTACAAGGGCTCATTTATTGAGTAGGAGCTGCGATCGGAAGGCAGCAGAGCCGCCCTGGTCTGAAGTGCATTTGTAGCACGGAGAAAACTTTTTCCTATCTCCAGCTTTGTGCTGTGCAGGGTGCGTTGCTCAGTTAGTGACAGGCCTTTAAATTAACCCGTGTTGTGGAGCAGCAGAGCGAGTAATGTGGAAAAAAAACGCAGCAATTGTGGTTTAAATAAACCTCACCCAGCGCGTTATTAGACACTACCTGAGATGAGATTTCACCAGATTTGGGTTCTAAATGAGTTATCCCAGCTCTCCAGTGTGGGAAGCTGGGGCCTAGAGAGTCTGCACAGTGTGGGAACCGCTGAGTAATTCCAGGCAGGCCACACAGAGCTCTCAGCCGCTTTCTCAAAGATGTTTTTCTGGAAAAAGTCCGTGCTAACCCCTTAGTACCTACACATCCTGGACCCAGCTGAAATCAGCTCTGTCACAGCCCAGCAGCCACCCTGAGCAAACCAGGGTGCGTTGCTGGCTTTGCTTCCATAGGCAAAACTCCTGTGGTCTTGCCGCCGCTGCTCGGGGAGAAGTGCTCCAGCGATGCTATTTCAAACGATTCCAGCTGTTCTCCACTCCCTCGGAGATATCATCAGAAGCTAGTCGCTTACACTGAGATTACTTTAATGATATCAAAGGGTGTGGAAGAAGGCTGCTAATTAGTAAACCCTCGAGGTACAAAGATATAAATAGCCCTGGAGCAGCGAGAGCAGATCCAAATCTGCAGCCTAACATTATCTCGGGCTGAAAGCATTCCCTGTCGACTGATTCCACCAGAGGAGAGTGATTGAACTTTCCTGTTAGGCCGAACAGCGGGGCTTGTTTTGATTGATAAAGCTCCTTGTCAGACTTTGCAGCATATTATCAATGTATTGAGCCACCTGCCACGCCTGAGACAGGAGCAGCAGTAGCAGGAACTTAGTCTGGGATGAGCAATCATTTTGCAGAGAAATTGCTGGCTTGTACTTTTACTAAATAAAATAAATAAATAACATAGCACCTATCTCAATTTCCATTGCCAACAGCTAAAATGATTTTGGGGTCCAGCCAAAAGGCAAAGATTATGATAAGCTGCTGAAATTCATCAACTGAGAATTTGCTAGAAAAATAAGCCTATCGTACCCAGTACGGCCATGGCAGAGAGGAAACGTCTGTCCTGGGAGAGGTGGAAATTGCAGCGTGGCCTATTCTCAGTCTCTTTGCAGACCCAGCAGCCACATCCCTCATCCCAGTCTGGTGGCAGTTCATTCTCCATCTTTCTGCAACTGTCAAACTGTCTGCAGAAAGTTTGCAAAGTGTCTGCAACTGGCAAATCAGTCAGCTCCTCCTAAATTGCCGTCCTGTATTTTGATGCAACCTACTGTACTCGTCTACATTTTGCTTTCTGTGAGGATTACTTAAGGTTTGTTTTTTTGTTGTTGTTGTTTTGTTGTGTTTTTTTTCAGTCCTAATGCTGTGTTTCTTGAACACAACACAAACCAGCCACTTGCGGCAGATTGACAGCACTATCACCCTGTGATAAACTCAGGGAATTTGGTTTTAAAGTGGAGGCTGTCTTAAGGGAAAGGGCAGGGCGAGCACAAAAACTAGAACAAACTTCCCTTCAAAATACCAGCCCAGCCATGAGTGGGGACTTGCCGAGCCGTTCCCAAGCGTGGTGTTGGAGCAGTGCACGTGAGGAGCGCTCTGCAGGACCACACAAGCTCGCTGCTATTCCTAAATCCTTGCCTCGTAACTGGGAAACTCCTGCCAAGTCGTTTGAGACAGTGGCACCTGGGAAGTATTATGTGAGTCTGTATTGCATCATGAGAACCCTATTTGCACTTAATTACATATCTCCCTCCCTTCCCCCAGTAGAACAAGCGGGACAGATGCTGCATCTACAAAGTGAGAATGAAATACAGTTTTTAAGTGGAATCTGACAGCCAGAAGTGTAAGAGCAGGCTTCAAACAAGATCCCAGCAATGAAGATCCTTGCAGTATTGAGCAGCTCAGACTGGTCACTTTTGGTGCCATGTACAGCAGTGATCCCATGTATCCTAACGCAGGTCTGTCTTGTGCTCCTGCCTCTTTGTGCCAAATGATGCAGAAATGTCAGCAGGGAGGTCTTGACCACCCTCTTCTCCCTTGGTCCCTCTCTGTAAGCCCACGTCCCACCCAAAAGCCCAGACATTATCTTCACAAACCTCCTGCCAGCTGTTTTCTACACTGCTGGTCATAATAGCCCTACTGTAAGCGCGTTAAGATGCCTTGCAAGGATTAACCTGCAGATTGCACGGGTGCCTCTGCATTCGGGGCAGCAGGTTAATAGGTATCAGTTGGGCTAACAGATGCAGACTGCTCTGGCAGGGCTGAACGATGGAGAGGCAGGAAAGGCTCACGCCAGCTTTGCTGACCCATGGCGTGTAACGGCAGCACCGCAGCGTTGTGTTTAGCAGGAGCAGATCCCCCGTAAACAGACACAGCTGGTAGGTGGGCGCAGATCCATCACCAGCTAACACCCGCCTGAGGCCCAGTGTTTATTCCATGGAAAGGCTGGAAGACAAGATATTGCTGTTCTGTAGGGCATCCCCGCGGTGTGTTGATGACAAATGTCATCTTTTTAAAGCAGCTTGTTGGAAGCATGCATCTCCGCAAGCATTTCTAACATGGGCTCATTACTCAACCTCTTGCAGTTGTGTGGACTTGGAGGCTTTAGCCTTTTACTTTCCCCTCATTTACAAGTCAAATCCCCCATTCCCTGCCATGTAATCCAGGACAGGAAATATATTTTCTGTTTACATCAGGCCATGGTAATGCAGTCACTGATTTGGCACAAGCCTGGGCTGCTGGAAAGCAGCGATCCTCTTCGCACTGCTCTTTCCCCACCAGCTCCCATGCAATGGCTCTGTGATTCATGGGGCTGGGCCTTGATTCAGTAGTTTCTTTAAGGAGGGCCTCAAAGGCATTATGGAAAAGTATGTTTATCAGATGTGATATAGTTGAATGAATAATGTGAATGTTCCCCGACATGAAAAAAAATGGAAATTCAGCAAGGAAAGTTTTAATTTACCAAGTTCAAAAATTTTTCAGGTAGTAATTATTGCTGACAAGTGGAGTTCCTCTAAATTTTGTGTTGACTATTCATCTGCATGGAAGCCACTTGACACGACATTTAAGGAAATGCAGATCACAAGCTGCTTCTGTGCAGCTCCTCTTACAATGGCTTTCAGCACAAAATGGAAGATCTTTCATGGTTTCACTTTAAAACTTGTCTGATTAAATCTGTCATTTATTTAGGCGTAGTCTGCATTTTGAAATATAAGAAGGAAAATATATGTGAGTAAATGTATGCTTTGACACTCTTTAAAATTTCCAGCATCATTTCAGACGGTGGGTAAATTCACTCTATGGATGAATCACGAACACTTTTTGATACACTTTCATTTTAATATGTGTTAAATGAGTGAATATTGGGACACACAAAAATAATTAAACTTTCCTGTTTGATTTAACATGTGGTTTAAGCATGTTCTTCTAACTACATACCAAGGCTAACTAGTATCTCGCCTATTTGGCACATTCAGGAAATGTGCATGTCTAGCTTTGCAGCTGAAATGTGAGTCATTATTGCAATTAAGTGGTTTTTATGCTGAGAAACACTGTCTTTATATAAGAGAAAACGCTGTTTACAATACAATGTGTATTGGATACTATTAGATGAAAGAAATATTTCTTTTATTAGGATTGTAATTGATTTCTTCTCTGTAAAGTTTTAACAAGCTACCCCACACTTTCAGTTTTAAATGTCTTTCTGATTTTAATGAAGTGTCTGCTTTAATGATGTGTCTGTTTTAATGACATGTGAATCCCAGCCAGAAAAGGCTACTTTACATGGTGACAATAGAGATTTTTTTTTCCTCCAAAATCTGTAGGAGCTGTGCCCTGTGCTCAAGTTCCTGTCAGGCAGCAGCTTGGGTTTCATTCAGTACCGGCGAAAGTACCACGAAGATGAGCCCAAGGGTATTGCTGCTTTTCAGCTGTCTCTAGAATCTGGTAGAAAGTTTACATGATTAAATTCCTTTCAGAATTGGGAAACCGATATTCATTCACATTCAAGGCTTCTCAATTCGATTGTGTGTCACCTGGTGATTTCATTATTCAATAAGCTCTGCTGGTCAAGGAATGTAAAGTGGAATTGCTGGAAATTAGCTGTGGTATGAGGTGGTACCTATAATTGTTGCTGGTTTTGCTCAGACTTTCTCACAACTTTTTGGAGTTGAATTAATTCTGTTTTTATAACTGGCCGGTATTTAGCAGTGCAAAATCTCTTACCTTGTTTTATGGATACTTTTCCTCGTGGGGGGTAGGGCCTGCCTTACCTCAAAGTGAGTTTAATCCAGCTAATAGAAAGGAAGTGGTTTCAGTGTCTTAAAAAAAAAAAAAATAATAATAAAAAAAAAACTTCTTGGAAAGTTGGAATCCTGGAAGCTGCTTGGATCCTGCTGGAACTGGCAGCGCTCTGTTGGACGTCACGTCTGGTTACACATGTGCCTAAGTATGTTGTGGAGCCGGGCCCTCAGAGCCCGCAGAGACACCCACGCGTTTCCAGAGACTATCCAGGGACACGCTTCCAGTTCTTGCCCCGGAGAAACCCACCCCGTCCTCACCCACTGAACAAAAGCCATCTGTCCTGTGTGGAGCTCCTCTCCCGGCAGGGACGGACATACAGGCAGACAGACAGACCACCGCACGCCCCTCGGGCAGCAGCTGCAGGTGGCGGATTTACCTCTGGCTGCTGGAGAGCTTTCCCGAGGCAGCTGGAGGACGCCTGGGCTCTTGTCTTATTAGTGTAATTCCAGCCAAGGTCTGCAGCCAGCTCATCCCAAAAAGGCTGCATATTGTCTGGAGCAATGCAAGGAGCTTTTTTTAGAGGTTATGCTCATTTTATAGGGCCTCCTCTCATCTACTAAAAAAATATATATTAGATGTGTGTGTTGGTCTAGGAGGAGACAAGAAAATTAATGGTGACCTTTACTCATGATACAGGTATGAGGGAGGATGAAAACTGCTCCTCTTCTTTTGGGCCAGCAGCTGGCTCCTGCCCAGATCCTCTGATCAAAAAAGGCAGTGGTGCTGCCCCATGGCTCTTCTCCAGGAGCCAGGAGAGTCTGGACTAGCCAAAAAGGCACTTGGCCTCGAGCATCTCCAACGGGGACCCTGTGTGCCCACTCAGCTTCTGCCTGCCTGCTGCCCCGTGTAATCTGCAGGCTGACAAATCCAGCCTGCATCAATTTGGACAGTTATTTTGTCTTAGGTTTGAGCACATCAATTTTTTGAGGGGGAACAACAACAAAAAAAAAAAGTTTCCTTTTTTAATTTATGATAAAAAGAAGGAAATTCACCACAAAAACACATGCACTGAAAGAAGTAAAAGACATTCAAGAAATGCACAGATCATTGTTTCAGGCAGGCTGAGCAGTGAGACTCAGGTAAACCATTGTTAACATTGGTTTTGCTTTCTGAGTGATTTTAAATTTTATTGTTATCCTGGACAATTTTCAGTAAAAAGATCTTTCTCAAGTGGCTTCCTGTCTATTCCTTTGTTTTCTCAGTGAACATTGCTGTGCTCTGCCAAACGTCAGTGTTGTTGTGTGACCACAGCTAGACCTTTCTAGCTGGATAAACCAACACTTTCTCATAACGCTGCGGAAAAAAAAAATAGATTCAGGGACAATTTGTCCAACAAGAATCTATAGCACAGAGGGGATTCTGGAGTCATTTCAAAGTGCATGCTGATGTTTCTAAAATGACCCACGAATGTCTGTCTAGTTTGTTAAAAGTCCAGAGGGATTTCCAATATGATAGACTCGGGTTATTAAATTACCGCTGGAAATGCGGAGTTGACCTCCAGTGGCAAATATTTCTGTGAAAAACATCAGCAAACTTTACATCTGGTGAACTTTTTTTTCTATTGTTTCTCTTCTTGAATCAAAGTAAACAATAAGAATGCGTTGGGTGAGGCAAGAAAACAGAATAAGTCTATTTTGTTGTGTTTTCTGATAAGCAACGCAGTCTAATTGCTAACAAACATTGGCCACATCTTCTTCTAGCAGATACTCTGAGTCAAAGATGCCTTTGAACTTGTGCTTGAAGTGGGATGAAATCATGGTCCCCTTTCTGCTGACTTTGATTAGAGCCAGTGAGAAGCATCCCCCTGCACCAGGGTTTCTTTGTGCGAAGCTGACTAATGGAAACGCGCCAGGTTCAATAACACGTCGGTGGGAAGCGCTTCCTTAGGATGGACTTTTGGCTCAGAAATTGCTGTGATGCCTCCCTGAAATGCAGGAGGCCTTGTTGTGCTTAGTTTGGAGACCTGCACGGGGGTTTCCATCTCCCCGGTGTTGTCCCGACTACCAGATTATACTGGCAGGTGCTTTAATCCGGTGAATGCTTTGCTGGTCATACAAATTAAGCAATTCCAGCAGGAGGGAGGAAAAAAAAAAATCCTGTAATGAGCAGAAACAGGACCTGAAGCTGCTGAGTCTCCTGCGCTGAGATGAGTACTCGCATGCATATTTTTTTAGAAAAGAAAGGCAATTCTGAATTTGACCATCAGTAAACCCAGCCCATGAAGTTCAGATGAAGGATTTGTCAGTGCTTTCAGGCTCTTTAGTAAGGTTTTTAGTTCAGCCCTTTAGTAATGGCCTCAAGTTTTAAGGCATTTCCCTTTGTTTTCTCCAAATGACCTCTTAAATTTCCAGACTCAGGGCACTAGGATAAAACCTTTATGGATTCCATTGCCCTAGCACACGTGACATTTGTTTGACACTAATACTCTGCCACCAGATCCCGATTGGACTTGTTGGCTATCTCCAGCAGTGCTTAACCTTGGCTCAGCCCCTCATGCTAGAGAAACCCTCTCTGGTTATTGATCCCATAACCATCTCTGCATCTCTTGGATACCCTTCAAGGCAAAAGCCCATATCTGGCATCTTTCCTGGACAGAGGGGCCCCAAGGTCCAGTCCCTTAAACCCAAAGCTTCATGCTAGAGCAGTTACATGCTTCCAGTTGTTTTCTGAGAGCTCATTAACCCAAAAAAAGAAAAAAATATGATAAAAGACCAAGGGACGCCGGATTAGCAGAGATATGTTTTAAGTACAGGAAATGTTATTTTTAAACAGCTTGAGAGGGTTAAATCAACAAGATCCTAAACTCCTCCTTGTGGACCCCGTTCCCATCTTCTTCCAAGCACAAGGTCTGGACAGCGTCCCCGGGTCAGAGCACACATCCTGTCTGCTGAGCTGTGGCTGCTCGGACGTGCCCGTGGAGTGGCCCTGAGCAGGGTAGCCCCTCTTCACACTTTGTTTCTGGAGTTAATGCTCAGCCCAAGCACGCCAGCAGCAGTCATTCCACTAGATATCAAGCTCTGCAAAAAATCTCTTTGATATTTCACTTTAGCACTGTGCAAGAATAAAGCGAAATAGCAATTACAATATGTAATAAAGCTTCAGGGGGAAAAATCAGGGTCTATAAAATAAAGCTAAGATCATCGTTATCTATATTGTATTTCCCAGTAGTGGGAAATACTAACTGGATAATACTAATAAAACAAAATAAAAAAAGGTGGCACAGGTCAGCTCCCTGAATCCCAGTGTTCCCGATGTGTGGGAAGCAGAACTGCATCTGTGTCATGCACCCAAAACCCATTTCTTTGCAGCAAGAAAGTCAACAGTTTTGTGGTCAGAAATTAAAGCTGAAACAACGTATTGCTATTCTGCAGACACAAGCAGAATACGTTGACACATACAGGGCATTGTGTTTTACGGTCATGTAGCCGCTTTCTGTTCACCGCAGGAAAACAAGCGATTTGCTCATTTTTTTGCAATGTGCTCCAAAGCATTGAGGAATGATCATTGATAAAATGGTAATAACGGGGGGAGTGCAGCTCTGCTTTCTCGCTTCAGCTTGCCAAGTCTGGGGGAGCTGACTAAGCACCGTCCAGGCTAGGAGTGGACAGAGAGCAGATCTGGTTATCTTCTTATATATCGAGTGGAAATACCCCAAGGGGAGCTGCAATCTGAAACCAGCTCAAGTGGTTTGGCACATAATGTGATATAACCTTCACATCAATAGCATTGCCCATGAGATGCAAAACAAAGGCCATGCTATTGTATAAAATCTTTCTTCCCTCTGGGCAGAAATGGATCTTGCTTCCTCGCTGCTTGCCAGCTACCCAAGTTGTTTAGTAATTGTTTAACTTCATGCTGATGAATGAATGGTAAAACTGAAACAGAGCTGCAGAACACAGTTCAAACAGCAAGATAAAAAGGTTGGATAATGCATGGATAGCAGTGTCCAGAAGTGAAATGTGAAAATGCTGATAAATGAGAACTAAGTTTCTAGATGGCAAGAAAGCAACACATGGAATGGATAAAAACCAAAGTGAAACACGGGGTGTGGGGGGGGGGGGGGTAGCACTACGTGGTCTTGTTTGCCACATGTTGCTAATTTTCTGGACATTTGAGGAAGAATTTTTGGGTTTGCCACTCTGCATCACTGATGGAAGTATTACCCTTCATGCTGCAGTCCCTGCCTAGAGGTCTGACTTTTTGGGGCAAACTTCCAGCCTCTTCCTTCAGGTGTCTCTTTATTATTCTCTTACTGAAGTTTAAGTTGTGCTTGAATTTACTGAAAGTTCTTACCAGTGTTGTTCTGGATGAACTTTTTTCTTAATAGGGAGAGCTAAAGGGAGTTAGCACCTATGCAGCAGGGAGGGCTGACTGCAGGGGAGCTGACAGGTACGTGCCACCTTGGGATACATGAGGCATAGGTGTTGGTTCAGGACATGCTGTATAAGAGGTGGGGGAAAGAAACTTTCCTCTTTTAAAATTATTATTTTAAAACAAGGGTATTAATGTGTCCATTGAGTCACACATTAGGAGAGTTTAAAGACTAGGCAGGACCATTAGATTACCCAGACTACCCCCCTCATATCTCAGGATGTTCAACTTCACCCATCTATCCCTGAGAAAAACAAGAAAGCTGTATTTGGCTTGCACATGTCTTCCAGGAAGGCATCCAGTCTGGATTTAAAGATACCAAGAGACAGATGATCCATCACTTCTTTGGGTAGTTCATTTCAAAAGTTAATCCTTCTCACTTTGAAAATGTGATACCTTATTTCTCATCTGAATTTGTCTGGCTTCAGTCCCTACCCAGTCATTCTTGCTGTCTTCCCTCGTTATTAAATAGCCTTTCAGCATCTGGTATTTTCTCCCCAAGGTTTCTTCTGCCCTGTAGTCAAAGTATTTCTGAATCTTAGTCTAAAGAACAAGCTCTCTAAGCAAGGACTGAGCAAGCATTTCCTTCAGCTCACTTTGCCCTCCTCTCATGTAAAAAAAAAAAAAATAAAAAAATAAAAAAAACTCCTATTTTTCTATGTCCTTCATCAGCCAGGCACCAGCACTGTCCGTGGCATTGCAGCACTGCTCCCACACAGCTGTGGAAGGCTGTGCCCCCCTCGTGGGACCACACGAACCCCTTTTTGCTGTAGCCTTGTGGCAGATCTCTCCCTGGGAGTAGCAACCTCCTGTCCTGCTCCCAGCTCCCTGTGTTGGAATTGGCCGCGGTGAAACTCATCTGATTTCACTAAAGCAGGCAGTCCAGGTGACTGGCTGCTCTCTCCATGTCTGCCATACTGTGAATTCTTGTTTTGCACCCAGATGTTAGCAGTAATATATCTATATATATTTTTTTTTTACCTCTAATCAGAATTTTCTAATCAGTTTCCTATTTTTTTTTATTTTTTTTTAATCAGGAACTGCAGCAAAACAATATCATGTGTGCTCAGAAAATATTTTTTAGTAAAAGGGAAGAACTTGAAAACTGACCCAAGGGAGTTCTTTGTATTTTTTCATTTAGTTTTGCCTTTATTTCGACAGTTACATCTCTATCTGTTCCATAGGCCATTGCACAGAGCAGCTCCACCCCGATCTGGGGTAAGACAGGAGGTTATGAAAATTTACTCACCGATTCACTCTATGCACTGTAGGTTTTGTGAAATGGATTCATTTAGAAGTTTAATTACTGGAGATTAAATATATGACAGTAGGGCTAGACTAGAACATAATACTGATGCTCAGCCAGCCTTGAACCTGCATATTTGACTTGCTCAGCAAAATCCCGTCAGATTTGTAGAACCACCAGATTTACCTACACACATTTTCAGATTGTGTTTTGTGGGAGCTGGTTTTTGCTTCTATGATTTATGTGATGTTAGAGGATTATGTAAAATGTACTTAGATCTTCATCTCCTTTTCTCTGCCCTGAAAACACACCCAACTATGAATTAATGAAATTTAATACTGTATACAGAGTCTCTCTCCATACAATTTTTGCAAGATGCTTTTCCAGTTTTATTTTGTTAACAAAACCATCACATGTTTGGGTTGAATCCCACTTTCAGCCTTACAGAGTCATAAAACCTTACGATAGTTGAGGGAGAAAGACAAATATGTAATTTTAAAAAATAAAAAAAAAATTAAAAAAAGAACAAGTCAGAAAAAGAATCCCAGAAGACAGAAATTAAAGCTGTAAATGATATATATATATATTTCAAATTATTTTAATTAAGCTTTGCAATCAGCTTGAGAAATGACCCATACTTATTATGAGGAAGGGGTCTTTGGCAACCCAGACTCTTAATTTTCCCCAGAGTGATAGTGATGGTGCATGGGACTCATCCATCCACAAAGCCCATTCAACTTCTTGTTTGCTCTGATTGCTGTTCATGACCCGACCAGTGACCAGTTCCCCCTGGGAACGCTTTGCAGGGATGTGCATTTGGTGTGTGAGCAGATCTGCAGACCGACACTGCAGCTGTGCCTGCTGCAGGCTCTGGGAAGAGCAGGGCTAACCCTGCTGGCCTGTGGGGCAGGGGGACCACACAGCTCCTTGCCCCTGTGCACCTCTTGTGTTTGATAGAGCTGGAAGGGCTCCAGAGGCACATTTGGAGATACCTCACCCTCAGGATCATAGAGGATGCAGTGACACACAGATGTCACCTTGCTCATTCACTGGAAAAGATGGGTTTTATCTAGATTACTCCCCAGAGATATCAATCCAAGCTGAAGCCAGTTACTGGAAGGTTGCACCTGCCCCGGTGATACACTGCAGTGCTTAATGAGTTACTGCTGGGAGCAGCCTGCCACTCACCCACCTGTGGCAGAGCATCAGGGGGTTGAGGTGGCCACAGGAAACCCTTTAAAAGCATCCATGCCTCCCCCTCTACTGTTTGCTGGTGGAGGAGGCTCTGTGGAGGCAGTGTTGCTCTGACCCTCTCTGGCCAGGGAGCTATAGCAGGTAGGAGATTTGCAGAGAGATTTAACTGCTCTTCTACTTTCTAGTACACTTTTAGGTTGCTTTCTGTGCTGTTCTTTTTTTTCTTGCTTCAGTTGAAAATTTAGAGCTAGCAGTTGGTGCAGAAGTGTTATTATGCCCTCACTTGTTTCATTAGCCTGTACTGATAAAAATCAATTCAGGAAAGACTTTTAAAGAAAAAAAAATAATAATAAAGCCAGAATGGATTTAGCATGCTATGCAAGGTGATGTGTTCTGACACAGGTTGGTGCTAGCATTGGGTTGGACCAGAAGCAGAAAGGACTGATAGGTCTTTCTCCTTAAAGCTGGCTCTTGTGCCTCCACAGGGGTAACACAGGTGTTCCTTGTGCTCTGTGTACATGTGTTATCTGCCCCCAGAATACTAATGCTTGGTTTTCTGGGTCAGTAGTTAGAAAATCCTGATTTTCCTCAACATTTTCCAGTAGTTGAGTTAACAGCTACTTTTGAGAAGTAGGGAATCAACTGCTGCATCTTCAAATCCTGGAGCACATCTTTCCAAGAGACGCACTTCTGGAGACAGCAATAAAACCACATCTGCAATTTTGTGAGGAAAAACAATGGCAGCATCCTCATACATCAGGGAGTGCTCTTTCATGTGGTGAGCTCGGCACCAACCCCACTGCTCCATAGGAGATCACAGCAGTCACAAAGCACCAAATGAGTGAAAGCAAATTGACATTTTGCCATGCGTTCATCAACCTGGGGATGCTTTGGTTCTCCTGGCCAGCACCACAGTGGCAGGGAGCTGTGCCTGTGGGTCAGAGATGGGTGCCTGTGGCCATGTTGTGACTTTTATTTGCCTAGCTGGCCACTGCTCACATGCAGAGCCCATGCAAAGGGGAAAAAAACCCTTTCCCTGCAAGTGGCAAATGCAGGATCACACCTGCAGTCTTCATGGCTAAGAGGAGCATGAAGTTGAGGCATACTCAGGACAGCTGAGAATAATTATCTTCTAACTGATGTGGTGGAGACTGATGACCCTTAAGAACCATTTGATTCATGTGAATAGGTTTCCTGGGAGCTGTGCTCAAATATTGATGTGATGAGCCATGATTCTTTCTTCTACAGTTCTGTGGCCTTTATGTCACCATGTTTTGAGCCAATTCTTACAGTTCACATCAATATGCCAAGTAAAACTTCCTGAACATAGTTCCTGCATCTGTGCAGTAGTTGGCTTTCAAAGTTAACTGTCCCTGCTGTTTCATATTTTTTAGATGCCAGCAGCGATTAGACATTACCATGGGCTAATTGCTTGTACAATTTCAGTTTTTTACCTTGCAGCTGCCTTGAAATTTACAGCTGCAACAACAGGAACAAGCCCCATGCTCTCAGAAAATACAAATTAGTCAAAAACAAAACTACTTTTTGTTTTGTTTGCAGCTGTTTATCCCAAAATTGGAGAGCTACTTACACCCCCTCACTCTGAACTGTATAAACAGACATTACCCCAGTCTGAGGCAACATATATTTAATGCCAGCCCAGAGCTCAGCAAAGGCACCTTCTCAGCTCAGAGACAATTACTCACATTTATGATTACTACTCTGGATCTCCAGAGGTTTCTTTTAATGCAAGGGATGCTGAACACTTGGTTTAAAGGATTAGTGTGATATGTGTTCTTTTGTTCAGTCCAGATGTACACACAAACAGGCTCTACTCCTGCTGTAGCTGCTGTGTGCACACATAGGAGTCAACAGACAGCGTTGCAAACATCTCGGGGAGTGGCTGAATTTTAAAGCCTATCATGCTGCAACCACTGTTTCTCAGTCTCTGAACAGGACACGTAAATCATGGGTTGGAAATCTTACGTACAATTTTTTTCAGGAATAGCATGTGCCCAGTTTTTTTTAAAAAGCTTGCAGACACACACCCAGAATGTTGCCTCTTTGGGGCAGCATTGCCCAAGGGTTAATGTCTTTCTCCCTAGAATGAATTTCTGTATTAACTGAACTGACCCTCATTAGGACGGAGGCATCCAGATGATGGCAGGGTGTGTCATGTCCCGTTAGCAGAGTAGCTGTAGCTGTCACTACATGTGTTTCTAGCCTGCCTTGGCTTCAAATACTGCTCCTGGCCCAGGCATTGCTACCCAAAATAGAGGAATCACCTCGCTGTCTTTTGCAAATTTTGGCATGCCATTATTAGACTCAGATGCTGGAACATGTGCTAATGCTGGAGAGCCTACATCATGCCTGCGGATGTTTGCTAATCCCAAATTTCAGAGCCTCCCTGGTCTTGCCAGAACATCAAAGCTTAGTGGAGCATTGCAGTGCAGATGAGGAAATTACGAAGGGGCAGTACATGGCAGGTAATGGATTAGAGTCTTTCAGAGGAGCGAATGTTTGGATCAGGAAAATGATAGGTAATTAAAAACTGTATGGGACTTGAGAAGATTCCAGGATTAATTTATATCTGCTGCTTATTCTCTTGCCAGCATTTCCACTGCCCCTTCCCCTGTATCCCCTACAGGCAGAAATGTGAGAGGCAAGTGGCTGCTGCCCATCTTTTCCTCTTCTTCCCATCCTGGCTCTGCTTCCAGGTGCTGCAGGGCTCAGACCCTGGAGGCTGTCTGCTCTGCTGTTAGCAATGCTTCATCTTGCTTGTTGCAAAAAACATATGGCAAATCAGTTCTCCTGCCTCGCTTTATGGGGACAAATCCCCAGGCAAAGACCAGCACGTGAGCTCAGACACACATACTTGTCCAGATGTTAGTCAATGCCAAAATGAAAATAGGAATAAGAAACCAAACCTGAAGCCACTCTAGGAAACCGTACTTCCAAAAGCATTTCTCTGAGTGATTTTAAAAAGATGCTTGAATAGCTTGGGCCACTTTCAGTTCCTAATTCTAGGAATAACCTTGAAACAAAAGACTAAGCTGCCGTTTACAGGACAAAGCAAGTGCAGGCTGGCTAAGCAGGGAAGTGTTTAGACAGCACAGGCTGGGGAATTATAACTTGGCCTTTCTCTCTTCATGTACAGGCAGAGCCAACAATATGCCATTTAAAAAGCTGCCCTGAGTATTGATGTGCTGGTGGAATCATGGATCTACAGTGAGGGCTCTCCTTGCCTGCTGGCCTAGCAGATGTGTGCCTGTTGTTTGGGCCACCTGGGGGCGGGGGGGCAAAAATACCTGCAAGCAGAAGGTCAGAGCTGCAGGATAAGCCTGCATTGGCCAATGTAACCAGAGAGGTCTCCATGCTGTTGGAGTGTGCATGTGGTGTGATGTCTTGCTGCATTTTCCACCTAGAGTGGCTTCCAACAAAAGCCATAGAAGCCTTTCTGGCCTCCATCTCCAGCTGCATGGAGCGACCTCTGCCACCAGCTTTCCAAAACTCCTAGCCGCTTGTCGACTCTTAAAAGCTAACGGGCTCCAGAGCTGTGTTTTTCTCATATAAAGACCTACAGCAGCAATTCTCACCCCTAGTCCTGAGACTGTGGATGCTAAGGGGAAGACCACATCCTATTTCACCACTGGGACTCCCTGGCTGTATGGAGATTTAGGCTTTGTTGTGTAGTCCAGGTGCCTTTTGATTTGAGCTGTGGCTGTGTTAGTCACACAGGAGAAGTAACATGTTTTGTTGGGGCTGCTGGGAATAAGCTGTGGCCAGGAAATGAGAAAATGTGGCTGTTCCTCACCTGCCTTTTCATTGCTTTCCTCCCTCCATGCTCCAGCCTCTCCTAGCACATCAGGAGGCACTCAGCAGCCACAGGCAAATGGCTGTGTACGTGCTCTGCCCTCTCTGGAGACAGGGCAATACCTCGCTACTGTTATTAGCAAGTAAAGTTTTTTCCTCAGGAAAAAAAAATAGCATGGCTGGTACTGCAGCACTCATGTCTCTAAAGCTTCTTCCAGTAGGTCATGGAATATCTGCACCCCTCAGCACCAGTTAGGCTATTGCTTTTCTTCCTTTGTTTCTCTCTTTTTGTCATAAGCAAGAAATAAGAAACTGTCCTTTCCCCTACTTACCTCATTAGGACTTTAATAACTGAAAGCACATTTTTGGCAATTATAGTTGGCAGCCATCAGTGTTTCTATTTTTTTAAACAAGTCTGAACCTTTGCAGCAGTCTCAACAAAAAAAAAAAGCTTTTCTCTCTCTTTTTGTAAGCTTAAAGAAAGTCTTTGCCACTGTTGTGTAATGTTCTTGAGTAGAACAACTAACTTTCTATACAGTTATTGAAATTAAGGAGTTTACAGTTTTTCCGGCTGTTTTCTGTGATGCAACATAAACAATAAGAGCGATAGCTTGCCTTGGAAATGCTCCACACAAGCCACACAACTGGATTCCAGCATGATAAGGTTAGGTTACGCTGTCTGCTGCTTGTTGTTCTTCTCAAATTTCTGAGTCAGCAAAAGCAACCAGGACGAAACACGGATATCTTACCCTCGCCCATTTTCATTCTTTCCCTGTGCCAGGAGTAATGCAATAACATTGGTGTAGGGTGCAGGGAGTTACCGAGGAAGTTTTTGTGGTTTCTAGAGAAGAGGCTTTGGGCTTTTCACGGGGGGAGGAGGGGAATAATCTCATGGCATTTCCAGAAGTAAAAACTCACAGAATAATGGAGTTCTCATGCCTGTGTGTAAGGTGAGATCTGAAGCTGGGGCCCATCCATTGGCACAGTAATCACAAGAGGGTCAATAGATGTTTGCACTGGCCCTTGCTGTGAAATGCTTCATGGATGGATGTAGCCATGAGTTCTCTGCCCATGCTCTGCTTGGATGCTAAGTAGGTTTGGTCTCAACTAAGGCTGTTTTTTCTTTTTTTTACCTCTCCCATAGATGAATCATGCCTTGCAAGAGGTGCAAAGCATGCAATTCCTTCCCCATCATGTGGAAGTGGGATGGACAGCAAGCTGGTGGCAGGCATGGGGTGAAAGGGGTGGAAGAAGGCTGTGTGTCACTGAGGTTAGTTTGATGCTCCTGCCCCTCCAGCTCCAGAGCAGTGATGGAGCAAATCTCAGGGGATCTAAGAAGCCATGGGTAGGAGTTGAGCTGGAGCAAGTACAGTGGGATGCATTCAGGACAAAATACTGTCCTGAAATAGTGTCCAAATGGCAATGAAGCACCAGATTTAGGTGTTAAGCGTGTGGTTTGGATATCTGAGCTAATACCTGCTCTTACATTGAGTCAGTGCTCTCAGTGTGGGAGAGAGCTAGTGGAAAACTAAATCATGTCTGCAAGTGCTTCAATCGCATGTGCTGATGAAGCATGAATGTAGCCAAGGGCTTGAGCTGAAACAGCCTCTGAAAATGGATAAACCTTCCTAGAGCTCAGGATCCACTCAAGAGCATCTTGCTGGGGGGGGGGGGGGAGGGGGAAGGCTAATAAAGTGCATTTTTTTTCTTCTCTAGGCCTGAATTTTCTAAGACAACTGTGACTTTTTATTAATGCCAAGGCAGTGTCGTGAAGGTTCTGTAGTACCTCAGCTCCCATGGAAATTCTCAAACCTGAGATGCTGAGATGCTTTTACAGGTCTAGACACCACGTACCTGCAGGCACCACACCTGGAAAGGTACATTTCCCAAAAATTCTATATTATTATTGAGCTTCGAATGGAAAACTAAGTGAAGGACGACAGCACTACTAGCATCTGATTTCACCTCTTAGTTACTTTATCCTTCCATGATCTCTTCAACTGGTGAGAAACAACAGGGTCTGATGCTGGTTGCGTGCCGGGGGAATCATCTGAATCTGAACAGAGTCTTCCAAAGAGATTTTTAATGAATTACAAAGTTTTTCCCTTCATTGACATGCAACAAGCCCTCTCCTGCCTCCCCCACGCCTCTTTCTATGGCTGCAATGCCTGGTCATGCCCTGCTCCCCAGAGGAGAAGCCAGGCATGTCTGAAGTGTTCGGGCATCGTTGCCAAGGTACAGGAGGAGGTTTTTTGGGGCTGTGTGCCAAGCTACTAGCTGCTGGAGGAGCCTCAAGTCAGGGGCTGGAAATGTGACTGACCCAGCTAGGGGTGATGGGTCCCTTGTTAAGGAGAGGACTGAAGGCAACAAGCAGATTCCCTGAGGGGTTTGGAGCCATTCCTTTAGGCAGACTTAGAGTAAAAGGAAAATAATGTGATATCGATGGTGGGTTAACACAGCTGAGAACAGAGCAATAGCTCCAGAGCCTTGGTCTGGTTGGCATACTACAGCTCTCAATGTGGTTGTGAAGAGGAGCAATGATGCAGTTTTCCTCAAAATCTCCAATTCTTGTCGAAACAATGGCTTAAAGAAAAAGAAACCAATGCGAAGAGGTGGGAGAGAAACAGACTATCCACATACAAAGATTTTCTAGATTTTAGACATTTTTCTGTTCTGCACCAACACAAACTCAAGGCCTCCCGAATGACTCAGCATAAAAAAGATTGAAAGAGGCCTATTCAGGAATAACGCAGAGCCTGAGGGCAGGGCCAGTAGCGTGGGATCTGGGAGGTGCAGCTGGCTCTGAGTTACAGTGCAGGCTCTTGAATTTGGTTCTCCCATGTTCCTGATGATCTGACCAAAAAATAGGAAATTCCTCGCTATGCGGTGAGGCTCTCTTGGCTTTTGCTTAGGAATACTGGCCAGGAGCTGAGGAACCTTTCCTGGTGAAAGGGCCATCAGCATCAACCTGTTCTCACAAAGACTTGTGATGAACTGACATTGTAGTGTAGATGTTTCATGGGAGGAGTCCCGGCCTCCAAATAAAATATTCTAACAGGCTTAGCAGCAGTATAAACACCAACTCTGATGAAAGATATTCAAACAAATATTCTTATAGCCTCTCAAACTTCAATGGTGCTTTCATGGGATCATCCTGTAAAGCAATACAGCAGTTTCCTTGTAGACTGCTCAAGCTTTCCATCACCTGCAGCTACTGATTGTGGTGCCTTGAGGTTTGTAGCTAATTGAGAGATGCATCAGGACAGAAGCCTTCTGACTGCTCTAATAACCCTCATTCACCTCAGCCTTGTATGCCTGTACTGAGTGTAGTGCGTCAGGTGAATTTATTTTGCCTAATAACAGCTTTATGGGGGAAACTCACCTACAGATAAGTTCCCTAAAACTTCTGTAGCTTTTTCAGAAATTGATGGCTATAGCTACTCTGTTGCTGAACCTTTTCACATAAGGTTGAAATAAACTCTATTATAAACTAATGACTCCTGCAGTGTTATCAGAACATTGTTGTTAAGATGCTGTTTCATTGCTGTTCTGCCCATAACTTCAAGCTTCTTAGTGTGTTCATGCTTCCCTAAAAACCTTGGCATCTCTTTTTCAATATAAAGTATTTAATCTTCATGGTTGAGTTCATCTTGAGTTTAAACATGACCTTCAAGTTTCTATATGCAAAAGAAAAAAAAGCTAAATAGAAAAATGCCTTATTTCTCTTCATTCTCTTGATTTTTTTAAAGAAATCAAATAGGTCCTAAATGCATGACTGTTGTGGGAGATGAACAGTGACCAATGTTTTATTACTTGTATCACCTTTGTACCAAGAAAGCCATATTGTTTTAAATGAAATGCAGTGGGATTACCATGGGGGGGGGGAAAGGAAAGGGAAGCATTATAGCAGATACATTTCACCAAGAGAAATACCAGACACTGGAAATCTCCCATCTGCAGCTGCACAGGTTGATAATGAAATGATTAAAACAGAGATGAAAGTGCAGAGCATTAGACCCAAGATGCAGAAAATCTTCAAGCTAAGAACTAGCTAATGATTTTGAGCATGTTCTTCAGTGCAGAGGCACTCATTACAATACCTAGTGCAGAGGGATGATGTAAGACAGCCTAAGGATGGAAAACCTTGCTCAGCAATGCGTTGAATACATGGGCAGAGAAAATAATTGCCAATTCTGGGACATTTTAGGAGCCATTAAGGTTGCCTTGGCGTGTCCCACCCTGGGACCACAAGCAGGGGACCTGCCCTCCTGGAGACAATGGCAGACCTCTCTCTCCGTGGGCGAGAGCAGGGGCATGTCCTGGCAGAGCAAGCTTTTCCCATTAAGTTGTTCCTTTTTCCTTTCTAAATTGTTGGCTGTTAGTATCTCCTTCCTGCAGAGGCCCATGGACTTTGGCTCAGCTGGAGAAGGGTGGGTTTCTGTAAGTTGATTCCTTTATTAAGCAGAACCTGGGGTCTCTGCTGCTTGCTGACATTGTCCTAAACCCCTGCAAACTGGTACCGACACTCCTGCTAACCAGAAGCCTGATCCCTCATTCCAATGAGGAGTACCTGAGCTTTGAGTCCATTTGTCAGCTTTGGCAGGCTCAGTGATTTATTTAATCTTCTAATAAGTCTTCCCCCCCACCCCTTTTCCCCCTTTAAATTGTTCTGTATCCTTTACTAGAAAGATGTAAATTTCACCAGATGCTGGGGGGAAGTTAAGGTGTTCATCCAACTTCTCAGCATGTACCTCAAATACCCCTTTTGCTCCAAGTGGTATCAGGGGTGTTTTCACAAATTAGACTCAATGTTCTTAGGAAATGGACATGAAATTAATAGCTTCCTTAATACTGATTTTTTAACTCCCACTAGCTGGTGTCCCTGTTCCAGGACTCTCTGTACAGTGGCAACTCAAAGTTGACTAACTGCATGGACACCTGTAGAAACGTGGCCTCGAATGTATTCATGGCTTCTTGGCAGGTCTTTTCCATTTTATCTGGGATTTAACCAGCAGTAATTGACTTTCAGGAAAGGACTAGTAATTTCCCTTTCCAAGGTCAGTGCCAGATTCTGGCAGGTCACAAATGCCTGTGCTGGAAGGCTCAAACCTTTCTGTCGACTGGAGCTGAGCTGGGAGGCAGACACACAGGGCAGGATAATTCTGTTTCTCTAGTTCCCAGTACGGTTATATCCTTTTTCCATATTCTTTGCTTAGATCATGATAGTCCCTGCCACATTTGCTCTGTTTGCTCCAAAATATGGTTGTGGCTCCAGCAGCAGCACGCACACCCCAGGATGTAAGGCAGGATCAGCCCTTCATGCTGGCCAATGCCTGGCACCATGGGAAAGGTGGGGCTGGCACCACCTTGTGTCCACAAAAGCAGATCAGGCCCCTTGGCTGTAAAAAGCTCTCCAGTGTCTGCTCTAGCTGCAGGTGGTGGTGACATGCAGCTTGCTGGCTGTGCATTAAACCCAGCACCCCTCTTCGTGCTGTTAAGTGTATTCTTCTGGGCTGAGTAAATTACCACTGGACATCTGTAAAACACATTTATGTGGCTTGAAGGTTTCTATAGACAAAGATGGGTTAGCTCTAGCTACCCTCCCAGTTTAGCCCCAGGGTACGTTTCTGCTGTGGATGTCTCCAGTGACGAGCAGCATTCCAGAGTTAACAAAAGGCTAGGGAAGGGTTTGTGGTCTGTGTTATCCATTAGCTGCTAGAAGCCTGTGCCAAACATTCTTATTGTTACAGTTGATTTGTCTGTAGATATCAATGGATATACCTCTGAGAGCAAGGGAATTCTGCCTATAGGAACCAGTCTCCAATGGTTCACAATTTTATGTATTTCCATGCACCGTGTTGGGAATTGCACATTATTAATACGTATGCTATCTGATTGCTAAAGCCCGGGGGAATACATTTGCTTTTCCTCATTCCTCAGACTTGCAAAAGTGCATTCATATGTTCCATTTCTTGCAGGGTTACTGTCTTTATTGAATCCACTGGAGCATGTACAGCATTGTTAGGCATATATGTTTTTTAGAAGGTTCAGAATTTTAGTCTTCCCCTTTCAAAAAAAAAGACTAATTTTTGGACAGAGACAATCCTTTTGTTCTGTGCCTGAACAGTGCCTAGTTATGGATTCCTGACCTGTGAATTCTGTACCTGTGTGCTGTAATTATTTAAGGAAGAGTGACTAAATAGCTGTGTAGAAAGGCAACAGAGCACCCACAGATGCACTCTGCCCTCCTGCACAGAGGTATAGCTGAAGAGCTGCTTTAGCAGAGTGAGTGCTTGCTGCACAGGAGTCATGCATCCTGATTAAGGTGCATGGGCTAAAACATATACACTGAATATTTTTATAAACTTTAAAAAAATTTCAAAAGATGAACTCAGTACAAGTAATTTTTCTAATTTTTAAAGATAATTCAAAGAAATGAAATCAGTAAGACCTTTTCTATTGGCAAGGGCCTCTTAAAATTAGGAATCAAAATTACCTTCTAACAACAGCTTATACTTGGCAAACAAATGTCTACTGAGCACATTTGCTGGAATTATTTATGCCTTGCTCTCAGTCTGTCTGTGAAGTATACTGCTAACATAGCACTTGTCTAATTTAAAGCTGGGAGTGAAGCCATTGTGTTTAGTAGAAGGTATGAGTGGGGGAAATCCAAAGACGTTATTTTCCAGGCCATACTTGTTTTTAAATGAGACATGCTGCAATCTGGCTATTCCAAAGGGGGACAGGAAAAGGGAAATTTCTCAAGAAGTATTTTCATGAACCATGAAGATAAATCACCTCCTTCAGAGCTGAGTTAGCAGTAGTCACTGAAGCCATAATTCCTGAACCGGGAGGAACTCAGTGTAACCCCTGATCCATGCGCTGGCCGCACACTGCACCCACAGAGCGTTTGTTTAAAAGCTTAGTTCCTCCAGTACCTAGGGGAACCCTGGTGAAAGGGAGCACTAATTATATTTGAAGTTACTAACATGCTATTAAAAGCAATCCTGCTGTTTAAAGTTGGCCTTGCATGACTTTTGCGATTAGAGGAAGAAGAGCAGCAGATAACAAGATAAAGATATCTACCAGAGCTGACTCGTGATATTTGTAGAGCACAAGGAAGAAATGGGGAGCTACGAATGACCCTCTCTTCATCTGTCCCCTAACACTTCAGTTGCTTTGATTCATTCCTGTGCTTTACGCAGGCACTTTAGCCACTAAAGGCCCAAGCAGAAACTGTGCTCACTTCTGGCTGTTCATCGGGGTCTGAATTTTCTGATGTTTGTTGGAGCAAAACGCAAGCTCAGCCTTCTGAGAACAACTTCCAGGGATGCCCTAGACCGCAAGCGTGTTTTGCTCCTGTTGCAGTGATGCCCCAAAGCTCCAGGGAGAGGCTGAGGAGGGCTCTGGGAGGGGACAGCAACACTGCTGGAGGGTCCCCACCTCTCCTAGCCTTCCCACCCACTCCAGCCTTTTGATGGACCCATTATCTTTTACAACTGGGCAAAGGGGCCCATCTCCTGGGGAGGTATTTCATCTGCCATCCAATCCCTTCCTGCTGGCTAAGCTCAGCCAAAAAACACTGTGGGTTTAACCCTTGCAGATCTGATTCTCTTCAGACATTTGGGTGACTCTGCTTGGGAACGGTTTTGCAGTTTCATAAGAAAGCACAAGATCAGGACTTTGATTTTTCTCTTTTCAGCACGCTGCTGAAAACAGGATCTAAAGCGCCAAAATAATCAAGTCAAAAATAGAGGCCAGAAATGTGTAACTCATCTAAGGTACTAGACAGTGACAGACTATATAAAATGTTATTGTTCAACAAACACTGTCTCTAATAAACTCCATTTACTAGTGTTAGCAGTTTGGCAACTTGGAAACCCCAAACTCCAGTTAAGTAAAGAAACAAAAAGCAGAGACACATGATGATACCCACAAACTGCACAGCTGGTTTCTGTTTTAAAAGATACTCTACTTTTCATATTAAATACGGGTGCTTAGAGTGCAGAAAAAACCATATGGCTTTCTGGAAAATGAGAACCAAGTTCCAAAATCAAAAATCCCTGGACACATACAGCCATTGAAAATAAGAGTGCTTTTTCTCTAACTAGCTACTGTTATAGCACAGATGAACCCACCTTGGCAGAGTGAGTAGTAGGGGTGACTGATGTTTCTGCATCAGTTCCCAGGGGAGACTTGGACCCCCTGAAGATGTTGCAGTAGGAGTTGTAATGCCCAGTGTCCCCATGATAGGTGTGTAAGGCCAGGTCCAGCACCCGTCTCTGTTACAGGTTTCAGCAACAATGGAAAGAGCTCAGGGTTTTGCAAGAAAAATCTTTAGTCCTTCATAACAAATTGACTGTCCCTACCATCACTTCTTGTTATATCTTAAGATTTTTTGACTGAAGATGATTTAAAGGGCCTTAAAAATATTGTTATACTCAATAACCTTTGTGTATTTTGAGTGAAATGAAGATGTATTAAGTATCGCTATATTTGTCTGAAAATATTTAGAGCATCCCCTAATTAAATCTTCAATTCATCTGCTAATGGCCGTGAAAGGGACGGCTGTTAATTTTGCCTTTTGTTTGCTAAGTCTCCCAGAGAATTTCACTTATGCTGCTTGTCTGCTTTTTGATAAATCTGTTACATGCTAAGTCCTGGAAAGCTCCCAGTTCTCTGTATTGCAATCAGCAGACAGCTTCTGACAAAATTAAATTGTATCATCAGCCTGTCATGACTGTCAATCTTTGGTTCTGCTTGGGCATTCTGGTTATGTATACATATGGCCAGGAAATAGGAGGTTACGTCCTCTTAGAATGCTTTTCTTTTATATTTATAAGTAGAAATAGACTTGTGCTCCCACAGCAGCGTCCTCCAGAACAGCCTCAGTTTCTGATGGTGCCGTGCACAGGCTGCAAGCAAGCAGACCACAGCCAGCACGGTGGGACAGGCACTGGAGCAGTTCCCCTCCTGCTGGGCTGGTTTCTGTGCAGATAAAAGTCACGGACACAGAGACACTCCTGAAAGGAGTCGTGTTCTGGTGGTGTGAGTTTCTGAGAGGCTGGGGAGGTCAGATGTAAGTATATATCTAAATCCACTGACGTTTCATTCATCTCTAGAGGCTAGAGGAGGCACCTTGAACATTCTCACCCAAATTTAGTTTGAATTTAGAATATTTCTGATGCTTGGGTGCTGTTTTAATCCAAAATTTCAAGTCTGAGGTCATCTTTCCTGACAGTAGCAGAATTCACAAAGGGCACGTGATGTGGCAGCCCCAAGTCATTGGTCTTCTGGTACAGACAGCTGTTCTGGTGGAATCTGCCAGCAGTTCTAAAAACATCCAAATGATGTTTTACTGAGGGGGTTATACAATAATTTTGAATGCAGACCATAATTCTCTTCTATCATATGCCTTCTTCTATCATAAGTAGCCTTTGATAAATAACAAAACAATTTAAGCAGCAGCACTTAAATTTGGGGAGGATTTTTGGCAGACTGAGTAGCTTTAGGAAGCAAATCTTTCCAGAGGCCAGGATGTAAGTAATAACACATTTAGACACGTGGGGGGAGAGAGAGAGAGAATTCAGAGAAAGTTGCTGATGTTGCCCACCAGAGCTGGAGACCATCAGTGAACTGATGCTCCTTCCATGCAGTTCTGCAGCTCAGGGCTCCAGAGCCTTTCTGTGACCACGGCCATCGTTTACCTTGTGCTAATGAACTCTGATGGGGTGACAAATGTGTGGAAAAGGTGGTGAGGAGACCCCGGTTGGGGGATTCAGCCTGTGGATGGCCTGGCTGTGTGCTGAGCAGTGGCTGAAGTGAGTCTGTAGGTGGTTTTCTTCCAGGAGGTTGTTTTCGGTTAGCAGTCCTGGGGACCTCTATGCTTGGCACATGTGCCTCAGTCCCCTGCTAAAGAAAGAAGTTCAGTTTTCAAAACATGAAACAGCACCTAGTGCTGGAAAGTGGAAAAGGCAGGATGGGAAGGAAAGGGGCAATCTGGAGGGATTCAGCCTCCCAGGACAACCAGGCAAAAAGTCTCCTGTGTGCCTTGTGGTAAGAGGTGAGTCTGCATTCAGAACTGACAACAGGGTTGGGGGAGATAGAAAAACCCTGTCTGTTGTCTCACCTTTATCTCATGGCGAGGAGATAAGGACAAGTTGAACCAACTGCTGTTCTCAGGGTGAGCGCCCCACTTCCTGGACCTGCTGCCCAGGCGGGCCCATCATGTGATGCGCTCACATGAGCGTGTCAGTCTTACAGAGGAGGTGAGCGATGTTTTCAGCTTCAGCGAAGAAGTGGCTAAAACCACAAGTCTGGAGATACAAAATCGGGCTAACTACAGATAGGGTTATTTATGGAGTGTGGACCCCATCGTGCAGGAGGCAGTGGTGAGATGAGCAGCTCTAACCCTGGAAGAACGCCTCCTGAGAGCCAGCAGCCCTGGGAGAGAAGTACAGAGATCCCAAGAAGCAAAGAACACAGGTCAAACAGGACGCAAAAGGCAAACAGAAGCCATCTGGGAGCATAAGCTTTGTGGAACGCAGTATGTCCTGTGGAGAGGGCATGGAAAAGTGGTCCCTCTCTGAGCTATGGTGCAAGGGACATGGAGAGCACCTTTGCTTTGTCCCAAAGTTTCCGTGACTGCAGGAACTAAAAGAAGAAACCAGTGCAAAGGAAGATGCTACAGTGTGAATTTGTCAGATCCAAACTCAATAAATCAAT
This sequence comes from Cygnus atratus, assembly GCF_013377495.2. NCBI lineage: Eukaryota > Metazoa > Chordata > Aves > Anseriformes > Anatidae > Cygnus > Cygnus atratus. Next base: position 7,142,305 of record NC_066371.1, read on the forward strand.
GAGATAGGAGGGACTGCCAACCCTTCGGCCGCGTTCACACTTGAATTTTTGAATGGACAAGCTCTTTCCTGCCAGCTGGACTGTCATCTGATAAGCAGAAAAAATTAAGCTGCAGAAATATAATCAAACCATTCTGAGGGCAGTAAGGAAATGCAGGCTGCTGATAAGAAACCTCCAGGACAGGCGATGTTACTGCTTGGGCTGCTGGCACAGAGAGGTGCCATCCCCAGCAGTGCAGAGAAGGCATGGGCACGGGTGCAGCACCACACCGCGATATGCTCAGCTTAAACATGGGATTACTGTTCCTCTGTACCTTGTCTGGGGCACACAGTTTTGCTGGGCCTTATTTTGCAGGGGGAGAGTTTCCCTTAGTCTTGATGGAGCCATTAAATAATGAACTGGCAAACCTTCAAAGAAGGGGCATTAATGCACCTATAAAAACCAACATAAAATGCGATCAGCAGCCACACAAAGGAAAGAAAAAAAAATCCAGGAAAAGTAAAAGAACAGCTTATCTGCTTGGAGGAACCACTTAGCTGAACATCGAAATGAAGTTTCTCACCACTATCAGTGCTTTGGGACAGGCCAGCTCGTCTACCCAGGCAAAAGCATCCTGCAGCTGGGAGATCAAGGGCAGCTGCTGGCACCCTGAGTCAGACGGGAGTAATGTGGCCAGCCAGCTCGGGGAGCAAGCTTTCCAAAAGAAGAGCTGTGCTGAAAAGCCTGAAAATGCATTTTCCACAGATTCTGAACCCTCCTTTGGCTTCCCGCTCTAGTTCTTGGGATGGATGGTATAAATCAGCCCCGAATGAAGAGGCTGAAAGATACATAAAATATCTTAGGGTACTAAGCCAATAACAAATCAAAAGGGATCAAAGCAGGGAACTGCTGTGTGTAACACAGCCTGCTGCACTGACAACTCAAAGATTAATGCTGCTCGGATTCAGTCATGTGCTTGCCCTCGCCCTGGCCTCCTCTGTGTCTCCTGGCCTCCCTCAGGGATCCAGGTCTCTCCCGCAGGTCCATTGAAGATGCTGACAAGTCTGACATGGATTCTCCTTGGCCACATTGCATCAATAGCCAGTCACAAAGAGCCTACAGCTTCCAAGGAATGTGTAACTCATCTCTTCAGGCCCCTCTGTTCCTGCCTGCGCAAGAGTCGGTTCATAAAGGCTGACATTTGCACTTCTGAACAGACCCTTTTTTTTTCTCTCAAGCTGCCTCCAAATGCAACTAGAGAAATAAAAGTTTATCTGCTCTCCAACAGGTAAGCAACAATGTTCATCCCGTGTGCAATGGAATAAGCTTTCTCAGATGTTGGCCAGTACAAACACTGATATTTTCAGTACAGAGGCACTGAAGAAACTGCTGGTTTCTCTTCCCTGAGAAAGTAAGAACATGATCAAAGGAAATAGGAACTGGCCCCATCTCAGGGCAAGACAGGGCAGAACCAAACCGTTTTGGCTATCTGAAAGGGCCCATATAAACCACCAGGGACTTCATCTCTCCTGAACTCCACTTGAGTAAGAGAGCGAATGCTGTCTTTGGACCTCCCAAGCTCATGGATTTCCTTGAGGTCAGGAAAAGTGACAATATATTTTGAGGCAAGGCTTATTCAGACATCATGAGGCTGGGAAACAGCATTTGATCGAGTCCCACAGAGAAAGCACCAGACCTGCTGAGGCTCTGAAGTGCAGCATCACCCAGCAAAACAGCTCTTCGGTGCACTAAGGAGTTTGGTAGGGATCGAAGAGTTCGTGTCGGGGGAGAAGGAGACAATGCAGGGCTGCGATGAAGGAAAGGAGCAGCCTGAACTGAGAGACTTCAGTGTACAGCAGGTAAGAGAGCCTTGGGGATAGTTCAACATGTGTTGGAAGTGTTTTCACGTGCCTGATCCAGACTGAGTGACCCTATAGGTAGCTGGCATCTGCAGTAGGATCTGATGGTAATGTCTTTAAAAGAGAAAAGAGCTGTGGCCAGGTTTCAGAAGTGTGGGTTGACAAAGCACTTGCACCTGCAGTCTGCTATACTACACATGCAGTCGCCGTAAGCACATAAGCAGATTAAATGCAGACCCTAGATGAGCTCTTGGCTCACGCACCCCAGGAGAACGGCCGGCACTTCTTTGAAGACACTGCAGTGCTCTGTAAGTACATAGCTTTGCTTTCATCGTGGCTTCAACCGCACCTTTTTCATAAAGAGTTTATTTCACTACTTGACTGACAACTAACCCGATTGTGTGGCTGGGGCAGTAGGACTTGTAACTTTGAGTGTGCCGATCACCACCAGCTTGCTCCATTACCCCTCATTTGCACAGCCCTTCCTGACTCAGCTGTGATATTACCAGACTGGGCCTTCACATCTCAGTTTTCATTGTGAGCGTGCCAAGATGGTTTTTCAATACTGTGCTTTAATCACATTGCATCCTTCAGCATTAGTGGAAACATGGCTCTAAAACCCTGGGCCAGTGTACATCATGATTAAAGTACCACCTTGCTGCTTTTCTGCTAAAATAGGTACATTCTAAACTGGGACAAACATTGGATATCTGATTTCTGGGAAGCAGATCAGAGCACCGGAGTTGTACCAGATACTGTTCATCCTTTGTGCTCGCATATTCTGTTTGTTCTTCCCTGTGTGCATTCCCTGCTGCATTAATGCTATGATGCCAGCTAAAATTACCTCATCATTTGTCTATTGAATTAAAAGATCATCAGGGCATTAAAATGTAATTTAGTAGCTGCTGTTTACACAGATTGGTCATTAAAGATTCCAAGCTCTATTTAGCTTAGAGCTTACAAAGCAACTCATTAAGCTACAACTGCAAGGCCCCCTTTCAGCAAAGTAACTAGCACGTGCTTACGTCCCATTAAATTTAGTGAGCTTTAGGCTTGGATTTTTGAATTTTGCCATTTTGTTCATTGGACGTTACAGTTGTTTCTAATGGTTACTTTGAATTATATCTTTTTTTTAATGCCACAAAAATTCCTGCAAAAATCATCAGAGTCAGAGCATTGAAGGCCATTTTAGAAACCAATGTCCGTCCAGTCATACCATGAATAAAGTAGTGTTTGTATACACAAGTTTTGTACTTGAGTGTAAAACCCACAGGCTGTGCATTGCCATTTGAGAGACAGTGGTGACTGGGAAACACCTTGGCCACTGTTGACTCAAGTGTTACCTTTCAGTAAGGTTGAAAAAATTAAACCAAGTCACAGAACACCTGCATCACTCATTTATTATGTTATTCAATAGAGCTTTTTGTGTTGGCTTCTTTGTTTCTCACTGTTGATGCTATAGTAGATTAACTGGCACCAGAGCAAATGTTCACAGCTGTCTACAAGATGTTGGTGAGTGCATCATGCCAGTCATGCATGCCATCACCAAGGAGATGAATTTATTTCATTCTTCAGAAAGATAGGTCTGTAATATGACCTAATAAACTAAAATCTTTCAGCAAGAGTTGAGAGAATATCCATCAGTCTTCAGGTTAAACCAAGAAAGCCAAGCTTGTGCTGATACTGTTATGATTTAAACAGCCATGCACTGAAATTTTAATAAGGTGGTCAAAGGACAAATCCTAGTACATAACATAAGCAAGTTTCTTATTAAATTTGATATGTATAGAGCTTCTTGCGTGTCTCCAACTTGGTCAAAAAGGGGATTAGTTTATATACTTTATATATGAATACATATGTGCACATGCATGTTTTGTATGAATTATAAGGTTAGCATTTTATATGGCAGCTAGGGTGATTCCTGTTCTCTGATCCACCGATTCACCTAAGCATTTCAGCCAAAGCAACTCCAGTTCATGCTTGTTGGCTGGAGTGTTTTTGTGTTTTGCTGAATATTCGCTGGCCGAAGCATTTGCTTACAGCCGCTCTCTGGATCCAGACCTGAAGTGTGAGGCTCCCACAGACTGCACCCAAGTTTTTGCTTAGAGACCTCTTGGTGAACTACTGGAGAACTCGTGTGAGAGACTTAGAGACTTCACATGTGGTACTTTGAGCCAAACCCACACCTGATTTCTGGTCTGGCTGCTGCTTGGAGTGAGTGAAGAGCACAGGCTGCAGCAGTTGGCTTACTTCTTTGATTTATGTGAGATGTCAAGGAACCTTGGATTTATTTAACATATTTTTTTTAGCCTGACTCAGTAAGCCTACAGCCCAAACCAGCAGCCCTTGCTCAAGTAAAAGTGCTGTCCTGTCAGGCCATGTTTGTAGGTGTGCTGAAGCAGGTGGCTATAGGGAAGGCCATCAGGCAGGAGGCAATGCTGCCCACCTGTAGCCCATCACTGTTCTGTGCAAGTGGGATCTTTTCAGATTGAATGGCAGGTCAAGGTGTTTTCACTCAGTGATTAACACAAATGCAGCTCTTTTCCTCTGAGAGAGGAGGCTGAGGAAACTAGGTGGCTCTTGTTGGGGGATCTTTTTGGTTGGGAGTTGAGACTGGAGTGGAAAAGGGATTCCTGCAGGAGAAAGTTTAGCACCTAGGTGACCTTATGCCCTTTCCTACATGAAGACAGAAGATGTGTGTATGTGTGTTCATCCAAGGTAATGAATGTGTGCGTACGTTTAACCTAGAGTGTTGATGGAATTGGAAAGCTATCCCCATCCAGTTCTTCTGAGTCTTTACAGAAAGTCTTGAATTCTGCTTCTTGAAAAAAAAAAATGCTTCTTTTTTCTTGCTATAGGTTTTTCATAACAATGGCAGTATAATATATCCTGTTTAATGTTATATTGACTTACTATAACAGACTGCCTGTTTAGTGTAGCTAGAATGGAGTCATTATACCCTCTATCATGTTTCAGAAAGTAGTAACCTTCAATTACATCTACACAGACTTGTTTTTTAAATGACAGAATAATTTATCTAGGAACACTAACCAGATTCATCTTGATTTAGTTCTGCAATCAAAAAGAACTAAGCTACTCAGAGCAAAAGCGTTTTACCAGCTATGAAATTTTCACTTTTTCAAGTCCAGTCTAAATGCCTTTACAGTGCTCATTCAACGAGATCCTCTCTTAAAAGCACATTACAAGGTCATTGTTGCAGTATTTGTCTTGAATGATGAGTATTACTTGAAATGACAGTGCATCAATGTCAAGTGCTGGTGTGCTCCCAGTATATCTAAGTTTCTTGGAAATAAAGTAATAGAAAATCCAGGTAGCATATGCATGGTGGGGAGGTATGAAAGGGAAAAAGAAATTGGTTCATCCAAACAATTTTACTTCATTTTTTATGCAAGTCTGAAGAATGTCTGCTGCAAAATACTGGTTTCCTGAATGCTATAAATCTTTCTGCTTTGGTAACTTGTCTTAATTGTTCCTAGCTTTCACTCATCCATTCAAGATATGTACTCTTAATATCATTCACTTGTGATTTTTAGCCTTTACAAGAGGGAGGCATGCAGTTATGTCAGCAGCTTGTGCTTGGTAGAGGTGTAGGTGTCTATAACTTTTGTAGTAGCTGTTATTCACAACCTCAGGGCTGTTCCACGGCGCTTCTCAGCAAGCTGTGATGATGTACTGTGTACCTGGAAATGAACGTAATTCCAGAGATGGAGAAGGAGACTTGCTGGGCAGTTTAAAGTGGTGGACTTCAAAATGAAGGAGATGATCTGGAAACTTGCCCCCCTTGTTAAAGCTGTGACTGCTGCTAAAGTAGCTGGATCCCCACACCTTGTGTGGATTTCTTTGTGTTTTGAACAGGAAAAGTGCTGCAGGGAGCGGTTTCGATGCTTCTGTTAAAGAAGGAGCAGAACTTATAGTACGAAAACCTTGGAAATGGGACTTGTTTCTGATGAGAACAGGGCTGTGTCCATACCACAGCAGGTGGTAGGGTTGTTCCACAGGTGGGTGAGGCTGATGTAAGACTTTCAGCAGCTCGGGCACTGTACAATTCTCTGGTCTTGAAGACAAGGTTATCAGCCTGGCTCTCCTCTTCTGCCATGACTGGGGTGGCAGCACTGTGTTGCCTTCCCTTCTCTTTTTTCTGTTTGGCTCTTCCTACTGGTAGACAAGCAGCCAAAATCCTGGCTCTCCAGGGCTGTGGCACCGGCAGAACAGAGAAGGAGGGTCCTTGCTCCCTCTCCCCTGGGATGCTCTGCTGCTCCTGCAGCCACCTGCCCTGCCCTTTTTAAAGAGTCAGTATAAAGCGTTGACTCTTGGAGTAAGCTAACCTCTATCACCTTTTGCAAGTAACTTATTTCCTGTAGACTTCCTCTCGTTCATGCACATGCATGGGTCTCTTGATACTACACAAAGAAGGAGCAGTCTATTATCTTATTTTTCAATGTGTGAAAAAGGCAATGAAATTAAATATATATTCTATAACACACAATTATAATGTTGAGCATGCTTTGATGCAACAGCTAAGACAAAGAGTACATCAAGAGTCAAAGAAGTTTAAAAAATTAGTAAAAGCAAAGATATTTGAACATTTTAACTTTAGGCTATAAACTAAATATCAAAAATAAGAGGTCAGAAAGATGTTTCCTGCCACAATTGATGAATAACTAACCATTAGGAGAGTTATATTTTGCACAGTAAAGCCAGGGATGATATTTGATGGGAGTAGACATTCGTCTCCTGGTAGAGCAATGCTCTTTTTTCTTGTCTTCTGTAGTAGCAAAAAAAATTGATCTAATGCCTTAATACACACTAGAACATCCATATTCTGAGTTCAGTCACTTGTATTGCTACCACGTGTAATTATTGCTTATGGTATTGATTTCTTTAAAAAGGTCTTTCTGTCAGAGTTAACAGCCCTCTTGTAATGACCTGCTTATGAACTTTGTTTTAGAGTCTCTGCTGCCATGTTGTAGCTGGCTTGCCACCTGAAAATCCAATATCTTTCATCACAGACCCTATAGATTAATGGCAGAAAGGTCCCTAATTCTCAATTACGTTAGCACTCCTTCTCGAGTTTTAAAGACAAAGGGGTGAGGAAGGCAGGGAACTTGGTGTTCTCAGTCTGGTTTCTTTCCTAGTTGAAAGCAGGGAAGCTTGAGTCCCCACCCCTGTGGGACTTCATTAATACTTCTCCCAGGTGAACTTAGCCCCTCACAAAAGCGTTCTTTGTATTTTGCCTTTAACCAGCTCTTTGTTTGGGCAGATATCCAGGCCAGTAAGAATAAAATGTCAATATTCTGTGTTGAATCAGTGGCTTTTTCCTGCTTTATGCTTGAAAAGAGAATTTCAGAGAGAGCTATAATTGCACATAGAAATAAATGCATTTGTGTGTATATATAAATGAGGAAGAAGTACAGAATTTATATTGAAAAATGTAAATTTCAAAGAGGAATAAGATTTTATGGGCACTGTTTCTTTTTTTTTTTTAAGCCACGAGTGTTTTGCACACATCAGCATGGGCTTTATGCAGCTAAGGAATTGCAATTCTTATTCACGGTACCTGGTAATGTGAAAATAGCCAGAAATTGCCCTTTGAACAGCCTAACTCTGATAACCAAAATGTTGCTATGTGGCTGTGGATAAAGGGAGAAATGCAGAACTCTTAATCCAGGCACGCTTTCCTGAGGATATACGTTAATGGTGTGTTAGGAGTGTCTATACCCATGACTTGCTGCTGGTAGGATTGACACTGGCGGTTCTACAGGATGGACGAGGCTGCTGGCAGCAGCTCTGCAGTTCCCTTGCATGCTGCAGGTTTTCTTGCTCCTTTGAACTACTGCAAATAGGTTGTGTGTTAAAGCCCTAAGTGGTTCAATTCTGTTCATTTTAACACTAGTCCCTCTACTGATAAGTGGTATCCCAAAAAGTCTTTTACTGATAATAACTTCTGAAGAGACACTGAAAATAGGCAACTTTGGTATGAACTTCTTGCTGGACTTCTTGCATGAACAGGGGACAGATGCTGTGCCATATAGTTCTTGCTGGTACCATTGTCTCCCATCACTGTGATATCTAAGAATCTGTGACTTTAATGTAGCTTTTCTCTAATACAGAAGGTAGGGTAATATTACTGTTCTCATTCTAGCAGTATGACAGTAGTGGGAGTCACATCCAGATTATCAAAATATGCTGGTCCCTAATTAAGGACAGGATGATGAATGCGGCACTTTAAATCTGAGACTATCATCTGATCTGCTTGGTCTTTTTTTTTTTCCCTTCTATAAAACAGTTCATAAGTAGCTGTCTCATCCTGTAAGTGTAGCAGAAGGATTCCTCTTCCTTACTGTAGACATTCATGTAAACAAATTTGCTTTTTCCTTGGTAAACTTGTGTAATGATGGAAGTGGAAGGAGAAATAATAATTGAAATAGAAGTGCTACTGCTAGGGTAGTTTCTATTTTGGAGTTTGAATAGACAATCTTTTCCTGCAAAGACCCCCTACGCCTGAATGTACAATGACTTTTTTATTATTATTTTCCCCCTCCAATGGGGAGAACATGCAACAAGCTTGGCAGACAACCACCACGTTTTGCTATGCTAATCTGTCACTGAACTGAGACCTATCAGTGGCTCTCTTCTAAAGAGCAAAAATAAGAGGAGGAAAAATAAATTTGAAAAAGACCCAAACAACTTGCATTTACTTCATCTCACCAGAATGTAAACTACAGTGGATCTTTGATGTTACATGCACAGATGTTGTATCTGACACATCTCATGGCAAGCGCCAAGTGAGAAGCGACTGAAGGACAGGAAGCTGAGTAGACCACAAACATTCAGTGCTACGGGGATGGCCCAGAGCTGCAACCTACATAAACAGTCATCTAACTCAAGTCTAAATTAAAGCAGTGCTTTCCAAGGTATGATAGATATGCTCAGAAAGATGCATGTACTGCATTCTGCTTGCATGCTGTGATATCAGGCATTCTTCAAAGACTTAGTATTTTTTGGATAACCAAAGAGCTAACGCATGTCAGTTGTGTGCCCATGAATTTAGCCACTATTTTATTAGCTAGACAGAGACTCCTATTTCACAATTTATTCTGCTTTCTGTTCTTGGTGTATCTGTGGGTAGGGAGGGTGTCTTCCTCTTGTCCTACAAATAAACTTCTGTAATAACACTTTTAAAGGCTATTTGAACTTAATCACAGACCCCTGACTTCACATATTTTAAGCTTAGCATTAAAATGGGGTTTCAATTCACCCTCTCTCATCAGTTACATTTGTGTTTTGGGTCTGGGAGTTCAATGTGCAGAGTTATAGAAGCATCAGCTGTGTTGTAAAGGGGTCAAAGCAGGAAACTATTTGCAGAAATTTGGGGGGCAGTGTTGTGTGGGAAATAAGAGAGATTGTGAATGTCTGTGTTCACTAAAACACACAAACAAAACCATTCCTTCATGGGCCAGCAGAGCTTGGCTTTTCTCTTCCTACAAGTTGACTGTGTGTGTTTGCATGGTTGTTCTGTGAAATGTGTTTTCCACCTATGTGTCACTCTTAATTCCTCTTCTGAATCCCAGGCAGCTTTGGGAGAAGTATCTCACGCTGCTTTAGCAGCAGTGCTCTGTCCTCCAAATGATTTCTGGGGCAATTCTTGGGTTTACAAGCTTAACATTCTTACTCCAAACACTGATGCAGCAAACACCAATGGAAAAAATAAGGCTGGCACAAACCCATTTTTAATGCAATCATAATGCTCATGGGTTATCTTATTTTTTTTTTATTATTTTTCCTCTCCTCTTACATGTTCATGCTCTTATTTCCATTGCCTGTGTGCTTCCCTGTATACTGCTGTAGCAAGCTGCTAGTACGCTGCATAATAAAACACCAGTTAGACCCAGGCTAGAATAGGCTATTTTTAATGGATGTAGTTGGATTCTATTGTGTGTACCAGTGACACTCTTGTCATTGTCCTCAATATACTGTTAGCTTTTGATGGTTTTGACATAGTGGATTGTTCTGATTTCTCCAGACTTGACAGTTTAAATTTAAAAGAAAAAAAAAATTAAGATGATAGGAAATTGACTGACATATTTGGACCTAAATATTATAAATGTGTATAAAAGGATACACGCAAGCAGTCAAGAGATCTAGTGCAAAAGCTGTTGAATGTTACCAATTTATCACCCATGTTAGTATCTCTGTGGGGGGGGTTGTGTTTCGTGTCTGTACTTCTGGGCGTTGCAGTGTTCCCAGCGGGGAGTCGGAGGGGACGTGTTTGGGACAATGCACTGTTTCTAATCAGCTATACAAAAGTTGATGAATAGCAGCAGATTTATCATCTGAAATTATTCCTTCCAAGTAGTTTTTTAGTGTAATACCAGGAAACCAGCCTTTTTTTAAAGTGCTTTATTGAAATCATCTGGATATACTCTACCTAATAAAACGGTAGTCTATGGCTGCTGGACTTCCTGTGAGAAAGAAGAATTAATCAGATATGCACAGACACTATAAAGAGGAATGGAAGTTGTATCAGTTGCTGTAACATAATGGAAAACGCGTTGGATCCGTGTGTCAGTGGGTGTAAGATGATTTCAGCACAGCGCTGGTCGCTGGAGCCATATCCACTTTTCCCCAGCTGAAGATGGCGTGTTTGTGTTACAGTTGCTCTCATTCAAGACAAATCGAGCAGGAACACTGGTACAGATATTTTTGGGAGTTATTTTCTTTCCCCTGCAGTCAGCAAAAGCAGTGGTTGGAAGCTGTTCTGGGTGGAAATCATTCCAAGTGAGAGGTTTGAAAGCAAGCAAACTATTGTCTGCTGCTTACCCAGAGCCTCTCGCAAGGACACGCGTTGTGTTGTGGGGTGCCTCCAAGATGTGCGTGCTGAGCTGCTGAGACATCTTGGATGAGTGCACAGAGCAACTTGTGGCTTTTTTGAACACAAGAAGCAAATGCAGAATTGGTTCCTAAAGCTGAAAATGAAGAAGCAAAGAGCTGCCATTCAGGATGTCTGATTTTATACTGTGCAAGCAAATAATGGCTTGCCCACATGTCACTGGCCATCTTAAACTCCAGGATGCTCTGCAAAGGCTCTTTCTAGAGGCACTTGTATAATTTAGGTCTGTATTAGGAAAATAAAATAAAACTTCCTTCCTGGCAGTTCTGTGTATGTTATTGCAGTTGTCTCACTGCTGCAATATCCACCAGCTCACTAATCATGCACTAAGTGACATGGCAAATATAATTCCAGTGTGTTTCTCATCTGGGGGCAACTATCTGCTTACTGCTTTAATTTTAGGGAGGGGTAGGTTTTTTTTTGTTTTTCCAAATTTGTATGCTGCTCTGTCTCTTTCAGAAAAGAGACCTGGTTAAAAGATGTGGGTTTTCTTGGTTTGTGGTAGGTTTTTGTTTGGTTAGGTTTTTTTTGAGTATTTTTTTCAATAGAAGAGGAGGAAAGTTAGTAACATGAACCTGGTCACTGCTTTTATGCAGGTCATTTCTCTCTTTATGCCTGAAGATAGCTAGCAAAAACTTACTGTGCTTTTCAAAGAGCCAGTAAGTTAATTTTTAAAAATGCAGACATGCTCTGCGCATTCTCCTCTGTTACCTGGTGGATAAAGTGAAAGTGCTTGAAAGGAGGAAAGAAATCCATCGAAGAGCGAAATGATGTAGACTGTGAGACCGTGAGGAGACCAGCCTGCAAGGCAGACTGATATGGGAAATGTAGTGTCTGGCAGCGAGATAACAGGACTTGTGGTGTCTGTGGCCAGATTGGTTTTGATGAATGACCAGCTTAGTGGTGGTGTCTCTTATGACTCACTTCTTAGCTATCTGAAGAGGTCCCAACTTAACAATGCTTGTACTTTTGTACTCAACAGTTTTCTCTCTCCCGCTGGGAATTCAGGGCCGGAAAGCACTTGAATTAGCTCTGTCCAGGGTAAAATCTTGGTTTGGAAGCCTTGTTTTATATTAAAACCATATTTTTACTTTTTTAAAAGAAGACAAATTCCAAAGTCTTTTGTAACATCCATCTTAAATAAGCAATAGATAATGTGGTGCATTGTCTCCAGCTCCTGCTCATCTTCAAAGGCAGGAGCACTTAACATGCAGGAGGAATGGGCCATTCACTTGTTTGCACCTTGCTGGAGACGCATTCATTGGCAGTCAATCTGGAAATGTCACGCGGCCACGGATTCTTGCTTTGAGCTTATTTTGCCTTATTTATCCCTTGGTCAGGCCAGGCTGGCAGCTGCCTCGGGACCAGACGATTTGCTTCAGTGGTTCCCAGGCAGGGAGAGCAGCCTTCTGGCAAGTGGGTCATCGAGCAGGGACAAGTTCAGGGGTTTTCTGTGATTTCCCAGCAAGGAGAGAATAGTGAATAGATGGCTCACCTCCTTTTGGGTGCTGGCAGCGAGACACCCTTCTTCTTAGCCTGTGCCTACTTCCAAGTGAAAAGTTTTCCATGTGCCACAAAGAGCTGTGAGAGCGACAGTTACTGTGAAAAGCTGTCTGGAGGATCTGTCTAGTACTCTAGAATGGCTTGTCTGCATGAGGGCACTCAGGTTGACCCAGTTAGGGTAATTTCAGTGTAAATTTAAAAGGGTGTTAGGCTGCACTGCCTTGTAGTTAAAGGAAGCTGGCTTCAGTTCTGAATAAAGGTATCTGCCCGGAGGTTTGCTGCAGTCTTAACTCATCCACCATGAACTCAATGCTTTTGATGAGTGTCCCAGGACAGCTGAGGAGAGGCAAGATGGATAAGCAGACAAAGGAAAGTGCTGAAGATTCCCCTCTCATCAGCTCTATTAATTTTAGATGCATCCTCAAGCCAGCCCCCACCCACCCTTTCCCTCAGTCGTGGGGGCCTCTTTCATTTCCCTGTCCCAGAATGTCCCCTTCATCCTCCTCACTCTGTACACATCGCAGTTGTGGAACTGCATGGACATTTTTCATGGTTAATTCAGAGTCCCTTATGCCCCTATATGAATTTTGCACATAATTTTTCATATTCTTGAGCTATGTCCACAGACCTGGGTGCCAGAATAAATCTGATTTTTTTCCTAGTTTCTGATTGCACAGTTTGTTTCTGATTTGCAAGGGTTAGGAGAAACAAGCCACAGTCCAGCTGCAAGCCCTGTGCCTTTTTATATGACTTTATTCAATATCACCCCTCAGTAATATTTACAGGGCATTGCAGTGTGCCTCCAAAGCTTGACTTCTGTGCACGTGCAAGCAAGACAAAGTGTCTGTGGAGAATTGACTGTTAACTCATACATTTAACTTCAGGCTTGTCACCCAGGCTGCTAGGGACAGAAAGGCAGGCAAGTCCTCAGAGCCAGAGCGGTCATCCTGTTTCTGCTGGTCGCTTTCACCCTGCTGAAGAAAAATTAAGTATTTTTTTGGCACATGGGTGAAGTCTGACCTCCAAGGACCAGCGATGGCACAACTAATATAAGGATCTCCTTCTGTGCTGGCTACAGAGAGGGTTTCTCTGTACAGGCATTCAGAGCCTGGGATGAATCTGCCCTCTGCACCCTAAAATGCATGATCAAAGAAAGTTGTCAGGGTTAGGGATGTATGAGGCTGTTTCTGAGCAGCTGTCTCAGTCTTCTTGTAACCTGGACAGTCTCTGTGGTGTCTGTGGAAAATGATGTAACCTCAGGCAAGTTACGAATAGAAGTTTCTGTTAAAGTACATCCCCGCCCTCTGCTAGCTGAAGTCACTGGCAGCAGGAGCTGGTTCTGAATCAGCTTAATGACACCAGGGAAGCAGAGTTTTTCTTTTTTTTTTTTTTCATGAAAAAGAGGAAAAAAAAACTTATTGTGTGGTCTTTGGGAAAAGAACTGCTAATTCAGTTGCATTTGTTAATAGTTTTTCTGTTCTGAGCCTTGCCTGACATCTTGGATTTTGCGTGACCTTTCGTTTTAATTAAAACCAAGGGATGCTGTATTTCTCTCTGACTCACAGCTAGCAGATGAAGTGGGGGTACAGAGTCCACACACATGGCATCGCTTGAGCAAGAGAGTGTTGCACTCAGGTGAAACGTGCTAAAAACATGTCCTCTTATTGCTGTGTTGTTTCAGCCTGGCCCCTTGTTCCCAGGCATGACTGTGCTGCAGCAGCTGCTCGGGATGGGGAAACCTCTGCGGAGAATTGGGAAAAATGGTCTGGGCTTGGGGGAATCGGTTCTGGGCAGAAATATTCAGTTTTGGGGCTTTTGGTTTGGGCCCAGATCAGGGTCTTACTCTAATGTTCATGAGGGGTTTTCTCCTTTTCAGTGTGCTGTGGAAATCCGCCTTTTTTCGTGATGTTCCCTGCATTTTGGCTCTATCCATCTAGAAATAGCTCTGTGCCAGATATTTGAGTGCAAAAGTTGCACCACGGTGCTCTAAGAATTCCAACCCTCCATTTAAGGAAAGTTCCATTTTATTTTTTTTTTCAGATGTGCCCAGCCAGAATCCAAGTTTGATTCTGTGCAATGGATCTGATACCCATTCCCTTTTTGCACTGGGACTGCAGGCATTCTGGGGACATCCATGCAGATCTTATGATGCAATTGGCTCTTGTAGGATGTCAGAGGACATCAAACCTTGGCTGTTAAGTGACTGGTCTGGGAGGTGGTGTGGAGGAAGAGGGAAGCTGTCCCTCAGGCAAGGGAGATATCCTTTCTTATCTCGGTTTAATGAAGGTAGGTTTGACGTTAAATCTCCAGAAATCTCATGAGCCCTCAGGATGAGGATGTGAAGCAACTTGTAGTTTTTCTCTTCTGCCTCCCACCCTCCTCTATGCTCAGCTTCCAAGTTGTTTCATTGCCCCAAAGAAAAGCTCTTGTTGTAATCCTGGAACACACAGTCTGGGTGGCTTGGGGAGGCAATGCCCGTTAGCTCTTATGTCAGAAAGGGATGGGATGGAAATACTGGTCATAAATCTTCGTTTTATAGAAGTGATATTAGGGATAACTTCCTTCCTTGCTATTGTCTTAAGTGAGCATAAATAATACAAAACCAATGAAAATACATCATACAAACGAGTGTCCTGCACTGTGCTCTCAAACAGTAAGTCTAGCATCACAGTACTTGAAAACTGTTGGTATTTTACTGTTTCTCTGTGGAACATGATAAAAACCCCTTCTCCTTTGGAATATCTTGGATAAATTGGTGACTGAAGTTGATCAGTGAAGGCAGTCACTGGTCCTGGGGCAAGCAGTCTTCCAGGCTGCTGGAGAACAATGGCCAGGAGCTGCAGGGCTGGCCTCTGTGCAGCTGGCCGGGCTCCAGTCCCCTCCTCTCCTTCAAGGGAAAAAGGAGTTCTAGGGGAGTACCACCTACGTGGCAAGATCGGCTTGAAGTTCACAGCTCCACTTCACCTGCTGCCCTGGGGAGCCCTGTTACTCGGTGGTGTATGGTCATCTCTGCTTCCTCTGCCCAGGTCCTGCGCTGCGTACCGCGTCCTGACCTTCACCTCTGCCCCTTCTGTACTTCACTGGCTTGTTTTGTTCTCTTTAGCAATTTCCTGAGTATGTTTTAATTGATTTTTCCCTCCTCCTCTACTTCGTTCTCCTGGCTACTCTTCATCTATTCTTCATGTACCAACATAAATAAACAGTCAAAAAGTGGTAGAGCTCCAGATCAGAGCTCAGCTAATGCCTTCATCTTCAAAGGCTTCAGCTATCTGGACAAGGAGCTACCAGTCATGTCCACCTCGAGATGTCTCTGGCACTAGGGCAGGTATTTTTTCTTACTAGACAGGATCCTATTTTTTTTTTCCCCCAGGTTCAAAGGCAGGACTGTTACCTTCAGAGCCCCTCACCACTTGCAAATTAATGTGAATCATTTTCCCTCTGTGCAAGGTCTTTGTTGTTAGAATGAAATAATCATCTTTTTTTTCTTGCCCTTTCTTCAAGAAGGGTAGAAATGATGACTGGGTGTTGTATGTGCATTTGGTGAAAGGCCATTCTCTGTACTGTTTCAAAGAGGTAATTACAATTGTAGTTTATAAATCATTGGGGAGGTATCGGACTGTCCCCTCCTAACGTGGCTTTTTGCAAATGAGCGCCGATTATTTGCTTCCTGATGGTGTAACCGTATCTGGTCTGAACTTTCCATACAGATTGCATACCGCTGTGATTAGGTATTTGCCTCTCTGAGGCTGCCAGATCCATACAGGGAAGCATGTGCAAGCTGACCTCTAGCAGAGCCTCTGCAATTGCTGTTCCTTTCCCCTTAATCCCATTTCCAAGCAATGGTATTGCTAAAACAGGGCTTCCCACCTCAACTATCTTGGTGGGACGGGGGCAGCAGTACCTGGGTGCCCTTTATCCCGGGGGACAATTCTGCAGGCAGTTTGTTTAGCTACAGCAAGTGGCATCAACGCTGGGGGGACGTGCTAAGCTGCAGCCAAAACTCAATGGCTTAAGTGCTGCATTAACAGACTTGTAATTAGTAATGATGTTTTGGGGATTAGACACAACATGGCTCGAGCTTGAATTTAGTAGAAATTCAGGAGCAAACTGGCAGAGGTCAGTTCGTATTGTGAAATATCTGCAGTCTTGACAGTGTCATACTAAATGGAGTTGACTGGGCAATGCTAAGCGGTGGTTGCTTACACAAATGAGTAATGCCAAGGAAAAAGCTGAACTGTTTAGCTCGCAATATTTCCTCCCTTTACAAATGGAGTACGCACTGCCTTTGGGTTTAGCAGCACTTAATGCAGTACATGAACAATGATATCTACGTTTTTGGGTGGTCAAGATATCGTACAGAAAATAATCTACTGTTAAACTTCTGAGAAGTTGGTGTGCCCATATAGCATAGCAGAGAAGGCAACCATTAGCCAGGTCCCATTAAACCCACTAGCTCCAGGACTGGGAGGTCCTCCCTCTGGTTGATGGGTCCATGCTCAGCAGGCCCCTCCTCAGCCCACAGGAGGCTGATGTTCCTGTCTCTGCCTCTTCCAGGGCTGCCCAAACCATTTTGATATGAAGCAGGCAGCGTGGGGGGCCTCTTCAGCTACAACTATTCTGATTTTTCATTGAATAAGTGAAAATTTTGAGTGATTTAAAAAAAAAAAAAAAAAAAAAAAGGAAAAAAAAGTGAAATTAAATAAGAAGACCAGGAGAAAGAAAGTGCAAAAGAATGAAATCAAGTCTGGAACGTATTGGTTAGGGCACTCACCTGGAAGTGGAAATGCCAGGATCCAGGCCCTAGAAATTATATGGTACTGTTTAAACACAAGATACCTGTCTGGGTCAGGGCACTGGATCCTGCTGTGGTGTCAATGCACTCAAGTGCTTTTGTATGTTTAGCTATTTAGATAGCTAAATATCTATCTAAAGTTGGTATGGTCCTAGTGAGATTTTTTTCTGAAGTATCCAGGACACCAGAAACATCAGGTGTCTGGCATTTTAAATAACAAAAAAGTTCCTTGGATTTGTTTTTAAGCCATTTATGAAAGGAACCTTTAGACTCCTAGGCACCTTACTCACTTGTAGGTCGCCTTAATGTTGCTCCTCTTGGAATAGGGCAGGGATTCAAAGCAGAAGTTGATAAATTTCAGGCTTGTATTCTAACCAGGAGACTGTCTCTCCAGGGATGTTTCCACTCCCAGTGAAGAAAGGGGAAGGGGGGAGAAAAAGAACATTTGAAAGAGGGAGGAGAAGGAAACAAAACACTTCGGCCAATCTAGTAATAGGTCTTTTTTTTTTCTTTCCCCATTTAAATCTTTCAGATACAGACAATCCATAGAAATCACTAGTAAAAGTCATATAAAGATAACAATTTAGTCTATCTAAAAAAAAGTAGTTCTATCACTTCATTTGTAAGTTGGGAAAGTCTGTGGTATTGTTACAAAATTTCCATGAATACACATCAAATACTCAAACAATTCTGTTTCATCATATCTGAAATGAACTCTTGTTAACTTTTGTTTTGAACCTTACTGGTTATAAACTTTGCAAGTACGTTTTCTGTATGTTTATGAAACTTCAGTGTCTTTCTGCAATGACTTTTAACATCTTAACCATCTTAACCTCCTCTAATGGCTGTAATGTTTTGAGAACAGACTGCATGTAAATCCATAAGTTGAACTTTGGAGGGATCTGCCATAGGATTTATCCCTACTAGCATTGTAGCTGGTCATATCCTCAAAGAGCCATGGTCAGATATGTCCATCTTTGGGACTTCCAGCTCTAGCTTCCCATTGCACCAATGACTGTTATGGTAATTTCTTTCATCCCTACCATTTTACCTGAGGTAGGGATAGTACAACATTTTCCTGCATGCTTTTGGTGACCACCAGTGCCTGCAGGTTGCCTGTATGATCCCAGCAGTCTGGTCACCCGCAGTCCCTGCCTGATGCCAGGTACACAAATCCCCATCCAGGGTTGCTAGAGATGCAAGACCCCATGCTTGAGGATGTTATTCAGCTGGAAAAGGTGTCTCAGCCTGGCTGTGAAGCAGTCCTTATGCGTGTGCCATCATGTAAGCAAAACACTGACAGAAATGAGAAGAGCGTGTTAGCTTCTGTGATGTGCTTTTGCCAGCATTGTGAAATCAAGGCTTGCAAATTGACTGCGGCAGTTGTGCTTCATTGTGAAACCAAGTGTGGTGTGTTCACTTCTGTGCTTCATATGGAGATAGAAAGGGCAGTGACCAATACATTTGAAATCATTTTTTTGTGCAGTTCCGAGGACCTCTACTTGCCCTTCACACATCTGTAATTTTCTTGCATCCAAAGGACGTGGTTGAATTTAATCCAGGAAGGAAACTTTTCCATGGGGAAAGTAATGTTTGGTCTCTTCCTTCTAAAGAAGGAAAAAAAAAAAGCTACAGAGCAGAAAAATGTTGCATGTTTGTAGGTGTTAGTTAAGAGAGTAGGGAGTAGATACCTGAAATCACATCTGCATTCGTTGGGTGCCCATTAGAGTATGAATATAATGTTCAAACAATTCGGATAGTTTTATAGTGCATTCAATTATCCTGGCTCCTGAGAAGCTTTTGCAAATTAAAGTGAGCTAGTAATTATCCTCCAACTATCCTTCAGTTCTGCAAGTGGCCCTGAAGTAGGCTTTACTGGCTCAGATGCACTGTGTGCCTCTCAGCATGACAGCAGGAGTTTGGCTTTGCTGTTGTCATGGTCTATCTCAGTATGTCAGTAAGCATTGGAAACTGGAGACAGATAATTTTTTCCTTAAAATATGTAGTTAAAATGAGGGAAACGGAGCCAACCAAACACTTCACGGTTGCTGTTGTGGCTTTTCATATTCACTGGTTTAGGGGGAAATACATTTTAGGGTACATTAAGATCGTGATTACACTACATCAAGTCCATCGTTTCTGACGAATCCAGCAGATTTACCAGAAGTAATGCTGTTCTCTACAAAATCTCACTTTTCTGCTCCTGTTCTGTTCCCAGTTCTGGCACTCTTCCAAGGTGGGGATTCAGGCTTTGGTGCCCCTGTACCTCTGCCTTCCCTTTTGGACTGAAATCTTGTCTTTTAAGTTGAGCTGTCACAGAGTCAGGCGTCTTCACTTCCTTTCCTACGTCCCTGTTTCATGGTGATATAATTTTGGCCAGATTTCTAAATCCACTGAAAAATTTGGTGTATCTATTGATGCCTGAAGGGTAGATTTTTGGGACACTGCGTCTTTCAAAGTTGCTTTATTTGTGTATGTGGCTAGAAGGGAACTGAGTTCCCCTTGAAAAAGCAAAGCAAAAAATCCCACTTAACCTCTTAAAGAAGATTTAGATCCTTTAAACAGAACAAATAAAAAAGCTCTTAAATATATCCTGAACTGCACTAAAATCTGTTTACTGTTAAAAGTTATCTCTGAGCGTGCAGTTGTAGGAGATGGTGTAGCAAGTATAGCTGAGCCATATAGCACATACTTTAAAGCAATTTACAGTACTGAGAATCTAATAAAGGTAGCTGACAAGATAATTGTCGAATTATATGAATTCATTACCACCACTTGCACACAAATGTTCTTTAATTATTTTTTGGCATCTGGGGAAAGGAAGAGAAATGCTGAGCTAATAGACACCATGTAATCCATCTGTGTTTGTTTTGGTGCATCCTGGATTTGTGGAAGATACCGACAAGAGATGTTGCCTGGGGTACAATGACCTCCAAGCACAGGAGAAAAATTGCAGCTTGCTAGCCTAATAGTGTAAAACAAGAGAGTTGCTTGTCTTCGGATTATGACCCGGTCACCCAAAGCATGTGGGAAAAATGTGTGCAGATAAAGGCTACAAAATTGTTAACACTTTTAATTATGTTTAGATTACAGAGCATTATACAACTAGCAGTGTCCATGTTATTGAAAACCTTATCAGCTGCCATTCAGTGAATGGCCCTGCTAATAAAGTGCTTCGTGGAATTTCTGCATGTGTTTGTGCCTGGTGTTTGTCCAGCCACATCTTGGGGGTTTTGTCCTGAGGTACCCATCCGATCCTAATCCCAGCCAACAATAGCCAATTTACTCTATTATACTCTATCACACAGTACTTACAGAAATTGTTTCCTTGCAGTCATTATCAATGCTCGTGTATGCATCACACAGATTAAAATAAGAAAAATGTTTCTTGTTTAGACAGTTATCTGAGGTATTATTCAGCTATTTGTCTGTTATGCTTTCTTGATCCATTTAGAAAATGCCTTCAAATTACAGTGATAGGGAACTTTTTAATAGCATCATTGTCTATGTCTGATTTCTTTCTTTAATTTAAGTCAGCAGTCTAATCTGTAAGGTGTGAAGGGAAAATATTTTTCATGTGTAATACCTTGTTCAAAGCTTCCTGCTTCAGGTGGCAGAAGTGAAGGACTTAATGAAACCTGACTTAAATTAGAAAGGGAAATATTGGTTGTGCGTTTCTTATGTGTAGTGCAGATTGGTGAATAACTCTTCTTGTGAAAGATGGCTCTGGTGGTGCAGAATGCCAGTGTTATGTGACCACGTATCTCAGGGGAAGGGAACACAGCCCTGAGAGAAGGGGAGAGCAAGGAGGAATGGAGAGGGAATTGATCTCGTGATTGTGCCATAGCCCCGCACAGAGCACTCTCCTTATCAGTAACGGAAAGATGAGCTCACGCACACGCGGGGCTGGAGATACCTGGCACAACCAGGTTCTCTCAGAGAATAAAAGTGGTGATCCATGGAACAGGGAAGTGGTGACAGATAACAGATATCTGTGAACTGTGTGTTGGTTGGGAATTTTTTCCACCCAGAAGCCAGAAGTTTGGACTGCCTTTTGGCCCAGGTCTAGGTTTCTGACTGGCAGCTTCCAAGAACAACAAAGGCTTGCCTTGAGGTGTTATTTGAAAGCCATGATTTTGACTTTTTGGGATGGGAATGTTCTTGGAAAAAAGCTTTGTGTAGCGATAATTTTTCAGCAGCAGTCGGAGGGCTGCACTTTTTTCTTCTGTTTTCTGTTTAGTCGTTTCCTTGACAATGCAAATCAATCATGTCTTCAGTCACCAGTGGCCTGTTCTTTGCAGCTGTGTAGAATTTGGGATGGGCATAAATAATGTTAGGATGGTATAAAATAATGGTAGTGCCCAGGCATGCCCTAGCTGGGGTTACCACCGCCATCAGACTCTTATACAAGGAGGCTCCAGATGACAACGTAACTGTTTTGGCTAAAACTATTCATCTATTGTTAAAGGTATGGGACTTCCAAGCAGGTTTATTTGTTGCTCTCAGGATGAGGCCTATCGGATGTGCCTGTGGTTACAGTTGAGGACAGCACGTCTGTTCTCATTAGTTACTTTTGTTTGGTCAGCTCCCTGTGCCAAACAAATCTAATCAAATCAATGAGATTCATCATCCCTGGCTTGAGCACATGGCACAATTGCAAGTTATTTGGCTATGAAAATGTTCTAGCTGGATAGGAATTTTGAACAAGATTTCTACCCAGTTTTATAGTTACCTACTCAAATAAAATTTCCACTGCCATCACTGTCATCAATGGGAAATCTGCCTCTCTGTGACTGCATTACAGCAAAGCCTCCAACTCAAGAATAGCACGCATCTTTGCAGGGGTTGTGAAGAGATGTTTTTGAACACCTTGCATTAACGTCATCTCCAGCACAAAATAATTCATCTTTACATTAAGTTTGTATGTTCACAAATGCATGGCTGAGGAGTATAAGCTCATTTTCCAACAGTATTGATCCTTTAGGATACTTAAACATGTGCACTACATAGATACTGTTATATAACAAATAATGTAATAGCAGGAGTTTTACTAGAACTTAGGTATTGAAGTGATCTCATTCAGCAAGTATTGGCACGAGAGCTGTTCCTAAGGAGCATTGTCTTCTGTGATCTTTTTTGTTTGCAGACTCCATTGAGCTGAGCTATACTGTGATTGATAGGGATCAGAATGAGCAGGTTACCTCCCTTGAATGCAACTAATTCCCACTTATTTTCTTCATTTCTTTGTGTTTTATCATTCTAAAAGTGGAGCTGGTGGGGCACAGAGTTTCTGAGACAAACCCGTCCTCAGCCCACAAAGATCTGCAGAGGGGAGAAAGACAGCAATTCCCCACAGGAGATCTTTAGAGTTCCTTTGAAAATTCTGATTCTTCCCTCACACAATTCCTACTTTCAGAAATGGTCTAAGTACGTGTTTTCACTCATGTTTTCAATAATCCAAGAATGTCATCAGGCTGTGGTTGAATTCTGTTTTCTCTTTTTTATGAGAAATAGGATAAGACCAAGCCATGGTTTTGCTCAGCAGTTTTAGCAAACAAGCTTTGTGTATCACTGTTTAGTTATAAACAACCTTCCAACTGTGAGTGAATCGCTTCTTGTCAAAGTTTTCTTATCTCATGAGGTCTCTGAATCAAATTTCACCCCTGTGCAGTTAAGCATGCTTTACTTAGGCCTAAATACATGTTTAAAAGCAGTGGTGTAAATGAGTGTTTTTCTAGATATAAATGACTATAAGTTCATGCTGAACTATTTTCTGAAATGTTGCTTGTGAGTCAATTTATTCCTGCACCATGACGGTCCTGAGTTCTGTACATCTCTAATGTGCACAAAGTTAACTTTGTGTTTGTGGTATCTGGACTTAGGTTTCAGGTGAATATTTTGGCAATGTAAGTATTGTCTTTCATTAGTATGCTCCATTATTTGCTTGAAATATGTTGGTTTTGCAAAATTCCTAGCAAAGAGATTTGCTAACGTTATGCTTTCACAGCAGCACAACTGAAGCAAACTCATTTGCAGGGTAGGATACATGCACACAAGCTACTACAGACGGCAGTCATCTGGTTTTCACTGACAGCATTTTCATTTCAACGCATTTGTGATTAGAAAAAAAACTTACAGAGTACAGTAAAAGCTGGGCTAGCATCTCTCTCTTTGAGAAGCGAGTATGGAGACTCCCTTGCTTTCATCACTGATTTTCTGTTTAGCATTCATGATACTTTTAGGAGTTATGCTGCTAGCAGGTAGAGTAACAACTGATTAAAGCTGTTTCCGAACTATTTCTTTCTAGCAACTAGCAGGCATAAATATTTACTCTGTAGTTATCAGTAAAATATATTTTTCTTCAAGTACTAATAACAAACCAATCCCCTAATTAGGATATAAAACAGCTGGTGGCATTCACAGAAATGTTTCCCTTTGACAAATAACTGAAAGAAGAGAGAACAGGGCTACAAACAGGACCCTTTCAAACAAATAGGAGAGTAGAATACATATTTAAGACTCCCTTCCTATGTGCGCGTTAACTCCTACA
This sequence comes from Cygnus atratus, assembly GCF_013377495.2. Lineage (NCBI taxonomy): Eukaryota > Metazoa > Chordata > Aves > Anseriformes > Anatidae > Cygnus > Cygnus atratus. Next base: position 7,165,899 of record NC_066371.1, read on the forward strand.
TTGTTTTTTGCCCAAGATTATAAACAACGTTTATTGAAAAGATTTAGATTTGTTCATGTTTCAAAGGGAACGTTTAAAAGCACGGAACATTGATCTTGTGGTGGTACATCAGAGATACCTCCAGTCTGTGCACCCCAAGCTAGACCCTGCTCAAACCCTGGAGGTGCGCAACCTTACTGCTTCTAGCAGACTGTTCTGTAAAAATGTCATCAACTACTCGGCTCTTTTTGACGTCTGCCTATATGGTGCCTGTCAGGAGAGAGATTGGTGTTGAATAACTACTGTTTGGATCCAGAAGGCTTTTAATAGCTGTATTACAATCTCTAGAAATTATTTGGTGATTCTTTAACAGTAGTTAATGATCATCTTAGTGACAGGAACAAAATAAAGTCGGGGCAGGTTGAACCCTTCCAAGTAATTTGTAAACCTTAAATACGAGATCAATTCTATTCTTAACTTCATTTAGCAGTTTATAAATTGATATGAGAATGAGGGTGATAGAAAAATATGGCTTATGATCATCTGTTGTCTCATCCTTTTGAGAGCAGGCAGACTCGAATTCAAAGCATCTGTTGCAAAACTAAATGAATTCTGGTTGAAATTTATTTCTAGAAAAGTTGTCCATAGGGACATTCCTGTAGTAAGTTGAATATTTATTTCTGCTGTGAGACAAAATTGCATCTGCTGTGTGTGTTTTTGATTTCAGCATCTCTGAGGGCCAAATCTCAGTTGCTGTAAATGGGCATAGCTGTTCTCCTTTCTTTTGTTAGAGATTTTTTTCTTAAGATATCAAGCCAAGAGAGAGCTTTCTTGTGAGGAGAAGACTTTGGATGTTTGTTTTCTTCTTTGTGGAGATAGGGTTAAGCTACAAATAGAATACAGGAAGGAACAATCCTCTGCTGTGGCTGGTAAAACAGCCCAATTTAAATAGCTTCCTTAATAGAAAATAACTTTTATTGGAACAGCCCAAATTTATTTCCTAAGAGCACAATAATATTTCATTTAAAAATCTAAACACTTTCATTCAAAATGGCGCTACTGCTCTTTATGGGAGTACGAGGGATTCATGCTCCAGTCCTTCACTGTGGGCCAGGCTCCCAGGCTGGACTGACATCCCATATGGGAAGGAATGCAAAACTTTCCTCTGCCTGGTTTCAAATGTCAGATGTTGGTGTTTGTTGTTCTTGTTGTTCGTTTCAGATAAATACATTTGATTTTGAATATCCCTGGCTTTGTTATGCTTTTTGTCAACGTCCATAGCAAGGGCAGCACTCTGTATCTCAGTGTAAGAGTAGTAAGATACCTTCAGGTTATAATTGTAATACAGAAGACTCGGGGGTGGATTTCAGCCTAAGTTAGTTTCTTAGCTCTTCATCTAGCTACTTGGTGTATGAAATAATTGATGTGGTTTGGATGTCTACTCAGAAGGCTTTAAGTTCAACTTTTAAAACGTTCAGCTTGAGGATGAGAATTTTTTCCCCACTAGCTTTACTTTGGGCTATTAGCCATGGTTGTATCCTGGCCAAGGTTTTTCATAAAGCATCAAGAATTTACTGAGTACATATGTTCAATTTTTTTCCCCATGGGACTACCTTTCTCCTGCAATGCAGCCTGGAAAAGAAACCTACTACTAAAACAACCTTGACATTTTGCACAACGTTTCTTTTACTTATACTCAGGGGTTCTTCAAAAAACCAGCACCAGTGGGGCCGTATACAAAACTGCAAGTAAAATGCAACTTTACAGTTGTACAATTCTTACATAAAAATTACAATTTATACAGAAATAAATGTGGGTGTCGGACATATGCCAGGAGGCAGAATAGAAATGATTTAGCAACATAGTCGCTATGTAGAAATCCCTAATGCTGTATTAACATTGATACTGTGTGCCTGTCTAAACTTCAGAAAACTTCAGAAATTAGGAAAGAAATTCCTCATTATGGAGGGTCAAAAGTGGGCCTGTGCTCATTCCACATCAGGTGAGGAATTTAATCAAGGCACTTCCTTCTCTTGTCTGATTATCCAGAGCCCCCAACATTGAGTAGATGTGACTAAGCTGTGGAGCTGGATGTCTTGTAATTGCCACAATGGATCTAGCACCAAGTTTTTTTATGGGTTAAGGTTGTTGTTTCTTTAGAATAGATGGAGCACACCTATATGTATATCACCTGTCAGAAAACTGCACTTCTCTGTACCAGGGTTCAGCAAATACTGGAAATGGTGGGAGAAGCTGAGAGCACATTCAACACACAAAGCGTTGGAGGGACACATCTGAGGGAGCTACATATATAATTCTTCCTTGTAAATTGGCATTCAGGGGGTACTTTCAGCATGGAGATGAGCTCTAAAACCTGATGTGTATTGGAGCAGTTGGTTTCTACTCTGAGGTTGTATGGAGAACATCTTAGGAAACCTTAGAAGCAAGCTTAGCTCGCTTCTCTGAGCCAACTCCTTCAAGTATTTCCTTTTCAATTTTACATGAATATTTAGTGCTGACATAAGATGCCAGATTGATTGCTTAGCTGCAGAGACACAACAGTATTAGCTGTCAGGCTTGACTTGGTGAAGTCATTTATCAATGTAAGATGCTTGTCCTTCTTGAGACTGATGAAAGTCCCAGACAGTGAATAGAAGATGAAACCTGTTAAATTTTTAATGAAGTGTTTCTTGTCTCCTGATGTCCATGTGTGGGGTGCTCAGATTTGTTGCTCTGATTTACAAAGACCCGCTTCACGTTGATTTTCAACCTGACAAAGTGAGCATGATCTGACTTTCAACAGAAGACAGGTGACCTGGGAAGAAGGCAATAGCCCTCAGCCAACTGATTTTCTGACTTTCTCTTCCCATATCCTGTCCTTTGTTATTAGAGTTTCATAGGAAACCCAGGCTTGTGGTACACTAACCTTTTCCTTGGTGTCTGTGAGTTATTTACAATATTTAAGATTACCCAGCTTGAAGCAGATTTTCCAGCAAGGGTGGGGTGCTCCAGCCTCTTAGGTCCTTCAAGAAGGCTTAAAATAGGCAATCAAAAAATCATGTAAACAACTCATTCATTACACCTGAAACTCTGGGCTGTTGATTAGTCACTTTAAAACAAAAAACAAACAAAAAATGTGTTGGCTCTGTTCAGGCCCTGTATGCCTACAGCAGAGGTACCAAAGCCCAGTCCATATTCTTCTGTAGCCATCCCCAGCATACTGCCTGGGTCTTCATAGCGTGGTGTGCTGTGCGGCTCTTGCATGCAGCTGGTTATTATCTGCTTTCTATTTTTTTCTTAAGAAAAAAGGCTGTATAGATTTCTTTGTCTATTTTAATAGGGTGCTGTGCTAATATTAGCAAAAATGAGATTGCTGAATACTCATGAATGTGAAGCAGAGGCTTTCATGGGTTTGTGTCTTTGTCTCATCTTTGTTGGCTAGACATTTTGGACTGAAAGTTTGGTAGAAATGAACTTTGTCTTTAAAATGAACAGCATCATTTTTTCCATAGCTGTCAACTGTATATTTCATGCCCAGGAACTCCAGGGGCTCTTGTAAGTGTCTTTGTTAGTAATCACTGAGTGTGGTTGGCCGAGGACGGCGATATAGAGGTCAGAGTCACAATATTAGTTGGACCTTTCCCTCCAGCCTGATCAATTGCCAGGCAGGGTGCAGATGTTCTCAGGTAGCCCCACTTGTCGATATCAGGGCATCATTTTATACATTATTGCCTGTGGCATAATTCTCCTTCTGTGCTCTGAGTTGTTGACCTAATTTTCTTCTTATTATTATTTTTAAGGAATCTCAGCTAAGTATCACTGGAATCTGAAATAAGTAACCATCCTTGTTTTGTCCTGGAAAAAAAAACTATCTTTTTAGCTACGTTTATTGCAAATGCTACATAAATGTTCTTTTTTACAATGCAATGGACAAAGCAGAATAAGTTGCTGCAATTTGCAGAGCTCATATTTGGTATTCAGTTCCCAGCAGGAGTACGAAATTTGATGTTCTTGTCCTGTGTTTTGCAGAGGACTGTCACTAACAATGATAAAAATGACAATATGACAAGGCTGCATGTGCACTTAAGGAAGGGGGGGGGGGCAGGAGAGGCAGGATAATTCAATCTGTAGATTTAATTTCCATACTCCTGCAGTCTCTAGGGACTTGTATGACTGACAACTATAATAGCAAAAATCTGGATCTGAGGGTCTTCCTCCACTGACCCAGCAAACCTTTGCCAAGACATGATGGCTGCCTGATGCACGGCCTGAGTTTCAGCTGAAGAAAAAGAAACACCTGGGATTCAAGAGCTGAAAAATCCATTCACAAAGGAAGTACAAGCTGAAGTGGAAGAAGGTCACAGGCAAAGAGCAAGGACCAAGTGTCTAAAATTAACAGCATGGAGGAGAAGGCATTGTTCGGAATGGGGCTGTTCCTGCCCCATGTATTGTGTGGATTTCCATCCTGTGTTTTATTACTAGCAATAATAACAGTGCTCTTGTGGTATTACTAGGTCAGGCCTGGATCCTCTCTAAATGTCCATCATGTAGCAATGCTCTGGGCGACGGGCAGTCCCCTACATCTGAAAAGAGTAGCACCTACATGTGTGTGCAAGTACAAGGAGAAAGGATGTACCCAGGAGAAGCAGCCTGCAAAGAGAAAAGCCCTCCTGCCGACTGGGAATGCCACAGAGCTGATCTGCAGACTTGAACTCCCATTTAATGTGATTTCCAGCAAATCTTGAATCGGAATCGAGTTCGTGGTTATGGCCGGCTAGCATTCTTATGTCGCTTTTTATCAGGATCTCTCTTGTCTCACCCCATAAAAAGTGCTTTTTATGAAGATGTGGAGTGGCCTACTGAACGAGTGACACATCACCTCCTGAAATCTAATAGAGCTGTCATCCTCGTGTCACCATTGTATCTGTTAAAGCGATCAGCCAAACAGCTGTCCCTCCATATTTTATACAGCATGAGCCACTCTGCCAATTCCCTCCAGCCAGCCAGGTTCCGGGAAACACTGTATTTTAAAGGCTTGCAGAGTGGGAGAAAGAGGGAGTGGACTTCTTTATTCATTTTTCAGTCAGCTGCATCTGATAAAATAACAATTTGTAGTTCTGGGTAACCCCAAACATGTAAAAGCTGGTTGCAAGTTATAATGCAGTATTATAATAGAGCTGGAGTTCTTCAGACCCATTCGATTGGAATCACATTGGTCCTGAATTTGGCAAGAAAGCCACCTAATTTCAGTGCTGAAATCTGTAACAGACTGGAAGTAATTCTCCATTAGCATGGAGTTCATATAAAACAAGGCTTCCGCTTCCAAAACTGAATTACCCACAACAGCACAAGCTATCTTTGCTTTAGAGACCAGACGTCCAAAAACAAGCATGGCTAGTTCCAGGTGTTCGGTACTCGTAATGGAGGCCAGGTTTTCTGAGGCATTTGGATGTGTTAAACAGCATGTTGCACTCTTCTGGAAAAATTTTTTTAAAAAGTGTTGTCTTGGCTGCTATGGAAGGGGTTTTTACTCTTTCCGAAAAAAATCTCACCCTTCTTTTGATTCTGAATACTTTTCAGAAAGTTTTCAGAAAGTCCCGTTTAGACAGGATCCTTGTATTTGGTTCGATGTTGCCTACAGGAAAGAAATGCTAAGAGCTCGTGACTCTGACATAGCAGCAAAAAGCTGGGGAAATCAGTGATGAACTGGAGAGAGCAGGAAGAGATCAGACTTCAGGGCACAGCCAGAGGAACTTGCTTAAAGTCCCTCTTCCCCAAGTGTTGGGGACATGCAACTTCATCACGTGTACCTTGAGCAGAATTTCATCTCCACCTAATGAAGCTGGGCTGGATGCTATTAAAATCTAATGAATTTCAGAGCATTAGCTGTGGGCTTGCAAACATGGAATAACAGATTGCTTTTTTGCCCTTGTTTTGATGCCTTTTTTTTTTTGCCTAAATAGCAGCAGGTGTTCTGAACTGCCCTGCCAGCATTTCCATGTGAGTCAGAAACCAAATCAGCTACCAAATACTGACACAAAGTAATTAATTACATCTGCAGTACTTTTCTGTTCTCTCTTTGCAGGTATTAAGTTTCTTTTTAATTACAGGCTGTACTTGTCTATGAGGAAAGTTTCCAGGTTAGCATCTGTATTTTTGTTTTTAGCCTGATGTGAGTCAAAAGAGGAAACATCCTTTCCTGCCCCCAATTCTGGATTTTGCTATTTGTTTTATTTTTGTTTTTCTGACATGCTTTTACTTAAACGTGGTCTGAGAGCAAAACCACATGCAAAGATGCTGTATGTTTAATGCACTGCTATCAGGATCAACACGGGATGTGGAGTATCTAAAAGTTCATCTTGAGGGAAAAGTCACAGAGCAGGTAGTTTATTAGCTGTGATGGCTCTTGATATCTTGAGAAACTAAACCTGTTACACCTGTCAAGAAAGACTGCCTCCTGGAAAAGCTAAGACAGTTTATCTCAATAAATACTTGGATACAGCTTAAAGGACATTTGCTGGCTATGTACCTGCAAACAAAATGGTTTAAGACTAAACCGAGTGTGTGTGTCTGCAGCCTGATTATGTGCTACTGATAAACTCCTAATCAAAGGAGCAGAGCTCTTTTGAAGATCAAAGGAGCTCTTATACATGTGGATGTATGCAACGTTTCTGAGTACTGGCAGTGCTCTAGCGGTGTCTTGCAGCAGCAAGTAATGCTCTCGAGTTGTGCCAGGGAGGTTTAGACTGGATATTGGGAAGAATTTGGTTATCGGATATTAGGAAGAGTTTCTTCATGCAGTGGTCAAGCATTGGAATGGCTGCCCAGGGAAATGGTGGAGTCCCTCCTCCCCAGAGACGTTTGAGATCGGCGGACATGGTTTAGTGATGGGACTTGATAGGTCAGGCTGATGGTTGGACTTGATGGTCTTGAAGGTCTTTTTCAACTTAAATGATTCTGTAAGACTGGGGAAAAAACCAAGGGCCAGTGAGATGGATGGATGGGGGGCTTCAGCATTTTCTTCTCTTGGCCTTTGCACTCTGATACAGTATGGTGAGGAAATGTATGTTATGGCCAGGATACCACTTTTCCACTTCCAAACTGAGTTTTTAGAGTCAACTGGAGACACCTAGGAGGGATAATGAAACTGTCAGAAATATTTTGTCATGGGAATCCATGAAATCCTTCTAGAGAAAGGGGGGCTGTATCTTCTCTCCCTGCTTTTCATTGTTCATTGCAGGCATGGCCAAGAACCAGAAAAGAACAATCTGACCCAGCTAAGACATCTCGCATTTTCAGTGCTATTCATGTTGCATGCTTTAGACTTTGTCCTAGCAGTAACGTACTCTCTAGTGTAGTAATACTAACACTGAAGAGCTCTCAGTGCCCGCTTCTGCTAGGAGGGTGTACTCTCAGCATACCTCACAAGGAGTGAATCTTTCCCCTAAGTTTTGGGGGACAAAAGGAGATTTTTGTAGACTCAGGCTGCAGAGTTCAAGAAGTCCCTGAGACAGAAGTAGTTGTGTGCCAAGGTGAGTGCTGACAGGCTGTGGAGGAGTTTGATTTATATGCTGAAACTTAAGCTGTGTCTGCCAGAGGCTGGTACCAAAATAGCATAAAATTTCATAACAAAAAGATACATGTTTGAGACATGCTATAGATGGCCTTAAGTTGCCTTCAGTGGGGCTGGTGTACAGTGGGGAGGAACTTGTCTTCTCATATATCTGTGCAGGTGAGCCATTATATTGCTGGTAGATACCAGAAAGCATTAAAAAAAAGGAAGCATCAAGTATCTGGCAACAGGGTTTTCCACTGGGACCACCCCAGTAGGAACCTCAGAAGAGGCATTTCAGTCTGAGGGAGATCAGATGCACTAACATGGGCCATAATCATTCCTTCCCTCATTCTCCATTCCAGGCAAAATTGTCTGTGCCTTTCAACGCCTCTAGGAATCATGGTGTAAAGGGTCCATACAATGATGCTAGTTTCCTCTAGGGTGTGAAGTGCTTGTGCTTTCTTTCTTCCCTTCTCTTCCATGTATCCCAGTGATTGGGTTTCCCAGAGCACTTCTGCCTTATTTATAAGATGTGCTGTCACTGCTGTTCTTCTGCCAGAGAAACTGGGGAGCACCTGAAGATGTGAAGGAGAATAAAAGAATGGTTTCTGAACTAAAATTTAGAACAAATGACTCAAAAGTACATCTTGAGGAGGAGGGAGGTTCATGCTAAAGGACATAAGGCATTGCATATTAAAAGTTGGGACTGCTCTCAAGACTCTTCAGTGAAGGAACATGTTGTTTCAAGTCCTATATCAATGTTGTTTATGACAAATACCTCACAAAGAAAAAACAGCTCATGATTATAAGTGTGTCCTGGTCTCGCTATTTCCTGGGCATGTTGGACTGTCTCTTGCTCTTTATGAGATCAAATTGTGTCATTCTGATAAAGCAGAGCTGTAAATGGGGCTGTCAGGACGCTTTCCTCTTACTAGTTTTCACACACTTCATGTAACCAAAGACTGAATAATCTGTCGGCGTAAGGGGACTGAGTTAGGGTATGCAGACAAAGAACTTTTTCAAATACTTGAGCAGTTGATGTTTCAGTCTCAACCATGGTTTACATCTGAAGTAATTTGGAGGTTTGTTTTGATTAGAATCTGAGTAGTCACTTTTGATTAGCAGGCTGCATAGATCAGAAATGATACTGCAAAACCGAAGCCCCGCAGATTGCCAAAGGTAACACACTATCTTTGCTTACTCAGACTTTTAGTGCTGAACTTATTTGAAGTTCAGCTGAACCACGTAATATTTGTTTTGCAACTGTTGTCTACCCATCTGCTTTAGGTTTTGCTCAATTTCAAGAAGGCTTGGATTGTTTGGGCTTTTTGTTTTTATTGAGAACACTAGGTGTATTTATGTTCTGAAAACTCCAAGCGCCATCAGGATTAATTGCAGATATGGGTCAGCTATTTGTTGCACCTTACCCATATGAAGCAGGTGTTTGGGTTGGCAAGTCACACAGAGGCTCGAGGGGATGACTTGGTAAATGAGAAGAAGCCCTGTGACTCTTTTTGTTTGAAAAAAGGTGTGAGGAGCTCCACTGGTGATCAGTCACCAGTCAAGCATCAAGTCACTGAGCACTGCCCTCTGAGCCTGGCAGGCCACCTATTTGTTCCACACGTCTCCACATGTACCCTGAAGGGTCGGCTTGGGTAGAGTATAGTGCGTACAAGGTCTAGCGAGGCAAAATGGAAAGGCAGTGGATGCACAACAAGAGGGAAGACACCGCTCGCTAATGGCATTCAAAGGGAGGTGGTAGCCCGCAGTGTTTTCTCTTAGGCAAACTCCTTCAGTAGCATATTTTGGTGCTCCTGAGACTTGGAACCCGGGTTTGTTTTCCTAAGAGCTACTTGGCAAATGAATAATGCTTCCAGCAGCCAACAGTGCTGCAAATTTGATACAGCAGGGAGCCCTCTCATTAGGTAGAAGGGATTCAGAGTGGAGCAGTGAAATCCAGCGCCGGAGTCCGAGCCCAGCCTCGCGGAAGGCCACTCTTAAGAGAAGCATGTTTGCCGAATGTTGACAGATGACTGTCTTTTCCTCAACAACTAAACTCTTGTTTAGCTTTATTTCAAATGTTTACATTTCTGCTGGGATTTCAATAAAAGACCCTTGTCGTGCAGCAGCAGCAAGTCATCCAGCACAGGAATGGGGTCTGTAAAGCTGTCCTCGTTTTGTGCTTGTAAAGCTCTTTGAGAGGGCTGCACTACCCATCCTGTGTTTTGCTTTTGGAAGGAAGTTAAACATACAGCATTTAAGCTATTTCTGTTGTTGTTAGATCATCAGGACAAAGGGGTTGACCGGTAGCAAGCATAAAATAGTTGAAATATGTGCACCATAGATTCTTTTCAGGGAAAAAAAAAATAGTGGGATAGGGAAAAGTGACAGAAAAAAAAATGAAAGGGGGGTGGGGTGAGGACTGAAAATCAGTCATTAAGTTTTGAGCTGTTTTGGTTTCTGTTTCTCCTGAGCTCCCATTAGCATGTTGTACAGCTCCATCCTGCTCTCCTCTGTTTACCCCCAGTCCACAGATATAAGGCCACTTGCTCAGTTTCTCTGACAGAGCAATTGCTCTTGAAAAGGATGTTCTGTAGGTAGATCACTGGTATATTATATTGGGGTATATCAGGTCCACTGAGAAGGAACTCACACAACACGCAGTTGTGTGCAATTGCTCCTCTCACCTAGTGGCTTTTTCTCTTACACAGTGATCATCTCCCCATCACTCAACTAATGCTTCAGCAGCTCTGGGCAGAAGCAGAAATCACTATTTTAAAATTCCACTTGCTTTTTTTTTTATCTATTTCAAGATGTAAATGGTGCTGAGCAGTGAAAAAAGCCGGCATTGAGGTAGGGGCAGGATTAACTTCGGAGCCGGGGGCTCTGCAGATGTATCCCCCAGCACCCACTGGGTGCACTCGGTGTTTGTGGTTCTGTGACTTTTCAGCAGCTCCTACCCCAGCCAGCACGAGTGTGACACCGAATTCATCTCTTCTTCCTGACCTCTGAAGGTGAAGGGGGGGAGCCACGGAGGCAAAACCTGCTGTCCTTCTCCCCCCACTGGTGTTGACTAAACCATGTGAGAGGGATTAAGGAGACCAGCGAAGCATTTTAACCCTGCTCTCACTGCAAGAGCAGTGGGGACATGGTGTGTTCACCCAATAACTGGGTGTTTGTATCAGGCAGCATATGGGGGGAGCAAGGGGAAGTTTAACAAACAGTCCTTAATCCATCAGCTCTGGATGCTGGTGGTGGGGGCACAACTTGCAGCTGAAGAGTCTGTATTGTGGGATTTTCCGTATGGGAGCGGAAAAGCAACGTGTTCACTCTGAATGGCGAGCACTAGGGATCGTTTGCTGCTTTTAAGAAGGCAGCAGTGCTGCAGCACGCTTGTAAGAATCTTTTCCAGACCGGGGGTTCCTCTCACTGCTCCCCTTTCCCATTTGGCCGTGACCATCCCGCAGCCGTTCCCGCTCCTCCCTGCAGCTTTCTGAAACCTTTTGCCTTTTGCTAGCGGCCCAGCTTCCCAGCTCAGTGCCTCGTCTTTGTGCATGCACCTCAGCGTCGGGGCTGGAAGGCAGATAATGCTTCCTCAAGTGCTCCTCCAGCCCAGCGGGGGACAGGCAGCCGGCAGCAGCCACGCTGGTTATTAAGCTGCCCTGGAAGCAGACCGCGGAGTTGTATGAGTTTGTTTATTATCAGCATTTGTAAGGTACCTGTTGCCTTAGTAACGCGGAACAATGTGGATAGCTTAGGCCATGCAAAACCACCCTCTGGTCAGGGAAATAAAAGATTCATGGCCTTTCCTCGGGAGCCACTCCTCCTGGGAAGTTTAGAGGCAGAAGAAATGGGGCTGCTTGTTATGATCGCACAGTCCTGGCTGTCGTGCCTTCATTCACTGCTCGGGGACCCCCGCGGGGCTGCTAACAAGCTGTGTGGATATCAAGAGCAGGCAGGGGGGCAGAGGGGTGTGAAGGCTCATGTAACCCACACCATGCCCGGCGCCCTTCAGCGCGGGGGGCTTGGGGTTATCTGGGGCTGTCCTCAGGCGTCCCTTCGGTCCCCAGCTCCAACAGACACGTTACACTGTCCTCCTTTCTCTGGGCTTACTGTTTTAGCGTAAAACAGGAATAATAGCAAAGCTACCGTAGGTCTCACGATAGCAATACTCGTCTAACGTGGGTTGAATAAGTAAATGCATTAGACGTTTCTCATGTCTGCATCGCAAGAAGGTCCTGGGGCCGTCACCCTGGGCAGGGAGTTCCCAGTTCACCCTGTGGCTGCGGCAGGGAGCCCAGCCTGAGTGCATGGCCCCCTGCAACTTCAGATGCTCAACGTTTGATATTTGATGGAAAAGTAGTCCACTCTGTATAAATAGCATAACAAGACAAACACTGCGCTCAGTGTGACGACCAAGAGAAATACTACAAGGTCAACTTAAAGGCAGAAATGTGTTCAGGAGACAATGCGGACTTTGTGTCGCGGTCAGGGGAGGCTCATCACACAGGTCCCAGCAATAGCAGGAGATAAAGCAGCGCTTTCTGCCGCATGTGGACCAGCTAGCATGGGCTCGTTTCTTTTGCTTATTCTATGTGTTGGCTAATGACAATACACTTATTGTTCTTACACCTGTTTGAAAAGGGAAATGAATGGGGGACAGAACTGTAGAGCCTCTCCATGAAGCAAATGGGTCAGTTGTTTTTTTTGCCAGTTAGTACGTCTGGTTTCACAAATCTGAGCTGCAACCCTAGATAGATAGATAAAGGCAACTCAGAGCCTTATTTTATCATCTTCTAAAGGACAATAAAGTAAATCACAAAAATCTCCACCAGGGTGAAATAAGAGGTGAGATTCTGATAGCTGTGAACCAGGCAGCCAGCTAAGGTGCACCCAATTATTTGTGGCATTGCAGGTTTTTGCAGCAGAAACACATCATACGTGGTAGCCAGCAGCACAGAACTTGCCTTACTTTGGCTCAACACTTGTTTTCACAATTGCTGTACAACCGAAAAAAAATGCACCATCTGTTACTGCTCCATACTCCTATTGCCCTCTTGCTGTGGCTGCCACTACTACTTTGCCTGTAACTTTAATTGCCTACGCTGCACTGACCTTTATTCTGACACTGAAAGATTTAACGGTGGAGCGAAGCTACAGAATTGATGTTAACAAGTCTTTATTTGGGACTATTTTATTTAATAGACTCTCATAGCTACTATGGGTTATTTACAAAACTTATCTTCACTGTCTTTCTGAAAAAAAAAAGAGTATCAGCAAACATTTCTTCAGCCAGTAATGGATCCATCTTTATTGGGAATCACCCTGGCCCTTAAGTCATGGCCACAATTTTACCTGCCTAAAAGCACTATCTGCTCTGACTTTTAACCAGATGCCCTAGCAAGGGCAAGAGAAAACCAAGCTTTTCATTCAGTATGCTTTGAGATGAGAGAGCAGAGATTGAAGCAGCCGATTACTTGCAGAGCCTCTTCCCATGCCCATCTGAGCTAACAGTGTAGTTTTAAGTGTCCCAGGTAATAGGAGTCTGGACAAAATGCTGTAAAAGAAATGGTATGGAACAGCCAGGCTTTGATGGAGACATGGCTGGCTAACCTAACAGGCATTCCTTGTCTTTAACAACCCTGCTACAATGTGCAATGATATGTGCAGCATTCAGTTTGATGTGCAGGTTTCTGCTTTTAAAAAGAGAAGGGAAAAATCGCATTGGCATTCTGTTCTGGCAGACAACGTGCCATCGGGGCTGTGCTCCCCAGCGGAAATGCCATGGAGACAATCTGTCTGCTCCTACCCATCACATTTCTTTCCGTGCCAGTGGCTGGCGGGGCGCTGCCATCCGTATGCAAAGCCCAGGCTGCCGACTGCAGTGGTATTTGCAGAGGTGAAATTGTGCAGCTGCTGAAGAAGCTTGCTTGCTCCTGATCAGAAAAGTCGATGAGCATTTTATGGATGATAGGTTTGAGCAGTTCTGAAGTGACTCCACTCTGCTTCCTCTTGCCCTCTGATTGAGCCGTGGTAGCTGCTGTACGTACTTACTACCAAATGATATAATAAAGGGTTATTAAGTGATGCAAATGTGTTAAGAAGTGCTATCCACAAATCAGGATGAAATATTCTAGGTTATTATAAGACCCTATTACAAGAAAATTGAAGGATTTTTGCATCAGTTCATTAGCTAGTTATGAAACTGTGTCTCTCACTCAGCTTTCATATGCCATATTAAATGTTCAGTTGTAAATGAAAGGCGACTGGGCCACTTACTGAAAAACAAATGGATGGTACGATGAAAAAAGGGTTCCTACTTTTGTGTAGGGATCCTGCCAAGAGGAATAGGAAGAGTGGTCCCCAAAAATGAGAATGCTACAACGTGCCTTTACTCCAAAGAGTCCTGAATTTGCTGTGTTAGAAAAATCTACCTTAGGGACTTGAGTGAAGTATTATCTAACCATCTGAGACACAGCCCTATAATTCATGGGTCATTGACACAGTAGAGAAGATCAGTTCTGTCTATTGTAGCAGCAGAGAGACTCCTAATCCATGGATTATTAACGTGGAAAATTGAAGGGGCTGTTACAGGCTTGTGGTTTATTAGACTATTGTGGATTTAGGGAGCTTTAATTTGAAGATTATGGACACAATGGAGTGCAACAGATCCTTTGACAATGTCAGTGGCAAGGCTTTTGTACAGGAGAAAGCTTCTGCCTGAATTTTGGCCTTCCCCATCCCACAGGATACTGCTTAGGGAAACACTTTTGGGTCTGTAATCACCTTTGAAACTCACTTGATCAAAGCAACTAAGAAACCCAATTTGCTGAAGATAACGTTCCCTGAGCTCTCCAGTCTGGAAACCATTTCATTCTAGCAAGGCTTTTCGTGCTAGCACTTGATTTGCACCGATTGTTGTTGTTTGGTCTTTCTGATGCTGTGCTTCGTTAGCTCCCCATGACACTCTGTGTTACTGGCCAGCTGAATGTGTGTCGTGTGTTAGAGAGGGACCAAGGAGTGAAACCTGGGATTTCCACTAGCTTTTAAGAAATATGCTCCTGGCCCTGAGCATCATCTCAAAGGAACAGAGGAAGCTCATCTCTTCTTCCCATCCTTGAAGGACTAATAGAGATGTAGGGTATCAAGGCATGGTGAGTTCTAAAGGGAGCCAGTCTGCTCTGAAAGCCCACCAGGGAGAGTTTGTCCCCTGCCCAAGCATCTCACAGTTAACATGTTATTCTTTTTATTGTCTCCAGTTCCAGAAGCAGGGCAGAGAACCAGAAATCATTACAGAAAACACTGCAAGAATTGTTGGGCTTAACATGTAGCAGGGAAAACTCAGAGTAGGCCATAGGGTGAGCTTTGTAACTTCAAGGCTGTTTGGGTACAGGAATATTTTCCTTCTGGAGGGTGTGAGGCTCCATCTCCAGGGGTGTCTGAGAGCAGGTAAGATGTCTGTTGGGAAGGGTTCTTCTGTAACACCCTCCGCAGCACGACTTGGACAGCCTCATGGCTGCTCCCAATAAAAGAGGGAGGGAGCTGTGGACAGGGCTAACAAAATGTCTGCTGGAGCTTTTCTAGGCCAAGAGAGGAGCAGAGAGGTGAACTGAATGTTCCTTCTTCGATCCCATTTATGTTGGGCAAGGAGCAATGGAGTTTACAACACAAAGGCTCAGGTTCTTCTATTTTGAGGCGCAAGATGGGGATGCTGGAGGAGAAAGCATGTGCAGGACTTCACAGTCTGGCTGAAGAGACTTTCTAGGAGCAACGCTCGGCAGTAGGACAGACTCTATCCTCTGATGCTTCCGTGTGCACTTAAGGCTTGTGCAAAGATCCTAACAGTGACGCAGAGCCTTGGTTAAATCATTGTAAAACTGATTGGGGTATTTCACAGCTTGGGTGATTATTTTAATTGAAAAAAATTGTTTAGCTGAGAAAAGAGTTTATTTCAGCTATACTTACATTAAGCAGCTTGGTTTATACTTAGTAGAAAAATGTTTAATGTTCAGCCTGGGAATAGTTGTTTAGCACAAATAGTTATTTATACAGTATTAATTTTCACTTTGAATACTTACAATTTCCTACTTTCCCTCCCTTGTCCTCTTCCATTTCCCCTTACCACCCTGTCTCCCCCCCCCCCCCCCCCCCCCCCCAAAAAATAAAGAAACACACACACAAAAAATAAATAGATAAAAAAATAATAATAAAAAATCTATATATCCCAGGGAATATGCATGTTTTAAAGTAATGCAAAGCAAATGATAGATTGAGTGTATTTGCAATGGCCTTTGAAAACTGTCCCAGTATCCAAAGACTGCTCAGTTTTATTCCTCTAAGTGTTCTGTGCTTACTGCTGCAACATGTCATCTACACAGCCAGGAAATTGTACAAGATATACAAGACTCATGCCAACAGGATAAAATCCAAGTGAAGTTTTAGCCAGCTCTTGAAATGAATAGAATTTTGTGACCCAGGACTCCAGCAATGAATATTAACTGAGTGGTCAAACCCAGATGGTCTATATGAAGTTTTCTGTGTAACTTCTAATTTGACATGTGAAACATTTTATATCCTTTAAAAATATACTGGAATTTTGAATGCTGCATTATTTAAGGAAGTACATATTGTTGCAACGGAACAAGAACCTTTTGAGAAGTGCTTGGTTTTGGAAGGTAGCTAGACTTTAAAAAGGCTGTCAGGATTTATGTAGTACAGTTATTGAGTTAATATTCCAGCCTAATCTATGGATGTACTGGTAGTGAGATATTCTGAAGCTGCAGATTGTAAAATCTGCTCAGTTTGAAGATAGCTTACAAAACTGAAGGTTTTGGTGTTCAGATTTATGAAGACAGGACATGGTTGCAGATGCTTTTGCAGACTCTGGTCTGTAGTCAGACACAGTGATATGGGTTAGGGCTGTAGCTGGTAATGGTGCTGAGTCAGTACCAGAAAACAAACTTGAACTTTCTCTAAAGGAGAAGGAAAGCTCTTATCTCCACTGAGCATGTGTACCTTCCTCTCGAGCCAAAGATGCCTGATTTTTGGTACATGAACCTCCATGAAATGGGAGTGCACCTTTTAGTGGTGACAGAGTGGACATCTGCAAGTTGTTCCAAAAGCTTTGGTTGCCTTGAAGCCCTAAACTCTAAAGCAGTGGGAATCTTTCCTTAGACGTCGGCAGATGACTCTCAGAAATATGCAGCAAAATGTTTCTGTTAGTATTAACAGTAGTTTTAAGGTTATGAAATAGCCTAAGGTCAGATTTTTATATTTTTTTTCTTGAGCATGATGCTGAATGAACAATAGCTGAATAACTTTTATTGACAGTATTCCAGTCACCAATTACACTCCCTCAAGATACTCACACACTCACCTGTTCTTCCAGTTCTGTCTTATGGCATGGCTGGAGTCTGGTAAACAGCTGGAATGAAAGGGATGTGGGAGGTAAAAACACTGCAAAACTGAGGTAGGTGAGATGTTCTGGTGAGTATACGAAGGAAGGGATGACAGAATTCCTGGAACTCTGGCATCACCCGGAGAGAGGATTGTGAAATAATGCATGCTTTGGTTATTTGGTTGCTAATGTTTAGAGCTACATCCCAGCTGTAGCTTTTTTTGCCAGCACACCAAGCTTTCTTAGTACAATGTAGAGAGCAGAATGGTCCTGTCTCACACTCACCTTCAGAGGGGCACCTGGGGCTTCGTTGCACAGACTCCTGGCTGCGTGTAGCAAACAGGGGCTCCCCGTGCCTTTGCTCTCAATGTAGCATAAACCTCCAAAACCTGACCGTCAGGGTGGGTAGCGTTGCCTGGAAGACTTCACCAAAGTCCTCCTACTCAAGCTACTGCTCTCCTGCCTTGAGGCTTTCCCGTGCAAGGTCAGATGGAGAGCCTGGAGGAGAGGGCAGGCACCGGTTTGGAGCAAGCCTAGCCATCTCTTCTCAGCTTTGCCAAGACAACCACTCTGCTGCGGGGAGAGACAAGGTGGGGATTTCTTCTTTCTTCACTTGATCAAAGAAGTCAAATTATGCTCTTTTGGAGCTTTGAAATTAGCATCGCGTAACATCTCTTTTCACTTAACTACTTTAGCCATTCATTATGCACCCAAACAGGAACCTGGCAGTGATTCCCGCATTCAAGTTTTTTTGGATCAGTAGTTATATCTGTTGTCGGTCCAGAAAATGTCAGCTTTCATCTCTCTCTCACAGAGCTTTTCCTTTTAAACCAAAAGTTTTGTTTAAATATTTAAACAATTATTTATTTAAGTAGCAAATTGATGCATCCTCTGCTCACGTCACATTTCACTAGGCAGCATTTCTCTGGCTCGGCTTATTGTCTTATGGCTCAGCAGATAACACAATAATGACCTGTAGAAAACCCCCGCAGGATGTATCCTGGGGAGAAAGTGGACAATGTCTGGATTTCTTGATGGTTCTTCACTCAGAAATGTTACTCAGAAACATGTTGTTATTCAGGTGCAGAGAATATGTTTGCTGCTTTGCATGTATTGTAGCTTCAAGGAAAGATCTTCTATGGTCCCTCATCTTGTATCAAAAGTTGATGGTGTTTCCTACAGGAATGCTAAGCTCTGTGTGTTTACTATCCTGATAAGTGACTAATATTCTAATCTTCTATCCTAATAGAAGACTAATATTCTATCCAATCCCCCAAGTACTGGCAATCAGTTCCCATGTTGTGCATCATGTTTTGTGAACTTGTTTCAGTAACTCCCCATGAATTACCAGTAGAGCTGATGCAGTTGAAGTAGACATGTCAAACTACTTATTACATAGTTAAGGTGTTGTTGTTGTTGTTTTGTTTTTTAAAGCCTGGTTTCCTAAAGAGAAGATTTCTGCCATCAGACTGTTGGTCATGTTCTACATCTGAATACATTGCCAAGTTTCATATAAGTTTGACAGTTAGGTATGTCAGCAATATTAAGATAAGCAATGGAGGAAAGGAGAGATGAAATTCATGTGTCCCCCTGCCACAAGAGGGGGAAAAAAAAAAAAGGCCTGTAATTTCAAGGAAATCTCAAACACCACAGAATACTCATAGGAGAGAATATTTCCTCTATAGGACATGCTTGGATTTGACTTTTGTGTGATTTTTACCATCCAGAGGCTGGCCCAACCCTGAGCCAGGGAGCCAAAGGAAACAAGGCTTAGCAGCCTCTGTTGCTTGTGAATTGGCTCGTGATTGAATACTTCCCTAACTTCACCTTCAGAAATGCATGCCAGCTTTTTGTTCTTTTCTCCTTTCCTTTTTTTTTTTTTTGTATATACAAAGATGTTTTTTCTATTAAATATTGTGCAACTGCCCTGGAAGAGGCATTTCCAGTATTTTCTTTACTAATAACTCTAAAAGACAGAAGGAAAAGAAACTTGAGGGCAGAGAAAGGTTTCTTGCATTAGATGGGATAGTGACCTGAGAACATTGCGGGTTTGGGGCAGGGGTTTGTGTAAGTCCCAAATGCAAACGTGCCAGATTCATGATAGTGTGACGTCTCCGTGATCCCAGAACATGGATGTTTGGACCATAATGGTCCTGTAAAGAAGACTGATAAAACCATGTGTTTGTGCTAGATGCAGGCATGTTTCATGGCAGGGAACACAGGAGCTGTTTTCCAGCTCGGTGGTTTAGTAGACCCTCATAACCAACTGCTTGACATATCATTGCTGAGAAAAGGGGTTAGAGCTGAACACCACTTTCAGGTCTAAAGCTCTGCTCCAAGTCTGCACAAACATTTGTTGTTAAATGTAAAAAGAAAGACAATGTACAGGAAGCTATGATGCCATATAGGCTCTAGGTAGCATGGCCTAATGTGAGGGAATTGTTTTGATGTTCTCTTCACACGTTTCTGCCAGCAAGTATTTTATAAATCATTCATGATGGTAAAGGGGAGAAGCAATATGTTGAACTTTTCCTTCCTCTGTCTCCTTTTTTTGGCCAACTTATTTGTCGGAGCACCTCGCTCTCCTGATCTTTCCTGATAAGGGAGGAAATGACTGTTTTTTGCCATTTTCTGAAAAGGAAGAGCTGGGGCAGAGAGAACTAAATCTGTTGAGGTGAATTAGGAGAGAAAGAAGCACACAGAGCAGATCTCAAAATTCTCCCCAGATGTCCAGCTTCCCTTGGCACCAGGCATTAAAGAAATTCCTATACATTTTCTGTCTGTATCTTTGCAAACCTAAATCCCCCTGAATGCCTGGCACTAAATCATCTACTCCTGGTTACAGAAGGAATTTGAAGTATCACAGGGAACTGATCCTTCTTCAGCAACAAAATGGTGTGTAGTTGCTGGTCTTTCCATCTGCTGTGGTGTGTTTGGGAGAGCTAGCCAGTCCGAGCTGGGCACATTTCAGCGGCCAAATTCTTTGTCGGAGAAAAGTACCAAGAAGCCTTGCATCAGTAATAAGTGTGTGTGTGTATATAAAATATACCTGCAATGTCAAGAAAATAAGAAAAGAGAGCTTTTGAGGTTCCAGATTCTCCTCCAAAGGAGGATTATGCTTGTTGGCAGTTGTTCACGAAAGTGTAAGAGCTGCGTTGCATGAGGTTCTTCCTAAAAGCTTATAGGCGGCAAACGAACACAAGTAACTGCTGAGTAGTTCTTGTTTTGTTTTTAATTTGTTTAATTTTTGCTGTAAACTCCCTCCCTCCAGAAGTTCAGCTGGGATTGCTTACTTGAATTTATTTTGCTAAAAACAGGAACTGAGCCTTAAAACCATTATTAATAAACAGTTTATTTTTTACATTGAGGCATCCAATGCGGTTCATAAATTATTGTCCACTTAATTAAAGACACTCACCTTTCCAGCTGTTTCTCAAATCAGCCTAATCCAAGGACCATAAATTCAAGGGGTGCTTTGCTAGTAATGTCTGGGACTTTGGTGCAGGCACAGCAGTTTTGGGGCTCCCTCCCTTGTCACCCTTGGGTTACTGGGTCCCTGTTGGAGCTGATTTGCAGATGCCCTGGGACATGTGTGAAATTCTGGGGACTCTGCCTCCTCACCAGCAGGTCGTCCAAAATGAGGGTTGCCACGTCTGGTCAACATGGTGGGCCTGGTTCTCCTCTTACACCTTTTTTCTTATTCTCCTTGAATTCAAGAGTGAGAAACAAATGTAACTTAGCCGCAGCTATCTTAGAAGAGCAAGTGTGCCACTGAGGTAGCCAACAACTTGTTCGATGACCCTTTCATCTGAGCTTGAAGATCCTGCGAAATGGAATGGGATGTTTCAGGCAGCCAGTTGGAGAGAAAAGTCTGTCTGCAACTACTACTGGTTTTAAAAAAAGATAATAACTATATAATTTTTATTCCTTTCTACAGCTGTCTGTTTGTGAACTTCCTGAGTTCAGGAGTAACCAAATGAGTTAATGGAAAGCAATTCTACTGATGGCTATGAAATACCAATATGAAGAACACCTCTCTGGCTCCTGAAATCATCCGTGAACTTTGCTAAAGAGGTTTAAGGAGAAACGAGATGGGAAAAAGAAGATAAAGGTAAATGGAAATGGCTGGGTTGGTAAAATCCCTCTACTTTAAAAGTGATCTGCAAAAGAGGGGCAGGTGGATTAACCTTTGTTTACAGTGATGTGCCAGAGAGGTGCTTTTTTTCTTCTCTGTATCTCGCCTTTAATTGACTTCTGTTACCAGTCCTCATGTGCTCCTGTGAAGTGATTTGAATGAGGGTAAGAGAGAGCCTGGGATGCCTGCAGGTAGGAGAGAAAAAGATCAATAATTGCAGGCAGATAGGTATTGTTCTGCAATAATACAAAGTACAACCAGCCAACTCTGTGTGATCTGCTCTAGCCTTGTCAGGCACCACGAACCTCCCTTGGACTTCTGTGTTCGTGTGTGTGGCATGGGCAGAAAAGGGATGAAATGAAAGATAAATGTCAGAGCTGCAGAAGGAAAGAATGAAAAGGTCTGGAAGTGTTTTTTGTTCTGTTTTTTCCTCATTCTGCAATGCTCTTTGAAGTATCCGAACGGTCTCCTCTGACCAAGTAGCCGCATCGAAGTGACTGTATCATCTGTCCAGTGACATCAGTACTGATTTGCCTTTGGGTAACACTTCTCAGAAAGGGAAATTTAATCTATTGGATTACTTTTCCAAGTAATTTTGTGGTTAAAAAAAAAAAGTACAAAGATGAAAGTTTCACAAGGCCAGCATTTGCTTTTACTTATGACATCTTTTAAAGCAAAGGTTAGCCATCTGGTCAGAGAGTCTGAGTAGGGCCAAGGTTCAAAACTGAAAGTAGCAGCCCTGCAAAAGTGTGCCAGTCATACGTGTGAGCAAGAGCTGTGTTTCAAGCTATGAAAAATCTGAATTGGTACGAGCATCTGTAAGGGCTTGGGTGCTGGCTATTTTGGGCTATTTTTCCACTTTTCAGATTTGTCATTTTACTAGGGCACACAGCTAAGATGAGGGGCACGCTTGTTTATTCTTTACGAACCCTATAAAGAGAAACTTTAGGTTGGAGAGAGCTGGAAGGAAAGGCTGGAGGCAGCCTGGGAGGCTCTCCTTAGAGGCAGATCTCCTCCCTGCTGGCTGACCCAGGTCAGGACTTTCCCCTGGGCAGCCCTGTCTGGCTGTTCCCACCAGGCAGGATCACCAGCAAGGGCTGGAGGGCTGTGCTGGAGGGGGCACTCGGGACAAGGGGCTTGCTGTGCAGCCTCATGCACTGCAGCGAAGCTGGAGCTGGTGCCACGCGGCTGAATCAGGGGCTGTGCATGTGGCTTTAACTTCATTTTCTGCTGCAGGCCTCCCGGTATGTAAGAAAGCAAATTCAAGCATGCCGCTATGTTCACCGTGGCAGCAAGCTTGGGGGGGGTGGAGAAAATTCCCCTCCTTCTGCAGTTCATGGTGTTCTTCTAAACTATTTATAAATAGGTCTACTGTAGCCAGTGTTTGCATTTGGACTGCTTCGCTGTTCTTGTTTTCAAGGCTTCTCTTAGATCTGACAGTAAAGGTCAGGTTGACTCCCCTCATCTGAAATGAAGAGGGGAAGAAAATTAACCCTGTAGTCAGGTGGCTTAAAGGCAGTAATTCCCATCAACATGAGCAAGTTCTCTGTCGTGCATGGCTGGGGCAGAGCGCTGGACCCGCTCTCCCTTCTGCTCCATTCTCGTTTCGCTGCCCTCTTCATTAGCTGCTGACAGTTTTAGTTTCCTACGTCCATTTAAAGAGATTCCCCCTGCACATCATCTGGGATTCATGAACTGCAGAGATGTGGTAAGCAGCACAAATCACATACTTCTGGCCTGCACTTGCCAGAAGCCCTGGATAAGTTTTCAGCTGAGTTTATGCTTCGCCTACTTGCAGCCTACAGAGGAATAATATATGGCTCCATTTTCTCCACGAAAAAAACTTGTAGCAAAAATAACAATCTATTTTGTGAAGGATTATTTTTTGCTGATTGAGAGGTGTTTGGAGATGACAGGCATCTGATCTCATCTTAAGCCTTAAATTGCAATAAATCCTGTATTTATTTACTTTTTGCTTTAACCAAATAGGACATTATCCTGCCTTTGAGTTAACACTTTCAATGCTTGCTTTGGCTGAGTGCTGCATGCTCAAGGCATTAATATCTGCTGCCACTGGAGAAGGAAGAGTACAGAGCTACTGATTTGTTTATGGAACAACTAAAACACTCAATGGGATTATGTGGCTCCTAGGACACACGGAATCAGAAGCAGCCTGCTAAGCAGTCTTTATATTGTGTTACGGATATTTAACAATCTTTTGCTTCTGTAAGGGGCAATTGGAGGACAGGTAAAACACCCTTAAAAAGCCTGAGATATTGTGCTGTGTGTACAAGCACGCTATGCAATGTCTCATCTGCTTCCCAGTGTTGGCATCCAAAGGCGGGCAGCAGGGAAGGTCTCAATGGATATTTCCATAAGGTCCTACCCTGTATCTGAATGAAGAAAGCATGGTTTTGAATCATGGTCTGCAAAAATTCACAACTGAATTTGGTTTTTTAATTATTTTTTAATAATCAAGTGCACCTTATTCACAGGGCCTGGCTAGCAGCCTCCTTCAGAATAGATGATCTCTGAATCAAATGGCACACTTACTGTGGTATGGGTCACTGATAAATAGAGGTTTCTAGGTGTTCTGAATGTGGGGAATGTATGTGGTAAGCTGGTGCACTGCGAACCTAAACAAAAAAGACTTATATGACTGAATATCACTTTATTGCCTACTTAGGAGTTTGAGATGAAATGTTTGTATAAAAGAAGGTGCATCATCCCAAAACAGTGGTTTTACTTCTTCTATTGCTAACGCTGCTACAAAGAACCAAAAGCTCTCTGTAAACTCTCTGCTCTGAGCTAAGAATTCAGGGCAAGATGAATTTCTAAGAGTAGGCCCCAACCAAGAGCAGGCCCTTGCCTTTGAGGAGTTGTCCTGAGCAAGAGGCAGCTGGAGGTGGTCTGTTCAGTTACAGACCTAGTTCACGAGCATTTTTACTGATGTGTGCTTTTCCACCCAACGATAACGTGTGCAGGTGTAATTTCTTTACCTGCAGAAGCACTAGAAAAATAATGGTTGCTGTTCTCCTAGGGTGTGTTCAGCTGTTCCTAGCTCTGAACATCCCATGGGCTCTCAGAGCTGATTTCAGTGCAGGCAGGAGCTGTTAATCTGGCAAATGAATATTCAGCCTCTATTCAGAAATCTAATTTTCTCCCTGTGTGTAGTGGGAACTACTGCATGGCATTCTCGTCACAGTATTCCTTTTCTAATTTGCCTGCATTTTGCACTCTTGCAATCTCCACAATTATGTTTGGCACAGTAATTATTTCTGTACCAGCTGTACTACTTGCAGTAGGGGATCCTAATGCAGCATTATGCATTATTAATGCAGTGTCTTGTGACCTCCAGCACTGGTGCATATGGACCCTGCCAGAGCTTTTATTATAGACTTTAACTAATTTGTTTGGGTATTCACAGGAAGGCTTTGATGTGATTTACCTCAAATGCTATATCAAAGTGAATTTACCTCTGAACTATGATGTTTTATCTAGAAAAGTGCAGTTCCTGACAGGTGTTTTGGAATGGTTTTCTGTATAGTGTTTTTCTATTGTTTGGTGCCTCAGTTGAATGGTACAGGCTTTAGTCTTCTACATCATGGAGCAAAGCAAATATTTAAAGCGTTATTCATGAGCGCACTCTCTATTTCAACAGCTGTTATGATTATGACAAAATGAGTTATTTTAATATATGGAAACTTTGTTTTAATTTTTTGTAGATCTATTTCAATTATAGAAACTAGCCATACATGTATATATATACATATCCATGGAAGACTTAAAAGTTGAATTTGCTTTTATATGCTCCTTCCATTTACATTGATTAAATGTTATACACTAAATCATTCCCATACCCATTAACATATGATTTGCCCACTAGTAATTACTTTGTCATCCTTACTTCCTCAGGCTATTTTCAACTTTAAGCCACAGTTAATCCATGACCTTAGTGCTTTTGTCTGCAGGTCTGAATTATGTAAGTATTACAGAACAAAGATTGAAATGAACTACTCTTGGCTTTATTTTACCACTGCAGTCACCTGATTGGCTTTTCTATTTCCACTAACTAGAATAATAGAGTAAATTTAATTACTTTATGAAAAGACCGTAAGGGTGGTTTTTTGTTGTTGTTGCTTGTGGGTTGGTTTTGTTGTTGTTTTGTGGTTTTGTTGTTTTGTTTTTTTTGGTCAGTGTGGCAAGGTGACATAAGAAATATTTCTACAGGAAATGTAAAAATGGTGGACAGTAGTTACTGTCTGCTTTTCTGGGTGTTCAGGATTCCTGTCAAGTGGACACAAAGACGACTGAAGCAGGAATGTATCCCATACTCTGCAGCGGCCACTGCAATGGTAATTGAATAAAATCTGCTGACAGTGGCGGGGGGGGCGGAATTGGTTGTGGAGCTTGAAATAGAAAGGTAGGTACATTTAAAGGACCTTTTTGTAGTGTGTCTCCTCAAACTCCCTCTCCATCCATGAGACTACCCAAGAAGCAGAACACCTGTTGAATGTCAGGTTTCCTTTTGGATGCAGGAGTGCAGCATCGTATAGCATGGCCATTCTTCTAACAAGCTGGGCAGTTTGCTACTGCTTATGTTCCAGGCAAGCTGTCTGATTCTTGTTTGAAATGCTATCTCTAAGCTGCTTTTGTTCAATCAGTCACTTTCATGAAAGGTTATAATCAAAAGGGCTTACTTCTGGAAGCATTTGGCACCCTTACATGATACCAATTTCCAAGTGGCATGTAAATAAGAGGTCACATTTTCCAAAGAGAGTACTACCCCACCGTCAGTGCTGTGAGAAATCTGCGTTGCAGCTCCACGGCTGTATTTAGGGGGGAAACATTGCTGACAGGCTGAGTCAGTGGCCCAAATTCTCCTCCCTTTTTATCCATGTAACCACATGAAAGCTTGTGCCTTCTATCCACAGAGTATGCATGAATAATTTGCTTGGCATGGGACTGGAGCTAGCTAGCACAATAACTATGCTTTTGTAGGCTCCATATGTCCCTCGCTTTGGAGCTTTTCAAACGATACAAAACTTTGGTACTGTGACTAAAATGAGAAAAGCCTGGGCAATGACTTCAGAAGCAACTGGGAGTGACCTAAAGCTCATGAAAGGACTCCTGCCTTCAATGGAAGTTGACCCAAGTCCATACGAGACTTGAGTTACATCCAGACCCTATGGAGATCCTGGAATGACCCCTGCAGTCCACAAGGAGATTGCTGGGGTTTTGTGGTTGGTTGTGGTTGATTTGGGGGTTTTTGGTGTTTGGATTTTTATTCAGAAAGGGGAGGCAGGGCTGGTTGTGATTTTTATTTTTTTTTCAGTCACTGCAAGGGCATCCTACTTCCCACACGCTTCAGAAACACCAGATACTTTAACTGTGCTTCTCGAAATATGCTCAAGAAATGTGTCCACACTGCCTATCCTTCCCCTCCTCTGTGCACTGAATATTTTTGGTGTAGGAGAGTTCAGTAACGGAAGCGTAAACCTTCTGTTTACATCTATAAACAAGATAAGGTACAAATTGCTGCAATACAAACTTCCTTGCTCTGGCCCTCCACTGACCTCAGCTATAAACTAAAAGGGACCTCCTTTCTCACAGTTGCAGGAGGCTCAAGTCTCTAGGGCAAAGTTTCATCCAGCAAATGAGCTTGCAAAATCTTCTGTGTGAATTTTTCCAACTGCTGTGCCATTCATACATCCCCCAGGGCCAGGCGGCTCATTGCTGTGGCACGATGGCCGGACGAGGTTGAACCCATGTTTGCAGGGTACTCCAGACACCTACAGCAGCAGTGTGAAGGTGTTTGCTTTTGTGCATTTTTTCCCCAGATTGAGGAAAAAAAATTGTGACCTTTTGCTGAAGGGCTTGGTTAGGGAACTGCAAACTTCTAAAGCATTTCAGGAGAAAAAAATAATTGGTAACTGACATTGGTAACTGAGATCACAGTCATTGTATCACACCCTAATGTCTTTTCTCCTGGAAGCTCTTTGCTGGGTCATATAAATTGGTTGCAAAATATCTAAGGTTTTGCCAAGTAAGAACAATCTACTTGTGTAGGTTTTGGTGGATGCAGAAAGAAAAAGCCATCAGTAAGGTGAGCTGGTTTCTGTGTGCAGGAACCTGACTCTCTGGTGACTGGGCAGACAGCACGTGGCCTGAAGGAAGGATGCAAGGAGAGAGCAGAGTATCCAAAGAGACTCAGGGAATGGGGCAGAAAAGTGAAAGGGATTTCTGTCCTTGACAACTGTAATAGTAGCTCTGTGCACCAAAATTCTTGCAGCCCTTTCTGCTGAAAGCTCACAGCCATTGGCAATCCTAGTCTGGCTGCACATGATGGCCATTGACACTATGGGATTTTTTGTTACTCTGAGACTTCCCTGGCCATGTCTGCTCTGGGTGCTCAGTGTGAGCTAAGCTGTCATGTTTGGTATCAATATAAGATGGTAGGGGAGTGTAAGGCTGAGCATTTCAACACGAACTTTGTATTTGCAAACTGGTGAGAGTTACAATGGTGTGTGCGTCTCCCCAGGCAGGACTCAGATCCCTCTTTTTTTGGAGCACCTCAGCAGAAGAACGCAAAGATGTCACTTTTGGCGTGGATCACCCAGCGGCACGTCCCTGGAAGATGGACTGGTGCTCAGGTGAGGCACTGCTGTAAGCTTACCACCTTCTTATGCTGTCACTGTCATATGGTCACCATTGGCATGCCCTGGAGATGGCATGAGCCGGCCCCTAACAGGGTAGCAGTTCTTGTGTGTTTAAGCAATGCAGAAGCTCCTCCTTTGTTCCTTGTGCTGTGCAGCAGACTGTAGGGGAGAAGGGACACAGGGACAGTTCTTGGTCCGTGCTCTCATGAGGCTTCCAAAGCAGCAGAGAGGTGGTGACTCCAGGTCCTTCCTGATGTTCTCAATAGAAGCATGTCAGGTCTTGAAAACTGCTGACTCCTGCCCCTGGGGCCTGTTTTCCACCCACTGCGGTGCTCAGTAAAATTTCATGCAATCAATTAGGTGCTGCTGTTCTAACCAGGTGGTTTTATACATACCTGGCTAGGGCTACACAATTATACTCTTACTGTTCTGAGGAGTTAGTTAATTCCCAGAACCAAACAAGATAAGCATGAGTTTGTTTTCATGAACCCAGTACTACTGTTTGCTCGAGGGTGCCCTTTTGGCTCTTGTGGTGTTTGCCTCACCTGTGGGTGCTGAGAGATACCAGCGTGGCTCACAAGCTATGATGGGGCCAGGGCTCTCGGCCAGGGACTAGCATCTCCCTGCCTTGGTGTTGTATGAACACAAAAGCCCACCTTGTTGGTAGGTGAAATGGTTCAGATTTGGACAATTATCTGTTCTGAATATGGGCTTTGAGTTACAAAGGGCTGTGGGCAGGGAACCTGCTATGAAAACAGTACAGAGAAACAATGGTGCCGCTATGCCCAAGCTAGCCCTCCCCCTGTACCAAATGCCACTCTCAGCTGGCTAGCTAGCATGGAGTAATGCATTAACTGAGTGTGATAAGGCAGGGGAACTCCGATACTGGCTTCATTTTCAGGCCTGTGTTTGTACTGCAGTTAGCACAAAGGGGTCTTCGTCCCTCGGTAGGCCCTGGCATGTCAAAACAATGTCAGTTAAGTCAACACAGTCATTCGCGTTACAGTGATTTCTAAGTCATGCTTCCTCCCTTTAAAAATTCTGGATGGAAACGTTAGAGGTATCTAAGAATTAAGCTGATAAAACACAGGGAGAAAACGTGGAAACAGCTGGCTTAAAACTGGAGCCTGATTCCCATCACCGGCATTCAGTAATGTTATTTATATTCTAGTGTATACAGAAAGCAGAGAGGCCTGAAAAATATGGCATGTGTATCCCAATGCTCCTGGATGGCAGGACAGGAAATTAACTCCTCAGTAGTGCTGCCGTATCTGCAGGCGTGCAAGGCCCAAACAGGAGAATGGTGCTTATTTCTCCTGGCATCCTCACGGAGAGTGATCCTACCAGGTCATCCTTCCTCCGACCAAAAAAGGCCAAGTAAGGCTTGGTTTAAAGGTCTGGGGAATTTGTGGACTGATCTATTTGTATGCTTAGAGCTGACACAATTAGCACCTTATTCAATTGGTTGAAAACAGGTAAAACAAAGTACCTTTTTCTGCAATATATAATTCATCAGTGAAAGAAAGTGCTGCAGGATACTCTCTGGGATGAAACCTGCTCAATGTTAGCCTCCATTAATCAATCTGTTACCTATAAAGGCAAGGATTCTTCAGAAAAAAAAAAAAGGCAGGAAAAGAAGAAATCCTCCTCTTGACTGCCTGCATTTAGAAGCAGCCTGCATTTTGGGTAATTAAAACTGATGATCCTGACAAACATTCGCCTCCAAAGAAGTACTCTATTGTAAATGTAAACTCTCGAGATCCTTCCAGGCATACCAGCACAACTGTCTCCTAAAAATTCTTCCCAAGCCATCTGGTGCCTTATCTTTGTAGCCAAGCCATACAGTAACTTTAAAAGAAGATTGTTTCTAGCAGGCTTTAGTCTCAGCACTACAGATTCTCGTGGAATTGTCACAGCTAGCTCTGAAACTGTCAGCCAGGCAGCTTTGGCTGCGTGGATACTCCACTTCTCTCTATCATGATGCAAGATGTCCAGCCGGGGTTCCCCAGGGAGTTCTCGTTCTCCTGTGGTTTGCAGAGGGAGTGAAGGAGTTACAGGGAGAAGCTGGAGACACTGTGCACTTCCAAACAGGGATTTACACTCCATTAATTCTCTCTATGGCAGCCCAGGCTGAGTGGCATGACATGAATGTGGTTATGAAGGCTGCAGCCAATTCACATCATTCGCATAGCTCTCCCCGCACCTGCGAGGGGAACGTGGGGATTCCAGGTTCAATCCTACACAGCCTTTGCCATCAAGAAAGGTATTTAGTGAGTGAGAAGGCAGGAAGGCGTGGAGCAGAAATGGATGGTGGAAACAGGAGAGGACAACTGTTTTAGCTTTGCAGATCAGCCAGAAATTGCTCTCCTTTGGTTGCACCCCACTAATTCTGAGCCTGTTCCTTAACATCTCTTAAACTCCACCATTTAAGAAACACTGAATTCCTACTGGGAAGTGCCCTATTTTGTTTCCACAAGTAGAGGTTGACAGTAAAGTCAGGTGACAAGGCCAAGGCTGCAGGCACCTGACAGCAGAGCAAGACCCAGGCACAAACCTGGAGTGATGGATCCTGCATTAGCTGTGTCCGGCTGCTCAGGCTGGGCAATGGCCATTGTGAGAAACAGGCACTTGGTCACAGACTGAACATCTGCAAATAGATCGTGCTCACCCCTCACTCATCCATGGCAAACACAACATAGCTGGGGAGAGACCCAATCTCTTTTTTGTTTTTTGTCACATTTCTACACTGACTGCCCACTGCCTCAGCATCCCTGGTCCGTTCCTTATCGGTGCTGCTCTCAGAGGTAAAGGAACAGGAGTGCATGTAGGAGTTGTTGCACGTCGGTAACAAAATACTGCATGGTATATTTGCTTGCCAGGTGGATATTAATGAGCATGACATCGTGCTATAAAATGCCTCCTGGAAATGGCACTGTTTCTGCACCTCTCCAAGTCAGTGGAAGTTTTATCAGTCAGTTCTGACAGGAGCTGGATTAAGCCTAAAACATTCACGGTTTTTAGCTATTGATGGGCTTCTGGTGGTTTTATAACCAGTACAGAGTTCCTACCACTATACCAATACAACATCGCCAACGCTTCCCCCAGGGAGATGTCTTTGCTTGTAGCTGGCTACCTTGTGACACCCTTAGGGAAAAAGAGCTTGGTATCTGTAAAACTGCTTAGCTTTTTCCCTACTCTGTTAGAGGTTTGTATCTTATTATCTCTGGAGACAATCTACTATTTAGGGAAAGAATGAAAACAACCCTCCTAAAATAGAGTTTTACAGTTTAATGATGCCTGCACTGAAATATTAAGCTGTACTCTTATGTTCTGTGCAGGCTGGTGTGGGAGGGTAGAAATAATCACGGTGTCAGGGCTCCGTGTCCTGTGCCAAATCGACCATCTCAGGCTCCTCTTCATAAGGTGACGGTGATACCTTGCAGAGCTGTTGTGATAATTAGTTTATGTGAATATAAATACGTGGCTCAAAGGGCAAAACTTTTTGTACCTGCAGAATTTGCAACGTTCCCAGGTTGCCTTTTGGTGTGGGATTACAGAACATCTGCTCTGCTTGGTCCTCCCAGCATTACTGCTAATATTTTGGCAAAGGCACCTGGAACTTAGCGCGGGTGCACATGTCTGTAATATCAAAAGTCAAAAGGAGTGCACTCAGGTCCTGTTTGATTTATGGCGTCTCAAACACAAAGGATAAACCACTGTAATGTTTCACTCGATGGCTTCATTTGCACAAAACTGGGCAGATGCAGCACTAAGTGTTTCCCAGCTACTTTGGGACCTGCCCCAGATTGCTGCCTGCAGTAACGAGGGTAGGGATGGGGGCTGTAAGTGCAAGTTAGCAGTGGGACCCAGGAGCTGGGCTGCTCTGGGCATGCGTGTCCCCCACCGCAGATAAGAGGTGCAAGCACAGGGCGCAGCGTGCGAGCGGTCAGCGGCAGTGCTGGGAGCCGGGGAGGGGCGAGCTGGAACCAGCAGTTTCAATCAGAAAGCCTCAAGGGATCATGACGTCCATCCGTGCTGACCTGAAACCAAAAATCCCACAGATTAGCAGTGTCCATGTAGGCTTTGCTGTTCCCCCCGCCCAGTCCCTAGTTCCTACTCATGAGTTTTCAGGGTCAAAGTTGTTCCTAAGGCAAACCGAGAGGCAGCTTCCTCGCGTGTGAGCGGAGCGCTCTGTGGCACTTGTTTTCTCTTCCTCCTTCACCTTCTGTTCTCAAGCCTTGGTTCCCGGACCAGGGAAGGAGCAGGGACCCAAGGACAGCCATCCTTGCGTTCCCACCGCATGCAGCTTGTGGCTCCGTCTCCCCCAGACATGCAGCACACTGGGTGGGAAGGCGCCGGGCTTGCACACAGTGACCCCAGCCCAGGCTGGAGGACGTCTGGGCCTTATTTGCCTGTGTGATCTTGGATGAGTCTCCTCAACGTGCACATCTCAGTATTCAGGGCACCAGGACGGGACTGAGCTGAATTTTGAAATGCAGCTGAAATGCAGGTACCACCATCCAGCCCTCTTAAGGGTCTGAGGAGCAAACCCCAAATCCACCAAGTGGCTCACACCTCGACGGCAGCAGCGTGCTGTGCAGAGCATGGCTCAAGGTGAGAACAGAGAGCCCAACAGAGAAAGCAGGAGCTTAAGCAGCTACTGTAGATGAATTACTCAGTATATTTAAATCCTTTTAATCAGGATCAAAAGAGTTGGCTTGGCACTGAAAATAAGTTTGAATATTAACCGTACGGTGAACCTGTAAGTCTCAGCCCCTCCAAATAAATGGGAAAATATTAAAACAACTTTAAAAATAAACAGCACTGACACAATTTCTGAAAATGTCCTTTAAAGAGAACCCTTTATTTGAGCAGACCACCTTCCAAACCTGAGAGAAAAGCAGCACAGAGCAGTTTCTTTGCTGGCAGTGCAAGTAAGTGAGGCTGAGGTCCGGGCAGCGGTCAGCTGTTTGAAGGGAATGAAATCTTTCACTTTCTGACCATGCAGATTAGACACCAGGAGAAAATGTTTGCTCTCTTGGGTTATCTGCTGCCATTGAAGAGAAACCATCAAAGAGAAACTCTCTGCCTCCCGGGATAATTGTTGGGCAAGCGAATGGATACAGCAGATAAAGGAAGATGACACTTACACAGAGAGGCAGAGCAGCAAGGAACAAAGATCGGTGTCTGGGAACTGTGCTCACCTATGAGGAAAAGGAAATGGTGAGGAGGGCGAAAAGCAGCGCAAAGCCTTCAGGAGATTTGGTCTCCTCCAGCGTGTTCTTGCAGCAGCGTGTATCGCCTGAATTCTCCTACTGAAGTTTTGCTGTTGTGATCAAGTTCTCATTTTGTTGTTTGCAGCTTTTGCAGCTCAACTTCTGCAGTATTTACGAAGGCAAAATTCCCAGTGTTTCAAAGGGATTTTTCCACAAGTAGGTGTGGGCTCTTAGGGGTTACTTTTTGGCTGGCTGAGGACTTTGGAGCCTGCACAATTACCATACCGTAAGTATTAATAGATCCTTCCTAATAGGAAAGTTATTTAAGTTTGTAGCTTAGTTCCTCTAAACTCCACATCATCTATTTACTTATGCTACAGCTTTCCTTCTGTGCTTTCTAATCTCCAGCTGTAAAGATTCAGAACGCTGCACAACATACAACTTTTCTGTCTGTTAATGGAAACAGTGTTGTATGTAGGCAATGCTGTGCTCCTGGAAGGACAGACCACTTAGTGCCATTGCAAAGCCTGAATTTGGTCCCGGGGGCACTTCAGTGCACTCCCCAGCTCTGCCCCAGAAGCAAGACCTAACTGTGGTCGCTCCATGGGGCAGCTCCCCACTTCTGAAGAAGGAAAGTTTCATTTCGGTCCTGTTCTCCTGGATTGCAGGTGCTGAGGTTTCAGGTCAGACAGAACCCATGGGGATGCTTCTTCACGCACCAGCCTGGCTCCATCCAGCTTAGCAGCACCAAAAGGAGGTGTCCGACCCCCCCATGTCACAGGTACGTGCTGCCACATCACCCCATGCCAGCTCCTGAGCTCCTCGACCCCAACCCCAGAGCTAAATTTGCTGATTATCTGGTAGAAAACCGAGCAAGAAAGTAAAGCTTTGATGCATTTTCTTGCACCATCTCTTGCCAACACCCGCCCTGGTGCGAGGTTGCAGCGAGGCTGGGACCAGGGGGATGGGGGGTGCTTGTGAAATCCCCACACCCTGGGGGCACTCCGATAAAACAGCAGACCATTTCCCAACGCCCCCTGATGGGAGGGCGAGGAGATGAGTTAGGGCTGCATCCCTCGCCCAGGACACCGCAGGACTAGCTCCACGTAAGCCTCTTCCCCTCCCCTCTGACTCAGCTCCCGTGCTATGCTCGGCTTTTCACTCTTTCCTCAGGCAACTCCGCTGCTTGTCCTGCTCCCGCTGACTCCCTCACTGACCGGCAGCAGCCTGGTGTTTCTCAATGCTCCCGGTACGTGTCCGCGCCCACCTGAGTGCAGGATACGGCCTCCTCCTCCCTGTCACAACTGGGGCCATTGCCCACGCTCAATCACACCGCATCCCTCTGCACGTGAAGCCTAAACGTTTTGGGGCACGTGTAGAAATGGTGAGGTGATGGAAGACTCTCAGGGGCTTGATAATATGTGTTGTGCTCCCACTAGTCCGGCACCACAGCTCAGGGACCAGATATTGCAATGTGTTAAGTCATTTCTTTGATGATGAGGCAGAGAAAGCCAAGAGGACAAGCCTGGAGGAAAGCCTCGTCGCTATGTGGTGATGTTTCAAAATTCCCCTTTTTGTTCTTCCAGCAGCCCAAGGACCTCGTTGGCTTTTCAGACGCGATCAGGACACTGCTCAGCGTGGGAAGGGTGGGGATGCCACGCTTTCATGACGAGCCAGGAGAGGCCATGGTAGCCAGGGTTTGCACGGTAACCCCAGCAGGCTTTGCAGATGGAAGCTATTTTAGGATAGTTTGGTGTCTTTCCTATTCTGCAGATTTCTTAATGTGTGTGTGAGCAACCAATTTCCTGCTAGGACAGGAAGATGTGACCGTGCAGGCCCTTTGTGGCACCGAAAGCAAGCCTGGTGCAGGTTTGTTCACAAGCAGGTGAGTGCATGAAGGTCCACCTGTGCTTGGTTATTCTGAAGAGCAGGTGACACCTACAAGGAGGGGCACGTCCCCATTCCTCCGTACCTGTGGCAGACATCTCTGCTCCCCAGAGGCCAGGACCATCACGCAGCCACGGCTGTGCCCGCACCAGTCCTAAAGGTGGATGCAGCGAGACTAAGTGCCATCATCAGGGCTGGCCACACATGAGGCAACTCATGCCGAGACCCAGAAGGCACATGGGTGAGTTACCTTATCGTAAGCACCCTCAAATTAAACGTGGTTTATAAGCAGAGGCACATTGGGAGGTTACGTGCTGTTATGGGGTGACCTAGGGATGTGCTGATGTGGGTCTCCACCAACGTGGAGATCCTGTACTGTGCTCAGCTGTGACTTTGTGGATGATGATCTTTGTGGATGATGATATCTTTATCGATGATCTGGATGAGGGCGTCCAGTGCACCCTCAGTAAGTTTGCAGATGACACCAAGCTAAGTGCGTGTGTCGATCTGCTCGAGGGCAGGAAGGCTCTGCAGGAGGATCTGGATAGGATGGAGCAATGGGCTGAGGTCAGCTGTATGAAGTTCAACAAGGCCAAGTGCCGGGTCCTGCACCTGGGGCGCAACAACCCCGAGCAGTGCTACAGGCTGGGAGATGAGTGGCTGGAAAGCTGCCTGGCCGAGAAGGACCTGGGAGTATTGGTTGATAGTCGGCTGAATATGAGCCAGCAGTGTGCTCAGGTGGCCAAGAAGGCCAACAGCATCCTGGCTTGTATAAGAAGCAGCGTGGCCAGCAGGTCTAGGGAAGTGATTGTGCCCCTGTACTCGGCTCTGGTGAGGCCGCACCTTGAGTACTGTGTTCAGTTTTGGGTCCCTCGCTACAGGAAGGACATGGACGTGCTCGAGCGAGTCCAGAGAAGGGCGACCAAGCTGGTGAGGGGTCTGGAGAACAAGTCTTACGAGGAGCGGCTGAGGGAGCTGGGCTTGTTCAGCCTGGAGAAGAGGAGGCTCAGAGGCGACCTTATCGCTCTCTACAGTTACCTTAAAGGAGGCTGTAGTGAGGTGGGGGTTGGTCTGTTCTCCCACGTGCCTGGTGACAGGACGAGGGGGAATGGGCGAAAGTTGCGCCAGGGGAGTTTTAGGTTGGATGTTAGGAAGTACTTCTTTACCGAAAGGGTTATTAAGCATTGGAACGGGCTGCCCAGGGAGGTGGTGGAGTCGCCATCCCTGGAGGTCTTTAAAAGACGTTTAGATGTAGAACTTAGCGATATGGTTTAGTGGAGTACTTAGTGTTAGGTCAGAGGTTGGACTCGATGATCTTGAGGTCTCTTCCAACCTAGAAATCTGTGTCTGTGTCTGATGATCTGCTTACATGGGCTTTTGCATTCATTGTATAAAGCGAATAATCTGCTGCTAATGGTTGAGGTTTGCAGGGCTTCAGCAGTTAGTTTAGAAGAGCCAGGAGGTGCTGTTTTGTCTAGAAGTGAATTCTGAACTTACTATCTTAAAGTAAATTCCCTTTCTGCAGGAAATACTGGTGTTGCTGCTCTTTGTCCCAGAACTGAGTGAAGTAAAAAAAAAAAAAAAAAAAAAAACTTTGACATTTTCTGTGGAAGAGCAAGTCAAGCTCACAGCCATCTCTTTTCTTTTGCCTTGCTATAGGCTTTAAATTTCATAGCATCCTTCCCCATCAAGGGGAAAAAAATACAAAGGTTTGACAAAGGGCAGAAAACAATGTTGAGTGGCACTTAGCTTTAAAGGATGTCTTAAATTTTTATGGAAATTTTCCAAATTGTAAAACAAAACACCAACCACCTTAGATAAGGAAATAATCTCTCTTTTCCCCCAGGGTGCTGAAAACTGCCCGGCATAAAAATAACCCTGCCCGAAGCTGCTTCAAGTGCTCCATATCTGCCAAACGCAGGAGACACCAAATGCTATAAAAAGTGCCACACGTGGGCTTCTTCGCGTCCGTTTCTTCGAGCCGTCTTAAAAAAAAGAAAGAAAAAGGCCAAGTTGGGTAAGAAAAGCCCTCTTAGCTCCCGGAGGCGAGGGGGGTCGATGAGGTTCTCCCTTCCCCCCGAGCCCCCCGCCCGCCCCGTCCAGGCTCGGAGCCGCGGTGAGTGAGGGCTTTTCTTGGCGAAACCCTGCGATTCCGGCGTTCCTCGGGAATGAAAGAAAGTGACATGTTAGAGAGGGGAACGGGGGGCGTGGGGGTGGGAGGAGGAAGGGCTGTCCTTGATCCTACAGGGCGGGCTCTTTTCTCCTTGCTTGATCTATGGAGCCCGCCCCCTTAAATTGGCTCCCGGGAGCGCCCCGTCCACCAGCCCGACGGGGGGAGAGGAGGAAAGGAAGGGAGGGAGGGAGAAGCAGCAGGCAGGCAGGCGGCCGGTTCCCCCGGCCCGGCCCGGCGGTCCCGGCCCCATGCGCGGCCCCAAAAGCCCCGCGCCCCGCCGGCCCGCCCGCCCCTAACGCCGCCCGGCTCCGGCAGCGCACCGGGGGGCGGCGGTGGGGGGGGGGCAAAAAAAAAAAAAAAAAAAATAAACTAAGGGAGGGGAAAAAAAAAAGAGGACGAGAAGAGCCCGACCGCCGCAGGGGGAAGGCTGCGCTCCTCTGAGGACAGCGCTCAGCACCATGCATCTTGCGCCGCTGGCGCTGGCACTCAGCACGCTCTTCATCGACGGCTTGAGGACGGCAGCGAGGAGGCAGAAGCTGCACCCCAGGCAAGGTACGGGGCAGCGGGGATTTGGGGCTGGGGGGGCACGGAGGGGGATGCTGGGCTGCCGGCCCCGGGGGATGGGGGGGGCGAGGCGCTCGGCCTCTCCGCTCAGGGGTCTGCGCCTCCGTTGCCTTGCAGCCAAGCTGCTGGAGAAGCTGAGCGAGTACGAGATCGTGACCCCTACCCGCGTGGACGAGTTCGGCGAGCCCTTCCCCACCGATGTCCACTTCAGGAGGAGGCGGCGGAGCGCCGGCGCTGCCCCCGACGCCTGGACGGCGGCTGCTTCCTCCTCCTCCTCCTCTTCCTCGTCCTCCCCTGAGGCTCACTACAGGCTCTCCGCCTTCGGGCAGCAGTTCCTCTTCAACCTGACGGCCAGCTCGGCCTTCATCGCCCCCCTCTTCACCGTCAGCCTCCTGGGCGAGCCCTCCGCCGAGCAGCGGCGCCTGTACGCTGAGGCGGCGGCGGACACGGACGTGAAGCACTGCTTCTACCGGGGGCACGTCAACGCCCGGCCCCGGCACACCGCCGTCATCAGCCTCTGCTCCGGGATGGTAAGCGAGCCCCTGCCCGGCCCCGCCGCGGCGGATGCGAAGAGGAGGAGGAGGAGGAGGAGCAGTGGGAGGGAGGGTGGCTTAGGAAAGGATGGGGCCGGCCCCTTGCCCCCGCCCCCGGCTGGGGCTGCGGGATGGGGGCGGCTCGCTCACCCCGCGCTGGGGTTTCTCCCGGCCCCGGTTTTTTTGTAGCCCGTCGGGGTCAGGGGATGGGGTAAGGACATCCAGCTCCGCGGGTTTTGGGGCAAAACTGCCCCCCAGCGGCACCCCGCGAGGGAGGGAGGAGATGGTCGGGTGTAGGGAGAGCGGGGAGGGCACCGTCCTGCAGCACGGGGTGCTGGTGGGGTCTGGGAAGGGGTGGCTGGGGGAGCCAGCAGTGCTGACCCCAGAGCCTTCCTGCAGCTCGGGACAAGGACATGACCCGAGGAGAGAGGAATATAGGTTTCCTTGCAGCCTGTCCTGGTGTCCTTCTGCACCTGGGAATGTTGGCAGAGGGATGAGCAGAAGCATCCCAGCAGTGCTGGTCCCAGACCCCTCTGGCATCCTTGCACCCCAGGGTACCAGTGATGCACAGGAAGGGATGTGCCTGTCCCGGGTGCCCCCCTGGGAGGTCCCTGCCTGGACCAGGGGCTGCCCTGGGTGCATGAGCCCACGCAGTCCTTCAGCCCTAGGATCCATCCCGGTGCAGCAGTGCTGCCCCACGGGTCAGGCTGGGGGCTGAGCCAGGCTGGCACACGTGTGTGGCTGGGCAGGCCTTCCTCCCAGCACCGTGTCCCAGCCTCCAGCCCTGCTTCCCAGCCTAGGATGGCCACAGGATGCTTTTTGTGCTGGCTGTACTTCTCGTTTTCTTTTTACTTATTTATTTATTTTTAACCCACCAAATCACATTCATACTTAGGTGCAACTAGGAGCACTGGTATCTTTTCATAAGCAGGGGATACACTGGCTGGATACCTCCCTTGGATCTTCACGTGTGAATTGAAATCCTGTTTCAGGGAGAGATGCTTTATGAAAAGCATCACAATGTGGTGGGGCTGTGCTGATGTGCCTTGCAGCACCGTGTCCCCTTGGGCAGGAGTGGCTTGGTCACTGGCGTAGGATCTGCAGGCATTCCCCTGCCACGCTCCCTCCTACAAATTAGTAGCTTGCTTTTCATAAGCTTCAGCAGGACAGCTGCAGGAAGCAGTGCAGCCTGATGGGGGTGTGATCCATGTGATGGGAGCTGGAGCTCCAGCCTTGCCTTCATGGGGGTTGCTGCAGACCCAGCTAACGCACCTCCTTGTTTAGTGCTTGCTTTGGGTAGTCCTGCTCCAGGCTTGTCGTTGCCCAAAGCTGACTGCCTACCCTTCTCTGGTCCCTCTCAGCTAGGCACCTTCAAGTCTGATGATGGGGACTATTTTGTCGAGCCGCTGCTATCGCTTGAACAGGAGTATGAGGAAGAGCACAATAAACCACACCTAGTCTACCGACACCGGACACCTCCAACCAACTCTTCAGGGGACAGGCAGATTTGTGACACTCCAGGTACTTGTTTTGTTTCTGCTCTTAATGACTTGGCCCTTACAAAAGGGAGCTAATTTGCAGTAAAAAGTCACCTGATTCACGTAGGGCAGAAGGGATGTGAAGTCGAGGATCCTTTTAGAAGTGGTAGAGCGTGTGTTAGGAAGAGGCTCACAGTGGTACTGCTGTCCTGGAAAGACGTGATGCGCCTGTGCTTTCTAGTAATCAGTTACAAGGAAGTTGTGGTCAGGAAAAATGTTATGGTTTCCATTTCATCCCTCCTGGCAGGAGATCATTTGGGCTGTCTCGCTGTAAATATCCCACGAGCCTTTAAACTTGCTTTCTGTCCCCACCTCCACGTAATTCCTAACCGTCCTAATCTGATTTGCTCTCTGTCTGAAATTGTGTTTCTGTCCTTTTAATGACATCCTTCTGTCTTGGTCTTGCTGTGCCCCTGGTCCTCCCTCCCCAGGTCTTAGTGCAAGCTGCAACGTCTTGTTTCTTTCTAGTGGAAATGAGAAGGTACTGACACCAACCCTGGCAGTTCTGCCCTTATTAATCACTTTTCCATGGTTCATTTTCAAAGGCTCTTTTTTTCCTTGTGGCCCTTCCTCCACCAGCACCGTCTCCTGACCTCTTCACTCCCTCTTTCTAGTCTTCGCACATATGAAAGAGCATAAGCCTTTTCATCTCCCCTTCACGTGCCTTGGTGAGCAATAGCCTTGCTCCTACTGTCCCTATTATCTGCAGTGGCCTCCTGCTGCTCCCTGCCTCGTTGACTTCCTGATTTTCACAACTAATCCTCTCCTTTGGCAGCAAATACCCAAGTTCCCTCTGAAGAAGCTCACTCCTTCGGTCTCCTGTTTCACCTGCTGTTTCTCCCTCTTCCTTTGGCCTGAAGCTAGATCCACAGGAGCTTTAGAGCCTAAGCAAAGTAGACCTTGACTGCCTTCCCTTGCATGGGCTGAGAGTCGCCCACGTGCTGCAGAGCAGGTGGAGCTGCTCGGGGAGTAAGAGTACCATCGGAGGAGAAGTGTGGTGCCAAACTTGGCCTGCATTTAGCACGTGTGACTCATTTGGCACCCGTGACTGTGGATCGTGGCCATGCTGTTGAGCTGTCGGTGGTTCAGCTAAGTCAGAAGCGGCTCTGGTGCTTTGTGACAGTTTAGAGCTGATTCACTAGGAACGTGTGGTTCTTCTGCTAGAAGACGTGTGGATATATGTCCACATACAAACGTGCGTGCTGGGGGACCATGGTGCCTCTCACAAGGCTGTTGTTGTCTGTTCTTCCAAGGGTTGCTGCTGGACTATGCCATTCTGGTTTCTCTCTTCCAGCTGTTTCTGCTCCCTTCTTTGAGATCAGATGCAGGAGACTCAGAACAGTTGGAAAGAAACCCGGAATCTGGCACAATTCATCAGTAGCCCTTGGAGGAACGGAGCAGCAGATCACAGGACTCATTGAACCAAAGGTAGCTGGGAGGGCTCTGACAATCGTTTGTGGACTTAACTCTGTGTAGTCCATTGTATTTCACCCCCTTTATGTCTCGTAGTTTTCATTACTCTTTCAGATCACAATGATAATAAGTACACATACCCATGTTCCCCCCTTTTCCAGCAAATTTTGCCTCTTGCTTGTCTTTGTTTTCTTTCTGTTTTCAGCTCCTTCCTGTAGTGGAAGGAGGAGGTCTTGCTTCTCAAATGCAGGTGTAGGGGTTCCAGATAGCCATGATCGCCTTGCTTTGCCCCCATCCTCTTCCCCTCCATCCCTTCATCCTCTTGTGCTGTTGTTCCTGCTGCTGAAAGGGGAAGCTGCTTTGGTTTTACATGTTTGGTGAACAAGTCTTGGTCACTTCGTTTAAGGAGCAACTGTAGAGTAGACAATGGCTGGTAGAGAGAAAGTATCTCATGTGCCTTGGGAGCAGGGGGAAAACACAAGCTCTAGCAGTGCTCACACTTTTGGATGAGATGTGTCTGTCACTTCTATCAGAGAAGAATGGTTT
This sequence comes from Cygnus atratus, assembly GCF_013377495.2. Lineage (NCBI taxonomy): Eukaryota > Metazoa > Chordata > Aves > Anseriformes > Anatidae > Cygnus > Cygnus atratus. Next base: position 7,207,494 of record NC_066371.1, read on the forward strand.
TGTGAGAGTTTGGTATCACTGTAGGGCGTTGTGTGAACCCAGCCTTTTGTCAGAGCAACGTGTGAAAAGGTGCGTTTGCATGGCAGGCTTTTCCTGGCGGAGATCTTAATTTGCTCAAAGAGGAAATTCATGCGAGGGAAGTCTTAAGTACCCACCCTGCAGTGAGCAAGGGAGAGCGCCTTGCCAGGCAGTGGTGCTATTAAGAATTGCCTTCTGATAGTGTTCTTCCTGGAAATGATTAATAAGCAGCATACTGTGTGCCCTTGCCGTGATGATGTAATTATAGACTTCTGGTGGAATTCAGTAAAAGTGTCCCTTGTGAGCTGACTGATAGAGTAAAAGCTTTCATTTCCAGCAGCCTCCCTTGCATTGCTTTTAGTTTTCAGCATCCTCAGGTCAACGTAGAGAAACAGGTTTTTGATTTTGTTAATTTTTAATTAGCAGTTTCTGATAATTGTTTAGGTACCCATATACACAAGACACTGCAGATGTTCTGGAAAAAAAAAATCTTTCTCCTCTGGATGCTGATGGATCTCAAATGCAAGCTGTACTCTGCGTATAAACTTGTGTAGCACACCACTGGGGTCTCCTGGCAGTGCACTTCAGCCGTCTGGTGTATAGCTCAACAGCTGCAATAAAAACTTTTGTCAAAAGTTTTCCTTGGGGCAACGGGTAATGTAGTTTCAGGCATAGGAAATGGTGCAATTTCTCCTCCTTCCCTTCTTTTAGTTACTACCGTGAATCAATTTGTCATCTGGTCGAGGATCTGGCGGAATAATTAGCTGTGTTTTACTGAATAGCCCTGATGGGATGAAGACTTGGCCAGGCAGCCTGCGTGATGTCACTAGGTGCAGCGCCGCTACCACCCATTGCTTCACGATAGCAAGCTCTTCCGATCCACATTATTAATATCTGCTCTTTTGAGGTGGAGGAGGAAGAGAAAAGATATTCAGATCCTAAAAAAGAAAGCGGAGGAAGTTGCTCATTGCGTAGCTGGAGAGCAGGGCTTTCCTGAGCCCTGCAGAGGAACCATCTGACTGGGATGATAAAAGACACGGAGCTGCATCCTGGGGTGATGTGGATGCTGTCAGGAGGCTGGCCTGACCTCCTGCCGGGAGCAGCCCGGTGAGACCTTCCCACTGGGTTCCATGTGAAACCCCCAAGGTTTGGTCTTGCTCCCAGCCTTCTTTGCTCTTGCAGTGTTTTATTTGTGTGAGTGCAGAAGGGGCTCAGATTTGCAGCCGGGCGTTTAATTGCAAGCCGTTAAAGCTCAGGAGGCAGCACCTTGCTCTCTGGCTCCTGCAGCAGTCATGGCAGCTCTGAAAAGTCATGGCCCATGTGCTCGTTTGGTCATGGAGGTGGAAAGAAGCTCTGTGCGTGCGAGTAGTGTTCAGAAAGTGGCTGCAATAGGCACAAGACAAATTGGCAGTGGGAACCAGGTCCTGTGGCCGAGCTAGCGTGACACAGGCATAATCAGTAATATGTCACTGATTTTCTAGTTGCATTAATGAGTAATTTGTAATAGATTACCCTTTCGTAGTAACTTTAACAACTTTCACCACTGAGCACGGCACTGGGGAGTCACCAGAGCAGAGGGGTGCCGCCCTGAGTCTTGAGCAATCCGGTGCCTGGTGCTGCCAGCTCCATGATTGGAATCTTGTTCCCGCGTGCTAATTAGCACCTGCCCGCTCAGCCCTTGAGGTGGTTGTTTTCTCTTTCCCATGCCACCCAGCTGTGTGGGAAGGCAGTCATGGACCCGTGCTGCAAGCAGGAGGTGGTCCTGCTGCGTGATGGGAAGGGGTGGCCTGGTGGAGGGTGCAAGGGTGTGGGTTTGTAACTGTGCCAGTGGTGCTGTGGCCTGAGGGACCCGAGAGGGATGTGGTGGGAGTTGGATGCCATGGCTAATGCCTGGCTTTGTCCCTTTCCATGTAACACCATCTCCTGCCGTGAGCACTTGCTCCTGTCCGTGCTCTACTCTGAGGTGTGCACCAATGATTAGAAATGGCACCACTGGAGAACAGCGGTAGAAAATCTCATACCTGTTCTACAGACCATTCATTTGCATTATATAATGATTTTATAGAAGTTTTGAGAGACAAACTTTGAATGCCTTTTCCACGGGACTCAATGTTGACGCTCCTATGAGTCGTGAAGCCCTGGATGCTTTGCATCACGCTGTTGGATAAAGCTGCTTCACATTTTTTGCTATTTCTTTTGGACTGTTTGTCTTGCCTCCAACCATGTTCTTGTTTTGGTTTTCAAGTCTTTAATCCGGTGGTGTTTCGCGTTGTAGGTGTCTGGTTTCCAGGCAGGTCTTCAGGCAAATTCTGAACTGCTGGGTCTCACGTAACTGTGGGGCTGCAGAAGAGCTGCGGGGAGGTTTTCCTAAGCCTTTGCTTCCAGGTTGAGCGATCCTTGAGCTCTTTCAGAAGTCTGTTTAAGCTGTCAGCTTTGCTTTTGGCTTCAGGGTAATGCATTGACTTCGTTCTTTCCCTCAGAAAAGTTTTTCATTGTAAGGAAGCGGATTGTAATTTATAGCCAGCGAGTAATTATTTCAGGTTTCCTTCCCTCCCGAAAACAGCAAATGAGAGAGTTACGTCACGGATCCTGTATGCTAATGTAATTAATTCTATTTCTGGCCTCCCATTGAGGTAATAGCACAGTAACAGCCAACTAGTACTGGTCAGATGGGCCTGGGATGTCCGACACGAGCTTTTCCCATACTGACTTGGGAAAGGGATCTGGTTGCAATGTTTGTGCTATCTCGCTGCGGTATTGGCAAGTGAAGTAAGTTTTTAGGCAGACTTCAGTTTAAAAAATTGGATCATCTACACTGATGCAGATCCCGTGATTGCAGTTTTGTGTGAAAATTTCAAAGTGTTGGAAGCAAGGTGCGGGCATTTTGTTGTTACTGTTAGCACTGAAAATATGTCAAAGATCCACCTGGCAAGAGAAGTTAATTCTGTAACAGTGAAAGACCAACACCGGGACTAAACAAATTATTATTGATTTATTATTGTTTTGCCATTTAGATGTGGTAAATGAACAGAATTAAATTAATCTCCTGAAGACAAAACAGATGTATAGATATAGATGTGAGTTGGCAACTACTTTTACATTGCCTGTGTGGATGTCTGCTGAAGAAGTGGGGTGGGCAAGGCAGGGAGCTGTTACTGCGGTACTTCCCATCTCGACCCCATGGCATATCCTAATGAAAGTTAGCAGGCTGAGCAGTCTGTGGCTTTTCTTCCCATGTGCCTGTATTGTTACTGCCAGCATCTCTGTGGCTGACCATTAGGCCAAGTTTCTGTCCTTCTGATGGGATATTTCCCCTCATCTTTTACAGAGTGCCAGCACAAAGATGTGTGGTGGTCTCAGTGTTGTTTCCAGTTGACAAGGGAATTCCTCAATTTGGGGTATTGCTAGGCGTGAGTGTGAATAATATGCTGGTATCCTAACGATCCTGTCTTCTCCAGGGCAAACATACAATGCTGCATTGCTCCTCACGTGATGAAAATTAGGGGCAGGTCATAAAGCTAGCAAATTTTTCAGTGGTGGAGTTTTTGTGACCATGAGAACATGGTCTGCCTTGGGTGTCAATCCGCTGGAGAAGCCGTGTCCTTTCTGAATGACTGATCTGGCCGTCTGAAGTGACGTTTGGCCCCGATATGTAGATGTGCTTTAGGCTTTCCACGTGTTTGTCGTCTTCCCAGATTCAGTAGCATCATTCAGGTGAAGATGAACTTCAGGTTTTGGAAGATGCTGGAGTTGGAAAACAGTGTGTATTGTGCGTGTTCAAAGTGGCAACATCCACGATGTGTAATTAATGACTGCTGTGGGGTCTCCGCTGCCTGCATGAATCGCAAAGCTATACTGACTTGGTAAATCAAAGCAAGAAAACATCTTTGAACCAAGTCATTTATGCAAGAACCATTGTAATAGGTGTAAATGAGTATTTGTCAGTCACCATGGCTTTGTTTCAACATCTTAAGCCCTGGCAAAGGCAGCTTTGTGAAATCTTTGTTTTGTTGCTGCTGTCACCAAACAGGAAATGTGTTTATTCAGAGTGATGCAGGAGAGTCTCTTGCTCTAATGGTCTGCTTGTGGTCTCATTCAGCTCTTCTGGTGTGGCATCAGTGGCCCTGGCTGGTTTCCTGGCAGGCTGAAACGCCACTGGTTGTGTCTCTGTGGCTGTGGTACGTATTGGTTTGACCCACAGCCTGGCTGAGATACGTGTGTTTTCACTGATGAAACACTGGGCTCAGTGTCAGGGTGATTTTTAAGGGTATTTTTCAATGTTTTTTTCTAGTCATTCTACAGGGTCGGTTTATTTTTCCTCCCGAACCTGTGGGTTATGGAACTGGTACAGGTGATTTTCAGCACTGTAACTTTGTCAGCCATCCTGTAAACCAATTCTGTATCAGTTCAATGATGCTTTTGTGCCCTGCAGTTATTTAATTATTTTGTCTGCAAGACGATCTTGAATCATTTTCCCCCCACATGCTTAACTCGCATGTGCCTTAAAAAGGCAATTTATTGTTTTGTTCATTAATCTAGTTTCTGTCTACTGTGCAAAATTGATTGCTTTCACGTACAGCTTTTTACCGTAGGCGGAGAAAAGTTCTTTAAAGCTGGAATGCATCCTCTCATGCATCATCAGGAAAGGAAATGTCTAGAGTACGTGTGGTCTTTGGTGCTCGGATGGTGTAAAAACAGCGAATATTTTTCTTTCAACGGGAAGTTGATTGGTGCTAACCGCAAGCCCGTGGTTCTCAAGCTGTCTGGTTCAAGCAGCAGGACAAAAGGCAGGATCCAGCCGAGAGGTGGAGGTGGGTTCAGCATCTCTGCTGAAGTCTCCTGGCCTCCTCTGCAGCGTGTGGTCCCTTAGCAGGGCTGGGGGGACTGCTCTGTCACACGGTGAGGAGCTTGGAAAAGGTTTCACATGCTGGGCAGTTGAAGTTGAGGGTTTTGTAGAAAAGGCATGGATTTTTGTGGGGAGAGGAGCAGGACCGGTGCAGCTTTGGAGCTAAGAGCCGCAGCGACGAAGAAGTATGGGATGGCTGCGAGCTTAACGGGACACCAAGAGGACATCTGGGAGATGAGTAGGATCCCAGACTGGCAGAAATGTCGCTTGGAGGAGGCCTGGAGTTCACCTAGGTCAGCATCCTGCTTGGTTTGAGCAGGACTTGGCAGCGCTGCACAGCCAGCCCTGGCTCAGCTCTGCCTCATTGAGCCCTGACACCTCCAAGGACGGAGCTGCGGAGGGTGAACGGAGATGGGGCTGCTCCTTCTGCCATCACCAATGCTTCATCGAAACTGCTCATGGGACTGCTCCATTGCTTGCTGGTCTTTCAAATTGCAGGCTGTGGGCTGGAAACAGGCACTGACTGTAGCAGCAGGTGCTCCTGGGCATGGACCCTTCTGAGGATCTTGGCTTTGCACCTAGGAAGCCACTTAGTAGTGTAAGTGCGAAATTCAAAGGGAAGGAGGGAAAGGAAATTAGCAAGCAGGTATGCTTGGGTAGCAAACAAACGTTTCTCTTAGCAGCAAAGAAAAAATTTGTTTTGAAGGTCAATATTTTTATTCTTCTGGAAGAGGCTCGGAGGGAGCTCTTCTGTGCCAAGGTTATTTCCTAATTCAAAGGGAAATAAGAACGTGGAAAATTAAAGCTTCCCTTCTTCATTGCTCTAATAATGGCACCTATGAAAGGTCTGATATTTTACTGCATTTTCATTAGTTCCAACCATAAAAGTTTGATTCATGTGGTTTTGTCCAGCTCTCGCTCATAAAGTTTGAAACTCCGGTTGATTTCTGGCGGTTATGTGGTGCAGATTAATTTGCATTTGAGCACTTTCCGGTTTGGGGATTAGAAAATCAAGGAAATTTTCATTTTCACCCTTAGTGCAGAATGCCCTTCTCTTTGGATCCTGGCTGACCTGGATCCTTCATTTCTCTCATGGTGCGGGTCATTGATCTCACCTCAACCAATAAAGGCTATTTTCCTTTTCTGGTGGTGGCAGCAGCTCTGGATGCAAAGCCAAGGGGCAATCCAGAGTGAGAAGCTGCCAGCAGCAAAGGGTGTTCTGCTCTAGGTTGTGCTGGTTTAAGCGTGGGGTTCCTGCCTCCAGCAACATGCCCGCAGTAACAGAAATGAGCATTTGGCCACCTATAAATTCATCTGAGATGCATTTGTAGATAAATCTATAGATAGAGATATATAATGTATTGATATAGAATGAAAACGGAGCTCCTGCTTATATTGCAGAACCAGGGCTAGAAAAATCCCTTGGTCCAGTTCAGGACCTGTGGGGGTCCTCAAGAGGAGGCAGTTTCCATCCCCTTTCTTGGCAAGAAGAGCCTAGTTGGATGTCATCCAATCCTGACCTCTGCACGTAGAAAATCCATTTTGCCTCTTGCATCTCCTTTCCAGGGGTGGCAGCCGCTTCAGCAACCACTGTTGTAGCCTCTACAAGCAGCAAATTTGGGCAAGCTGACTGTAGCCAGACCTTGTACCAAAGTATCAGGGCAGGGTTTGCTGCTGTGGTTGTGCTGGAGCCAAGGGAGGCAGGGCACGCATTGCCCGCAGGGAGCTCAGTTGAATTTTGATCTGCTTTATGAAGGTGTGCAATAAATAATTAACTCCCAAACTAGGGTGTTATCATCTGGAGGGCTGGATCAGAGCAGTTCTAGGAGTGTTCTGGGCCGGTCACAGAGTAGCAAACTTCGTGTTAAAAATTCTAGGTCACACGCTCAGAAAACTCACAAGAGTAAGCTGATTTGAAAGGACCATGCTCCTTTTCTAGCAGGAAGAGGTCATTAATGTTATTAGCTCTAGAAATAGACATTTTTTTCCCTCTTCTGCTTTTTCTCCTTTTATTTTTCCCCTGCTATGTAGAGCTCTCATGAACTTGGAGCTGAACTGGAATTGCTTTCATTGTCACATGTCTTATTTAATTGTGCAAATTGCTTTCTATTCCAAGGACAAGTTAATGCAGAAATGGAAAGGATTAGAACTATTGGAGTAAGCGATCACCCTCTCCTTTAATTTTTGGTTTTAGCATAACGATAGCTACAATTTCAAAAGCAGTCCCTGGCCCTGCCCTGTCACCCTTTCTTGCAGGCAAAGTGCTCGTGGAGGGCCTGATTGTCCCCTACCCTCTCCTTTGGGATAGTCCATTAATCATCAGGATTCGTCCATAAATCAGCTCAGTGGGCTCAGGGCTGAGGCATCTTAAGCAAGCATGAGCAGCATGTGTTGGAAGATGCCATCAGGGAAGGAATATCCCTGTCACAGTGAATATCACAGGATCAGACCTCTTTTTTAAGTTTCACATAGCAAAAAATAAACCAAAGAAAAAAAGAAAGATCATATACCTTTAGGTGTGTCTAAAGACAGTAGGACTACCATGTATTGTCTTAGTAAAGCAAGCAATAAAATGGGCATTACTCCAGCAGCCTTTTAGCCATCTCATAAATGAATATTAAGTGTTGAATCAGTGCATAGACTAGCCTAGTACTTGAATTACTGATCTGCAGTTTGCCTGGTTTTTGAAGTGTTTGTCTACTCGTTGGGGTTTTGTTTTTTCTGCAAATTAAAGAAAATGTTTTGGTACTTAAACCCATCCAATTACTGCCATGTGTAGGTAGATGTTTTTCAGGTCATTTGCAGAGATTGAGAGCTTGCCAAGCAGATCATTTTGCTTCCTGATTTCTGTTAACATATTAACATGATAGGGGGGAAAAAAAAAAGCAAAAGCAAGTGGAAAAATATCACACCCTTTTTTGGTGTTTGGTGTTGCAATGGAAGCTGGCATCATAAGACTACAGTTTTCTTGTATGATGTGAGTTTTTCACTTGTGCTTAATTAAGCTGCAGTAGGACACGCCATTGAGTAAAAGCGTTTGTGTTGTGGCCATCGCAACACAACGGGAGAGAGCAACAGCAGAGTGCTGGCAGTCCCTGGGTGCGACTACCAGTGAGGCTGGTGGAAGTTTTCATGCATGGGTTGAGAGCAGTACACTGCCATTAGTGTTTAATCTTTTACAGGTGAATGTGCACCATCTCTGAGTGTAGTTACATGCAAGATGGGTGAAGATAACAGCTCACTACTATCAAAGTCCAGGAGGGGCTTGACATGAAATGTATCCCCACTCGCTTGTGCTTGGTTTTACAGTAACTAGGTTGGCAAACATACTGTGCGTGACCGGTGTCCAGATATCATGCTGTAAGTGTTGGAGTGACTTCATACGTGGGAAAAAATATGTTGGGCTTTGAGGGGATGAGTTGTGTGTTGGAGAGAGGAAGCACCATGAGACCTGTGTAACAGGAAAAAAAGGTGTTTTTTCCTGTTTTTTCTGAGCAGCACAAGCCTGGTAAATAGGAATTCATTTCTTTAAGTACCTCCAACATAACAGGTGTCTCTTCAAACAATCTTTTACACTTCCCTCTTTTGCAGTCCTTCACACCACAGCCCTACCTCCAGCCTCGCTGCAGCCCCCTTGTTGAGCATCTCACAGCCCTTAACGTGTTTTTTCCTCGAGTGGCCGATCCCTCTGGAAGTCAGTTATTTAAGAGGGAAATTTAAGTGACAAGCCAAGGGTGCAGAGAGGAGGCACGTAGCGTGTGGGGGACTGGGTGAAGGGCTGAGATCAGCACTTTCTCCCCGTCTGGTCTTCCTCTCACCTTTAAGTTATTTGTATGCACAGTTGGCTCCCTGCACTGACTGGCACTGCACAAGTCGGGATAATGTCACGGTTGCCCACGAAGCCATGCCAGCATGAGAGCATAACCTTGCCAGCACAACTGCATTGATTAGTGCAGAGGAACTAGGGCAATCCAATTATAACCACAAATGCCATTGGCTTTCTCGAATTTTTACTCAAATAACTGTGGACTCTCTGCTGTATTAAGGTGGTCTGGACTGTATCAAGAAAGGGGAATTCACAGGGCTTAGGTAGTGCAGAGTAAACGGAATTTAATTCTTAAATACTCCATCGCCTATGTACATGGGGGGAAAAACAGTATTTTTCAGATGGCTAGATGCTGGCCAACCCCTTTGCCTGCCTTGATGTTAGAGAATATATTTCATATTTCTTTTTTTGGAAATTATTACCAAATATCCTAGGAGGAAACCACACATGAGAAATAGCTAAGAAGTTTCTTATCGTTTAAATCTTGTTTGAGCATAGAATATTCCTTTGTTCCCTAATATTATGCTTCCTCTAACCTACTCACTGGGTCAGATAAGGAAATGTGATATTTTTCACCAGCATGACTAAATTAAACTAAAGCTACAAAGACCGTGAAGGTTGTAGCCTGGAGTCTTAGATGAGTAGTTCAGATCTGGCTTTATATTAAATGCAGAAGCGAACAGACTCTTGTGGATGAATCACATTCAATTAGCAACTTCCTATGATGAAATGATTAAAAATTAAGTGGCATCAAATAAGACTGATTTTGCTCTTATATTTAAATAACGCTATAATTACATACTAATCAGATGGTAAATCTTAATTGTACACGTTCCATATGTTTTATTTGCCTGTTCTCCCTCTTCGCTTTGCCGTCTTTGTGTCAGCATGAAGTATATTTTCAGGCTGCTTTTATGTTTGGCCTAATTGAATATCAAAAGCAGTATATGTGAAACTTCCTGAATTCTATTCTTTAGCCAGTGGCAGCTGGCTATTAGATGACCTTTACCATTCCTGTAGCACAGAATAATAAAGGGAGGGGGGGGAATTGAAGCCCAGCCATGTTATTGTTAGAGACAGAAATAAATCATATATAATTGCTTCACTATGAAGGCCAAATCCTGCTGTCCTTCATGCCTGAGTTAGAAATACAGGATTTGGACCTTTGTTTCCTGCGGTTTCCTGGCCACCTTGGACGTGCCCAGAATCCTCACGCTGCCGCCACGTTGGCTAATTACCCTCACCGGGCTCGGGGCTAGCGGAGCCACTGCAGTCCGGGCTCGGGGCCTCCTGCATGGCCACGGGATGGCCCTGTGGCTAGAAAGCCCTTACCTGAAGTGTCATTAGCTTCAGTCTTTAAGAATTAAAGACATTGGATTATGTGGTAGGCTTCCACACAAGGCTTCTCTTTTGGTTAGTTGTTTAGAGCAAGCCTACTATGTCTTGGTTGAAGTCCATAGGTATTTTGACGTAAAAGGCTTGGGATATTAACTCTGCTCACTCCAGAATGTACTTTATGTTTGCGTCTGCTTTTTAATTGTAGATCATGAACATAGTCACAAAAAGAACAAGCGGAAACACTGGAGAAAACAGTGGGTAGACAGCAGCATATTATCTGACATGGAGACGTTGAGGAACAGCCTGGAAGTGAATTCATTTTCTGCGGATGGCAACAAGACCGGGACCATCAGTGAAAAGAAGAGCCACAGAAGAACAAAGCGGTTTCTCTCCTACCCTCGGTTTGTGGAAGTGATGGTGGTGGCTGACAGCAGGATGGTCGCCTACCATGGAGCTAATCTACAGCACTATGTCTTAACATTGATGTCAATAGTGAGTATGCAGCTGCAGGGAGTGGATTCACCCCTGGTGGCCAAAGAACTTCTTTTCTGCCATGTTCTTATGCGAATGCCATCAGTTTGCCTCAGCTAGGTGTAGTTTAAAGCTCGGTAGAGCTTGACTGGAAAGCATCGCTTGGAGTCTTCTTCCTTCCCAGACCCACCACGTTTCCTGACCCTTCCCACACCTCTCCTTTTAACCTACAGATTGTACTCCTTTTTTAGGCCCACATCAAATAGCAGCTGAATTAAAAATGTGCTTTGAGGACTGAGCCTTCCTAGGGATGGATGCTAGTAGGTTATGCACTTGCTTGGCTTCCCTTGCTGTTAAAGGAGAAAGAGATTGTGATCACTTTGGTCCTCAGAACAGTGCTAGGGTTGGCTTTCCAGGCTGAGCACAAGCATTTTAGTAGCTGCTGGCAGTAGGATGCAGTAGTACAGTCCCTGGACAGCTCTACAGACACAAGGTGACTGGAAGGGAGCATCCGACCCAGTCATGTGCCTGCAGGGATTCTCATCCTATTTGAGTGCAGAAGCACCATGGGTATCGTGGTCTAAAACTGTCCATGTCAAAATGAGGCACTTGAGAGAATAAGCTGCTCTTGACAGTCTTGGTCAGTGGTCATTGGGTCTTGGAGCAGAATGATCCTGTAATTTGGTGATGTGGTAAAGCAAAGGGAAGCAGTGGGTTTCTGCAAAACCACCAGTTTGTTTCATATAAAGTTGTGCTGCTGGCAGGAGGTCTCTCCAAGGTGTGCAGCGAGTCATGGGTACGTGTGGAGCCAGGTAGCATCAGGGCACAGAGCAGGGCAGAAGAGCGACTCAGGAGAAAAAAAGGTTACAAGTTGGAAAACAAGCAAGTGTTGTCTTATTTGTTTCCTTAAATAATTCTGAGTGCTTCTTCTTAAAACAGGTGGCTTCTATCTACAAAGACCCAAGCATTGGAAATTTAATTAATATTGTTATTGTGAAATTGGTCGTGATACATAACGAACAGGTAAAGGAAGTGTTTTTCTTCTCCATCTGTTCGACAGTGACATTTGTAGCAAGCCTTGAGATGAATAATTAAATACCTGCTTTTATGTGTATCGCTTTTTAGGATGGTCCTGCAATATCTTACAACGCCCAGACAACATTAAAAAATTTTTGCCAGTGGCAGCAATCCCAGAACCACCCTGAAGGGAGTCACCTTCAGCACGACACGGCCGTCCTTGTCACCAGGTATGGTGGATGTTCTCATGATGACCATGGCCAGTCGCGTACCAGAGGCTGTGAGCACATAACATCTGTAGCTGTGTGAAACGTTCAGTTTTTGATGTGGGTGTAATCACATGCAGTTGTGGAAGCAGTGTAACTATGTGCAGAACTGGGATAACATGTCCCCCAGGGTGGTAGATGACTCGGGTTTGGGACTGCCTAGGGTCTCAATGTGTGTGAAACCCCCTGGTTGGGCTCTGACTGGGCGATGTGGCAAAGCAGCAAAAGAAGGTCTGCTGGAGGACCAAGAATTGCTTTGTGGATGTTTTTTATTATTGTGCTTGTACTTCATCTCACTGCCGCATTGAAAACTAATGTGTCAGGTCTGTTTTGCTTTCAGACAGGATATTTGTAGAGCGCATGACAAGTGTGATACTCTGGGTAAGGAAAACATTTTCTTTGTAATTTCAAAACTTTTTTTGTTGTAGTGACAATATTAGTTGCCTGTGCTGAACTGTGGGTGATATTTCCTTTTCTATTGTGAACCTTTGTTCTCTCCTAGGTCTGGCAGAGCTGGGCACTGTCTGTGACCCCTACAGGAGCTGTTCAATTAGTGAAGATAACGGACTGAGCACTGCGTTCACAATAGCACATGAACTTGGCCATGTGTATGTTTTATGTAAATATGATTACATTTAAATAGATTGAGATTTATACTAGCTGGGACTTGCCAGCCAGGCTAGGACTCAGTACCTGCTGAGCCTAAGTATTTGAGAGGAGATAAATATACTTGGGTAGAAGGCATACCACTGAGGAGGATTAAGCTGTGGTGTGACTTGGAGGCAGTGGAGTGCTGCGGAGCTTATCCAAGAGCAGCAAAAACAGCAGATCCACGTTTTGGGGAGGATGAGTGACGGTACCCCAAGCTGGGGGGGAAGCTAACAAAATATCCCTGGGTGCAGTGGGGAGGACGAAGGCAAGGGACACGGGCACAACTCACCTGGCCTTTGGGACTGAAGTCTCCTTCAAGAGCAGGTCCTCAGCCTGCGACCACAACCGTACATGGGGCTGCTGGTGAAGCAGCAGCTGTGGGAATTGGGGGAGTTACCCAGGGCGTGTGGCAGTTGGTTGGGATGTATAAATGAGCCCAACCCACCTGCTGAGCCATTTTGCGAAGGTAAATCTCATGCTACTGACATGCCCTGAAGAGATGCTGTCATTGAAGATTCACCTCCTCCAATGGAAATTTCTTTTAACTCATTTTGATTTCAAGAATGAATAATTAGAAAAGTCATTTTAGGTCACAAAGTCCCTTGTCCCCAGGTACAGCCCTCTTAGGCAGCTGGCTCAGTCCGAAACCACCTCCTGCCTGGTTTGCAGCGGGAGCTGTGGGTGTGGGATGGACGAGTACCCAGGCACAGGTTGCTCATTGTCCTAAACTCCCTTTTTCTGCACAGAGGGCTGCCTGAGACTTCTATTTCAAATCACAGTAGTATTTATCTAAATGAGATTTCCCGACAGAAAGTCCCCCAAGGACTTCCCCACACCCAACCTGCGGCTAATTCCCTTGCTAATGCTGCCCCAGAGCTGCTCGAGGGGTTAGCGGCTTTGCCGAGCAGGAAATGCCTCTTTGCTCTTTTGCGGGGGGCAGAGTGGCAAGGTGGTTCACTGGAGGTAATCTTAATGGGATGTAAACTCCCCAGCCTTCGAACGCAGGATCACACCGGGTCATTTCCCCTTTTCCACTTCAAACAGCAAAGTGGTTTAAGCCGTTCTGTCTCCGTTGCGTATTTGCCGCATTCCTCAATGTGTCATGTGCTGCAAGCTTCACGTGGGTTTGTGCTGATAGCGATGCTCGATGGCACTTTGTAAACCTGCCACATAAAGTATAGGAGCCAAGTCTGTCCCCAGTGCAGCCCGTTATACAGCCAGCACAGGGTGCTGCCTACATACATGAGGGACTTCGGGCTCTGGTTGTCCATGGGCTCAAGTCATCCCTCTCCTTTGCAGACCTATTCCCTGATCATCTCTTGTCTCTTTGGATCAATTCCAGAGAGGTTGTATTATTACAAAGGTGGGGCCAGGTGCCTGCCTGCAGGGCCAAGCCCGTCAGCCGAAAAGGAAGCCCCAGCTGAAATCGTGTCTTACCCCAAAAAGGATCCCTAAAGTCCTGAAAAGAATCATCTATTTTTATGCTGTAATGCCTACCAGTAGCATATCTGTGGAAAAATCTTGAGTTTGCTTATATTTAGTTTGTGCTGTTGATCTTTCTACACTAAATACTTTGTAATTTATCCAGTTGAAGCTGTCACTGCTGTGTTTCTCTTAGGTTTAACATGCCACACGATGACAATCACAAGTGCAAAGAAGATGGAGGAAAAAATCAACAGCACGTTATGGCACCGACGCTGAACTTCTACACCAATCCCTGGATGTGGTCAAAATGCAGTAGAAAATACATCACTGAGTTTCTGGAGTAAGGCCTTACATCTGTGTGTCGGGGTGTTTTTACATGTGCATGTGTCCCACAGGGTTCATCAGTTAATCTGAAACCCTGGTGTGCAGAGCTTGGAGGAAATGAGAGGGATTTGTGTGTGCACGCATCCTTTACATAGGGCAGGAATGCAGCCCTGGCATCCAGTCCCTGCCAGTTCAGCCTCGTGATAAGCTGGCAAGGACTGCTGGCCTCTCTAAGGGGAGGAATAAGTCTTCCCCCATGGATGTTGCTTTTAAGGAATGCGTGTTCTCCTCTAACCTGAAGAGTGAGTTTTCCAAGCCCTGTGGCCCAGATACGGAGCTGTGTTTTGGAAGGCAGATTGCATCTGCCTTTCTGCTCCACAGGTCAAGAGAAAGCCCTGGCACTAGTCCATTGTGGAAACACTGTTGAAGGAGCCCTCGGGTCAGTTTGATGCACGGTGATCGCCCATTTTGCCGTGATGCCTTTCCAGAAGTTGTGGTGGGGAACAGAGCAAGACCCTTGATGGTGTCCTGGCAAATCCAGGGGCTCGGTCCCTTGGGTGCTTCTTCTGCTAATCAATGATTTTCTTCCTAACTGTGTATCGGTGCTTGCTCAGCAGCTAAGTGCAGGTCGTGCACGCTCAGACATGCTTTTGCCGGTGTAGCTGGCTGCATTATGGTAGATAGTTGTTAGCACAGCATGAGGAGGGGCTGGTGAATGGGTAAACGGCCTCCTACACCCCTGTGCTTGAGCCCACAGCAGTTGTTGTAGCATGTTAAATAGGGCAAATGCGGTGTCCATCTGCCCTAAGGCTAACTCAGATAAAAAGCAGTGGGTTCTGGTCTCATCACCTCCTGTTTAATGCCATTCTTCTGCTCTGTGTTGTAGCACTGGTTACGGGGAGTGTTTGCTTGATGAACCTTCATCAAGAACTTACGCCTTGCCTCAGCAGCTTCCCGGGCTGATTTATGATGTCAATAAGCAATGCGAGTTAATTTTTGGACCTGGATCCCAAGTGTGTCCCTACATGGTAAGTGCAATTCCACACCTAGGTCTTGCTGGTGTTGCCAGAGCAAAATAAAGCTCCCAGGGTTGGGTGAAGAGGGCAGGGGGCTGGTGTGAAGGCTGCTCCCACCAGCTGGCTGTTGGCTCCGCTGGCTGCAGAGGTGGGATGAGCCATCAGGTTATCGTCAAGCTTCTGATTTAAAGATGAATCCTAGGGGGATAATTTCATAAAGGATTCTCTATCCAGTAGGGCATATGGGAAGAATTTATTTAATATTTTGATGTTTTCAATAACTTAAGCAGATGCAGTGCCGGCGACTTTGGTGCATTAACATTGACGGCGCGCACAAAGGATGTCGTACCCAGCACACACCCTGGGCTGATGGGACAGAATGTGAGCCTGGAAAGGTCTGTAGTACCTGGTGTTTTGTCCCTTGTAGTACATCTCCCTTGTCTGTCACAATCATCCTAATCCCAATGGCTGAATGGGGCACAGCTTCTGCCTGCAAGCGTGGAAGTCCAGAGCATCTCCGTGTGTCTTAAGCCTGGTACGCAGGGGTCAACTCTACCCCTGATAATGTGATTAAAATTACTTGGTATAACTTTGTTTAAAGCAGGTATTCTTTTTGGAGCGCTTCTGTTAGTTTTTAATTTAATGCCCTTAAATGAACTCTTGATTAAACTTTTGCAAAGTTTCCCTATGCTTTTATTAGAAATTTCCTGTGTGATGTGAGTAATTAGTAATTTTGCATAACGTAAATTTGCCAACTGGCTTCTCATCTTGACAACTTATGAGTAAAATATAGAACTGGTTGACATTTTCTGTATGGAATGGTTTTGGCAGTAATTCATAGGAACTTTCAATTTCTGTGTGCAATGTTAGCTTCCAACTAGTATTGTGGTTTCTAGAATAAGTTTTTAGTTTTCAGTTGTCCAGATCTCAAGAAAAGTAGCTGGATTTTTTTTTCTTTTTCTCTTTTATTGAGTTGCTGAATTTTTTGAAAAAAACTCCTAACTAGTTTTCTAATCCTAACTAGAACAAACAAAGGTTGTGGATCATTTTTTTTGGAATTAATCTTTTGCTGCATATGTATGCCTGAAAAATCATTTGTTCAACAAAACTTGACTGATTTCATTCAAAACAACAGGCACTGTATCAATTTGCCTTCCGTTCTCATGGAAAAGAGCAGTCAACACATTTGTTTTTGTCGTTGAGAATGTGCTTTAGAGTTGTGGTTGGAAATCCTATTCCTGTGATACTCTTTGGAGCCAGTGGCACACCAATATTTAGGCATCCCTGGAGTCTCCTTGACTTTAGACCTTGTATCTTCAACTTCTCCATTTGTGAGTGCTGGTCACTGCTGGAAGCTCAGAAATGACTACTTTGAGGCTGAAAATCTGGGCTGCAGTTTTTTCTCAGACAAGCATTGTTACCCTCAGATAGGGACCAGAGCGATGTTCAAGCATCTGCAGTTCAGCACATTAGCACTTCCTTGGAGTTAGCATGCATTAGCTGAGAGGCCGTGTACATCTGCATGGCTCTTAAAGCCTATGTAAGGGAAAACATTTCACTCCACAAATTTAGCCAGTCTGACAAGGCTAGACAAATTTAGACAAATGTGACCTGAACTTCTCAGCAGAGAGCAGAGGGGCTCTTAAGAAAGGATAACACAGTCCAATCGTGCTTAGGCGTTTGAATGTACTCTCAAAAAAGGCTTTCTGGAGTAATTCTTATATCTCTGTGTTGATCTAATTCAAGCTTAAAGTTTGGATTGTCATCAACTCTCTCCTCCTGAGTGTTTTCTTGGGCTTGTAAAGTGCTGAGGTGTGAGTCTGGAGTGCTTTTCCTTGGAATAAATCACTATTTTGGTACTCTGCTGTGGCCAGGAGCCCCGTCAAACTGCTGCTTGCTGACTAATGCCTTACTTCAAGTCTGCATGTTTAAAGTCCATGATATATGGGTCGGCAGATGGAGAAAATACCATGCCTTTTTTATGGAGATATCTTTGGAAATGAGGGAGCCTGAATAGCTAAGAAAAGTCTGGCTAAAACTGCTGGGATGTCGATTTAATCAGGCTCTAATTTTATTCTTAAATCAGGGATACTAAAACAACATGGGAGCGTTAGCTTATGCATATTTTGCATGTGAGGACACTGAATTTGATACCGCTGGCCCAAGAAATAAGCTCAGCCTGGCGTTTGGGTGAATACCAGTCAGAATGGTTTACTGTGTTTCACAGCACCAGTGCGTTACGGGCGAGAAGTAAATCAACGTGCCACAAAGAAAGGAAATAAAGAGGGTCGTAAACTCGGACCTCTATCTCTTGCGGTTTTCAGGTTTGTTTAAAGAATGGCAAAAGAAGAGTAGACGGGTAGTAATCATTTCCGTCTCCTGCCTTTTGGGCAGCAGGTAGCGTATATGTTATGCATGCATGAAGCTTCACAGCACTTGTCTGCCCCCTGCTAATCTATTCAGCCAAAGTCAGCCCGTGGATGGGAGCTGGATTTGGTGAATTATCTAGGACTCCTGTGGCAAGACAAAGGAAAGGAAAGTCTGTTATAGTGTCTCCTGTCCCTGCTATTGCTCTCCTGTTCAACTTTGTGTCCGTTTTAGTTATTTTGAACTTGCTCCAGACAAAAACTCTTTTATTCTCTTCATTGTCTGATCTGTAAGCTCATAGGAAAGAGAACCCTGGCAGACTTTTTAGTTTTCTGTTGTAATTCAACATAGAAATTATTTTTAAAATACAAAAGGCATGAAGGCTGCACAGCCAGACTATTCACAGCATGGTTCCAAGAAACACCATTGCATTTCCATAAGATAA
The DNA here is from genome assembly GCF_013377495.2 of Cygnus atratus. NCBI lineage: Eukaryota > Metazoa > Chordata > Aves > Anseriformes > Anatidae > Cygnus > Cygnus atratus. The sequence continues at coordinate 7,225,504 of NC_066371.1, forward strand.
TCTTGCTGCTTATTTAAAACAGCTGCTCTTTTTTTTTTTTCCCCACTTGATTTCCTATCACCCTCAAACCCCCAGTTCTGAATAAAATCAAGAGATGTAGGTGATTTCCTGGTTAATTCTCAACCATGGGATGGGAGACGTCTAAGTCACGTCACGGTCCGAAGGCTGTGTACATTCACTAGTTAGCTATTCGGTCGTCTTCTCTGGGTCAGTGGTGCCAGGCATGACTGCAGTTATATATTTAGCTGGGAGCATCAACATTTCTGCAAGGAGTTCGCCGCCGGGACAGTTCTGCTGTATTGTTATTGTGTGTTTCTGTTCGTTGGTGATAGCCATAGGACCTCTTTGTCCATGCGCAGGACTGGCATGGGGGTCCCCATCCCTTTGCTTTCCCTAAGGGGCTTCATAAGGATGTCTAAAGAGGGGTGAGCATTTGGTGTGTCTTGATGCAACCTTGTTCTGGTGTTAGTGAAGAGGATGGATAAATGCAGCACATCAGTAAATTCAGCCCCTTTGCCATGAAGATCTTCAGGTGTGGAGAAATACTGCAAGGGAATATTTTAGTGATACATCTACGTGTTTTCTTCTTTAAGTCTCTAACTTTTTCTAATCTGTGAGCAATCAGCAATGTTTGGGCTTCACAAAATTGCAAAGGTTTAGGCGTTTGCCAGCAGATAGGCATGTCCATGGGTGTCAATCTGCATTAACAAGAACTACTCGCTGGGAGTGAAATGCCATTTTTCTATCCATCCATTTCGATCAGCAGTGCCAGAATGTGGCTGTCCTCTAGGTATTGCCTGCCCAGAAGTCTGTGTAGTTGTGCTAGCAAACACACCCCAAAGAAACACAATTTATACCATAAAAAATCAGGGACAGGGGCTTGCCGAGATAATTTAAACCAGTTTTCCAAACAAAAGACAAGGGTTATAGCTGGAAAACACAAGCACATACCAGGCTTTGGCAAGTCCTGTGTTATGGCTGAGTTTAAAAAAAAAAAAAAAAAAAAAAAAAAAGTAGTTTGGACTGAGAAATTCATTTTTCTTCTTTTAATTTGCCCTTTGGATTTAGAAATTTCCTTTCTCTCTTCTGTTCTGGGCTCTGCACAGCTGTGGAGAGGTTTGCATTTTTTCTCTTCTTTTCCCTGTGGTCCGTCTCCTCTCCTGACACTCTGCGGTTCCCGCTGCTCTCCAGGAAATCAGATAAGCAGCTTTTCCAAACACCAGTGCCGTGAGTGCTGCCATGCTGTTCAGCACCAGCAAACAGGGAGTATTTGGTGGATGCTGTTGTCCTCAATCCTCCTTCTGTAAATCACTGCCTGAGGCCATCCCTGTGTGTTCACTCTGCTATAACTCTCGGATTTTTTTTCAAAAAAAAAAAAAAAAAAGAAAAAAGAAAAAAGGAAGGTGACAGAAAAAAGTAAATGAGTTCATTCTTTTTCATTGTGGAATTGTTCTTGCATTATGAGTTTTGGCGTCAGGGCTGGTCTCTGGTGCCCAGCGGGTAATGGAAAGGTGATGCAACCCTTCCCCATCTCTCTGCATGCAGCACTGCCGCTTTGGGATGTGCGTGCCCAAGGAGCGAGAAGCGCCGGTGGTGGATGGAGCCTGGGGGACCTGGAGCCCTTTTGGGACATGCTCGAGAACCTGCGGCGGCGGCATCAAGACGGCCATACGGGAATGCAACCGGCCCGAGTAAGTGCTGAGACAGGGACATGCTGCTCTGTTTTGGGGGGTAAAGTGTGCTAAAAAGGGATCCATTCGGGGGGGGGGGGGGGGGGAGGAAGAGCTGTTATATTTGTGTTTATTTATTGCCTCCTGTTTTCCCAGTGGGTACAACTGGGGTCCTGCTTAGTCCTAGCGGTGTTTTTCTTTCCTCAAAGTTGTGGGTCAGAAAGATGCTGGATGGAGAGGAGGAGTCTGGGGATAAGATGTGCTGCATTATTTATCCATTTTTCACCATTTTAGCCCTGCTTTTGCACCTATTCCTGCAGGCCAGATCTTTTACGTGGTTTTCTACCATTTTTCTCCTGCTTTAGATGTTTTTGCAGCTTTTGGCTGCTTTTGCAGCTGATCCTTTATGCTGGTACGTGTCAGCTGGTGCAGACTAGCAAAACGTCAGTTGAAATCTGTGCCCTATTAAAAAGTGGTGCGTGAAAATGTTTGCTATCAGCCTGGAATGCAAAATCCTGAACTATTTGAAATGGCAGGGAATTTGGCCACGGGCTTCGAGGAGATGAATGTGTGGCCTGTGAAATATTAGTAATGGGTTGAGCAACTGGTATGAAAGCAGGGTGTTTGCACAAATTGTGAACTGTGCTGATTTCTCTGTTTCCTTTTGTCCCCTGAGAGCAAGAAGAAGGGGTGGGCAGGATGCTTTCTGGCCTCTCGTCTGGGGCAGGGCAAGGTGATGGAGGGCAGACAGCTCAGTGGCTGGCTGGAGGAAGGGGCTGTGTTTCCTCGCCTTTGGTGTTAAACTGCTTATTGCCGAGGAAATTGCCATCAGCAGCGTGACGGCTTCTGCATCCCTCTGCAAAACCTGCTACGAGCCTTTGAAGCCCATGCTGGAGGAGTGCTGATGGGAGAGTTTGTGCCTGCAGTGACGGTGACAGTGACAGCAGGGGCTGGCTCAGCTTGGCTGGGCAAGTGCTGAAAGGGAAGAGAAGGGGTGAGGCTAAGGGAGCCGGACACCAGCCCATGAATTAAAACGATGCCGAGAAACACCCAAGTGTGAAGGAGTTCTTGTCTCGCTGTGCTGAGTCAGCACGTGCCATATGGTCTTCCAGTAGCCATGGATACACAGAAATGAAATACCTTTCTGCGCACAGAAATAGCTGTGCAGCCAAAACTTCGGATGCTGTCAGTGAGATGTATTCTTGCTTTCTGGAGCAGCGTCTGTTTGGACTGATAGCTCTCCTGATAGAAAATCTCCTTTATCCTAAAGGCTAGCCAAAGGATTTTAAATTCCATCTTTTATAGCATCTGTTCTGTGTCTTGGTGTTTTATGAGGCACATTGCTTTGCCTGGGACTTTCAAAAACACCTATATCCACTAGGCACCAAGCTGCCTGTGAAATCCCCTGCACTTCCCACTGTTTATTTTCCAGCTCCTTGTCCTGAGCCATGGACCTGATGCTGGCCCCTTCTCGAACCCCTTGGAAGGGCTCTGCACGGAGCCATCTGCTGTAGCACCATGCACACAGCTTTGTGCTGAATCTGTTGTTTTGTCCCCAAAATTTGTCATCATAGTGTGGGCTCCCACTATCCTCCCTCCTGTTAGCGTGGTGCTGCTGAGATGATGCAAGTGAATGAGGCGAGAACAAAACATGCCTGCCTCTCTTGTTTTTCAAAGTACCTCAGAAATGTACAGAGCAGGTCTCATCTTTGCTTTTCCTGCTTTGCTGAAAGCAGCAAAACCAACCTGGAGTAATACTTTTCAAATCTTTTATATTCAAAGACTGTTTCCCCTTTTTAAAGCTTTTTCTCTGCACCGGCATCTGGAGTGGCATCTTGCATGCCAATAAAACATTATGCTAAATCTGGCGTTCAGAATGACCTCCCCATACCATGCTGCAGCTCCTGCCTCTGTGTGTTGCTCTGACACCTGCATGGCTTAGCTCTTTGCAGGGCTGTAGGAAGCTGTGAGCCTCTGGAGGGGAAGCAGGCAGTGTTTGGACACAGGTTTAAGGAATGTGTTTGCTGACCAGACCAGACCCATCCCACCAGGGCAGGGCAGCCCCTTGGGAATTTGAGGCTGGATGGTCCTGACAGAGCCACGGGCTGCAGCACGTCACGTAGAGGGTTTGTGGTGCGAGCCCTGCTTTCCAAGCAAGGCATAGCTACAGAATTACGGGGGAAAGGCGTATTTCTCAAAATGTCAATGCCAGGAGCCCCGTGTTCAGGAGTGCCTCTCAGCATGGGTGAGCGTTATCTCTGGATGCGAGTCGGGTCACGTCTGCATTTTAGTCCATCACCAAAGTCTGTACCTGTGCTGGGAGCTGTCTGAGCTGGCCATGTGGGCACGTGTGGGGATGAATGAGCTGGCAGCTCGTGTCCCAAGGCTTCTTAGGATGCCTTGAAGGAGACCTAGCTGAGGGGTCAGCAAAGCAGGGCTGCGGAGTTTTTAAGGGGAGCAATGCCAGAATGGATGCGGGTCCGTACTGGCCATTACTTAATAAAATAGATGGGTCAGAGATAAGGGAAATTGAGCCCGAACAAGGAGGTTTCTATGCGTGCACTGCTTCCCTCCCATCTCTGCGGTACGGTGTTGATGATCCATAAAAATACTACACAGCGCTGAAGAATCCAGCATTTCTTCATGGCACTAAAAATTGATGGTATATGAGGCTGATTTATTTTTCAGGGTCAGCTCTTTCTGTTTACTCAGACTCTGTGAAAAGCAATACTGGTTTAAAAACACCCTAAAATTGTCAGAGGGTTTTGGGGCTATTTTTGAAATGTGAGTGTGCTTAAGCCCCAAATGCTTGCTGTGGGGAGATTTACTGCCATGCTTACAAAGCTGATGGTTTGTAACGCGATGGCAACTTTTAGCATCGTTTGGTTTGTGGTGTGCCCATGTGTTCAATGTTATCTCAATCCCATGTGTCGTGTCTAGAGAAAAGGAAACTATAGCTTGGGATCTTTGGATCGTGTTAGACATACCCTTTAAAAAAGAAAAAAGCCTCCTGCCCGTTCTTTTTAATTAACAGTATTTAGAAGTCTCATTAATTAAACTGATTTGAATTGGAAGCCATGTGGTTACCATAAAAATGTCATCGTTGCAAGCTTTTTTTTTTTTTAAGAAAAGCTCTGTTAGAGGTTTGCATTATTTAAAGGCTTTGTCAGATTGCAACAATCCTACTGCGGTATAAATGCTTTCAAAGCAAAAACGATGAATCCTATTAACTCCCCCATGGATGATTCTGGCTCACCGAGGTCTGGAGCATGCTGCTGCTGCTAGGAGGCTTCCAGAGATGGTCAGGATTTCCCTTTGGGGCTGGAGAGGGCCAGGCAGGAGCTAGTTATTTGTCCAAGTCATTTGTCAAACCAAGGTGGAGAACAGGCTGAGTTGGTAGAGGTAGAAACCAGGCTTAGACTCGCTTTGCTAGGAAGCAGTTTGAGAGCAGTCTGTGAAATGAAATCTATCGTTAGTGCTGCGTGGTCGGCTGGGCTTTGTGTCACTGTTACTTGCTTGATTGCAAGCACCTGAAAGCTTTGCAAGTGGCAGTGCTGAGTTTCCAGGAGGCACGTGAGAGCTGCCCTCGGAGCAGGTGGAGCTGGTGTTACCGCTCCTGCTGCAGGCTGTGCCTGAGGACAAATCATACCCGGCTGTATTTGGGATGGGACTGAGGGATTTCACAGGAACTCTGCTCCTTGTCACATATAGTTTTCAAATATGAGGGAGGAATTGTTATTTGTGGGAGGAAAGGCACTGCTGGGCTTCCTAGGTGGTTGATGCACCTGTACTTTGAGGCACCGAAAGGTTGTGTTGAGCTGGAGGAGCTTGTGGGCTTGCTGTGTGTAGAGACCCTCGTGTGTACACAGTGGTTTGCTGCCCACTTGCTCTCAGCAGTAGTTACATGACCACAGCACCGAATCTGGGACTGGAAAAATTTTAAAGGATGATTTCTCCCAGCATATCCACTGGCTTTTATGTGGTTTGGAAGATATCGCTCTTCCCAGTTTATACCATGGTCATCTTATTATGAAATGGGGGTAAAGTATTTATTGGCTGTCTTTGGTGCTTTCTGGAACACGTGGACATGAAGCAATTTAAAAGTGTCTAGTGTCACCATTTCCACAATTTTGGACTATAAATCCCTAAGTGCTGCCTGGCCTTTCAGCCTCCACAGGGAAGCAGCTCTCTGCTGTGATGTTCAGTTATTTGCAAGCCAGTAGATCAGAGGCAAACCCTCCAAATCTAGAGGGCCGATGAGGTGTGGAGGGGTGGTCCCTCCCCTTATGGGATCCTTCAGCTTGAAGCTTAATCCCCAGCTGGGGAGGAAAATGCTGCTCTTCCTCTCTTCTCCCACTACAGCTGTGGAGGGCAAATACTCCCTTTTTCCATCCCTTTTTAGCATCGCTTATGTTTTGTTTTGTCTTTTAATAAGACAAAACCTCCCCGCTGCGCCGCATCCCACGTGCAGAAGCTTTCTGGGGATGGAGGTTGGAGGCAGGAGGCCGAGGCAGGGTCTGGAGGCCAGGAGGAGAGGTGAAACCGATGCAGGAGGCACTGGTAAATGCAGCCCTGATGGGACAGTGCAGCCAGCTTCTCTTTCCTTTTTTCCTGCAGGCCTAAAAACGGTGGGAAATACTGCGTGGGGCGCCGAATGAAATTTAAGTCCTGCAACACCGAGCCCTGCTCGAAGCTGAAGAAGGATTTCCGAGACGAGCAGTGCGCTGACTTCGACGGGAAGCACTTCAACATCAACGGGCTGCCCACCAACGTGCGCTGGGTGCCCAAATACAGCGGCAGTAAGTGACAGGGACTGGGCTCCTTCCTCCAGGGGGCCCATCAGAGCAATGGCAAGTGGGTAACGTTTTCCTGATCTTCCTCCCTCCCCAGTCCTGATGAAGGATCGGTGCAAGCTGTTCTGCCGTGTGGCGGGGAACACAGCATATTACCAGCTGCGGGACCGCGTCATTGACGGGACGCCCTGTGGCCCCGACACCAACGATATCTGCGTGCAGGGCCTCTGCCGGGTAATGATTTTCCCTTCCCTTTGCAATGATGGTCTCCATTTTGTGGGGCAGGGCGGCACTTTTCTCGATGGGAAAGACGAATTGCAAGAAGTTTTCTCCAGCTAAGGCACTGCCGGGTGCAAACAGTGCTCCCGAGTCTTGCTTTTTGTTTGTAACCAGTGTGGGATGGCTGCACTATAAATCAACGCAGAAACGTGGGGAAGCAAAGCAGTTTGTCCCGCGGCAGCTTTCTCCACACAAAGCTTTTGTGGGGCTTAATTTGGAGGTTTGTAAATGCTGTTCCAGTCTGCGTTTGCTCAATCTCGTTTTTCAATTTTTTTTTCTCTTAAAGCAAGCTGGATGTGATCATGTGCTGAATTCAAAAGCGAGAAGAGATAAATGTGGTGTTTGTGGTGGGGATAATTCTTCATGCAAAACTGTTGCGGGCACATTTAACACGGTGCATTATGGTAAGAATCTGTTGCTAAAAACTTTATCGTGAAAAATGCGGGTCTATAAAAGCCATTACCACACTTAATCTACAAAAACACCGATGGAAAATGCGAAATCCTTCTAGCTATAGCAAATTCTAGTTTATATCTATTTATGCTATCCCTAAATGAAGAGTATTGGGTTGTGTAATGTGAGGTAATTTTGCTCATCTCCCCTCCCCCCATAAAAAACAAATGAAATGCCTGTGTAATAGACCTGGTGTTAAATCTGTTCTAGGCTATAACGTTGTGGTCCGCATCCCAGCTGGTGCAACAAATATTGATGTGCGTCAGCACAGTTACTCAGGGAAACCAGAGGATGACAACTATCTGGGTGAGTTGCAGTGCGTCTTTCAGTCCCGAGTTTGGCTCTGTTTTCTGGTCGTGTTGATATATCTGCTGGCTGCTCTCTGCTAAGGGAGATAAAGAATTAATTTAAAGGAGGTTTTCTTATCGAGAATGTATCTTGTATGTCAGCCAAGTACATTCAGCCTCATCCTGCTCCTGCTCTTCGTTTTTGCTATCCTTGCAGCAAAGTCTGGGAGGCTCTCAGGTGATGCGAAGCGTCCTCTTGCAGGGTCTCTGGGGCTAGGAGGGATGATTGAGCCCAGGCTGTGGGGTGGGAGCAGAGGCACAAAGCTGGGGAGCAGCCAGACTTGGGACTTCTGATGGAGTCCTAATTGCAAATTAATACTCCTCTGCTGTCACCATGCCTTGGCTGAGCAGTAAATGTGACATACCTAGAAAGATGTGGGTAGAAAGCATTTTCTATTGCAGTATCAGAATAATAATTCTGATTTCACTTAGTCTGAGCCTTTTTTGTCTCTGCCACCCAATATTGTATAGCTGTAAGGAAATGCACCAAGGAAGTTGGTTTGATTTAGACCTAACAATACCTTGACCTGTGGCTGTTGGCTGTTCATAGAGAGTGATTTCTCTAACCTGTGGGCACATCTCTAGAGCCAGATGAAGAATGCTTGCAGTACTGTGTTAGACCACGTAGCTTTTAGCATGGCCATTTGTTTGTTTTCTTCACCATGCCAGGCAGTAATCCGTAGCAAGACCTTCTTGGGCTCAGTAGAGGAGGCAACACGTTGTGGCTGACTCTATCCCTGCTGGCAGCGGGCTGGGTTTGCCAGCAAGTCCTGCACGTGTCCCTCAGAGTCCACTGGCAGCCCGTGGGGGAGGCTGGCTGCTCTGGCTCTGCGTCCCCTCCTCTGCACACCCCATGCCTGGCTCCGGCCGCTCGGGTCACTTATTTACTAGATCTCTGAGCTCGCTGCGCCTCGTTTTGCAAAGACAGCTCAGCAAGAGGCTGGTGCTGCTGCTTTGTGGGGATTTCCATGCATGCTTTGGGAAAGGGCTGTGCAGAGGGGAGCATCTTCACTCTGAGGGGAGCGAGGAGCCAGGCAGAGCAGCACCAGTGTGGGGGGAACGAGCTGCATCCACCAAAAGCAGGGACACACAACTCCCACAGACTGAAGAGAGGCTGAAGGGACAGCAATATCCATGAGTTGTTGCACCTTTTCCCAAAATGTGGAGCTTAGCCTAAGCGTTCAATGTAACTGGGTGCATTAGGAACAGGACTGGGGGTTCCCAGCCCAGGCAGGGGGGTGAAGAAGCTCCCTTCTTTGTGCCACTTGGGAAGCAGGTAGAGGAGACCATTGTGCAGTTTTGGCTGTCGCTCTGAAAGGCTGTCCGTGTTTCCAAACCCTTTATGTAGGCAGAAACTGCCCCGCCGATTCCCAGACTGTCCCTGCACTGCCATAGCCCTTGCTTTCACAGCAATGCGCCAAAATGGGGCAGCATGGATGCACATCAGAAAACCCCGCTGAGGGGTGATAGCTTTCCATCCTGGGGGAGGGAGAGAGAGGTTTCATCACTCCTCTTTTCTAGAAAAGCAGTCCTCCCCATGTGGTGCCTATTCAGAGTGGCTCACCCCAGAAGGAGCCCCAAAGAACTTCTCAGCTCTTCTTGGAGGGCCCTTAATCTTCTTGGGAAGCAATGAAGTCAAATCTTCTTTAATGTTGCTTTAATATTGCTGGGAAAGCATCTCTTCATATTAGGCCTGAAGAGAAGCAAATGAGAAGCATGCATGTGTCCACTTATTTTGCAGCTCACTGAGTGTGAAATCTCGGGCCCTCAGTACTGTGAACCCTGTAGTTGCTTAACAATTTAGGAGGAATTTGATGTTGTCATCAAGTCTAAGACGTGTACCTACTGTTGGGGGAAGATACAGTAATGGGAAGGAATCTTTTAATGAGTTTTACTACTGCCTAATGACATTAAAGCCTCCAAAGTATGGAATTTGGTTAAGTATAGAGTCTGCTTTCTAAGCTTTTCTCCATCTACAACTGTTTGCGACCAAGCAGTGTTTTGCTTCATTATCTCTCCTCATTTGGTGTAAAAACCTTCCCTTCGGTGTTTTGGTGTTAAGTTTGGATTTTTTCAGTACAGAGGCTTTGTAGTAATGTAGCTGTGATGGGTGAAATGGTGGGGAAACTAACTTAGGAAATTAGCTACATAATCGCATTAGTGTGAAGTTGTGCAGCAGACTGCTGTTTTCAGGAAACTGTTCCTTTTATAAAGCATTTAGGCTTTAAGCCTTCGGTGCTTTCACATACCTTAAGATTTGGAATAATAAAAAAGTAAGAGGGGAGGAGGGAGGGAGATGCTGACCAAACTCCATGTAATTATCCACTGGAAAATGAAGTTTAGGCAATTCGGGCACAGAAATTTACCTTAAGAACACACCTGGAAGCAACATGAAAGTCACCCTATCTGCACAGCAAATGAAAAGATTTGGGCAGAACTATTTCTGCATTACACTTGGGATCCAGACTGCCCACAGCAGCCTGCGTGGCGCGCCTTTTCGGTGTCTCTTCGCCCTAGGTTATGGGTGAACTGTTTAGGAACACCTTCAGGCATTCAGCCTTCATTTTAATGAGGCTTCCAGTGGAAAAAGGAGTAGGCATGATGTCTGTAAGACCTCTGCTGCTCTCTTTACGTCACGTCCCTTCTGTTTAAGGGTGCCAGTTAACTTTTTCCTCCAAATCCAGTGGAAGGGAGCACTGAGAGCGCATGACCCACTTTGTTATGTACCTCTGAGTTAATTCTGCGTCTTTAGTTCTTGTTTTTTGCACCTATGCAGCCTTATCTAACAGTCAAGGAGACTTTATATTAAATGGAGACTTTGTCGTCAGTATGTTTAAAAGGGAAATCAAAGTTGGGAATGCTGTGATCGAATACAGCGGATCGGATAATACTGTTGAAAGGATTAATTCTACAGATCGGATTGAGCAAGAAATAACACTTCAGGTGAAGTATATGTTGTGCGTGTGGAAAAGTCTGCCGAGCATTATTGGACTGAAAACAGTAGGCAGTGAAGTCTGTTAGTTTACTCTGCTTTATCCCTTTTTTCCTCTCAGGTTTTATCAGTGGGCAATTTGTACAATCCTGATGTTCGTTACACTTTTAATATCCCCATTGAAGACAAACCTCAGCAGTTTTACTGGAATGCCTATGGCCCCTGGCAGCCCTGCAGTAAGCTCTGCCAAGGTAGGTGCTTGGGAAGGCTTTAAAGAAGATGCAGTGGGTACATCTGGAATCTCGGCAGCCTTGATGAATCCTTCTCCATTTGCCTCCTTGGAGATTTTCACATTATGTGTTTGAGCGTTTCCCTGGCCGCAGCGCAGTAGGTTGCCTGTGGTGCCCCATAACAGCTTGCAAGGGGTAGCTGCTTTCTGTGCTGCTGAAGCACTGTGCTGCTGCTTTCCAGTTGCAAAGCAGGGAACCCTCACAGCCCCCTCTGAGCTAGGTAAGTCCTGCAGCCTGGTTTGCAGATGAGGCAGCTGGAGCACTGAAAAGGTTGCGCATTGCCTAAGGGTGCAAAAGGTTATGGGTGTCTGGTCTGGGTCTATCATCCGGCAGTTCCTAGCTACCTATGCAAATCCTGCTAAATGCAGTGCAGCACACTGCAGCTCTCCTGCCCCTGTTCCTCTTGTACATCTGTTCCTGAAAGAGATTTTAAAAGCATAATTAAATACCTCTTAAATACTGCTGTCAAAGGAGGTAGAGAAACAACTGATTTGATGGCTATCCTGTGTCTCAAACAATGTGTTTTTTTTTCTATGTAGGAGAACGAAAAAGGAAACCTGTGTGTACAAGAGAGTCAGACCAGCTCACGGTGTCAGACCAAAGATGTGATCGAATTCCCCAGCCTGACCCGATAACTGAGCCTTGTGGCACGGAGTGTGAATTAAGGTGCACCCTACTCACTCATGTATATACATTACATCATATATTTATTGTTTACTCCTCTTTCCTTTCACCTCTGGCCTTAATCCCTTTTCTCAGCAGCCTGTCTCAGGTTTTAAAAAACAACCAAAAAAAAAGGATTAACAGTTGCCTCCCTGTCAACCGAGAGGGGTCGATGCCCACCAGCTGTGTTTTAGGAGGCACTTTTCTACATTTGCACGTCTCTCATGTTGAATTAAATTAGTGCTAACTATAAAATTTTTAAACAATCATGGTTGAAAAATCTTATTGTGCAACATAGTGCTTGAAATTTGCATCTGTTTAGATGAGAAAATGCTCAGCGCTGTTCGACAAACAGCCTGCAAAGAAAAAACGTGCTCAAAGTAAAAGGGTCACTAAGGCTTGGATTTATCATCATTTGCTTAAGGTGAAGAGTGAGCTTAAGTGTGGAGTGGGTTTGGGGCTGTCCCCAAACAGCTCCTGGTGAGCTGGAATCGATGGAGTGTGGCCTAAATCATCGCAACCCATTTTCCTTTAAGCAGCAATCTGTTTTCCTTTCGGGAGCTTAAATATGGTGGCATTAAGCGGCTGCTGGCGATGCAGTTTGCATTGCTGGGTTTTCTGAGGGGTTTCTCTTGCTTTGTTAAATCTGGGGTGAAAACAGGCGGCTGCGGAGCTGCTGCAGGCTGGGTTGTCGCGGTAACAGCTGTTGCCATTGCGACAGGTTGGAAACTTGAGAAGGGGAAATGCCCAAGTTTGAAAAGCGGGCAGGGATGCAAGGGCTCCTGTGATTGCTATTGACTCCAAATCCCCTTGATCTTATTCTTCTGGCTTTGCTGCGGTTGCTCTCTGGGCTTAGGAGCGGGGCTGTGTGCCTGCACAGGCGGCTGTATTGACCAGAGGTCCCCAGGCCCCACAGGGATGTCACTGCCATCTTCCCTGGGAGCTGCCCCTGACAGGCGCTGGGTGTGCAGCAGGCCCTGCTGACCCAGTCAGGGAAGCAGGGGCTTTAATTCCCAAAAACATCCCCACGTGGGCCCTTGTGAGCTCCCCGTACTGCCCATCTTGGGAAGCAGGAACAGGCTGGGAGTCCCTACTGGTTGGAGGGAGCACCCCTAATCCCTGCTGGCACCTCTGGGCCTTGGGTGCCTTGTGGCAGCTCGCACTCGCGCTTCAGGGAGCTGGAGCTTTTGTGAAGGCCTCATGCCACGTGCAGTGACTTTTCACACCTTTGAGCCTGTACGGGTTGCTTTCTGATGCTGTGTTTTTCAGCTTTTGGTTTTTAGTGGCTGAGGTGGCTCTCTGGCACTGGAATGTGGGGCAGAAAGCTATCAAAGCTCTGTGCTTGGCCATGGACCCCATAGGGTCACAGCATGGCTTCTTTCCTGTAAGGAGGAGATGGGAACTGTTCCTTCCCTCCAAGAAGTAATGCCAGGGGTCATTGCCTAATATTTCTGGAGTGCCTGGAGACCACAGAGCATTGGGAGGAGTCAAAACTTCCCATTTAAGAGTACTCTTCTGATCCTCTTGTGGGTTTTTGTGGCGCCGGGGCTGATGGTTGCTTTCCCCGGCTCAGGTGGCACATCGCGAGGAGGAGCGAGTGCACGGCGCAGTGCGGACTGGGGTACCGCACCCTGGAGATCTACTGCTCCAAGTACAACAGGCTGGAGGGGAAGACGGAGAAGGTCGACGACCGCTTCTGCAGCAGCCAGCCCAAGCCGAGCACGAGGGAGAAGTGCACAGGAGACTGTAATGTGGGAGGGTGGCGGTACTCCGCCTGGACCGAGGTAAGGCCTGCCTCCCTCGCCTCCTTGCTTGGGGCTTATTTGCTTTGCAGACAGCTGTGAAAGTCGGCCACAGCCATTCTACTCTCGCTGCTGTTTCTGGAGGGCGCTGCAGTGCGAATGAGCCCAATGCTTCTTATTTTCCTCTGCAATTAATGTACGCTTTTAAACGTCCAGAGGTCTGTCTGTTACATGAAGCGCCGCAGGCTGTGCGCTCCCATCAAAGCCAGCCATGCTGCTGGGGGGCCGGGAGGCTGTGTTGCCATCAGCCAAGGACTTTTGAAATTTGTCACCTTTACCCTTTTCAGCAGGATGCTGGGCAAGGATATCCCAGAGTGCAGACCTGACACCGAGAGAACGATGAGCCCAGAGCTTTCCAGGGAGGGCAGGCTGGGGAGGGGGAATTAATCTCTTGTAAAATGAGAACAAGCATCAGCCATCGGGGGGGAACTGAAAGGCAACACTTGTAAAAGTAATAATGGGGTTATAACCTGAGATGAATTTGTGAAACCCATTGCTGCAAGATTTTATTAAGCTTAGCAAGATTGGATTTTTAAAGGAATATATAAAGTAATAGCCTGTTACTTGGAGTACAAATTGTTCTTGTGGAGGTTTTCTGCAGTCTCTAGTCCTCACTGCAAGAAAGGAGGAGATGAACGGGCTCCCGGCCCGTGACAGGGCAGTGGAGCATGCTTGCTTAGTGCCTCCTCTTTGCAGTGCTCCAAGAGCTGCGGCGGGGGCACGCGGAGGCGGCGGGCCATGTGCGTCAACACCTACAACGACGTCCTGGACGACAGCAAGTGCAGTCAGCAGGAGAAGCTGACGGTGCAGCGCTGCAGCGACTTCTTGTGCCCCCAGTGGAAAACTGGCGACTGGTCCGAGGTAGGGGACAGTGGGCCCACATCAGTGGACCGCTGCCAGCAGAGAGACATCCCCTCTTCTTCTGCTCGTCCCTGTTGTGTTGTGTGCATTGCCTGAGTGCCGTGCCCTATCAGCTCTGGCTGCCACTGCAGGGAAGGATTTTACCCTACTAATATCTTGCTCAGCCCTCTCCCTGCCTTTTATTACCGTTACTGCTTTCACTGCAGCTGGTGTCCTTCATAATGCAACAAAGCCGTACCTTAATAGGCTTTCCCTGCAGCAGGACTGGGGATGTAGGAAGTAGTCTTCAAAGGCTGCTCGTCACCTTTGTGGCCAAATAGCTCTCATTTTTATGAATGTATTGTTTTAAGAAATAATGAAAGAAATTAAGTGGAAATGGAGACCATTAACTGACCGTTGTTCTCCACAAACTACGTGTCTGCTGGGATGAGTGCTGTGGTGGTAGAAGAGATGCTGGAAGAGGCACTCACACACAACTTTATCATGCACGCTCAGAAGCAAGCAAGTATGCTTTGCTTTTGCAAGCCTTTGGCACACTGTTGTGTTCACCGGAACCCCGGAGGGCAGTGCTGCAGCTTTGCCCTACATCTCACAGCTGCTGGGAGCTGCTGGAAGATGTAAGCATCCCTGGAGCCAGGTTATATCTGCCTTGGCAGGGGGAAAAGCATCGTTGTCTCTGTCTCTTCCTGGCCATCCTGCTTGGCACTCACGTTTGCTGTGCTTTTCTCCGTGTCCTTTGGCACATTGAAAGAACTATTGTTTGGAAAAAAATAATAATGATGAAAATAGCCATGAGGCTGCATTATGCCAGGGTATGGTACGCGGACTTTGATTTTGAGACATTTTTAAACCAGTCTTACACCAGGATTTAGCCACTTGTTGAGTTTAGTGAAAATGAAGAGCCTCCAGGGACTCACGCTGTCCTTGGTGCAGTTCCCCACATGGCTGTGCTCTCCTTGCTCCCGAGCAGCCTCGTGTCACTGCAGTACACTCACGTGTTTTCCAGTGCATGTGGTGTTTGGCCAGAGCAACCTTTCCAGCAGTATTCAAGTAATGTTTTCGGGTCTGTTTTCAAGCTCTGGGGAGGTGCTGTCTGGGCACCACCTGAGCTTGCGCTTTCCCCCTCACAGTGCCTGGTCACCTGTGGGAAAGGGCACAAACATCGCCAGACCTGGTGCCAGTTTGGAGAAGATCGGTTAAACGACAGGTTTTGTGACCCCGAAACGAAGCCGGAGTCGGTGCAGACGTGCCAGCAGCAGGAGTGTGCGGCGTGGCAAGTGGGGCCCTGGGGCCAGGTACCTCCACAACGGATTCATCCCGGTGATGTTAACTGTGTGAATGGATTTGCACACACAGATGTGCACATCCTCTGTTCACTTGGGGGCAGCAATAACAGCACCTGCCCATTGTGCTAAATTTGATCTGTGTCATACTAAATTGGTCATGATTTTCAGAAAAAGGTTGCTAAGGTTACGCTTCTAAATCCATATTTAGGCACATAAATATGTGGCCTAATTTTCACCAAAAAAAACTGCTCCCACTGAGTAGTGGTTGTTGCTTTTAATTTTTTCCAGTTTCTGGGAGGAGTTATTTTTTTTCTATTCAAATGCAGGTTGCTTATTTCTCCCAGAGTGTTCTGGCATATTCTTTTCCACAAAGCTGTTAACTTCTGACTTAAAAACAAACAAACAAAAAAAAAAAAGGCAGCAAAGCCAGTTGTCCAAGCCAGACTTATTGCCCATCAGCAAAAATATTCATTAGCTGTTTGTGCTACTGTGGGGCTGAACGACCAGTTTTAAAGAAGGATATGGTGCAGCTTCTACCAGACTGCGATTTACTGTGTGCAGAAGAGCAAATCATGTAAACACTCACACCTTCATTCCTGAGGACAGTAAGTGAAGCATGTGAGGCTCTGATGGGTGCAGTGAATTAAAACTTTGACCTAGTTTAAAGCTGAAATGTGTAGAGAGAAAGCAGAAGGGGAGCTGGATTTTATTTTTGCTGCTCATGCTACGTGCTTAAACACAGGCTGGGCTGATTAATGCTCTCTAACTGAAGCAGCTCCTCAGACCCAGCACTTCTCCTGTCTGCCCTCTCCCAGTGCACAGTGACCTGTGGCCAAGGCTACCAGATGAGAGCGGTGAAGTGTGTCTTGGGCACCTACGTGTCAGTGGTGGATGACAATGAGTGCAATGCTGCAACCAGGCCAACAGACACCCAGGTAAATCTTGCTGTTCCTGTCCCACCTGGCCTCAGTAACACCATGGGACCATTTGGCGCGCACATCTCCAGTGTAGGTCAAATCAGAGCAATGCGGAAATGATTTAGGCCATTTGTCAAGGGCCGGGCGATCTCTCTCTTGCAGTGGAGATCAGCATTAATTTCCTGTTTGGCACTGAGTATTTGTAGGCTCGTGGAATCAAGTCCTGGCTGTGTGTTATTTCTATTGCCAGACCTCCCAGGAGGGCCAGATAGGACTGGAGCCCCCTGCGAGGCAACGTACCGAGGCTGAACACGAGGTGTCTGTCCCCAAACCCTCTCTCACTTGGTGTGTGGAGAAGACCAGCATGTGGCTATGGGCAGTCCGGTGGGCTACGGGGAGCCAGAGGGCTGCAGTCAGCTCAACAACATAACCTTTGTTAAGTAGGTTGCAGGTCTTGCGCTGAACGAAGAGTTTGGGAGCTTTGAAGGGAGACAAAACTGTTGCTTCATACCAGAGCTCTCTTAATGAACTTTCATCTCTTGCCTCAAAACATCTGGTTTTAATGCATGAAGATGGCACTTAGTTATGAGGATCCCGATTTTAGAGTTTGTAATAACTTAAAAGTCCACCGAGATGCTGTGTATGAAGCCTTTAGGGGCACTGGTTCCAAATTTTGCTGATTCAGCAAGAACACACAAGGAGAAAGCATTGAAGAAAAGGTGGTTTGACTGAAACATCTGCAAATTCTTCATTGCTTGCTTTATTTCCCTCCTGTATTTCCCTTACAGGACTGTGAGATAGCAGCTTGTCCTCCCCATCCAAACAGTCCCGAAGCCAAGAGATCCCTATCAGGCATTCACAGGACTCAGTGGAGATTTGGATCCTGGACACCGGTAAGCATGTGTCATAATACTTTCAGGATTATTTTACAGTAGACGCGGTGATACTTTTTAGTGCATTTGACTGGCTTTTTGTTCCAAAGCCCTTGTGTAGCATATAACAGGAAGCTTTCTAGTGGAGTGCTTGTTGCTCTTCCCTAGTGCTCCGCAACGTGTGGGAAAGGGACGCGGATGAGATACGTCAGCTGTCGGGATGACCAGGGCTCGGTGGCCGACGAGTCCGCTTGTTTCCACCTGCCGAAGCCGTCAGCCACAGAAATGTGCACCGTGACACCATGTGGGCAGTGGAAGGCCTTGGAGTGGAGCTCTGTAAGCATTGCTGCCTCTCACAGGAGAGCCTTGTAGACCTGGGTACTGGAAATAGACTTCATTAATCTGTCGCTCTCGGCCCTTTATAAGCAGGGAGATTAGGGTTTTCAGCTGTTCTTTGTTAGTGATAGTGGTCAATCTGGTGTTCAAAGCTTGAAATGTGACTGTGTCTCCTTTTCCCACTGTAATGCAGTGCTCGGTGACT
This sequence comes from Cygnus atratus, assembly GCF_013377495.2. Lineage (NCBI taxonomy): Eukaryota > Metazoa > Chordata > Aves > Anseriformes > Anatidae > Cygnus > Cygnus atratus. Next base: position 7,243,210 of record NC_066371.1, read on the forward strand.
TGTGGTCAAGGTAAGGCAACGCGACAAGTGATCTGCGTCAATTACAGTGACCAGCTGGTGGACAGGAGTGAGTGCGATCCAGACGACCTCCCTGCCACCGAGCAAGACTGCTCCATGTCTCCTTGTCATCCAAACAGCCATGACTACGGCAGGCCCATCCACCCTTTCCTCTATCCCGATCATCGCCTGAAACTGCACCCTGGAGGCAGCCCCAACCGAAACCGTGCACATATACCGGGAGGCAATCAGTGGAGAATCGGTCCCTGGGGTGCTGTAAGTGCCAGGATTTTCTTATTTCTGTTTATTTTTCATGGACTAATTCAGGCTTATTATTATTATTTATTAGTATTATTATTAACATCACCGTGCAGGGAAAAGAGGGACCCCTCTCCTTGCATTCTGCTCCCTGCTCGCTCCCCCCAGTGCTGCAGCAGGGTGAAGGCATTGCTTCTCATTCCCTCACAGCACACATCGTCCAGGCTCTCCATGCAGATAACATCATTTTCCATGAGGCAAAAGCCAGCCTCTGTTTCTTGGCTGTCTCCTGGGGCATTTACAGCTGTGCAGAGCTGCTGCCAAAGCACAGCAGAGCCTTAATGCCAGCTCCTCGCCCCCCCAGCCAGTTTGAAGCACTTTATCATGGAAGTCTCTAAAGGGAATTAAGCACGAATGTGATGTTAAACACCGCGTTAAAGGCAGGGGAGATTACTCACCTGCTCAGAACCGGGCTCGTGTTTATTTTCTTTGCCTAGTCAGCACCTAAGTCATTGCACTGCTATTAGTAACAGCAGAGTTTTGAAGTTAATAATGCCTGTTAGCTGTATTACATTTCTAGCCGTGCATTCCCACGGTGCAGTGCGCTGGGAAGGAGCAGGGAGTGCTCAATTATTCCTGGACTCAGAGAAGCTATGGGCAATTGTGTCTTGCAGTGTTCTAGCACGTGTGCGGGGGGGTTCCAGCGGCGGGTCGTGGTGTGCCAGGATGAAAACGGATACACTGCGAATAACTGCGATGAGAAAACCAAACCCATGGAGCAGAGATCGTGCGAGTCCGGTCCCTGTCCTCAGTGGGCTTACGGCAACTGGGGAGAGGTGAGTACACCGTTAGTCCTGTGCTCCCTGTGCAGAGAAGGGTTTTGCTAGGGGATGGCTGAGAAAAGGGGGAGAAGGGAGACATCACGGTTACAAATTAGGAATATTGGAGCATGAAAGGCAGCCTCTGATAAACGAGTGAACCCTAGCAACTGCTTGGTGGTGGTTTTGATTCCATTTGTCATGGAAAACATTTGTAGAATTTGCTTTCGCCTGGAAACAGAAATTGAAGTTTCTTTTTTTGAGATATGTCTAGTTCAACCAAAGGCCTTTCTTTGCAATAAAAACACTGCTCCGTTCTGAAAACTCATCCAAGATGAGCAACTGGAGATGCTAACCTCAGATAATCCTGCTGGGTCTGGCAATATTGTTGTGGAGCAGCGTGAATGGCTTTGGGGAGAGAGAAGCTGATGTCTCATCTGCTTGTGGGGACATGGCTAGAGAGGGTGAGGTGGGAACAGAAACAACCCTGTGGGCTCGAGAGAGTTGTAGGTGCCCAGGTGGTGATCCTCTGTCCTCTGCTGACTTCCAGTGCACAAAGCCATGTGGGGCAGGGACAAGAACACGGCTCGTGGTGTGTCAGCGCCCCAACGGAGAAAGGTTTACGGATCTGAGCTGCGAAATCCTTGACAAGCCACCGGACAGAGAGCAGTGCAATGTGCAGGACTGTCCTAGAGATGCTGCCTGGAGCGCTGGTCCTTGGAGCTCGGTACGGCCATAAACTCTTTCTCTTTGTGAACCGTTTTGTGGATATCCCATAACAACCAATTTAATTTGCTTCAAACCAAGGTGCTAATGCTTCGTGTCTTAAAACTGCACTTAAAGAGGATTATTGATGATATATTCAGAATAACACCTGTTCAGGAAGGGCTTACATTAGGGGAGCTCAAGTCCTTTAATTTAAGAGGCGTTTTCTGCTAAGTAGTCAACTTTGTCCATTTTGCTACACCGAGCCAGTGCTGTGCAGTATGAGTCTTGGTTCTCACGGAGTCCTTTGCATATGGATTTAAACCTGGCATTTATGCAGTACCTTTGCATCGAAGTTAAATTGTGCTGATATTCCGTGGCAACACTGCACTGTGTGCCTACTGGTTTACAAGTTGCCTGTTCTCTGCCAAACACAAGCTGACAGGGGAAAAATTGTCCTAAATGGCATCAACTTCCTTGCAGGTACAAGTGTGTATAGATGCATGTGCATGTCCCTAGCCGCCCCACGCACACTTACATAGAAATGTGTGCATTCATACCATGTATTTCTACTCCCATATAAAACATGAGTGTGATGCACTGCGCAGAGGCACCTATAAGCTATCCTCACGCATCTCTCTGCTGTTGCTGGAGAGTTTGTCTGGCCGGCATTCCTCTACAGAGATGCTCTTGCAGTGGCTTTAGATCCTGAGCCAGGATCTAAGATGTTGTTTTGAGTCGTGCAGCTCAGAAATTCTCCCTGCCCAAAGCAGCAGCCCCCGTGCCAGCGCAAGTGCCGTGTGGGGCACCTCTGGCGTGCTGGAAACCACAGACCTGCCCGTTTTGGAGTGGCCTTCAAACAGATGTCAACTTTTAGTGGGTGTTTTGCTATAACAGCTTTTCAAGAAGATTTAAAAAAAATGGAAGAAAAAAGATAATTTGACTCAAAAAGCACTTTACAAAGAGGCCTTTTTTCTCTTATAATGTGTCAGACTTCCTTAATTGTCATGGTTTGATTGAAAAGTTGTCTTGCTAGAACATAACCTCACTAGTTTCTGTGGATGCTTCAGTAACACGGATGCCTTCAGTAACGTTTCTCAATATTTTTCTCATACCTCAGTGATACGCAATAGCCATAAAACTGCTGGACTAGTATTCATACGGTGCTTCACCAGTACAAGGGACAGTGATATGAAATGTTTCATTTGAGGTGCTAATGTATCACTTGTGCGCTGATAGTTGGCGCTACAAATGAGCGAGGAGAGCTAAGCAGAACTAGCAACCGGTGCGGCGGCTCTCTCACAGCATTACCAGCTGAGAAGTGCTGTGAGCCTTTGTTACCCATGTGGGGACGTTTGCAAGAACCACAGGCGTGGACAGACTTGCGTTGCGTTTTGGTGTCACTCAGCGTTCAGCCTCTTCACGGCTGTTCAGCAGCAGGCTGCAGGGCTGCGTCTGCTCCTCTGCTTAAAATGCAGGGTGCGCTCCTAATGCAGGATGCAGTCCTGTATTTGGCTGTTCTGTTTTTTTTTTTTACCCAGAAAAAAAATCCTTTGTCTCTACTAAATCTCTTGCCTGTATTAACCTTGGTGGGTTGTCCCTCGCTCGGTCTCCTGGGAAGAGCTGGGATGTCGGGGCAGGGGCATCCTTCCCGCAGCATCTCCTCCCGTCTCCCCTAGGGGATGTGGACCCTGGTGCTCAGCACCCCCTCGCTCCCCTTCCCAGTGCAGGGGCCGCCAAGCCCAGCTCCAGTCACTGCCACGAAGTGACTCGGTTTTTCAGGTCTTGCTACCCAAGTGTCATTTGGCTCTGACGTAGGGGACCCCAGAGCTGTTTGAAGACTGCATTTTATCTCTGGGGTCAACAGGGCGTCGTGTCCCTCCTGCAAAATGCTCTACGTGTATGTCTACCTCGTGCTACTACTGTAGGTAGCAGTGTCCAAATTTTTTCATTAGTGTGGAAGCACCTGATTTGCTTTAGCTCTGTCATCGGTTGCAAACATCATTCTGTAGCCGTACGTACTTCATCTGTTTGGATGGAGTGTCACTACCATATTTTTTTGGTCACTTTTGAAACAAGAGTATAGTATTAGCTGAAACTTTTCAGCAGTATGGATTTATGTATTTATGTAAAAGTGTATTTATTTTTCCAATATTGTTATTTAATTTTATATAAATATTGCATACATTTACAATGTTTAATGTTGATGTTGAACAGTGAAAAAATTAAAGACAAGTAGAATGTAATCATAAATGAATTTGTATAATGATTTCTTGAGTCTTTTGCTAAATTAAGATCATATACTTAGTTTTTGGTAACTTTTACTAAATTTTCTGAAATGGTTTACTTGCTTTGTTCTCCAACAGAAACTGTCATTCTTAATTAAAAAAAAAAAACAGTTAAAAGTGTATGAATCATGAAGTTTGGGTAAACTCATTTCTTGCAAGCATCTGATTGGCTTAGCTTCACACAAGTTGGAATAAAATAAGTGCTATAAAATACATACAAATGAAAGCCAAGAGAATCTGAAGAGTCCAATCCTCAGTCTTCAGGCAAAATTCCACTGCAGTTTTATACAGTAAACAAACGATTTTATCTGGCTGGTTAAATCCAGGTTTTAAAGAGACAATTAAATGAATAAACAGATTCTGTATGGAAATGGTAATTTTATAATAGGAGACTGGTGAGGTGCCTTGTTATTATAATGTACTTTCAAAGAGGACTGAGAGGAGGTGATACTTTTATTTCCTTGCTTATTTAAGAACATGTATTTAAACACTGCAGAACTGTAAGCGTGTGATAGACCTGACTTTTTTATTAAAATAATGCTTTAGAAAATATGCAGAGACTGTCACCAGGATACGGAGAGTCTTTTTTCTCCTCTGAATGCCTTATGATGTGAACACAGATGTCTGTACATGCTCTTGAATAACGAGAGGAAATCTCGCCATGTTCTCCAGAATGAGGGAAATGCTCATGGAGTATTATTTGTCGCTTCCCTTAAACCCCAATCCTCAACCCATTCCTCTCAGAGCAAATCTGCTCCTTGCAATAGCCTCTGTGAAATTTCGGTGCTGGAGAGTTTACCCTAACGTGCACTGTATCCTGATACAACTTGTGAGTAATGCCAAATTCCCTTGTCACGGGCTTCTCAGTCTTTCCGTGTTAGGAAACAGACACAGATAAGGAAATACAGTTATATCTCACAGCACCCTGCCCTGGGTCAGGCGGGTCAGTCGTTTGGACTTCATTGTGGTGGGACAGTAATCATTTGCATTTGACCCATGGACAGTGGATGGGTGGTTTACTTCCTAAAGAGTATAATAATTTTAAAGGTAATCTGCTCAGCCGAGTACTTATCGCTCTTTGGTATCAAGAGTTGGAGCTGCTAATGCAGTGGTTGGGTAGCTCGTGGTGCCTGGGAAGCTGTGCTGTGTGCTTCCCAGCTCTTATCAAACAGGCAGAAGTGCTGGTTATCATGATTTTTGGCAGGCCTTTTGAGCTGACAGTGAAGAACTGGAAGCTTATAATGAAATAATTAGAATGTTAACTGGCTAGAATCCAAATCCTGTTACTGTCAATGGGAATGCAGTTTTGGGTTCGGATGCTGTAGTCCATTAGCCCATGCTGGAAGCCAGTGGCTTTGCAGGGCTCCCTGGCTGTGTGCAGGGCTGTAGGTAGTGGCAAAGTCTCTCTGGAGACGTGGGAGCACGAGGGCTGCCTGGCACGCAGGAATTTCAACCTGAAAACGGGTGACAGTGCAAAGTTTGGGTTATTTGTATTTAATTCTCTCAAAGCCCCAACCCATTGTTTACAAAATGCCCTCCCCGTGAAGCTTGCTGAAAATAGGCTTTTCAACAGCAATATTCTCCCTGTCGTTGTTCTGATAATATTCTTAGCAGGCAGTGTGTCAGCTCTTGCTAAGGCACAAGTGATAACCAGGGGCAGATTGGGTTGTAAGTGTATATAGCTCTGCTGTTCTCCTCCTCTCTTCTGCAGAAAATGAATTTGCTGTGACAGCAGCATTACCGAGCTGCGGCATGATCCTTTACACATGTTTTTGCAATAACAAAGCCATCCTTGAAAATGAAGTGATGGGCACGCTGAACTCTCCAGTCAGCCAGTGATTCACATTGCTCTTCCTCTCCTTCATTCATACGATGTTGGTTCAGGCTCCGAGGCTGCAGCAGCAAGCCTGTATTTCTGTGTAGTGCCAGGGATTGTCAGAAAACAAATAATAACAATCCTACCCCTGGGAGCCTTGGGGGTAAAGACAAATGCAGCAGAGGAAGGCTGCACAGAAGGTCCCAGCACCCGTAACCCAGGCAGAGGGATGCTCTGTGTGTGGCTTGCATGTCTTTGGAAAAACATGTAGAAATAGATGTAGTACAGATTTAATAAAGCTGATACAAACCAAAATAAGGACTTTGTAGCCTATGGATATCCTCAGCAATCTGTCTCCATCTCAGAGCTGTTTGCTCAGGCCAGGCCCCCAAAGCTGCTGTCTCCCTTGGGTTCCTGTCTGTCTCCTCTCTGGGATCAGGCAGACCTTCTGACTGCAGGGACTGCTCTTTGGTGTGCTGATAAAAGACAAAAAGTTGTCTGCTTTGGCTCTCTCGTCAGAAAAAGGCCTTTGACAGTGCAGACCTCTTTGCTTTGTTTAAAAATAAGCAAACCAGACCCGCCTCAGCCCTGCATTACTGCGTGCAGTCTCACCCAGCCCCAGCACCGCCGGAGGGGCAGAGCCGTGCCTGCCTGCTGCCTTCCTCTTGCCCTGCCCTTGATTTTCCATCCCATTCTTGCTGTTTGCCCATTATCACCAGTGGTCTCTTGCTGCCTCTTCTCCTTAAATGATAACCGTGTAGGCTCGGTTCTGCTGCCCCCCCTGGCCAGTGACGATGCTGTGTGAGCAGGACTGCAAGCACCGCAGCCTGCCCACTACACCTCAGGCGAGGACCCTGCTGCGGTGCTCTGAGCAGGTGCTTAGGTGCTTTGCTGCATCAGCACCTCACAGGGTTATTTCCTGCAACAGCTCTCTGCTGTTTCAATCCTCATATTTTGTCTTTGTGCCTGGTGGGATCTGGTCTGGTGGTTGAATCTCACCTCTTCTGGGCTGACGGAGAAGTAAAAGGAGTAGGTAGCAGTGGTCTCTCGAAAGCCCCCAGGTCCAGGGGTTGAATGTTAGCGTAGAGCCAGGGTACGAGCTGCAGAAAACAGCCAGATCATCTGCTCTTCGTAAGCCTCTCCTGCTGTCTCTGCCAGTGGCAGAAGCTCGCTGGACCAGGGGCTGGACTCAGGAAGGGTGTTTCCTTGTGTCTTGAACCTCTTCTCTTCCCCACACCCTCAGGTGCTGCCTCTCTTCCCAGTGTCTTTCCCAGTCAGAGCAGGTAACTGCATCAGTAATCCCTGATGTTTCCTACCCTATGAATAGTCCAATCCATGCCTCTGTCCTAACCTGCCGTAAAACACTCACCTTTCTCCTCCCGGAGCGAGCAGGTCTCTCCACCCCTGCCAGCAGCTCCCCTTGGGATGTTACGCGATGCCCCTTGAGCAGGGAGATGCAGGACCCCATGGAGGGGAAGGCTGCATTTCATGTGCCTCCCTGGCTGCCTTTTACACTTCCCCTCTTACACATTTTCTCAGTGAGGCGGTTATTTTCCAGGCCACGCACAGCTGGCCTGAGCTTAACCAAAAGGTTTGGGGATTGCTGTTCAGTGAGGAGTGGCTTCGGTCTCCTGGTCATGGATGGCCCCTTCGTGGCTGCGGGCAGACCTGCTGTACACACACACACACACACAGGAGAAATAAATGATAAAATGGCAATTTCTGGGAACATTTCTGTCCCAAAGCATTAGCTTTCTGTGCAATGATTGCAATCCGGGTCTGACTGCAGCAGACGCATACGAGCAGAAACACTTCCAAGGATGAGCTGTGAAGTTCAGCAACTTCCCACAGGTCCCTGGGCTGGGAGCTGGGAAGTCTGCTTGTGTTTTTGTCCGTGTGCCAGGTTCCCACTGCATACCCCAAACTGCAACAATTGCTGTTGCTCAGATCCTAGGGATTGTAGCATTTAGAAGCAAGAATAGGTGGTGATGAGGGATATTAAGCATAAAGATATTTACTGCGTTTCTACCTTTCATGGTGACAGATTTGTGCAGTCATTAGGGAAAACACAATGCAGTTAATCTTGCTCCAAAGGCACTTAACGCTCTATTCATGTTTTAATTTTTACTAGCTCACAGGAAGGCGAGTGAGCCTGCAGCACGCATGAAAATCTGCCTGATGCCCAAGACTGTATGCAGGCTGACAAAGTGTTTGATCGCTGGTGCATTAAGGCAAGATTTTTCTTTATAAAACTGGGGAGTAAGAAGCAGCCCCTTGCTCCTACAAGCACCCGCTGTGATGCACACCTGTGAAATGGGGCTGGCATTCTTTGAGGAACTCTTTATGTTGTGTTTCTCTCCATCCAACACTGAGAAATCCTATCCCTGAATGGTACTTCTAAGTGGTATTATAATACATCTGCTCACTGAAAAAACGAGGTGTCAGTTAGCCGAGGCTGCTTGCTGCTTCAATTGCTACTTTTTTAAAAGTGCCACAGCATGGAAAATAGGCTCCATCAGCCCCTTCCACATCCCATTATGCAGGCTTCCTCAGGTAGCTCACACATTTCCTCCTAATTTGAGGAAAAGTCTCTCCTCAAGTCAGTCCTCCTGCAGTCTCTATTTGGTGATTTTTGCTTGTTTGCTGTTTAAGTTAAAAAGCTTGGAGGGGGGGCAGGGATGCAGCTTTTAAAGCAGGCTCTCACAGCCTTGCTGATTTCCGCACCTGGCAGTCTTTGTAGGGGATGTAACAATGCTGTGAGTGGGAGAAAGAGGGGGAGAAGGTGCTACCTAGCAGATGGATGCTGTAGAAGGGAGGTGCATGCAGCTTCTGCAGGTACCTGTTTCCAATATATCCCGTGAGGTACCGTAACTCGGAGAAATTATTTTAGTGATTTAAGTGCTCGGGATGTTCAATTTTAAGAGTTACCCACATGCATCCTTTCCCCTGGGGCAGTCTGTGCTGCTGGAGGTGCTGCCACGGGGGGCACGCAGAGCCAGGGCCAGCCAGCGCGGGTGTCCCCTGCCGGTGTGCCCAGCGCGAGGAGGGGACACAGCCTGCCCTCACGTGCTGCTCCTCGGGACGTTTCCACAGCAATTTCTGGACAATGCTCATAAGCACACGTGGGCTATGCCCCCTGAAAGAAATCCGGGGAGTTAATGCCTTTTCTTCAGTCCTCGCGGTTCTCTGGGAAGCCAGCACAGGTTAGACAGGCATTTCTAAAGGTTCTCCCAAACTGTAGGACAAAACCAGGGGCAACTATTTCCTAACCAGCTCCTAAAGTGCTGCAGCCACTGGAGAATACCTGATGTGGAGCTGCACCCTGGTGCTTGTCCCACCAATGCCTAAGGAATTACCTGCTAAAATGCCTTGCTGCTTTGAAGCTAATTGAGTTCATTTGCATGCCACGGAGCCCCTGTTGCTGGATAACACAAAGGCTCGGGCATTTTAAGACTTCCAGTAAGGGGCCAGCTGGCTAGGGACAATCCAGGCTTGTCTTGGTGGCGTGTCTTCTGATGTCCTTTGTGCTTGAGAGACTTTAGGGGTACAGATGTCACAAGGCTGTGTCAAAGTTTCCAGCACGTGGTAGCAGCAGCGCAAGTTGTAGCAGGAGGCTGATGTACGCTAACGGGATGCTGCAATGTCACTGTGAGGGTGCATGGTCGGACTCTGCTGGCAGTGGGAGAAGTTTGCTGACATTCAGGAGCACAGCTCCTAATGCAAAGGGGATGTAAGAGCATGAAACAGTGCTGTAGGACTTCGTGGTTTTTCTGTTTTATTTCATCTAGCACATGTTTCAGCTCAGACTGTTGGAAAGGATGAATGAGGGCTTACTTACGAGCGCTCACTTTCTATATAATCCTTAATGTGTGGAAATCTAAACCTACAAGGATTTATTTTAATTTCCTCTGAAAAGTTGCTCCTGGCAGAATCTGATAAAGACGTTTTAGCCTAATTCTTCCCAGCCCCCTCCGCTGCCCTTCCCGAGCTATCTGAGCATACCTATCTTGGGGAATTCATTTGGTGATCACCACAGCTTGCATTTATTATCTCAAATACCTCCCAAATCGTTCATTGATGCACAGGGCCTGGAAAAGCAGTCTGACAGCATTTTCTGAAAGTTTCCATTTTTGGTGGAGAACTTACCCAGATTTTTGCCACTTAAATTTCTGCCCCGCGGTTAGGTGGACATTTGGGTGCACAAAGTTAATGAGAGCAGAGCTTCTCCGCTCCTTGGTGCTGGGGGGCTGGCGATGCTCTCAGCAGCACAGCTTTGGCACGGGATCAGAACCTGGGCCCAGCCAGCCAGAAACTGTGTACAAGTTTTTAAGAGTGTTTTGGATATGTATTCTGTTTGTTTGCTCCTTCCCCTGCTCCTAGCCCAGTGAATCAGGTAGCAGCCACCTTATTCTAGAAAGGTCTTACTCAACAAGGTGTACCCTCATCTTCCCGGAAGGCTGAGTAGGAAATGCAGTGAGGATTAGTATAAAGCACTTTGCACCTATTTGGTAAAGTAGAAAAATCTTCGTCATTCCCGAACTCTGAAACAGAAAACAAATTTCTGTGGAAACAAAAATACAAGCGTGTGCTGGAACAGAGCAATGCATTGCAGGAGAGATTTAGCAACGTGTTCTGACCTTTCTGGAAACAGTTGGTACGGAAATATTTTTCTTGTATTCATTTAAACTTTTTTTTGTTGCATTTATTTAAACTAAGTGGTGTATTTATTTGAAGAAATCAGCAGCATGCCAATCCACAGTACTTGCGTGATCAGTTTTGTGAACGTGCCAGTAAGCATAACTCCCCTAAATCTGCGCTCAAAAGCTTTGATCCTAATGCTGTAAGGAAAGTCCTTTTATTCTTATTTTCCATGTAAAGCACCAGGTGTGACTGCGGTCGTTTTAGGGAGATAATAAAGATGATTGCAAGAGGAAGGTTTACTAGCGTCCTTAGCACAATTGCTGTGGCTTATTTTTTGAAATAGTCCTTCTCTGTTGTTTTATATGCCGCATTAAGAACCACCACCATGTGTTGTTTTCGCACCATCCTACACACTGGGGAGAGGATGGCTGCTCTCCCAGGTCCAGATATTAGGGGTGCTGATATTTGTTGCCGTGCCTCTGCCTCAGGCTGGAGACAGCATTTCAGAGTGATGTTTCCAAGCACTTTGGCAGAGGCAGGTTGGCCATGGGCATGTCCGAGTGCACGTGATCCCCAACTCTAGGGAGCTGGTCAGTGAACAAAGTCAATACAATACCTTGGCTGCGCCTTCAGGGCTGGATCCAGAGACAACTGAAAGCAGTAGGAGCCTCGCTGTTGACTTCAAAGAGCCCTGGATGAGGCCGCTGTTCCACAGCCAGCCACCCGTCCACCCCCAGCACTTTGAAGTATTTTCTACAGGGAAGGGGGGAAGGAAAGAAAGAACGAACGAAAGGAGTCGGTGAGAGGAGTGTTTTTGTCTGTGCTTTTAAAATGTTTAAAGAAGGCAAGGTCAAAGCTTACCTCACTGTGGCATTGTTATTGATAGACATTGTAAGCAGGCGGCAGCGTTTCCAGCGATGAAAAGAGCCCTGCTAATGAAATGCAAAGCTTTTCCAGGGTCAGAAATAACTGATGAGGTGACTGCAGTAGCTAGGTGTGTTGCTCCCCTCAGTCACATGGCAGTGAGATTAAGCACTATCGAATTATTTTGTGCATATGGCTCACATGTGCCTAAAACCTACGTGCCAAATAAAAGTTGGAAATAGCTGAGAAGAATTAGAAGGCAATTATGAGGTAGGCCCTTCGCAGAGAAATTTTCGCTCTCTAATTCTTGGTTGCATCAGGTCATTCGGCCTCTGTTTTCTGTCAGAGCAAATGAGATCATAACTCACATGTGCGTGAAACCAAATGGATGTCTTAGATCTAAAAATGTACAGCTGCCTAACTTTAATGTATATTAAAGGCAGACATAGAAATGATTAATTGCAGCATCTTGAGAATTACACTCAAGTATTAACAAAAGTAGTCTGATTATGTCTCAACCTCAAAGTGCACCAAAATGTGCCTGTAGCCCTGCCATGTTGTGGCATTGAATGCCAAGATAAATGTCAGAATCTGGCTCCACACCAAAGGTAAGCAATCTGTAGAAGGGGGATAGCAATTTTGGAAATTACTGGTACCATATTATGTGCAAGATCAAATGTTTATCAGACAACTTCAGGTCCCCACAAACATACTCGTGTTATAAAATGATGTTGTTACTCTTCCTTTACAATAAATACCAGGCCCAATGTGTTTTTTAAATTAGAGAAAGCATGCACTTTGCTTTACTGGCTTGGGATGTGGGGCAAGACAAAGCCCTGATCAAGTGTGTGAATTTATGCTTTGGTTTTCACCGTCACCTTAAAGTGGTGTTGACCTGTACAGAGAGCACTGAGGAGCACTTGAATTTTTGCTGAAGTACCACTGTTGGCATTTAGCCCAAAGACAGTAAAGGGATGGACGTATTAGAAGTTCATAACTTAGTTTGTTAGGACTTGATGTTTTCTTCTCGTTGCTGATGGTCATTGCCTGGGGAGAAATGTTGAAAGAATGAAAAAATGAACTTCTGATGAGATTTGAAGGCTTATAAAAGTAGAATAACATTAACTCGATCTTTTTTCCTGTTGATACTAAAAAAAAAAAAAAAAGTGAAGTTTATGAAACTCAGTGATTTGTGAAAGTCTTATTTTGGAACAAAGGGACAGCGTTTCCTCTGTTTTCCAGTGCATGGTTGAATGTTGGTCTTTGGGTTTCTTGGCCAATTGTGAAATAGCAGCTGGGCTGAGGAGAGCTCAGCCCTACCACCACGTACACCAGCACAGGGCATGTGGGGTTGAGGGCTCAGGGACAGGCTGTGCCATCGGTGTCACCTGGGGCACCCATCTTACACAGCCGGATCCACCCTGACCTCCTAAAGGGCCCTTAAATCTCATTGACCTCAGGGGATGTGTCGGTCTGGTAGCGGTCTTACAACAGGAAAACAGCCTTTTTCAAGGCATCACTTTTGTATATAAAGCTTTTATATAAGCTTTTAAGCAGCAACATCTGATCTTATGAGTTACATCCCTTTCTCTCCACGTTTGCCTGAACTTTTCCATTTTGGAGCAAGTTACTGCTCTCTCACTGTTTCTTTGTACACCTCTTAACACAATGGGGGCTGAATGATTTGGAAGTAGTGCTGTAATTTAAAATAATCACGGCTGTCAATGCAAGTGCCAATTTCTGGTCTAATGGATTTTCCAGAACTGCTACATATATAATCTGTAGTTTGTTAGGTTTCAAATGTATTCATAGGCAGGGAAGAATTTGGGCTGTAATTTATTTCTTAGCAAATATACTGATGGAGTAGCTTCAAAAAGAAGGAGGAAGCTTTATCTCTGCATGTTTGCTCCTTTCTGTAATGGAAGCAGAGCATTTTCTATGGAGAGATGGTTGGAGCAGAGTGTTTGTGCTCAAGGATTGAGCCAAGATGCCTGTGATACAGTACGTAATGAGTTGCATAACGTGTAATGAAGAAATTGAAACTGAGTCTCTGGGTGCATCATGCTGAGTAAGAGGCTTGTTCTACAAGAAACTGTCATATTAAATTCTTGTCGTGATTCTAGACCCCTTTGATTCCTAAATCTTTTGGAGGAGACTAATCTGAAATCAAAGTGAAGTTGCTTGGGGTTTGCATGCCAGAAATGGTCACATTTGAAAAAGTTCAGTGAACCTGCAGAGGGAGGTTGAAATTCGTTGCTTCACTACAAAGCTTGCAGCTAACATACCTGCTGGTTTCCTTTCTGCTTTGATTCTTCAGGCTCTGCCTTCTTCTGAGTTGTTTTCAAAATGCATAAATCTTCAGGATGAGCATGTCCTGGTTTCAGTCTTTTTTCAGGAAAAAAAAAAATCAGTCTACACTGGTACAGAGTAAAACAAACATGGAAAGACTGCATTTTGCTCCTCTGCCTTGTCCTCTGTGCAGTTATTTCCCTCTCTGAAGGTGTATATCACACTTTACTCTCGGTTTTACCAACATTTGACCTCCTTTTATACCAAGGTAAATGGAAATGGTCCCTTTCAAGTTGTGAGCAGATACTGAGGGCTCCTGCCTTGATCCCCGTAAGATGACTCTGCTCCTTTGAAACCACAGGAGCAATGCCAGGAATCTAGCCCTAAAGCCCGTTATCCCTGCTGAGTGCCAGCTTCTTTCTTCAATTCGATATTGGCATTCGTGGGGCTTTGACCACGAACATCGTGAGATATGAAGTACAAATGGGAACATTTCCAGCGGGTTACTTACTGCCCCTCCGTATCCCCTCTGAACTTTGTGCGGGCTGCCGGGAGCCTGGGGATGTGCTTTTTGGTCCGGTTGAAACAAAAATGCCCTGTGTAGTCATGGCCCATGTGGAACCGCGTAGCTGGCCCTGCGTGAGAGCTGATTTGTTGTTACTTTATATTTACAGTGTTCTGTCTCCTGTGGAAGGGGCCAAAAGCACCGCACTGTGTACTGTTTGACAAAGGAAGGGAGGCATATAGAAGAAGATTATTGCAAGCACCTTGCTAAGCCCAATGTGCAAAAGAAATGCAGAGGGGGCAGATGTCCGAAGTGGAAATCGGGAGATTGGGGACAGGTGAGACACGTTGTATACCCTTTTACACCCTTTGATATTCCTCCTCCGTCAAGTTGGTTAGAAGCTGGTTTTCCCATCACTTCTGTCCTCTTGAATTTTACAAGGGTAAAAGTCTTGGGCCAGCTCCTCAGGTGGCGTAAAACAGTGTAGCTTCATGCTGAAAACGTGGCAGCTTGCTTTTAGTGTCTAACTGAAAGCAAATTCCTTGTATATTTTAAGCTCCCGCTAGAGAAGCCAACAGTATATAATAATAAAGAGAATCTACTATTATTCATGTTTTTAATATTGTCATTATTTAAATGTGTCACATCCCAAGCAAAATCTTCCTTAGTTTTGAGAAATCTGAAATTAATTTTATTATCCGCTTCCTGGGAAAGCCTAAAGAACAGTCAGAGCTGTTCATTAAAAATGCTTTTCACTACCTTTTGTTTCCTAATAAGCTCATCACTTAATTTTGCTTCATTAAAAAGTCAGGCACTGATGCATAGAGCAGAGGCTGCTGGAAATGCGAAAGCGCTTGGAGTTATTAAGCATCTTGTTTGCTGAAAGCATATCTTGAATCCTTGTTTTCCTGAAAATAATGTCTTTGTCTTCACCTTGAATCTGCTGCATCACATTTTTAGCTCTGAACTTCAATTCTCTGTCTACCTCATTAGTGTGCTAATCAGCAGAATTATTGAAAATCCCAGACTAAATGAACTGTTACCTTGTAAAACATCGTGTTCTCTTGCGATCTGTCTTCTACATTCAGGTACAAAACACCAATTCTCACTGTATGCAAGCTCCCTAAAAGATAAATCCTTAACGTGTCGACAGGCACACTGGTGAACATTAGGACTAGGACAGCATATTGTTGTTTAATGTCAACTGTTAAGAAAGGCAATAAACCCGTTGATGTTTTATGATTGTTTTCAGACTTGTATTTTATTTTTTATGCTTACCTTTGAATTCATGCGATAGCAGTGTTTGCCACTGCATTTGTTAAGGGATAAGTGTACATTCACCGTGGAGTTTCAGCTACTGAGATCTGGGTCCTTTATACCAGGTCTGACTGAGAGCACCCAGGGGCACCCTCTGTATGGGAGCGCTGCTCCCGTATTGACAATTAACCCCCTGCTTTATTATCGGCAGGACTAAACCCTCCACTCTATATGGGAAGCTAGATTGAAAATAAAAGGCTATTATATGCACTTGTCATATCCGATTTGCACCTTATTTAAAGTGACTGCTGCTGAAAGCAATTTTTTTTTTACGGCTAATAATTGTAAACATAATAATGTAATGGTCTGTCGATTGCTTTAAAACGCGCTAATTTTAATTGATAAAAGTAAGCGTTTCAAAATTCCCAACATTCCTCCGCATGATTGGAGTTAATTTTATGCAAGTGGAGAAAGAAACACAACTTAATTGGAGGACGAGGTGATTTATGGCCTGAGGTAATCTCTTGTGACTAGGCAATTAAGGAATATTTGTATGCTGATGAGCAGCGAGGAGCAGGCAGCGCGCTCCCAGCACACTCTGAGCGCCGAGCACCGCACCAAGGGTGCTGCAGGTGCTCGGCATGGAAGCACCCACTGCAACATCAACCCCGGCCTCAAAGCGCTTATGAGCAGGAAAGCCAAACCCCAAACGCAGCAGAGACAGCTTGCCCGGGGTAGTTTAATTATGTTTTATTCTCTCAGAGGAAATAGAAGTATTTTGGAAGGAAGCGCAGCGTGCTGAATGCAACTCAGCTCTTGTCTTTGCGTGCGAAAATCAGAGGGGCTCCGGAGGGAGCGGCACAGCTGCGGTGGTTCCACCAGCTCGGTCCTGGGCTTGTTGTTATCCCGCCCTCCGTTTCTCCTCCAAAGCGTTTTTTGGAAACAGGGCAGCAGTTTGGGCACCCTCTGCCAGTTCTAAGAGGAGCGCGCTTGTCTCTGCAAGAGGTGCGCACGGCTTGTGGGGTTTTGCAAAAGATTTAACGCCGAAGTGGATTTAGGTGCCAGACTTCTGGGTAAGGCTATGAAACAGGCAGGGGCTCAGCACCCTGACAGCCAGTAGGTCGGGACCTAAGTGGGCACGGAAATGTGGCATCACCTTCCCCATCAGAGGTGACGCTGAAGTTGTTCATAGGAGCCCGGTCAGTTTGCTTTTAGGTATTATTAAACAAGCTTTCTGAAGGCCTGATTGGCACGTAAAGATAATCCCAAAGCCAAGCTGCTGTGAGCTGGGCACCTTTGCTGGCTCATGGGTAAGCCAGCAAAGTCTGTGTGAGAACTAAGGCAAGGCTTTCCCATACAAGTGCATCCTCCCTGTCGATGCACAGAACATGTGCTGCATGTGCCTTTAGTTTTTTCCTTTTCCTTTTGGGAAATGCTTCAGAAAGATTAAAGACGAATCCCTGTCAGCAGCCGGCTGAGCCAAGCGCTCTGCTCCCAGGTGCTTTTCTCTCTGGATGTTTTGTATTCAGCGGCTGGGTAATTCTTTTCTGGATTGTTATGAATCTGCTTTCCTACAGCAAAGCATTTTTAATATCTCTTAATAATCAGAAGGGAAGAAAAAGTCTTTTTCTCCAAGGTTTAAATTTGCTTGTGTTTGCACCGGAATGTCAGATTTAATGTGTTTGTATCTCCTAAATGCTATCAATTATGGCCATTTACCTTTCACTTAGTAAAAATATCAATATTTATTCTGCCGTCTGGCATTTACATATTTCAGCTACGGGCTGAAATCCCACCTTGTGTTTTCATAAGGTAGAGCTTCTCCACAGCCGCGCTGGCGCTCTGCAGCTTGCTGGTAGACTTGCTCAGTAGAAAAAGGAGCAGTCCTGGGGAAACGTATGGACTCCACAGGAAGGATAAACAGGCTGCCTGGCTCCTGGCATCCCATAGGGAAAGGAATATACAGGTACAGCACAAGCTGGCAGCCCCAACCTGGGTAGCTTCAGATCCACTCTGCTTGTGGCGTTCAGCAGAGCCAGCTGGCTGTGTTTGCCCAGGACAGGTTACTGACCCGTATTCTGGATTAAAGCAGCTGGGATGAAACTGGTTCAAGATGCTGCCTTTTCATGCCTCTGCAACGCCTCTCTAGGATTTCAAAGCCTGCTGTAAATGCAGCCAGGGCACAGCAGCGCTGGTGCCCCGTGCGGCTGGAGGGCACCGTGGTTCCTGGGCCACCGCGTGCCCTGGGAGAGCCTTTGAGCCCTCAGCTAGGGGGAACCTCCCTGTGCCCGCTGCCAAGCAGCCAAGGAAAAGCTTTTTGCAGGAGGGTGTTTTCGCATCTCTCCCAAGGGACATTTCAGGACACGGCGGTCCCGGGGATCTCGCTCCCTGAGCCCGTGCAGTGCTCCCATGGCATGGCTGCCTGCTAATGGGGCCAGGTGGCAATATTTGCCCCCTCAGCTTCATGGTGGGGGGAAAGTTTCACCCTGAGCTTGGAGCAGAACAAGTTGAGGGCTTTGCCTGGAGCCTTGCACTGCCAGGGACTGAGATCCTGCTCCCCAAACCTGTGCTGTCCGGGCATCGCACGCGGCACAGCCCCTCTGGAGCACCCCAGTGCAACCTCCCTTATCATGGGGTTCCTGGACACGTGGTTTTTAGGTGGGTGATAAATGCAAAATGCATTTTAGAGCATGGTATGCATCCTGGTGCGTATTATTCAGCAAGTTCGTTGCCATTATTCAGTTTAAGCATCCCCTCTGGAATGCGTAGGACAAACAGCGCTGTTAATCACAGGGAGGCGGCGCAGCATATGGGAAGCATTTGCATCAGCAGTGACAGAAATCTAGCTGCTACTTTCCCAAGTCACACACACACACAAAAACAAACAAACAAACAAAAACTTCCAAATCTCTGAAGCCAGGCAAAAGTTTTCAGTCAGCTTTCTTAGGTCCTTTTGGCTTTATGGGGTATTTGCATAGCGAAGCACTGTGGAGGAATGCTCCCCAGAACTAGACAGGAGAGGATTGCCTCCCTGTTATGCGCCGCTAAATTCCCTGCCTTGAGAAAACTCGCTTCAAGGGGCGTTGAAATAGCGGGCCATAATCTCATTTGCTAGGTTCCCCCATAATATATTAATAAGGATGCTTATACTAATTGTTAATTCAGCAAAAGTTAATTGTAATAGCTGTGTTTTAAATGAACGCCTTTGATTTTTACACACTTTCTTTTATAAACACAAATTCCTTCTGTTCCACATCTCTAATATACTTTAAGACCTAGCAAGAAAGAATCCATAGCAGAGAGAAGTTAAGTATTGCTATACATGTTACATTATGCAGTCACAACAATAAGAAATGTTGTGTGAAAGAAAAAAAAAAACAACAAGCTGTTAAAAGCATTGCAGTGCAGAAAATAATTGGAAGATGTCTGAGAAAGAGAAATTCAGGCTGTTCTCGCTGTGCCTAGAAGTGGGCAGAAATGTGCCCACAGTATAATGAAGGAAATGAGAGGGGGGGAAAAGAGGAGCTAATTTAAAAAAGACATTTTTCACAATCATACAGCACGTCCTGACTTCTGTGCATGTTCAGATGCATGCTGAAAGGAATTCCAGCTGTATAACTTTACCTCTCTGTTGCCGCACTCTTTCTTCTGTATCATTCAAGTTTGCTTTTCCTTAAAGCCCACTCCGACGATGCTCGTGGCAGTCGATGTACTTTGAACTCTTCCTTTTTGTTCGGAATGCATGAGGAGTAACGCACAGAGCCTTGCTGCCTCCGGTTCGCTGTCATTTAACACTGCTGCTATCTCAGAGGTTTCCGCAAGCATAAATCCCGTCTGGGAAAACCTGACCCCTCTGAAGCCAGCGGCCAAAATTCCCGCTGGCTTCAGCGAAGCAGGAATTCCAGCCCGTGCTCTGTCCTTGCAAAAATTTTCCCCCGCAAAGCGAGCAGTGCAATGCCTGGAAGTTTCAGCTCCGGCATTTGCGCCTCGCCGAAGGCAAAACAGGGAGCGAGCCCCGCAGACGGCTGCGACGGCCACCACCACTCACCTCTTGTCCCTTCCTCCAGTGCTCGGTGTCCTGCGGCCGCGGCGTCCAGCGGCGCTCCGTGCACTGCCACGGCGGCTCCCCGGCAGCGGCCGAGGCGGCAGCGTGCGACCCAGCGAGCCGGCCTCCGTCGCAGCGGGACTGTCACCTCCCCGAGTGCCCCACGCACCGCTGGGCAGCGGGTGAATGGCAAGCGGTAAGTGGGGCCCCCCGCGCCGCCTCCCTTGGGCTCTCGAGCGTGAGACGATGCTGTAGGAGGGATGAGGGTGGGGGTCTGGGTCCTGTGCCCTCCTTTTATTTGGGGGTTTAGGGTTGCAAGCAGGGCTTGCCAAAAAAAAAAAAAAAGGCAGGGATGCTAATGCACGCTGGCTGTGCCCCTTTCCGCGCCGTGCTGGAGGGGGAGTGGAGAAATACCCCAGCAGAGTTAGTTTCTTGCTTTGTGCTGCCCTGTGTTTGGCTGGGACCTATGCAAATATTTAGCGGATTTTGGGTCTGGTCCGTGAGGCTGGGCTGTGACCCTCCTCGGCTGGAACACTTCTTGAAAGAACGGGTGGACATCGGTGATTGTCCCTTTCCTCCCCCAGCTCCGTCTGACAGCTGCTGCCATCACTGAGCTGCCCCAGATGCTCCCAAAGCTTGTTGCTCAGCAAGGGCAGTGTGGAAATGAGGTCTCCCAGGGGTGATGGTGGTCAGAATCGGTCCCAGCAAAGCCATCCAGGAGCAGGGATAGAGCCGGGGTGGCTCAGAGAGCACCCCACAGTGCAGGTGATGGATGGCCAGAGGCTGTGTGCGCCCAGCTGCCTGCTGGTGGTCCTGGGGAACAGGCTGGTGGTGTGCTGGTGGTCCTCAGGAGGTGGCTAGCGGTCCGTGGCTACCCAAATCGCTATCGTGGAGAGGCAGGGCACGGTCAGAAGCATTTGGGGCAGGAGGAGGTGAGTAGCTGGAGGACAAAGGGCCGCTCTCCCAGGCCCCTCCTCGCGGTGCAGGGGACTGCCAGCCTTGGGAATGGGACCAGCTCTTGGGGAGCTGCCTCTGGTGGTGCAGGACACATCCACTCCCATGCAGGGGATGCCTTTGTCCCATAGGTGAGAAGCCCCCCCAGGTTTATCGCCCTCCCTGCAAAGCCAGGGCTGGCCCCAGGGGCTCGGCAGCAGGGGCTGGATCCTGCACCCCGAGAGCAGCCAAGATCCCGCTGGTGGTGGAGCTGAGTGATCAGAGCCTGGTCCTCATCACCCCGATGCCTGCGGTGAGCAGCGCTGGGGAGCAGGACAAACATTAATCAAACAGGGGCTTGGCTTTCATTGGCATTCAGACTGCTTTTATATTGCTCCTGCGTTGCACGGGGGGGCGTCCTGAAGCAGCACGAAGTTGTTTGAGATGCCTTCCCCTGCCCAGGCGGTGGAAATGCAAAACAGGGCCTCCTGCTCCAGTAACAAAGGATGGGGAGGTGCTGCCAGCGCAAAGTCTCTCTGTTCAGACGCTTCCAGAGCCCCTATTTAAAAAGGGAAGAAGGAAAAAGAGGGGGAGGATAAGAAAAAGAAATCTACTGATGAAAGAAAAAGCATTTCATGCTTGCAGAGGCTGTGCAACAAGCACTGCAGCCAGAAAAAAAAATAAATCACAGTGAATGCAGTGTGTGCTTTCCTGAAGCCTTTCCTCCCCTGCTGGCTCGTGCTCAGCTCGCTGCTGCTGATCCAACAAACCTGCTGCTGTGCCTCAGCCCCACCGGGACATCGCAGACAAGTTCAGCTTCCTCCCCTCTGCTGCGCACGAGTCAAAATGCCACTTTTCCCACCCCGTCCCTTGGTCCTCTTTCCCTTAGTTCTGCAGCTTCTCAACCCAGTGGTGAGGTTCCCCTGCCTGCCCCCACCCCAAGCCCTAGGGGGGATCCAGGGGAGCCCCAGGACTCCCCGCTGCACCAAGGAAATCCTTAATGTTTTACCCAGCTTTTTATTCCAGGGGAGCTTTGTTAGCAGGGTGACTTGAAAGTTTCCTCATCCATAAATGATGGTTAATAGAAACGTGCAAGTGTCACCCGATGCGAGCTCCCCCCTTCGGCTGATCCCAAACAGTTCTTCTGAGCACTTCTTATTTTGTTCTGATGTACCCGGTGAAAAAAGCAACGTCACCTCCTCCCCAGCCGTAAGTCCTGGCTGCAAGTTATCTGTAGCGAGGAGACACAGATTGCATTAGCATTCGCTGAGCAACGAGCCCTAATTGACATGAAAGGCAGGATGCAAAATAACATCCCAGCGCTGTCTTGTTCTTGATTTCTGATCTTTAAAGGGAATCTGTCAAGAGGTTTTCTTTTTTTTTTATTGCTCCGTTTTGTTGTTGTTTAGAAAAAGTTCATTTTGCCGATGAAAAGTAAAAGGGAACTTATTGGGAACCATTTACTGATCTGTTATAGTATCGCCATTAATTAGCTGTGCCCACACCAGGGACAAGAACATCAGTAGAAAGGGCCTGGCTAATGTCAGAGTAAAAGTGAGGGCAGGGTCACAGAGAAAGAGGGGAAAGTGGTGGATAGAGAGTTTTTTTACATGGGCTTGTGGGGAGGGACAGTGCCCAGCTCTGGAAGCTGCAATGTAGGTCTTGAATCTTTGACATTTTCTTTTCAGGGGAAAATTAAGCCATCCTTGCATGATTTGGATTCCAGAGTCACCCAGGGGATGTCTGAAGTGGGGTTTCTTCCCGACTGTGTTTCAGAGTTAGATTTAGGGAAAAAAAAAAAAAAGGAAACACAATGAATGCTTGCACAAAGCAATGCCTTTGGGATTTTTAAAATTTTTGTTATTATTACTTGTCTGAAATAGCTGCAGAGCTGCTTGAAACAGTCCTTAACTTGAACTGCCAGGAAAACAATTCAGAATTTGGGAAATGGGGCAAAAGAGACAAATATTGTCACATGCCTAGCCTGTTTTTAAGTTCTTGCTGTCCACCCCTGTTGACTCCTGCTGCTGCTCTTTTATGTGAAGTTTCGATCGGTCATGAACATAAGATTTCATACAAAATCTGTCCCCATTCCAAAGGACAAAAACAACCTTTCCATGCTAGCTGAGCTGTCCATTTTCTCTGGGGGTTATGTTTTATAACCTTGCTGTGGCTGATTGGAACCTCCGCAATGTTTCTTTGAATTGTTTTATTATGGTCTCTCTGTCTTTGTACTGTATTTAATATCTCAGCGGAATTATTTTAATTGCCATTTATCTCCCAAAATACAAATAATCAAACTTCAATTAACTGATGGTAGCAAGATGTGCAGAGCTGGCACAGCTTCAGTTATCCATATGACCATTATTTGCAGAGAAAAAACAAAGGAGGGTGGCATATGTTTGAGAGTGCCAATCTCCCATCAGCAATCAATGGTTTTAAATGAGGATGGGCTCATTTGGGATGTGAGAGCTATACCCGGCCAGTGTCAGAAGACCTTTTGATGGCAAAGAGATTGTTCACCCATCTAAAGTTAATCAAATTTAGGCTTAAGTTTACATGAGGAAGGGGAAATGTGAGACCAGGGGAGCTTTGAGCATCCCACAGCCATGCCCCGCTGCAGTGAGTGCCTGCTCAGGGAAGCCACGTGGGTTATTTGCAATAACCCACTTCCATATTTTCCTTATATAATATGTCAGAAATGGGTAAATACAGCAGAATTTCTTTGCTCTCTGGCTATATCACTCTCCAGCAAATTCCTCCAGCTCCCGTAGCATCGCCGTGTTTCGGCGCAGACCTAGAAGCAACTTCCACTGCGAGGACTTAGAGCAAGAGAGTAAATAAGGTTGAAAGCACACGAAGCCCTTGGGGTCTTCTGGCAAACTGCAGATTTTGCAATGCTGCCTGTTGCCTAAGAGCTGCCGAGTTATTCCTTTGGAATAAGCTCTGCTTTGTAGGGCTGGCTCCCCTTCCCGCCCCCTGGCTTGCGTGCTTACTGGGTATTTATGACAAATATTATGCTGTGTATTGATTTGGGGTTTTAAAGCCCTCAAATAATTTGCCATCTTGATCCTGACAGCTAATTACGGAAAGCGGGGCCTGACGGTGCCTACGTTTTGCAATTAGGTGAACCCTCCAAGATTTGCTAATTGCAGGTGAGCCAGGAGAGCAGGAGCTGCTTCAGGGAGGCTGAAGGCAGCATTCAGATGGCAGGGCTGTAACTAGATTAAGCTGACACGGTCCTCCAAGCCTAGGTGACTTCAAACGGTGTTCCTGTGCTGATAGGAATGGTCTGGTTGGACGTCTTATTCTTTCCTTAGGGCAAGAAGTTTCCTGCACGTTCCATAAAATAATTGCTTTCATGCATTTTTCTCTTTGTTAATCCAGTTAGTTGAAAGCGTTAGAAGCCTATTACAGATGAGAACTTTAAGAAAATATGGTTTTACTGGGACAGTCACTCTTCCAGTGATTTATTTTGCTTTAGTTGTTGTTTTTATTTGCAAGACAAATTGCTCCCGGGAGCATTGCGAGGGCTTTGCGGGTGGCAGGCGCAGCCTCACAGCCAGGCTGTTTTTCCGAGATGCGCAGAGAAAGAGTCGAGCCCTTCATGTCCCCAGAAGACCCTGGGGAGCGTTTGTGCTTGGCCAGCCTGGGTCGCTCTCAGCGTCAGTCAGGGCAGCACTCAGAAAAGAAAGGAAGCAGAAGGGTGCTGGCAAGGCACAATGAGGGGCGTGACGACCTGTGTCATGCACGGGGCAGCTGCCTTGTCTTTCTCCCAGCGGCTCTATTTAGTAGGGGACTAAATGATGAGGCTTGGCCCCTTTTTTCCCCCCCCTTGTCCTGGCGTGGCCCCTCTGCATCTCTTTTTGCTGTCACAGCTGGATCCTTCACCTGCCCCATCCCATACTTTGCTCCTCCCCATCCCTACACTTTGCATAGGCACCTCCAGAGAGCAGGGATGATTTGTCACACGCCGGGCACAGGCTGGCCCTGCCCTTAGATTTGCCTCAATTAATACAATGAGATGCCCGCACCAAGCCCAGAGCCACAGGCTCACTCAGGCCGGCAGAGGAAGGATGTGCTTGGGCTGGGGTGCGAGTGGATTTGCTGCAGTCCCTGGTGCGTTGGGTGAGCTGTTGTTTCCTGCAAGCAGTGCGTGAAGACGTGCGGTGAGGCGTCTCGGTACCGCAAGGTGGTCTGCATGGACGAGAGCAAGCAGGAGCAGAGCAGCGCCTACTGCGATGCCAGCAAACGGCCCCCCGAGATTGAGAGCTGCCAGCTGCCGCCCTGCGAGTACGTCTGGATTACCGGGGAGTGGTCGGAGGTGAGTCCCCATCCCCTGTCCCCATCCCTGTCCCCACCACTCCCTCCTCCTCTCGCCGCCAGCCTCGCTGAGATATTGCAACCCAAATCAAAGGTGGCAGGGCAGCGCTGCATGGTTAAATGATTATTTGTTGGTTTATTTCTCTGTGCAATTTCCCTGCTGGACAGAGAGGAGAAGGACTGCAAGAGACAACCGGGATATTGAATTTTCTCCCAAAGCACATCACATCCAGCAGGCACCCTCTTTGGTTTTGTGCCATTTATGATGATGATGATGATGATGATGATGATGATGATTATTATTATTATTATTATTATTATTATTATTATTATTCCCACCTCGTCCTGGGATCTCTGGGGTCCCATTATTCTGCAGCCACGTGCAGGGTCCAGGTCTGGAAAGGCACGCCTGGATGTGACCCTGGGGACACATCCTCCTCAGTGCCGTCTTTAGCAGGAGTGAGGACCTGCCTGAGTGGAGGCAGCAGGTTTGCCCTCACACTGGCAGAGGGCTTGGCAACGACAATAGATGGGTTTTCTTCGCAGAAGGCGCTCCATGCGGGAGGACCCAGGCTAATCTTAGGCTGTTTCCTTCTGCAGCGAGCGAAGGATTACTTTCCACTTGGAGGAACAGCAGCGGGAAGTGACGAGGCAGCTGCTGACACAGCACTGATTAAAAGGAAAGAGCAAGAGCAGGGAAAAAGCAAACATGCCGGGAGTGAGGGGGAGGAGAGGCATGTAGCCCGAGATAGCACAGGAGGGAGAGACGCGGAGATGGGAATATCTCCAGCAGCCCGGTCTCCTGGGTGGTGTTTTGGGAGAAATATTAGGGTGCCTGCAAGCCCTGCCCCTCTGCCCATGACCCATCTGTGCACGCTCAGCCCCATGAAGATGAGGTGATGGGCGAGGGCAGGCAGAGCTGGAGCTCACAAGGAAAGCCTTCCCTTTTTTTCCAGGTGTTCCCAAGCACCTGCAGCTCAGGGTCAGTCTTGACTGTGTTCTTTCTCTATGCACCCCATGGCCAAAAAAGAAAAAAAGAAAGAAAGAAAACCCCAATAATGGAGACATTTCTGAGTTCAGGATCCCCTTCTCCTCTCTTTGCTCGTGGAAAGGGAACTTGTGGCCTGGAGCCCACACGGGGCAGGGGGTCCTGGAGCAGCTGCAGGAGCAGTGCAGGGAGGCACTGGGGATCAAAGGCAGTGTCAGGCCCCATCCA
The DNA here is from genome assembly GCF_013377495.2 of Cygnus atratus. Classification (NCBI taxonomy): domain Eukaryota; kingdom Metazoa; phylum Chordata; class Aves; order Anseriformes; family Anatidae; genus Cygnus; species Cygnus atratus. The sequence continues at coordinate 7,269,165 of NC_066371.1, forward strand.
CGTGTAGCCAGTGCTTGTGGCTGGGTTAAATAGTTATCAGTGATCCCTCGCAGCACCTTGCCTTGTTCACCACGAGCGTGAAGCACTGACAGGCGCTTCCTCTGCTCCCAGTGCTCCGTGACGTGCGGCAAGGGCTACAGGCAGCGCCTGGTGTCGTGCAGCGAGATTTACACCGGCAAGGACCACTACGAGTACGGGTACCAGAACACGGTCAACTGTCCCGGCACGCAGCCGCCCAACATCCAGCCCTGCTACCTCGGCGAGTGCCCCGTCTCGGCCTCGTGGCGTGTTGGCAACTGGGGAAGCGTAAGTTTAGTGACCTTCTTTTTTTTAACCAAAAGAAACTGGAACAAACTTATCTATATGTATGTTTATTTTGTTACACAGGAGGCACGTTCCTAAGGTTTGGCAGGGGGATGTTGAAGAGTTGTGGTAACAAATGCATCGAATGCCTTGGTGCATTGTAGGGTGAGAATAGGGCCTGCTGCTCCATGATGAACCCCATCATGTGGAGGATTTACAGCAGCCACGAAAGTCATGATCTCCATAAAAATTCAGCTGTGGCTAAAATTTGTGGCCATACTGAATGCTTAGTCAGAAAGTGGGGTCATTGCCAGAAAAGGGCCTGAACCCCTTGTGCTAGAACACAGGGAGCGATGCATAGCTGGCAGCCGGCTCCTGCCTGTCCGTGTGTGAGCAAGATGTGGGAGCCAGCAGAAGGCCAAAAGACTGGTAATTTGAGCCTTAAAAGGATTTTTCTTTCTTCCCCCGACCTCCTTCCTCCTCCTTCCAAATGCTGGGACAGTGCAGGGGAAGGAACTTAACCTTTCTGGAAAAGTTATTTGTGTCGACCCATTTCTGGGGCCTGAACTACAAGATCAGATTTTAGTTAAGGTGATAACATTTCACTTCTTTGGGCTTCTGACATTCTTTGAAATGTGCTGTTTCTCCCATAAATTTGATTTATTAACCCAGCTCAGAGATTTGTAGGAATTTGTCAAACCTTTACAAGGCAATGAGGGTCAAGTCAAGCAAAATGCAGGGGAAGCTGTCACAGTAAATGGCAGAGCTGTTTGAAACCTTAGTTCCTCGCGCCCCACAGGAAGCCTCAGAACCTCCCTGTGAGTCAGGGCAGAGGAATTACAGCAAAGAGCTCAGCCTCGATTAATTGGCGTTTCCCCCCAGAACTTCAGTGCAAAATATCCAACTCGTTAATGCACCTCTGTCGAGAAGGGTATCCATTTCAGAGAGCAAGATCTCTATCCCTGCTTGGGGCTGCTGAACATACCAGGGACTACAAAGTGCCGTGACCCTTCACACCTCTGATTTTCTAAGGGGTTCGGTGTAAATTACCATCACCTTTGATGGACAAATAGAGCGTGCTGCTCTGCTCCATCGTGAGGTTTTATGGATTTGGAACTGATAAAGAGCAAACACCAAGCTGCGAATGGCGTGAGCTGCTGAAAGCAGTCTCCTTTGCGGTGTGTTGAAGCACACAAAGCGTTTCCAAACAGATGAGCACCTTCATTTTCTTGGTGGCCTAAGCTGGTGCCTGTAGATTGAGGTGATTTTCAGTTCTCAGGTACAGAAAGAACAAGGTACAGAGGGTTAGCAAGCATCTGGGCACAGCCCGCGGCCTGCTGCAGCAGCTGGCCAGGCCAAGCTGCTCAAGACCTCCAGTGGCCTCTGGTATTGCAGCCTTGGTTTGGACCATGGAAGGACAACCCAGAATTCGCACAATTTGGTCATTTTTCTGGATGATGAGGAGCAAGAGGGCTTGGGGGCTGTGTATTTTTGATACACTTTGGTTAGAAGACAACAAACTCTGCCATGGTTGCTCAGAGGCCTGTCAGTGGCAGGGGAGCCCTTCTAGCATTCAGGCCTTCTGGTGGACGTTTCTTCCTTGTGCAGCCTTCCTACTGCAAAACATGAACGTTTTTGCTTGAGCACAGGTCTCATCCAGTAAAGTATGTAAGTGCTAAGTGAAGTACAGTCTTCTTGAAATAATTAAGGATGATGATAATAATGAAAGGATTAGTAATCAAAGGGACTACTTGTCTGATTAAAATTAAGCCTTTGTGCAATTGGGACCTTTACTGCTGTCTCTTTATACACGGGAAACTGGCTGCCTCTATTCTTCTGGTCCAGAGCCCAAAAGCCCTTGAGATAAAATAGGAACCTCTGTCTGGCCTTGCAGTGCTCTGTGACCTGTGGAGTTGGAGTCATGCACCGGTCGGTGCAGTGCTTGACAAATGATGACCAGCTCAGCAGCTTGTGCCACGTGGATTTGAAACCCGAAGAGAGGAGGATGTGTCACAACGTCCATGACTGTGAGTCTGCAGCTTAGCACCTTCCTTTGCTTTTCTTGCTCCTTGAGTTTCTGTTCTCGTCAAAGTCCTGGAGATGTGCTGTATTTCCAAGCATTGGGGCCATCCAACAAAGCACTAAGGCACTTCAGGGAGATCTCTTAAAAATAAACATCTTGTCTTGAGGCTGTAGATGTCTCATAAAAGAAATCCTGATGTACCACTGCTCAGTGACTGTAAGTATTTCTGTTTTGTTTCAGGTGAATTACCAAGGAGTTGCAAAGATGTTAAAAATCTCAAAGGTGTCACCGACGATGGTGAATATTTCCTTAAAGTCAAAGGGAAGACATTAAAGGTGCGTTTCAGCAACAGGTTTATGGTTTATGCATTTCCCAAAGGTGTAAGAGGACCCTGCATGTGCTCCTCACTTCCACTTGCATTTTCTACCTCCAGTTTTCTAGGTATTCCTTTTGGTTGTGATGCCTGATGAAATTACGGCTTCTCTCTTTCAGGTGTATTGTTCTGGGATGCAGACTGACAGCCCAAAGGAGTATGTGACCCTTGTAAATGGGGATGCAGAGAATTTTTCAGAAGTGTATGGATACAGGTAAGAAATCCCTTTAATTCTGAGCTTTCCAATGTTTTTGTTTGCTATAGCAATATTTTCCTGTCATGAGTAGAAAGGGTTTTCTTTTGATTTAGATTGCATAACCCGACTGAGTGTCCGTATAACGGGAGCAGACGAGAAGACTGCCAGTGTAGGAAAGATTACACAGCAGCTGGGTTTTCCACCTTCAGCAAAGTAAGGCTGGACCTGAACACTATGCAAATAATAAGTGAGTAAAAACAGGGCCTTGCCATTAAAAAACAATGTTTATTTTACACAAATGTAGCTGTAATACAAGCAAGCAGAGGTAGTCTAGTGAAGGTTATTCCTGAGCTCTCCTATTAAAAGCTGCTTTTAGACCTGGTCACCTTTGCACTTAAAGGCTGCAGCCCAAGCACATCAGAGATGCACGGTGCCAGCACTGGGGCAGTAGGAAAGTGAAGGAGGCTCTTGGCAGAGTCAGACCTGGGGAAATAACTGGTGTTGAGAGGGATGGAGAAGGGGCTGTGGGTTTGCAGAGGGGGAGGTAACTGTAGCTGTGCCACACCAGTGGTACCCTGTGACCCAGCATGCGAGGGAGCTGGGAGGCATCCCCACTGCTCAGGTACAGTTTCAGTCCCGTTGGCTCTGGGGATGCTCTTAGTTTCCAGCAAATGTTTTAAAAATGCAACATATTGTTGGGGGTTCATTCAGTAAATAGCAGAGGTTTTTAGCAGATTAAAATCCTTCCTTGTAAAATGACTCTCTATCTGACAGGGGGTTTTATCACTTTATTTTCAAGACATGAGTCCTTACCATCTATTAATCTGTAAAAAGCTTCTAAGAGTCTGTAAAAGCTCCTAGGAGCCTCCCTCAGGGAATTTGATACCAACTCCCTTTGCATTTCAAAAGGAGCTGGGCACCCACCTCTGTCAGGCAGGAGCTATCTTGCATCCCCATCAAAAGGAGTCTCACTTACTTCAGATCACTGCAAAATACCCCAAATCCCTTTGAACACCTGAGCTGGAGCACCCAGGCTAGGGGCAGTCTGGGGACAGTTGTTTGGCTTTGTTCAAAAGGAAGATTTAGAAGTTGCCCCATCAAAATGGGAAATTGTCCGATAGAGAAATAAAAGGAAAGGAATAGGTTCTGGTTTTGTTGTTATTTATACCTAGGCCCTAAATCACCGATACTTGAACCCAACTGTAAAACCGAGCGTATGAGCGTCCTGTGAAATTCAGTACTAGCGTGCTGGGAGTCATGTGTGGGATGAATTGGGGATTTAATATTAAAAATCCAGCAGATGAGGTCTCAACTCTCAAGATTAATGCATGAAATGAGCTTTAGTGACTTTAAACATTAGCAAAGAGCATGTTTACATGTATTTTGTCTCTCCCTGCATCTTTCTTCCCATGTTATTCACCAACTCTTCTCCACAGCAACTGATTTACAGTTTGCACGGACACATGATGGACGACCTGTTCCTTATGCCACTGCTGGGGACTGCTACAGCGCAGCCAAATGCCCGCAGGTATTTGACAATAGCGTTTCACAGGAATTGGTGCCATTTGTCATGTCCAGGCCCTCTATTAATTACTGCTGGTCACATCAAGCAGACTCCAGTGAGCATCACATTCTCAAATCAGCAGCAGTCGGAAACTTTTCCCTTTGGCCGCTCTTCCCATTTCTTTAGGAGGGTGCCAGGTTGTTATCAGACAAGCAGCAGGACTAGCTAAGGGACATCTCCCAGAGCCTGCAGTCCCTGCAGGTGCTCAGAAAGTCACCAATAAAGGAGGAAAAGGAGAAGAAATGAGACTGGGAGAAGGGTTGGTGTGCGCACGTGTGTTTGAAGGTAGGGAGTGCAGCTGGGCACAGGCTGAGTCACACCCTCAGCTTCTTTGGGAGGTAATGCAAGATGTCAAGCTCAGTTGCTTGGAAGAAATATGTGCTCTTGAAAGTCATTAGGAGACTAATTAACACCGTGCTACAGGTGGCTCACTCTTTGTCCTTGGCACACCTCGCTTTTATGGAGCTGGGGGATGATGAGTGATGTGTTTGCCCAATACCTTGGACTATGCAGACCTTGTTGGCAAAGGGCATTAGGTGAGGAGCTGCAGCAACGGGCAGCAGAGGGCAAACCTCTCCATCTCCTTCTGGCACTTTTATGCACAGCTCAGCAGCTTAGGGATTGCCTTCTTACCTCGGGAAGGCTCATGAATGTTAATGTCCATCCTCCTGACCAGACAGCTCGCTCCTCACAGAGCATCTCCATTGCCAGGGCAGCGAGCACGGGGAGCAAAGCTCCCAGGCACCTGGTACCGTGATGGGTTGCCCTCGGGGTGTGCCCACAGGGTGCCTTCTATGTCCCAAAATGGGCCGGGCTGGGGTCTCCTGGAGGATCTCGGGTGGATGTAGACATAGCCCTGAATTTTCCATCCATTTTGTGCATTTTGAGACGGGCGAATGAAGCGAAGGACATCTAAGAAATAAATGAAAGAGTTTTGATTTTACTGAAGTCTGGGGGAAAAAAAAAAAAAAGCTCAGTGGAAAGTATAGTAAAAAGGACAAGTGTGCCCTCTCCAGTTGAGGAGGGAGAAGTGAGAGCAGCTGCAGCACATTCCTGGGGTACCTTCTCCATCAGCCGCTGGAGCACGTCAGGCTCCACAGCTTGCCATGGAAAAGCCAAGAATGCCCTCAATCGGCAAACCACGAAAAGGCAGCGGAAGAGAGTAAAAGCAGTGAAAAAACAAGCAAAAGCCCCTCCTTCCTTGCAGCCACAAACGAAAATGAAATTCCTGACCTGAGACATGCTGTGATTTGTACACTATGTGCTAATCGCTGTCAGAGCGATGGAAAAGTTGGAAACACTGCTGACACGATCCTGTTAGAGAAGTGATGCTGTGGCAAGTGCGGCTGAGGCACGGGGCTTTGGGATAACCAGGCTGGTCTGCTTGCTTTTTAGGGTCGCTTCAGCATAGACCTGTACGGGACAGGCCTGTCCTTAATGGGAACAGCGAAGTGGCTCTCGCAAGGGAATTACGCAGTGTCGGAAATTCAGAAATCCCCAGTAAGTTGCAATTTTAATTATGGTTATATCCACTCGTGGGATATTTCTAATTGCCATGTCATCTTTTGTGGCAACATCTTCCAATTAGAAACTAACAAAAATCTAACATCTGACATTAGAAACAAAGTGTTGCCCATAATTGTAGGGGGGAGGATGTTAGTGGGTTTAACTTGATCCAGGTTATTGCAATTAATTAGTAAGTCTGCTTAGCTTTGTATCTGCACACTGTGAGTGCTGTGGGGCAGACCTATCTGTAATTAGTTGGCTTTGGTCATGGGCACAGAGCATGCATTGCGTGGCAGACAGGGCTGGGGGCACTGGGGCAGGGATGCTGAGTAGGGATGAAGCATGTACCCTGGGAAGAAATCGTTCCCAGAATGTTTGCCCCTGTTAAAACTGTCCTAAAGAGGTCACTGCAGCCCTTTAACAAGAAGCAGTTTGTAAAATGTCCTCTCCTGGGCTGCCTCAAGCCCATGAGCCTTGTCAGTACTGGGGCTCGTAAAGGAGCCTTTTCAGCAGAGGGGTTGGATGCTGCTGGTCCGTGCCCTGGTGCGGGTATAAGAGGACTAGCACAGACCCCGTACATTAGTTCTGGCTGGTACTTTGCTGTTCTTCTCCACTACAGAGAGGAGAAGCTCGGGCGGCCACCTTCGGGGTTGCAGAGGGCAGACACGATCACGGTTGGCAGAATTAAAACAAACTTTAAGGGCCAAGGGAGGCTAAGAGACAGCTCTTACCTCCCTCACCCAGTGGCATCTGTCAAGCGCTGCTCCAGGGGTTTAATTGCCAGCAGGAGCAGAAGAAAGGAAGGCATAGCGAGAAGAGATGATAGCAGTCTGCTGCAATCACAGATCGATAGTGTCAGGGGCAGGAGGGAGCTCGTCTAAAAATAAATGCTTTGTGCAAGCCTGTCCTGCACTTAAGCCCAATTTTCTGATAATTGAGGGTTGAATGCCCCTCAAGGACTGTCTGTCCATGGTGGTGACCAAGAGGAGAAAGCCTGTGCAGAGGTGCGGCGAGGAAGGCCACATGGAGGTGTTGCCGATGCTGACATCAATCCACTGACTTGAGGCTGGAGTTGCCCCGTGTTTGCTGGAGACCTGGCCAGCCCAGGACTGCGTTTTCCTGGGTCTCTTCTGGATTTGGAGGTGCAGAGCTGAGGGGGAACAGCACCGTAGCACATGGCACAGCCTCACCACATCCCTGTCGTGTCCTTGCTCTGGAGCCACGCCAGCTCTTCCCTTCCAAATAGACGTTTCTCAGTAATGTCTGCAAATGTCCTCTGTGCCCTTCACATGCTCACTCACCACCGAGGTGCTGTTCTTGTCTAGATGTGTTATTTCTCTCTCGTGATCCAAGTTTTCCACTCATTACAGTGGAACAAGCAGTTACTCACTGTAGGGCAGATTGGAGAAAGCAGATGTCCTTGAGATATCCCTCCAAATGGCCTTCTCCTTGGGCATCTTGCAGTGTAATAAGTCAAAAGTACCCTTTCTTATTTGTGTTCACCATCTGACCTGGCAGTACTAAAGGGAATTACATTTGCATACATTTAAATATAACTGTAATTTTGTAGATTGATTTGGGCGTTATTTGTTTTTCTTCCAAGACATTTTCTATTAAAGCCCTGGCTGGAATAACCCAGATCTGGCCCTTTCACTGCCTGAAGTTCCTGAGCCCTTACATGAGATGTCGCTTCTGTTTTTGCCTGCAGGATGGTACCAAAGTAGTAGGAAAATGCGGTGGTTACTGTGGGAAGTGTACTCCATCGTCTGGAACAGGCCTCGATGTCCAGGTGTTATAGCAATGGTAAGTGCCCTGCCGAGAGCAACGGGGAGTCTTCCCCAAAACGTCCTGCTGAAGGCACACAGCAGGGCATGGCTGCAAAGCATCCGGCTCCCATTCCCCAAAGGCAGCTCATCACTCAGGTCTGGGGCACATCTTCTGGAGACTTGCTCCAGTGATAATCTGAAAAATGCCTGAAAAGTCCCATGGGACTGCTGGATGCACGCTCCTTTGTGAGAGGCTTCTCGCACAGGGCCGGCGAGCGTACCCTGTGCAGCAGGAGCAGCTCCAGTGCTCCCTGTAATGCCCATGGGAGCGATGCTGTCAAGGGGAAGCACCTTTCCACCTTGCTGGCATCTGCTCCGGCTCAGATCCCACGCTGGTCTCACCACTTACAGGTTTCGAAGGCAAAACTGATGGCCTGACTCTGACGTGCTCCTCATCTGTGCTTTGCAGGTTGTCTGGGAGCAGCCCGCGGAGACGAGATGGATGAAGGATAGCGATGCAATACCTCTGCCTTCCACTTTTTTTTATCTGTTTATGTGTGTATATAGATCGCATATTCTTAATGTACAGTATAATATTTATGTTTGGAATTATTTATTTTGATTTAATATTTTTGTACGTAAAATCATTATATTAAGGCTGCTTTTACTATTTTTATTTTTTATTGTTAAATCCTGCAGTCAAACCACTGCATTTTGCGTACTCTACATTATATGTAGCATTATGACAAGTGATACTTTATTGTCACTGTATTCAGTTGTTTACTTTCAATCAGTAATTTTCCTTCAGTTACGGGCTGCTTTGGCCCTCTACGGTGCTACACAATCTGCATAGGGGTATTTTTGGCATTTCAATCTGTCTTTCTGTAAGGAAAATAGACAAGATGTGCTTAAATTTGATGTTAGTGATTAGGCCAACAGCACTCAAGGAAAACATGACAATGAATACAGTGCTAGTTGCATTAGCAATCTTTATCTTTTAGGTATGTTTTGAATTTCACATGACCTCTGTGGCCAGTGCTAAAGCACTGGTTTGGTGCTAACATGGTATTTATTAATGCTCTGTAGTTTTAGTTAATCCAGTGCCTTTATCAGTAAGAAAAGGAAGAAAGCAGAAAAATTGTCAGGCAATTCAAATTGATTGAGATCTACCCCAGGTTTAGGAAAATTCCTGCAGATGGATCTTCAGCTGAGCCCCTTTTATTGGTAGGGCTCCGAAGCAAACTCGCTTTTCAGTAAAAAAAAAAAAAAACATACATTTCTCTGCTAATTGCATGTGCCACCGTGCTTCCTGGCTCCATCTGGCAGCGGGGTATTAACTCATCCAGGCAGGCTGATGAGCCCATATGTTTCCCCGGGCTGAGAAGCACCGCAGCTTATTAGGGACATTGTCACAAAATCCAAACGCGGAGCCCAAAGCATCTCCACCGTGCTCCTGCCACCCGCGAGCACCTGCCTGCGTGGCTGGGGGGGCTGGAGGGAGCAGGGCACGTAGGGGCTGGGGACAGCACGTCCTGCCCCGCTGCCCCGCGATGCTTCCTGGCTTCCTACTCACTGGCAGCCCATCTGCAAGCACGCAGGGCTGGGCGGGCGGCAGCAGCGAGATCAGCGTGTACTTGCAGCTATCTCTGCCCCCCCTTCGAAAACAGCCTGCTTTACGCCTACTTCTGTATTGCTTCGTATCTTCCTGGTAGGGCATCTGCGCTCTTTGCTGTCCGCAATCCAATGTACAACCAGACCTTTAATTTTTTTTCGTGTTGTTTTTTTATTTTATTTTTATTTGAGGGGAAAGCTCCCATAGGCACCACCGCGGCTGTGTGATGACTGCAGCTCCGCCTGTACATAGCCTGCTGCTTGCGGCACGCCACGTTTTTCGCAGAGCTTCGTAGCACGTTGAACGGGGGTGATGTGACCAGATTATTTTTGTAGTCTATGACTATGTCTCATAATTCTTTCTCCACAATTTTACTTAGCTATAGGAAGACGCTGCCCCGCTGCCATATGTCAGGGCAGCCAGCAGCACAAAGTACAAGGAAAGGAAGCTTTTTAGCACAAAATTGCCAGCAGTTTGGAAGACCAAAGAGTCTTGTCTGCTAATCTGGCTAAATCTTTCAATTTTGGATGCAAATACTCAGCAAACCCAACCTCAGGATCTTCTGCAAGTCTTTTACCTGTCATTACCCAGCTCCCCAGAGGAGGAGCAATCAGTCTGTTACAAAATAGTCAGATCAATAGCGATAAATCATCAGATCCCTGGATTCATAACCCATGCATCCAGCCTGCAGAATGAAACCCGTCAGCCTGACAGTCAGGTATTGACATATTCATGTAAATCGGTAGACATCTAATGTGTGAGCAGGGTCCTGTTAAAAGGCAGCAGCTAAAGAATTGGTGCTCGGCACTTACCCACGCGTGCCTCTGCTGCTCTCGTTAATATTCAGGCTTAGAGGAAAGAATGAGACTATCTTACTCATCATTTGGGGTGATTTTTTTTGTTTTTTATTTTGTTTAATAGCACATAAAATAAGTAGATATGATCATATCTTACGACTGATTTCACCTATGTTGTATGCCTATGAGTAGCAATGAGGAATTATGCCTTTCTGAGAAAAATGCCAAAAATACCATTTCAAAAGTCAAAGAAAAGAAAAGGGAAAATGGAAAGGGAAAAAGGGAATGGGAAAGGGAAAAAGGGAATGGGAAAGGGAAAAAGGGAATGGGAAAGGGAAAAAGGGAATGGGAAAGGGAGAGGAAAAAGGGAAAAGCAATAGTAATGGAATAATGATTTTTTAATGATAATTGCTCATGTATAACTTCTGTAGGGGAAAAGGGAAAATTGCACTATGAACTTTAGAGAGAAACAGTGGTGCTTAGAAAGTACAGGCTTATTATATTTTCTGTAATGAAGTGAATGGCTATTTATAAAAAGAAATATTATTTTGACCTGTACACATTCCTGTCTACCATATAGTTTCATAACAGCTATTAACAGAGCAAGAGAAACCTAAAAAAATATTAAATAAAGTATAAGGGAAGAATTGATAGATCACTGATTCACTAGATTACGATTCATTAAAGGGCTTCATTAAATAGGAACAGACTTTGAGGACCAGAGGCCTTCAACATTTCTTGTTCAGGAAACAACTCTGGGTTTTGTATATCAATGCCATTATTTTTCTACAAACTTTGTTTTGTTTTGTTTTGCGAGCACTTTCCTGTACAGTATTTCTTTTCTTTCTGATTATATTCAAAAGGAAATGAAGAGACCTGTAAGAGATGTCTGTATGGTCTTTCTGCATTTGCCATCGTATTTCAATACCTGTGTGCTATTATAGAGGCAAAATACTTTGTACACAAGGGAATAATACAGTGAATGGTAAACATCCATTTCTGCGCTGGTTTTTATTTCCAGGCTTTGGGTTCCTTGTTCTCTTGTCTCATGAAAAGGAGCTGGGGGAGGCGGGAATGCTGCTCGTGCAGAGCCCTGCCCTGTGGTCCAGGGTTCTGAGCTCTGCCTGGGCTGATGCTCCCAATTCCTGGCCAGGGGGGAACAGCCCCAGGTACAAGGTGTACCCCTCATTCTACAAATGTGCCTGAAGGATGACTTGGGATACCGGACCTGCTAGAGATGCTGCAAAAATAAAGCAACATAGAAAATTTTGGAAAAAAAAAAATCATTTCAAGTCTACAAGAAAACGTATGTGGAATAAAGTTGGGTTAAAAGGAGGCAAACACAGGGACTGGCTCCCAGGAAGGCAACCAAGCAGCAAATTGTAGCCAGATTCTGGCATCTGCTGGTTTGCCCTTAGGCAGGGTGGTACAGGCTGCAACTGGGATGATGGTAAAGGGGGATGCCTCCTGGGGAGCCCTTTCAGCCTCCACACAGCCAGGCTGCTTTCCTCCAAGCAGGCAAGCTGTCATCTCCCACAACTCCTGCAGTATTCCCTGTGTGGATTTATTTTTTTTCTTTTTGATGTTAACAAAACAGACAATAACAGAGATGTGGCAGCAATCACAAATGCGTGGGTTTTCTCCCAGCTCCCCCTGATTCCTGGCCAGTCCCTCAACCTCCCACAGGTCCCGGTGCTTCAGAGTTTTCCAGGTTTGTTCCCACCCACCCTGATCGCGCGATGTCCAGCTCTGACATGCCCCATCACAGGAGGAGCATGCGGCCCACGGCGTGAACGCAGCAGAAGCACATACCTGAAGCCGTGGCTCACCAGAGCCTTTAAGCACGTACTGAAATCCCACAGAAGTCATTTGTGTCAGAGTTCTCCTTTGGGCTTGCAGCCAGCTGCCTTTTCCAAGAGGACGCGGAGCTGTGTCATCCGTCCCTGTAGCTCAGCGATGTGATGGTGCCAGCACCAGGAGCATCCCTCGGAGCAGCCAGGGAGACAGCTCAGCCCCATACCTATTTCCCCAGACTTCTCTCCTTAATTGTATTAACTGTCTTCAAATAGTTGCTCCCAAATGGCCTGAAGCTTTCCATCAATCAGGCTTTGCCCTGATTGATAAGCAATGTTGTTTCCATTCACATTCACCAACAGGTTTGAAGGCCAAATTTAGCATATTGGAAAACCAAAGACTTTTGCAGTGTGTGTTCTGCTTTAGGAGTTAAGCTACATGCAAAAGCACATTCCTACAGCAGGCTTTTTGCAATTACGTAGCAGTAAAGATATAAATAGACTGGACTATTTCCTAAAAGATAACCTAATTTATTGTCATCATGGTAAATCAGCAATTATACATTTTAAAGGATACTTTTCTTTATAACATATCATTACCCATTTTCAGATTACATATTCTTAGAAAATTTTGAGTGTGGTGCAACTCTCTTCACTTGGTAATTTCAATGTTGCTAGCAAAAAAAACATGGTTACTGGCTAAAAATTCACTTGACAGAAAAGCATTTGTTTCTGAGCTGAAGGTCTCTATTTCTGCCTTGTGGCAGGCAACATAAGTCCCAATTAGTGTTACTAATTAGTTAACTTTCTATAAACAATTTTAAGTCAACACAGCCCCAAGTCAGATTTACAGTTTAAAAAACAAGGTTCTGAAATGGAAGTAGAAATAGACCTGGAAACGGAAGACCTATAAATGGTTTGTTGGAAATTTGCTCTAATTATCAGGAAAAAAAATAAAAAATAAAAAAAGGCAGTCCCTAATAAAGCTGCTTTGGGGAGAATTGTGGAGTCAGGCTGAGGATCTGTGTCTGATTGTAATCAGCTGCAGGATGTAATTGCCACCCCACTGGCTCTGAGCACCAAAGTTTGGCAGGTTTTGGAGAAAATGGACATGCTAGAGTGCTTGGGCTTCCTCTGCTGCAGAGGCTGCAGGTCAGAGTGAGGAGTTTGCATTTTTCTGACCTCCTGTACATGTCCACTTTTTTTTTTTTTTTTTTTTTCTCTCAGAAGATGCAGCAGAGCTCTCGATACTGGCAGCTCCAGCCTTTTTCTGCTCCTGTGTTTTTATTCCAAAAAGAGAGAGGATACATTTCTTGTACTCTCCCAACCACCATCAAATGCAGAACAGACCATGCACTATTTCAAAACCTTGGCTCTTACTTTCGATACCTCACCAATACCTCAAAGGTGTCATTCTTTGCTATCATTTATCTTTAATAAATGACTAAAAAGACTCCTAGTGTGGGCTGCTGTGGAGCCATGCTGCTGTGCATGGCTCCTGAATAGCATTTAACTTTCCAGCCCTATATAATGAGGGGGTTATTTAAACACTTTTGACTCTTAGGTCCGGTAATTCTGTGAAAATTACAGTGCTCTTTTTCAGCCTTGTTGTACAGCCTACCAGGACTAATTGCTTCAGAGATGGAGTCGATCACTTCGTCTCTCCAGCCTTCTCTTCTGTCCTAATAATGAGTGTTTCTCTTCTATGGAGAAATTAAAAGCATTTTGTTGAAGACTCTTGGAAATGTCCGTCTCAGAGAGCTAGATTTAAATTGGGATGTTCACTAGAAAACTGTCTTGTCCTCATAGGCATGCTTTGAAAAGTGTATTGAGAAATGGGGAGAGGCAGAAATGACCAAGGAGGGCAGTCTGGCTTGGAAAGGACATTTTCCACCAAGACACTTACAGAGCAGGTCTGTTGGTTTTTCTAACACAAGTTCTCCGACAGCTGAGTGCTGGCTCAGAGGAAACATTTCTGCCTAGAGTTGAGGCAGTGCTCCCTTCTCCCAGGGGCAGGCATTCAGACAAAACCAGCAGTGATTTCCAATGACCATCGTTAGCAGCTGACCAGCCCAGCTCTCCCATCACTTGAACTCTTGGCATCAAGAGAAATGGCTCTGAAAGAATGACTTCTGAGTTCATCCCGAAGTCGCTAATCCCGGTAAGCTGCTTCCTGGCTGCAGCTCCGCAGCTCGCTTTGTGCAGGAGGCAGGAGCAGAAGGCCCAGGCGCTGCCTGCCAGGCTCACACCAGCGTTTTCCAAGTATTTTTTGCCTGTTCTGGAGTAATCCAGGCAATGGGGATCGCAGCCTTCCAGAAGCAGATTTAGTTGACAAGTTTCTGACCTCTCTTTGCAGCAGTGAAATGAAGAATGCCGAGAAGTTATTTTTGGACTTCACAGAAGAGTTTGCGCTTCCACTTCAAAGTTGGCTTAATTTTTAAGCTATTTTATATTACCAAACATAAGGCACAGTTTTTAAAAAATCAGAATGAGAACAGAATACTGTTTTGACCTAACACATATGCTCTTTATACTTTATTTCCTAGGGGGAAGTTTGGTTTGTTTGTTTCAATAAAAGGGGAAAAAAAATTCAAAACTGTGAAATTTCCATGAAATTATTTCTGTCTCTCTCTGGTTACAAATGTTACTTCCGAAGTGTTTGGAGATGTGATCTGTTGGCTGGAAGTGCACGGCGATCTGCTGTAGGTGCTGGTTTAAGCAAGGGGAGGTCGAAATACATTTCTTATTGCGAAGCCGACACAGCGGTCGGTCCCTGAAGGCAGTGGCTGGATGCGAGGCGCCGAGGTTGAGGCCTGGCCATGTACATCAACCCCTTTTCACCAGGAAAACCTCAGTCCTGCTGAGTCCAGGGGACAGAGCTGTGGTGCTGGGAGCATGCAGTTGGACACTTGCCCTTGAGGCCTGCACCTTGCTGCAGCTCAGCTGGAGCAGGCCAGTGCCCACTGGAGGCAGCCTGGTCCTGCCTGGGGAGATTCAGCGGCAGGTAAAACACACCTGTGCTAGCTGAGCTGGCAAATGAGCTCTGAAATAGTTACCCACAGATGGTGTGGGACAAGCTGCTATTTTGGTAGCCACCACAGCAGGCTGCCTACTGGCCCAGGAGGTCCAAGCCCTGCCCCGTGGGGCAGCACTGAGTGTTCTTTCTTCCCACCTGTGCTGGGCCTCAGCTACTGAAAGTTATCGCTGTGTTTTAACTTCACCCCTGCTTGTCTGCCCCCTTCCCAGGTCCGTCTGAGCCCTGGCACCTCAGGGGCAAGAGCACCAGGGGCTGTGGCACAGCTGAGCTGAGAAAAACCTCAGCAAGGCCACCAGAGCAGGACCAGGCCGCTGTGCCTCGCTTCTGCTGCTCACCCTGCCTGGATGGAGAGGTGGCCATGCCAGCACAAGCTTCCCTTCAGATACAGTGGTATTTTATTTATTTTTTTTAACAGGTGTTCCTAAATTCTGCTGACTACACTGCATTAAGTGCTTTGGAGTGTCTTAAAGTCCTTCCAGTGCTCTCATCAATGTCTGCAGCTCCCCATGGAAAAGCCGCGGGTGTGCCTGGTGCTGCTGTGCCACTCTGCTGGGAGGGGCTGCCTCTGTCAGGTGCCTGAGATAATCTGATAATTTCCTCCTCTTCGTTATCTTTCCTCTGGGTTATGCAAGTGGAAGGTGAAGCTTTCTAGATATGACTTGCGTTTGGATTTCACTGATGGTTTTTTCCCATTTTGTCATGTGCCTGGGCCTTTCAGGAGCCTAAACACGCAGAAGCATTTACCTTGGGAGTACTGTAAGGTTTAGACAGCGAGTAGGTCCTTGGCCAAAAAACCAGCATCTCCAGCAGGGAAAAATCACACAAATGAAAAACCTGGCAAAAATTTATGCCCAGAAGAGGGCAAACAGGGAAAACACACGTGGTTCTCTGAGTTTTCCCTTGGAGCAGCTAACATCTGCCTGCTCTGAGCTGCCATCCTCCAAACCACTGACAGTCTGGTTTTCTCAGGTATCTCATACCCCCATTTATCAACAGCTTCAGTCTTGCACAAGGGAAAAAAAAAAAAGGCTATTTTCTTTTCCTCCAATGAGAATAAGCAGGAAAACATCTTAAAAAAATATATAATAAAATGATACTTCCACCTGCGGGATGGCAAATGCCTGGTTAATTTGAGCACAGAACAATGTGTGGTGCTTCTAGTGTCCTGGGAAGCAAACAGCAGGATGGCTTCGTCCCCCGACAGCCCTTCTCCTACCTTGGTTGCTCTTACTCACCTCTCCACAAGTTATCCCAAACAGGTTTGGTTTTTCTCATCTTCAGGAATGGTCCTGAAAAGTTAAGGTAGCATGGAAGGAGTGTGGCTTTACAGCGCAAAGCAAATAATCCTGCTGGATCATAAGAGAGCTCAAGGGAGCAAGGGGGAATAGTAGAAAATTACTTGTTGCTATAGCACGAGGAGATTTTGCGCAAATTGACAGCGACCCACTTCATTGCTTTGCTTAGCCTCAAATTGAGCAGCATTCGGGGAAGGCACGGAGCAGCTTAACCTACCGCCCATCCCTCAGCAGCGAGAGGCTCGAGGTAGAGCTGCACCCAGGGATTCTCGAGCTTGACGGCAAAAAAATGCAGTTCTGGGAGAAACTGCAAGGCTGATGTTAGTGGGAGCAGGGGCAGCGAGCGGGCAGGGGGCTGCGCTCCACGCCGAGCGAACACTTCGCTGCGCTGGCACCAGAGGGCATTGAAGCTTGAGTTAACGTCCCCAGAGCACAGCACCCGTGTGGAACCTTCCGAACCCCACAGCACAGATTTTAGAGATTTTTTTTTTCTTTTTTTTTTTTTCTTTTCATTTTTGCTTGGGGGGGAGCTTTGTGTTTCCACTTGGCTCCACGTTTCCTAGCAGGTGCTCGCCTCCGCATAGCGGGACCGGGCTGCAAGTTTTATTGGTTTGGAGTCCAACTCCTAAATGCTATTTACAGGGAAATTGAAGACTCCTTCAAAATTAACAATAGATGACTATAAATCTTACTCAGTTACCTAGCAACTAACACAATAAAATCCTAAGGTTAAAAGGAGAAGGGTTATTTGGCAATACCTCAGGGAGCACATAATGGCCATTTGCATTCCTGGGTGGGAGAACAAAAAAAAAAAAATCATGTGATATTTACAAATTACTGTATTGATGAAGGAGAAAAGGTGAAATTACTCGGTGCGGTTTTAATCAAAATACCTCAGAACTGACAAATACAACAACAACAAAAAATCCTTGCAGTGGTCGAGTGGCTGTGATTAAAGAGCACTCTGAAAACATGTGGCGATCTGTGGAAATGATGGAGGGGGTTTGTTAAGATGCTAAACCCACTTTGTTACTGCTTCTGACATCTGAAAGATGTGTACCACAGATCAACAGTGTAATAAATGTTCAAAGTAAATTTGACCAGTATGAGCCTGATGGAATATGCCCTAGAAAAGCCTACGCAGTGCAAAAAAAATTTAAAAAAAAATCAAAGTGAAGTAACATAGCATGATTCATCCCGGCCCGAGTTCCTGTTAATGCACAGCACAGATTGAAATTCCATATCCCCACCTCAAACTGGGGTTTATGTGCAATCTTTTCTGCCTGCAATAATTGCAAATCTTGAAGCTGGAATGAGCGGAAACACTGAATGGTTTCCCTCCTAAAAGGCCCTCATGGGGGCACGTTTACCCAGGAAGGAGGTCTGGGGGAAGAACTGCGCAGGAAAATAAATGCCTGGTCCCTAGCATGTGTCTTCAGCAGCTGTGGCATTTAGAGCCAGTTTCCAAGCCCCGCTTTTGTTGTCGAAAGGCTTCAGACAATAACTGCCTAATAACAGCCGGCCATTTATCACCTTCAGGGTACTGGATGGTGACAGGATCCACGCTGAGCTGTAATTCACCTGTGCAGGCTGCTGGCAGGAGGAACCAGAAGGGGACTGATGGAGCAGTCCCTAACAGC
This sequence comes from Cygnus atratus, assembly GCF_013377495.2. NCBI lineage: Eukaryota > Metazoa > Chordata > Aves > Anseriformes > Anatidae > Cygnus > Cygnus atratus. The sequence continues at coordinate 7,287,070 of NC_066371.1, forward strand.
CAAATCCACCTTGACAAGGTGGTGGGGAGAAGCAAACGGGTCCAGCGGGCAAAATAAGCTCTGCTTTCTGCCTGATTGCAGGGGGCCGTGCTGGTGGTGCTGGTGCTGACGGCCAGGGCAGCAGGCAGCAGGCATAGTGGGTGGCAGAGCTGGCAGAGGGATGCTCAGAATTTTCTGCAGCTATTTCGGAGGTGGCTTCCTAACAGGAGACATGGTTTGCGAGACACGAGATGAGCTAGGGGCACTTTTCTGGAGAGGCTAGCAAACTTTCTTGGGAACGTTGTCCCCATATTTCCCAGCCACTGGTAGCAGCTACTGCAGCTCCTCTTCGTGTGTGTCCCCTGGGCTTGGCCACAGGTGACTTCGCTCCTGCTGTTGCTCAAGCTGTTGTCCCAAGGTCTCGTGCAGAGCTGCCGGGTCAGGCACATGCCACAGGGTCAGGCAAGCAGAACAGCTCCACAGCGTCACCGGTTTCTTCTTTCCAACTTCTGCCACCATCCATAACTTCAAAAAGGAAAATGGTCCTTCTTGCTGTGCATGAAAGGGGAAAATGGGATTCAGGCTGATTTAGTCCCGAGAAGGGCAGTAAGAAGTGTCATCCCTAGGCAGGTTTGGTTGAAACAGGAATGGGAGGGAAAGATGACGTGCGGAACAATTTAAGTGGCAGCAGAAACAATAATTTGTCAGACAAACTGTCTGGCATATATTATCCGCGTGTCTCTGCTTCTGAGTCTATTTGACAGCAGTATCTGACACCCCCCACCTCCGAGCTGAGGCTTCTCTCAAGGGGAAGATCTAGGTGTATATATTAGAAAAATAAAAAAAAAAGAAAAAGAAAGAAAAAAAGAAACTTTTGAAAGTACCTCCAGTGAGAGTGTGAGAGCACAGGTAGGCCTGGAGCTGTGTGCCTGTCCCCTGCCCTCCCAGCCTGTGTGCATCATCCCCCCGAACATGCTGAGCACAAGGGAGTGGGAGTTTATTTCCTGAGCTGTGTTCGCTCTCGGCAGCTTTTCTGGGGGAGGAAAGAGAAGAGGAGCATTCAGGCCAGTGAGATAATGTCTCCCCTCCCTTTCCCGAATACATCCCAGAGATGCTGTTCTGGCCCGACTCTCTTCTCATGCAGCATCTGAGCATCCCAAAAATGCGAGTTAAGTCTTGCTGACAGCTCTGGACCTCGGACGGACCATTAACCCTCCTTTGTCCCAGATGCCTTGGGTCAGAGAGATTAAGTGCCGGCCCCAGGAGGTATTTAGATGCCTAGAAGCTGCTAAGCCTCCACTGGGGGCTGCGGCACTTGAACCTTTTTATGGCTCTGGGTGTATGCGAGTTCCCCACGTCTCCCTCCAGGACCATCAGGGCAGAAGCACTTGAGGGCTGAGCCCTCATCTCCCCTCTCCCTCCGAGCACCTCGGTGCAAGTCTTAATGCTCAGCACCTTCCCTGGGCATAGAGGAGTTGCCCGCCAGCATCTGCAGCAGCTGCTGAACTGATGCTGGAGGATAGAGGCCCTGCAGGCCGTCAGGCAGTTTTGGTGGCCCCATGGCCACCTCGACACCATGGAGGGCAGGAGGCCAGCTCTGCTTGCTTTAAGTTCAGGACCTGCCTCTTCATCAGAAGACGGGAGCCGTGATTCAGCACAGCCACACCTCCAAGGACTTCACCCTCCAACTTTGACTTACTTTTGCTGTTTTAAACTTATAGCAGATGTCCTCGCCAGCCCTGTTATTGAGGGCACACGGCACCTCTTGCAACAGCGAAGCAATTAAAAGGATTTGCAGGTCACCTTTAAAGCATTTCCCACAGCACGTCGAGTCTTGTTATAAGTCCTGTATCCATTAATGCTTTTATTTCAGCAGTTTTAATTGGAGTTTTAAATATTCTGAATCTTATGCAAGACACCCCAAGTGCTGGCGAATTTCAGGTCCTCTCTTGCGTGATGCTCATTGCCTAAAATCCTGTTGCCCTTCAGTGGGGATGACAGCAACTCTGCACCCCTGATATTACTGTATCCTATAAGCCATGACGGTAGGGATGTTTTCATACGAGCTCAAAGCTCAGCCTGCAAGCATTTGCCCACTGTGTGACAAAACGTGTGTGTATTTGAAGAGCTTGCTTCCATCCCTGAGAGTTTAGGATGTATTCTTGCACCACCATATGAGCAGGAAACTGAGAGGGAAACTGAGAAGGAACATGATGAGAAAATTTGGCAGAAGGGAGCAACGAGGGGAAGCTGGAAGGCTTTGGAGGGGTAAAAATAGCAACCACAGAACAGAACGAGGAGGGAATGTCAGTTTTTCCCACTGACATGAAGAAAACTCATGGAAAAGGAAATTTTTTCCGTGATAAAATTCCCTGTTTTTTTTTTTTTCCTTTTTTAAAGGAAGCCCAACATTTATGGGAGGAAAGAGTGAAAATCACCCTGAAACTTTTTTTTTTGCCTGAGACATTCAAAAGCCAACCACGCAGCTCCTAGCCTCATTTCGGTCTCCTAGCGAGGAAGATATGAGCGAAAAAATGAAAAAAAAAAAAAAAAAAGAAAAAAAAAAGAAAACTGCTTAAACGAAGAATTATCAAAGCCTTACGGCTTTAACCAGCTGTGCAGCAGCAAGGCAAAGGAACAAAGAAGCGGGGAAGGAGGGGAAGGAGACAACAGGATCTGCGAACAACCGTAGCCACCGGGGTGAGGCTGTGAGATGTTAATAGTGAAGCTGGTCCTTCCCCGGCGAGGATGAGCGCCTTCTTTTTCCCTCTCTCTCCGAGCATTCCCAAGGCACCTCTGCTGCACGAAGCCCGCCTGCTGCTCACGCTTCTCCCCACGTCGCTTCGCTCTGCCCTGCACCAGATTGCAGCCCCCAGGGGTATGGACTGGGGGCTGGCCGGGGGGATCCCTTTGGAGGGGGTTGTACGGATGACAAGAGCTGGTGCACGGGCTGCCCCCCCCCCCCCGGCCCCCCGGCCCCCAGCCCCGGGAGCTCTGAGGGTGCAACAGGTGCCTCGTGTCCCACCCGGGATCTCAAGCTGCAAATGCGTTTGACACGACTGCATTTCTCCTGGTGTTTTTTAGACTTAATCTGCCCTCAGCGAGGCGGGGAACAGGAGCCCAGCAGGAACCCAGGCTGTTTGCTCCCTGCTTTATTTAAGCCAGTACCGCCCCCCAACCCCCCCCCCCCCCGCAGCACGCTCAGAGCTGTAACTTCAGCGTTTGCCCCCTGGGCTCTGCAGGATCCCATCTCCCGCGGATCTCCGCTTATTTCTTTGCCCCCGTCCCCCGCGCACGACGTGCCAGCAGCGGGGGTCGTGCTGCTCGTTCACTCTGGAGCGGAACGATGGCAGCGGGCGGGGCGGGCAGCCCGGGCGGGGCGGGGGGCGGCCGGGCCGGCCCGGGGCGGTGCCTGCGGGGCCGGGGGCGGGGAGGAAGGGGCGGGAGCGGCGGCGGTGGAGGGACGGGGACGGAGCCGGGGACCGACCGGGGGCGGCCGCTGCCGGGCGCTGGGGCTCGGCTCGGGCGGCGCTGCCATGTTCGGCCGCGGCTCCCGCAAGCGGCTCTCGGGCCGCTCGGTGAGTGCCCGGGGGGGGAGGTGGTGGTGGTGGTTTGGGGCGGGGGGTGTCCTCCTTCAGCCTCCCTCCCCCCCCCCCCCTTCCAACCTGTGGCTCCATCCCGGTGCGCGTCCTGCCCCCGCCACCCCAAGCGCCCCCTCTTTTTTTTTTTTTTTGGTTCCCCACCTTTTCCCTAAGCGTGCCCCCACCCCGCGGGGTCCCTGTCCTTGTCCCTGTCCTGTCCGTCCCCCCCGTCCCCCCCCCCGGCTCGGGGACGGGGCTGAGCTCTGCGTTTCTTGCAGCTGACGGCGTCGGGGGAGCCGGAGCGGGGCCAGCCCTGCACCACCTGCGGGGACCAGTGTCCCGGCTTCGCCCTGCACAAGTGGAGGTAAGGCTCGGCGACACCCGACTGCCCGGCTCCCCTTGGAGGGGTGGGAACCACCCCCCCTTTGACTCCCAGCACCCAGGGATGAGTGGGAACATCCCCCCCCCTCCCCCGCTTTGACCCTCATCACCCATGGGTGGCAGTGGGGGTTTGACCCACCGAGGGCTTGCAGCTAGCGTGGGGGTTTTGTGGCTCCATGGAGGATTGGCTGGGGTGCAAATAGGGGGATTTTGGGGGTGTTCTTGTCTTGGTGTGAATGCCCCCCTGGCCCTGGTAGGTGGGTCTCTGTCCCAGGTGGTGTCCAGGGTGCTTCCATCCCCCTGGAGGAGCCCACAGGTGTGCTGGAGTCTGTTGTGGATGCAGAGCCCTGGGTTGGGGTCACCAGCGCCCCCGTTAGCACCCTCACAGCCCACCCGTCCCTGCTGTGGTCAGGGGCTCCTGCTGCTGCTGCTCCTGGGTGGTTTTGGGCCCCGGGCAGGGGGCAGCGGGGCTGGGATGGGGAGGGGACATCGTGGGGGGATCCTGAAGGGTTGCCCCAAAAGGCTGCGTGAACCTCCTGCCTCTCCCCGTGCCCCCACAGTGGGTTTTTGCCCCCTCAAGGTATTGGAATGGATGGGACCCCCCAGCCCCAGCAGGGTGTGGGTGTGTGTGTGGAACAAACAGGTATTTCCATCTGTGTTGTGTGTCTTCATAAAGCTGGGAATGCGGGCACCTGCGAGGCACAGGGGTGGGGTCCCTGGCCTCGTGCTGGATCAGCCCCATCTCCCCCCATCGTGCTGCCTGGAGATGAGTTTCTGCTCGTGGGTGATTTGGGATTTGGTGATATTAAATCTTCTGGTCCGTGGACTCCAGGAGCTGGTGCAGATTTAACAGGGAGCCCTTGGTGATCTTCTAGCCTTATTTTATAGGATATCCCCTTTTATCCAGCATCTGCCGCACTTCTGGTATGTGCCCTACTTCTCAGAGCTGCGTCTCCGCAGATTAAAACACAGGTCCAGAGCGAGGAGAGGGATGCTGGATTGATTTATTAGCGTTGAATCCCATCTAAAGCTTCAGCCTTGCAAATCAACGCTGCTGGCAGTGCAGGACAGGGTCCTTGGGCTGAGGTCCGCCCTGGGGACGCGTGGCTGGTGCAGCAGCAAGGTGATGGATGACACTCGCCACTGTCCCCAGCCGAGCCCTTTGCAGGTGCCAGCAGCTCCTCCGATGCCCCGAGTCCCACCTCAGACCTTCAGAAGGTGAAGGTGTCACAGCCACGGGAGCTGCGGTCTCCTGACACCCTCCTGCTAATCGGGGTCTGCCACGTGTGCGCTAATGGATTTATAAGGTCACCCCTGAGTGTCTTCTTCCTATTCTTTTAAGGGCTTATAAAATGCTTTCACGATCCGTCACAGGTTTTCTCACGGCTTAAATTTGGGGTAGCAGGTGTTGTCGCAGAGGTGCTTCATAATGCTTGAAAGTGTCAGGAGAACTTTAAAATGTAGGATAAGAAGAAAAGGGACGGTCACCAGAGGTCTTTCTCCTCTGGCCTGAGGAATTATAAGGTGCTGTGATTTGCTGATTGTTATGTTACGCTTAATTTTGAAAAAGTAAGCAAGGTTTTGATACCATCTTATCACACAATACCATCTTATCGAAGGCCAAACGAGCAGAAAAGGTACCGCTGAGCTTCTTGGGGGTGTCAAATGCATAGCTCTGTGCAGGCTGTGACCTCTGCAGCAGCACGCTGTGCCTCTCGTGCCGGATCCTGCAAAACCCCTTGTGCAGGAGAAAGGAGCAGGAGGCTTCAGCCCAGCAGGGCTATGTGCAGCCGCCTCCTGGCTGCCCTTTCCTGAAGCTCCCCCCTTGCCCCCTGCACAGATTTTGGTTAAAACAGATGGATCCTTCTGGGGAAGGAAGGGGTTATCTCACCAGGGCAGCAGAAGGATGGGTGCTGCCAGCTCTGCATCCCACTGAGCATCCTACAGATACAGACTGTGCTTCACACTGGACAGACAAGCCAGAGCCTTCCTGCACATTCACATTTAATTGCCTCGATGTAAGGGTAATTGTGCAATTAAAACAAAAAGGCAACCTATTTGCCCAAACCCAATAGAGAGGGAGGAGATCCATTTTTCACTAGCGAGCAGTCTATTAGTGCCCAGGACAGGTAAGCAGGCAGATTGCTGATAGCAGGTAGCTCTGAAGGTCACAGACCTGCTTGGGAGCCCGTGTACACAGGATGATGCCTCCAGCTCCTGCTGGGGATGCTCGCAGATACTTGAACACTTGAGCAGAATGGGATTGGAAGAAAACAATGGTTTCAAGGAGATCTGCAGATTAGGGATACAAACCCAGATCAATTAATCTCTAGAGATTCATAAGCCTTTTTATAATCCCTTTAACAGTAGAGTTTTGCTGAGAAATGGGAATTGGGCTTTTTGCTTCCAAGATGGGAACTGGTGACATGCTTTAGGGAGGGAGAAAAGAATGTATGAGCTTTTAGGCACTGAGACCAGAGCTCATCCCCGCTGCTGATGCACGCATTGTCATATAAGCAATTATGCAGGGCTGAGTTTTTTAGTCACCTGTGATTTTAGGTATGATCTGCGCGGCCAATCCATCAGGCAGGCAAATTGCTTTGTTAGACGCTAAAGATTTCTGTGCCCGTGCCTTCTCTTAAAAGCCACTTTTCTCAGATGGAGAGATGGCTTTGAGCGTTGGTTGAATTTATCATTCCTGGGAGCAGAGGCATGCTTCCTGAGCCAAGGAAACCACTTGAAAATAAATTGTATTCTGCAGAACTGTTTTCTTCTCAGAATAAAACCGGTGCTGTAGGTGATGTGAGGAAAAAGGTGGAAGGGGATGCCCAAGTAGTGCAAAAATATCCCTGGCTTTGGAGTATGTTTCTGAATCTTCTTTATCTTGCTCTTAAATTATGGCTTGGGGTAGCAGATGAATTTTCTTGTTAACGTGTCGCAAGTTTTACATAAATTCAGCGTAAGCAAACAGTTGAAGACCGCAAGTGCTTACAGGCACGGTTAGACTGGAGCCCGCTGTGTTTCTTACCCCTCTGAAGCTTCCCAACTTGCGTCCTGCAGACCTCTGCCTCTTGTAAGGCAGAAATTCAGTTTTCAGTTTGAAATCATTTAGCCCCAAAGAGGAGAAGGCAAGTGATTTCTTTGAAAAGGCTGAGGATTGAATCCCATCGTTCCTGAGCATGAAGTATGTGAGGATGCGGCTGTCAAATCATAACCAGGATAACCTGCAATTTCTCATGGCCTGAACAGCGAAATGACTCCTTCCTCTGATCGCATCGTTTTATTTTAGGGTAGCCTGTCAGTAAAGTATGCAAGGACTGAGGAGTTCTGTGTGGGCTGTGGTCCTGAGGATGGAAATTGGGAACACATAACGAGATCTCCATTAACGCAGGTTGATACTTGAAAGGTGGCTTTGTGTGGAAAAAGTGAAATCAAATTCAATCAAAATCTCCAGCTCCTTAGGAGTCCGGTTGCTGTTTTCTAATCAGATCTGCATCGCATTAAGCTGTGTGCCATTCAGCTTGTTAACAAGCTTTGGCTTTAAATAAAGCTGTCACTGGAGTTGGGTGGCTGAATGGCCATTAGGAGTGGCTTTTGCATAATGTGCAGAGAAAAGCCTGCCGAGAGGTGGTCTGGGAGGAGGGAAGGGAATTTACAGCCTGTTCCTAGCGCAATTAGTGGGAGCATGCGGGGCCTTAAAGGTGACAAATGGCTCTCAGCTGAGTGACTGGAGCTGTTGCTGAGATTGCTGTGAGGAACTTAATTTGGGATTTATCCTGGGCGAAGTAGAATTACGGACTTGGTGCCGTACTGAGGGCATTGGGCTCTTCACGTTGGATGACTGGCATGTGTTCAGCACACACAGGTGTGTTTTGTTTGTGTGTACGGTCTCTTTGAGGAAGCCCTTCCCAAAGAGCTCCTCTTGCCACTTTAACAAACCTGGCTCTTCCCCCATCTCTACCTGCTCCAAAAATGCCAGCTGAAGCATGGATGCAGCAAAGCTCGGTCTCAAAACCATACCTGAGCTGTGTTGTGATATGAGGGGGGCACACAACCCCCCTGGTCTGCAAAGCCTTCGGAGAGCCAGGTGCTGCTGGTTTCAGAGGGAAGGCTTTCAGAGGCTGTGGCAGATAAGATGATTTTAAAAATTGTCTTGAAACATTTGGAGAAGTCTTTGTTGCCATAGTTATTCCTCTCTCTTGCAGAAGCAGTTAAATTACAGTAATAAACATGACATAAGGACAAAAACTGGCTTGCTGAGTTCTTAGTTTCAACGTGAGATGGTGTTCTCTATCTTATCTTGGAGTCTTTTTTTTCTCTCATGTCTGTTGTGTAATCTTCGTCCCTTGAAAACACACTTGGGCGAGGAGGAGATCTGCTCTTTCTTGGCTTCCATAACTCAGCACCTCACTGTAATCCTCTGCGGCCAGTGCCACAGAAGTGTGATGACATCTGGCCTCGTCAGGTCAGGGAGCATTATTAGCAAGGACAAACTTTTGAACTTCTCAGGAGACGCTGCCTGGGAACCCCAGATAATGGGGACTGAGGGCCCTGAGTGATGACTGGGTCACAAAAACCTGTGCACAAGGCTGAGCTGATGGGCAAGGAAAGAGGAGATACGTGTAGTAGGATGGGGAACCTGGTGAACAAGGTGGTCAGCCAGAACCCCAAGATGTTTTAAGTCTCTGGATGATGGCGGCTGGGTCGCTTGGCATCTCATGCCTCTGTTTTGTTGACTGTAGCTTGGGAGTTGCTAGTGGCAGTGGCTCTTTCTTTCCTCTGCCCTGCGTGTTTGTACAGTTCCCACTCCTCCGGACCCGATCCGCTGTTGCGTGGAGAGCAGCAAACACGGCTGTGGGCGCGATGGGAAGCAGTGTGTCTGTGTTGTGTGTATCTGTGCTGCCTGGCTCTGTGCTCACCCGGCACCGGGACGTCCCTGCTGCACCCCAGCTGGTTCAGGTCGTTGGCCTGGTGACTTGTGCCTCGTCCAGAGAAACAGCAATGTTTGTAGTGTAGCACAGGAACGAATAACGCCGAACCCTGAAGCATTTGTTATTAGTTTTTTTTCAGGAAAAAAAAAGTACAGATTATTGCTTCCATATGTTTCCAGCATTTTTAGTAGGTTATGTATCTTTCACACACACGGCCCCAGCTTTTCCCTTTCATGAATAACATGCTTTGTGCCTCTCCCTTCTTTCGAATTCCTCACTTCCTTGCGTGTTTATTTGAAAGGCTTCGGAGATGTGAGGATAGCAATACCTTATCTCAGACTGGCTCTATGCTCACGTCGCTTCCACAGCGAGCACTGTCGGCTCCTGTGGTTTTTATTCAGCTTTTCGTTTTGCAGCGGGGAACCTGCTGGGCTAGGAAAGCTCTGCCTGTGGGGAGCCGTGTGCTGCTATGGAGGTGAGTCCCTATGGGGCCTGCGGCTGTCCCCAGGGGCCTGTGGCTGTCCCTGTGGTGGGCAGGAGTCACCTGGCCCCTGAGCAGGCCATCGACCTGATTGGGGGGGGGGGGGCAAACAAGACTCAAGTGACTTCTGCCTGCTGATTTCCAGGCCCAACATGTAAGGGGATGGCGTGGTTAGCTTGCTCATGATGGTTTTTGTTGTAAGCAGTTTGGGCACGAGGAAGTCGATCCCTGCCAGGTGACTCATTGCCAAAGCCAGTGTCCTTCAGCCGTGGGCCAGGGCTGGTTTGGGAGGAGTGGCTGCTGATCCCCTGCCTGTGCTGAAGCTGGGCTCTGGAGCCTGCACCTCCCTTGGCATAAATGACCTCAGCTGTCCCATTTGCCTGCACCTGTGAGATTAAGCACTTGTGCAAGCATTTGAAAAATCAGGGGTGATTTTTTTTTTTGAGCTTTCCACCCCTGTGTCAGCAGAGGAAGAGCCACGTAACTGGTGACGGATTGTGTGGGAGGCGCTGCCGCGTGTCCTCAGAGATGTCCTTGCCTTTGCTTCAGCCTTGGGAGCCCCAGGACAGAGGCCAAGTTCACTGAAAGTGTTTGAGTCCCATCGAGGTCACCAGACGGAGGCTGGGAGCCTTGCCCCGTGCTGGGCAGTGGCCGCATCCTGCCCACATGGTCCTGCTGGACCATGTCAGGGGCAGCCTGGCATTGGGATGTGAGTTTGGGCACATCTGAGAGCGAGGATTCCATGGGTTTTCCACCTCCACCCACCCCAGGACATCCCTTTTCTTCAAAAATGTCAAGCAAACAGTTGAGTTTAGGGACTCCCAGGAGATTTTTTTGGCCTATTCCTTTCACATCTTCATGCCCCGCTGCTGAAACAGCGCCTAAAACAGCCGGGACTGATAAGGTATCCTGTTTGTGTTGGCTGCGAGGCATGATATCCATTTTAAGAGTGCTACGGTATTGGAGGCAGTGTTGTGGCTGGCAAAAAGCCCAAAATAAATTCTTTAATTTTTTTGTACATGACATACAAAAGAGCAGGTGAGGTACGTACTTGTTTCCGGGCAAGCCCAAGGAGCCTGTTTGAAGTCCTTTACAAGTCATTCAGGATTGTATTGCAGGAGCTCAAAGGAGCTGGAGACACTTCTTGATTAAATTTCATCCCAACACAGAGCCCCAGTCTGCAGCTGGTGTAACTGGAGTTGCTGCGGGCTGCCCCAAGAAGCCTGAAAAGCAAAGTTTCTCCTAGAGAAAGTACCGTGTAGATGTTTTCTCTGTTTTGAAGCAGCCTTGTGTAACTCTAGTTCTATAAATGGGGTGAAAAAACACTAATAATCTGATGTGGGTTTTGGTTTTGGGGGTTTGTTCTGTTTTCTTGGTGATTGTTGAATGGACCACATGAGTGAGGGGGTAGAGTGGAAAACACTGAGCTCTGATTTTACCTGGTATTTTATTCCTAGACTAAACAATTCTTTTACATGTATGGGTTATTTTTTTATTGAGTTTTTGGGAAAATGACTACAGCTGCACCTTGGCATGCAAAGAGTGAAATGTTACCTGCCTGGTGCGAGTGTGAATGTGTGTTTTGCTATCCTGAAGGCAGCAGCACAGCAGCCAGCGCTTTCTTAGCGCCCGGGTCCAACCCTCAGCCACGGAGCTGAGCTGATTTTCACCAGCAAGCACATTTCCCTCACGGAACCTTTCTGGATGAAATTGCCTGAGATGGACCTTGCAAAATGCAGGGGCAGGGTAGATTGGCTTGCACGAGGGATTTCCTCCAAGCAGACAGCTGTCAGTGCTGGAGGCTGCGGTTATGAATTCAGGTGCTGTGTCGGGTGTGATTTAGTGGGAGGCGGTGAGCTGATTTAACAGCTTGTCACGGCTGGGTGGGGAGGGTCCCGCAGTCCCTGTGCAGCCCCCCATACTGAGCTAATGCCTTACATCGCTCACTGTAGCCTCCGCCAGGCTGGTGCAAGGAGGAGGCGGGTGAGGGATGAATGGTCACTCAGTCCAGTGGTCCCCATCCCCTTCCTGTGCTTTTCTGCCCTGCTGCAGCCTCTACGCAGTCTGCTTTCCCCCCAGGATGTGTCTCTGGCTCCCCATGCTGAGGGTCACGGTGTGGGGAGCACCAGAGGGATCCCACGTGCGGCTGCGATCGTCCACACGGGGCGTGCGGCACGTGCCCAGCAGGCTGCTCTGCGGGGAGGGAAGCCTCCTACTTCCTTAATAGAGGGGTTGCAACAGGCCTTTATCACAAGCGCCGCATGTCACGAGAGAAAAAAACACCTCTGGCCACGGATTGGGAAAGACCTGGGCGGGGAGCACGGGGGCTGGTGACCAAGATGCTCAGCCCAGGCTGGGTCCGGCACCCGCAGAGCGCTGCCCTCCTCTTTGTTGCTCTCCCCCCGTCGAGGGCTGTTCAGCCCTTTTGAGAGTTGCCCTTGTTTTTTGTTCCCTTTCTGTTTGCCTTTAAAAAGTCAATCTGCTGGCCTTTATTTTTTTTTTCAAAGACTTTCTCCGCTCCCTCCCACCTCCCCCTCAGTAATCCATCCTTATTACACCAGTGAGTCACTCTTCAAATAATCAATTGCGTTTTCATTGTCTGGCTTGTAAGTATATCACCGAGCTTAAGGACGGCAGATAGCATCAGCTCAGCTCTTTGGCAGATGGTTTTGCAGTTCACCATGCTCGATGCTCGTTTGGATATTTACTTTTTCTCCGATGAATAATCTCCTAGGCTGGAAAGCCAGGCTGGGGACTCTTTCCCCACGCGTGCCACATCTTTCTGCTCTGTGGTCACTATCTAATGTTGGAGGAATTTGGAACATTAAGCAGAATTGTCTGATGTGAGGAAAACTAATTTTGGGGTAAACCTGGTGAGCAAGGCTGGTGTTGTACAGAGCCTTTATCTCATGGGCTCTGGGTGTGCACAGCCCCAAGGCAGCCGACAGCCAGAGCTTTGCTCAGCTTCACCAAAATAGGGCTGGGGCCGGTGCTGGTCCAAGAGGATCCTATAAAATTCAGGGTGCTCTCTGCCACTGGAGAGGCCGTTTCTTTCCTTGTGTGTGGCTCTCCAAAGGGCCCTGATGGCAGGGCTTAACACTTCAAGCGCTAAGTATCGCAATTATTATTCTTAGCGCGGAGGGAGGCACTTTGTACTCAGCCATCGCAGCAAATATTTCATCCCCTATCAGTTGCCCTTGTGCAGATGCTGCTGCCGCGGTGATAAAAGGCATAATGGCTGCTCTCGCTGATAAGGAGAGTGTATAAATATAATTACTGAAATCCCTATGCAGAGCCTGCGGATGGAGGAGAGTCCCCACGAGGGGTTCCTTCTGCTCCCGAGCCCTTTGCTGTGCAGGCAGAGCGGGCGCACTCGCCCCAGCCTGCTCCCTGCTGGCTGCAGCTCCTGGCAGCCGAAATGGGAGCTGCTTGGCCACAGCTGGGAGCAATTAGTAAAAGATGTCTTCCTCCCTCCCTCCCCATTTTGGTTCCTCCTCCTCTTCTCCTTGAAACCAAGCCATTGGCCTCGGGGAACTGGGCAGGAAAGCCCGGAGCAACTTGGGTGTGAGACCGACGGCAAGGCTGAGCGCTGTGTGCCTTGCCAGCGGGGTGAAGCTTCGGGTGGCCATGTCAGCTCGGGGACAGATCCTGCTCCCTGCAGTCACCCCTTGGTGTTGGGGTGCTGGTGACAGCAGGTCTTGTTGCACTGTGTCCATCCTTCGTGGCACGCGAGGGACTTGTGTGCGTAAAGCGCTCCCCTCCTACGCGCCGTCCGAGCGTCAAGCCGACCTCGCGAGAAACGCGCTGTAGTCGAGGAGCCAGATATTATTTAGATCGAGCCAACAACAAAAAAAAAAAATTTCCATGGCAGCAGTAACCATAGGAAACCTCCCCAGAGTGTCCTGGGTGGTTCCCATTTCCTTGCCTTCAGCTGTTTGCTTTGCAAGCGGAGCAGCGGCGTGAGCGCGGCGTGCCCGTGTGCCAGCAGCAGTGGCCAGCAGCCCTGCTGTCCCCGGGGACATGCCGCTGCTCCTCGTTTTCTCTTGTGCTGTCTGGCTAGTAAAAAGCTGTTTTCAGAGGGTTCTTTAGACGCCATGAAGTCTCAAAGCCACCTCTTACCTTCTGTGATCTTACAAATGCATGTTTGATCCTTAAATACCCAAGGCAGGATAGTGAATTGGGTGCCAGGATCCGATTCTTCCTTTTTATAGTGTCTTAGAAAGATGCTTTTATACTCCCTCTGGCTCAGCCCGCGATGCTTGGCCTCCAACCAAGATAGGGAAACTAGGACGAGAATCACTTAGGCTAGCAAGATGAAAAGTTGTGAAAAATACCAACTTTTGGTTGGGGAAAAAAATTGATAAATGAGTTCATTGAAAAAAAAAAAGTTCTTGATCGGCTTCGTCTGAGCACGCTTACAAGAGGGTAGAAGAGGAAGCTTGGTCTCGGGGCACTGCTGCTTCTAGGAAACGTGAGCTGGGAAGCGAACGCGAAGGTTGGGAATGGAGAGGGTTTGGGGTGAGTCACGGGAACCCGTCGTGCAGGGCCGGCCGGGACGGGGCGGCTGCATGGGAGCGCCCGTGGGCCCCGAGGGTGGGAGCTGCGCCCACGGGTGGCCCAGCAGGGCCGTGCGCGGGGCTGTCCTCAGTCTCGGGCTGTTCCCAGCAGAAGGCATCGCCAGCACGGACAGGTAACCAGGATTTCTGGGTGCTGTGCAGCTTTAATTCCCGATTTTACAAACCCCACAACCCCACAGGAGTCGGTTTTTGCTCAAGGCTACCCGGCGTGTGAAGAAGAGGCAGGTGGAGGGCGGCGAGGCTGAGCGGCTTTCCCTTCTCCCGTGCCAAACAAATGGTAACATTCATCACGAAGCCGCGTCCGTGCCTTATTAAATCTGAAAACAGATTTAATAAGGCCATGTGCTGGTTGTGCAGACCCTTTAAATGTCAGGTTTGAGGAGGGCTGGGAAGTGAGAAGACGATAAAAGTTAATATTCCTAAGCCAGGTATGTGCAGTGTAGCTCAGATTTTTAATATCGAGTGCATAATTTATTACAAGATGTAGAGGTTTCAAATACGTATATTTGAATATGTTTTAATGTTATCTTTCCTTCCAGGAGCAGGAACAATGGTGTTTTACAAAAGAAAAATGATTTCATGTTTTCGTTTCGTAGTTCCAGCTTGTACCTCTAATAGGTGTGGGATTCACTGAGGTGTGAAGGCTATCTGATAAATGCATGAATAATGAAGCTATATTGTTTGTTCTGATTTTCCTGCGCTATTTTCAAACGTATAAATAAAACATTTTCAAACTGTAGACCACGCAGTTGAGCGTAGACTATTTACTTTCTGCCGATGCAACCTGTAGGAGACACGAGTCTTTCAGTGCCTGCCAGCAGAAGTCTTGTGACATTAGTATCGTGTGTCGCGCTGGAAGTGCTCACGCGTAATTTTCATAAATATTTTGTCCAAAGTAAAGTTATACCTATTTAAAATACTAATAATCTCTTTAAACAAAGAGGCATTTGTCTTCGTGTACAGCAGAGGGCACTCGGCATCGTCGAGCTGGGAGGCTGGCTGCCTGAAGGACAAAACCACGGGGCTCACACGATGCTTTGCAGAAATTAAATACTCTGTGTGTGTTTGCCCGTATATATGTGTGTGTGCATATAAAAAAGCATAGGGTGGTATATATATATAAAAAATAATCCTAGCACATAATACAAACTGCAATGTTTGTGGCCGTGGCTGAAGTTGAAGTGCACGCTGTGCTGAGTAGTGCTCAGCCTGGTGCTGGGTTGGTGCGGAGCTCGCGATGCTGTGGTCTCGCTCCTGGCAGCATGGAGCTGGTGGGAAAGTCCTTGAGATGGTTTTCATCTCCCCATAGCTATTTTCAGCTATTTAAGGCAGGTTAAAGCAGTGTGTTTGCTGGATGGAGGGGGAAGCAGTACCAGGCTGTGTGAGGTGGCAGAGCTGGATGTCCCAGCGGACGGGGTGGGAGCTGCTGGTGCATGAGGCTTTCCCAAAAAGCCCCAAAGCATCTCTGTACTGCACCAGAGGTGTGGGCACTTTGGGGTCCTGCCAGCCAGTAGAGTGAGAGGGCATGTGGCTGAAGATAACCTCTTTAGGCGAAATACAGAGCCAGGTGGATTTTGCTGCTGGGTGTCTGTGGAATGTGAAGATCAGAGACACATGGAAATGTTGCAGGGGCCTTATAACAGGCGCCAATTAGGACTTGGATGTTAGGGAGTAATCTAAGATTACAGTAGTAAGGATTTTTTAATAGAATCTGCTGTCCGGGAGGGCAGCAGACCCTGTTAGAGGACTGCTGCAGGATCTCAGAGGGGTTGTTGCAGGCAGCGTTCACCCTCGTGCTCTTATTTTGCAAGACCTTGGTGCAGCGAGGGCATGATGTGCATGACAAATTCCAGCGTACGGGCTGCCCTGCGTGCTGTAGAGCACTTTCTCACCAGCACAGAGGCGCGGTGATGTTGATGAGCCCAGATAATTGCCCACAGGCAGCATTGCTGGAGGCCTTGCTACCGTGGGGCTCTGGGACATGGTGGTTGGACCCGTTAGGGCAATTCCCACATCACGAGATTTGTTTGGAGCTGGGCGATCAGCCTGGCGCGTCCTGTCCCACCAGTTGCATGCTCCTGCATGGGGCTGGGAGGCACTGGGACTTAACTCTTGCAGCCCCAGCACTGGGACAAAGAGCAGAAGCAGGATGCCACAGCATGGCCAGCACTGCGGGACCCCCGTGTGTGCCCTGCTGGGGGCCAGACGCGTGGAGCCAGGCACACGAGAGCTCGGTTTGCTGCACGTTTCTGCCCGTGCCGCTTGGCTCTTCCTATCGTGCAGGTTTTACGTGTCGTTATCCAGGACCGACCATGCTGTGAAGCACCCTGCTGAGCACCCCGAGTGCTGCATGCAGCCAGCTTGCTGAGAAATGAGGGTTATGGCATGTTTTGCAGGAGCTTTTTGTTGTTACAGCAGATTTGGCAGCGCGCAGTCAGAACGGCTGTGCTCGTGGGCAGCCCAGCATCATGCGAGAGACCTTCGAGCCGTAGGGCTCACCTTAGCCAATGTCAATAGAAATGAAACTACTTAAATACACAGTTAAAATATGTTATGTTAGCGTGTGGACCTCCATGCGAGATTGCTGTTTAACTGTAGCCATTAAAGGACCCCCATGGAAGAGCTATGGGAGGCTGGTAAAAATATCCCCGGCCTTAACCACTTGTTTGCTGCCGAGGGGATTTTGCGCTGAGGTGAGAGGCTTGGGGTATTCGCATCAACATTGCAGCTCTGGGACCTTGCAGACAGTAAGAAGAAACAGGTTAAAGAGACGCTGTGTGCTTCCTTTCAGGTGATGAAACCCAGCTGCCCTGTCTGCTGCCTTTTCTCACCTGTGCTTTTACATGTGGTGCCCAAATCCTGGTAGCGGGGACGCTTTTACCAGCGCCTAGCACATCATTTTGCTTTAGCCCGGCTGCCTCCTGGACTTTTCCAGCTGATGCTGGAACTCGAGCAGTTCATAAAAGGAACAAGTAGCCAAATGGACCAATAAAAGGAGCTTGTGGAAAGGCCCCGTATATTTTATGAAGAAAGAAATGGATTTTCTAACGTGAGGGTTGTGTATTGTAAAATTTTGCAGGGCTGCTAGTGCTGTTAAACGCTGGCTTTTCCTCCAGCCACTCCCTCCGAGTGCACGCAGTGACTGTCTAAGCTTTCTTTTTGGCCTGGACTCTTCCAGGCTTGGGTGAAGTCCTGGCCCCGGGGAAGTCACTGGGAGACGTGCCCTAAGTTTCCCAGGGACCTGGCTTGTGGTCTCTAGTGTGAGACCGGTGATGACAGCCTTCAAATAAAAAATATTTGGCCTTTTCCAGGCACTCTCGGCAAGGTAAAACACAGCTTTACATCTTCTTAATGCTCTCAAATGGCAAGAACTGCAGCTAGAAGGCCAAAATTCATCCTGATGGTGGTTCTCACTGGGAAATGCCTTTGTGCAAGCCAGGAAAAGCTGAGCTGTTTTGATGTGAGCAGTGGATGAGTTTGCAACCTGGGGACGGTACGCGCACTTGCTGTGTTTCTAACCATGGTAACCCAAAGAGTGAGATTTCAGCCCAACCCAGAGGGCAAGCACAAGGCTTATCAATGATTTAAATCCCCCCTAAAGCTGTTTGGGTGACTTAAAGCGGGCTGTGATGGCTCGGGGTGACGTGTCAGCTTGGGTGGATTTCATGCACCATCCACAGCTACAGAGATCTTGCCTCCTTTTGCCTGAAGCACACAGGATGGGGAAACAGTGAGCGGGGTGCAGCATCGCTGGACACTGAACCCCTTTATATCATTTAAGGGATACACAGGGAGTTGCACAAGAGCAGAACAAACGCGGATCTTGCAACGGATTCAGCATTTTGTGCATCTCTGTGAAGAGTCATCTGCAGCTTCAACCTTGGAGCTACCCGACCTGTGAGATTTTCACCAAACCTTTTTAGTATTCTCCTTGCGCTGTGTGAATGTATTCCGATGGGCTGCAGAGATGTGGTGGTGTTCAAGTTAGGCTTGAATTTCTTAGCTGAAAAAAGTTTGATGTCATTCTTATGCCTTGGCCCCAAAGGGCAAAGGTGCCGAGCTCAGCTAATCTTATGAGGTCTGTGGGGTTTTGATCTGGTTTCTGCTGCACCCAGATTTCAAAATGGGACAAAATCCTGATTTCCAACCTGTAGCTAAAAATTTGGCTTCAAGTCCAATCTCCCAGCTCCTAAATGCTGAAGGAAGAGAGTTCGGACTGTGCCTTGTGTGAAATAACGCACAACCCTGCTTGGCCTTGCGTTGATCCAAGGATGGGGTGACTGTGACTGCAAGCAAACCTAAGAGAGCGATCCAGATTTTAGACAAATGAAATGAAAATCTCCAACCACTAGGAGCATCTATGTTCGAGGAACGTTGTCTTTGAGGTGGCGTGGTCGTTCTCAGCTCTGGACCTCGCTCAGATGAGTTTCCTTGTGCTGAGTCTCCTTGCTGGGGGTCACCCAGCTCCCGTCGCGTCCCATGGGGGCATGTTGATGCCTCCTCTCACAGAGGGCAGGGCTCGGAAATAGGATGTGGGGCTGGGCTGAGCGCAGTGCAGGCCTCCATGCTCTTTGATCCCATGCCCCTTCCTCCAAGGTGAAGGTCAGCGTTTGCTGCTGGAGGTTGACTGTTCTTGTTCTCCCCGTGGCCGCCTTTTGAGGGGATCGATGGTTGGTTTTGGCAGGAGCTGGTTTAGGTCTTCTCTTGCTTTTGAATGTAGTGATCTCAGATGTCTGTAGGTCTGTGTGAGTCTTGGTATTAGAGCTGCTTTGATGTCTGCGCCGATACATCTTAAGGCAGCTCAGAACGATTTCATGCAGTAGCCCCAAGGTGCTTGCGCAGAAAAAGGTGCTTTAGAAATGTAAATTTTGTTTGAGGACAGATTTTTCTCTCCTGCTCTCTCTCAATTCAGGACGAGGCAGTGAAAATGTAGCATTTAATTAAAGTTAGTAAAGGTTTGGAAATGAATCGCTATAAACATAAAAGACATAATCAAATGCCTACCTAATCCCCACCTTAAGGGCACATTAAATGCAGAAAGAGTATAATGTGTCAGAGACTAGGATTGAAAAGCAAGGAGGATTTGGGAGCTGATCTTTTATAGTTGGAGCTTCTAAATTATTTTACTTCAGGCTTAGGGATTTAAATATCTACATATTACAGATAAACATAAAGCAGCCTGATCCTTGGTCAGCGCTGCCTGACACCATCCTACCGAATCGTTTCAGCTGTCTGTCTGTCTGGTGTGGCCCCCCAGCAGGCGTTACAGGCTGGTGTCCTGACCGTGGCTGCGATGGGGATCGGCCTCCCGTTAATCACAGCATCTGTCAAGGACTTCTCCTTCTCTGAAGCTGGCAGCTATTTAGACAGAAGCACCGGATATATTGCCCTTATTGGAATAAAGTGGAGTAGGGAAGGGGTTGTGTCATTATACAATTTCAGCCAGGGGAGCTGGGCGTCTGTAGCTATGGAGCTGCCTTCTGCAATCTTGAGCTTCAATTTAAAAAAAATTAAATAAAATTGAAACAATCTTTTATCCTGAAAAACTCAGAGAGCAGGAACCAAATGCTGTTATCTCTCAGGGTCTCTAGAGAAATAAAGGCTCACTACACTAGGGCTGCCCGGCTCCATTACCATCTCCCTCACCATCCCACGCGCAGCCCCGGGAGCCAGGTGTCCTGCAGAGCGTTTTCTCCCCATCGAATTGCCAGGGCCTCCTGTTTCCCTCAAACATTTCCCTCCAGCAATGTATTATCAGTGCTGTGGCTTGGCACATGATGGGAGGGTTTGTGTTGTTTTTTTTTTTTTTAAAGGAAAAGGAAATGTGGTGTTCTAAACACAAAGGTTTTTGCCCCAAGATCCAAGTTGGTGACCACGGTCACCACCCAAATCTGTGATGGGCAGCATGGGTCCATGCCAAACCAGCTGACAGCAGGCTGCTGTCGCTCTCTGCAGGCAGGATGGCAGTGAGGTGGTCTTCATAACCATCAGAGAATTAAAAGGGTCGTCTGTAGGCTGGTTTTGTAGCAAAACTACCATGCAATGGTACTTTAGGGGACGAGGTTATGGGAACATGGCTGGGGAGGGCAGGTTGTGCAAAGAGCTATGTTTAAGGCCAGAATTTGTGTTGTAATTGACCACTCCATGGTTTTGTTTTGCAAGTAATGCCCTTGGTCTCGAAGGAGCAGTGAGGTTTCATTTAAATCTCCAAACCATCCTGTGTCTGTGGGAAGTGTTTCCCATCCCGCTGGGATGTCGGGAGTGAGCTGCACTGGGATTTCTCTGGCTGACAGCATCAGGCTTGGGAGATGTGATCCATCGAAGGATGAAGCAATCCATCAAAGGATGAAGCGATCCTTTAAATGGCAAGTGGGGAAGAGCCCAGGCAGAAGGGCAGGGCACGAAATACCTGGGAGCAGAGCCGAAAGGTGCCCAGCTCAGGGTAAAGCGAGTCCGGTGTCTTATAGTGCAGGGCCCCGTGGAAACGGGAAGGGCTTTCTTTTTCTGTTGAATCGGGCTCTAAGCCAGGTGAAAGAAAACATTTTCCCAACACCAAATGGAAAAATGCAAGGCAGACGTCTTAAATGAACTGTTAAAGGAATAGAGCTGTGAAAAGAATACGTTTTCTGTGTGCTGGGGTTATGCATTTAACAGATTTTTGACTATCTCAGACCTCTGCAGTTTGTAGACAGAGAAATCTGTTGCAGCAACACAAGTTGTACTAAAGGCTGAAGACAAATATCAGGGATCTCATCGCTGTTCCGGGGCTGGGTTTTGCTTGGACGGCATCTTTCTGTCTTCCCAGAAATGTTGCAGCGTTTTTCCTTACCCCCTTAGCCCTCTCCGCTCTGTTTCTACAGATCTTTGGCAGCTCTACTCGTGCTTTAAAATAACCAAGGCTAAAAAGTGCGATTTGCATTTCGGTGATTTTGATTACACCCACGTCCTATATTTATTGCCGTTTAAATCGTCTGTGTTAGCTCGAGATGTGTTTCTTCTGAGCAAGAAAAAAAAAACCACACGACTTGACTCCGTTGCTAACTGTTGCTAAGGAAAAGAAGATATTTATTCATCGGGGCACTTCTTGAGCATTGTGAGGCTGGTCGCCCTGGAGGAGGAGCGCAAGGAGAAGAAGCTGTTACAGGCTTCAGCCCGTTCTGTTATTGCTGTTGGACTCCTGCCATATCTGCTGATGGTCAGCAGATGTCCTTTTTCCCCCCCAGCGCTGCGCATCTGGGATCAGAGGTGTGCCAAGCAGCATCGGGGACACGCAGCCTGGTGTGAAACCCTGGGAAGCATCCCCAGGGCTCTGTCGGGTCCCTGGCTGTATGAGGCTCCCATGGTCTGTAGATATTTCTCCAGCTCCCTAGAGGCTCCCAAGTCCTTGGCTTCAGCGTAGCCTTTTAAAAGTCCCCATCAAAGCAGACGCGGAGAGCCAACGGTGATGCACGTGGCCGCGTTCCTTCCCCAAGCCCCTGCTTCTGGGGGACGCGCGGCGATCCCGTTAGCTGCTTGTCCTGGAGGTAAGAGGTTTTCCCCTTAGCTGTCATAGCAACAAGAAAATATTGTTTTGACGGAAATCGAATTAAAAATTGTCCCTTTCCTAGTAAGCGAACTGCTCACTTGTGAAAAATATAAATCACTTCTATCGGGGTGGATGTCTTCGTGAGTACCTCTGCGCGTTTCCAAAGTGAATTTTGGAAATGCCTCGCGCCACGTTATGTCCCTGCTGGGCTCACTTAAGAGTGTCTCATGAATTTAGACTTTATTTGATGTGAGGCTTAGGTTGAAAAACTTCCTTGGCAAAACTTCCTCGGTGCTTGCAACCTGCTAGAGCTTGGGGGGAAGAAACAGGTCTGTCGGGTCCCTGGGAATGACTCCTCAAATGTAGGCTTCCTGTTCTTTCTACTGAAGCTCTTGTTTAAAAGACCAGAGAAACAAACAGTAATTTCATGCCTTATGAAGTGCTCTTGTTCTTGGAACAGGGAGCTGTGCGTAAGCTGGGAGCAGGGCAGGTGAGTCAGGTAAGCGGTGCGGTTCGCGGCAGCACCGTGCAGAGGGGAGCAGCCAGAAGGGCTGCGTGACTCTCCCACACCCAGAGGAGCTGCATGCAGCTCACGGGCTTTCAAAGCCAGGCGTGATTTTAGGTGTTTGGTAACCCTAGGCGCCTTTCTGTCCCGTGAGCTGCCCGTTCTGCCTTTAAATCTGCACTTCCTTTTAGCATCCGCAGCATCGCTCGGTGCAGCTCGGTGCCGCTGGGTGGGCACCAGCTCATTTTGTTGGTTTTGATCCTGGTTGGTTTCCTTCAGCAAGTCCAACCATCTTCTACCTACAAGCAAGGAAACTGAGGAGCAAGGGGGGAGAGCCTCCCAGGCCCGTGGCACTTCGGGCAGGTCATATCTGTGCCCTTTTAGTTTGGTGTATAGCAATATACTGTAGTGGTGGTAGCTTAATTACTACTACCAAATTGACCCCCTCATCAGTATATCTGTAATTTAGATTCCTAATCAACGCAATGATAGGAAAAAGAAAAAAAAAAAAAAAAAAAAGGTTGGTTGAAAGTTAAGTGAATTTTTTTTTTCCGGAAAGGATTTAAAAATTGCAGGCGTTCTTCAGCGGAAGGGCACAAGCGCTGTGCAGATAACTGTTGTGTTTGAGAGATGCTATCAGCACGGATGGCTCGCGGATGTAAGCAGGCTTTTTGGCTGCATAAACAGCCCTGGCCTGACATCTGGTGCTGGGGCACGATGGAGCTGCGTGAGTCCCTTGTGCTTTGGTTGGAAGTGATCTCCCCAGCTCCAGGGACAGGCGGAGGCCGGGAGGCATGAGGTCCAGCTGGGGGGTCCTGCCCATGCCAGGCTTTGGTGCTGGGTTGCCAGAAGCAGGGAGAGAGGGAGAAACCCCCCAGGAAATAATGAGCTCCAAGTTTTCAGAAGGGACTTGGCGGACCTTCAGTTATCTCAGCCTTTCAGGTGCCCAGCTTTGGTTTAAAGGGGGCTCGCTTGTTTGAGAAGTCAGCATTGAAATTGTAACAGAAAATTCCCTTTCTCCCCATGGAAATTTGCAAACAAAGCCTTTTCCAGCCAGCTCCGTTCTTAAGCATTCACTATTGATTTGTGAAATCAAATCAGGCGCGGAGGGCGGTGGCGTTATCTGCCGCAGACCGATGGGGAAAGTCAATGCAGGCATCGATCTCCCTCTGCATGCGGCTTGCATGGACTTCATGGCAGGCTGCAAACAGTGTCACACTGAAACCGTGTCTGTTATCACCCATTTTTGGTAAAATCCTCCTTTTTCACCCCAAACTGAGGCCTGCAGCGGTGCTTCGTGGCGCTGGGTGCTGGTGAGTGCCTGCATCTCCTGTTTTATTTTTTGCCTGTTTGTCTTCAGCATTACAGATATGTGCAGAGCGGTGCTGGCCTGCTGATAAGGATTATAATGTTGTTTTTTTTCCTCACGCATCTGAAAAAAACAACACGAAATTACATATTTAAGGCAACATCTGTTACAGAAGCCTGGCCCAGGCAAATTACTACTTGAGAAAATCGGCGCAGATACTCGTGTGATTCACTTTCCTGCTTGCCGGAGTCGCACCGTGCCCAGCGCTTTATTCCAGCTCCGATAGGTGTGTCTTTTTCTTCTACACCCACATCAAATTCTTAAAATAAGAGTGCTATAAAAGGAAAAAAAAAAAATAACTGGATTTTATTTTCCTCTGAAGTCCGCTGGGCCCTGGAAGTTGTTATTAGAGGTGAAGTCATCGCAGAGGAGCTCGTGGAGCCCTTGGGGAAGGGTGGGGGCGATGCCGCTCTTCCAGAATGAGAAGTGCTGGTGGTGTCCCCGGGCTCCAGCAGGGAGGACGGAGGAGTCACAATCTCCACTTCTTACCATGAATTTGGCCAAAAACATGGCTTTTTGGTGCTCACGCCTCCTCCAGCATGGTGATGCCAGGAGCAGAGCGGGGCTGTCCTGAGCGCTGTCGTGTCTGCAGTGCTGTCCCCTTGCTGGCTCGCAGTGCCCAGACCACACTGACAGCTGGAGCGTAGCTATTCTTTTTGTATTTCCCATAAAACGGAGCTGGATCTTCGTTGCCGTGGAAACCAGCAACCCTAATTATAAGGAGTTCAATTCACCGAACGTAAAAAGTTATGGTTCTTTTTCTCTTATAAAAAAAAAAAAAAAGGAAAGAAACCAGACGCATCATAAAACGATAACCCCGTGACTGGCATGAGACTAATCTCAAGTGTTTTCCGGTAAAAATGCTACTTTAGGAGCATTGTTCCGTATGAGATGGGCGATGCCATCCTCTGCTGCCTGTTATTTGTGCTGAGCCACGGCTGCCTTCAGGCAACCAGCTCAAAACAAATCGAGTACTTGGTGTCCTTCATGGTTTTCTTCTTTTTGCCATTGTGTCATGTGCAGCACAAAGGGAGAGAGAAAGCCTAAGGGCATGTAGGTGAAAATATCTGCTTGGCTGGGTAGTGCCAGCAGCTCAGGAGTGCATCCAGGCAAAGAGCTCAGCACCCCTGGGTGCGGGATGCACCGAAGCCCCTGCACAGCCCATGAATGGCCCCATTGAGCAACTTCTGGGCTCGAAGCTAAGCAGTGGCTTAAGTGTTTTGCCAGATCTGCAGGAATTTGCTGGTTTTGCAGACGGGGTGAAGTACGTTATGACTTACATCAAAACAGGATGCGAGCGGAGATGTAAATAACGCGTACAGAATGCTGCGTGTGTGCAGGGCGGCCTTTTCAAGTGGTCCGAGTTCATCCCCTGTTACTCTGCCCTTCTGTTCTTTTGAGGGAAATCAGCTGAAAATGACAAAATCGGGGAGTATTGTCCGTCTTTGCTTTCTTGGCTTGTTTTAATTCATGTATACAGCAAGCAGAGGTGAACGTCCCGCACGGGTCAGAGCGTGGGTTGTGCTGGGGTCAGCAGGGTTACCGGGGGGGCAGAGATTTGCACATGGACTTGATTATTTTATTCCATTTTTAGAATGTGCTTACTGCGAGTTAAAACTCCAATTCGTCTTGTAACACAGATACTTAAACCCTGGCCTGGAACCTTAGCTGAGAGGGGCGCGTTTAATACCCGCTAAATCCCTATTTCAAATAAACATGTGAGAGAGTGGCTTTCTGCTTTATTGGTGAAGAAACAAAGCTGACATTTTAGAATATATCCAATTAAATTCTGCAGAGTAGGCTTTCAGAAGAGGATAAATGCATTTAGGGCCGTGTACCTCCAAGCCTGAAAAGCAGGGACTGTGCAGGGTGTTCTGCTGTAACTTCATCCAGTCCTGGTACCCAGAGCTGGAAAAAGCCCCGGGGTGTAGTAGCTGATGAGTTAGGAGCTCGTCTTCCACCTGGCGTGTCCTTGTTTTTATGGCTTCGCGGTAGGAACAAGACTTGTTGCCACCCTTGATTAAGTCAGCAATTCATTGTACGGATGAGTTGCGGAGCCTCTGAGGGTCGTGGCAGTCCATGCAATTTGTCGGGGGAAGCTTGGGCTGCCCTGCGAGGTCGCTGCCTTTCTGGCTGTGCTGGCCCGAGGGCAGTCAGTCCTGGTTTCTGGAACGAAACCCCATGAAACCCCTGCTTGTGGGTGGGATTGCAGAGCCTGCCGCTCGGGGGCACCTCTCCAGAGAGGCCAATTCTGCAAACGGGTTTGCGTTGTTGGTGTGCTGGTGCCGTGATTAAATGGCACATCGCGAGCCTGAAGTCGCACACGTGGGTGGTTTGTCAAAGGCAGCACAGCCTGCTCCTGGGCTTCGTATTAGGCACGTGTTTAAGTGCCTTGCTGAACCGTAGCAGAAGCAGCTCACCCCAACCAAGACTTGAACTGGGCTTTTTCTGGACTGAAAGAATGTTTCTGCCTTTTAAATGCCTTGGGCTTTTTACAAGACATCCATCTCGGGTTTTAAAAACCCCTCACCGTGGTGTATCAGCATCTGACAGCCGTAACCAGGTAAGAATTATGATGTCTTGCACAGAATTTATGAAACCACAAATTACCTTTCGCCTATTGAAAATTAGAACAGTGCTAGCGGTTTTGGACTAATACAAAGGAACCACAGTACTTTTTTCATTTAGCAGTCACCATGTGACTGATATAATTTTTTAACGTACATCCCCCCCAGTGTTTGGAATGTATAAATATATATTGGGCATTAAAAAAAAATTATAAAAACCATTAGGCAAGAATAGCACGTTAAAATGTATTTTACATGTTTTTCTTCATCTCGGTTAGCCATATGTTAAAATAAACTTCAGCAATGGCAACAATTCTTATTTGAGATTATGTCTTAATAAAATGGTATGTGGGTGGTAAACACAAGCCAATGCATTGCTGCACAGGAATCGGGATTGAGCTGTTTTATGTGATGTTTATCTAAAACATCCCCACCGAGCAGCCTCCACCTGCGTCCCCTGGGTCAGGGCTCGGTCCCTTTCCTGTTGGAGTCGGTGGGACGCCTGCAGTGGGGTCGGTGCCACTATAAGGGCACATGTCCTGTCCTGCCTGCAGGGGTTGAACGGGCCACGGGGTGACTGCAGGCACCACCCACGGTGGGGGACTGCTGCTCCGAGAGGATGCAGTGCTCCCATCTGGGTGAACACAGCTCTGTGGCGTGAGCAGCAGGGACCAGAGGAGCTTCTTGTGCTGGTGACAGAGGTATAATGACAGGACGAGAAAGATGAGGGCTGTTCCATTTTCCTCTTACTCCCCAAAGCCCCCAAGCCCCATCCCATTCCTCAGCACTGCTCGTCTCTGGCTGAGGGCTGCACGTGAATGTTGTTCCTATTGCTCCAGACGGGTTTCCAAGTGGCTCAGTGTCTTGAAGCATGCAGGAATTCAGCTGTTCAGCATGCTTGTGCAGCACTGGCAGCAGCATGCGTGTGTGTGTGCATCCTGGCATGCACGAGCACCCCACCGTGCCCCAAAGCTTTGCTGGCACTCGCATGGGGAAGCTGAGAGCAGGGAAAGTCAGCCGGGGAGCCAGCTGGCCGTGGGACCCCCCTGGGCACGGATGGCGGCAGGGTCTTCTGCAGGCTCTTCGGCACATGGTGGCTTGCAGTTTTAGCTGACGGTGAATTTGGCAGGGTTTTTGGGGAGCTGGCGGGTTGGCCCGGTGCCTGACACTTTGCGACGGCTGCTCAGTGTGCTCTGTTTGTCTGTGGCTCCCCAAACCCCATCCACCTCTGCTCCTTTTCATCGCCTTTTACTTTTCAAGTCTTCACAGAGCCGCAGAGGAAACCGTTGTTTCTGCGTTTCTTTTTTTGTAAGCAGGAGAAAGTAAATCGAGGTCAGCTGCGCGTTGGGCTTCAGTCAGGGTTTCTGGAAACCACATCAGTTGGTAACACGAGCGTGGTGATGAACACTGCCGAGTTCATCTCCTGGCCCCATGCAGATGGTCGCTCCCTATTTACATTTCGAGGGCATCATTTCATGTCGCATTGCTCCGGTCACTCCTGCTAATGTGGTGAGGGCCAGGCTGCGCTTTCATGTCTTGCCCACCTGTGGCTGTGTTTTTAACTCGCCTTGCATCGCTGCTCGCTTTGTTGTCAGCGAGAGGTGAGCGGAGGAGAACATCCAGGTGATGCTCCTCGCGTCTGGAGTTTCAGCCTTTAAACTCATTCTGCTCCTGAACAAACAAGATTTGCATTTTGACGGTGCTTTTCCCCTAACTCACAGCAAATTGCATTTCCACGTGTGATGATCTGCAGCCTTCCCCCCCCCCCCCCCCCGACTGCTGCTGCTGTAGCGAGGTACAGGCAGCCACGAGCAGTTCAGTCGGCATTAAAGAGCCAGCGATTTCCTGACGGGGCTGTCACCACTCTAACGGCCAGGAAGGGAAATGACTCTACCCGAGGCTGATTTGACCTGGATTTCAGAGACGAGCGCAGCACAACCAGCCCATTATTCCTCGCTCCCTTTTCAAAACAGCACCTGATTTTCACTCTGGATGATGAAGGCAGCAAACGGGCTGCAGTGGCTGGATGAGGGGCTGAGTCTCTGGGTGTCTCAGTTGTACCCCCGGATCCTGGGGGTTGGGATGGCCTTGGGGTGCCAAACCCAGGGTTTGCAGGCACAGTGGGTGTGGGATTTGAGGATGGGTCCCATTCCCGTGCATCAGCACAGTGCCTGCCCCAGCTCCTATCCCAACCCTGTTGGTGCTTGGGCTTCCCCTTCCTATTTATCTTCGCTGCCGATCGTTTACTCAACTTTGCATTTATTTAGGATTTAACTCTGGCAGGCTGTTTTAATTGGTGGGACTGCGGTGGTGTTGTGCTAAACTCGAGACAGATGGTGCTTATACGGGGACCACACACGGAGAGCAGCGATGGTGCTGGGGAGGGAGGTGGGCAGCGGGACCTGCGCCCGGAGCTCGCCCCTGTCAGTTTTTCTTGTGGCACGGCTGTTTCTTAGAAGAGCTGCAGAGTTTGCTGGCTCTGTCACCTCGACGGGGTGCCTGTCACCCACAAAACCCTTTTTGCTGGGATGGATGGAGCGGTCCGTGCCCGGGTGCACCCCCCCCAGCATCGCAGAGCTTTGGCGGACGGGTGCCTGCCTCACCTTGCAGCCAGCACGGGGAGCGGGGCCGAAGCCAGGCAAAGGCTCTCTAATGAGGCGATATAATGCTTCATTATTAGGCGTTGTGTACAGCCATAATTAGCTTAGCGCACCAGTTGCCATGGTGTCTGACACACGTTGGCATGTGCGCTGGGTTAACAATCTGCCCAAATGCTCAGCCAGCTCCTTGCATCGCTCGGAGCCAGAAGAAAGGAAAAAATCCCCCAAATCCCCAGTCCTGATGTGCAAGTGGCTTACGGCTCCTCGAGGGGTGCGGGTTTGTGGGCATGGGTTGGGGGTGGAGCAGAGGGCAGTAACTGTGGCCCCAGCCCGGTGATGCGCGCCGTGGTCTTTATGGGTTTATTTTAGGAGAAGAGAGAGGAGTGCTCCTGGCCGCTTTTGGTTGCACGACATAACCCAAAAAAGCAATAGGATAAACCCGTTCTCTCCTCGAGGGGGTTACAAGGTCTTAAGGGTAGGGGGTATCACCCTGGTCTTGTGTTGGTTTGGTGCCTGGTTTGCAGCTGGGCTTTTTCCCAGCGCAGAGACTCCCGCCCCTCGGCCTCCACACCCGCTGGTGGAGATGTAGGGCAGAGTGTCCCAAAATGATGATCTTGCAACCAAAAATGCTTCTCTGTCTCTCTCCGAGTGACCTCAGACTTTGCATGAGAGGCTGTGATTCATGGGAGCCCTCTGAGGAGATGAGAGGTTTGCCCACCCAGGTGTCTCGAGACCTCTGAAAAGGGAGAAGCCACCGAGGGACGGACCGGTCCTCTCGTGTCGGGTCCTGCAGGAGGCAGGCCGCTGGTCAGTGGTTTGGGGAGCTGCCGAGGGAGCCAAGAAATGTGCTGACCGTGTGAAAGCGCAGGCTTTGTGCAAGGGTTTACTTGCCTCCTGACTGGAAATTGTTTTGCAAGTAGAAACAAAGAACCTGGGAAGGGTTCTGCAATTAGAAACTCATCTGACTCGGGTGGGATGAAGCAGCTTCACACCTCACCTAGGGTAAATGGCAAGGTAACGAATGCTGGGATCCAGGCAGCTGGATTAAGGGTGATTATAATGGGATTTAAAGAGAATTAACGTGACAGTAAAATCACAAAGAAATGTTGGCAAACAGCAAGAAGCACAGCCGGAGAAGAACCCTTCTGTCCGTCTTCGTACAGACTAAATACGGCCACAAATCCTTGGTCCAGTCTGGGTAAAATGTCTCAAGAAGCAGGACCGTGCTTCACGTTTGCTACACATTTGTGATGGGAAGGCAGAACGACCTGTCTCAGGGTGTAATCTGCTCAGGATGAAGTAAAATGTACTCCCTGGCTGTTTGCTGTGCTGCAGCCAGGCCGCTATCGCGTGCATTTTTATGAGTTGTTTTATCTAGAAGTGCTTTTTCTCTCGAGGACCCTTTAAGCTGATTTTCCACATCAGCTTATTTTTCTAATTGCATCATGTTTACTGATTCTGGCTCACGAATTTATAACATCTGAATGTTGTAACTGCAAGGCAGCCAGCCTTTCTGGGGGGAGATTGCATTTCATAAATACAGAGCAGAGGAACAGATACAGTCAATTAATTAGCTCGCGCTTAGCCTTGGTAACGAAGTGACTCACGGGGCGTTTATCCACCCCGCTCGGGGCTTTGCCACGGGCAGGTCCGTGAGAGGTTGCTTTATTTCCACCAGCTGCCAAGCTGGTTGCACGGAGGATGTTGTTGGATGTGGCGAGCGGGCGCGACTTCGCTTGATTTCCACCCCGCCGCGCGGCGCTTCGTCCGGGAGCTTGCTCAGGCTGCAGGCGGCTGTGGTGGCTGTTGTTTTGCTGACAGCAGCCACCAGGTATATGGCCCTTCCGAAAGGCGCTGCCTTCCTCTTAATAGGAAATATAAATAAACAAGGGGGGAAAAAAGCTCTTCATTGCAGTATTTAGTAAACAGGTAGTAACGCCGGTGAATAGGGGAAGGGTTTGGAGCCATTAGCAAAGTAAACGGAGATTAGAATGTGAATTAATTTTTCCTGTGTTTTTTTTGTTGTTGTTGGCACTGAACTTGTATCAGTTGTATCATCAGTCATTCAGGAATACCATTTTACTTGGGAATACCAATTTCCACCATCTAAGCAGCACAACCTGGCTGTCACAGTGTTTTGGCCATCATTTTTTCCAGGCTCCTCCTGAGTGTGACAAAACAGTGCCACAAAGCAAAAAGCCGTACCAACTTTGCCATAATCTGACATTTCCCCCCAGAAAATTGTCTTTTCAGAACTGCTTGGGATTGCCGAAAATCGCTCAGCACCTTTGGGTGGGTGGCTTGTGGCGCACAGCGAGCGTCGGATTGCGACGTGCCCTGGTGGTGCGGGGGGCCCCTCCTGATTTATACCTGTTGATGGTTTTGCATCGAGCCTTTCCCCATTTTTCAGATTTTCTGTCAAATTGTGGGTGCAGAGCTTCGTGGGCCTCGGCGCAGGCACTTTGTGCCTCCTGTGAATAAATGGTATTTACATAAGTGAGAGGATGGAATATTGCTCGCAGCCCGCGTTTGGCGTAGAGTAGCTCTCGAGCGATAAACTGTTTATGTTCGAGAGGTAAATAATGTTTAAATGAAACCGATAAGCACATCGCTGGGCTTGGCGAACAGATGCAAGAAACGGAGCAGGAGTCAAATATTGGAGTTGCAAGAGGTAAAATCGGCTTGTGGCTGTTGGGTGTCCTCGGCCCTGGCACCCAGAGGAGCGCTGGTGCCTGCCAGCAGGGACCCGGACTCGTGGTATGGCTTCAGCCCGTGCTGAACACTTCCCTGCATCGCTGGCAAGCAGGCCACCTTTCAACAGCTTTGTGAACAATATGTCAATGGCAACTAAACAACTTTTTAATAATGTTTACAGAGGGTGGAGAACAGCGTTTTTCTCCCAGTATCAGTCTCTCCAAAAGACAAGCGCCAGTTCGTTCTGTGATACTTGGCTAATGTGATTTATTACCGGCCTCGTTGTTATATGGCCTTTGTAAAGGATTTTTGATTAATTCCGAGAATTTGCTTGGTTGCTTTCAAATAGCGAAGGAAAGAGCCAAGCTTGGCAGTTTGATAGTTTGACGTATTTTTTGAGATCTGTGTACTCTGATTATCACCCCCTCCAGCTCCGCAATGGTTTTGTTTACCCTGAATAGGGGGTTATGCACTGCACATGGAAGCACTATAAAAATTAAAACAACTTACATTTGTTTTCCTTGCTGTCTGAGCTCCAGCCTTGCAATCCATCCCAGCCGTCCAGAGAGCTGGGAGAAGAATTTGGCAGGGCAGAAGAGAGGTGTGGCAATTCTCATTTAAATTAGCCTCTTCTAAGGTAAATAAATAAATAAATAAAAAATCACAGCTATACTGTGACAATAAAACACCTTAGGCTCAAAAAAAATAATCTACATACAAGAGACTTATAAATTAAAGGGGAGGCGTTATAAAGTCTCCTTTGGAAAAATGTGAGCGATGTGTATATGTAATGTATATATATATTTTTATTTTATTTCATTTAAAAAGAGGGCTTTTTTGCAATCTCTGTTTATGAGTGGTGTGGTCCCATCTGGAAGCCATTCCTCCAGACATGCATCCTGCACAATAGATCACTATTTTGCTGTTTAATATGAGCCCGGTTCCCCTGAGCATACAGTATATCCAGGCGCTGGATGTATTTCTTATCATCTATATTGCTTCATTAATACTGCACAAACTGACCTCGGATCTGTGCAGTCGCTTTTGTGTGGTTCGTGTCGTCTCTTGTAACCAAACAAAGCGCGTGCCAAGTAGCCGAGGTCGCAGATCTGGGCACACAAGATGCTTGTGGGGCTGTTAGCCACCGCCGGGCAATTAAACGCGAACTCCATTTTGCAGCGCTCTGACCTGACAGATTGCTGGAGGAGTTTTTTTTTCATTATCGTTATTTATTTTTAAAATCAAAATAAGCCTCACGTTGAGGAGACTGAAGGAAAATGTCGCTATGTGATGGCTGAGAGTGGCTTTGCCAGCCTGCAGTGTTGGTTGTGCCACCCAATGCAGCTGGATGGGGACCGCGTGCTTAATTGGATGCGCTCGTCTGGGCCAGCAGCTTTTTTTACATCCATAGCACCGAGCTGGTTTAAACAAACATGAAACAATTCTCCTTAAGGTGGGAATGACTTCTTTCAGCCCCAATAAAAACGGGAACCTTTTCCTCTGGAAGTCGATAGGGCAGCACAGTAAGTTCCCAGTAGGGATGAATGAGTAAGGGAACCCCACTCCTGCTCCTAAAAAAAAAAAAAAAAGGGGGGGGGGATGGAAGGTGGAAAGACAAAAGAAAAACAAACACAAAAAAGAAAACAGGATATAGAAACGCAGAGAAAAGGAGAATTGACCAGTCTGAACTGGACCCACCAAACCCTGCCCTGTACCACAAATGAGTGGGGAGCACAGTGAGGAAGCTTGACCTTGCTGAAACGCAGCAGAATTTGTTACTTCAGTGAAGAAGCATTTGAGCCTTTCCCTGTGTCTGTCTGGGAAGAGTTATGCACACCCAAGGAACCATAGAAACAACAAATAATAACGGCGGCACTAAACGGCTTGCTCTAATCAAAAGCAGACTGTTGTGGTTATATTTGAGTACTGTCATTACAAGAAACTCTGTAATGAGAATTTTTTTTTTATCATTTGCATCAAACAGATTCCCTGTATTAACGTTAACAACCTTCCACGGAGCCCAGGGTATTTACAAATTGGACGGTGCTGCTTCGATCTTTTGGGAAGGTTTTCAGTTCCTATTTAAATCACCTGAGACAGTTACGTTAGGCAGATCCAACACAGGAACTGCGTGGAAAATCTGCGCGTAAGCTTTGCTGTCGGTGAATGGTCTGTAGTTCTAGGGGGACCCGGAGCATTGCCCTGTGGTTATTACTTACTGACTTGCGTTCCCGACGTCAAACGTTCAGAGCATCTGAAAAGCTGAAGACAGAGCATCCTTCCACTAATGGCAGTGAGATTTGTTTTCCTCATTTGATGAAGCTCTCAAGGCCATGTAAGCGACTTTGGGTTTTGGTATGTGATAATTGGGTTTAAATGTGGAGTGGGACTCTTCCTAACTGAAATGTAAGTCACCAAAATGGTTAATATTTTCTTGAGGGGGATTGAAAATGTATCTCAAAGGCCTGTATTGGTGTTGTGCCTAGCACGGGAGAAGCAAATCTACTTTGGGATAAGCTGAATTGCTCTTCCAGCCTTGGTTTTAAGAAGCATCGGTGAAAGCAGATTCTGCTAATTGCTGCTGAGGCATTAATTAAGCTTGCAAACAAAGGGTGTGTTTATGGTGGCTGGAGACCATCCCAAATAGCTTGGTGTAAAACCGTGGCAGTGAACTCGCAGGGGAGGTGTGCGTGCTCCTGCTCACTGTGACGTTAGCGCAGCGCTGCTGACAACACGTGCCATCACTTCGTCGTGTTTTCACTTCCATCCCCAGCGGCTACTCGACAGCAAACCGTGCCAGCTTCAGCTCTGCATCTCCCCCAGGTGTTGGCAGGGGTCGTGTCTGCTTGCGTGGGGTTATACCACCAGATAGGGACACCTCGCTCGTGCGTTGCATGTGTTGAAGAGCCATCACCCTGCAGGGATGATGGCTGAGGCTGTGGCCTGAGGTCAGTAATCCCCAGCCAGGAATTCTGAAAAAAATGTAAAATTTTGGAGCGTTATGGAAGTAGTTGTGGTGGCATGATACGTTGCTGGTGGAGGTGCAGTGAACAAGCAATGTCATGGAGCAGGAGCCCTATCTGCTGCTGGGGGCTTGACGAGAGCCCCCCGGAGGGCTGGGCAGTGGGGGTCTTGCTTGTGCCTGGGGGCAGCCAGCCCTGCTGAACGCGGGGAGGTGTCAGGGAATCAGGGAATGGGTAATGCCCTGGAGAAATGCCTCCTTATTTCTCAGGACAGGTATAATGGGATAATCCAGATTGATTTGCTGTGGCTTAGAGCACCAGGATTATTTCCTTTGCCGGAGTGCTTAACGCTCAGCATGCAGAGAGCATGTGGTGTCCTCCAATACAGCACGGCAAGGAGTGTCTGAGGGAGTGTTACAAGGATGGTAATGACTTTTTCCCAGGTGCGTTTGTCTATTTCCTGCTTTTAGTCGTGTCTGATGGACCTGTAAAAACAAGGAGAATCAATGAAACTACACATGAGCAGCATGGGGCTGTCTAAAAGGGAAGGACAGAGCTGCTGGGAAGTTCCCAGAAATGAAATTGTGAAGCCAACTCGTGATTCTTTGGTTCCTGTTACAGTTTTGCATCCCAGCCAGTGCGCTGTGATCACCCCAGGGAGGGAGCAGGGCCCCAGGTTGGGTTACTGTGAACAGGGACTTGATTTATCCCTCGGGGGATGTTTCTCCAACGAGCATCTCACACGGGAGAAAGGGAGGCTGAGCTGCAATGGCCATCTGCATCTTTGTAGCATTTTGGTGGTGCATGCAAGGTTTTTTTTTGTGTTGTTATTCTCCAACCCTGATTAATTTAATGGGAATGTTTCCACTTGTTCTTCTTCCAGAAAAGAACCATTAAATCAAAATCTTGTTTCTGTGGTGCAGGGCGGTGCTGTGGATCCCTCAATCTGCTGGGTCATCTCTCACCAGCTGGGATGCTGGGTCAAAACCCTGGGCAAACACATCTATAAAACTTAGCATGTGTTTAAACTGGAAATGAAAACTCCTTTTCAGGTTGAGGGATGAATTACTTAATTCACTGTTTAGTTTTCAAGGGTTCAGAGAGCTCCATAGTTTTGGAAGACCGGGGCCTTATGTCAGCTTTTGTTCTCTTTTGGCACCCAGATGTTAATTGCGGATGAACCAACCAAGCAAGCGGCAGTGAAGAGCCTGTTCCCACCCGTCAGTGCACATGAGAGAGACACGAGTGTCTTGGCTGGGGCACACACTCTCGCTCTGCTCGTGTGAATCCACATACGTACCTCTGAAACCGATGCACAGATCCACATGTCCCCATGATAAATTCTCCATGTATTTAGCATGTGTGCCATGGGAGCTGGAAGTCGCAGAATCCAAGTGTAATTCAGAGCACAGACGTTGTTGGTCCAACTTCATTTATCATCATCGATGTCCTTATCATTTGCGATCTTGGCTGTGGGACACCGATCTTTCTGCTGGCCGCACACGTGCTGTTTTGTTGCTGTTTGCACATTTGTTTGTACTGCTGCCATTTGGGGCAAGAACGAAAACTTCGAACTTCCCTTTTCAGAATATTGGTTTTCTGACGTTCATGTTTATGGTGTCTTGGAAGTAAAATGTACTTTTGCACATTATTTTTTTACGTTGCGGAGAAGCGGTCCAAGAATACTTGGTATTACCAAGATGTTTTTAATGGGAAACATCTCTGTAAATACAGACTCAAATTTTCATAATTGCATGCTTAGTAACTACCAATTGTGTGCTCATTTAAGCAGATGCAGCCACATCCATTTCCTTCAGTTTGTGTTCAATAGGATGATTTGTTTGGTCGCAAGACTTGGAGGATTTCAATAAGCCACATTTGCAACGATAAACGGGGGAATCATAAATTTTGCAGAAGTTTGCGTGCGCTGCTTTTAAGGTATGAGAATTACTAACTGTTTTTTCAGGTGCGACCTGGGCAGTTCCGCACTTTTGCTTGACAATGGGGTGTTGCAGTTGAGTCCTTCCCCTGCCTCTTCCTGCAGCGTGGGCGATTGCCTACGCAGTCAGTGCACCGAAGCCTTGGGGCATGGGGCTGGACCAAAGGACCTTGCACGATCCCTTCCAGCCTTCTTTTGGGGGGGGGGGATTAGTTGTTCAAAATATTGACTTTGTGTCTCGTGTGCACGTAGTTTTGCAGCAGGCTGCTAGTTTTATACCAGTTCCTGATCTTGAAAAGAGATTTGCAAGGTGTTAAACATTCATCAGAGATTTGCTATTGAATTCTGTGGTTGTTCAAAGTTCACAGCAGCTGCTGGCTTTGAATCTTCCTGATAGCTATTGCAGAAATCACTCCCTCCAGTAATCATTATAGCAGGGAGTATCTTGGCACCGGCCAGATCCATCCTGCCCGCTCCGAAAGGCGTAGCGTGGAACCCCTGCTGCACGTGCGGTGGGGATTGCCATCGGGTGGCTCGAAGCCACCCTTGCATCATGTCACCTCTGACTTTGTGCCCACCAGCCCATACCAGAGCCCCCGTGAGCCTGGTTCCCACACAGCTCCCAGCCACGAGTAACCGGACAGGCACCGGGGAGCTGCCTCCTAACCCCATGGTCGGTTCTGTGCCTTGGTGCACGAGCATCTCGGCCACCTTTCGATGCTACAAGTAGTGTTTGGCACGCAGGTGCGTGGAGTCCTTTTGAAATGCTTGTAGCGGTGGTACATTAACCAAAAGACATGAAAATCCAGTCTTTTCCTCTGCTGTCCTTACACATCATAGCCTTCTGCTGGGTGTTTAAAAGCCAGCCGTGTGATTCATGGTTGGGCTGTCAATAAAGATGCCCGGCACTTCTCTGCAGTGACTATGGAGTATTTGTTTGGAGTGTCTGTCTGGACTTCATGTGGTTTGATAAACATCCTTAGTCTGTCGTGTCTCTCTCCCTCTCCCTCTCTCTCTCCCCTGCAGTGATAATGGATCGTAGGAACTTTAATAAGCAAATTCAGACTGATCCATCACGTAATGGAGTTGCAAGACATCGCGTCTTTCTCTCACTCAGCAAACAGATGCAAGATATTAGGACTGTGAGTCGCAGACCTGTGTGAATTTAATGGGGAGGTTCTCATGGTTCCCAGGGCCTTTGCCTGGAATTGTAAAAATAAATTATCCTCCGTAATTTTAATATTTTATGAAATCTTGCAAAGTGATGGCATTCTGGGCAGATTAATACAAAAGCTATAAAATTCACATGTACCATATGTTATGTGAGCACCAAATGGGACACCTGGGATTCTTAACATCAATATCATTTTAATGTTGGCTTCAGCAGTGATTAATGACATACTCATCCCTGAAGAGAACCTCGATAACGCAGGAGGCGTTACTTCACCATGCATTCGCTCCATGCCAAATAAACTGATTATTTGGCTAGATTTACGAAGGGCAGGGAGAGAAAATACCTGTGCCTTGGAAAGGCTGCTCTGTGCAGCCAAGTCCTGCTGGCTCCAGCGGAGCTCTGTCACCCGTAGCAATTAGTCCAACTTGAAAAGTCCCCAGAACCTGAGTATTTAATAGGATAGGGGTGACGGTGTTCACACTTCCCTCCGCAGCCCCGCAGGGGCATGCAGTTATGACTGAATCAACCCGTAACAATAGAAAGCAAAGCGTCAGGAAAGCTCAGAGCTCCTGCAGCGGGAGACCGGGGGAGCAGTGGGTGTAAGGGGTGTGCGCTGGCAGGGCTGCGATCGTGCGGTAATAAGAGGAAACTTAATCCTTTTGTTTTGCATGCGTGGTGTTTGCTGGTGCCGGGCTGTTGCAGGTCTGCTGGTCACCACGGCTGCTGCGGAGCCAGCTCTGTGCCGTGTTCTCTGTCTCACCTCCGTGCGCTAAAACCTAATTCATTCCTGGTTAAATAGCAGGGCTCAGTTACGCCAGGTCCGTGCCTTGGTGCAGACGTGAGCTCTTTGACAATGCTTGCCTCCACGCTAATGAGCCGCCTTGGGTTTCTGCGTGGATCCGCCTGTCCCGCTTTCTCTTGCGCCAGGCTCCCCAGGCTCCTTTCCTTTCAGCAGCTCTGCTTCAAAGCTGCAGCCCAAACGTGAGCATAACGAGCCTTCCTGGATCCTTCTGGTTCATCTGTTGGTTTGTGAGTCCTTATGCCCAGCCTGTGCTACCAGGTGCTGGTTGTAAGCCAATATTACCAAAAGCAACTTTACTTTTGATGTTCCAGTTGACTTTTTTTTATTTTTTCCTTGAAAACCCTGCCAGCATCAAGGCTGTGCCGTGCCAGGACAACGATGGGCACTGCGTGGGTTTTTTTGCCATGACCTCTCCTTGACCACTTTGCCTTTTCCTTTACCTCGTGCCTCCATCACTGCAGCCTCTTTCACCCAGGCTGTTTTTTGGGAGGGAGCAGTGCAAGGCGACAGGGAAATTTTGAATACAGTTATCTTCGTGCACTTCTCACCTGGAGGTCATTCTGCTGGAAGGTTTTACAAATCCATCCCCGTGTGCTTTCCTGTGTGCTGGGTTTTCGTCCTGTTAACGGAGCACAAAGCACTGTGTATTTTTCTTCCCATGTTTCCTGATATTTCACTTAACAATCTAATGTGCTTAAAATAGCCAGTGCTCTTTGTAAGGCATAAACAGAGTTTACTTGTTAAATATTCAGTTTTCAGTATTTGTCTGCTGCTTCTGTGATTCTTTCCCTTCAAAAAACAGATCTTGTGCCACGAAAAAATGCAAATATATTTATTACTCAGAGAAGGGAGGATTAGTTGGCAACTTATCTGTTTGTAGGAACGATTGCACGAGACACGAGTCTTTAGCCCCGTGTCGCTGCAGCTGCTGCTAGATAGTGTTTGTACTCTTCGTGCTATTTGTTCAAAATAGAAAACAGCTGAAGCGTGTCTGCGAGAGCATCCCTGTGCCTCTGCGTGTTCCTGTGCATCCACGTCCCCTGTGCATCCTTCCCTGCAGAGACTGCCCCGGTTGTGGTCCCCTGCCGTGCACGCACATCCCAGCTGGGTTTCCCTCTCTCGGTCCCAGACGGAAGGCAGGAGACAAAGACACTGACGTGCTTCCCACTCTCTCCTGTCCCTGGGGACTTCCGTGTGTCAGGCAGGAGGAGCAGGTTCCCTAGGAGAGCTGGAGCAGCACTGTGCCCGCTCACCGTCCCTGGCCTCGGTGGCATTTCAGGGGGCTCAGCCAGGACGTGGTACAGATCCCAGCCATGGGATAGAGTCACGTAACGTCACTGTACAGCAAGCAATGTCATTGCGGAGGGGCGAAGAGAAGCTGCACGTGGTTCAGGCACCCCAGCAGCCCTTGACGGTACTTGTCCTGCCCCAGGTCCGGAGACACCCCTTTGCTTTGGGGTCTTCTGGTGGCGTCGCTGAGATGTGCCCCTTCCCAGCGGGGAGGACACGCGTGGGTTAATTCTGAGCATCCTTCCTCTCTGTCAGCAGGACAGCGAGCGCTAGCAGGGTTTTGTGTCTAATATCAGTTGGCCAGTACAAGAAAAGTGATGGCAGAAAAACCATCTTTCAGTGACAAAGTGATTAATTCCTTCTTAAGGAAAAAAGGGGTTGGCTATTTTTTTCCCTTTTTTTTTTTGTCATTACCTAAAGATGGTCTGACAGTAAAGAACCTGTGATTAATTGCACCAAAAGACATATTATAGACACCTTTTCTTTGGCATCATAAGCGTTTCAGGTGAATTTTCTTTTATCTAGTTGGCTCAATGCAGAAAAATAATCTCTGAGTCTGCTATGAGGGATGTTAACTGCCTTTTCCGTATTACAGATTGATCTTTGATATCTGCCTTTCTCTGTGAGCGGTTTTATTCCCACAAGTGATACAAACCCTCTGCTGTTTTCCATACGTTGCATTTAAGTAGTTCAATACATTTTGGAGTCTGTAAGGGAACATTTAATAAAGACTTGATGATTGCCTTATTCTGAAGGTTATACAGTATGAGAAATTATATTGTTTTAATAGCTGAATATATCCATTCTCTTGATTTCAGATAAACCAATATTTTTCTAATACGGCTGAGAAACGATACCTTTTTTTTGTTTGTTTATATCCTCTGGAGCGTGAATATTTTTCTGTCTGTGGTTTCCAGTAAAATGGATTTTCAATCTCTCTGAAATTTCTGCCCAAGCCCTAGCAATATTTGCTTAAGA
This sequence comes from Cygnus atratus, assembly GCF_013377495.2. NCBI lineage: Eukaryota > Metazoa > Chordata > Aves > Anseriformes > Anatidae > Cygnus > Cygnus atratus. The sequence goes on from NC_066371.1 coordinate 7,327,406, forward strand.
GTAATCAGAGTATTACCCAGATCTCTGTTCAAAGCAGCAGTGACCTTACCAGTGGTAAGCAATAATTGGATTATTTTCAGAGATGTAGGAAGATTCCCTGTAATAACAAAAGAAGAAATACCAAGTGATAACACCACTTGTCTGCAGCACCGTAAGCCACAGTGCTTTCCGAAGGGTAGTGTAATAGCTTAGCATCTTATGAATACTGAATCAGAAAGGCAGAGACTTGGGGAATACACACTGCCTTGCACTTTGGGGTGATGCACATCTTCTGCATCGTTCTTGTTGATTCTTGTTATTTAAATGCATTTGTTGGGACACCTTCACCTCCATAGGGTCAGGACCCACATCTTCCTTGCATCATTGGGGTGAGCAATAAACAGAAAAATACGAGGCATGGTCCTCCCTCCACGTCCATCAGCTGCAGCTGGGTGCCACCACCCCAGTAGCAGCTCCCAGAGGGGATGGATGGTGGTGCAGGATGGGGCCGGGGGGGATGCTCTGGGAGGTTTTTCTTGGAGAGGCTGAGCTGCTGCGGAGACAAATTGGAAGCCATTTGGAATAGCAAATCCATAACAGCACACTGTCGGGCAAGCCTGATTGCCTCGCTCTCTGCTTTTAATTGTAATGAATTATATGGCTCTGCACGATGGGGTGCCGAGCCTCTTGGCAGAAACTTGTGTAATTCACGTAAGTGTTTACACAAAAGCCAAGTAAATGTTAAGCTTCCTACAGATTTCATTATACACGAGCCCTTGTTTGTGCTCGGTTTTAGAGACAGGCAGAGGAAAAGCAGAGCATGTGTCTGCCTGTGTGTGTGTGCGAATTGCATGAGTTAAAAGATACAAAAAGGAAAGAAGACCGCGAGCTTTCCTTGGAGCAGGCTCTGCAGTGACCTGCCAGGTCCCCCCCAAAAAAATAATTCTGAAGAATTCTGGTTTAAGAGATGCTTGAGGGCTCTTACGAATTTTTGCCCGTTGACCACTCTTTTTGAGACTTCTGCTACCAGTGTGCTTTGAAGTCCTCCCCTGCACCCACATCGTGCTTCTGATTACCGCAGATGAGCCTTCTGCAGAGCAGGCTGCTGTGTAATTCAAACCACTGCTGCTCCGGATGGGACCCCCCAGGTCCCCAGGGGGTGGCAGCGAGCACGTGCCATGTGTGGGAGCAGACCTGGGTCCTGACCCCACTGTGGGGCTGGGCCCTGGGCCTGGCGGTGCCGAGAGGTGACCCCTGGCTCCAAGGCTCTGAGCAGGCCAAGCGCCACATCTCCTGGCTTCAAATTGACCTGAGATGAGGCAAAATTTGGGACCCTGCCCGGCAGCCAAGCCTTTGTTGTTCTGAGGGTGCGTGGAGCATCTGCGGGGCGTTGGCAGGGCCCGGCTGGCTTCAAGACAGCACAATGAAATTATGAGAGAATTTCCACTCAGACATTTCCCTGGGCATGCCAAAGCCGTGAGAGCTGTATACCTGGGTGTAATTTTATTTTTAGAAAGCACATTAGGGAGCGTAAAGATCTCATTAACATGCCAATTGCAGCCCTTACTGTTTAAGAGTATTTAATTGTCTTCGTTTTCTGTGTGCAGCCATTTGTGGTGGATGGTTGTAACTGGCAAAAGCAAGGAAGGAAGGGGTTTGTGTGACTGGAAACGACACAGAGCCTGAAGAAGAAGGCAAAGTGCTTGTTTTGAAGCATCCCTGCAAGATTCCCCCGAAAAGCACCCAATATTCAAGTAATTTCCAGTGGTTTTTAAGGTCCTTCCTTTGAAGAGGAGATGGAGCTCCTCTCATTGCCGGCAGAAGAGGCACAGTTTTTCCATCTTTTAAGCCGTTTTCTTGAAGAAAACGCATTTAAAAGGCACGTTTAATCGGGTGGCTCTGAAAGCTGGGTATTGAGGAGAAATAAGAGAATTGCCCCAAAAACTGGGCAGTGCCATGGCGTGGGGAGTGCTGACTGCTCACAGCTGGTCCAAGGGGTATCTGTTGGGCCTACTTGCAGGGGACTTTTGGCCTCCTTTCTGCTCCTATGTGAGAAGGGGTGCATAAAAACAGGTAAAAAAGAAAGGAAAGGAGGGGGAAAAGGGATTTATGTTTCTCTGACAGTGGTTTTCTAAGGAGCTTTGATTATTCAGCAGCCATTGAAAAAACTGCAGAAGATGTAAATAATCTGCAGGATTATGCTAAAGCCAAGCTTCAGTCGTTTTACTGGAAAAATGCATGAGGCCTGTCCATTTAATAACGATCATCCAGAGTTTCTCTAGGGCTTATTATATTTTCATGAAAAGGATCAGTTGTCTTGAAGAGAAATGGTGCAGCTCTGATATCTACAAATACCCCTTGGAAAGCATGTTTCGGGTTGGTACACTTCTTTGTTTGTGCTTTTTCTTCCCATTGTCTTTTTATGATAATATCTTACGTTCGCATCCACAGTTACACACCAAAAGGATCAAAAGCAAAGCGTGGTTTATCGTGAAATGGCAAACCACAGCTGTACTCAGTGGTACAGGCTGTATCGAGATAAAAACACTACATGATTTTCAGCTTTTGCTGTGTTTATATTTGGTGCCAGAGGTTCTCGAGCGATTTTGCAGTGTGTGTGCACAGTGCAGTCAGGGTTTCCAAGAAATTTGCAATATCTCGAAATCTGTACAGGATCTTACCCTGCTGGGCTTAATTTTAGACTATGGAGTTTATCGTTCAAGGAGAAATGGTTTTGTTGTGTGCTGTATTTAATCAAGGGCAGCAAAAAAAACTGTCACAGGCATCGTTCGTCTTCGTGAGCCAATTTTTGTTTCCATTTTAGTTATAGGAAAACCCTGCCCTGGTGAAATGGGCTTCTTTATTGTACAGATCCAGTGTCACCAAGATTACTGCTTCTGGCAGGTATCGGCTGGCTGGCAGGGGCAGTCCCCATATGGATTTTGTTTTATGGGGTTGCAGTGCTGAGAACTGTGTGCTGAATTATTGTGAGAGCGCCAGAGGCCGGGGATTTGGGGATATTTGGAAGTACAGGAAAGTGCTCGCTGTTCCTGTGGCAGTTTCCAAGGTTCAAGATGTGCTATGGGAGCTGGGTTGGGTTTCCAGGAGTGACAGGGTGTACGGTGCTTGCTCAGAAAAGCTTGAATGTCTTTAGACAACTTTTATCTTTCCCGTCCTTGCTCCTGAAGGCCCCATCCAGGCCCTCTTTGAAGGGTCAGAAGTGTTCATCAGTTCTGTGTGTAGGCCCAGAGCAGACACCAGGCCCCGTGAAGCCGCCAGTGAGGGGCTCCCTGGCAGCTACAGGAGCAGCCAGGATCCTCGCAAGCAGAAATTTGGGGCAGGCAGGTATGAAAATCCCAGCCCCGAGCGTGGTGTTAATAAAAAAAAAAAGGCCTGGCTTTGTACCAGACAGCCCTTTGTGTGGTGGGGATGTTTGGATTTATCGCTGTATGAGGCCAGTTGAGATGGGATTGTGGGGCTTGCGTTGTGCGGGAGGAATTCTGGTGATCGCCACGAATAAACCCCTCCTCTATTTCATTTCCAGCAGCCTTAATTCAGGAAACAGTTCCTGTCTCTCTGGGTTCAGCCACAGGCAAAGAAATGACCAAGGGAGAAAAAAGCGGTGTGTCCTAAGGTGCAGGAAGGGAGGGGCTGTATTCTTCATAACGTGGTGCATTAAAAGCCTGATCTCCTGGTTCGTTTCTGGTCTCCTGGTTCGTTTCTGGGCATTGTAGCTGCCTCGTGTGTGTGTGTGTGTGTGTGTGTGTATGTATATATATATATATATATATATATATATATATATATATATCTGTGTGTTCCTACAGCAAGATGTTCTCCAGCTTCGCACACGCTCGGAGAGATGACTTGTGAGCTCTTCTGGCAGTACCAAAAAATAAAAAGCGAGGCGAGGAGGGGGCAGGGAGGGGATGCGATGCCAAGTGGAACAGCTCCGTCCTACCCGCCCCAAAGAGAAATCATTCAGACGCTGGAAGAGACAGGCTCTGTTGCGTAGATTAATGTGCAGGGTTTGAAAGCAGCCAAGAACATTTTATACACACATGGCGAGGCGGGAAGGAGCCCGGCGGCTCATCTCTGCAGAAGCCATTCCTTTCCCTAAGAGGGCATTTAAAAAAAAAAAAAAAAAGGGAGCACAAAGGTCTGCGGGAGTGCTCAGCCATTCAGGCAGTTTAATTGGCTGAACGGAGCGCTTCGCGGTTGGGATTAATATGGATATTTCTTAATAACCTGTCACCTTGTCAGGAGTTTCAGGGTCAGGATTGCAACTAAAGTTCTCGGCTTTCCTTCTGCTTTTTATTACTGCAATGGCTCCTGCCGCTGCATTTTCAGAGGCTTAGGAAGATGGTGTGAAGGTGCTTTTGGCTTTCCTTCCCCTGCACCTAAGTGGAGAAGCCAGAAGGAAGAGGGAAGGGTGGTCTACAGAGGTTTGCAGTGAAAGGCTGCTCTGGAAAGATTAATTGTGGTTCTCTGGGAGGGAGAAGGATGTGGTGCTGCCCACACCTGGCACTTCAGCTGCTTCAGCACCCCCTCGGAGCGCGGGGTGAGGCCGGAGCTGGGCTCGGGTCCGCGCCACCTTCAGACGTGCCATGCTTCAGCGTAAACACGGTTAGTGCAAACCCAAGCAAATCCCGGGCAGAGCACAAATAAAACAAGCGATTTAGCAGTGCTCGAGATGGCTTCAAAGGGCCTGAGCCCATAAGCATTTTTACAAGTATTTTACAACTGGTCTCGCCGCCTTTTGTCTCCCCAGTGACCACCAGCACAGGGATGCCCGCAGGGAGCAGCTGCTCCTCTGTGTCCCACTCCCAGGGAACCAGGCCGACTTCTGCAGCCTTCATTGGGGGTTAATTTGTTTTGCACCTTTTTCCTCCCTTTTCTCGCCTTTCCTCCCCTCCCTGCCCTGTAATTTCAGAGCAGGCTCCCGAAGGCCACCTACTTGATCAGCAGGCATAATTTCCACGAGCGCTAATGGGAGCGGCGCGGATGCACTCAGAAAATTTCTCTAATTTCTCCTTGCCTGCCCCTACCACCTCCTGGAGTGATTTTCTCCACCCTTTGGTAATCAACATCTCGCCCACCGCCGCGGACAGCTGTGTGCCTGCAGCCCCTGCTGCAGAGGGAGGAGGCTGCAGCCTGCCCCTCTCCAAACCCGTCAGCAGCAGCACAAAAGCGAGCAGCAAGCGCGCAGCCGATGAAGTCTCAGCGAGGAATTCGCTCCTCTAATTATCGTCTTTTATGCGGAGATAATTTTTGATAGAGTTGCACTTCTGGACCCCGCCGTCATCAGAGGACTGCGAGCTGACCTGTTAATCATAGCGGGAATTAATGGGGATTACAGCCAGCGGAGCCCCGTCCCTGAAGAGCTGATCCAGGGAGTAGCACTGGAGGGGAATGCAAAAATGAAGCAGCGTGGTGTTCTCAGAGCTGCAGATAAAGTGGCAGCGAGTCAGTTCCTGGGGAAAAACGGGATGTGAAGGAGGTGAATTTGATTATAAACAGAAGATTAAGAGCCTAATTCTGGGGAGTGTGAGCCATGCGCATTTTCATTGCATCTACTTGATAATTAGCGTAGATTTGATTTAACGAGGGGGAGCAGGGCCACCGCAACTCGCAGCATTCGTGGTGGCTGTCCCCAGGAGATGCAGGTGAGGTGGCTGGGCATCACCTCTCCTGATGGTGCTCCTGTGGTGGAAATTGGTTTATCACCATCGACTTGAGGTGAACTGAAATCAGAGCATCCCTGCTGGTGCTGAACCACCTGAGGTTCTGGCTGTCCCCAGGTAGTGCCAAACAGCTAACAGGTACTTCACAAGGTGATTCCTCCCAGTCAGCTTTTTACAGAAGTTTCCTTTAAGACGCCAAATATCCATGTAGCCTGCAGAGATGAAGAGAGTCATGTGTCTTACCCGTACAGAGGACCCATAGAGTCCTTAAATATGCTTTATATCGGTGCTTCTAAAAGGAAGGGTTGATTAGCTTGTCTTAAATATGAAAAATGCAGCCCCTGTATGCCTGAATATGCACACACAAAGGTTCTCTGAAGAGCGAAGAGGCTGCTCATAGAGCCTGTCCTTAGGAGAAGTTTGTTTAGGATAACGCAGCAAGTTGTAATCCGCGTTCAAAATGCAGAATGCAGATGTGGTACAGAGCAAAGGACAGCAGTTAGTCCTGTTCATAAGGAACATGTTCTGGGAAGGGGAAAATGGTAACGACAGAATGAGGCATTCTTTCTTTAACAATGAATGGAAGGCAAACAGCGTTTGTTCAATTCTATGTGTATATTTCAGTTTATTTTTTTGTCTGTTTACCAGTTTTTGGACTAGTTCAGTGCAGAGGAAGGGCAGCTTTTCTGTAGTACGAGCAAGCAGTTTGTACATTGGTAAACATGAAGTCCTCCTCTTCCAGGGCAGCGTATCAGCTGAGGATGATATACGCCTGCTCCCGTGCAAGCAGCTGGAAGAAGTCCCGTTGCTGGAGACAGGGTGTCTTTTTACCTCCTTTGTAGAGAATGACAAAGCGTCAGGCCTTTTTGCTGCTGTGATAGCATTGCTCTCAGCAGAAGAGGCCAGCAGCATGGGTCAGGACCCAGAACATGCAGCCTGGGCACTTTGCAAGCTCTGTTGCTGCATGGACACAAACCTTACCTCCGGGTCCCCTGCGTGATTGCACAGCAGGGACTGAAAGCTCCAGATGCAGGCGGGCAGGATACGAAAAGGGAAACACTGCCCCAAAATGACGAATTTCTTGTCGGGACCCTTGGGATGTGATTTAAGGATTTAAGACCAGGAAAGAGAGCACGCTGCTCTGTTCTCTGCTGCTGGCTCAGCTGAGGTTTGTGCTGGGTGGCTCCCAGGCAGCTCCAACGCTGTTTGCTGGGGGGATGCTCGTGTCTGATGGCAAGGTGCTGCCCCTCACCTCCTGAAAATAAAGTGGCAAGGAAAGCTCAGGCTTGCAGTACAAGGCAGGGCGGGGAAAGCCTGTTTTGGGTAGTCTGTCAGTCAGCTTGACACTAATTGGTTGCAGTAAGTAATAGTTCTCCATGTAAATTAGACTCCAATTTCCTCTGTAGTCTGTCTGTTTGCTGTGTGGGCTTCAGTCTCTAATTAGGCTCTCACGTGGCGAACCTGGGCTGTGTGAGCTGCTTTTGTTCCTGGAGAACCAGCCTCAGCCCTCCCTGCGGCTGCCAGGCTCCTCTGGTCCCGCTCCTGACGGGGATGGGTCCAAGCTCAGCGCTGCCAAGTGCAAAATAACTTTTTTTTTTTTATGCATGCTTTGATTATTTCCGCGTTTGAAGCTTGCAAAGGGGATTCTTTTAAAATGCAAAGGGGCTTATTAGACTTACAATGAGAATACCCTTTGGAAGTGCTGCATCCGAGTTACTAGAAGCTCTGCTCTCCATGAATAGAGCTCGTTCAGGCCCTAACCCTTGCGATGGCCAGGGCAGCTTTGCCTGCATCTGGCTCCTGCAGCCTGGAGCTCAGGCAGCTCCTCTCGTTAGGAGGTAGCTGTGCGAGTGCATTCGGAGCTTACCCAAACGCTGGCTCACGTCCTGGAGTTACTCCGGCTCTGCACATCTGTAACGGAGCGCAGAAATCCGCGATTGCACGCGCGCCTTTCATCTGTCGCCACCCATTTTTTGCAAGAGAGCCGAAAGTCCCCGATCACCGCCCGCAGGAGGAAGCCCCCGTGCATGGGGGCAGCTCTGTGGCTCCCGAGCCTCCTCCAGCAGTTCCCGGTTCGGCCCCGCTTCCCCGGGCTGTCGCCGCAGCCGAGCTCTGGGTTTGTGCGCCGTGCCGTGCGTCTGCGCCAGGCGGCAGAAAGGAAAACCATATGTGTGCGCCCGCCGGGCTGTTACTCGCCACGAACCCTTTATGTTTCAGCAGTTCCCTTTGTGAAATTCGGTACGACTTCGGGAACTGTGCACTTTCTGTAAACCTTCCCCGTGCGTGATGCGGTCGTGACCCAGATGTGTCAGCGTCTGGTTAGGCGTTGTGATAAATCTCGTTTTTCCTGGCACGGCGGTGTTCGGCCCGTTGACTTGCGCTCAGGTGATGCGTGCGGAGAGGCTGGGTTGCTGGCGCCCTGCAGAGGCACGTGCGAGGTTGTGGTCCCCCCGAAGTAGGTAGACGAGAAGCTCTTTGGGGAGAAAGAGGTGAAGCAAATTGAGCGTGGGCTTTTTATGGCTTCTCTTGACGTGATTTATTTTCCGGGCGAGGTAACTTCGCTTTCAGACCGCTAGTCAAAACCGTAAGGGATGTTGGCTCCGTGGAGAGCTAAATTTGGGTAAAGGGACAGGATTGGATTAGGGCTTACAATTTTCACCAATAAGCTAAAACTCCGGTGGGCGTCACACTCTGCGAGCTGGGGAGGCAGCCGGGGAGCTTTAACTCCCCAGATGACCTCAGCCAGTTGGTGGCTCGCAGGCAGCCTCCGGCAGGGCACCGCGGCAGGATGCGCCCCGGTCCCGGCGCGAAGGCGCTCGCCTCGCCTCTGCCCGGCTTCCCCCCTTCCCCTGCCCGTCACCTGGGGGGGTTTCGGCGTGTGAAGTGCGCGCCCGTTTAGCCCGGGTAAGTAATCACGCTCGATTTATAGCATATGAAAGGATAAGCCCCTTTAATGCTCTACAAATGTTTGCGTTGGGAAATGATTTTTTCTTTGCAGCTCGGGTTTCTGCCTGCCTTCGCGAGCGCTGCTGCCGGGGTAGCGGCGCTGCGTTACCCACAGCTTTTAATGCTCACTGCCGGGCACGGCCTCGATGTGCCGGGGCAGAGCAGGGACCAGGAATACCCCAGTGCTCACATTTGGACCCACGGACACCGTAAAGCTTTTAGGTGACACGGTCGGGGCTTTGCAGCGCTCCTTCTGAGCTGCTCCTGCTTTTATTTTTAATATTATTTTTTTTAACCCCGTTTGAAAAATCCAAAGTGCGAAACCCTGCGGGAGTCTGAGGCTTATCTTTAGCCCTCGGTCTCCAAATGTGGTGTGTGTCTTCTCAGCTGCTGCAGGGGTTTGTGTGGCATGACAAAATGCAAATCCTGAATCTTTGGCAGCTGTGTTTAATAGAGGGGAAAGGGTTGTTTTTTACCTCTTGGATGTTTTTTTTTTTTTTCCCCTGTGTTATTGTAAATTCCAGAGAAAACGTCCAATTTCTTTGAGGCAAAACAAAGGTTTCTTTTAAGTGAAACAAAGACTTCTAAGCCCTTAATCAAACTTGCTGGATTCAATTGCTTTCAAATACTATGGGAATTAAGCGGAGAGGAAGCTGTGTTTTACAGCCCCGCCAGTTAGTGACAAACAACGTGTTGGGTTGGGGAAAAAAAAAAAGGATTCATGCAAAGGAGGAGCAGGAATTTGGACCCGGGCTGCTTGCCCCTGCGGGGCTGTTTACCAACATCCTCTGTTTGTTTAGGCCATGCAAATTATTTGTGTGCTTCTCTCTCGAAGCGAATGTTTTTATCCGTGCAACTGGTGGAGTAATTAGAGGGAGAGGCAGGGTGCTGAGCAAGCGCAGAGCAAACACCCACCGTGGGGGGAGTGAGCCTTAAAATAATTGGGTGGCAGAACACAGGAGCGTGGCGCTGGTCGGGAGAAGGAATTGGGCGAGTTTGGGTGTCGAAAAAGGTATGTTTCTAGTTTTGTGTGTCGTCGTGGAAAGAAATTCTCGGTGGGAATGAATGCAAAAAGGATGGGTGCGGCATGTCCAGGGAGTCGGTGCATCGCCACGTCCCCGTGGAGGTGCGGAGTCCGTCCTGCCAGGAGCCCGCCGAGCAGTAGGGTCAGCACAAGATGCCGAAGGAGAGGAATGCCCAGGGCCCGACGTGTCGAGCTGTATTTCTGTTAAAAAGTCGCTTCCCCCCCACCGGGGAGAGGCCGGGGCTGCGTCCCGCAGCAGAAGACTGCGCTTGTTCTTGGGGTGAATTCCTCTGCAAGTGTGAATCATTGACTCGCCATTTTTGCGGTGGAGGCCGGGGGATGATTAAATGTCCTGTCTGCAGGAAATTACCAGGAGATTTGAGCGTTTTCCTGAAGCAGGCTCAGATGGTGCGCAGCTTTCGGTGTAACACAAGCGAGCAGTGTTACGTGGAAGTCTCCCCGTGCTCAGCTCTTGGCAGAGCCGGCCTCCCCAGGGTTTGATTTTTTTTTTTAAAGCTCTGGTTGTGCGGGCATATTTTTGCTCTGGCACCATTTAAATAGTGGCAGCAACATGCTGATTCCTCTAATGATCTTGATTAAGTTATCGGTTATTTTCTTAATTAGCTACTTGATCTACTTACACCTTAAATGAGTCTGTTTGTGCACCCAGAGAAAGAAGAAGGGGAAAAAAAAACACAACACTTCTCTCTTTTTCCCCTTTCAAAAGGTCTTTTTCCTCTCCAAAAGGCAGCTGCCAGCTCACTTGGGTGCACAAGCGAGCCCAAGCAAGGCTCTCCTAGGTTGGGGGGCAGTTTGCTGGGCTCCCCCCTGCGAAACCCCTTGTGCTGGGGTCCTCTGGTGGGGTTCCCAATAGAGCGAAGGCACAGATGGGGGCTGGCGACCTAGAAACCCACACGGCTGTTCCAGGCTGGCTGTGGAAGTGATGCCAGCCTTTGGTGGTGTGACACTGAGGGGTGGGCATCGGTGCTCCTCGGGGAATTGCTCCCCCAGCAGCAGGGAATTTAAAAGCCGGGTGTAGATACGCATTTGTTCCTGATGGCGGGGTGACGTAGACAAAGCAATGTGTAGAAGTGGTCTTCTTGAATGCATGGGCTCATGCTCAGAACCTGCTCAGATATTTCAAGCACTCGAAATAGTGGGGTTGTCACAGGCTCCTCACTTTGCAGGACGGTGGAGATTTGGGGTGCGCTCTGCGAGCGGGAGGGATGAGTGTTCCTCTGGGAAAGCTCGCACCCCGCGACACAAGGGCGAGCATCCTGGTGAGCCTGAAGCAGGACGCTCAGGAGATGGGAGGCTGAAGCCTCCACTTCTGCCTCCCTGCTGGGTCGGGAGGCCAGAAAGCATCTTTTATCTCCTTTATGTTCCCAGCGCTGCCCTGACCACCCGGCATCCCTGCGCAGCACTGCGAGTGCAGCCCCACCAGCTGGTGCCAGTTCTTCACCGGTGTTGCCCCCCCACCGCCACTTGCTGCCCTCTCAGGGTAGAGAGATTCAGCTCTGGCACTTCGGAGGCTCCTGGTGACCCATGCAGCAGCAGCCCCTGCTTCAGACGAGCCTATTTGTTCTTGCCTTTGTGCTGTGTGTTAACGAGTTAGCCTTATCTTCACGCCTCCCCTGATGCAGAACTCGCCGAAACGTGGATTGAGTAACGAGACTGCTTCCATGTGTACATTGGAGAGACATCAGCTGGGACTCTCCAGCTAAAACAGAGCTAAATGCTTGCCCTCTGGGTAATTTTTAGCATCCGTGCCAACAAAACTATATATTTGGGAAGAATTACCGACAGTTCAAACATACCCCAGCTTTATTCCCTTGGGTCTTCTGTATTTGTAGCCTCGTGGTGTGAATTCGGGCCAGGTGACTCCCCTCCCCTAACAAACCTTTGGCGTGGCCCTGGGGTATTTTTACATCAGGACTCCTAAATGGTTATGGCTGTGACTGCAAGTGCAAGCGTGGTGGTGTGTCCTCGTGGTCGGCTGTATCTTGGGTGCCCCAGCTGAGCGTGGCAAGTGTTGTGATGCCTCAAAGTGATGGTGATGCCTCCAGGAGAGCGTGGGGCAATCCCCAGTCCCTCCCCACGTCCCTCCTGGTTTGCTTGTGTAACCTGGGACCGGTCGTGGACACACGCTCCCAGGTTTCAGATGTGGGAAGAGCAGCCCAGCTCTGGTTTTGGGCGGAGGTGTCGGAGCAGAGCCAGCCGTGGGCATGGTACCCACGTATGGCTGTGTCCGTGCGGCATGGGCAGCACGCCCCCGTTGGGGCTGGGACCTCACATGCAGTTGAAAAAGCCAAGGGATGATAAAACTGGACAAATAACTGCGCTAAAAAGAAAGCGTGGTGCTGGCTTGTTCCCTTGGCCTCTCTCTGTGCATCTTGGGAGGTGGCAGAGATGAAATGCTTGCTCTGAACAGGTTGGATTTCTCTTCACATTCCCCTGAAATTTGTCTTTGGGCTCCGCCCTCTTGGTGTTGGTTTATCTGCTGATGTTTCCAGCTGTTCAGCTGCCCGTACGTAGTTCCAACTGAAGGCGTTCTGCGCCAAGATACAAATGAGGGAAAGGTGGGCATTCGTAATGAGGTGGCCATTTATCACAGCAGGACCTGCAGGAAAATGTGCATTAAACATTCACGGGGCGGCGTATTCATTAACCCGTTCATCTCTCTGGTGCTGAGCAGTGTAGGAAAGCTGTCGAGAGTGGCCGAGGCCCTGTCACAGTGCAAGAGCAGAGGGAAGGCAAGGCCGCATTCCTCGCAGCCAGGGCTGGATCTGGCGTTGCAGCAGCGCTAGCGTTTCAGTACTTCCAATCACAGGTTTGAAAATGCTCACGGTAAATATTTTAGGCCTGATTTCTCTGCCCGGCATTAATTCATCTCCACCCTGCGTGAGGGCAGGTGGCTGACGCCAGCCCTCCCGATTCACAGGCAGGCAATTAGAGAGATAAGCCTAAGTGACTTCATTTGTCTCCTTTTCAGATTGCTCAACTCTGAGTTGCTTTAAAGGGACGGGATTAGCCGAGATTGAGTTCTCAGTGGGGCTGGGAGTCAGCTGCTGCTCGGGGGCTGTGTCCGATAGCCGCCAAGGTACCAAGACAGGGAGTGCGCTATCCGTGGGCGTGAAATGGTGCCAGGAAGATTAAATCTGATGATAAAATGGTATTAAGGCTTGCTTCATTAACAGGCTAGGAGGCATCAAATTACTCCGGCGCTATAAATCTGAAGCGTCACTTAGGTTTTGCAAGTGAAGCCACTTGAGTGTGTGAGCTGCATTTGTTTGCTGGCTGTTGCATCCTCGGGTAGGGGATCAGGGCACAGGACGTTGACTTCCCACAGCGATGCGAGGGCTGAAGCGCCAGCAGCCTGGCAGGTTAAACGTTCCTCTGAAATAGGCTCTTGTGTCAGGTCTTGGCATACCTTGTTCTGGATTGTACAGGTTGCAAAGGTCTGCCAGATGGGGGGTTCCTCCCTGCTTTGTGGGCCACCTGCCCCAGGAGGAGATGTGCCCAGCCCAGGCTGCACCCGTGGGTGAAGCTGTAGCTGTCTGCATGGGAGGAAAGAGTGTGTCTTGGTGTGAGCCTCAGAGCATCAGGAGACGGGTTTGGTGGACTATTTGCCAAGCATAAATGGCACATGTACAAATATAAGAAAAATGTCTGCTTTACCTGAATGCCCCTTGCGTAAAATAAATGCCAATCGCAACTAATTAGCTAACAGACCCACTGTGGATGACTCCGCCATCCATTTATGCACTTGAAAACCCCGTTAATTTCCACTGGTGCCTTGCAGCAGAGCTGCAACCGAAAGGCTCGAGCGTGCCGGGGCTCTTTGCCTCCCGACAGCACGGCTCGTCCCGCCCCGCGCACGAGGACCACGCCGTGCTGCTCCCCGCAGCCGCCAGGAAAATGACGCGGCGTCGCTCACCGCTGCTGCCGTGTCGTGTTTTGTCACCCTGCATAAGCCGAGGCGTTGGCGCACGCTGCGTAAGCCGGCGTTGATTATCTCTGGGCTCACCTTGCCGCTCGTGTTAGCCTTCGTTAAGCTTTTGGGGAGCTGGGGCTGATCAAAGTCACAACAAATGGCTCTTTTGCTCTTCTTTTGTTGCTTTGACGTGCCGCTTGTCAGGGAAAATACAAACCTGTTTCTTTGCACGGGGAAATTAAAGAAATCTTTGTTCTGGCTTCGCGTTGCATGTTTTTTAACCCTTCGGCGCTGTTTGTTGACATGCTGGTTCCAGCAGTTCGCCGCCTGTTTGCAATTAGTCCTCGGCTCTCCTGCCCAGCCTGGTCTGGAGCTCGTTTAAAGGAGGGGTTAAATTTCCTTGGTGTAAACATTTTCTGCTTTCCGAGCTTGTCATTATTTGTTTTCTCAGCACGCTCATTTTCTGAAGCACTGTAGGACCCACAGTGTGGGAGACAGACCCTCGCATAAAGAGTTTAGAGCTCACACCTCCGAGCATCTTCACATTAGGCACTTAACCAGTGCCTAACACCCACTAAAAATCAGTGAGAGCTCCGTGCTTAACTCCTGCCAAAACAGCCGTTAGGGCCCGAGCATCTGACAGCTCCCGTTGACCATCCCTGTAGACAAAGGGCTGGCAGAAGGCAGCAAGAAGGAGCAGTTCTCCCTGGGAATGTGTTCACAATGTGCCCAGGGACTCAGAAGCAGCCTGCATCTAAGCCACGACATATTTTGCCCTTTGGGACCCATAGCTGTCACACAAGCATCTTTGCCGTGCCTGTGCTCGCTGCGATTGCGATCCAGCAAGCCCCTAAAACTGGTTGGAGGCAAGGCTGGTGGCATAACTACAGTAAATGATTTGCCACGTTTTGCCGTTTTCTGTATCGTGGTTCCTCTCTGAGGCTCTTTGGACTTCAGAAGGTTGGTCTCAGCTTAGGGGTGATGAGGTCTTGTTGTAAGCCCCATGCGAAGTCAGTCAACACCAAAACCGAGTTGGTTTCATGACCCTTCTGTAACACGGGGTGCTGCTTGCTCAGGTGGGCAGGGGCTGGGAGAGCAGGAAGGCTGCTTCCCTCGGCGTTTCACCTGGAAGGAAAACTCCAGTCAAGTCAAAACTTCCTCAAAGCGGCGATGTTCGGAGTACAGGGAGTGTCAAAATCCTCCTTGGCCGTGGGTTTGTGCTGGTGCGTGGAGCAGACGCTCAGCAAGGGGAAGGCAGCTGTTGAGCTGTGATTGCTGCTTATTACGCTAATTACAACAGTCTCACCGGTATCGTGAGCTTCCCTTCTCCTTCCCCCATCTGTCTGCTTGGCCATCCGTGGTTGCTGATCTTTGAGAGGGGGACTGTCTTTCGGAGGTACAGTTGAAGTGTTTTGTTCCGCGGGGAGCCCAGCTGCCCTCCCCCTCTGCTTCCCGTGCTGCTGCGGGGGAATAATCCTGTTCGGCACGTAGGAGGAACGGTGGGGATTTGCTGATCTGTCCTGAAATAAGGGCACAGAAGGGTGAGATGTGGCACAGGTCCTGCGCCATGGCAGCGTGGCTGGCTCTGCCTCCTGTGTGACAGTGGAGCAAAGGGTTTTGATCCCCGGTTTCGGACTCGAGCGCCCTGACCCCCAAAATCGCAGCTGTTCTTTTGTTGCGAGGAGACAATGCAAGTTAAATCTCAACAAAAAAGAAATCACGGCTCCTCTGGATGCCCACCTGGTTTCTATTTGGGGGACGAGTCGGGGGGTTATTCGCTTTGAAGATCGGCCTGCTCCAAAGCAGCCTGGAAACTGCTTTCTGAGCCACGAAACAATGAGACTCACTAAATCTCTAACAGCAATAATTGGTTCTAAAGGGCTGATGTATTTAGTCTGCTAATGTTTAGCAAACATGTTTGCGTTACCCTTTGAAGATAATGCTGCATGCAGCAGGGTTTGGTAGGGAAAAAAAAAAAAAAAGGAAGGGAAGAAATGGCCTGTGGTTTTCAGTCTGTACAGGCTGGTGGGAGCAATAGCAGTCAGTATTGCTGTTGTCTCCACGTTAAATGTGAGAGATGGAGTTTTACTGTCCTGGTGAGCCAGTGCTGGTGGTGCCCTCAAGCTCTGCACCCAAGGCTCCCATCTGGGGACCCCGGCGCGGTGATGTTTGTGTCTTCCCTGTGCTCCTCCACGGGTGTGGGGCAGTCGTGCAGTCCCCCGGCTGGGGACAACTGCACCCTGTGCCTCGTTGTTGCCATCGTGGCCTCACCCGGCACCTCCTCGCAAGGTGGCTTTGACCTTTTTCTAGCCTGTTATATAGGGCGAGTGGGGACAAGGCGTGGAGGGATGCTCCAAGGGCACCTCCTGCATGGGACGCACCACCTGGAAGACCAGGCTTAGCAGCACAAGGGTGGTTGGAGCGAGGGCTGTGCGCTGCTTGTGCCCGTCTCAAGGGGCAGCAAGGAGAGCTGGGACCCCACAGCCTCCCCGGGAGCTGCGCTGGGGTTAGGGCCACGTCCCTGCTCGACCCAGGCCTGATACGGTCTTAATCCCTCCCTTGGAGTCCTGCTCTCCCCCGCTTGTTCGGCAGCTGGTTTAGCTGCGTTTCCCTGTAGATTGCGATAAGATAAACGCTTGGCCATGTTTTACGATAAGGGAGAACGGTTTAGAAGATGACAGCTTATAAAGGGGAGGGATTGGGGTTTCCAGCTGCGCGCTCTCGCGGGCTCGGCCGTGGCCGCCTTTGATGAGGGCTGCGATTGATCCCGCGCCGGCAGCGCCAGCCTGACCTTTCCGTGACGGGCTGAGCAGCTCTAATGGTCTTGATGGGGCTGGCGGTTTGTATATTGTGCTTGATGTACGAGGCTTGACGTGGGGCTGAGAAACGGGGCTGGAAGATGACTGACAAGCCTTTTCTGCTAAGGATGCTGAGGCACGGGCTGTTTTCCAGCGATTTCTTTCAGTGTTGTTGCCGAATTATCTTGGAGCAGAGAAGTTTTGCTGTTAAGTATCTTCCTGTATGTAGCATCTAAGCAGTTAAAGAGGATAATGAAGTAACTTGCAGGCCAGAAGGCTTATAGCTAAAAAGACTGTTCAAATTATCCACTTAAATTAATTAATATTTAGTGAATTGTTTTTACCCTGACTTTAATGCTCAGGCTCCTTAGGCAGATAAAACAATGGAATAGCTTGAGCCCGAGACTTTTTTGTAACTCAGCTGTATAAAATTTTGAATCCTCGAGTTCTTGCAAGCAACGCTAAAACCTGTTAATTTCAGAGTCGAGCTCTGTATAAATCACACCCTGGTTGGCATATCTCATGGGTGCTTGTGGCAAGACTAATGAATTTCATGGTTTGTTATGAGCTACTAAAACCAATACAAACACGCAAAACCCGTTGTAATCTCAGCATATCATTCGAGGAAACAATTTATTCCTGAGTGTGAGCAAATGTCAAGCCACGATAACAAATTGTTGTTCCTAATTAAAACAAAGGGAAGGATAGCAAACAACTATTGTCATTTGTATCCAGTGCCAGCCTGTCTCAGGGACACGTGGGCTCCATCCAGCCTTCGTACCAGGACAGGCAGGCTGTAAGCCTTGCAGTATCCCAAAAGGTATTGACCTGCCCTGTGCACTTCAGGCAGGGTGCATGGGGGTTATGGTCCTGAATGGGCTGGGGACAGTGAAATTAAGTTGAGTTGCCATTATTTTATTTTATTTTATTTTTTAATTTAATGTCAGGGTAGGAAATCAAAGCCCATTTTGGCACCCCTCTTCCCACTGAGCATTAAGGGGGCTGTGCATTACCCGACGTGGGGACCCCACCGCGTTCCTGACCACAGCCGATCTCCCTGCATTTGCAGATGCACTTGGAAATGTAGAAGACTCGCAGCATCATGAAAGCCCATTTATGTTGGTGACATACACACGTTCTCCTCCTAGATGTGTGATATGTTACAGGAGCAGGAGATGAATCTAAAACGTGCTGGCGTTACCTCGCTGCATTTAATGCAGCTGGGGACCAAGCAGGTCTTTCCTCCTAGCTGGCCAAGAGCAAGCACTCCTATCTGGCCGTGTCAGAGCAGAAACACAGCGATCTTAAACCACTGGGTGTTTCTGGGCAGCTTGGCCAACACGTGCTGCCCGGGGCCGTGCCCAGCCCGGGCAAGGGGCAGTGCCGAAATCCAGCCGCCAGCCGGGGAAGGCTGGCGCGGTTGGGGTTCGGTGGGTACAAACCCTGCTCGTGTTGCTTGGGCAGAGCCCTGGGCTGGCTCGAGACTTGCTGCTGAGCGTGGAGACAGCTGAACGTGCTGGGAAAGGAAAACACTGCTTTCCTGGGGTTTTGGGGGGAGTGGGCGGAGGCAGAGCCTTCTCGTGCATGGCGCTGAGGGGAGCGCTGTGAGCAAAGACATGAAACCCCCAGGGCACAACCAGTGACCCAAAACACCCCATCAGACAGGTCTGAAGCAAAAATAAATAAATAAAAAATCATCTACAGTGACGGCGACCCTGACAGTGTCAGGTAGTGGTGAGAAGGGCTGCAGCGAGGGAGCCCCGAGCTGCTGCTGACGTACGTGGTAGCGCGCGGTTATCCTGTACATGCAGCTTCTATTTTTTGTAAATGGAAAATTAATTCGTGTAACTGATCAAAGGTTTAGATCTTTAGAAAACGCACCGCAAGATAAGCTGAAGATTTATGGATTTCCTTCGTAGCATATTTTCACTGAGTGCTTTATTGTTCGTGGAAAGGCCCCAAGAAAAATATTTAATTAAATAAACTCAAAGCTCTATTTTTTAGCTTAAGTTTCGACGCAGTGCTCTAATGAGGCTTTTGTAGACATTATTAAGGGACACTATTAAAAAGCCGTCAGATGAGAATGCTGTCAGGCTAGCAAAGGGGGAAGAACCAAAACATGAGCATGCAGATTGTTGTTCACATTCTGTTACAAATCTGATTTTAACGTACAAAAGTAAAAAACGTAGTAGTGCAGAGTTCAAGCCGGAGGCTATGAAAAGCCTTATTGTTGCTAAGCTGTGTAAAGCTTCTTGCATTAGGGTGATTAAAAAAAAAAAGGGGGGGGGGGTGGAATACAGCGATGGATGGAAATCCAGCCTGCAGCTCCGGCACCGGGGTGCGCTGTCGGTGTGCGTGCACCCAGGCTGTGTGCTCGCTGGGCTGCGTGTGCATGGTGCCGGGTCCTCCCACCTCGTCACCAGCCACCTGAAATCGCAGGTTTGTGTGCTCCAGGGGTGCCAGGGCAAGTGGGCTGCATGTGAAGGGTAGCGCCGGTGAGGGTCGGGTCTGTCTCGCGGGCTGGATTAGCGGGGAGCACCGATAGCTGTCTGAAATCGTCTGCGGTATTTACAGGCTGTACCTCTCCTTCTGTGTCGTCTGCTGCTGGGCTCGATACGGTTTTAAAAACTAAATTCCTCCTTGCAGACTGACAGCACGGATCCTCACCCGTGCGTCTGCCAAAAATAAGTGAAGCGCAGCGGCAGGAACAGCAGGAGGAACGTGTCTGTCTCGCGCATGGCAGCAGCCACGTGAAGGTACGAACGGCAGTCCTGGGGAAGAGCCGAGCAGGCTGGGGTTTTGGGATTAACAGTCTGCATCGGATGCTAGTTCCTTTGCCTCTCCCTCTACCCCGTTTTAGCTCAGAATCCTTTGGAGATAAGGCATCCCCAGTTCTGGCGCTGAGAGGTATGGGGGGGCCTGCTGCCTCACTTAAAAAAAAAAAAACAAAAAAAAAAAAGGAAAAAGCTGAATCTAATTTAAAGGTCTGACCTGCATTTCATGGCTTGGGTTCTCCAAAAAGCTTTCCATGCACCTTGGGCACAGCCCCGCATGCTCTGCATCTCCTCAAGAGCCAGCGTCTGGCTGGGTGGAACAGGACTGGCTCCGCTGGGAGCAGTGCCGCAGGAGGCTTTGCTGCTTTGCACCTTGGTGTTCCCCCCCGGTGTTTGCAGAGCTGCTTGCTCTGCTGGCTGCTGCCCCGTGGCCTCGGGCAGGAGGTCCTGCTGGTGTCCCTGCTCGTGCCCCAGATGTCCCCAGCCCCAGGCAGCGCGCTGGGACTGCGCGGAGCACAGCCCGTCCTGGCGTCGGAGCCGGCGCTGGCAGGGAGAGCGGAGATTGCTGTGCAAATTACAGGGTGAGTGTGGGAACGGAGGGGGGAAAAAAAAAAAACAACAAAACACTGCCCATATCCAGTTCTGCATTTCTGTGGGTAGAAAGAGAGGTGGGAAAGTAAGCTGTTGTTGTGCACAAAGCCAGGCTTGGCGAAGGGGAGCTGCTGACCTGCTGTGTCACCGTCCCTGAGCAGCCCAGGAGAGCAGGGGACAGCCTTTGCCCCACGGGCAGCTTTCTGGGATGGCAGAAGCTGGAGCCTGCACAGCATCCCGAGGTAGCACGTCCCTGACAAGCAGAGGATGTTCACTAAATAATTCAGAAAGGCAACTTGACCTGACATCTGTCAGGTTTAGCAGCCGGTGACCTTGAGGGTGCCAGGCTGCTGTGGCTGCACGTGGCCGTGCCTTGTAGCTCGCTGTGATCACAGACAGCATCACGTGGAGCCTGGCGGCTGATCGATACGCCAAGGTGATAAAGAAGACAGCACTTGAAAGATGTGGGCTCTTTTACAGCGACTTTTCGTACCAGCTGTAGGGATGAGTTTGTGCAAATGTCAGGAAGTTTAAAGCTTGGGTCTTTGCCTTTAAAACCTGGAGCAAAGGGCAGAACGAAGTGGCTGTGGTTACGAGCAGAGCTGGCCATCACACACTTGTGAACCTGAGCACGGCTTCCTGCTCTGATGCAATTGCTTTTCTATTTCAGTAGCTCAGGTTTTACCTCGGGTCGTTCGGAGTATTCGCTTCCCTGCGGGTAGTTGTCAGCATCCATCCCTGTAATGATGCAAGTCCTTCATGTGACCTTCAGAAATATGCTCCGCCGGCTCAGTCCTCACCTTGCTGCTTAATGAAACGCCCATTTCACCTGCGTAATGTGCAGGATCCATCAAGAAATACCGCGTGCCTCCTGGAGTTATTCCAACACATGACCTTTTCACAGGCGCTGAGTAGGTAGCAGTAATACGGAGCAATTGCCAACGCGCTGGCAGCTCTCAGAGCAGGAAGGCTCATTTCCACTTTCCGAAGACAGTTGTGTGTCCACAAGTGGCATCTTGTAATCTGATTTCTTGTCTCAGAATAGCCCGTCCATTGGATTTGGGGGATATTTAGGCCTGTGAGCATCAGAGCAGGAAGTCTGCTAGGAACTGATTAGACTTGCTGTTTGGAGACACCGCCCGCTCTCGCTCGTAGCTGTGCAGCTGAGATGCTCTAAGCAGTGGCTTGGCTGATCCTTTACATCAGCTCATGATTCTCACCCACGTTTCGTCTTCGTGCATCAGCTTACGCTTAAAAGTTTGCAGTTTCTGGTGCGATCCCTTCCTTTGGGATGACCCAGTTGGCCAAGACAGCCAGGCGAAACGTGCTGCAGGGCTCAGCTCTGCTGTAGGATGCCCGGTTGGGTGCCCGGGGCTCGCACGTCCATCTCCCTGCCCTCGGGGCTGTGCCAGGCTGATTCTGGGGGGTTCCAAGCTGCTGCAGGGCGAGTGACGCCGAGTACGTGTAGGAGAGGTGGGCTCGGGAGCTCGCACCCTGCCGGCGGGGCTCCTGCTCGAGTGGCACTCGCGCACTAATTGACGCCTTGCTCCCCTCCCGAATGTTTATAGCTCGGGGCCTTCGCTCCTTGGAAGTTAATGCAGATAAAGGCAGGCGTTTTACTCATGTATTCAGTGAAAATTAGCACCTACAGGACCTGTCATATTGAGTGGTGCGTGTTCTTTGTGCTAGCCGCAGCCCCTGTTACTGCTGTGTGCTTTTAACAACATACTTCCAGGGAAGGTTACAGTAAACACGGGTAATTTCTGCTCTGCAGAGTTTCTGCTCTACATTATCATTTTACAAGCAGGCTTCTTTATTTGCTTTTGCCCCGTTCAGTTTTGTCTCACTTCCTTTGTATTTTAATTAACATGTTCTGAAGTTAAGAGGAAAATACGTCATCCTGGGGCCTTGGCATGCTCACCAGACAGAGGCGAGCTGACAGCCTGCCTGCAATGCCGGCGAAAGCTGGAGGGGACAAAATGTGGCAGCTTAGGAGGCTGGAGGGCAGGGGGGGCTTTTTTTCCTGCAGGTGTGGTTGGAGGGGATCTTCCTCGGCAGCGCTCAGCAGAGGTGGTGGTGGTGCTGCTGCCACCAGGGGAAGCTTTGACCCGGCTGGGCACAGGAACAGCTTCAGGGATCAACTCCTGCACTTGCTGCTTCTAATTCAAAAAGAGAGGGGAGTAAGAAAGCGTTCAAGTATTTCATTAATAGCCATGACTATTGCCTTTCATCTAACGTGATGCCTGAGCCGGGTGAGGGCTCTGCACGTCCCCTGTCTGTCTGTCTGTCCTGCGCCTTGTGCTGGGCCGGGTGCGTTGGGCGACGCTGGGCTGGGGCATCCCAGCCGAAGGGCTCGCCCTGCGTACTTTGAGCATAATGCTCTGTAATGAAACCTAATTTATGAGCCTTAATAATGGTAATTTAAGGCATTTTTAGGCTGGAGGAAGACTCGCAGCTGTAGTTTCTGCACCCGTCTGTGTTCTGTAAACACGGTTAGCGCTGCCAAAAGCAAGGGCTCGCAAAGCTGGAGCTAGGCCCTGGAAGCCAGGAGCACGCCGTGGAAACAGTGCACGTTGGGAACGTTTTATCTGCCTCTTTTATCGTCCCAAAACACGGAAATGAGGTTTTGAAATTTCACTCTGCAAACACCACAGCTTCGTTTGCGACCTTATTCCCAAGCAATGAGCTGAGAGCTCCCAGCAGCGGAGCTCCATCCCTCCGTGCCTTTGCTTTTCCCCCGCGGGGCGGAGGAGCGGGGCAGGGGGCTTCAGCATCCCCGCTGGGGCAGCTGCTCCCCGGGGGCTGCAGCGCCTGCCCGAGGCGCTCAGAAAAGGTGTGAACGGGGCACCTCTGGGGGCCGTAGCAGAGAAAATGCATTAAAATATGCGGCAACCGAAATGCCACGCTAATAACTCGCGTTTCCCAGAATATTTAGCCCTGCCGGTGCGCAAACAGGCTGCGTCTGAAAAACCAGTGGGGAATCGTAGCGAGTGACTGCAGAAAATAATTAAG
Organism: Cygnus atratus; assembly: GCF_013377495.2. Classification (NCBI taxonomy): domain Eukaryota; kingdom Metazoa; phylum Chordata; class Aves; order Anseriformes; family Anatidae; genus Cygnus; species Cygnus atratus. The sequence goes on from NC_066371.1 coordinate 7,350,148, forward strand.
AGGGCACTGAAAGCCAGGAGAAAAATGATCCGTTGCTCAGAGCCAGCAGATCGTTGCTTTAATAGCCCGCTTACCTACGAAGCCGTGCCTTAAGTTTGACGGCAAGTTGCGATTGGGTCGGCATCAAATGAGACGGTGGTTGGGGAAGGATAATGAGTGTCTTCACACCATTCAATTTGGGCGGCTGGTGCGGAGCCAGCTCTTTGAAAGGCGCACATGCGAGCCGGAGGGAAGGATTTGCTCTCCCTTTCCCAAAGCAGCCCGCAGGGCTTATTGATTTATAGGAGCGGGCCGATTTCCATGTAAATCAATGCGAGGGTGGCCGGGCCGTGGCGGCGCGCGGTCCGGATGCGGTGCCTTTGGCTGGCTGACATCATTGCTCATTAGCATGCAGCAGAGGAGAGCAATGCAACAGCAGAGCCCCGCGCCGCTCCCGCAATTCTTCTCCGCGGGCTGCATCTCTGCTCCTTAGTGCCCGGCGCTCGCAGAGCAAGTCGGACACCCCACTGCCACCGCCAAGGGTCACTGAGGGGAAGGCAGCTCGGGGGGGCTGCTGGATTCAGCTGGCTGGGAGCAGAGAGGGAGCCCCCCCCCCCCCCCGGAGCTGCGATTCGAGCGAGGCGATGGAAGCAAAAGCTTGATGCGCGGGGCAGGAGCGGCGCGGTTTTCCAGGGGTGATTTTCCCCGCTGCTACACCACGTCGAGCACGAGCCTGCTCTGAGCGCCCAGAGCCCCGCTGCCTTCCTCACCATCGCCCCGGGCGGGCTGTTGCGCTGTTCTGCGAGCATCCAGGATGCTTTATTGCACTGCGGTGCTCGCGGCGTGCCGGGGAGCAGCTCGCCAGCCCAAAGCGAGCTGTCACAACTAGCGCAGCCACCGTCAGCAGCGGGGACAGGTAAGAGGCTGCCTTTTTGCGACAGCTTCGGAGTCGTCGTGCATTTTCGGGAGGAATGGAAAGCAGAAGGGAGGAGGGATGAGCGGTGTTCTGTGCGTGCACGTAGCTGCCTGATAACTTTGCTCCACGCGCTGTTAGTTAGTGGCGACCTTTAGAGGGGCCGTGGGTTTTTTTTTTTTCAGCCCTTGCCGTTCTCGTTGTTTGTGGATGTAAAAGGTTAATGGTTAAATTGCGTCGCTGCAGCTGCAGGAAGTCAGCAGCGGTGATGCCACTCGAACAGATTTTTCATTTTAAAAATAATCAGAAAGGCTCAGCTGGCTTTAAATAAGTATTAAAAAACCCTCATCTCTCAGTGCTAATTTTATTGCTTTGGCAAGCGCAGCCTCAGGAAGCCTGGGTTCTCTGGGCATTTTCTGAGCAGGCTGTGTGCAGGCTGGTATTGTGGATGATGACATTACTGTTCGGATGTTTATTGTGCTGGGTTTGGATTCCTGAGAACAGTTTTAAAGTAATAACGCGTCCTTCTTTGCAATGCCAGAATGTCTAAGTACAAACCAAGCTAGAACTGAAACCTGGAGGCTGTGTATTTCAATGCAATCTTTTAAAGGCAAATCTTTTTCTTTTTTTTCTATTCCTTGGAGGAACATTTTAAGCAGATGTGACACAGACGTGACCTGTGACCACGGAAAGATTTTAATCCAGTTACTCTTTGTTTTGTAGTCATGATTCCTTGGTTAAACAGTGATTGAATCTGTTCGAGCTGTTGAGGATTAGCGCTGGGCAGAATAATGCCAAAATAATTATTCGCACCAGATGCAGTGTCATCCTTTCAGTTTTAGCTCCCTTATCTCGTAACTTATCTGACTTATTTTTATTCCGCTATTTTTTCACCTGCTGTGGGAGCACTCGAACGTCTCGCATTAATTCCTTGTGTTTATAAGGGTGCCGGCTTGAGCCCGTGATAAAGATTTGTGAAGTAAAACTGTCTGCAGCTAACCAGATTACGTTTTGCTTCGCGTTTTAATCTCCTCCCGCTGCTTGTTTCATACCAGGCGGATGGAGCTGAACAAAACGACCCGGCCTCGTGCACTCGCTGGTGGCAGCCCGGCTCGGGGTGAGCCGGCACACACACACACACAGCAGTCCGGCAGCGATCGCTTGCACAACTGGGTCAGCACTGCCGCTCTCAGGGGACGCTGTCTGAGCCTCAACTATTGAAATAATTACAGTCTCGAGCGTAGCTTATCCCGCGTCTGAGCATTTTGCCTGTCAGCCAGGTTTTTTTCCTTTAGGACACGTGGCCTAGGATGTGCTGAAATTGAAAGGGGTTCGCTGCTTCCCCTGGTTTCTGCTTGTCGTGCTGCGAATGGGAGCGGGTGAAGTCCCTTTAGCCAGCACAGACAGCCCCGGGGCACGTCGCCGCTCCTGCTCCAGCCTCGCTGCTGGCCAAGGACCACTGCAGGGGGGGGACACTGCAGGAGCTGGAACTGGTGGGTGAAGGGAGAGAGACGGGGGGATAAATCCTGCTCATGGAGAGGCTGGTGTTAGGCAGACAGGACTGTGAGGATCTGCATGCTGAGCAGAGCCGGGCTGCTCCCTGGCTCGTGGAGAGCTGGTTCTGGATCTAGAGGTAGAGCCTACATCTTGCTAGAGCCTGAGGTTGGAGGCAGTTCTCTTCCTACAGTTAAGCAGAAGAAGAAAGAAACCCGTTGAGATACAGCTCTGTGTCTCGTTGGGCTGCAAAGCCGCTGAACGATGTAATTAAAAATCCGACAAGATAACCCGTGGCGTAGGGCAGTGCTGGGCAGCTGGGCAGGGAGCGATGCTGAGCAAAGCCTGGAGCGAGGGCTCGGTCCCTGCCAGGCAGAGCTGAGCTCTGGGGCTGGGCTTGTCCTGCCCCAGGGGACACCAAACCCCTCCAGGTGTCCCCAGCCCCCTTCCCGGGGCTCCCTGCCCAAAATCATGAGATTGTCGTAAGGATTGGTTCCCTACCAGCTTTGGGGTTGTCACTGAGCCTATTGTGCTCTCTGACTTGGAAACTTACGCTTGCATTTCATCTCTGTGACTGGGGAGAAATAGGCGGTTGTTTTCCTTTCTGTATTCTAAGAGCTGGACCTTTAAGGGGAAAAAAAAACAACACAGATATGTTGAGATGTGAGCCTGAGCTGGCAGGCTGCCTCCCTCGTTTAGGATGTGTCAGAGCAGCCTGTTGGACACCTTCCCTCCTGCTGGCCTGCCTGGCCAGGGATGGGGCTCGCTGCATCGTGCTCTTCTCTCCCGGGCTTGGTCTGCAGCTCGCACCGGCTAGCAGGGAGCCCACCCCTGTCTATCCTATGTTATGGGAAATAAAAGTGCTGCGTCCTCTGCAAAATATCTTGAGAACTCCAAATAGACTTCATCTGAGGTCTGCCACGTTATTAATAGTCCTTAATGTAAGCATCTTACCTTTATGCGTTGGATCTGTCGTGGTCAGCGTTGGGGGCTGCAGCTCAGGGGAGCAGTCTGGATCTGGATCAGGAGCGTGCTCAGCACCACGGGGCTCTCGCCCAGCTCGGGAGGGGACTGGTGTTACTGGAGAGAGCCGGGGCGCCCCTGGGCTCCACGAGCCCACCCACAAAGCACCCCAGCTCCTCCGGTTGGGTTTAGCCACAGGGTGGCACCTGAGCACGGGAAGGTTGGTGTGTTTTAATCCGTCCTGTGGTGCCGCTGAGAGCTCTGGCCATGGTTTTGGATGCAGTCCTGCTTTCTTGCCTGTCTAGGAATGCACAAAGAGAACCCAGACTGGGGATTTGGTGGTGGTGGTTTTATTTTTTCCCCCCAGCAAACCGTGCACTCTTTTGCCCCAACTCCTTGGTCTCATCGTTCAGGTGCCCAGCTTTGTGTGTTGATGGTTCTTGTCTACCCCGTGGGGCTGAAGACGACAGACAGCAAAACTGGAGGCTGCCTGGGGCCATGCCCCAGGGGAGCAGGATTCGGGGACAGCAGTGGGGACCTACAGGCAGATGCTCCACCTGCTGCTTCAACTCACCGTGAAGGCAGACCAAGTGGAAAACCATCCTAGGCTGGTTTGCTCATATTTCGCTGAAATTGGCAATAGTGGGGATAGTTCTTTTTTCTGCTTAATTAAGCACGAACAAATCTTGCAGTGGTAAAGGATTTTTACCAAGTCTTAAAAGTAAAATTAGTCTCCAGTCTGAATCCGAGCATGGACAGCATCAGCCAGGAGGGGAGAATTTTTTCCAGGAGTGGAAATGGGGTTTGTCATAAAAGTTTCAACACCGACCTGAGTGCCTTAGCAATTGCTGCTGTTGGCACCGTGAAGGTCGGAGGGAAATAAAATAATGTGCGGCAAGCCTTTCTGGAGGTGCGCAGCCTGTGCATGCTTGGCTGTCAGCACTGAGATCAGGAGGAGCTGCAGCTGTAGGAGTAGTTTGGTTGCTGGATTATTTCTCCCTTCCTTAGTTTCGTGGCATTACTGTGCTACCTGCTCTCTTGCTGCTGCCTTATGGTGATCTCTTAAGCCAACTGCTTGATCCAAGCATCCTGGGTCAACTGAGCTGTACTTAGAGGCCACCAAGGGCACCTTGTCCTCAGACACTGGATTGTTGCTACTGTAAATGCCCATGGCTAGTTCACCTCCGTTAGCCTTTCGCACCCTGGTTTTGCAGATAAAAGCTTTTTTTAAGCTTTCTTTTCAACCCGAGTCTCACAAAGTCTTTGCGGCTCATTCCTGCTGATAGTTGTGTTTGTTTTTCCTGGCTGAAGTGAGTCTAGAAGAGTGTAAAGTGGCAGAACCGTTTTGTCCAGAGAGATGCCACTTCGTAGCTGAGCTCTGTGGGCACCGGGCACCTCTGGGCAGCAGCTGCCTGGGGTAATGTGTAAGGTAAACACGGTGTTAGAGAAGTTGCAGGAGGATGCAGAGCTTCAGCTCCAACGTGGGGTGCCAGTCAGCGACTCTTCTTTCAGCCTGCCATGGTGAATTTGTAGGCAGAGCTCTGCTGCCGTGCCTCAGCTTCCCCATCTGTAAAATGGGAGAGCAGCGCCCGCACTGGAGGAGGGCTGCAGGGCGCTGGGTGCAGGAGTGAAGGGCTGCGGTTGTTTTTCAGTCAGGACAAACGTTTGCCTTGCCTGTGGGATCTGGAGAGATGGGTCTGTGTAGCTGGAGCTCGCTCGGGGTGGGAGGATGCCTCATTAGCTCTCAAATGAAGGGAGGAGATAACAGGCAGAGACATTAAGAAGCCCTTGTTAAGAGGCTCAGGGGTCACATGAGCTGCCCCAAATCTGCAGCCTCTCCCATTTCCTATGAAGCCTTGTGGTTTAGTGACATACAACTGACCGAAAAGTCTGATTGCAATCAGAATGATGGCTCAATCCTGGAAAAAAAAAAAAAAAAAAAAAGATCGCTCTACGCCACGATGCAAGGGAATCGTCCCATTATTTTTCAGACATCACATCCGAGCTGAGCAGAGGATTGCTTTTTGAGGGATTCCCAACCTTGCATGCTAACGTGCTCACAAATGCACGCAAATCCTTCATGGCAGCGGAGCACAGGCATCTCGTGGCCCGGCTGCGGACAAGGCTCTGTTCCTCACATCGCTCCCTGGTACAACCCATTTATTTCCATCGCGGAAGAAACGAGTGAGGAACAGAGATAAGCAGCGCGGGTAGATGATAAGAGCAGTTTGCCGAGCTCCTTCTTTGTCCAAGAGGAATTTTAACGTTTCTGCCACAGCTTTAAAGTGTCCTAAACTGGGCACGGGTCGCTTTGGTGCCGTTTGCTGCGTTATTTGCTGACTGCCGTGTGTAACAAGAGAGATCCTTGTCCCAGAGACCTTGTTGGTCAGTTTGACTCATGTTGAACCTCACAGATGTGCACCTAGGTTGGAAGCGTGCTTCTGCATCCCAAGCAAGAGGGACTTTGCGGCCAGGTTCTCCACTTGATCTGTTTGGCCCTGTTTCCTTTACGTTCCCCTTTTGTGTCTGGTTTTGGCTGCAGAAAGAAGAGGGCTCAGGTGAGGGCTGGTGGATGCAGCGTGTGCCAGCAGTGGGTGGGGAGGTAACGGGACGGGCTGGAGCCTCCCCGGTGCCAGGAGCACCACATCACGCAGCCGTCGCCAGATCGAACGCGTCCGTCTTGTAACTTCGCCCGATGAATTGCTGACCCTGAGTACAACAAATTTTTCAACCTGTTTTCAAGCCAACGCTGCTTCGTGCCATGTGCAGTCAGTTCGAGGCGGGCCTCTCTCCAGCTCCATCTGAAACCGGGAAATGTCATTTTCTCCCAGTTTTTTCTCCCCTCCCTCCCTCCCGGCCCGGCTGCAGGCTGTCCCACATGCAGCTCCCCGCGGAGCGGACGTGCCAGGATGCTCCACAGCCCGTGCCTCCCTCAGCGCCTTCCCTCTCTTCTTTGCTCTCGGCTGGCAGCTCCTGGATTTGCTCTCCACGCCTGAGGCTGGCAGTGCTGGCAGCTCTCCCTGCTTTCTTAGGAAACACAGCATCGCTGGCCTTCTCTTTGCTGGTTCGCAGCTCTGGAGTCGGGTGAGGTTCTGGGGTGCTCCCAGCTTCCAGGAACAGCACCGAAATCTCCAGCCTCTCCCTTGCTGGGCATCTCCGTTACTCTCTGGGGCAGGACTTCCCCAAGAGGGGCTTGCAGATCCTTTCTGCATTCTCAAGGACTAGCACGAGCCACCCCAGCGTGGCTGAGAGCAGGACAGAAGGGCTCAGGAATGAAGATGGCATTTCCAGAGGGCGATTGGCCTTATTTCCTTCTTGCTTTCAAAAAAAAAAAACAAACAAAAAAACCACCACCCAACCAACAGAAAACAACCGCCTGCTCTCAGCCCCAGCAGCATCGGGTTCCTTGGCCGAAGCCGCGAGCCGAGCTGGGGAGCAGCAGCCGTTCCAGACAAGGTGGTGGTGTTCAGCTGAGGCTGGTGGCTGGCCAAGTCGAGGGTTTGTCCCTGTGCAGGACGCGCAGCTCAGCACCCTGTATAAGGAAAGGCATGCAGCACGCCGGGGCGGCGCTGAGCTGCTCCGGGCTCGGACGCTCATCCTGTGGCCGCACCAATGCCTAACGTGGCAGAGGGAGCTGCCGGGCGGGCTGGTGGCCCCACGTGTCCCCAAAACCCATCAGCTCAGCACCAGGGCATCAGCAGCACCAGCATCTTATTGCTCTGGTCGCTATTCACACGATCGAGCACCGGCGTTAACTCACTTAACGCCCTCCTGCTTTGAGTTGTGGTTGGGGATATTGCTTTTGCAGTTTCATCTCACGTTTGAAATGTACATTTTTATATTAAGTTTTTACTCTGGGGAATTATTTTTAATTATAGGGAGCTGGGAGACGATCGAGTGAAGTTGAATAAGTGAGACCTATGTGAAGAAGTCATGGAAACCATATCATAGGAGCAAAAAGATACTCTTAGGACGCTGAGTATTGTTCCCATGAAACAGCATATCCTAACATAAAGAAAATACTTGTAATTAAAACTGTTAATCTTCCGTTTTTAACGAGGGGAAAGGAGGAGTACTGAACATCTCCAGGGCAAGATCTTGAAGTTTGTACAGTTTGCCCAGGGAGGCCGCAGAAACCCCATGCCTGGAAATGCTCAATTTTTAACGGTGCAGAGTTTTTACAGAGCCCGTTGTCCCGGCCTGGGGACATCACCAAGGGGCTCCGTGTGTCCTTCTCATCCTTTGCTCTCCTGATCCTCCCGTGGCCGCTGGCACGTAGCGCATCCCGGCGGCAGCGGGCCAGAGGCTGCCTGCGCTCGGCCTCCCTCCCCGTGCCGTTTTCTCCACCCTGCCACCTGATACCACAATTTCTCTCATTAGCTCTCCGAGCACACACGCTGCTGGGCTGTCTCCCTTTGAAGCCCGTGATGGATGTCCCGAAAATTAAATTTGGCAAAGGAGCCCTAAACTCCGTTAGGATAACTGCCCAAGTCGCAAACCCCGAATCCGAGGCTCTGGAGCTATTAATTATTTTTAACATCTTGTTGCATATCGGGCTGTTTCTAATCGTGTTGTGAAATGAGACGGAAACGGCTAAGAAACCAGCAGCTTTGCTGTGGCGGAGCGCCTTTCCACAGTAGCTGATTAATTAAAGGATTCGCATGAAATTGTGCCTTGATTATTTTTTAAGGTAACGGCCAGAGGCGATGCCGAGACTCTCTGGCTGGACGCAAACCAGACGCTGGGGGTGCGTTTGGGTCTGTGTGTACGTTAGATCCGATGAAAGGCAGGAAATGGGAAAATCTGGCAAATCTCCCTGGCTTGGCTGAACGGAGCCTCTTGACTTTTGCTAGAGTGCATTTTTTGTGCTGTAATGGCCAAGTGGAAACTTAGACTCAAAGCTGGATCTGAGCACTGGTATGCTTTGCTGGCCTTTGCGCGGCGCTTAAAAAGAAGGAAAGGTGTTTGAAAAATTAAAGCCCCTGATGTTTAACTGTTCCTGCTCTCCAATTTTCTTTGGAGGGTAGGGAAATTATAGCAGAGAGAGCTGCAATGGTCGCAGTAACTTTTCTCCTGCGTTTTGTCTGTTACCTTACTATTTCTGAAATGTGGGCCTGATTCCCCCTTCTGCTGCCCACGTGAAGTGACACCCAATTCCTCGGAAGTCAGTAGTGTTTGATTAGCTCAAATTAATTCAGAACCCTGCGCGGTTACTTTAAAATAGATAACATTGACCCACATTGTGGAAGAGCATTGTGTTTTCAGAAATAGAAAGCAATTTCTCAGCCCTCTGACCCCAGTTTGGGGGCATGGGGAGTGTTTTCAGCCTGGTTTGTCCTTCGCTATCACCCCTGGTGAATGGCTGGGGTGTTCTAGGAGCAGAGCAGCTGGATACTTGGGACCATGCCCATGAAAAAAATCTCCTCTGGACCACCAGCTGCAGGAAGAAACACTTAAAAGAAACGTTAAGTGGTAGTAGTTGCACTGAGTTATGCTAACGTGTGTCAAATGGCAACCTTTTGGTTGCTCTCTCTGTACTTCTTATTATAATATATTATATTATAATATTGCACGTGTCTTGGGCAGTGTGCAAGCTGACGTGCCGCTGAGCTGAGGCGTGTGCCATCGAGCTGGGCCGTTAGCATCCCGCTGGCGTGCGCCTGTAGCTTGTGTCGCCTCCCTTAATTTAATTTAGCTGTATATGTTCAGACTATAATCAATTTTTATGCTACTTTAATAAGGAAATTTATGCTATCAGTATGCAAAAGGACTTGTCATTCACAGCTTCCCGGTCAATCCACCATTTTATGCATTAGCCAAGTGCTTGGCTGTCCTAATTTTGGTAAGTGCTCCGCAATTACCGGCCGGTCCGTGCCAGGCAGGCGCGTGGCCCCTGGAAATGCTCTCTGCAGAGCAGCAAAGGGACGAGCAATTACATAGCCCCAAATGTCTGACAGTCTGACTCAGCTGAATTGCCAAGTGTTGTTACAGCAAATACGGACTTTTTATTTCCTGCGTGCAAGAGAGACAAATGCTTTGTTAGAAAATGCCTGAGCATAAAAAAAAAAAGTGGTTGAGCTCAGTTGCTGCAGGCCAGCGGCTGGCAGGGATCTCGGCTGTTTCCCGTTTGCAGTGCAGCTCACCAGGGGACCTCTTCTTTTTGCTCTCTCCTCCCCTTGCAGGAAGATTTGCCTTCACTGTAAGTGCTCCCAGGAAGAGCACATCGTGACAGTTATGCCTTTGGAGATGGAGAAGACCGTCACCAAGCTCATGTTCGACTTCCAGAGGAATTCCACCTCCGACGACGACTCGGGCTGTGCCCTGGAGGAGTACGCGTGGGTGCCCCCCGGCCTGAAACCCGAGCAGGTAACCGTAACGCCGAGATGCCAAAATACGTTGTGGGAATCTGCTCTTTGGAAATAATTGCCCTGATTTTTCAGGGGAGTGAGCACTTGCTGCGTACAATTCTGTTTCTGCGTGTGCTGTAGAAACTTTCTGATGCAGGTCTGGTCTGAATGCACAAATGTAATGACGTCAGGATGCGGTCCTCATGGGACCTGGGTTTTTCTGCGTCTGTAGGCGTAACTGGCAACTGAGAGGGGGGGAAACAAAATACTTTCAGGATGGATTTTGTTGTGGTTGTGGAAGGGAACAGGTACAGACATGCATATTACTGTTTCATGGGGAAGAAGTGGTGGGACACCAGTGTGCCTGGGGCAGCTGGCACACATTTCTGCTCTCCTGGGCCACCGTGCCCCTGCAGTAAGCCCAGGACAAACGGACAAAGCCAACAGGTCACTCTAAAAATGGGCAAGAAGTTTCACTTACTGGAGAGAATCTCTCCAATGAAGTTCAGGTATCTCTGTGTAGGACTTTGACAGGACGGATTAGACCTCAGCATGCTGTCTGCGTGGAAAGTGCACTGATTTCTGCTCCTTGCAGCTTACACGATTCGTTTCATTTTTATGCTGATCTTTTACATGTTCAGCTCAGAACTTAATTTGCAGTGGGGACTACAAAATGAGCTTAGCCTTGATAATTGCTATGGCAATCATTTTAAACCATGTAAGGAGGCTGGGAGAGGGTGGAAGGCTTTCATTCTTATTGTTACAGTTACTGTCTTTAAATCCTGTGTTTTCCTGAGATTTATTCAAAGGGCTTAGGCATTTCCTGAAATATTTTGGCACCACCCATAGGCTGTAAATATTATCTGTCTGATTAGAGAAAATCCAGTTGTTTAGGTTTCTTTTTTTTTCTTTTTTTTTTTTTTTCCCTCTTGTCTTTACAAGCCTGGCTTAGCGCTTGCTTTCAGCTCCGCAGCACCATTTGGTGCCAACCAGCCGTGGCAGTCAGGCAGCAGCCTTGTCTTCTGTCCCCTTCCCGGTGGTGGAGGCTCCCTTTGAGCCTCCCAGGAGGTGCGAGGTTGGGTGCATGGCCAGGTTCGGATGGTCCTGGAGTAGCTCTGCCTGTCCCTCATGCTGAGGGGACACGAACCAGGCGGGTTTCAGAAGTCTCCTTGCAGGACCATACCCAAGCTGGAGGCTCCTGCTCTCAGCATTGCCCTGTGCCCAGTGGCTTCTGGAGCCCACACTGGCCCATGTCACTGTAGCTTTGGGTAGAAATACAGCTATTTAGCAACGGGCAACGCCTGACCATGTAGACATGTTATCTGATGGTTGCAGCATGCCATGGACAGCAACTGAGACCCATCTCCAGCACAGTGGTGATATATCCCAGTAGATGTAGATGCTTCTTTGATCCCTGAGGTGATATTTAAGAAATTATTTCCCTTCAGGGAGTCTGGGATGCTCAGGAGAAAATAAGTCCATTGGTTCTAGCAGTAGGTACTGACGTCTGATGTGTTACCCAAGTTAAAGTATTTTTAGATTCTTCCAGCACCTGTTTCTTTCAGAGGTCACTGTGCTCCTCAATACAAACACGAGCTTTCTAACTACACTTCTCTGTCTGTGTTGCTGGGTCTTTCAGCAGATTTACCACTTCAGGCCTGTCTCTAATCACCATGGAGATAGATGAAGAGCAGCCATAAGCAGAGCCTAAGACAGGCACTGAAATCTTTCCAGCATAGCTCATCCGTCAGCCCGTTGGGGATCTCGCCTCTAGGGAGACAAAAGCAAGGTTTGGTTTCAGAAGAGCCACAAAGGGTCAGGCATTGTCCCTGCATAGAGAGCAGCACCCTGAGCTTCTCCTGTAGGTAGTGGTGGTGGTGCTGGGGTGGAGAGCAGCACCCTGAGCTTCTCCTGTAGATAACAGCGGTGCTGGAGGTGCCCTGGGGCGCCGGGGAGGTTGGCCTCCTGCACAGCCCAGCGTGGTGCGGTGAGCAGGAACCTCTGCAGTGACTTGCTGGAGCTGTACAGGGCTGCAGACAGACATGTGGCTTTCTGCTCGATGAGTCAAGCGTGCGTACGTGATGCAAAGCCTCTCGAAGGCTGGTGCCTGAAGCCTGCAGCTGCCGTCAAGCAGCTGGTGGTGGGCCCGGCTGCAGGATGGGGACACTGCTGTCAGGCTGGGGTGAAAATGCATATTTGCAGGCAATGAATTTTTCTCTGCCTTCCATTGACTTGCTGTCGTATTTCTCTGACATGAAACAGATGAAATGAAACAACTTTTTCTGCAATATTCTACTTTATTAAAATCGCCGCGCAGCATATGAGCTGGGGAGGTAAGTAGTCCCCTGAAAGACTAATGCAGTTTTCTTATTATACTTGGACAACAGCCTTCCTACCTCGCTGTTCTTGGGAGACGGTTTTCACGTCTCACTCAGCGCAGCAATTTACAGGGTTTCAGTGGGGGAAGTTGGCCAACAAACATGACATCGGTTTTTGGCAGTTTCAGTAGGTCATTTCAGAATTTGGAGAGTCCCTTCTATCTGTAGCTTAAAATATTTATTAAATATAATCTGAAGGGGAATCAACCTAAGCATGCAAGGTCTTGCTGGATTCCTGGATGCTAATTCAGGAGTGATCAGCTGGTCCATGGTACATGCCAGCTGTGTGAAAAATCCTGTTGATTACTTAATGCCCATTACTGAACAGAAAAAAAGCATTGGTCAAGTCAGATCCAGCCGTTGGATCATGAACCAGCTGTTGCACTGAAGAGCAGAGCTGCAAGTTATCCCTTTTATTACAGCTGATTAGCCTGCAGGACTACGAAGTGCTTTACACAACAGTTATAAATATTATATATTTCTAAGCATGTTTGTAACAAGGATAGTGATGTAAAAATGTTAAAATACAACTGCATAAGGTATGGTAAAAAATCATCTGGAAAATGGGCTAGAATTTATGAAACCTATGCTCAAGAAAGAAATTTAAACTTGAAGGAGATTGAAAATGTTATTGTGTTGTGGAGCCCAGAAGAGCTCGGTTTGCTCAGCCTCCCCAGTCGAAAGCCTGTTATCACTCCCTATGTATTACAGGAGGAAGAGCAGTTATTCAAGCTAAAACTTTGGCACATGAACATAGACATAAACTGGCTCTGAATGCATTCAGGCAGGAAATTGGAAGAGGTTTCAAACCATCAGAGGTGTTAGGCTCAGCGGCAACCTGCCAACAGGGAAGGCGGAGAGTAAAAACCCAAGAGTGAGCTCCATAAATTACAATGTGTTCAGAAAATGTGGTTTCTTGCAATAGCAGTTGGCTACCCAGGGTGGCCGGGAGGTTGCTGTGAGCTCTCATCCCACCTGCATCAGGACCCTGATGAAAAATCGTCTTGTGGTAGAGGAGGGAGCTCTCTTCTGGAAGACGCTGATGCAAATGGGAGAAATACGGCTGTACGAAGGGAGAAACAGAAGCTCAGGGTTTGAAGAAATTCTTCTTTTTGCCTGCCTGCAGTTCCCTGGTCAGATAAAGTGTGAAAGTCTTGAAATTGGCAGACGGCAATAGAAACCCATCCCAGTGACCCCAAGATGGGCCTGGCTGTGAGGCCTGCGAGGGCGGCTGCAGGAGCCGGCGTGTCTGCTGGGGCTGGTGGCCCACGAGCTGGGCCTTCCTCGCGCTGACACCCAGTCTGGGGCAAATGCTTGAAAATAAGCACTTCTCTAATGTGTTTTTCACATTTTTTTTAGGCAAGGCATGTGCAAATACATGTGAATGCGCAGCCTTGAATTCCTCGGGCCTGTGGTTTGGAGAAATCCAAAGAGGTTATAACGTGCCAACTTGAATTTCTGGATACAAGGGATTTTTGAGGATTTCTGTCTTTATTGTGTCTCCATAATAGGAGCAGCTGGCTACAGGCACAGATTTCAAATTGAACAAAAGATGTGCCTTGCCTTAGCTGTGGTATGGCTTCCCGTATGGCTTCAACACGCCAACATTCAAGACCCTCGTATGTGCCATAAGAACGTAATTCCCTCTTGCTGACAGCACGGTTTGTCAAATCAAATTCCTTAAAAGTTAAGAAAATCTCATCTGTTCTAATATTAGTAGCATTATGATTCAGGGGGCCATTTTCTTCTAAGGCAGCCACCGGCAGATAAGAGCTCGAGAGCTTTGCAGTGTGGTGTGAGACCGTAGGTGTCAGGGGAATTTATTCGGGGGCTAATGTACGTGTTGATTCCTGTTCTGGAGCTCTTGCAAGGCCTATAGCACGTACCTGAGTTACAAAACCTCCAAGCTCTATGAGTTGCTGTTCAGGTTGTTAGTGAGCAAAGGGCAGTGGAGACAAACCTGCAGTGGGCACCCTTTTACACCTTACCTAAAAATAACAACTTCTACCACCTCAGTGGTAAAAGAAAGACAGTTATCTGGGCCGTTTATCTCTGGGGGACGTGTGCCTCACTTGTGCCTATGTATCACGATCAAGTGCATTTTACCTTCTCACCCTTTCTTGTCCTGGAGCTTTATTCCAGCGTACAATTACAGCTTGTACTTGATACAGAATTATTCTAGTATGCTATCCCGCAACTTAAAAATAAAAGAGCATTTTAAGTGGCATACCCAGAGGAATTATCAGCTACAATCAATGCAGCAGATGATCCTTATAACTCCTGGTGCTCCAAGGGACTCAGTGGTGTGGGAGCAGGGCTGCTGGTCAGCACGTAGCAGCCAAAAGACCGCCATCAAAAGCTTTTGAAAGCACTGCTTCTGACTGCTTAAACGAATTTCCATTTTTGCTTAGAAAAAGAAAAATCATGGCATGCGCTTTCACAAGTCTAAAACTTGTGGATATACGTCCTTGATTCAAATGTTCTTCTTTAATGCCAGCAGGAAGCAATGTCTCTGCAGGATCTTTTATAGAGCAAGAACTGCTCCAAAAGCCTGACAGAAATTGATGTCATTCTCAACAAGAAACCAAGGAACAGCAACACTCAAACGGATCCACTGCCATTAGCTGTGGGAGAGAAGCACACGGAGAGCTGCAAAGTGTGCCAGAACAAACAGAATTTATGGGAATTGTTTCTCTTTGTTCTCTGCCTTTGTCCCTATGACTCTGGAGTGGGTTTGCAAGAGCAAACCCGTAGCGGCAGGCGCGGGGACAGCACGGCGGGATGCTGGGCTGCCTGGCGCTGCGGATGGTCTTTGCTGTCAGCACGCAGGCACGATCACGGATTTGGGGAGCGATAAAGATCTTCTCCCACCTGAGGCTTTTGTGTGCTTTTCCCAACACCTCTCTTCATTTGTGGTGCTTATCAGCTGCCAGCACAATTTCCAGTCCTGGAGACACAGGCCTGTACACTCTCCCTGGGGGTTCCTCAGTTATAAGAGGGAACAGATAGTTTTAAATAATAACAAGCATAAAAAGATTCCTTTTAATGGTTTGTGTCCCAACAGCAGTTCCCTGTTTGCAGAGTAGTTTGCTTGTGGGCACAAGAGGAAGATGGAGAGCAGCCTTTCTGCCCCGGTCATCCCGTGGGGTGCCCGGCTGTCCCGGGACGTGCCCAGCTGCATCCCCAAGCCAGCCCCAGCCGTGCAGTGCTCGCTCTCTGCTTTGTTTCGGAGCGCCTGGCCTCACTGCAAGGATTGTTTTGCTCCCAGAAATAAGTGCTTTGTATCCTGACGGCCACAGAAAAGGAGGACGTGCCAGGTTTGGGCCAAGCGGAACCTCTTTTCTAGCTGTACACGTCTGCGATCTGTAGAGCTCTTTTGTGAGCACTGTGTGCAAGCACTTGCAAAATTTTGCAGATGCTTTCAGAGAGTTATTTTTGTATGGTTTGTTTGTTTTTTTTTTCCACCTTGTTTTTCCATGGCAGACCAGCGGGGTTGGTAGAAATATCGAAGTCATCAGCTTCGTTCCTTTGTAGCTTTAGGTGCTCGGTGTAAAAGATGATTTAATGTCTCGGTGCTGTTAAAAACCCACACTGGGCAGGAGCGGGCGGGCAGGCGGCACAGCCCTGCTCGCTCAGGCCAGCACGGGCTTGTTGGAGCCGCCTGCTGCCTTCTCCCCACTTCACCAGAGTTCATCACATCTCCCCAGATCTCCCACGGCCCTGCTGACCCCACCAGGGTCACCCTTTGGGGACACGTCCTGGTGCTCCGTTGCACTCAGGCTGCTGCCTCCTGGCCTCGCAGGGCTGGTTTTGTCAGAGCCAGGCGGGACGGCCCTGCTGGCTGTGCCGGAGCTGTTGTGGCTCAGCGACTCAGCACCTACCTATACGGAGCGTGCCAGGACACCTCGTGCTCCTTTGTGGTCCGTCCAGCGGTACAGTCACACCGAACAGCCCTGCTGGGTGGGTGCTCGGGGTAGGGGTGTTGTAAGAGAGGTGTGTTCTTGTTGGTGACTGTGGTGTTTGCCAAGGGGCTATGCCCAGCGCTGCTTCCCAACAATTCACGGAATAACAAATGTGATCCCTGCTCCCCACCCCCCCCTTTAATTCGTTATCAAAGGGATCCTTCGTCAATGGCTTACGTTCACAGGTTACTTGCAAATTTTTCCTTCCTGAAGAAGGTGCAGTGGGGTTTGCCCACGAAGGTGCTTGGGCGTGCTCTGTCTTTGGCAAGGAGCCTGTGGGACCGCCAGCAGGAGCCGCAGCCATGCCCGTGTTTAGCAGGGACAGGGTAGGTTTCTAAACTGTAAAAGTTAAACTGGAAACACACCCCAAACCTAGGAAGGCTGCAGAACACAAAGGCATTTGTAAACTAATGTAATTACTTTCCTCAGTGCCTTTGAATAATGTTGGCTCCACTTTAAAGACTTTTCCCTACCCTCGTTTTACGTTATGTTCTTTCCTTTCTCCTGGTTTCTATCTTGCCCCCCGCCTTCTTTTAGCTCGAAGGAGCTGTTAACTTCCAAATTGTGTATCAGCAGTTGTTAGCCATGCCTTCGTGCCTTCGTTAAAACACAGGGCGCTTGGATAACTTCTTTTTCTTTTTGAAGATGAGGATAACACCCCGGGATGGGGAGGATGGGTGGGAAGGTGAGCGACTTATGTGCCCAGACACTCACGGCATGGAGCGTGTCCGAGCACTCGTGGGACAACCAAGACCTCCCCGTGGCAGGAGGGGGCTCGCCCTGCACCCTACCACCACATGCCGATGGCATCTGAGGCCCCCGACCCACTCTGAAGTCTTATTTTGACTTGCTCTGATGTTTTCCAGATTCCTCCAGGGTTTCTCCCATCCAGATGTGAGCAGAGGGGCAAGCGAGGAAGCCTAGGAGGAAATCTAGCTGGGCCCCTCACGTGGTTTGTGTGTTTTAATGCTGCTTGTGAGGATAATCCTGGACAAAATAGGCCTGTTGCAAGGGGAAATAGCAGGAAGTTGAGCTGCTGTGCTGTACAGCGCAAGTATTTAATAATAAAGCAGTTGGATACCGCACGACTTAAAAGGGATATGTTATCCATCCTGAGTCATCGCCCCGTGCTGTTGTCCTTATCTGGGTGCAGCTCATGTTGCAGAGCCCCCGAGGTCAGCGACGAGCCGTCCGCTGATTCCTGGGGGGTCTGGATGAGGCCCTCTGGCCGTGGTGGCTCCGAAGGCCTGTGTGTGTGCTCTGAACCGGCACCGATGGAGCAGCAGTTACTTTCATGGAAAATACCGACCTTTTGTACAAAAGCTAAGTGCAGACGGAGCAGTTTTAGTTTTCCAGTGAGTTAACATTTTCTGCAGGACTTCCTCTCTGAAAAGCCAGATTTATCTGAAAATCCCCCCTTTTCCTTTACTTTTCCCTATTCTTGAGCATCACACCAGGGCTGTGCCAGCCCAACCGCTGGTTGCTCGCTGGCAGCTTATGTCCCTGTCCCATGGATCAGGGACATCCCAGGAAGCAATAAATGAGAGGTTTTGTTGGCAGGAGCCTGGATTATTGTCACCCAGCATCTGCACCAGCCACGTGCCCGCAGTCCCGGCCAGCGGCCGTGGGGCTTGTTTGCCATCCGTGGCCCCAGGACCGGCAGCCACCTCCTCTGCAGCCCCTCCATGAGCAGAAGGTCCCGCTGGCTGATGCGGATCCAAAGCAAACTTTTCGGGTTATTCTGGGCAACGAAACGCAGGTTGGAGCCTGTAGTATTTATTTTGTTTTGCTTTTCAAACCAAATCGCCCATCCCTGCCGAGCTATGTTGATGGTGCGATGGGAGCCAGTTCCCGCAGACCTGATGGGATTAAATGGAAAACTTCCCAGCGGAAGCAGGAGAGGAGCCGTGCGCACACATAGCGCCGTGCCGGGCTGCAGGAAGGCTGCTCCTGGCTGCTTGGGCTGCCAATGGAAAAAAAAAAAAAACAAAAAAACACACACATCCCTGCTTTTTTTCGCCTAGGGTGCGCGTCGTACAGCTCATTACTGTAGGGACCAGAGCAGCCTGATGTAATTTGGCAGCTCTTCAAAAAGAAGTCGTTTCTGGTCTCCGCCAACTTCAGGGACTCAACGGGGGAAAAGAACTTTGTCACGAGGAAAACAAACCAACCCAGCGACCTGAGCAGCCCATCCACCCGCACGTGGGAAGTTTGGCCCGGAGAAGGCAGCAGGCGTTTGGGGCGCCCAGGACGG
The DNA here is from genome assembly GCF_013377495.2 of Cygnus atratus. Taxonomy (NCBI): domain Eukaryota; kingdom Metazoa; phylum Chordata; class Aves; order Anseriformes; family Anatidae; genus Cygnus; species Cygnus atratus. The sequence goes on from NC_066371.1 coordinate 7,368,438, forward strand.
CCCAGCGGGGAAGAGCTGGAGCCTGGCAGCCAGACAAAAGACATGGCAGGGGGGGCATCGCCAACAGGTTTTCAGCTGCGAGCTCCGCTGTGGACTAGGTGCATGAACTCGGGCAGCCCGTTTCACGTCATTATGCCCCAAATAATGCTCTGCAGTGGATGTATTTGCTCCCTCGTGTAGCGCGCCGTAAGAATTTAAGTGTTTTTAATGTGCTTTGATGTCCGTGGATGAAGGATGCTCTATAAATGCAAAGTAAGTGTTCTAACGTATGTAGTTTGTTCCCCTTTTAACATAACAAAATACTCAGCAGCCGTTCTTGCTTTGAGGGTTTCCATAGCTGGTGGGTCTGTTTCTGCCGTGCTTTAGCAAAGCAAATTCAGGGGTTTGCAGTGGCACACGCTCAGTGCATTCCTCAGTTTCATGGCAGGAGCAATTTCTTTGTCAGCACTGCAGAGTTATGGGCGGAAATCTGCTAAAAATCTCCTTTTTCATAAAATCCAATGAAGGGACAGTCGTATCTAAGTGTTGGTTCAGAGAAGAACCATAAAATGGAGCTGCTGAGAGGAAGAACAATTGCAAGCACCACTGCAGCTCTGCCTGCAGGTAGCTCTGAATGAGAACAGAGCTGAATGCGGAGTAATTATTCCAGAATAATGCTGGGTTTGGACATATAGCGTAGAATAAAAATGAACAAAGCCTGCCAGCCCGTGGGTGAGCTCTCCTGCCAGCCCTGTCCCTCTCGGTGACCGGCTGTAGCTTGTACATCCCGCAGATGCTGTGTGGTTGTGCCAGCAGAGGAACAACCTTCTCTGGGGAAGCCCAGCCCAGGTGGTGCTGCCCAGGTCAAAGCCCAAACCGTGCAGGTAGCACAACAGCTCACGTGAAGCCACTGCAAAGCGTGTGTCATTTGGGAAAAGCGCTGTGAAATCTGCCAGCAGTGCAGATGCTCTGAAATGAATTTCTGCAGTGCTCAAAAGCAGAGGAAACGTATCGGGGGATTCATCCAGCGTGGCAAAGGCAGAAAGCTGCAAGCGCTGGGAAAGCAGTTTGTGTCTCTCTAGCCGAGAGCAGATTTAAGGAAGGCATCCATCCCCCTGCTCCTGCCCAAGCGTCCCGAGGTGACCGAGGCTGCACAGACCCGAGCGCAGCCGAGCAGTGAGAGCTTTCCCTTACCTTGACATTCTCCTGGTTCCTCCAAGCGCCTGAACGCCACCGTGGCTGCTTTGGAGCTGATCCTGAGCCCAGGAGCCTCATCCCGGCCCTAGAGTGCACGTCCCAGGTGTGGCAGCCGGAGCAGAGTGACTGGAGTTCAGGGAGTGCTTCCTCTCTGGTCTGCCACCGGGCTCTTCCTGCACCGGGGCATGCCGTGCCCCACTGTGCTGCATTTTCAGTAACTGATCTTAATTATACGCTCCGAGACGAAAGAGAAGGGGAAAAAAAAAATTAAAAATAAATAAATAAAAGCGAGCCTTCCAGCAGATTTTATCTGCTGTTTATTTCCACAAATTGCAGCAGAAAAGGCCCGGAGGGTTTTGATGGAGGTGGAGGCTGAGATAGCCAGCAACACGGAGGCTGCCGGGGCGCAGCCTTTTTAACCTCCCCTGCCGAGGCAGGTGCCGACACATCCCCGCAGCCGGCGAAGCATGCTAACGCTATGGAGGCTGACGGAGCAAACGGTAACGAGCCACCGGGGCCGCGGCTGGGGCTGCTGCCCTTCCCGAGCCCTCTTTTGAGGAAAAAAAAGGCAGGAAAAACGAAGCAGCACGCGGCTGCCCCGCTTGAGCTGATGAGAAATACCCATTGCGCTCGGGGGCGGCTGCTCCGTGCGCGGGGGCACGGCTCGGCCGGGAGCGTCACCACAGTCCCCTCTGTTGCTCCCTAGGTGCACCAGTACTACAGCTGCCTCCCAGAAGACAAGGTCCCCTACGTCAACAGCCCGGGAGAAAAATCTCGCATCAAGCAGCTTTTGCACCAGCTGCCGCCGCACGACAATGAGGTGAGTGGCCCAGGGGGGTGAGTGTCCTCGCGGGGACAGCGTGACGGTGGCGGGGTGGCAGGAGGGGACGGGGTGCTCCTCCTAGGGTCCCTCTGGTCGGAGGCATGGCTGGACTTCTCTGCAGCTCTTTCTGATTTTTGGGGGGATTTATTTGGATTTCCGTGACATTGCTGTTTAAACAGACACGTTTGCTACCTGGTGGGATTCCATTGGAGGCTGGGAGTTGTTTGTTTTTAAAGTTTCAGCTTTCTTTGTTGAAACGGGCTTTCTTCACGTCTCTGACTCAAAAGAGCTTTCTCAGCCCGTGGAGGCCAAAGCCACTCTGAAAGCAGCTCCGGGTGCTGTTTGGATCAGTCAGGGCCAGGTCCAAAGTTACAGAAGCCCTTCCCAAACGCTGCTTCCAGCTCACGAGCGCATGCAGCAAGGAGGTGTTTGGCTCTCGAGTGTGAGCAGGGAGCCTGTGAGCCTGGGAAGTCAGGGTTTGAGTCAACACCAGCAGAGCAAGCACACCTCGGTGCCTCTCGCAAGAGGCACGCGAGAAGGGTCTGGTCTCTGACATGCTCCTCCATCAGTGACATCACTGGCTTCGGGTAGCCCACGAAATTTCCCTACGTAAACAACAACAAAAAAGTTTTTCGTGCTCCTTTTGAAGAATCTGCTCTGGGAAATGCAGGCAGGGAGCTTGTTGCATCTAGGTCAGACGTTAACGAGTTTGCCCATGCGTGGCCGGGTGCCACGGGAGCACGGCGGCGCTGCCGGCGCGGAGGGGAGCTGCAGGCAGCGGGCAGGGGCTTCGCCTGCACCCTCGGGCCCCAACCTGCCCGCCTGCCTTCCCTGGCAGCCGCGGACACCCACAGCCTCCCGCAGCTGGAAGACGTCGGAATAAACACGGAGCCTGCGCTGCTTCCCTGCACCTTGGCAGGTTTTGCAGCCAGTTCCCCCTCGTGCTCGGTTTTGCTCCTCTGAAGAGTCGCGGTGTGCTCACGTGAGGGACCCTGCTCGTGTTCTCAGCTGAGATCTGATCAGCCAAGAACTAGGCCTGCGGGGTGAAAATATCCAGAGAAAACTCACAGCTTTATAAGCTTCGGGGAAATTGCAACATTCATTGTTTATATCCTTTTATTTTACTTATTGCCTTCCAAGGAGGTTTTGCAAACGCGCAAACTTTACCCTATATCGGAATAATAGTCGTAGGGCCTGAACAGCCGGCACGCCATCATTTACGTAGGGAACATGGGCTGTGCTCGAGAAACACCGACAAAATATTTTGAAGCCGCTGTAAAACCTCTGCCATAAGGTGGCTGGTGGAGGAAGCAGGAAACCATCGGTCCGATTGCTGGGTCTGGACACGACTTCCAAGCCTTCCTAGAAACCTGGCAGCTGGAGAGCAACCTCCTGCATGGCAAGGACCAAGTCCCTTTGTGTGACCTGCTGTGCGGCACGCCGGCCCGGCACTGTCACAGCAGTTATTGCTCACCAGAGGCATCCTGGGCCTGGTTGTGCATTTTTGGTTGTTTTTCTTTTATACGTCATTGAAGCAGTTGCGGGGAGGGTTTGGATTCCTGCTGAAATCCCACCTCTGGAGGTAGCTCTGTGTTTTCTTGGGTTCCTTAGCGAGGCTTGCAGAGCCTATGGGACCGCGGCTTGGAATAGCGAGCGTCACTCCTGTTTTCTAGGTCCGCTACTGCAATTCGCTGGATGAGGAGGAGAAGAGAGAGCTCAAACTCTTCAGCAATCAGAGGAAGAGGGAAAACTTAGGGAGAGGCAACGTCCGGCCGTTCCCTGTAACCATGACGGGAGCCATCTGCGAGCAGGTGGGTAGCGGCCGACGGAGCAGTGTGAGCAGGGCGGGTTCCCAATAACCAAAGCTGGGGTCAGCCAGGTATGTGCCACGAGCACCCCATAGTTTTGGGGGACCAGAGCAGTCTCTTTGGCTAATCCCAAAGCCCCTGGCCTAATGTGAGGGGAGCTGCTGCGATCCTGGGGGTGAAAAGGGATGGAGAGACCAAAAAGAGGGATATTCCCTTGAGCAGTGAATTAGCACTTTCTCCCACTTGTGGAAAAACAACTCATTAGGGATGGGCGGCAGCGGGCTCGCCGGACCCATGTCATACCCTGGCTTTCCCAACAGTGCGGCGGGCAGATCAACGGCGGGGACATGGCCGTCTTTGCCTCGCGAGCTGGGCACGGCGTTTGCTGGCACCCTCCTTGCTTCATCTGCAGCGTCTGTAACGAGCTGCTGGTCGACCTGATCTACTTCTACCAGGATGGCAAGATTTACTGCGGCAGGCACCACGCCGAGTGCCTCAAGCCCCGGTGCGCAGCGTGTGACGAGGTAAGAGCCCGCAAGCCCTGTTAAAATCCCAGCTGCCCACCCCTGTACCGTGTTTTTCTAAGGTGTGAAGCTTTTTTCTTGAGTGATTCTTGAGAATAAAGCAAAGTCCTGGGATGGGCAGTGGTTTGAGCCTGGGAGCTGAGAAGTGGACCAAAGGGGAATATCCCACTTCTGTCCACTGAAAGATGCACCCCGGTATGGACACTGCCCAGGGGGATGGCACAAACACTTATTTTCCCCCTGTGCATGTGGGGAGCACATACGAAACGCGATGCTATGGCTTTGCCAAGGGTTCATACAAGCTTTTCCTGGGGTTTCCAGTTGGCATCCTGGGGTTACTGTGAGATTTTCAGCTGAAATCTGCCTGGGGCTGTTCTGAGATAGGTCCTCACTTACGCACAGGCATCCGGGGAGGGCTTTCCGTGAGCGTTTCCAGTAACAACACACCCACCCGTGCTGCGTAATTTTAGCCTGGTTGTGTGTGCGCCGTTCCTTCTCCTCTCTCCCCCCCAGAAGAAGCCTCTGGTAGGATGAGTGTTGTGTTTCTTACAAGTAGTGGTGTTTGAGTGCACGCCGAGCTGAAACTGGCTTTCAGAGAGGAGATTAAAGGGATATAGGAAGCTGAACAAATGGAATACAAAACGAATATAGAAAACCATGCAGAGTTGACTCTGAACGTTTCTCAAGTGTCAATCTCTGTTTAAAAGGCTGGTGAAGGAAATTGTTCTGGCTTTTAAAGTTATGAAAACCGTAGTGTGGAAAACCATATGTACTATAAAATAGCAAGTCCCATCTATGCAAGCGTGTAATAGTAAAAATCCAAGGCTATATGCGCTTCAAATATAAAGAACATTGACGTATGTATCCAATTAAATTTGTAATGTTACTAGTGAAAAAAACAACTCCTAACCATGCAACTGGCCCCGTTTCCTCGTGGTTTAGGCTGGGTAATTTTTTTTCATGTACTTTTTATCCTTGCAAATTCTCATACAAGTCCTTCATTCAGCTTCTTCTTTCACACACGCTTCTTCCGCTGAAGCATGTGAGAAAGAAACTCAGAAAGGGGAAAGCTTTCGGCACAAGCAGGTGGCAGCTGTGGGAAGGACGATGGTGAGGAGCCAGGTTGCGACTTCTTCCCTTCCCTCCAGAGACTTGCCACTTTTCATTGTCCTTTTGATCATCCTTTGTATTCAGGTCCCTGTCTGAGAGACGGGTAGATGTGTTTTAATAAGTGGCTGTTCTGTTCTTCAAAAGTCCCCCGGATCGATAGGTTGTATATAAGTGTGTTTATTACCCCAATCGACCCCTTCTGCTGATGGATGTGCTTATGAGCACCGCCAGGACGCGTTGCTGCGAGCTGGGTGTTAACGCTTTCTGGTCCATGCACTGACACCCTCCTGGTGTATTTGCATTGTAACAGGAGGCTCCCCTGGGTGCTGGATCCGATGGGTGCACCTGCCTGCAGCCAGACCCAGGGAACCCTGCAGGGGCCGGAGTGTTTAGCTGTAAAATTCAGAGGTTGTGTGAGCAAAGGGGCACAGCCAAATCACACAGGCAGGAGACGGAAAGACTGGTGCCCACATCCTAGATCCCTTCTCTGACTTAACTCTTCTCCACCTTTGTTTCCCAGATCATTTTTGCCGATGAGTGCACCGAGGCCGAAGGGCGGCACTGGCACATGAAGCACTTCTGCTGCTTCGAGTGCGAGACTGTGCTGGGGGGGCAGAGGTACATCATGAAGGACGGCCGGCCCTACTGCTGCAGCTGCTTCGAGTCCCTCTACGCCGAGTACTGCGACACCTGCGCCCAGCACATCGGTACGTGCTCCTCCCCGGGACGGGTTTGCATCCCTCTTTGTGGCAGGAGGGCTGTTGGAGAGCAGCCCCAGGAGCTGTTGGAACGAGTGAGAGCTTCCTCTGGCTGAATTTAACGTGTGCATTTTTCTTCTAAAACTCATTTTCCTGTCAGCAGCTCTTTGAATTGCAGCTTCTGCCCAGCCGAGTTTGCTGAAGGCTCGCACGAGTTAATGAGCTACTGATGGGAAAGATGGTTGCTCATTAGGCATCATTATTGTTTGTGTTTGCCGTTTTTAATTAACCCACAGATAGATGTTCTCAGACGGAAAGAAGTGATGGATCAGAGCTGACCTGCCTTCCTAGCACAGGGAGATGAGGTGATTTAGGGTGCATTTTACGCTGGGGCTAGCTGTCACCCCAGCACATGGCCGCAGGGCAGCAAGCCGGGCTGTCACAGCCTTGCTCTCCGTGCTCACTTTGCCACTTGGCTGAGCATTTGCTTGCAGTTGGAAGCACGGCACGGGGTGGCCCTTTATCTGTCCGTGGAGGTGAGCTCACGTGTCTGTGCAGCGCTCGAATCATCCACGGGCTGCAGGGAGAGAAAAAAACATTTTGCTCTTGTGCGGTGGCCAGATGGCACGGGGGAAGACACGGGGCTTCAACAAAACACTTGGAGGACGTGTTTGCTGCGACCTATAGCACATCCTTCCCGAAAGCTCAGCTGCGGAGCAGTGAAGAAGCAGCTGTTACGCCTCTCACGCTCCCTTCCCTCGTGCTTCCCCCATCTGCTGCCTGTTTTCCCCTCCATCCCCTTCGCTGGCTCCACCGCAGTGCCCTGCATGGACCGAGCCCGGCTAGCTGGCCGTTCGCATCCCTTTCCCTGTGGCAGACGTGCTTTCATTCTGCCAGGCCTTGATAGAAGAAAAGTGCCTGTAACAGGTAAATGTGACAGCTGAATACCTGGCATGGGCTGAGGGCTCACCTTCTTTAGGGCTAGCGCGGTGGATCGGCGCTGAGCCCGCTCGCTGCCAGGTTTACCCTCCGGTTCCCATTTTGCAGCATATCTGCATGTTTCTAGCAACAAGGGACTGCAGCCATTTTGCTGCGACTCGCTCTGAGTAGTTGCTAGCTGTTGGGCTTAGCAGCAACGTGCGTGCAAACACGAGCTGTGCACACATGCAGCGTGGCTCACTGCTGCCCTGGCCAGCCTGCGCTCTGTGCAGCAGTTTCTCAGGTAACAGGGGCTTTTACCCAGAACGGCAGCTTAAACAGGCGAATAAATGCTATAATTGAAGCCTCGGGAGCTCTGCTCATGGCTCTGCCTGAGCGCTGCATCTATACCAGTAAATGTGCCGCAGCGGCTCTGGCCGGTGCCTGCAGCCAGCCCCGGGGTGTCGCTGGCTGGGGACAGGCTCTCTGTCAGCCCCCAGTGCATTCATTCCTTATCCCAAGGGGCTTGGCAGGGGCAAGCCAGGAAATTTGGCTGGGGGAAAGGCAAGGGGACGCGCTCAGATCCCCTGGGCAGGCTCTTCCCTTTCCGATCTGGGGAAGGGGCCCCAGAAGCCAGAATAAAGTCAGGCTGGGAAGGCGGTCGGGAGCAGAGCAGCGAGGGGCAGGGATGTGATCTGTTCTGTTACGTACTTACCGAGGCAGCACAGATCCCTCTTTATGGTTCGGTTGGAGGCTTTTTGTTTTTTTAAATAGGCAGCGTATTATTGCTTTGGCTTCAAGGCCTTTATGGAGAACTCGCATTCCTATGCTTTATGATCGGAAATATCTGCGTTTAATGTGAAATAGCTTGAGGCTCGACTCTGCTGCCTTTCCCAGCACTGAGCAACTCCCTAGCAGAGGCCTGCAACCTGCAAAGAATTAGGAACGGGTGTAACTTCACACGCTGGAGAAACTCCTCCGAAGGGTTTGTGAGAGCGAGCGCGGGTATAGGTGCTGCTGGCGCGGGACGGCCGCTCGGCCTGCCTGAGTGCCACGCTCCGCGGTGAGCGCACCAGGCCTTGGGAAGGGCTCAGGGCTGACTTTTTGTGTGGTTCCCCCCAAGGTATCGACCAGGGCCAGATGACGTACGACGGCCAGCACTGGCACGCCACCGAGACCTGCTTCTGCTGCGCGCAGTGCAAGAAGTCCCTCCTGGGCCGGCCCTTCCTGCCCAAGCAGGGGCAGATCTTCTGCTCCAGGGCCTGCAGCGTCGGCGACGACCCCAACGGCTCCGACTCCTCCGACTCGGCCTTCCAGAGCGCGCGGGCCAAGGAGTCCCGCCGCAGCGCCAAGATCGGCAAGAACAAGGGGAAGGCGGAGGAGGGCGCGCTGAGCCAGCTGCAGGTCACCTCCAGCCGCCTCTCCGCCGACGTGGACCCGCTCTCGCTGCAGATGGACTTGCTGAGCCTGGCCAGCCAGACGCCGAGCCTCAACAGGGAGCACGTGTGGCGGAGCAGGGACGAGCTCTACCACTACGGGAGTAAAATGGAGCAGGGGCAGTCCCAAAGCCCTCTGCAGCTTCTCAGCCAATGCAATATCAGGACTTCCTACAACCCCGGCCAGGTCCCAGGCTCTCAGCCAGATCTATGGGCGAAGCACTTCAGCAACCCGAAGAGGAGCTCCTCGCTGGCGATGAAGGGGCACGGCGGCAGCTTCATCCAGGACTGCAGAGAGGACTACTATTCGGGGCGGCTTCGCTCGCAGGAGAGCTACAGCGACATGTCCAACCAGAGCTTCCCCGAGACCAGAGGAAGCCTCAAAGTCCCCAAGTACGAAGAGGAGGAGGAAGGTGGGATGCCGACGCCGCAGTGCCGCACCCGGCATCCCATCAATGCCCTGAAGTTCACAGAGGACCTGACGCCCACCGAGCAGACTCCCCGCGGCTCCATGGAGTCCCTGGCGCTTTCAAATGCCACAGGTACGTCACCCCGGGCTCCTGTCCCCCTCCGTGTGATGGGACCCGTGTGCTGGGTCACCACGGCGGGTGTCCTCCATATCTCCTCCCCCTGAAGCAGACCTGGGGACCCGCAAAGTGCTTGGTCACCCTGGGCTGAGACACATGGGGGTGGGCACGGCCCAGCAGCTGGGCTCGTTATAGCCTGTTACTGTAATTAATGTGGGGTGCAAGTGTTCCCGTCCCAATCCCATTGCTCTCAGCCACCAGACGTGCTGGCACTGGTGTGGGTGGCAGCCTGGGGGCATCACGGGGGGCCACCGGCCTCCTGCCCGGCCCCCGGTGTGCATGGCAGCCCCGTCTCACTTGGTCTGCTTGTTTAGCAAATGCAGCTCTTTAGAGCTGGTTGGCTTTTCTGCATAGCTCAAAACAAATGTTTTCAAGCTCTTTAATCCTCCCTTTTGTGCAGAGGGAGGAAAAATCAAGGCCAACTGCTAAAGCAGAGACAGATCCTAGCATTCAGCACTTTGAGGACTGCTGTCAGCTGCCGTTGTGGGCTAAAAATATTTTTAAATGCTTTGAAACAGGCCCAGTTTTGCAACCCCTTTTGCTTGTTAGGCAGCCATCAAGCTCGCGGCTAGTTAAGACAAATTCCTTCTCATTTCTATGGAGCTCTCTTTCTCCTCTTCCAATACTGTTGCGACTGCAGGAAAAAGCCAGGCAAGATGCTTTTCCCATCTCGCATGAGTGTCGAGCCCTTTTCTCCCCAGTACATCCCAATCCCAAACCAGACACGGCTGGCGTTTGCTTCGGACTCCCTGAGCAGCAAACTTCTCAGAAAAGAAAATACCAAGCCTGGTTTGCTTGCCAGAGATGCTGGCTTGCTCCTTCTTCACCACTCCCCCGGCATGTTTCTGTTCCAGCCAAGCATTGATTTGGAGCCAGGCTCATCCTGCTCCTGCCCTTGCAAAATCGAGTCCTTCCCTCACTGTCCCCCATCCATGAGCAGCCCAGAGGAGCCTGGTCCTGAGGGGTTCCCCCCAGGGAGCATCGCTGGCCCTGGGGAGCCTGTGCTGGTGAACCTGGGGTCTGTGTTCAGCCAGCCCGGACGGGCAGGTTTGCTTTGGTACACCCTTGCCCTATTCATGGGTTTTGGTGTGTTCGTTTAGGGAAGTTGCCAGCCCTGTGGCAAGATGTGAAATGAGCCAGGATCCCTCTGAACAGCAAACGTTAAGAGCATGGGGGGAGAGGAGAGGCTGATGAGCTGGAGAGGGCTCAAACAGCCTCAGAAAAAAAGGAAAATAAGATGTGAAATGGAGAGGCAGCTGGGAATTGCCCTCCAAAACAAAGCCCCGTATTTCGAAAGTTGCTCCTGTTCCTGAAAACCCATATTGTGTAAACCCTGCCAGTACGAACAGTCTTGAGCAACACCGAGTTCCAGTGAGCAATATCTGAATACTGAAGCGACTGCTTCCTGCTTTGGAGCTGAAGTGTAACAAATTTTCTGAGATACACGTCAAGAGGTGAGAAACGTAGAAAATCTTTCATATTAAAGTGAAAACTCGTTTTGTATTTCGTTTGGGAATCCTGGGAGAGAGATCTTCCAGAGGCATCCTCGTCGTGTGGTTGTAGTGTGTTTCTTTGCAGGCAGTGCAAACTGCTCGCTTCTTTCCTGCTTTTCGGAGAAGTTGCTCAGCATGATGAGGCTTGTAACGAATGTGAGCGGTACCTCTGAAGAGGGAGGTGATAACGTTTTTATTAATGTGTAAGATCTAGTAATTTTCATTGCTCTGGGACCTGGCTCAGCTCGGGCTCAGGGGCACTGTGCTAATAACCGCAGCTCCCCAGGGCTGCGCTCACTGGCGGGGAGCATCGGGGACAGAGACAGAATTATCCCACTTCGTCGGCAGCGTTTTGAGGACAGCCGTGGTGACCTGGCCAAGGTCTGTGGGAGAGTGGGATTTTGAACCCAGGTGCAAAGCCTGAATTCTGCAAGAGGGCACAGCCACTGCCTTTCCTTGGTCCCCTCAAAGCGAGCTCCATGGCAAACACCATACAAATGCAAACCAGGCTGCGGTGCCGCTTGTGCCAGAGTATGCTTTTCCCTATGCACATCTTGTAAATTATGTTTGGAAGTCAGGCAGGGGCCACCGGTAACTCCTCGGGTTTGCAGACCCTTGTGAAGCACACCCCAGCCTCTGCAGGCAGCTTCTCTCCTGCCCAGCTGCGAGCTCCCTTTGAGTTACTAACTGCACATTGCTCCACCTTGTAAAATGAAATAATTAGCACTGAATCCATCTGATATTTTATGGCATGGTTGGAAACGTTCTTTTTTTATGGGGAGCTGAAGGGCAAACAGTCCCTGACCTGCAGAGTGCGTATTAAAAGCTGACTGGTTCCTCCCTGGCAGCAGCTCTCGCCGTGACGTTTCTATTATGACTTAACCAGTAATTAGCCGGAGATGTCAGTAGGGGTGGGTAACAAACCTGGTGTCTGATGGTGGTTCCTGTCCTCTGGACAGAAGCGAACTGAAGTCCTGGGGAGCCTCTTATGAACCAAACACTGCTTAGTTGCCCTAAAGCAGATCCCGAATGGCTTAGCTGGGATGTGCGGCACCACGGTCATCCCGTGCTCCCGAGCACTCACCCTGAAATGGCTCCGTTGTGCTCTGTGGCCACGCCGTGGTGCCTCAGCAGGCTCCCGTTAGGTGCCCGAGTGTCGGAGGTAGCACAGCCTTCCCTGGGCTTTGTTTCTGGGTTGGAATTAGATGGCAGCCTCTCTGCTGGCCTCTGCTTGTGCTTGTGTAATCCCCTTGAACGCTGACGGGATTTGAGCACTGGCAAAGGGGAGAGTTTCCTGCTGCTGGGGCTCATCTCATCCTTCCTCCCACGTTGTAGTGTGGAAATCCCTCTTTGCTCTCAGCTGAAGGCTGCGACAGACCTGAACTGAACGGCCCCTTCTGGGCAGCCAGGTCCTGCCCCGGCCCAGGTGCCAGCAGAGGCAGAGGTGGAGAGAAGCAGCGAGGGTCACGGGGGTTTTCCAGTGAGATTTGGGGCCAGTGCCTGCTCCGGGATGTTCAGCCGAGATCTGAAAGCATATTCTCCAAGTTCATTTTTGCTGTATTTTATATTACCCTTTATATCTGTTTTCCTGTGGATGCTTTTTTTTTGTTTTTTATTCATGTCATTAGCAACTGTGCAAACCAGTGGCTGCTGCGGCAGTGATTACCCCACAGCTCCTTTCATAAGCAACCAGGGCTATGCGAAGGCGCAGTTGGCTGGGAAGCTGTTCTTGTGAAGAGGAATCTGGTCCCACCAGAGGTTTGTCCCTTCCCAAAAGGCGCTCGGTCCGCTACGGCCCTAACCCCGGTGGTCACGGTGTGCCCAGCGTGCTGCTAGTCGTGGGGTGCTTGCATCGCCCTCTGAAAAGGTTTTGCAAGTGCTGTGTGCGCCTAGCAGCTGAATCAGAAATCAGGAGCTGATCTCTGCTGATCCCCAGCAGTCGTTTCCACGCAATGCCAGCTGGTCACATAGCCCACTTCAGCAAGGGCCTGCGGGCTGAATGTTTTTCTGCGCTGACAGCCGAGCTGCGTGCAGGGAGCACGAGTGCTGCGGAGGGGAGCTGCGCTGAACGGTGACGCTGCTCTGTGCAAAAGGAGAAAGGGATTTGAAGTATTTCTTGGGAAAACATGTTTGGGTGAGGGTAACAGCCGAGCTTCATTTCCTCCTCTCATCTGTCATGGGCATAAATCCAGGAAAAAAAGAAAAAACTGGTGCCGTTACAGGGTGCAGTGTGACTGCACGTGTATGGCACACGTTTCTGTTACCTCCTCTGTTACGAGATGCTCCAAGGCCCCAAACAGCTTGTTTTTGTTTCTGTTTGGTTTTGGTTTTTCTTTTTTCCCAGGACTAAACAACAACTGTGATATAGCCAGAAAGTGGGGAGAGAAAATGCCTGCGTGCGTGTGCGCCAGCCCTGGCCCCTGCAGGGCTGCGCTGCTGGCACGGCCTGTGTCCAACCCCTGTGCAGACAGGCTGAAAGCAGGGGGAAATGGGGGAAAAAAAAGCTGTTTCCCAGGGCTGGGGGATGTTTTCCCAAAAAAAAAGTTCAGTGGCTCAGCATCTCCTGCACTGAGAGCTTGGGAGCAGCTCCTGACCGTGCTGCTCCCGGCGCCAAACACCTCGTCCCCCACACTGTTGGGGATGGTGGGCATGGTCCTTGTGGCGAGCAGGGGCTGGGGGCTGGCCCCATCCCTGTGCCCCCAGTGCCAGGGGGATGTCAGAGCCCCCCGCTGCATCCCTTGGGCGCTTCTCCCCCGGCTCAGCTGGGGAGGGATGTGCCCAACATGGGAAGATTTCATCGGGTCCATGATGTGCTTGGCAAGCGCTGTGGTTCCCCCCTAATTGCAGGGCTCCTGGCCTTTCCCTCGCAGCCCTGTTTACGTTCTGTGACTTCCAGTTATACAAGGGCTCTGCTTTATTTCTGCACCACCCCAAGGCCGGTCAGAAGCGAAGCGAGGCTGAGTTATAAACAAATCCCCGGGAAGGCTGTTTCTCCTTAAGTCCCTTTTTAGTTCTGGGGGTTGAACTTAAAATAAATCCTGTTTCAGGGGCAGGGAGGACGTGCCTGCTTGGTGCTAGGGGAGAGACAAGGCTGTGACGGGGGGGAACGAGGGATGCCACGCCGTCCCCTCCTGCGTGGCTGTGTCCCTGTCACGCAGCAGCCCTCCTGTCCGGGCCCGGGGTTTTGGTGCAGGCACCTCTGTGAGGCTGGGGTGCTGAGGACTGCGATGTGCGGGTAAACGCCTGCACCCTGGTAAATGTAAAGGCAAGGAGAGCCCTGTTTGTTCGCAATATCACAAACTTTGCATCCTCCCTGTGCAGAGACAGACGATGCGATCTCTGCACGGGCTGCTGGCTGCGGCCGTGCCGCCCTGCGTGAGCCAAGCTTCTTGGGGAGCTCAGCGTAACGGGGGCCGGGAGCTGCCTCCCCTCGTGGGTGCCTCGTTCCCAGCCTCACACCAAGCGTACGTGCTCGCCGTAGCCCCTCCGCTGTCATTTGCTCGGTGTTTTAATAATCCATAATTAATGCAGCCCTGGTTTAGCAGAGCACATAGCGCAGCCGGGGAGACGTGAGCGCGTTGCGGAGCTTCGTTGTGGCGAGGCTTTAGAGGTGATGCGTACAAGGAACATCAGCTCTTTGGACTTCGTGCTGTTGGTTTGCTTCTCCCATTGTTATATTTTCCTTGGAAGCATCCGATAGGATAGACGCAGCCTTTGCAGTCAGGGTGGGGATCGTACAGCGTGTTCCTAGCAAACCCTAATGTGAAACAGAAACCCGCTCTGGGTTCCCAGAGCCGTAGCCAGCCCGAGCTTTAAATCGCGTGCCCGCAGACGAGCTGCAGCTTTCGCTTGTGTTCATCCCAAACGCGTGCGTTTCCATGGCTTCGGCGTGAAATATTGAGCCTGGCAGCCCCACGCAGCGGCGGGCAGCAGCAGGACAGCTTGCTGTGCCCACGGGCACGGCCTGCAGGGACGGGCACGCCAGCGGCACTGCGCTCACAGCCTGGCACATCGCCTCCTGCCTGAGCCAGAGCCCTCGGGCTGGCCACGGTCGGCATCAGCAAAGCAGGAGCAGCAGCCTCGGGGTGTGATGGATGGTGGGGAGAAGCCCCTGATGACATGTGGGATTTCTGCATCACCCCCAGCGCCGCGCTGTGCGTTTGCTGCACGTACTGCTGGGGACTCGTGCCTTCGCAGAAGGAAAGCCTCGCGGGAGCCGTCTCTGGGTTACTGTGTCACCCCCGGGCTTGCACCCTTGGAAAGGGGCCAGAGGTTTTTACAGAAGCAGCCGGCTCACACCGCGGGCTAGAGCGAGGCTCCCGCGCAGCCCCGTGAAGCAGATTCTCGGGTTTCCTTATTGGAAAAATACCCGCCGCGTGGCAGGGTCCCCCTCTCGCATTCCCTTTTTTTCCAGGTTAGGGCTCGATCGGATTATTAGCTGTGTTCCCAGATGAAACACTTCATTAAGGGGGAGCTGCAGTGGCAGTAAATAAGTGCTGGTAACTCAAGAAGCTCGGGCCTCGCTGCAGTACTGCAGCTAAACAACCGCAGGAGGGGTAGGGAGGGGCAGCGCAGGACCACAGCAGCATCCCCAGGGACCCGCAGCCGTCAGCATGGGGTGCGAGGACCAGCAGCAGCTGCCTGTGCTCAGCAGCCCTCCAGCAGCCCATTTTGCAGGTTTCTGGCCACTTTTACTGCTGAAATTTTCCTTGCAGGAGTTCGGCCGACCTGGAGAACAACGCGTTCCCCTCCTCTTCGCAAGCATTTTGTCAGCGCTCGGAGGCTGTTGTTATATTCCCCTTCAGCCTCCTCTTCTCTAGACTAAACAACCCCTGGTCTTTCAAACTTTATTCCTAGGTCACGTTTTCCAGATCAAACATTTTAGACCGTTTGTTATTGCTGTCCCCTGGACTCCCTGCTGTCAGGCTGGAGTGCTCCCGGCTCGCTGAGGCTTCGCGGCTCCCTGGAGGAGGGCAGGATTGTTTCAGAGCATGGACAGACCACGGGCAGGCACCCGTTGTGCTTTGCCTCCAGCCGAGTGGGGAAATATAACATATTTATGGTGCTTTTTAAGCAAATTTAGCTTAGGCTTGGTAATCTCAGAATTGAAACTCTTGGGTGTTTCCCCTGTCTGCATGGCGGGCCCACGCTCCCTCCCAGAGCCGGCTCGGCGTTCAGCCTTGGTACAATCAATGTTTTCCCAGTGATTAAAGACCTCATAATGTGTGCGCTTAATTATATTCAGGCCATCCGGATGAACAGCCAAAACCATCCCTTGGGCCTAATAATTGCTGATTGAACCTTATGCTGGGAGCTTCAGCTGTGCATGTAGCGCAAGCCCCTTGTCCAAAATTTTCCCTGAGTGCTGACCAGCGCTTCGAAGAGGGGAAGGAAGGGGCTCTGTTCCCACTGAGGTGCCTGCAAGGGGCTGGAGACCTCCAAAAAGGGGCTGGGGTCCTCCAGAAACTCAACCTGAGCACTGCTGGTTGTTTTTCCTGCGTGCAGGGCTCCTGCCGGTGCCGTGGTGCTTAGTTTTGGAAATCCTGCTCAGCTCTCTCATGCCTCGGGAGCCTCTCCATGCACGCTCAGGTTATTCTCGCTGGATGCAGACCCAGAGGAGCCGAGAGTGCAGGTGCTGTGGCAGGGGCTGGCTGTGCACCGGGACAAATCTCTGTCCCAGCAGAGCAGGGTGAGACCGGCCCCTTGCGAACGCTGCTGCCAAAATGGATCTGCTGCCACTGGCGGAGCATCCTGCGATGCTCAGAGCTGTATTTCTGCAAAGCACCCGTGTCATTCTTCCTCATTACGGGGCTGTGCTGCTTCTCTTAATGAAGGGCTGCATGAATGTCACCGAGGGCTCGTTTCCTTTGGCATCAGCTATTGTCTGACACAGCTGATTAAGGCCAAACTCGGCTGTCGGCAGCTGTGATTCACGCTTGGGTCGGCTCAGCCGGCCACCCCGCTGCTCCTCCAGCCTTTCGAGAGGCTTTTGCTCACGCTGTGAGGGTGCTCATCCCTCACGGGGGGCTCGCCGGCTCCTCTGCGGTGGCACAGAGGGGACCGGGGCGAAGCGAATAATGCGACAAACGGCATAACCAGGAGCAGAGCGCAGAAGGCAGATGCTCCGGTGGCACGAGACAGACGGTGCTGCAAAGGCAGCAGCAGGGCTGGGAAGCCTCGTGCAGGGCTGCTTCCAAACAGAGGAGGCGGGGGGCAGCTGCAGGAGCCGGCGGGGTTGGTTTAACTCACCTGAGAGCAGCAAAAAATAAAGGCACGAAGCTGGTGTGCAAAGTGCGTCCTCAAAAATAAATGCAGCTTTGCTTTTCTTAGCCCAGCCTCTCCCTTTTCCCGTGGCGTTCAGGCATTGCCTTTGCTTAGCTTTGCTCTGCTGGGATAAAAACTGGAAGCTTCCCAATTAAAAGCAGGAAAGCAAACAAGCAGAGAGTCTCGCTTCATAAATGGTGCCGGCGGCTGGGACTCGGGGAGCAAAGCCAGGCAGTGCCAGACCCGGGCTGAAACACTGGCAGCCGGTTGTGTTCGAGTGCTGAAGCTCTTGCCAGTGCCCCCAAGGATAGGATTCAGCTGGGCTGGGCACTTCAGGAAAGCCTTGCCCAACTTTGCAGGATCTGTAGGTCTTTTTAAGGCCAAGTCCCAAAGAAGACGAAGCGGATTGTGAGCGGGGTTAGTGACAGCAGCCCTTCTTCTTGCTCGCTTTTGGCAGGCAGCGGGTAGTGCCGAAGGGGCCGAGCTCTTGACGAAATGCAAGCAGCTTTTGTGAAGGGAGAAAGAATTTACTCTTGAATTGTGGCCTGGGTTGTTGTTTTTTTTAATTAATTTACCAAGTCGTAAATTCATGGCGATTGCATAAGGGGCGTGCGATATGTTGAAAATCCTGCTGATGGTGCACAGCGCTCCCAGTTCGGTCTGCACGGGGAGATTGTCGGAGAGTGACGGGGAGAGAAGTGCCAAAGCAAACACTCTGCATTTGATTTGGGATGAAATGTATTTCCTTTGAAACAGCTTGCGAAATATGTTGTCCTTAGCTTGTAATGCAAGAGCTTACTGCTGCCAGTTGTCAAGCCAACGTGGAGGCAGTCAGAAAATAGTCAGAAAACAGGCCAGGGCCTAGGGAACCAGGGAGCATGCCGAGTTTCTTGTCCATGAGATGGTACAGAGCAGACAGCCCACTTCTCTGCGGCAGCCTTCGGGGCTGGAGGGAAGCACCTTGAGCATGGCCAAGGCTGCGCCTGCCACCCCGCCTGGGGACATCGCAGCACAGCTCGGTGACAGGCCTGAATTGGTCGGCGGCCCCGTTTCTGGCTGCTCCTGACGTTGCCCAGTCCTTCAAAACATGTCACCGTTGAGCAAGGTGTGGGTGCCGGATCATGGCACCCTAGTTATCTCAGCGTGCCGGAGGCCTCGGGTTACCTCTGACGCATGAATTCATTGCTGGCATCACTGGTTATTCCTATCAAGTCGCAGACAGCGTAGACATATGGGGAAGGGAGTCGCGAAAAGCATCTAACAGTCCTTGGAGTCCTACTCAAAACACCTTAAATTGGCGTGATTTCCCCAAAGGAGGATCTGTCTCCTCTTAAAAAATAAAACAAAACAGAAAGCATCCTCCTGAAGGGCTCTTCAGGACACCATGTAAAACAGAGCTTATTTTAAAGCAAAAACCCACAGGTTCAGGCCAAAACCAGCCTTCTCCCTGCATCTCTGATGACAGGAAATTCTCCTCCTGATCTCTCTTTTTCCCTCTCTTTCCCCTTTCCCACTAAGGCCTCTCAGCAGACGGCGGAGCCAAGCGCCAGGAGCATCTCTCCAGGTTCTCCATGCCCGACCTGAGCAAAGACTCGGGCATGAACGTCTCGGAGAAGCTGAGCAACATGGGGACCCTCAACTCCTCCGTGCAGTTCCGCAGCGCCGAATCCGTCCGCAGCCTGCTCTCCGTGCAGCAGTACCAAGACCTGGAGCCCAACCTCCACGACCTGGCCAGCCCCATCAGCTACCGCGAGCGGCCGGTGCACGGCCGCCTGCACCAGAGCTTCGACTACGGCAGCGGGGTGCCCGGGGGCAAGCTGGGGGCGCAGGACGGCGCGAGGCATGCCCCCATGAGCGAGCGCACGCGCCGGCGAACTACCCTGCGGGACGATGACCGGCACTACCGCCCGCACCGCTCGCGACGCTCCCGGCGCTCCCGCTCGGATAACGCCCTGCACCTGGCCAGCGAGCAGTGCTGCCGGCTGAAGGAGAGGCCCTCGCTGCGAGCCAGGGATGACTACGACCAGTTCGTGCACCAGCGGAGCTGCAGAGAGAGCCTGGAGCAGGGTCCCCGCAGGGACGCCTACGGCCACTGTCCCAGGACGGTGTCGGACCTCGCCCTGCAGAACCACTTGGGCGAGCGCTGGGGGCCCTACTTCGCCGAGTACGACTGGTGCTCGACGTGCTCCTCCTCTTCGGAGTCCGACAACGAGGGCTATTTCCTCGGGGAGCCGATTCCCCAGCCCGCCCGCCTCCGGTACGTGACCAGCGAGGAGCTCCTGCACAAGTACGGCTCCTACAGCATGCCCAAGTCTTCCACCTTGGGCGGCAGAGGACAGTTGCACAGCCGGAAAAGACAGAAGAGCAAAAACTGTATCATATCCTAATGGCATCCTTGCCGGGCACCTTCGGAGAATGTAGATTAACTCACAAACTTGCACTGTTCTAGACCATGTAAGCGCTTTTATTGTAACAAAAAGGCCTGAGGAGTAGGGGTTTGTAAGAAGGTTGTAGACTGGCTTCTATAAATAGTCATAATCGTGGGCACAGTGAATATATTTTGCACATCTTACTTTGAAAACAAAAAAAAGTTCACTTTAGCCTGTAATATTTACCTAGTAGTTTCTCTTCTCTCTCCCGAGTACTGCCACCCATTGAGTTCTCTTTGCCCGTACGTTTTTGTTACCATTGTTGGCTTTCACCATCCGTTTGCTGGTAGCTCTTGCTTTCCACCATGCCATCATTTCCCATTACCCAACTTGTTACGTCTTTGTCTCTCTCAGACAGTGTGGGAGCCTAAGTTATTTCCATGGTTGTTGTAAATGCAATGTAAATGAGAGTTTGGAGAAAATATTTTTGTATTTTGTAATATCAGAGGAATTTCTATATCTTAGGAGTCACTGGGAAGATGCATGCACATCCATAGCTGTATCCCGCCAGAGCTGAACAAACAGTACTTTAGCCCCCCTCAACTTTTCATTTCATCATCAAATCTCTTAAGCATATCAGTGAGAGTTTGAGTAGTTGTTTTATTTTTAAAACTCCTTTTTTTTTTCTCTCTGTTTGTTTTGTTCCTGGTAAATAAAGAGAACATTTGCTGATTCATTAAATCTTGAAGAGGCCTAGGTGGCACTTTGAAGTCTTCTCACACCTGTGGTTTATAGGTACACTCTCAGTCAAATACAGGAATCCCGACAGCTGCAAAAGTGACTTTTTTGTTAAATAGGGAGGAACAGAACTACCAAATGTCTGCAAAGTTGTAAATGACCAAAGCTGGAGAAGGAATTTTACATCTCTGTAGAGAATGCTGAAGTTACTAAACGTTGAACTATTATTTGGAGTAAATAAAAGTGTAAATGGTGCAATTGTGTGATGTCAGCATGACGTTGTTTTGAATATAGACTTGTCTTATGGTGCTCTAGTTTTCCGGGTTATGTTAACTGCTGTTCATTACTAAGTGGAAGTCTCAGTATTGCCTACTGCCTAACACATCAGAGACCGACTGCAAACTGCTCCTGCCCTGGCCGACCACCGACAGCATCGCCCTGGTCGAGAGTCACGTCAGTGGGGCTCAGCTGGGTTCTGGTGGACACGAGTTTTTCTCTGCGTGCTTTCAACCATCGGGGTAGCAGCAGGGTCGCAGGCGATGCTGCTTGTGGCAGCGGTCCCCGGCATCCTCACCACTTCCCAGTGGAAATTCAGGAGGACCGAGGGGCCCCGTCTCCTCCCCACTGCAGGAGCATCCCTGCAGAGCGCGGGGACCCGACGTTGCCTGCCCACAGCAGCAGCTGCAGGAAAATCGTGAAGATGGATGTCTCCACACCACAAACTATTGCTAGGAATTTTTTTGTCGTTTGTAAAGGACAATGTGATAATTATTATTCCTTTAAAAAGAAAACAAAAAAAAAAAAAGAAATGACACTTAAGTATATTTAAAAAAAATAATGTTTTTTTTTTCCAGTTGGAATAAATGGAAGTATTCAGCCAAAGGGAAGAGTCTCACGTGTATGATTTTACTCTGAAGGTGTGATGGTTAATTGGGGAGTACGAGACTGTATTTCCACCAGGCCAGTGCTACAATTAAAGCATGAGGATCAACTCCATCCCATCCCTGAGTCCTCTGGCGGGCAGGGAAACCCAAGGCAGGAGGCTCGTGCCCCCCAGGGCTGCTGCCCCCACTGCTGGCTTGGTGTTTAAGAATCCCAGATCTTCAGCTGGGGCAAGTCAGCGCAGCTCAGCTGAAATCCCCAGCACAGCTCTGGTTTGTGCTGAGCAAGACTTCAACCTGTAATTTATAAATAACAGCCTTCTCCTCAGAAAGATCACAGATCTTTGCATGTTTTCCCAAACAGGCCTGGTAAGGAGGGTAGGGGTATAGCTTTCAGTGACAAGTATGACACTAACTACAGGTTATTATATAATTGGCTTTTAATATGTACAATTTAATTCTTTGTCACTGATTAAAAGCACAATGAATGTTGTCTATCAGCCCTAAGTACCTCGTGCAGCTGAGCTGCCTGAGGACTAACGACTGTTTGTACAGCAAACCCTGAATTGCTCTGCAAATGACAGAGAACTAATCCCTCGCTTGCTTGTTTAACCGCTTGTTGCCTCTCCCAAGATTCAACTAGAGCAGTACTTCTGCCTGGTGCCCAACCAGGGTTAAAGCGTTACTGACCGTCAGCAGGGCTGCACCTTTTCCCGTGCTATTGCTATAAGCGCAGCTCTGGCGATGCTCCCCTCTGCCAGCCCAACATAAAGATCCCACACCGCATTTTGGAAGGAAGAAAGCCCCAAGTCGGTTTGAATTTCAGCAATAAAAGCGTAAACCAGCTAAACCCAACTTCAAAATCATTTTTACTCTTCATATGGGCTCCAGAAGTCCCATATGATTCTGCACATGGGGAAAAAGAAAATTTCTTTCTTCCTTTTTCTTTTTTTTTTCCCCTTGTTCATGGTTTGATTAACCATTTCTGACAAACCCACTGAGCCTGAGGGCTGGAGCTACAAGCCCGTGAAATTCCGCTCCCTCGCCATCTGGCCCCGCTGGGTTACCCTCGTGCACCCACTGGCTGCGGGTCGCCGGCAGCCTGGGGAGCAGGGGGCACCTTGGGGCACCTTCACAGTTATTTCTGCCTTCCCCATCTCCCAGAATTTGGTTAACGTGGCCCCAGCTGATGCAGATGAGCGCCAGGTGGTGGGGGAGCCGGGGATGCTGCTGATGTAGGGGTTTTGCCAAGGAAGCCCTTGCCAGCTGTGCTACCAGAGTCGGGCTGGCACAGCGTCAACCCTGCTACAAGAAAATAATAAATAAAAAATCTGTTTAGGCCTATTGCTGCCACAGTTCTCTGCCATAAAAGATCTCCCCCCCCCCCCATATAGATGCAGTATCCAAAGGAGCACTCAACTTTAATTTTAATGGCTTCTCTTTTTTTTTTTTTTTAATGTTCTTGACTTTCGGAAGCAGCCACTTGAAGCCGGCAGTTTCCTTCCCCATTTCCCCTTTCTACCCAGGCCTTCGTGCCAGCCGCTGCCCTGCCTTGGGGCTAACCCCCCGCGTGGGCTGGCTTCAGGACGGGAAGCCTGGGGAGCTGTGTGCTGCTGCTGAATCTGGGCTGTCCTCATTCTCCTGCAGATTGCTGTCACCTATTTGGTTACCACCCTCCGCGGCCAGGGGAAGCTCATTAGCTAAGAGCAATTCCAGGGCGCTATTTTAAAGACTAAATGCCCTTTTTCTTTTTTTGTAGGGGGTGGGGGATCCCATTTGCTCACACCACCTGACATGATGATAAAGAGGAGACTTTATGCAACCTACTTTCAGCCTAGGTCCTTAAATCTATTTAGGAATTCAGGTCCTGTTTGAGTACAAGGGGAAAAGGGGAACTGGTGGCCAGGGATGCTGAGGGCCACGAACAAGCCACGAGAGAGCTGGCACCTGTTTCCAAAAGCATCTGCAAGCCACCACGCTGAAATACCAGCTATTTTCCACAGGTATTTCTATTCTACAATACTAAAAATAAAAATTAACATTAAAAAAAAAAAGCCTTTTATTCCCAGTCAGGTACTGCTGGATGCTGACACTCACTTGCTAATCATCGAGACACTGTTGGAGCCACAGCTGGTGCCAAGAATGCCCGTCTGCATCTCCAAGCAGGAAAAAAAAAAAAAAAAAAAAAAAAAAAAAGAAAGGAAGAAGTTTCAATCATTCAAGTCTCTGCTCCTCGGCATGGGCCTGCTGGGCTGGGTGCATCCCCCCGTGCTGCTCCACCTGGGGGGAGCGGTGACCCGAGAGCTCCTGCCTGCTGCCCCACCCTGCTGCTGCTCCCCTCCTTATTAATAACACAGCGAATTACCGACATCCCTGTTTTAGGCAAAAACCGCAGTCGTTTGCTAAAGCACTCTCAGGAGAGTTTTCCCGTTGTAAAAGCAAATATTTATATCTGCTGCGCTCTTGGAGGCTCTGGATACGATCAGTTCTTAAAGTGAGATTTAGCTGAAAGAACTGATTTATTAAAATGGATAAACAAAGCCCTGTGAAGCGAGCTAATTCAGCCTAAATAAAGCATTAAGCTCTGAAGAGCGCCCATCACATCGCAGCATATACACACACGTACGTGCCTATACGCACCCAGATATATACACGCATCACTCATGCAGCCCAGCGCGCCGTCCCCGGGGACGCGATCCCACGTCAGCTTCACCCCCATGGGAATGCTGGCCCTCGGCTGGGCTGTGTGTACATTAGGCTATGTATAAATATATTTTTACATATATATATATTAGCACGTGCAGGGACTGATAACAGCTCCAGCCCTGCAGCCAGCTGGCCCCAGCCACCCCTGCCCAGCTGCTGGCTCTGCCAGGGCTCGGTGCCTCAGTTTCCCCAACTCCAAAGCTTCAGCACAATTATGTCTTTACCCACAAGGAACTTAAAAAATCCTAGATTATTTAAATCCTCGATTCTTTCCTGTAAGTTGGTCTCTAATTGTCAGTTACTTGCTCACGAGTACTCTTATGGCTGATGCTGGAGCAGGCTGAAGCAGCTTTTATTTTGGTACTTGGTTTAATTAGGATTTTTGGAACAGCGAGGCAGGGGCAACATCCATTCTTGCTGCTCATCACATATTCATTATTTACATTTCCAGTATCCCAAGTAACTCGGCCCAGAAAACAAATAAATGAAAGCTGAAGCATACGCAAAACATCTGGAGGTGCTGCAATTGTTACTGATTGCTCGCAAGGCACAGGGGCTCCACAGGGCACAGCGACGGACAGGGGCCGTGTGACTGCTGAGCCAAATGGAGGGGGTCGGCTGGGGGAGGACCCCATCCACGGTACCCCATGGTGCTGGAAGTGCCCCTGTCTTGCTCATTCATGATCCTCATCATTTGGAAAAAAAAAAAAAATTAAATATAATGACATCATTTCTAATGGAAAAGTGATTTTATTTATTTATTTTTTCTTTCTTCTTTCTTGTGTATTTGTTTTTGGCATCTGAAGGGCACGTGGGAGGAGGTGCTGAGCAAAAGGCTTCACCACCAGGCTGGGAGGAATCAGAAGAAGCCCCCAGCCTCCTCCTGCCCTGGCCGGATGGGTTTGATCGCCCCTTGACGCCAAGCCAAGGGGCGAAGCAGGGAGGTTTCTGGTCAGAGCAGGGAGGCAGCAGCCTTGGGAGCTCTTGGCCCCTGATAGTAAATACAGCTGGTCACATCAGAGCTCTTGAATAATTTATGGGATGACTCTTCAAAATAGTAAATCCTCCCTCCCGCCCCTTGAGCCTGCTCCATCCTTCATCAGATGGTGTGGCTGGTGAGTGGTTTATGAATATTTAAGGAGTTTTGCTAAATTCATAGAACCTTGTAAAAATGGTTTTAAAATGTTGAGCGAAATATTTGCATGTCATGTTTAGCACCAGCTGTGCGGCTACAGGGGCAGGACATGGGAGCCAAGTGAGTGCTGGTGTAAAATTGCCATTTTTGGGGGGCCAAATGAAGGGAAGGGAAGGGAAGGGACGTTTCCAACAGTTTGCTTCAGATTCTGTAACGGTGGGAGTGAGCACGCCTGGCTTCCCCGCCTGCCTCCACCACCTGGCCCGGTGGTGCTGGCTGAGGGCCGTGCTCAGAGGAAGCAGCTCTTTGCATATTTATGAAGGTGATCGCTGGCGGTGAAAGATGCAAAGCGAGGAAGTTGATTTGGGATGCACGGAGAACTGGAGCAAACAAGCACTGCTCCCTGTGGAGGCTTTATGGCAGCCCCCGAGGCCTCCAGCTTTAGTGCTGCTTGCTTGATAACAGCCACGGTGCCGGGAGAGCCTGGCTGGGGGGGAGGAAGGAAAGGTGGAATTGTCCCGGTATCACTTTCATAATCCGGAGTTTCAAACTGTTGTTGATGAGGACGTCAATGCTGCTGAGCATCCGCTGGGCTCTCGGTGTAAAATTCCTTTTATTCGTCTCAAGTGTCAGGATGTGCAAGAAATTTTCAAGTGCTTGTCTGGATCCCTGTTTGTATGCAAATGATGCTGCAAAATTTCTTAGTCTGAAAGAGCTGATTTTAGCTGGCATCAGTCAAAGTACGCCAGCTTGTCAGAACGGAGGTGCTTTGATTCTTCCAGGTCAAAACAACCCCAAATCCTTGACGGAATCTGCAGGCAGTTTAGAGACACGACGAGCAAAATGAAAATGTTTTAAACCATTTTCCTCTTTGAGGAAATTACTGTCTGGGGATATTCAGGCAGTGCCTGGGGCCTCCCCAGCACCAGCAGCAGGTTCCTGCCTGTTGGCGTTAGAGGTGCTGGGGTTTGCAGGATGGTTTGGGGGACCAACCTGAGGCCGGTGGCCAGCCCCTGGGTGTGTTGGGGTTTGCAGGATGGTTTCGGGGACCAGCCTGAGGCTCACAGGCTGCTGGGATGAGGCTGGCGGGGCACGGGGGCACCCCAGCACCGGGCTGCTTGGTCCCAGCTCAGCGCCCTCTGCATGGAAGCAGCAACACGCCGTGCTGCAGAACATAGGAGATCTCCAGGGGACCCTGAGCTGCTTAAACCGGGCAGCTTTTGGGATCCGGGGGGGCGCTGGAAGAAAGCAGGAAGCCTTTTTGTTATCTTCTGGTGCCAGAGGAGCCACTTACCTGTCCTGAGAGTTACTGCAAGTTTCTTATTTCCAGTGCATGTGCCTTCTACCCCGTCACTGACCGTGGCTCGCTGCAAAAGACAAAGAAAGCAGGCAGTGCCCTGCAGTGAGCACCTACCTCCAGCTCTGAAACAGATAGGTTTTCATTTGCAGGGGTGAGCTCAATGCGCTCTCAGACACACAGGCAGTTCTGCATCGCAGCCTCTATCATTTACATGAGGAGCTGCGAGGAAATAACGTATTTTAATAACAGCATGCCTGTATCCCTCCAGGTCTGGCTGATAAGGCAGTAATCAAGTTTCACCAACACGGAGCCAGATTCCACAGCACTCGTTCCCGAAGATAAGGCAGGCCCGGGGACTGCGGGGCACCCTCTTCCCACCGGCACGCGTGCTCTTCCAGAGAAGTGATTTCCCCATTACCCACTGCATCAAACTGCAGCCGGGATATCTAAAGCCACATCAGCTCCTGACGTGCTTTCATCTAATAGCCCCGATAACCACATTGGCTTCGTTTTCATCCCGCATTATTTATTCACGGTGCCTCGGGGAAGGAAGAGCCTCACGAGCAGTGGGAGCGGACCGCATACCGCAGCCTAATGCCTTCCTCTCGCTGGTGCTCCACGGTTACTTCTGCAGCAAGGGCCTGATGCCAGCTCGCAGCCACACCAGAAATGCAGCTCAAGGAAGCACCGCAGCATCCACAACCGAAATTCCCTGCATCAGGGAAAGGCGCCTGGACCCTTCTGCACCACCCATGCTGCTCACGCTCCTTATGCTTTCCCCCAGAGCCCGGTCTGGAGGACGTTTCCTCAACACAACCTCATTCTTCATTTGCTCCCTCAGATGTTGGGTCCCTGGATTTGAGGCTTTCAGAAGGCTGAATTTCTGGCAGGGGGGTTTACGGCTGGCTGCCCCATTTGCACGGGCAAGTTTGAACCTAGGGACGGGCAAGCTCTTAGGCAGGAACGTGAGTGCCTGCTTGTGATTCTGCAAATACAGCTCTGCAAACGTGGCCCATGCCAGCCCAGCAGGGCAAGCAGTGAGGATGAACTTACTGAGGCATTAAAGATATAATAGCTCGGTGCTACGTAACTTTGTCCTTCTAAATTAAGCACACGGAGTGGGTAGCTGGGAGAAAGCACTATTGGACATGTGGTGGTGGTGCCTGCAAACTCCAGTTTGGAAAAGTGGGAAAAAAAGCCCAACTGTTTCCCTTGACTTCATCTACACTTTCAAGGTCAGTCATCCCATCCTGTGTATGAAGAAGAAAATGCTAACACTTCTCCAGCTGTTCCTAGACAACTGAAATCTGCTGTTTAATTCCAAGGCCATTTGGTCCCCGTCTTCAACTTTCAGCTAAAAACGTACTGATTTCTCAAAGGCTGAGGCAAGAAGAGGAAAGAGCTTTCCTTGTTCTCGAAAAAATACAAGGAGACACAAGTTCCTGTGAGATTTTTACCTCCTTCATGCCATACCTTCAATCCCATAATTAGGTCTCCTGTCATTTCTTTTGATGCTCTGCTCCACTTATCCGTGGCTTTCTGACCCCGTTTCCATATCTGGTAAGATTTTTTTCCATTACTGCTCTCAAAAGAAAAAAAAGAAGGTACTCTTGACCTTCACTCCGAGGACTGGAATTGGTAGGAACCGCACTAACTTTGTGCGTCAGGGGGATGGATGGCTGCGGTCTTGGAGCAGGACCTGGCAGAGCAGACATGCCCCATGGGAGAAGCGATGCAGCGACGTTGTGCAGTGCCTCAGCCCGTCCAGATAAGTGTTATCTTTGTTGGATCTCTTTGGCAAACCTAAACATGCCAAACGCAGGCGGTGGCTGAGCACACGAAGCCGAAGGGGCCGGGCGTGCAGGCAGACACGCAGTCATCCTGCGTTCAGGTGAGGGGCAGGATTTATTACCAGTGAAACCTCCCCGCCCGTGAGATGGCACACGCTTCCCGTCAGATAGCAGCAGCGGACCCGTTTCCCCAAATGCCAGATCTACGAGTAGCTTAGCCGTGTGTAACCGCCTCACGCTTTTGTCTGGGGGATGTTTGTTTAGAAAATTGGAATATCTGCTGCGCGGAAGCCAGCCACCTGCTGCCACGCGGCGACCTTTACGGTGCCACCCATCAGTGTGCTCTCTGATAATTTATGGTAATTCCACACCTGCCAAGCAGCCACCTCCTCTTTGAGGAGGACACAAAAACCCGTGAGCAGCTCCAGGCCAGGTCAGCAAGGCCAACACGCGAGCGCCCCGCAGGGGTATTTGGGCCTGAATTTTGGCATGGCAGATTCCTCCCCCAGCTCCATTTGCAGGTGTAGGTCCGGGCTCAGCTCCCTCCCTCCCAAACCTCCAGCACTCGGGTGCCCTCCCAACCCACCCAGCACCCGGTACACGCTCTGATTTCGCTGTCAGCCCCCGAGCGGCAGCACTGCCTCCCCCGAGCCCCCTGCTTCCTCCTGCCCCAGCGAGGTGCTGCGCAGCCCGTGTCCCCGGGGAGGGAAGCACGGTGAGGTGGTTAAGGAAGGCATCTTGCAGCCAGCCTGGGCATCGCCATGGAAACTCCGGCGATGCTCACAGGCACTGTAAGTAGCCGCAGTTTTCGTGAGCACACTCACAAGGAGCAGTTGGGATCGGGTCCTCTCTTGGTCGTCTCCGAAAGGCCAACAGGGTAGTGATTAGGAAATTAATGAGCGGCATCAAGCTACTTTGAGTACTGTAATTGCTGCCACGATTCCTCTGCAGTAAGATCAGCCTCTTCCTTGAAATGCTCAGTATTTCTCCTTTATCTTGGGTTTTGCTCTGCTAACGCTGCTCACTGAATGCTGGGGTGCTGGCGCTGCTGGCGTCCGTCCCCGAGCACCCCAGGGCAGGACTTCACCACCCACTGCTGCTCAAGTGCCAGGGGCATTTCTGTCTCAGAGCTCATCCCATGTACCCCCCGCTTCTGCCCCCGTGTCGGGAGCTCTCCCCATCCAGCTCCGTACTCCAGAACACTGGGGAGAGCAACTTACCTGGGTTTTGGGGTTAACGTGTTTGCATTCATATCCCGAGCCTTGCTTTCACATCTATAACTCATTTTCCAACGTCTTCAAGCAAATTTCACACTGTTGGAAAAATGTCAAGGGTTTAATCTGATATGTGTGATATTTACTGGTGCCACTAGGGAGAGAGATGATCACATCTTCCACTTCCCATCACATTTCTTACGAGAGTGGAAGCATACCAGGAGAATTCACCGTCTCCAGCCATACATCGTGTATGCAAATGAACATAAACCAAACTGAGGAGCACAGACAAATAACTTCGGATGTAAGAGACCCAAGGAGGAGCTTATGAGATGGAAGCTTATTGTTTTGTTTCCGGTTGACGGTCTTAGGGTACGTGGCGGTACCAACCAGCCTCACCACAGCTGCAGTTCAGCTGCATCATGAAGCAGGACCTGGAGCCCAGGGCTGGAGTCCTGCAAGCCTTGTGCCTGGTGACGGATGGATTAAGAATGAAATTAGAGGTAGCAGGAAATAGGCGGATGGATAAAAACCTCAACGAATCAATACCGGAATTTTTCCTCAGGCAAATTTATTCCCTGGAATGTTAGGAGGAAACGATTCCTCCAAATCCTCAAAAATCCAGAGGGAAATGACCTGGGAAAGAACCAGCCCTGGAAAACCCACCTGAGGGTAAGAGTGGTGAAATCGCAGGTGAGGAGGATGTCCTGGGCTCCCTGCCCTGCCCGAGCCTCACCTCCTCTGAGGGAGGATTTGGGCAAACCCAGGCAGCAGCTTCACAGCCCGCGGCCACCCCACGCCTGGCTGCTGCTGCTCCTGGCCAGTTCGGAGGTGCAATAAGGAAGAGGAGGAGGAAAAGGAATTAATTATCTCTAAAAGTGGGTGTTTTTTTATTATTATTATTATTAAGGGAGAGATCCCCATTTTAGAGCCTCACCCCATGCAGGGCTCTGTCTCTTTTCTTCCAGCTGCAAAACACTTCCCCAGAAAATGAGCCATGAGCAAAATGCAGGCAAGGCGAAACTTCGAACGAGCCCTAATTACACTAATTGCCTCCTCTTCGGCTCATGGGAGAACTGCGAGGGACCAGGGAGGCAGAAATGTAAGGGAGACCCCGGCAGTGCCCGCATCTCAGGAAGTAAATGCTGTATTTTAAAGATATTTTTGTGGTGAGCAGAGAAAATGATGCTTTTGGTTTGGTCCTCCCCTGACTGCCTGCAAGCAGGGGCAGTCGGCATGCCTGTGGGGAGAGGATTGAGCATTTTGGGTGTGTAAAATGTATGGATATATGTCATCCCTGCCTGGCTGGCTTCAGCCTTCTCATCACTGCCACCACTCCAAGAGCAGCCTCCCCAGCCCTCTGTATTAAACTCAGCTGTTATTAATGCAGGGCGTTCTGCTGATGGCCAGATATCAATCAATATTATTGACTTCAGTAAATTTTGTGCTGAGCTTATAAAAATAATTTAATTTTGCCCAGACCAAAGGAAAAAACAACAAACACACACTGCACGAAAGCAATATTCCTAAGAATTCATTTTGGGCAGACACCCGGATCTCAGAAATAGGACTTGAAGTGTTTGTGGGGAGGAATATGCTTAATTAGATTCATGTCTGAGAAGTCCCCAGCTGTTCTGCAGGCAAACAGAAATATCTGAGATTTCTTCCAGCTCTGTGGAGACACAGAGATTGGCTTCTCTCCCTGTTGCCCCAGCCTGAGAGATGTGCACGTATGATTATTACCCGGTGCTCTGGTTCAGACAATGCAAGATGCCACACAATCTCCGAGCGCAGAGCAAATACTCCAGCATTTTGTTTCATGATTACTTCCACCCCATTCGCTTCGGCATCTAAAAAAGCCTTTTATTTTTTTTTTTTCATGTGAAAGGCTTTCTGGAAGTTGGACATAACATGCGTTCATTGTGAAATGAAAATACCTCGTGTTCAGGATGGAAAAAAAAAAAAAGCCCTGGCTTTAAAGAGAGCTTTGTAAGCTTATTAAAAACAAGAGCGCTCACCATGCCTATCGCTCTGCCAAATGAAAAATTCCCTCTTCTCTTCTCAGGCTTGTGAGTGGCTCTGTGTACCCAAGACATCTCTTTGCAGCACATTCCCATCGTTAGCCTAGCCTGGAACAAAATGCCAGCTACCTTGCGATGCCAGGAGGGGACTGCAGAGCAGCCACACCTCGACCCCACCACCTGGGGGTAAGCCTGCCTCTGGCGAAGCCCTCTCAGCTCCCGGACCTTCGGACAAAGCCCCGTGCTGCAGGGAATCGTCATCCCCAAACCTCACGACTGGGGCGAAGCCAAGACGAGCCCCGTGTGCCAAAGCCACGGCCAGCCATAAACACCGCCGCTCGGCAGGAGAAGCGAGCCGTGACCACGCCGCCTGGATCCGTGTCCCTGGGGCACGGGGGCAGAGCCCAAACACAGAAGAAAGCCGCAGGTTGGGAGCTCCGGCCACGATTCCCAGGCTCATCCCATGCCTTGCTCCCTGCTGCTCTGTTTTTTTGGGGATCCAGCCCCAGGCAGCCAGAGCACGAGGGCAGGGGGCATGCAGCAAGGAGCAGCTCTCCGGGAAAATGCACCGCACGTCCCTGAACGCAGGGTGCATCCAGCCGTGAGCTCGGGGGCAGAAAGGGCATTCTGTCTACTAGAAATGAATACAAAAATGAGCCCCAAGTGGGCCATGAGGGACACAAGGGACACGGCTCAGTCTGGGCAGCTTCCCCTGAGCCCACTGCTGCTTCTGCCCAGCGCCGGCAGAGGTCACCTGCTAGGGATGGAGGAGCAAGCCAAGGCCCCAATCAACCCAGTATTGAAAACTAATTTCCCAAAAAGAAGCTGGAGGAGGACATGGCTTTGCAGGAGGAGGCATGGACTTCTCTAGCTAGCTGGGGACATGTGCCCAGGGTGGCTCACCCATCTATTGCTGAGACCTCCCTTTCCTCCTCCTTCGTCGTAGCCACATGGATTATCTAACTGCTCTCCCCTTCCCCCAGCACGTCATTTCCATTTATATTACAGGCAATTCAGACTGTTTAAAAAATGATCGTTTTGGCCTTTAAAACATTTTTTTTTTTTCTGAAGTGGTGTGTTTGTGCCTTAAAACACTGCTTCAAATATTGTGGCAGTCTGGGTGTTTTCTGTTTCAGTAATGAGCTGGTAATTGTAATTAGTTTGATCGTGGTGCAAACTCCAAATCTGCTCTGAATGCATTCCTTTGAATCCAGTTAAAAGGTGCTGTTTGAGCTGACAATCATTTTGACTGCAGTGTGTGCGAAAGACTCGAGTTTTCAACTTAGGGGAAAGGCTCGGTTTGCTGCCAGGCTGCGAACCCGTTTCCGAGCCCGCTGGCATCACCGAGAGCCAGAGCAAATATTTCTCTGGGCTCCCACTTCCACGCGGTGTGTTTTAGGTTACGCTGAAGTGGAGTCACGGGAAGAAGCTGGGGGCAGCGGGGGAGGCCAGAGCAGGTAAGCACGAAGGGAGGCAGTGCAGAGAAAAATGGAAGGAAACGGTCAGCTGAAGAAAAAACAGCCTCAAGAGCAGAAATGGCCAGGGGGGTTCTCATATGGGCAAGCTGAGTAGGCCGTGCAGAAAGGCAGGAGGTGTTTGTACCAGGCTGAGCACACCTGCAATGTCGTGCTGCTGGGAATTCGAGTAGGGGCAGCGGGTTTCCTTCCGCCAGGAGAAGAGAATCCGTCCTAACAGCCCTTCCGCAGGTCAAGTGTCCTTCTCCAACCGGCAGAACACGCTGATTCCTTCAAGCAAGAGATGACTCTGCCTTCCAAATCACTTCCAAGGCAATGTGCTGAATGCAATATATATTATATCAGCCTGCTGCACCCATATAGCGCTGCTGGGACACACAGGAGAAGCGAAAGTAAGGAACTCGGCTGGGCAGGCACCTCTGCAGACAGGTCTCTAGATGGGCACGAGCAAGGGCTGCTTTGCAAAACAGCAACCAAGGACAAGGCTGCCTCCAACTCTAAGGAGAATTGTCATGGAAACTACAAGTAAAGTGGCACAAAACACCGGAGAAGGTAGGTGGGAAAAAGATAGCTGAAAATAGCTGGGGAAAAAAAAAATAAAGACAGGAAAGTCTCCTTGCAAAGGTTCTAGACATTAAAAGTCTATTGAATAAATAGTAATTTTAGATGTTCTTCAAAAATAGAGTCTAGAGGGAAAAAGGGAATCAAAACAGAAAATTATGGGTCAGCCGTAAAGAAAATTCCAGGAGGGAAATGCTCTGAAAGGGAAAAGAAAAATGTGAGTAAGACTCCTGCAATGCTTATTACATACGCAGATATGTATATATATACATACACGCAGATAGATATATTCATACGTGTGTGTTTACATATATACAGCACAGTGTATATAGTTGTAGGTGTAGTTACTTATGGTGTGTGTGGCTGTGTATATAAGTGCTACTGCACAAGTGGTTAGAAGGACGCCAGCAGAGAGCAACCGCTCGGTGCCCCAGGCTGAGGCAGGCAGGGTTTCTCGGAGCGCGGCCTGACTGCAGCCCGAGCCCAGGACAAGTGGGCAGGCTGTTTGACAGTCAGGCCCCTGGCTAAATGGCATCTGACCAGGGATGGCCGTCACCAGAAGCACGATGGCCGTCACCAGAAGCACGCACAGATCGCATCCAAGCCACCAAATTCAGAGCGGCTTGGTGCCAGAGCTCTGAAATAAGCAGGGGAAGGCGTGAATCGGGGAGCTCGGCGTGTCCCCGGTGTGCTGTAAGCGGGGCTAGGACCTCCAGCTGATGAGGAGGTATTTTGCAATTAGCAGCAAGCGCTTGATGGCCACAAATTGGGACACCTTTGTCTCTGCTCGAGTGAACAGCAAGCTGCGTTTCCCCACGTGCCTTGCCTTTTGCTGGCAGGAACACCTCCCGGTGCCAGACGGACTCCGGGGCAGAAGCCCTCCTGCCGCAGCGTCCAAACTTGTTCTTCGTGCCCTGATTGCCGCAGCTGCCAGCAGGCATGGGAACGTAATAAGGGGGCAGCTCTGGGTGCCAGCCCCAAAAGCAGAGCAGCAGGTACAGCCCTGGAGGGAGCCCCAGCGTGATGGGGACGGCGCCGGAACCGGTGGCAGTGCAGGGTTCGGTGTGAATACGGAGGAAAACGGGCAAGATGGGGAGGTGCTGTCGTGCAGGTCACGCTAGGAAAACACTAAAGGCGATTTATGCTTTTAGAGAGGAAGGGATTAAATTGTACCAGGGAAAAACGTTAACCTGGAAAATGTTAGAAGCAGCAGGCTGTGCTGCGCCACCCCTCGGCTCACACTGCTGGCTGCGGGCCAGGACTATCCCGTTCCATTTTTTGTGCCGAATCGCAATAAACAGCGAATAAAGGGGAATAATGCTGAGGCAGAGATGGGTGTCCGTGCACTGGTAGCTGCCACACCGCACGTCTCAGAGGGTAAGGCGAAAAGAGGCTGATTCAGAGGGTGAGTATCTGGGAAGGGCTTGGGCATCGCACCCTGCTCGTGTGAGTTACCGGGAGGATTTAGAAGTTGTAAATCACACCGTGTAAAATATAGCATCTGATACGCTAGGTGATAAACCCGAACTGCACGCTGAAAGGAGGCGACAGCAGGAGAGCCATCTCCTTTACCAGGCGAGGTGAATTGCCACCCCCAAGCGCAAAAAGCACGTGGGAAAAGGAAAGGTACAGAGAGCAAGAGATGGGGAGGGGGAAGTCGGGGATGAAAGGAAAATGGCAACGGAGAGAAAAAATAACACCACCGAGCAGGCAGTGCTGTAGTTCAGCTGCAAAGTGTGAGTTAAGCAGGGGGACGGGCTGAACCCAGCCAGCCAGGGGCTTGCAGGGCACTAAGAGCTCGTTCCTGACGTACCACCACGGCAGAGGTTTCCTCACGTTGGGGTGGTTACAATACAGAGAGATGGCAAAAGGGACTAAAATGTCAACTTGCTGCTGAAGAAGATTAAACCCGAAACCAAAAGGTACCTACGTCGCTGCAGCACCGCAGCAATAATCCATCTATTTTTCACTAAACCCGACTTTTCTCTCGCAGCACTGCAGTGCGGGTGTAGCTCACTCCCAGTCCCACCCTGGCGCTCAGAGCACTCGGGGCAGGGAGCGAGAGCGGCTTCCTCGGCTAATCTGACATCCACAGCAGCGGGCATCCGGCAGGCGCCGCCAGGTACAGCAGCAGTCCTCAGCGATGGTCAGCGCCCAATTCCCACGCGGTTCAGAGAGGTATCTCGCCCTGTGAATCCAGCAGGATGCTCAGGCTGCATCCACTCCACCGCGGTGTTTATTTTAAAAGACAGCACTATGATACAACGCTGCAGTCATGTTCGCATCAAAGGCTGCTTCCCTTGATTAATGGGCGTTTGACTGACTTGCTACGAGATCTAAATAGAAGTTACATGACACTCCTCAGCCGAGCGCTTTTCTTCGCGTGATGTGAAAATGACCTGTCATTATCAAGAGTGAAAAAGAAAACGAGGCTGCCCGCTTGAGAAGAAGCTGTGCAAAAGACCTGGCAAAGCACGTCAATATTTGTAATTACGGTGTCAGCTGCCGCTCTGTGCGCACTCACCAATGAAGGCTGGTTTCTCGCAGGCCAGACACCCCTCTGCCCAGTTTGTCCCCATCCCCACCACCGCAACGCTCCCAGCTCTCCTTTCTACGTGCCTCATGGCTGCCCACATTTCCCTTCCCTGCCACGGCTGCACAAAATTAGCCTGGGCTGCACAGAAGGCATTGGCGCTGGGGCGGAGATGCAGGCGTTGCAGGGCAGGGCAGCACGGGTTAACCCGAACCCCTGTGCCTTTCCTGGCCTGGGTCAGTCCTACCTGGCCTGCACCTAAATCCGAGCAATCGTGCATCGCTGAGGTCTCCTGGCAGCTGACAAACCTGGTTCAAGTTGACCCAGGTTTAAAATCCATTAGAGAGCAGAAGCGCAGGCTGACGGGCAGACAGTATGATTGCACGCGACCATTACCTTGAGAAAAAGGAGCTTGAAAAATCTACGGAGGACAAAAGTCACTAATGCACCACACAGGAATAAAAGGCTGACAAGACTGAGCTAAGGAAGAAAACAGAGTAACTCCCAAGAGAGCAGAAAGACTGAAAGATTTCTAAATTCTTGCTCTCCATTTCAAATTTCCCCAGGTCTAACTACAACGCCAACCATTCAACAACCTGAGGACTTGAATGAGCTTTTTGCTACCAGCACAGGCAAACCCCAATGAACTCCAGACAGATGGTTTATTTAAAGATCGTGTACGTACCGTAATCAATATCCAGATTACAGCAGGGCTGCTGCAAGGAAAAAGATGTAATTGTAGACGTGAAAACCCTGCAGTTTGGACAGAGACCGGGCAAGAGTAATCACAGCACTTCGTAAAGTTGTAGAAATGCAGTGAAAGAGCTGAAGTGTGTGTAATTACCAGGGAGAGGCATTGTAGCAAAGCAGATAAAGTTAATTATACAGTAAAGGAGCATTTACAGTTGACGTGGCAGTAATCATAGTCAACAGAGAAGTGCCCAGCAGAAGGAACCGCATACAATAAAAGCAATCATTTGGTGAAAGTGTACAGCACAAATTACCTAAAAAACAAAGGCAGACACAGGCACACAGCTGGAGACCACAGACCTTAATGAAGATTTGTGGATTTCTGCAAACAATAGGATATCTTAAAAAGCAGCAGCCCTTATCCCACACCCCACAAAACTCTGACATCAGTCTGTGGGAGGTATCGATCTCGGTGCTTCACGCGGGCAGGCGAGGGCCAGAGCCATCACCCGGCTGTGAAAATATTCCCATCATTTCTCAATAGCAGCGCTGGTTATACCCCAGGGGCTGCTGCTGTATATGAAACAAGTGCACCAGTAGGTTGCTCCAAAACACCAATTTTCTGAAAGTAAATCTGCATTTAGGAGAAAAGATGCAGTCAGCGGACCTCATTTTGAAATTCAGGCTCACGGTCTGCCATTTCGGACAGTTAGCAAGCAGCCACACAACACCAACATCCACCTGACTTCATGAAAAGCCACAATATCTGAAATACAAGGCAGCCTTTAAGGTTCAAGTGTAAACCATTTGCACATGCATTTGTTATGTGCCTGTGCAGATGTCAGTTCAGTGGTGCTGTGCTTGATGGTGGGATAAATGCAGGGCAGGAGCCTGGATCATGACAAGAGTCCAAAAATCTGCACGGCAAATCGGGACCAGGCTCTGGGCAGGAGGACGCCCTGCCTCCCGTCACCCTTTTCACCCAGGAACTTTCTCCTCCTGTCTGCTTTCCCGGCAACAAATAAAAGTGTTTTCTCACCTATTAAATAGGAGTTCCCCAGCAGATTTCTGGAGCAGACGCGTCCAACAGCTTCAGCGTCCTGCCAGCCCCTGCGCCCAGGGCTGCTGCAGGTGATGGAGCGAAGGAAGAGCCCCCCAGCCACCCACCTGCCCTGCGATGTCTCACGGCCATTAGATGCTAACAGCTTCCCACATCTCTGACTAATGATGCGGGTTGGTTTTGTCCTCCCGGGGTACTAGCTTCCCCCTAAACCGGCTGTTTGCTGGAACCCCCTGATTTAATTCTGCAAAAGGCTTCGTGTGTGGATTAAGGGAAATATTGCCCTTCAAAGCACCCCTGGTGCGCTAACAGGGAAGGATCTACTGATTTGAAAATATCCAGATAAATAAATAAAGGGCACCAATTAAAGTGAAACGGGTACCCAGCTGACAAGATGAAAAAGCCTGAGGATCACAGCGTGGCTTCAAGCAAGGTAAGAAGGTGTAATTGGCACTACAGAGGTGAGCCTGCAGCTTACGGTGGGATGGTGTGCGCACAGAGCTCCTCGCTGCAGCACGAAACACTGCAGCCCGCTCACGGGACCCTTCACTCCTTTTGCACGTGGAAAGCAAAGACATTTGGTGATATTTGGGCTCAGCCATGGCTGGTGAAAGAGGAGAGTGGCAGGAGAGCTGACTAGGGGGCAAGTGAGCTGGGGTGGGCAGCTTGGTGTCTGTGGGGGTGCTCGCTGCTCCCAGCGCTCCCTTGATATGCAAAAACCCTGGGAGGACTGCGCCCACGTTTTGGATACCACAGAGAGATCACTCGTGCATCCCGCCAGAGGGGCTGAGTATCCAAAAAGCAGTTTTATGCACAGTACGGTGGGATTTGCGCTGCTCCTGGGAGCTCGGGGCCGTGGTCCTGACCTGCGGACAGTGGTGGCTGACCTGACAGCACAGAAGTGCTGCCTGATGCTCAGATGAGACCTCTCGTGTCCCAGGTTGTGCCCGATGCATGGCACAGATGTGGAAATACATGCACTTCCCAGACTTCAGCCAAGCCCTGCTGTCTCTGTTGGCCATCACCGGGCTGCCCTCAGCACCACCGCACCTTGCTGGGAGGGAAGCAGTCAGCTGAGGTCCATTTGGTAAAAAAACCACCTCCCGTATTTATTCATTTGGATCCTTTTAAATGCTGTAAGGCCACATGAGAATTACAGTCACCACGGGGCCTTATTTCCTCATAGAGGTATTTGAGACCCAAATATCCTCTCTCAATTTCCTTCCATGTTTAGCAGTGAATGTCACATGCGTGCAGCCGGCTCCCTTACTCCCAATTATTGCTTAAATATACATAAATATGCAAAGTGTAGGCAAATATTTACAGATGAGAAGTGTTGGCTTTTTTAATTAACTAGTGTTTCATACAGTTACAAAACAAAACATGACATTTCAGCAGTAACTAAGCCCAAGAAAATTAAAAATCGACTCCCTTACTTTCATCTCGCTCCTAACAACTGACACTGGGGCCAAGTAAAAGGTGGCAAATCCAGAAATGGGAGAATGAAAAGCTTCTTCATGCGGCACAGTAACGAAACCTTGGCTCTTCCCTTTGGCATCACGGATGCCAAAATGCAGCAGGATTAGAAGGATGAGGGGATTTGGGCAGACAGTATGAGTGACCAGAGCTACAGTAGTTATGCACAGTCTTTAAAAAAAGACTGATCTTTATTAGGAACTAAATTTTTGTGACCAAACCCCAGCTTGATGTCTCTCATGAGCAATACCCACCAGGTGAGCAGCGTGCCTGGGCGCACAGGACTCATCAGAGAGAACCAGCCGGCCTTTTCTTCCTAACCACGGCACACTAGCAATATGTGGCAGGCCACAGCTCCAGAGCACGTCATCCTGAGACACATCTGGAGACAAGATTCCAACAGGAAAATATGCAGGAGGCCTAAAAGTGTCTGTCCTAAACAAACAAACAAAAAAGCAACCAACTAATTAATAGGTTTCTGAGCAAAGGCAAAGGCCACCAGGCAAATATCATCAGCATTACTGCAATGTACAGCTCTTTGTAAAGCATCAAAGCAATTCCTGATGGCACAATCAATACAAAAGAGATTGCAAGTCAAAAAAGAAACAGGAAAAAAAGAAAGGGCTGCTCCTCAAGAACAAAGGAACTGCCCAACTCCAAACACTTGTTCTTTTTTTTTTCATTGTAAAACGCTGTAGAAGTGCAAGCCAGCAATTTAAATGAAAAACAAACAAACAAACAAAAAGATCAGAGTCAACAACAAATATTAGCACGTATCAAAAATGCAGCAGACAACAGTGTCTGCTGGCAAACTTCTAAATAATTCATGACCGACGTAAAGAAACCAATCTTGGGAATAAGCTGTGCTAAAACAGTGGAGGAAACAATTTCTCCCATGACCTAGAAGAGAAACCCAACTCCAAAATACGAAAGGCACTGTGTTTAAAGCTCAACTCCAGCCACGTCGTTATCCTGTTAGGGATGACAGAGACAAACGGGCAAGGGAAAATGAGGGCTGATGCTCTCCTTGCTTTATAGGATGAGAAAGGGCCTTGATTTAGGGCGGCAAGCGGAGCTGAACCGTACCATCTCCACAAAGAGGAACTGATGGGGACGCGCGGTGCTGCCGCCGCACGCCCCGCCTATGAAATCCAGCGGGAATGGTTTGCAGCAGCCCTGCAGGACCGTGGTGTGGGGAAAGAGCACGAGGCTGGGAAAGATAAAAACCAAAATGTTTAACACAGAGATGGAGAAATGCTAAAAACGCTAAATGAGAAGTACATGGGAGTGTGGTGAAGAAGCCAGGAGTCACAGTCCCGCACAGCATGTGATGGCATCAAAACATGGGTTTTTAATAGCCCTTTTTGTCTGCCTTCTGGCTTTTTGAGCCACAAGTATGCTCTTGGGAAACATAGTCAAGTTTGTTTCCGCCACAATGAAGGCTACAAGCTGATTTATTTATCTATTTATTTTTCCCACCGCAGAAGCTGAGATCCCTTAGAAGCGCTTTTCCCCTGCGTTGTTCTTGAAGCACCAAATATCTGAGAACTGAGGTATTCTGGAGCGGACCACTGAATCACGGAATCATTAGGGTTGGAAAAGACCTCCCAGATCACCTGGTCCAACCCTAACCAGTGTCACCACTAACCCACGTCCCCAGGCACCACGTCCAACCTTCCCTTGAGGCCCCCAGGGACCCCCCAGGAACCCCACCACCTCCCTGCACAACCCGTCCCAACGCCCGACCACTCTTTCTGACACGAAACGCCTCCAAATTTCCAACCCTGGCCCAACGTGAGGCATGAGGGCACACTTTGGGGGATCAGAGGGGGCCGAACCCCGCTGCGCGCGGCTCGGCTCCCCTCACAGCGCAGCGCGAGCGCACCACCTCGCAACCGCGGGCAGTTTTTTTCGATTTATTTTTATTTATTTTTATTTATTTTTATTATTTCCCCATTCCACGTGCCCCCGTGGGGAAGGGGCAGCACAGGAGCTGAGGGGATGGGGTGCTGGAGGCCGGCTGAGGCGGCTGCAGGGGCTCCGGGCCCTGTCCCCATGCCCCCCACCCTCCCCTCTCCCCGCGCAGCCCCCTCAGGCCGCGTGCCCGCGCGCCCCCTGCAGCCCGCGCCGTGCCCGCGCACCGCTCCCCCCTCCCCTCTCCCCCCTCCCCTCCCCTCCCCACACCGCGCACGCGCGCTGCGCACCCCTCCCCTCCCTGCCCTCCCGCAGCCCTCCGCGCGGGCAGGGGGCGCTGCGGGCCGGGGCGGAGGGGCCGGAAGCGGAAGCGGGGCGCCGCTTCCGGCCGTCGCGGCTGAGTCACTGAGGCCGCGCCGCCGCCGCCGCCGCCTCAGCAAGGCCCCGCCGCCGCCGCCGCCGCCGCCATGCCGCTGGAGAACCTGGAGGAGGAGGGGCTGCCCAAGAACCCCGACCTGCGCATCGCCCAGCTCCGCTTCCTGCTCAGCCTCCGGCCCCGGGCGCCGGACCCCGCCGCGCGGGACGAGCTGATGGCGGCCGTGCGGCTGCACGGTGCGTGAGGGCCTGGGCCGGCGGGGAGCGGCCGGAGGGGCGGTGTGACGGCCTGCGGGCGGGCTGAGGGCCTGTGGGTCGGTCTGACGGTCTGTCGGCTGGTCTGGCGGTCTGTCCGACGGCCTGACGGACGGTCTGGCGGTCTGTCTGACGGTCTGGCGGTCTGTCCGACAGCCTCCCGGTCTGCCTGACGGCCTCCCCGTCTGTCTGGCAGCCCCTCGGTCTTTCTGACGGCCTCCCGGTCTGTCTGCTGGTCTGTGGGTCGGTCTGCTGGTCTGTCTGACGGCCTCCCGGTCTGTTTGATGGCCTGAGGGTCGGTCTGACGGCCTGCCCGTCTGTCTGGTGGTCTATCTGACAGTCTGTTGGTCTGTCCGACGGCCTGCTGGTCTATATGACAGCCTCCCGGTCTGTCCGACAGCCTGTTGGTCTGTCTGACAAACTATCTGACAGCCTGCCCCTCTGTCTGACAGTCTCTGGGTCTGTCGGTCTGTCTGCCGGTCGGTGAGCCAGCCATGGGGTGGATGTGTCTATCTGGTAGCAAGAGGTGACAGGGGAGATCCCCGGAGCAGCCCTGGGGCTCTGTCTGTCTATCTGTGTGCCCGCAGCCCGCCTGGAGACCACCACCAGCAGCCCCTCGACACGGGCAGCCTGACAGCAGCAGGGAGGATTGGGGTGCTGGCAAGATAAGGGTCCAGGGGGGTTGGAGGCATCAGTGCGGCGCCCGTCCCTGGCTATCGGCGCTCTCAGCGGGGTGTTGGTGGTATAAGAGGCAGGAGCCGTGCCTGGGGTGTGCTGGGGGTCGAATAAATGGTAAGGGAAGTGCCGAGTGGGAGAGGTGTAAAAAGAGCCGTGCTAGGAGGGATTGGGAAATCAAGCAGGAGAGGCAAAGCCCGCTGAAGCATCTCAGTAGCGTGCAGCCGGCTGTGTGGACTTGCCAGGTACCTGGCCGCAGAAAGAGCCTAGCTGGCATTGGTGAGCCCTTGGGGTGTCCGTCAGTGCCCTGCTCTACGAACGCGGCCCCGTTGGCAGTAACAAACCTTCTGGCTTTTCTTTCAGACATGGCTCCGTACTACGAAGCGCTCTGCAAGTCTCTTGAGTGGCAGGTAGACACGGAGCTGCTGAACAAAATGAAGAAAGCTAACGAGGAAGAGCTGAAACGTCTCGATAACGAATTAGAGGATGCGGAAAAGATCCTGGGGGAGAGCGAAATCCGCGATGCCATGATGGCCAAAGCTGAGTACCTGTGCAGGATCGGGGACAAGGTTGGTTCCTGGCGTAGGCTTTTGGGCTTCACGTCTAAAATGCTGCACTGCAATCCCCTGAACTGCGCGGGTTCTGGTGAGGGCTCTTCACAGAGGGGAAGCTGGCTGACCAGCAGTGTGGTTGCTCCGTGGGTGGGAGATGGAGGGGGGGGTGTTATTGAAACGTAAATTATCTAGTAACAACCAAGCAGGCTATTAAAACATTTTCTCTTGAAAAGAGAGAAATTTATTTTGCATTTGTAGATTTTATTTTTCATTTACCTTGTGTCTTTAGGCTTTCCTAAGGTAGTTACACAGTGCAACTTAATTTCAAATTACAGTCTTGATTGCCGTAGTCCTTAGAGTTAAAAAAAAAAAAAAAAAAAAGCCGTTCCTCATACATTTTTTAACTTCCGGTTTAAACTTTGATTCTTTAAGATTATTCAGAATATGCAGCGTTAGAATTCTGTGTGAAGCTGACAGCACTGTCCATGGAAGACAGTGCGTGTGCATTTGACAGATGTTCTGCAAATATTCTAGCTGCATTTAACGCTCTTGTAACGGAAAATGCTTTGCTAGGAGGGAGCTCTGACTGCGTTCCGCAAGACGTACGACAAAACGGTGGCGCTGGGACATCGCCTGGATATCGTGTTCTATCTCCTAAGGATTGGCTTGTTTTACATGGACAACGACCTCATCACGCGGAACATTGAAAAGGCAAAAAGGTGTGGTTTGGGCTGGGGGACTGTTCAGAGAAACCGTAGCGATAGAAATGGAAGGTAAACACCTTGCTGTCACGGAATGACAACGGCTGGTTGCCGGACAGATTCGCAGAATAATGGCTGGTGTTGCCTTGTACTACGGAGCTTCCTAGTCCACGGGCTTTTATGAAGGGGAAGAGGAAAAAAAAAAAAAAAAGGGTTGATGTTTTTGTTTCAGTTATTTTCTAGCAGCTGACTTGGTTTGAAGCTGTGCCCCCCCCCCCCGCTGCCCCGTTCTGTAGCTGTTAGCGAAGAACTTTGGGTGCGATTGCCCCGCGCAACGAAGCGCGGTGCAGGAATGCCAGCGGAGCTCAGCCAGCGTCTCCTCTGGGAGCGAGAGCCCCGTGTCAGCACGGCGTGCCTTGGTGCAGCTGTCCTTCCCCCCTTTCCACTGCTAGCTTGTCCCTCTGCGCTCTCAGCATTTCATGTTTCACTGGTTCCTGTAGCAAGCCGCAGCTTCCAGTCTGTGCTGGTGCCTTGGGAGGTGACGTCCGAGGTTCTTACCCGTTGCAGTGCTCCTTGGGCGTTGATTTTTCTCGCGCGCTGCCTTCTGAGCGGATTTTGGCTTGGCCTGTGCTCGTGCTTCTGGCCGCATCGATTTTATGTTAATGAGATTCCTGAAAGGTTGGCCGTTTCGGTGGTCCGCCTGCTCGACTTTTTTCTGTGCTGCTGGTGGGACGGCTTTGATTTTTAGCAGCAAAAGCAGCGGAAGCATGGTGCCGTGGTTGAGGTTGACAGTAATATTTATGTGTGCACCTCAACAGGCTGTCGTCGGAATTTTAGAAGCTATAAACTTTTTAAAGTCGAGACGTGCATTGCGCAAAAGCGGCTGGCTTCTCCTGCCCCAGGGAAGTGTCGTTGCTGGCCCTGGCAGACGTATGAAGTATAGACTCTTTCAGCAAGTTGTGACATGAAATAAATTATTCTTGCTCAAATCGCGCACTGCCAGTTGCCTCACCGTACTTGTTTCGTATAACTTATTCCATAATACTTTTGCATAAGTAATTTTTTTCTTTTTCTCTTTTAAGTCTAATAGAAGAAGGCGGAGACTGGGATAGGAGAAATCGTCTAAAAGTGTACCAGGGTCTGTACTGTGTAGCTATTCGAGATTTCAAACAGGCAGCGGAGCTCTTCCTCGACACAGTTTCAACGTTTACGTCCTATGAACTTATGGATTACAAAACGTTTGTAACATACACTGTCTACGTCAGCATGATTGCGTTAGACAGGCCTGACCTCAGGGAAAAGGTAAGCGTGGGTTCAAACAAACCCAGCCTTTCTTTCTATCTCCATGCTGAAAGTAATAATATTTAAACGTGGTTTTTTTTGGGTTTGCTTTCAGGTTATTAAAGGAGCAGAGATTCTGGAAGTGTTACATAGTTTGCCTGCTGTACGACAGTATCTCTTCTCCCTTTACGAATGCAGTTATGCAGCCTTTTT
Organism: Cygnus atratus; assembly: GCF_013377495.2. Taxonomy (NCBI): domain Eukaryota; kingdom Metazoa; phylum Chordata; class Aves; order Anseriformes; family Anatidae; genus Cygnus; species Cygnus atratus. The sequence goes on from NC_066371.1 coordinate 7,413,192, forward strand.
CCAGTCACTAGGTGAGTTGTTTCTTACAACAGTATTTCGGGTGCTACAGTTGCTTGTTTCAGATCATTCACAACTTTTGTGGAGTAGCTACAGTCTAGAACTAGAGCTTCTTTACGCAGGAAACAAAAGGTCTTTCTTTTAAGCAGTGACCTGAAATTTGTTGCTCTCTGATTTAAAAAAAAATAAAAATCTTCACATACAGTGAGCCTTACGAAAGGTCACCTCTGATTATTTTCAAATTCTTTTCCACCCAGCTGTGGAGCACCATCTTACATGAAGAACCAGGCCAAATGGGAAAGTTTTGAAAGTTTTATCTTTGAACTAAATTACAGGCCTTATGAAGATGCTGACATCTCAGACTGTAAAAGAAATTACACAGGAAGTTTTCATTGTTGCCGTTACCACTGCTGCTACCAGGCTTTCTGGTCCGGTTTGTGTGTAAAAGGGTGACGCTTAAGAAAATCTTTTCAGAAAACTTTCTCCGTTCTTGGCAGTTCTTTTATTTAGAATAGAAGAAAATCAGACATTTAGAAAGAGCAAAAAAGAACCCTTCCTTTTGTGGAAGACGAGGCCTGACGAGATTAAAATGAAGGCCAGTGTTTTTCTATTGCTGGTCTTGCCACAAGCTGAGAACTAAGTGTCAGCAGGAGAAAAAGTCGTAGTTCCTGGAAATCCGTGTAAGTAACTTACTTGTTGTAACCAGACAGTTAATTTTATTTCATTACCTGGCTTTGGGTAAGAACGTTTCTTCAGGTAGATACACACCAACACACCAACACCTGCTTGCATCTCAGCACCACGTTACGCCAACGTGGCTGCAGGTTTCGGCCCTCACTTCGAGCGAGGTGATTCCCCCTGCAGTACACGGGAGAGAGTCGCTGACATCCTAGAAGTATTCTGTGCTGACAAATTAGCTTTGCCACAATACTATTTGCATCTTACTACTGCTTCTGGTTGTAGAACTAATACAGTTTTACAAATTTATTTATGGAGAATACTTTGCATTCTTGCATATTCCTGGGTATGAAGTGTTGTTTTGATCACACAGATTATTTATTAACCAGTGTTGTATATATTGAATTTGCCTAAGTGATATTTTACGTTTCTTACAGATTAGAAATTCATTTTTTTTCTTTTTCCTCCTTTCAGCTATTGTAGAGCAAGAGATGAAGAAAGATTGGCTGTTTGCACCTCACTATCGATACTACGTGCGGGAAATGAGAATCCATGCATACAGCCAGCTCCTCGAGTCTTACCGGTCGTTGACATTAGGATACATGGCGGAAGCATTTGGAGTCAGCGTAGAATTCATAGATCAGTAAGTTGTTTAGCTTTTTAAGTTTATAAAGATCTCACTTTACACATTTTAATTATTTATAATGATCTCATGAATAAAAATCTTTGTTTTACTTTGTAAACCCGCCAAGTTAAATTTAGCCAAGCTCTTCCTTCCATAGAAACATAAGTGAATCTTGTTTCAGTAAAGAAAATAGTTTGAGAGCAGTCTGTGGTGACAACTGTTCCAGTCCTCCTTTCTTTCTGAGGGCCATCTGAGAAACTAGTCTCTTACTAGTAACTTTGTTCTTTATACTGGTATTTCTGTGGACCTTCATAAGCCATGAAACTTAGTATTTTAGAAGACGACTTAGTTCACAGATACGCCAAAGTAAATATTTCAGCTTTAAGGATCGACACATTTTATCTGCCCTACACGTCTCCTTCGTTTAGTTTTGCTTGCTTTCTGGTACACGAACAGGATGTGATGTTTTTCACTTAAATCAGATATACATTGCAGTCTCGGTTTCCAATTCCTTTTCTAGTATAAAAAAAGGAAAGTCAGATTTAGATCAGATGAGAACTACTGTGAAGTGTGTTAGTTTATATGAGAACTATTGGGAGGTGAGAAATTGACTTTTACCTTGATTATGTATGTGAAATGCTTTGTTTCAAATGCTTTCACAGGAATCATTCTTCTTTCATAAAGAAATTTCAGATTTTCTAACATAGAAAAGTGTTACAGAAATATGAGTACTGCTTGAAATACTCAGAAATGAATTAATAGGTGTTTCAAGAGAAACCAAATACCATTCAATTCAGAGGTAAATGTTTAAGTCATACTAGCTCTTCTGCTTCTCGTTAATTTAGTATTAGTTGTAACTTGTCTTACTGTATATCCCAGAAATTTTGTTTGTTTGTTGACATCAGCAATGTCCTGTGAGCCACCCGTTCATTAAGAAAAAAAAAAAAAGAGACAGCATATTTAGAACTACCAGAAAATAAGAAACCTTTATTAAGGGACTTTTAAAATGAATTGACTGGCACGACGATACTTACAGGATAAATTCTGAATGTGTGTATTATGTGACTGCCGCCTTTGAATTTGAGCAGTAATTGAAGCTAAGCTAAACAACAAGTCTCACTTTAACTCCAGAGTGAGAGTTTGGCCTGAGAAGAAAATATTAAGACGTTTTGCATTCAGCTTGCTGTAGTGATTGTTCTTGTTTCATGTCCAAGCACTAATAAGATCAGGGTGTGTAAGATACCTTATGAAAATACATAGAGGTTGCTGCTTCAGAAATATTGTGTTGACGGTGTTGTTTTGTCCGCAGGCTATCAATGTGAGCAGGTTCTGTGCTGCTAGGCCTGCAGGTCCTTGGTGAAGTATCATTTAACCAACTTTTTTTCTCTTTTCTTAGGGAGCTTTCAAGATTTATTGCAGCTGGGCGATTACACTGCAAAATAGACAAAGTAAATGAGATTGTAGAAACTAACAGGTACGTTATCAATTCCTAGAAATCGTATTTCACACCCCAGTTGAATTCTGTACATTTTGATCACACTTACTACGTAAATGTAAGTTTCTTGGTGTAAAACATGGTCTCAATTCTAAGCACCTTTTTATTCTCAATTTTTTTTTAGGCCTGATAGCAAGAATTGGCAGTACCAAGAAACCATCAAGAAAGGAGATTTGCTGCTAAACAGAGTTCAGAAACTTTCCAGAGTAATTAATATGTAATTTTTGTAATGCAAGGGAATGCAAAATGTAGATGTTTAAAACATTTTGGAAGTATCCTATAAATATATTGTATAACTTGGTATACTGTAGGTTTAAAAAAAAATACTAGCAGGAGAGGTAGTGTTTTTACTTTCCACTTCATTATGTAAGCCATGTTCTGTTTTGGTGTATGGATCCCAGTTCATTTATTAAATGTATGATACAATTGATCTCTTGGAATATATTTTGTTCCTTTACTTGCCTGCCTATGCAGTGTTCAATATTTAACAGCAAAGCAAGGTCAAGGTCCGAACAGAAAGAACTAATGCTTCTAAAACGGTGGTGTTTTTAAGACTTCTGTATTTGAATCAAAAATGAAGAGAAACAGGTGCATAATATTATATAGCCAAAAATGTTAGTTGAGTTTGTATGTTATCCAGATAGTGTGAATTCTTGTTATAAGATTACAGTGTAAGGAAGAGGAATAAGGATGCGAATGACCCGTAGAGCACTAATACAACCATGAAAACCGTAAAGACTATAATTTTGGGAACACCTACAACTATAAGTGTGGCATTTTAGCTGCTGAAAAGAAAGCTAGCCCATTAGCAAAGCATTACATTTGAAATCACTTCCTCTTAGATTTGCAGCTGTCACAAGATACTACTGCAGGTTAAGGCAATTGATCAAATACTGTGGAGGGTTATGGTTTCATTCTTGACAGGTGCTAAGGAATAAATATCGTTTTGTCTTTTTTGTCTGCCTCCAGTAAATTCTAGCAAGGCTCTTAGTGTTATCTAGAAAAATGCTAATAGCATTAGAGAATTTTTAAAGACCCCCCCCCCTTTGGAAAGATTTTGACTTCGCTCAGTCATTTTATGATCTGAGCCTAGGCCTGTGAAGGAGGATCTGGGAGGAACCTGCAGGGCTTCTTAACAAAACTTTTTAGGCAAGAGCTGGCAGGAAATAGTCACAGCAATTTTACCTGAAGAATTTTAAGGCTCCTGGCAGCAGTTTGGCCTCTCAGCCACGCCAAATAATGGGCGGTCACAGAGAAAGGCAACACCTTCTGGAGTCCACAGCTGGATACACAGCAAGAACAGCTACTTACATTGCTCTCCTGGAAGAAGGAAAGAGTGATCATCTGCTACATAGTCTTTTTTTTTCAAAAAGAGTAGGACTGCTGAGGGGTCCAGGGTGGTCAGGTCCTGAGATGATCAAGTGAGAGCCATGATCAAGAGCATAACATTCTCTATTCTAACATTTTTAACTGCCTACTTCAATTTCCCTGTCACTCAGAAGTGACAGGATTTC